>NC_142474.1:14417500-15667500 GCF_049115385.1 Moschus berezovskii
CAATCAGGAGGCTGGGGCACATTAGAGAGAAAAAATGTCTATCTAACCTCAAATTCTCAAACTACAGTGAGCAGTAGAATCACCTTAAACTATAGATTCATGGGCCCCTGATATTCCACCTTGGAAAGTCTGGGAAGAGGTCCAAGAATCTACATACTTATCCATCTCTCCAGGCGATTCTGGGACAAGTGGTCTGGGGTGGAAGGACCACACATTGAGAAAATCTGTACCAAGAAGTCAGAGAAAATTTCAAGGGGACAACACTGCACTTTAAGGGGGGGATTAAAATTTGTCAACAAGCAAGAGCAGGAAAGATCTTACAATGTTGTAAAGTAATTTTTAAAATATATGTTGTAAAAATAATCAAATGATAAAGAAATAAATGAAGTAAAAAATAAAAATGACTCACTCAGGGTAACCAATGTCCTTAGATTAGTATGCATCCTGAGATATTTTTCTATTAACATAAAAATTTGAGTATAACCCCCATGTATCCTTACAGCTACATCTGTTACTCTGTTTGTGCATTTACAAAAATGGCTGAGGGAGAGAGTATAACTGTCACCTTGGCCTCCGCTAGTGCTGGAAGGTATACTGATACCCTCAAGATGCTCTAGCACACAGCAGGGTCCTCTTTTTCTGTGAGTTTTCTAGGGTTTAAAGGATTCTTCTTCTTAGGTCCTCCTCCTTCTGTACTTTAAAAAAAACAAATGCAGCTTTTTCTATTTTATTTAGTTTATTTTATAAATAACTTTCATTGAAGTAGAATATATATGTGTCTGTATCCTAAGTGTGTGTGTGGCATGCTCAGTTGCTCAGTTGTGTCCAGCTCTTTGCGACCCCGTGGACTGTAGCCCGCCAGGCTCCTCTGTCCATGGGATCCTCCAGGGAAGAATACTGGAGTGGGTTGCCATTCCCTTCTCCAAGGGATCTTCCTGACCCAGGGATCAAACTCAGGTCTCCCACACTGCAGGTGGATTCTTTACCATCTGGGCCAACAGGGAAGCCTGCTGCTGCTGCTGCTGCGAAGTCACTTCAGTCATGTCCGACTCTGTGTGACCCCATAGATGGAAGCCCACCAGGCTCCCCCATCCCTGGGATTCTCCAGGCAAAAATCCTAAATATATAGCTACTCAGTTTTCTGAAACTGACTACATTCATGTGACCAGATCCTAATCACGACAAAGAATGTGAGCAGTGACCCATCCATTCCCACTCATTGTGCCCTGCTTCGCACTGGGACTCAGGAGAATTTGGGGCGGGATGAGGGATGGATTTGAGATCCAGATATGGTACTGTATACCAGGCCATCCCATTTTCCTTTTGCATGACTTCTCCTCCAAGATGTTCACTTTGAACTTCTGTCTTTGAAGGATGCTCCCAAAGGTCACACAAAAAGGGCTTGGCCCCAGCAGGTGCAGATATAGAACTGATGGCTCTAAGCAAAGTCCAGAAGATGGGTCCTAGGCGACAGGAGACAAGGCAGTCCGGAGCGACCCTCGGAGTGGCTCAGACGCTGCTGGCATGTGGATTTCAGCCATCTTGCTGCTTCTTTGCACAAACATGCCACTGGAAGTACCCAGGAGGCTTCTTTGTGTTGAGTTCCAGTGCCACTGGCCCTTCTCTCCCTTCCTCCACTCCCCGCACCAGCCCCTTTCAGATATTGGGGAACCATCTCTTATGTTCTTTGAAGCTGGTTTCTTCTTGAACTTCTTGCATTGTTACAGTGAGCTCTGGGCCCTGGAGCCCTCTAAAGATTTTCTTTAATTGTGTTTCATTATATATGTCTTTTCTCATTTTTAAGGAGTACATACTTGTGGAAAAACATGCTGATTATAAAGCAGTGTACAAAGGCTAAATCTTTCTTATTTGCTCACAGTTCTCCCTCCCCATTGCTCCGGGAAACTGCCCTGAGCAGAACTGACGTGTATACTAGTTCTGCTCTTTATGTCTCTCTCAGTTTTCGCCAAGAGTGGGATCATATTATCCAATTTTACAACTTTTTTTTTTGCTTCTCTGGCATTAACAATGATCCATACACATTCTTCCAAATAAATCTGCTTCATCTCTTTGTCCATACAAATCTACTTCATTCTTTTTAACAACTTCATAGAGGTCAACAGATGGGATGTGCCACAAATGACTTAGCTCTTCTTCTTTTTGGCATTTGAATGGTCCCTACTTTTGTTATGACAAATAAGGGTGCCGTTAACATGTTTTACATGTATCCATGTCTGAGGACTTCAGTGGGAAAGAATCTGGAAGTTTGTTGGCTGAAGGCAAAGCACATCTGCTTTTTAAATGTTGTTGTATTGCATTGACTTATGCTTTTATCAACAGAGTAATGCACAGCCTCTTGTCTCTCTTTAACCTCTGGATATTCTAAGTCTTTTAAAATGTTTAGCAATTTTTAGGTGGAAAAGATTATCTTGTTCTAATTTTTGTTCCTCTGGGTGCTGATAGCATCTTTCCAATTTTTTTCTTTTAAATATAAACCAGCTTTTTCAAGAAAAGAGCCAAAGGGTGAAATTGTGAGGACCTGAAATGTTTGGGGAACTGGGAGAAAGTCTGTGAGTCTGAAACTCAAGGTGTGTGGATGGAGAAGATGTTGGAAAAGTTGGCAGAAATCAGATCATTACAGGGAGCTTCCCAGGTGGTGCAGTGGTAAAGAATCCACCTGCCAGTGCAAGAGACCCAAGAGACATGGGTTCGATCCCTGGGTCAGGAAGATTCCTGGAGTAAGCAATGGCAATCTGCTCCAGTATTCTTGCCTGGGAAATCTCCCGGATAGACTAGCCTGGCAGGCTACAGTCCATGGGGTCACAAAGAGTTGGGCAAAACTCAGTGACTGAGTATACGCAGAAACAAACACACAGATTGTAAAAGGCCATGTGTGCCTGGGTAAAGAGATGGACTTTACCTTAAAAGCAATGGGAACCAGTAAGGCTTTTCAGAAGGTGGTGGAATGATCAGATTTGTGTGTTAGCATCTCTGCAGGGATTAGATTGGAAGGTGGGGGGATGAGATAATGGCTATTTGTGGGAATGGGCAGAAGAAGTCATGTTCAAGAAGCTGACTGACTTTCTTAATGGTATATTTGACCTGGGTTAGGTGGGGGTGGTGGTGGGACTTGGCCCAGAAGAAGGTTGGTCTTCTGAGGGATTATTTCAACTTTTTACATTTTCCATTTAGTGAAGGTGACACCAGGCCCATCACCATTGGCCATGGCCTTTCTTGATCTAATCATCTGGATGCTGGATACAATGCTACTAGGGTCTTCTAATTCCAACAAGGTGGGGAGCTTGAGAGGGCTTTCTTCTCTCCTCCTGGCAATGAAAAGCTCTATGCTGCCCCTATTGGATGACGATCTGAGCTCAGCAGACTGCCTCTTTTCTGAGATGCTTTGAGTTAAACCTGCGAAGCCATTGGTTTGGCAGCATACATGCCCATTGGGGAGGCATAAGCTGTAATTCTGGGGGTTTAGGAGGTTTACAGTCAGTTTCAGTCCTTGAGGAACAAATTGTGAAGATAAGGCCTATGTCCATGAAATGGAGATTCCATAGCTACAAAAGACAATGCCCTTAAATCCTTGGTGTTTCAGACTAAAGCAGGAGTGATGGTGGTTTGTGTCTCTATGCAAATGCACGTGCAGGCTTTTCACGAATCTCCAAGTTTCCCACCTGACTGCTTCCAGTTTGACACCTCTTGATGCTTAGACATCTGCAACTTAATAGGATAAAGACATTTGGTTATTAGACCAGATATTTGGTTATTTTTTCCCATGGCCTCAACCAACACCTACCATGCCGTCCCCAGTTTTGGACAGTGGTGCCACGACCCATCTACTTGGCCCAACCAGAAAGCTTGCAGGGTCTCTGGATCCCACCCTCTCTTTCATTCCTTTAATACTTTATCCTATAGGTCATCTGTATAGACACTCCATAGATCATTCCTCCTAAAACATCCACAATCCTCCCACCTTTCTCCATTTTTATCACCACTCTGATCCAAGCATGTCTCAGCTTGGAGAACACAGTAGACTGACCCTGTCCTTCCATTTCTGCCCACCTAAAATCTACTCCTCCTATAGCAACCAGGCGATTAAAACACAGAATGGTTCATGCTACTCCTGTGCTTTAATCCCTTCAATGGCTTCACATTGCTGTGAGAAAAATAACCTTAACTTCTTGCTTAAGAGACTATTTGATCTGGCCCCTGATAACCTCTTGGACTTCATCTGGGGCCAGTCTTCCTAGCTTGCTGTTTTCACTTCCTCAAGAAGTCAGCCCCTTCCCTGTCCTTTGACTGCTCTTCCTTGTGTCTGAAACCCTCTTTCATATGCTTGACTCCTGCATGGAAGCCCCATCTTCTTTAGGGTTTCAGGGAGGCATTTCAAGACCACCCTATTGAAGGAGAAGAATCGATCATTCTTTAATCTCAGAATCCTGTTTTTTCCTTCATGTTGTGTCATTTTCCCTTTCATTGAAGTATAACATGTGCACAATGAAGTACCTTAAGCCTATAAAATTTAAGTGTACAGTTCCATGAGTTTTGCATGTGTCTACTTCCCTGGCCATACCACCAGCTCCTTCATCAGCACTCACATACTTACTGTTATCTATCTGATTTGCAAAGAGAAAAGATCTGATAATATACCATTATGGCACTATTGTGGAGAAACAGATACTGACCACTGGCTGAGTGTATAAATTCTTACAACCCCTTCGGGGGGCATTTTCACTTGATCCATTTGATGTTAAAACACACATACTTATCGAGGCAACAATTCATCTTTCAGAAATTAGTCCTACAGATACATGCTTATCTATGTGTGAGGGGAACTGTACCAGATATGCATCACACTACTTCAGAGTGCGAAAATGTTGGAAACACCCTAAGTTGCTGCACAGGGGTTCAGTTCAGTTCAGTTCAGCCGCTCAGTCGTGTCCAACTCTCCGCGACCCCATGAATCACAGCACGCCAGGCCTCCCTGTCCATCACCAACTCCTGGAGTTCACTCAAACTCATGTCCACAGAGTCGGTGATGCCATCCAGCCATCTCATTCTCGGTCGTCCCCTTCTCCTCCCGCCCCCAACCTTTCCCAGCATCAGAGTCTTTTCCAGTGAGTCAACTCGTCGCATGAGGTGGCCAAAGTATTGGAGTTTCAGCTTTAGCATCAGTCCTTCCAATGAACACCCAGGATTGATCTCCTTTAGAATGGACTGGTTGGATCTCCTTGCAGTCCAAGGGACTCTCAAGAGTCTTCTCCAACACCACAGTTCAAAAGCATCAATTCTTCGGCGGTCAGCTTTCTTCACAGTCCAACTCTCACATCCATACATGACCACAGGAAAAACCATAGCCTTGACTAGACGGACCTTTGTTGGCAAAGTAATGTCTCTGCATAGGGATAGGTTATAGAAATTGCAGTATGGTTATGCCACGGAATACAGTAGAAGCTGTTAGCAAGAATATATGATGCCGTGGGAAAATCCTCATGCTGGGTCAAATGGGAAGAGGTGCAGGACTATGCAGATGGGTAGGACATTTGCATAAAAGGAGGACATGTTTAGCTGTCCAGACCTGGGTAGAGACCCGTTAACCCCAGAATCTAGTTAGAGTTATTCTTTAGGGAAGAGAATTCAGGAACTGGTGACTTGGGTGGGAGGGAGATGTTTCCTATTTTATCTTTTTGAATTGTGGGACTTTCTTCTTCCTATATACGTGCAACACCTTTCGAAAAACGTAAAAAATAAAAGTCTCCGGACTCTGAGGGCCCATGTGCAGCAGGACCAAACTCTGAGTAGACCAGGCCAGGACGACAAGGGTGACTTGGGCTGATTTGGTCTCCAGGGCATGGAGGATAGGCTGGCTGACAACTTGGCTTTCAGGGCAGCCTGGAGGGGCCCTCTGGGGGAAAGCAGCTGCCCAAAGCTGCAGTGGAAGCCAGTAGAAGGTCTGTTGGAGAACCCAGTCAAGGATGCTCCCTAGGGCATGTTGTATGGGGTGCCCGCACCACTCCCTTCAACATTGTATGTCATCGTTGTCTGAGATGGAGGCACAGTCAGTGAGGATGACCCAGGGATCGTCCTTTCCCAGTCCCTGGATCCGTTGGTGGGCATTTTTCTTTTACATAGAAAGAGGTCAAAGCTTCTGAACAGACACTTGCTCCAACAGGCAACCAGCTGTCCTTCTGCTCGGCCGTCGATGACCAGAGTGAAGATCAGGGGCTTGGGAGGGAGCCAGAGATGAGTTTGAGTCCAGAGCAGCTGTGCATCCTCAGGCAAAGCAGAGCTCGGTGCCTCAGTTTTCTGGTTTGTAGCCTGGGATCAGAATTCTTGCCCAGGTAAGGAACAAATCAGATGACATCTTCATGCTTGTGTGGTGAAAAGCCAGGGCCCTGCGGACGGGCAGTTTTTATTCTAGAATACATTGTTTTCTCGGGACTGACATATCAAATTACCACAAGCAGAGTGGCTTAGAACAACAGAAATGTATTCTTTCACAGTCCTGGAGGCTGGAATCCTGAAATCGAGGTATCAGAGGGCTGTGCTATCTTTGGAGGCTCTAGAAAAGAGTCCACCATTGCCTCTCTGGTGGCCACAATATTCCTTGTGACTGCCTCACTCCAATCCCTCCTCTGTCTTGGAGGCCTTCTGTTTTTCTCTCTGTGTTTTCCTCTCTTATTCTTGGGTTTAGGGCTTTCCGGGTGGCTCAACAGTAAACAATCCATCTACAGTGTAGGAGATGTGGGTTCTATTCCTGGGTTAATAAGATCTCCTGGAGAAGGAAATGGGAACCCACTCCAGTATTCTTTCCTGGGAAATCCCATGGTCAGAGGACCCTGATGGGCTACAGTTCATAGGGTCACAAAGAGTCAGAAGTGACTTAGCATCTGAACGACAAAAACAGTATGGGATGTAAGGACTGTATGGATAATCAAAGATGGAGAAGCTCTATACAGTCAGCAAAAACAAGACCGGGAGCTGACTGTGGCTAGGATCATGAACTCCTTATTGCCAAATTCAGACTGAAATTGAAGAAAGTGGAGAAAACCACTCGACCATTCAGATATGACTTAAATCAAATCCCTTATGACTATACAGTGAAAGTGAGAAATAGATTTAAGGGACTAGATCTGATAGATAGAGTGCCTGATGAACTCTGGATGGAGGTTCGTGACATTGTACAGGAGACAGGGACCAAGACCATCCCCATGGAAGAGAAATGCAAAAAAGCAACATGGCTGTCTGAGGAGGCCTTACAAATGGCTGTGAAAAGAAGGGAAGTGAAGAGAAAAGGAAAGATATACCCATTTGAATGTAGAGTTCCAAAGAATAGCAAGGAGAGATAAGAAAGCCTTCCTCAGTGATCAATGCAAAGAAATAGAGGAAGACAACAGAATGGGAAAGACTAGATATCTCTTCAAGAAAATTAGAGATGCCAAGGGAACATTTCATGCAAAGATGGGCTCGATAAAGGACAGAAATGGTATGGACCTAACAGAAGCAGAAGATATTAAGAAGAGGTGGCAAGAACACACAGAAGAACTGTACAAAAAAGGTTTCATGACCCAGATAATCACAATGGTGTGATCACTCACCTAGAGCCAGACATCTTGGAATGTGAAGTCAAGTGGGCCTAGAAAGCATCACTATGAACAAAGCTAGTGGAGGTGATGGAATTTCAGTTGAGCTATTTCAAATCCTGAAAGATGATGCTGTGAAAGTGCTGCACTCAATATGCCAGCAAATTTGGAAAACTCAGTAGTGGCCACAGGACTGGAAAAGGTCAGTCTTCATTCCAATCCCAAAGAAAGGCAATGCCAAAGAATGTTCAAACTACCGCACAATTGCACTCATCTCACACGCTAGTAAAGTCATGCTCAAAATTCTCCAAGCCAGGCTTCAGCAATCATGAACCGTGAACTTCCAGATGTTCAAGCTGGTTTTAGAAAAGGCAGAGGAACAAGAGATCAAATTGCCAACATCCGCTGGACCATGGAGAAAGCAAGAGAGTTCCAGAAAAACATCTATTTCTGTTTTATTGACTATGCCAAAGCCTTTGACTGTGTGGATCACAATAAACTGTGGAAAATTCTGCAAGAGATGGGAATACCAGACCACCTGACCTGCCTCTTGAGAAACTTGTATGCAGGTCAGGAAGTAACAGTTAGAACTGGACATGGAACACTGGTTCCAAATAGGAAAAGGAGTATGTCAAGGCTGTATATTGTCACCCTGCTTATTTAACTTCTATGCAGAGTACATCATGAAGAATGCTGGGCTGGAATCAAGATTGCTGGGAGAAATATCCATAACCTTAGATATGCAGATGATACCACCCTTATGGCAAAAAGTGAAGAGGAACTCAAAAGCCTCTTGATGAAAGTGAAAGAGGAGAGTGAAAAAGTTGGCTTAAAGCTCAACATTCAGAAAACTAAGATCATGGCATCTGGTCCCATCACTTCATGGGAAATAGATGGGGAAATAGTGGCTGACTTTATTTTTTGGGCTCCAAAATCACTGCAGATGGTGATTGCAGCCATGAAATTAAAAGACGCTTGCTCCTTAGAAGGGAAGTTATGACCAACCTAGACAGCATATTAAAAAACAGAGACATTACTTTGCCAAAAAAGGTCTGTCTAGTTAAGGCTATAGTTTTTCCAATAGTCACGTACGGATGTGAGAGTTGGACTATAAAGAAAGCTGAGCGCTGAAGAATGGATACTTTTGAATTGTGGTGTTGGAGAAGACTCTTGAGAGTCCCTTGGACTGCAAGGAGATCCAACCAGTCCATCCCAAAGGAGATCAGTCCCGGGTGTTCATTAGAAGGACTGATGTTGAAGCTGAAACTCCAATACTTTGGCCACCTCACGCGAAGAGTTGACTCACTGGGAAAGACTCTTATATTGGGAGGGATTGAGAGCAGGAGAAGGGGACGACAGAGGATGAGATGGTTGGATGGCATCACCGACTCGATGGACATGGGTTTGGGTGGACTCCAGGAGTTGGTGATGGACAGGGAGGCCTGGCGTGCTGTGGTTCATGGGGTCACAAAGAGTCGGACATGACTGTGTGACTGAACTGAACTGAGCTAATGGATAATCCAGAATGATTCCATCTCAAGATTCTTAATTTAATTACATCTCCAAAGACCCCCTTTTTCAAAGAAGATTACACTCACAGGATCTGAAGGTTAGGACCTGGGCAAGGTTTTGGGGAGGCCACCCATCAGCCCATATAAGCAAAGCAAGTGGCCATAGAAGCCACCAGGTATGTGTCAAGATCTGACTCCACCTGTGTGCCATGTTGTGGCTGATTCACAGAAGGTGTTAGGTCAAGTTGCATTGTGTCTGAACCACATGGTATGGTTACAGTTGTGACAGAAGGCATGACAGCTGCTTGCATTTGTTTTTCTCTCCTGCTCTCTGCCTCCCAATCAAACCAACACTAACCTTACTTATGGGCAAGGGAGGTGGCCTGGCACCATTTTGTAAATGCCAACCATTGATTTAAAGCTTCATGGACATTTGAAACTGAAAAGGGACTGTAGTCTAGGTAACAAGATTTTATCAACATTAGTTTTCTGGTTTTGATATTGTATAACAGTGGTAAGATCTGCCATTTGGGGGCAGCTGGACGAAAGTCCAAAGGACTCCATATACTATTATTATATTATTATTGCTGTTGTTACAATTATTATAATAACTTCTGGTGAGTTTATAATCATTTTAAAATAAAAAGTTGAAAAAAACAATCAAACAACTTGATAATATTCAAAACTCTCAGCAGAAAAAATAACCTTTATGCACCTTTCTGGAGTAGATGGTAGAAGGGTGCCCCCCTCAAGCCCTAGTCTGACATGGGCTGAATTACTACTCCCAGGGAAGCCTGGGATTTTCATCCTCTCAGGCCACTGGGAAGCAGCTTCACTCTGGCCTAGACCCATCCCCACCCCAGGCCTCCTGGCAGCCTGTTCGACCTCCTCCCTGGGAAGGCGGTCCTGCCAGGCCCTCCCCAAGCCTCCCCAGGCCAGGGCTGGTTGGGTTTACAGGCACATGGCTGGGTTGTCCTGGCACCACCTCACCCCGAAGCCCAGGTTGAGCCCTGCTGTTGCTGCCAAACTTGCACACAGCTCTGGCTCCTGTGGGCCTCTCCCTCATGTTTCCCTGGAGGCACTGCGGCCTCAACGGCCCCATCCTGAGTCAGAAGCTCTGGGCTCCTGGGAGGTGTTCCTCCGGCTGAGGGCTGGCCCAACCTTTCGTGACTCTGGTTGTCATCCGATGCATGTTCCTCCTCCCCTTCCTCCTGTGACAGCGTGCTTGGTGCCTGCCTTCCTCCCCCAGCAGACTCCAGCTTCTACTAGTCTGGGCAAGTTGCAGGCACCCTCCCTGGGCCACTCTTCTGGTTCTTTTTCTCCTCCCTCCTCACCCACATGGAAGCTGGCTGTGAGTTCTATCGTGTGGTCTGCTGGTTTGGTGACCTAGGGCTTATAGACTTGGGAGTGTATGGACAGACTCTGGGGACTCTAGAAACCCCTGAACTTGTGTGCAAAATGTCTGCACACTTTCCCAGGAAAGAAATAGATTTGCAGATGGATCCAAGACCCACAGATAATGAAGACTCTCTGAAGGGGCTGTAGCCTAAATATCAGGCTTTTAGTCTCTGGCATCAGCCTGCTGGGCTGTGATACTGTTTCTATCAAGTTGGTGCATCCCCATGCCTCAGTTTCCTCTCATGTAAAATGAACTTAATGAGAGCTTTGATCATGTCTGGAGGTGATATGGAATAAGTGAGAAAGTCACATCAAGTTCTTGGCACCTCCCCAGGAAGAACTAAGTGTAGACGCTCTGTTAATATTTTTTCGTTAATTAATTGATTTCTGGCTGCACTGGGTCTTCGTTGCTGCCTGCAGACTTTCTCTAGTTGTGGTGAGCGGGGGCTGCTCTCCAGTTGCAGCTCACAGGATTCTTATTCTGCTGTCTTCTTGTGACTTGTGGGCTCTACAGCGCGGGCTGGGGAGTTGCAGCATCCAGGCTTAGTTACCCTGCAGCGCGTGGGCTCTTGGCTCCCTGACCAGGGATTGAATCCATGTTCCTTGCACTGGCAGGCAGACTCTTAGCCACTGGACCACCAGGGAAGTCAATGATCCGCTATTATTTTTATCCGTCTTGAGCACCTAGGATGGATCTCCCTTCGTACTTGTAACGGTCACGTGGGGTAGCAGCTTTCAGCCTCCTTTGAGAGACTTCCCTCACTCCACATCACACAGACATGAAAAGGGGGAGCTGGGGTTTGAGCTCGTAACTTCCTTCCTTTCCGCTACACGTTGTTGCCGCTCAACCCAAAGAGAATGAGAAGATAGAAAGCTGATGGGGTCAGAAGCTGTCTTGTATTTTAAAACCCCTTCATGTGTTCTGGAAAGTCTTTCTGGTCCTGTTTTCTGAGGTGCACTGTGTTTGTACAGGGTAGTGATTAGACAGGACAAAATCCTAGAACGGCCTGACTCCAGGTGATGTACTAAGCTGGAAATCCTTTTCCTTTGGAGGTGCTATTCCTCCCTTTACCTAAGGTCTACCTGGTCATTGCACATGACACCTGCCCTGGTGTCATCTGACCAACCTCCATCTCTGACCTTGTCAGTATTTGTTGCCTTTCAGCACTGACCTACTTTCACCCTGTCGTTTATTACACTGCCCTGTGACTTCTTTGATGATCCTCCATTCCTGTCTCTTCAACAATGAAAAGTTTGTGCTAAAGGCACCTTTTTGACCTCTGTGCTAAGCTTGGTTCCTGGCATCTAATCACGGTCTGACGAGCAGGAATGAATCCTCTCTATTCCTTATCAGGATTAAATCCAGAGTTTTTACCTTGATCCGCAGACCTCTACGATGGATGCGTCTCATGCCAATGTCTATCACCTCATGAGCCCGGACATAGCTTCTCTTTCACTTTTTAAATGTAATAGCCTCTCTTGCTTTACAATGTCCATAGCTCTAATCACAATTTCAAAGTATTTGGGACTTCCCTGGCAGTCCAGTGGTTAAGACTTCAAGATTCCAATGCAGGGGGCACAGGTTGATCCCTGTCAGGGAACTAAGATCCCACATGCCCGGTGGCACAGTCAAAAACATCAAAAAGTAATTTCAATATAATTGATTATGTAACTATAAGTTGAATATCTGTGAGATAGTCAAGTGTAGGCAATTTCATGTGACTCAAAAGAATAATGATTTGATGATGGTTCATCCCTGGACTATAAGCTCTGTGAAGGATACTGCCTAAAAGGGTCCAGCAAATGATAAATACTCAACATTTTCGTAATTGATGAACAGTCAACCACCTACATTTTTACCATCTAATTCCTTGACCGTACACATCCTGAAAAGTGTTGAGGGTTGTGTAAGCATGCAGAATTTCACACTTTTCTCTGATTTAAACCAGTTCTTTGTTACAAAGAGGAAGTAAAGAATTCTATCCCCCTAGGCTTCCCTTGTGGCTCAGCTAGTAAAGAATCCGCCTGCAATGCAGAAGACCTGGGTTGGGAAGATCCCCTGGAGAAGGGAAAGGATATCCACTCTAGTATTCTGGCCTGGAGAATTCCATGGACTGTGTAGTTCATGAGGTTGCAAAGAGTCGAACACGACTGAGCGACTTTCACGCACACACAAATCTAGATATTCCAACGAAGCATCTTGCCTTCCTGAATTCTCTGGCCACCTGGGTCTAGGCTCTAGTTTTGATTTAGTCAATCATGGTCAGAGTGAAGCACTGAGAACCGTCAGGGCTCAGGCACTCCTCAGAGCTTGTCCTTCTACCAAGGAAGGGAGAGGAGTTTTTGGCAGAATCTCAGGTGGGCCATTTATAGTAGCAGTTAATGGGCAAAGTGTTACCTCTCTGATCCCCAGCTTCCCTATGGGAATATGTATATAGTCAGTCCACGTTCCAGAATTGTAAAGACTAAATGATATAACAAGTGAAGAGCCAGGGTAGAAGTCCTTTATTATTTTTGCACTCACTGTGGTCAGGAAAAGGCAAGAAGTCAGCTTCAGACCTGAAGGTACTGGGGAGTCCATGGACTAAAGTTGCTGGCCTTGTGCCCCTTGCTGCTAGTTATCTCATACCAGGCAGCAGACTTGGGACCAAACATTCATTATCTCACTTTGTCTTCAAAATCCCTGCCTGAGGTAAGAACTGTGTTTATTTTTTACAGATGAAGAAACTGGGGCTCGGAAAAGTGAACTTAATTACCTTATCTATGTACCCAGAGGAGGAAGTAGGATTAGAACCCAAGTCACTTTTTCTGTTTTGACTTTTACAATGTTGTGCTGGCTTCCACTGTACAGCGATGGGAATCAACCACAGCTACACACATATCTCCTCTCTCTTGAGCCTCCCCCTTTCTCCTCCAACCCTCCTCTCTAGGTCATCACAGAGCACAGACTGGACTCCCTGTAGAACCAAGTCTTTTTGTAAAAAAAAAAAGAAGATCAAAAACTTATTTACTTGGCTGCATTGGGTTATAGTTGTGGCATGCAGGGTCTTTAGTTACAGCATGTGAGATCTAGTTCCCTGACCAGGGATGGAACCCAGGCCCCTTGCGTTCGAAGCACAGAGTCTTAGCCACTGGACCACCATGGAAGTCCCCAGAACCCAAGTCTTTATACCAAGAAAAACAGATATTTTTCTCTTTGGGGCCTTTCTGTAGACAACAAATATCACTGCTCTTTATACTCTTCATGCATTTTTTTCTTGGCCACTAATCTAATGATAAATAAATAATGGATTGCTGCCGTAAAGCCTGATTTCTTGGCTACACCCAGGTAAATGTCCACTGACTTCAGTAGCAATTAGCTTCAGTGAGAGGTTGCCTGATTAATAATAATACCACCACCTGCTATTTATAGATGGTCATTCTCCAAAGAGTCCAAAATGCTTTGCAGACATTATCTAATCCAGTCCTGCTATATTACCAGAAATCTGGTCTGGGCTTGTGGTACTTTTGCCTTTTCACCACGAGGGCTCATGTTCAGAGAGGGTTTAGATCTTGGCTCTCATCACACAGAAGGTTGGCATCCCCTACTGGTGGTCCATTCAGTTCAGTTCAGTCGCTCAGTTGTGTCTGACGCTCCGCGACCCCATGAATCACAGCACGCCAGGCCTCCCTGTCCATCACCAACTCCCGGAGTTCACTCAGACTCAAGTCCACAGAGTCGGTGATGCCATCCAGCCATCTCATCCTCGGTCGTCCCCTTCTCCTCCCGCCCCCAACCCTTCCCAGCATCAGAGTCTTTTCCAGTGAGTCAACTCGTCGCATGAGGTGGCCAAAGTATTAGAGTTTCAGCCTCAGCATCAGTCCTTCCAATGAACACCCAGGATTGATCTCCCTTAGAATGGACTGGTTGGATCTCCTTGTAGTCCAAGGGACTCTCAAGAGTCTTTTCCAGCACCACAGTTCAAAAGCATCAATTCTTCGGCGATCAGCTTTCTTTACAGTCCAACTCTCACATCCATACATGACCACGGGAAAAACCATAGCCTTGACTAGATGGACCTTTGTTGGCAAAGTAATTTCTCTGCTTTTTAATATATTATCAAGGTTGGTCATAACTTTCCTTCCAAGGAGTAAGCGTCTTTTAATTTCATGGCTGCAATCAGCCTCTGCAGTGATTTTGGAGCCCAAAAAAATAAAGTCTGACACTGTTTCCACTGTTTTTCCATCTATTTCCCATGAAGTGATGGGACCAGATGCCATGATCTTTGTTTTCTGAATGTTGAGCTTCAAGCCAACCTTTTCACTCTCCTCTTTCACTTTCATCAAGAGTCCATAAGTGCCTATTTTCACCTCATAGTACGTTGCTCTCCGTGGAAATCAGAGCAGGTCTGTTATCATGATTTCTGCTTTCTGTGGGCCTCTGGCATTGCTCAGACCACAGGAGCTGGACAGACAGCTTCATGAGAATTTCTAAGGGTTTGCAAAGGGTTTGTCTGGACTCACCTTCAGGCCGAGGCTCCTGGGATCTGCATCAAGGCTGCCATCTCCTCCTCCCATTCCTCCTCTATGGCCTTTCACTGTCTGCACTCTTGTCTTGTTTTCCTCCTCATCCTTCTTCTTCAGCACACACTTATTTGGAGCTAGTTTTATGCCAAGTCCAAAGCTAAGCACTTTACAGGAACTGCTTGACTTATTCCTCACAGGAGATATTGATTGACAGCTATCATTGCCAATCCCATTTGACAGAACAGAAAACTGAGGCTCGGAGTGGATAAATTCCATTCTGATTGTTGACAGTCTGAACTTTCCCAGATCAACTTGAGAAACTTTTTGGCATTGCCACCCAGCACAATGTCTGGCATGCATAAAACACCCAGTGAATAGATGCTTATTAGAATAACAGAATAACTATCATTTATTCAGTGTAGGTATATTATATATCATAATTTTCAATCCTTATAGCAATCCAATGAGGTAGGTCCTATTTTACAGAAAATTAACTAAGGCTCAGAAAGGTAAATAATTTGCAAAGTTCACACAGTTAAAAAATGAGGTTATGTTGTCTTAATAAACAAATAATTAATTCTTGGTTTTCCAGATTCCTGAATCTTTATACTTAATCCATACGCTCGTTGGAATCAATGAAGCGTTGGCTGGTGGATGGATGGAAGTGAGAGTAGATGGGACCAGGATTCTCCTCCCACGCCTTTCTGTCTCAGATGTTAAATTCTTGGTGACAGGGTAATGATGATAAAGACACATATGAAGCAGAGTCTGAAACCTTCAAGGACTTGTGTAAATTGTTCTGGAGTTGCTTACCCATGAGAGACTTTCACTCTAAAGTGGGACACTTAAAAACATTTTCTATTGGAATATAGTTGATTTACAATGTTGTGTTAATTTCAGGTATACAAGAAAATGAATCAGTTACGCACATACATATAGCCACTCTTTTTTAGACTCTAAAAATATGGAACACTTCATGAATTTATGTGTCATCCTTGTGCAGGGCTCATACTAACTTTCTCTGTATAGTTCCAATTTTAGTATATGGGCTGCTGAAGCATTCAGTTCAGTTCAGTCACTCAGTCGTATCTGACTTTTTGCGACCCAGTGGACTGCAGCACACCAGGCTTCCCGGTCAATCACCAACTCCCAGAGCTTGCTCAAACTCATGTCCACAGAGTCGGTGATGCCATCCAAACATCTCATCGTCTGTCATCCCCTTCTCCTGCCTTCAAACTTTCCCAGCATCAGGGTCTTTTCCAGTGAGTCAGTTCTTTGCATCAGGTGGCCAGAGTATTGGAGTTTCAACTTCAGCATCAGTCCTTCCAATGAATATTCATGACTGATTTCCCTTAGGATGGACTGTTTGGATCTCCGTTCAGTCCAAGGGACTCTCAAGAGTCTTCTCCAACACCACAGGTCAAAAGTATCATTTTCTTTATGGCCAAACTTTCACATCGTACATGACTCCTAGGA
Source organism: Moschus berezovskii (assembly GCF_049115385.1). Lineage (NCBI taxonomy): Eukaryota > Metazoa > Chordata > Mammalia > Artiodactyla > Moschidae > Moschus > Moschus berezovskii. The sequence continues at coordinate 14,433,981 of NC_142474.1, forward strand.
AGACCATAGTAGAAGCAAGCACTCAAATGTGACATTTCAAGTGAGTGCTCGCTCTTGGAGCTCAGGTCCAAGCCCTGGTGACCTAAGGGATGTCCATGGGATACGTGTGTTCATGGATAGAAAGAAAGTCTGATTGCACCAGGATGAAGAAGAGTAGAATGATGAGAGTCTTATATCTCAGCAACTTTAAGGTAACGAACTTTAAGAGTCCACTCTGGAGTAGAAGAAGTTAAGGACATGGTGGAAGACACAGGAGTGTTGGTGCAAAGTATCTGGAACAAGACAGTGACAGCTTAGAAATGGGATACAAGTCTAAAGCCAGGAGATGGAGTTAACAGAGCCCGGGAAGCTGGGAGCTAAGGCCATCCTGCACCAATGGGAGTCAAGGAAGAGTTCCAGTCTCTGGTCTGAAAGAGAGAGTCATAGAGAGAAATACCGTGGTTTCTCCCTCCCTTCTCTCCTCTACCCTCCCCCTAGTACCTCTGATTATGGTTCGTCAACTCTAATAGGAAGTCAGCTTTGTGAAATTTAGGAAGTGCGATTTTCAGGACGTGGCTCTGTAGAGTAGAGAGCTGAAAATAGAAGTAGAAGGCTGGGAAATGCATCTGATGGGCTAATGACTGACATTCCAGGTATATCCTGGAATATTTACTTTTTTCCCAGACTAGAGTCAGATGTCTGGTCCAGATGGACGCTTAGGTTCACTTTGCCACTCCAGAAGTTAGAGACCTTGAAAAGAGAATCTCTTTTGTTAGGATTTTATCACAATTCAAGGAGAAGAAGGAATCTACCATTCACATGAACGTCTTATACAAGAATGTCACTTTGTAACCAGAGTCCAGCTTCCTTTGGTTGAATGCTTGTGGCAGCAGGTCGCTGGGGACTGGCTTACCTAGAGGCTGAGGCCGCGGGATTTATGCTACTCAAGGGAGCTTGGCGGCCCCCACATTACCATCACCACTCAGTGACATGGTGATTGAAATTCCAAAATGGTTGAAAAATTCCTTGCGGTTAAAATGACAAGTCTGAAAATTCCTTTGACAGGATAAATAAATAAATACACAAGAAAGTGTAGAAATAAAACTTCTGCCTCTCTGCCTGGATAAGGGTAAGATTGCACTGGGAACTCAGTTCTTTTGCCATTCCGTGTTTGCTGAAGACAAGGAGAGCAAACCAGAGGGAGCCTAATGCAGAGCCAAAACTACACCCTTCTTTCCCCAGAGGACCGCAGAGGTCCAGGAGTCAGGGTGCTTTTCTCACTAGGAGAATTTTATTCATTCATGAAATTTTCTCCGGAGAATAAAGTGGCAAATACTTCTTCCTGTTCTCTCCCTTTCTCCGTCTATCCCTTGTTTTCTTTCTTCATCACTTGAGAAAAAAAATATCCACTATTCCAGTTATCTATTACTGCATAGCAAATGAAACCACGCTTTGTGTTTTAAAACAACAGCAATCATTTACTTGGCAGCAACCGTGCCAAGGCTTGGTGGGTCGCTCTTCTTTGCACCACATGGTTACCTGGGGCCTTCCAGCTGGAGCCTGAGGATTCTCTTTCTAGACGGCGCACTCGGGACAAGGTGTTGGTACTGGGGCTTCCCAGGCACTGTCAGCTGGGGAACTCAGTTCTCTTGTGGACCTCTCTAAGAGACTCCTTGGACTTTTTCAGAACAGGCTGGGAGGATTCCAAGAATGTTCCAAAAGATCCAGGGGGGTTCTCAGGACATCCCAGAACCCCAGAATCTCATTGCTACAGCGTTTACTTGGCCTAGGAAGTTCGTGGCTTTCTTTAATCCATCATCCCCACCTTATTGGTGGTGGGCCTGTAGTGTGAGTAACTTCACAGCGAAAGAGCAATGGTAGACCTTCAGGACTCCATGGAACTCAAAAATAAAATTCCTAAGGCTAGCAGCAGAATTCTGGCAGGACCAGGGATCTGGGCGGTCCCTATTATTAATTGAGGGTGGTGACTTCATATCAGGCTGACTTATCAGCTCTGATAATTTGTAGCTGAGTACATTTAGGTGTGCTACATAACTTATAGGGACTTCAGTTTCCTCAGCTGTAAAATGAAAAGAATCCTGTCTCACTATATTACTTTGAAAATAGTAAAGATGGTAGCCAAAGAAAGGAGAGGGGTAGGGGGACACATTAAAATATCTGGGTTATAGTGGGCATTCAGTGAGTGGAAGCTATGTATTTATTTGAGTAGAAAACATTTTTCCAGGAATCCTTTGAGGTTCTGAATTTGAGTTCATTATTTTTCTTTGTTTTTCTGTTTTTCTATTGTTTTTAGATTATTTATTTTTATTTCCATTTCATTTATTTATTTTTGGCTGCGCTGGGGCTTCACCACAGTGCATGGCCTTTTTCTGGTTGTGGTGAGTGGGGGCTACTCTCTCGGTGTGGAGCACAGGCTCGGTACTTCTGATACACTGGCTCAGTTCCCTGTGGCATGTGGGGTCTTCCTGGACCAGGGATTGAACCTGTGTCCCTTGCATTGGCAGGCGGATTCTTAACCACTGGACCACCAGGGCAGCCCCTGCTTCTCTATTTATTGTAACTCATTTCTGACTTATTATCAGACTAATACACGCGCACTTTAATTATTCAGAAAATGAATGAAATAAGAAGAAAATAATAAATATCTGTAACAATGCAATCCTAATATTTTAGGTATTGCTTCAGATGTATGTCAACTAGTTGCTGGCAGAAAAATGTGCCACCTCAAATCTCAGACCTTAACACAGCAGTTACTGATGAATCTGAGCAGCTGGGGGTCAGCTGACCCAGGCTGAATTTGGTTGGGCAGCTCTGCTCTGCCCCACGTGGCTCACATTCTCTTCCGGAGAACAAATGTCAGCCCAGTTACATTCTTCTCATGGGGGTGGGCAGAAACTTGATAGAACACGTGGGACTGTACAAGGGCTCTGATGACTTAGGATAAAATTGGCTCACACATGTGGCTTTCACCCCCTTTGATTGGTCCCAGCAAGTCACGTGACTGAGTCCAAGGTCTAGGGGTCATGAGTGTAGAATCAGAAAATAGTCAAGAAGTGGGGCCAAGAGCGTCATCTATCATAACATATAATTTTGTTTTGAAAAAATTTGCTAAATTGCATGTTCCTTGTTGTTGTTATTGTAGTTCCTGGCTTTTTTTCACTTAATATAGCACAGAAAAGCTTCCATCGTCTTCTGCACAGTGCTTTCATGGACTGTATCTTTATTTCATTGGGTGGATGCTTTATATTTTGTTCAATTCTTCTTCTATTATTAGCCATTTAGGTTCTACCAGATTTCCTGTATAACGATAATTGTAGCTCTGAACTGATGTGCATCCAGGTTCATATTTTTATATTGTGGGGTCAAAATTTTACACAAAAATATAGGGTTCAGATATATATTGCCAAATTGTCAACATTAAGAAAAGTAATACCAACTGACATGTTCCCACAAGCAGTGTAGTTTAGTGCATACGTTCTTGAATTTTTGCTTACTTTGGGAATTTGTATGTATGAACATGTACATATTATAAAGTAATTTCTAAATTTTGTGATACTAGTACAAAAAACTCCTGTTTACATTTTATACAGATTTATCAGTTGCTTCCATTCTTCACATTTGTTTCACAGATATGTGCATGTAACCATTGTCCACGTATATCTTTCACTTTCTACACACAGGCACATATTTCTATTTCTATATATGAATTCCCTTCCCCCTCCCCGATTCAGATAAGAGTTAGTTTGGAGACACTATTTACTAAATAATTCACTGTACATTTCATAAGAAAAAGACATTCTCATAGAAAACCACTGTATAACTATCAAAATCAGAAATTTAATATCGATACAATGTTATAAGCTAATCGATAACCTCGATTCATATTTAATCAATTGTCTAATAATATGCTTTTTAGTTTTTCCCAGTCAAGGATTTAATCCTGCAACACATAATTGTATTAGTTGTTATGTTTCTTTAGTTGTGTTTAATCTGGAACAATTTCTTTGCTTTTCTTGATGGCTTTTGATCTTGATATTTATGAAGAGTCCAAGTCAGTTATTTTGCAGAATGCCTGTCAAGTTGAGTTTCTCTGATATTTCTTCATGATTTGATTCAGGTTATGCATTTTTCGCAGAAATAACTAAAGAATTAATATTGTGTCCTCCTTGGGACAGCATATCAGGATGCACGTGATGTTCATTTGTTGATTTTTAGAGATATTAACTTTGATCATTTAGTTCAAGGAATGTCTGCCAGGTTTCTCCACAATAAAACTCCTGGTTTTCCATTTATACGCTCTTTGTAGGTAAATATTTTGAGACTATGCAAATACTGTTTCATAGCAAACATTCAGCCTCTAGCTCTAGCATACATTGGGGCTTCCCTGGTGGCTCAGTCAGTAAAGAATTCACCTGCAGTGCAAGAGACCTGGGTTTGATCCCTGGGTCAGGAAGATGGAGAAGGAAACGGCAACCCTCTCCAGTATTCTTGCCTGGAAAGTCCTGTGGTCAGAGGAACTTGGCAGCCTTCAGTCTATGTGGTCCCAAGAGTCAGACATGGCTTAGTGACTAAACCACCACCGCCACCTGGCATCCTTTGATGATTTCTACTTTCTGTTATTAGGTTTGGACTTCGCTGATAGCTCAGTTGGTAAAGAATCCACCTTCTATGCAGGAGACCTGGATTTGATCCCTGGGTTGGGAAGATCCCTTGGAGAAGGGAAAGGTTACCCACTCCAGTATTCTGGCCTGGAGAATTCCATGGACTGTATAGTCTGTGGGTTGCAAAGAGTCGGACATGACTGAGCAACTTTCACTTTCATTATTAGGTTGACATATACTAGTTGGTGATCTTCTGTAAGGAATAGCTTTCTTATCTCTCTTAGATATGTGTGAATGTATATATATATATATATGTATATGCATTCACATATTTATATTGTTACAGACTGATTCTTTTTTAACATTTTTATTGGCGTATACTTGTTTTAGGATGTGTTATTTACTGCTGTACAGCAAAATGAATCAGCTCTACATATACATATATGCCTCATTTTTTGGATTTCTTCCCCAGTTAGGTAACCACAGAGCATTGAATAGAGTTCCCTGTGCTATATAGTGGATTCTCATTTAGCTATCTATTGCATAAATACTACTGTATATATGTCAATCCCAGTCTGCTAATTCATTCCATCCCTTTTCCCCCTCCTTGGTGCCCAGGGATTTGTTCTCTAGGACTGTGTCTCTATTTCTGCTTTCCAGATAGATTCATCTGTACCATTTGTTTTTCTCTTTCTGACTTACCTTACTCTGTAAGGCAGTCTCTAGGTCCATCCACGTCTTTGCAAATGGCAAAACTTCATTCCTTGTTATGGTTGAGTAGTATTCCATTGTACGTATGTGCCATATCTTTTCGGAGAAGGCAATGGCAAGCCACTCCAGTACTCTTGCCTAGAAAATCCCATGGATGGAGGAGCCTGGTGGGCTGCAGTCCGTGGGGTCACTAAGGGTCAGACACGACTGAGCGACTTCACTTTCACTTTTCACTTTCACACATTGGAGAAGGAAATGGCAACCCACTCCAGTGTTCTTGCCTGGAGAATCCCAGGGACGGGCGAGCCTGGTGGGCTTCCGTCTATGGGGTCGCACAGAGTCGGACATGACTGAAGTGACTTAGCAGCAGCAGTAGCAGCCACATCTTTTTTAGCCAGTCCTCTGTTGATGAACATTTAGGATGCTAGGGCTTCCCTGGTGGCTCAGAGGTTAAAGCGTCTGCCTCCAATGCAGGAGACCGGGGTTTGATCCCTGGGTCGGGAAGATCCCCTGGAGAAGGAAATGGTAACCCACTCCAGTATTCTTGCCTGGAGAATCCAATGGACGGAGAAGCCTGGTAGGCTACAGTCCACGGGGTCGCAAAGAGTCGGACACGACTGAGCGACTGAACGGACGGACATGCTGTGGATACTGTAAATAGTGCTGCAAAAAACAGTGGTGTGCCTATCTCTTTTGGAATTACGATTTTCTCCAGATATATGCCCACGAGTGGGACTGCTGGGTCATATGGTGGTTCTATCATAGATTCTTACTTTATTTACTGGGCTGCAATCCAATTTTGCTGCTCAAATTGTTGCAAATATCACTAGTGAGAGCCGCTTCTAGCTGGCTTATGTGTCCTTGTGGTATGTCTCTATCATTCTTTGATGCTCTCTTCTCTTTTCCCTGAAGAAAAGAACTTGTCCCCCCAACTCCGCCCCAAGGAGTCCTCACTCTTTTTAGGGGAACATGGTATTTAAAAGCCAAGATCTGAATGCTATGAGTGTGTCATTGCTTCTTGCCCTCTCAGTGTAAACATACTGCTCTTTCCATTTTTGAAAACTTTCACGATAGTAAGGGAACTGGTTCCCAGTATTCAGACATAGGTGGAAAAGCCACTTTTATTTTGTTTCCAAGTAAGGTTTAACATTTGTCTTCACATTTTACATTTTATTTTAAAACACCTGATCAGATGGCTTACATGTTCTGTCATTTGAAGTTGTTTTTCTTCTTCTGTTTGGAATTCTTCAATAGATGTTCAGAGTATTATCAATAATTGCTTTCTTGTTATATATACAAACATGAAAATCTTTTGTTTAAGTTTGTCATTTGTTTTAAAATTTTCATTCTGCTTTGTTTCTCATAGAAAAGCATAACTTTTTTCTTTTTTACCTTTCAGATTTCACTCAGCTGCACAGAATAAATTAATTATAATCCTTGGTTCTGACACATTGTTTTATTGTTCCTATGTGGCCTCTGTCTTAGCCCAGATTCTTCAGAGAAACAGAACCAAGAGAGCATATGTTACTATCTGTGCATCTATACCTCCGCTATGTAAAGAGATTTATTATAAGGAATTGGTTCACATTGTCTTGGAAGCTGAGAAGTCCCGGGATTTGCAGTTGGCAAGTTGGAGACCCAGGAGAGCTGAGTCTTGAGGCTGAAGAGACTGATATCCGAGATCAAAGACAGTAAAGCAGAGAGAAACATTTTCTTTCAGTCTTTTTTTTTTTTTAAAGAAAGCAAGAATGACTTTTATTTATTTATTTCTGGCTGTGCTGGATCTTTGTTGCTGTGTACGGATTTTCTTTAGTTACACTGAGTGGGCGCTGCTCTCTGGTTGCGGTGCATGGGCTTCTCATCGTGGTGGCTTCTTTTGTAGTGGAGCAGAGGTTCTAGCTTCATGGGCTGCTATCGCTACAGCACACAAGCTCAGTAGTTGCAGCTCTAGACCTTGGGCTCAGCAGTTGTGGGGTATGAGCTTAGTTGCCCTGCAGCACGTGGAATCTCCCTGGACCAGGAATCAAACCCGTGTCCCCTGCATTGGCAGGTGGATTCTGAACCAGTGGACCACCAGGGAAGTCCCCCCTTTCAGCCTTTTGCTCTACTCAGGCCTTCAATAGATTGGAAGAGGCTCACTCTCAGTGGGGAGGGCCGTCTGCTCTACTCAGTGTGTGGATTCAGATATTAATTTTACTCTGAAACACCCTCACCAGAAATAATGTTTAACTAAATATCTGGACACCCTATTACCTAGTCAAGTGGACATATAAAACTAACCATCTCAGCCCGATTTTATTTACTTGCTTTGTTTGTTATTTTTTGTTAGTTACTTTTAGTTGTACAATAAACATCCTTGAATTGCTTCCCCAAATTCAGCTTATCCTTTGACAAAAAAATCTACACACGATTAAGGTTGTCTCCCCTCTCCTAAAAAATCCATCCCATGCCTCCTGCATTCTGAAGGCTCCGTTGTCCTGAATCTTTTTACTGATTTATTAAATAAAACTAGAGTTGTAATTTTAAAAAGTACATTTTTAAATGTGATTTTTAAATTCCATAGGAAGTATATGCAATCCTTTTAAAGACAATTATTATTAAATTTTAATTATATAAATTATTATATTATTGTAATTATAATTACTATATTATTATAATATAAACTGTTATAATAATATAATTATAATTGCCATATATTATAATATAAATTATCATATCATTATAGTGTATTAAATAGTTCTTGTGTTTGGTTTGTTGCTAAGTCATGTCTGACTCTTTTACAACCACATGAAGAGTAGCCCACCAGGGTCATCTGTCCATGAGATTTCTCAGGCAAGAATAATCGAGTGGGTTGCCATTGCTTTCTCCAGTGGATCTGCCCGACTTAGGGATTGAACCTACATCTCTTGCATTGGCAGGCAGATTCTTTACTGAAGAGCCACTCAGTTCAGTTCAGTTCAGTCGCTCAGTTGTGTCCGACTCTTTGCAACCCCATGAATCACAGCACGCCAGGCCTCCCTGTCCATCACCAACTCCCGGAGTTCACTCAAACTCATGTCCATCGAGTCGGTGATGCCATCCAGCCATCTCATTCTCTGTCGTTCCCGTCTCCTCCCACCCCCAATCCTTCCTAGCATCAGACTCTTTTCCAGTGAGTCAACTTGACACATGAGGTGGCCAAAGTATTGGAGTCTCAGCTTTAGCATCAGTCCTTGCAATGAACACCCTGGATTGATCTCCTTTAGAATGGAATAGCCATTCAGTTCAGTTCAGTGGCTCAGTCGTGTCCAACTCTCCGTGACCCCATGAATCACAGCACGCCAGGCCTCCCTGTCCATCACCAACTCCCAGAGTTCACTCAAACTCATGTCCACAGAGTCGGTGATGCCATCCAGCCATCTCATTCTCGGTCGTCCCCTTCTCCTCCCGCCCCCAACCTTTCCCAGCATCAGAGTCTTTTCCAGTGAGTCAACTCGTCGCATGAGGTGGCCAAAGTATTGCAGTCTCAGCTTTAGCATCAGTCCCTCCAATGAACATCCAGGATTGATCTCCTCTAGAATGGACTGGTTGGATCTCCTTGCAGTATAAGGGACTCTCAAGAGTCTTCTCCAACACCACAGTTCAAAAGCATCGATTCTTCGGCGATCAGCTTTCTTCACAGTCCAACTCTCACATCCATACATGACCATGGGAAAAACCATTGCCTTGACTAGACGGACCTTGGTTGGCAAAGTAATGTCTCTGCTTTTTAATATACTATCAAGGTTGGTCATAACTTTCCTTCCAAGGAGCAAGCGTCTTTTAATTTCATGGCTGCAATCAGCATCTGCAGTGATTTTGCAGCCCAAAAAAATAAAGTCTGACACTGTTTCCACTGTTTTTCCATCTATTTCCCATGAAGTGATGGGGAATAGCCATTAGGGAAGCCCAATTAAATCATTATATACATTAAAATACACAAAGTACTATAAGAAAGAATATATATATATATATATATATGTATAACTGAATCAATTTACTGTATACCTAAAACGAACACATTGTAAATCAACTATATTTCAATAAAAAATTTTTAAAAATGAAAAAACTTGCAAAGTACTAAGCATATAGTTTAATAAGGAGGGTGACGTATAATATACAACCTTGACATACTCCTTTCTCAATTTTGAACCAGTCTGTTGTTCCATGGCTGGTTCTGACTGGTTGCTTCTTCACCTGAATACAGATATCTCAGGACACAGGTAAGGTGGGCTGGTATTCCCATCTCTTGAAAAATTTTCCACAGTTTATTGTGATCCACACAGTCAAAGGCTTTGGAGTAGTCAGTAAAGCAGATGTTTCTCTGGAACTCTCTTGCTTTTTCGATGATCCAATGGATGTTGGCAATTTGATCTCTGGTTTCTCTGCCTTTTCTAAAACTAGCTTAAACATCTGGAAGTTCACTATATATAGTTTATTGAACATATATAGTTCAATAAACTTTTGGTGGAGAAAAAATTATTTATGTAAAACAATATAACTATTATGTAGCAATCTCCCATTCCAACATAGAAAACTTTTCCGGTTATCTTTTAAAGAACTTATTTGTAATCTTTCGGCACTTTTTTCATTTAATATCATTTTACTAAATGTATTCATATGGTTGCATGTCAGGCCATTATGCTTCATTCATTTTGACTGCTGTATCCCATTCCATTGCATGCTGTTGCTACTCAGTTGCTCAGTTGTGTCTGACTCGTTGCTATCCCATGGACTGCAGCATGCCAGCCTCCCTGTTGTATAAATATACCATTTCTGTGAATCCACTTTCTCACTGAGGGATGTTTGAATAGTTTCCAAGCTTTTGCTATTGAGAACAATGTAGCTCTGAATATTCTTTGCTTTGTGTCCTGATTATACATGAAAATTACATCCGTGAGTGGAATTATGGGACCATAGAATATATGTGTAAGTTGCCTCAGTCATGTCTGACTCTTTGTGACCCCATGGACTGTAGCCTGCCAGGCCCCTCTGTCTGTGGGATTCTCCAGGCAAGAATACTGGAGTGGGTTACTATTCCCTTGTCCAGGGGATTTCTTGACACAGGGATTGAACCTGCATCTCTTATTCTCTTGCATTGGCAGGCAGTCTCTTTACCACCAACGCCACCTATTATTAGAAGACACTGTTCACTTCTTTTCTGAAGAGATCATACCATGTTACACTCCACCAGAAGTGTGTAAGAGATCCTGTAGCTCTAAGTCCATTCTAAAACTCAGTACTATAAGCTTTCTTTTTATTTTTTGCCAATTGAATATGCCTAAAATTATAGATTCCCCCTTTAGATGGGCATGGCAACCCACTCCAGTATTCTTGCCTAGAGAATCCCACTGACAGAGGGGCCTGGCAGGCTACAGTCCATGGGGTTGCACAGAGCCGGATGTGACGGAAGCGACTTAGCACACATACACAAAACTACAGACCACAGTTGTCTTGACTTGTATTTTCTTAATCACCAGTATGGCTGGAAGTCTTGCCAAAAGTCTATTGACTATGCTTTTTCTGTGAAATTCCTGTTCATGTCTTTTGCCCATTTTTAAATTGATCTACCCATGATTTTATTTTTGATTTATAGGATAATCTTGGGATTTTTCATAAATTCTATCAATCATTGCTTTTATGTGTTCAGCCTTTACTTTTCAATTTATCAGTTTCCCTATCCTGCAATTGTTTAAATTTTCATCTGTATTTTCTCTTCTAGGACTTCCTGGTTTTCTCTGTGCTGTTTTCATCACAGCAGGCCCCACCTAAGCCACATTCCTGAGCTAAAGGTTTGCAGCCTGGGACGTGGGACTTCACACTACATAACCAGGTACCCAGGCTGCTCTGGGTCTCCACCCTTACCCCTGTCAAGCTCCACCCAAGCTTGGCTGTCACATGTCCCAGGGAACTGCCTGGAGCCACCTGGTTTATTTCCAGCAGATATGAGTCATTTTCCTTTCCAAGAAACCAAGGAGTATAACATTTACTGGATACTCTGGGAGATTCGGCTAAACTGCTTTTACAAATGAAGACACCAAGGTTTTGAGAGGTGATGTAATGTGTTCAAGACTTCACAGCTCAAAGTATGAGAAAGGCGTGTGGACACCAATGTTTCCTTTGGCCAAATGGACCCACACTTGAAAACTTGGAGGTAGTGAACATGCCTCCTTCCTCTGAGTCTGAACTCTGATGAAAGGAATTCCATACAGCCGTTCAACTGTCTGGTCTCTCTCCTCTCTTTCCAGTCCCTATCTTCTGCTCTCTGCTCAACTTTTCTCTGCTCAAAAGAGGAAAATTTTTGTTGAAGCCTGCTCCTGTCTCTCTGTGGCTTCAAATGTATCAGCGACTTCCCTTGGCATTTAAAATCTTAGTTCTTTATCATGCTTTGCTCCTCTCTTTATCTCCCACCTTCATTCTTGACACTCCTGTAGCCACACAGACTTGCTTTATGTTCTGTGAGTGTGCTGAGTTCTTTTCCATCTTCGGGCCTTTGCTCCTGCTGTTTCCTTTGCTGGGGATGCTTCTCTCCTTTGCATGATCAGTTTCTTCTCATCCTTGTGATCCTGCATTAAATGTTACCTCCTCAGAGATCTCTCTCCTGTCCTTCCTATGTGATAGCCTTCCTTTACAACGAACTACTACACATTGTTTCCTTCCTTACTAGAACTTATTACAATCTGTAATTACACTATTTATTGGCTTTTAATTGTTTCTCTTAGGTCCAGTTCTCCAATGGATTGAACGTGCCAAAAGTTTGTCTCATTCATCTGTAACCTTGGGGGCTGGGCCAGTGCCTCGCACCCCACTCCATCAATTTTTGTTGAGCCAGTGATTGGATCCAGAGGCTACTCAATCATTAGTGGTTTTCATTCCCTTCTCTCTTCTAAGCTGCAGTAGCTGTCCACCACACAGACTGGCACGCTCAACCTGGAAGAACTTGAATAGGACAATGAAAACAGCAGCTTAGTGGATGTACCTCCTTTGTATCTGAAAAACTGGCTGAACCAGTTGGGCTAGCTACTGTTTTCTGTTTTGCTTAACTTCAACAAGTTCCCTGGTCTCTGAGCTTCTCCCAGCGTGGGTCCCCACACTCATGAAGAAGTGGACTTAACATCAATGATGATATAGTAGGATATATTAACATAAAGAGCAGATCCCTTGGATAAATCACTACCAAAAGGTGCCGAATTGGCTATGATAGCAAAATGACTCTTGAAGAGATTCTGATACGTTTTGAAAGGGAGGTAGGAACCAAATGAGCTTTTCAAGTACTTTATGTTTACGGACCCCTTTCTCTTTTTTAAGCTTTCTAATTTTGAAATCATTTCATTATATTTTAATTTTTAAAATTTAATTAATTTGGCTGTACCAGGTCTTTAGCTGCAGCATGCAAACTCTTAACTGTGGCATGTGGGATCTAGTTCCCCGACTAGGGATAGAACCTCCGCCCCCTGCATTAGGAGCATGGAGTCTTAGCCACTGGACCACCAGGGGAGTCCCATATTTTGAAATCATTTTAGAATTACCTGTGAGCCACAAAAGTAATGCAGACAGTTCCTATATACCCTTCATCCAGCTTCCTGTAATGTTACCATCTTAGGGAACCATGGCATGTTGGTCAAAACTAGGAGATTGATGTTGAGACTTTATTTGATTTCACTACTTTTTCCACTAATGAATGGAGCCCTTCCTTAATACTTGGTCCTCAATGAAATGATAGGCCTTATGGTTCTAGTGGCTTCCCTGTGCTGAATGAGGAAGTAGACTCAGCATTGTTCATTCTCAGGAAATATTCTAAGCAAAACTGGGATTTGCCATCCTGATTGGCATTGAGATGTCTTTTCAATAATAGCCTCATTCTACCTTCCTGACCAGTCTGGCTGGAAGTTCCAGAGGCTGAAGTTCCAGCGGTTGCTCTGCAAAGGCTTTTTCTTCTTAGGAATCAGGATTGAGGAAGCTCTTGGCGATGACTGGAGAATTTCATGCTTCTGAGAATTGGCTGGAGTTGATATTTAGGGATAATTAGGCACTTCTATCCGGAGAAGGCAATGGCAAGCCACTCCAGTACTCTTGCCTAGAAAATCCCATGGCTGGAGGAGCCTGGTAGGCTGCAGTCCGTGGGGTCGCTAAGGGTTGGACACGACTGAGCGACTTCACTTTCACTTTTCATTTTCACACCATTGGAGAAGGAAATGGCAACCCACTCCAGTGTTCTTGCCTGGAGAATCCCAGGGAAGGGGGAGCCTGGTGGGTTTCCGTCTATGGGGTCACACAGAGTCAGACACGACTGAAGTGACTTAGCAGCAGCAGCAGCAGCAGCAGGCACTTCTATCGGAGAAGGCAATGACACCCCACTCCAGTACTCTTGCCTGGAAAATCTCATGGATGGAGGAGCCTGGTAGGCTGCAGTCCATGGAGTCGCGAAGAGGTGGACATGACTGAGCGACTTCACTTTCATTTTTCACTTTCACACATTGGAGAAGGAAATGGCAACCCACTCCAGTGTTCTTGCCTGGAGAATCCCAGGGACGGGGAGCCTGGTGGGCTGCCGTCTATGGGGTCGCACAGAGTCGGACACGACTGAAGTGACTGAGCAGCGGCGGCGGCAGGCACTTCTCTTCTACTGGAGGAAATAAAATAGTCATTCTTCCTTCCTCTCTCCTTCCCTCCTTCACTTCCTTCCACGAGCCCTTCTTTCCTTCTTCCTTCTCTCCTCCTTCGATCAGCTATGTGTTAGGTACTGTGGTGAGGGTTCAAGAGAAATGATCTTACCTCCTAGGTGCTCACGAATTAGTAATGGGGAAAAAAAAAGTTAAACATTGTAGTGAGCTTCCTTGGTGGCTCGTAGTAAAGAAGCTCCCTGCAATGCAGGAGACACAGGAGACATGGGTTTGATCCCTGGGTCAGGAAGATCCCCTGGAGGAAGGCATCACACCCCACTCCAGTATTTTTGACTGGAGAATCCCATGGACAGAGGAACCTGGTGGGCTACAGTCCACAGGGCTGCAAAGAGTCGGACATGACTAAAGTGCCTTAGCAAGCATGCATGTAAGGGTTGTAGCACAGAATGACAAAAATTATATAGAGGATAGTGCACGGATTCCTAGGAGCATAAACAACAGCGTGCTGATACATGATTCGCAGCTGGCTCTAAGGTGGGGGTGTGGTGGGAGATGAGGGGGACTTGATCTGGTTTGTAGCTTTTCCTGCTTTCCGTGGTGTAAATAATTCCATCTCGGCAGATTTCGATCGAGCAACCTGGTGCTGCTGCATGTGGAATTAAGCAGAGATTTACATGCCCTGCTTTTTAGCTCACAGGAGCTGGCTCAGCACGTTACTGGGAAGGGCACCTAATCTGGTCCATTCGGGAGTGGGACTTGTAACATCAGGGGAAGCCTCCAAGAAGGGGAGACGCTTGCGCTGTGTGAACTTCTTTGGGAATGAGCAGATCAGGAAAGGGAAGTCAATACAACTCTTCCTCTTTGTGCAGTTGAAAGAAACAGAGAAAAATTGGGTAAGAAAATAAAACTCATTTGTAATTTATAAACTGAGAATTGAATACTCTTAACTTTTTAGAGCGATGATTATTCCTCCTGTCTTTTCCGTTTTTTCTTTTTGTGAGTTGAACTTTTATCATTAGTTAAGTGAGCTTCTCTACCCCGGTTAACCTTTCGTCTGGTAGTGATATCGTGACTATTGTTTCGTTTTCAATTTCATTTTAAACTCATAATTCATTTCTTAAAAGTCTGCTTAAATTTAGATTGTGATTAAATTTGAGAATCTTTCTTTATATACGTATATTTTTCCTGTTATATTTTTCTAAGATATTAAATATAGCTCCCTGTGCCATAGAGTAGGTCCTTGTTGCTTATTTATCTATCTTATATGTAGTAGTTTTGTATCTGCTAATATGAAACTCCTATTTTATCAGCCCCCCCCTTCCTTTTGGTAACCATAAGTTTGTTTTCTGTGTCTGTGAGTCTATTTCTGTTTTGTAAATCAGTTCATTTGTAAAATTCTTTAGATTTCACATATAAATGATAAATGATATGTCTTTCTCTGTCTGATTTACTTAACTTAAAATGATAATGTCTATGTCCCTCCATGTTGCTGCAAGTGGCATTATTTCATACTCTTTTAAGGCTGAGTAATATTCCGCATCTTCTTTATCCATTCATCTGTCAAAGGACATTTATATTGACACATTTTATATGTATGTACAACTCATCTTTATCTATTCATCTGTTGACGAGATGTAGTTTGCTTCCACGTCTTGGGGATTATAAACAGTGCTACAATGAACACTGGGGTGCATGTATCTTTTCCAATCAGAGTTTTCTCCAGGTATCTGACCAGGAGTGGGATTGCTAGATCACATCGCAACTTTATTTTTAGTTTTTTAAGGAACTTCCATACTATTTCCCACAGTGGCTGCACAAATTTATAGTCCCACCAACAGTGGAGGAGGGTTCCCTTTTCTTCACATCCTCTGTTGCATTTTTCTTTTTAATGGAGAACTTTATTCTAGGTTTTTTTTAATTAATTTATTTTAATTGGAGGCTAATTTCTTTACAATATTGTGGTGGTTTTTGCCATACATTGACATGAATCAGCCATGGGTGTACATGTGTCCCCCCATCCCAAACCCCCCTCTCACCTCCCTCCCCATCCCATCCCTCTGGGTCGTCCCAGTGCAGTGGCTTTGAGTGCTCTGTTTCATGCATTGAACTTGGACTGGTCATCTATTTCATCTAGCATTAATTTTTATAGACTTTTAAAATGATGGCCATCCTGACTGGTGTGAGGTGATACCTCATTGTAATTTTGATTTGCATTTCTCTAATAATTAGTGACTTTGAGTATCTTTTCATTTGCTTATTGGCCAACTGTATATCTTGTTTGGGGAAATGTTTATTTAGGTCTTCTGCCCATTGACTGGGCTGTTTATTGGCTATTGAGTCGTATGCACTATTTGTACATTTTGGAAATTAAGCCCTTGTTGATCGCATCACTTGCAAATATTTTCTCCCTGTCAGTAGGTTCTTTTTGTTTTGTTTATGGTTTCCTTTGCTGTGCAAAAGCTTATAAGCTTGATTAGATCCCTGTTTTTATATATTTTAAAGTCACACTTAATATTAACTATTAAACTCTTTCTTCAATCATCTTGATTTCTCTTGCTTTTTATTGGGTATTTTTAATGCATTTCATTTTTTTTTCTTTTTCTTTTTAACTACATATGTACTCTGTATTAAATTTAGCTCTTCTTGTTTGAACTAAGGAGTTTGAACATAATTTTGCGTTTTTCCCCCCTACCACCCTCCCATTTTTCTCTTCCACTTCACAGTTTTTCTTAGCAGAAATTTTAGCTACAAAGTACTGATATAGAATTATTATTGTTGTTGTCATTTACTCCCAATATTGAGTCTTCCAAAAGCAAGTTTGACTTTATTATATGGTCTTAAGCTTAAAGCAATGATTTAATCTTCCTTGTATTTTTAACTGATTTTAATGCTCATGAGTAGCCATTTTACACCATTTTTGAGTTCTGGTTTTTGCTTTAGCGTTCGGTTAAGCAGGGCCCATTCCAAGTCACTTCCCCCCCACCCCCCAAAAAAAAGTGCATCAGTGATCTATTATAGAACCCCCTGAATATGTGAAAGGAAATGTAGTTTTGTTAACCTGCCTCTCAAATGAAAACTTAGCTGATCAGAGATAGGAAACACAATCCAATCAAGGATCACACAAGAAACCACTGGCAACCAGGAACCCTGACTCTTTGATTTGGCATTACACTTCAGCTGCAAGTCCTGGTTGCTCTTTGTGCAGGCATGTTTTTGGATCCAGGTGTGGGTCTTGACATTCCTCCTTGCTAAAGTGCATCATGCATTGTTTGGCCTGCCACTCGAGTACATGTCACCCTTGGTCTCTTCTAGACCTGGACCCAGGACTCCCAGTGTTCACTGGGCAATGTCATGACATCTTGGTGCTGGAAGCAGCCAGAGAAGGAAACCAGTGCCATGACAGGAGGACGCCTCAGATTCCAACTCCTGGAGACCTGCTGGCCAGTCATCCTAGCTCTACTGCTGTCTGCCCATATCCATGGGGGCTTCTCTGGGCTCTCAGATTATTATTAACCACATATAGCTTCATGCTCCAAATCCTTCAGCATGCGTGTGTTCAACCCACCTTTTAAGTAATGATTTGTGATGTTTATAGTCTCATCATGGGATTCCCAGGTGATGCTCGCTAGTGGTAAAGAACTTGCTTGTCAATGCAGGAGATATCAGAGACCTGTGTTCTATCTCTGGGTCTGGAAGATCCCTTGGATGAGGGCATGGCAATGCACTCCAGTATTCTTGCCTGGAGAATCCCATGGACAGAGGAGCTTGGCTGGCTATGGTCCACAGGGTGGCAAAGAGTTGGACATGACTGAAAGGACTTAGCACACACGCATGCATAGTCTTATCATGGTGTTAACGTGCTTTACATTGACTGTCTTATGCATTCATCCAGATATTAAACATCTCATAATCCTCATAACAGATGAGGAGACTGAGGCTGAAGGAGGTTATGTCACTTGCTCAGAGGCACTTGCCTCCTAAGTGACAGATCCTGTATCAGGACCCAGCATTCTCACGACCCTTAATCTCACCCCTGGAGTTATTTACCTTCTTGCTGACAGAAGACTCGCTGCAGAGTCTCTGTTGGCTCCTCCTAGGTCCCTGCACTGCCCCCAGCCTCCCTGAACTCGCCCCCTCCTTCTCCAGTTTTCACATACAAGTTGGGGCTCAAGGTTTCTGGATTCCCAGCAGTTTTAGCTCTGTGGGTTTCCCTTAAACTCCCCTCCTGTGTAGGATGGACCAGAGAGGGGCCTGCCATAACTTCAAGCTGGGTTTCAGCCTTAGGCTGGGAACAGACCCACCCTCACCCTGAGGTCCCAGGGCTCACCGCCTTCTAGGTTTTATTGCTTTGGAAAGAAGGATTGAGGGGAATTGTTTACAGGCCTGGAAGGAGAAATAAAGTTTGCAAGCATTTCTGCCTCTTACTTAATAAATCTTTATGTCTCCTTGTGCACCCATTCACCTTAAAAAAAAAGAAAAAAAAAAAAGAACACACATATACACACTCACACATAGGAAAAATGGAAGGAGGGTTTTTTAGTTTTAGGATCATTGAGTTAAAAATCTCTTGAACTCCATCCACATGACCCTCAACCTGACCCGTGCAGTTCTTTGAATGAGGAGCAGAGTATGTGGCTGGAAGTGACTTCCAAAGACATTCAAGCCTTCCTGGGCTGCATAGAAGCTACAGGGATTGCCCCAGAGCCACCGTACTCCATCCCCCTGGGCTTGCTCCAAGCTCTCTGGGGTCTGGGAGGATGGGGTGGTGGGTGGCACAGGGCAAAGGAGAGCAAACCTCCTTAGCCCAAATCCCAGAGTATGCCTTAGGGAGTCAAGCAATCACTGATGGCAGGCTAGAGAGAGAAAAATGTTAGTTCTTGGCATGAGTTTAGAGTTCAAGTAGAGATTTATACACATGACATAAGAGTTACACTAATTGAACAGTTCTAAGTCCAGACATTATTCTAAACTCTAAGTGTGTTCACAAAATCCCTTCAAGGTAAGTACTATTATTATTCCCATCTTTTAAATGTAGAAGCAGATGCTCAGAGAGGCAAAGTAACTTACCCAAAGTCACATAGCTATAAGGAACAGAGCTAGCATTCACCTGGAAAAACAGTTGATTTTCAGAGCCTGTGATCTTGAGGGCCCTCTTACATGGCTCCTTCTGGTCAGCACTGACCTTGGCTCAGTGATACCAAGTATTAGCACCTGGGACATTCAGATAAGGGAATCAGAATCACTGAGTTCCCCCACCCCCCACCCCATGTGCTAGGTAATTTTTATAAACTAGCCTTTTCCATATTCACAGTGAGCTTTGAGATGGATTGTAATCCTCTTTATTCAGATGAGGAAGAAGTTTCAGAGAGACTAAATCCACCCAAACTGGGATTCACAGCGTTGCCTGACATCAAAAACTATAACATCTGGTTAACTCTAAGGAAGAGGTTAATATGTGTTTATAAAAATCAGGGAGGGCTTCTCTGGTGACTCAGCAGTAAAAAAATCACCAGTCAATGCAGGAGAGGCGGGCTGGATCCCTGGGTCAGGAAGATTCCCTGGAGAAGGAAATGGCAACCCACTTCAGTATTCTTGCCTGGGAAATCCCATGGACAGAGAAGCCTGGCAGGCTCCATGGGGTTGCAAAGGTCTAACACAATATAGTGACTAAACAACAATAGCAAGAGGTCAGGGAAACAATGAAATTCATTCACTTAATACTTATTGAGAACTTTTCACATTGTCTGTACTTCTGGGAAAGCTAAGACACCCAAAGCCCTGAAGCTACAAAGACATGGAATTGGGGCAGTCTTTGGTCCCTATCTCCAATCCTGAAAAGCCCCCATATATGGCCTTTGAGGACTCCTAAGGGAAGCACAGTTCCCCACACTGCTGACAGCCACAACACCTCCACCTTGGTTCTGCTTTAGTCATCACTAGACTGTGAACTTGAGCTTACCTCCCTCACAAATCACGAGGGCATTTGCGTGCTTGTGGAAGTAGAAGGGTGAGGGAAAGACCTGTTTTCTGGGTGGAAGATTTAAGTCTTGAGAACCTTCCTTAATCCAGCAAATGTACTGTGGATCTGAGAGGACAGGGGCCATTTGTTAAGGAATGAGAGCCCCAGGGAGGGTTGGGGTCTTTGGGAGAGATGGGCACACATTTTTGGGGGCACAGCGGCCAGTGGGGAGTCCCTACCAGTTTTGTATCTCTCTGATTCCTTGAATCCAAGTCCTTCTCTTTAGAGATCTTTCCTTCTTTCTCTAAGATTGTATTTGTGTGTGTGTGTGTGTGTGTGTATGCGCGTGCATGTGTGCGCACTCGTGCACAAGCGCGTGTGTGCTCAGTTGCTTTAGTCATGTTCGACTCTTTGCGATGCTATGGACTGTAGCCCACCAGGCTCCTCTGTCCATGGGATTGTTCAGGCAAGAATACTGGAGTGGGTTGCCATGCTCTTCTCCAAGGTATCTTCCTGGCCCAGGAATCAAACCCACGTCTCCTGCGTTTCCTGCATTACAGGTGGACTTTTTACCATTGAGCCACCAGAAAAGATTGTATTTCCCCAAAATATTTTCCAGGAATGCTACCTATACTTTCAAGTCAGCTCAAAGCTTTTAATAAGATAATGGCTAAGCTCTCAGTTATTTTTCTTAAAACTCAGTTTGTTCCTTCCTCCTTTCTTCCCTTGAAAGTATGTTTCAATTTCTTTACCTCTCTGTGGAGAAAAAAGCTCCAGTGAAGTTGTGGGATTATAGCTTTAAACATATAAACATGTCTTTTAACGTACTGCTTTGTGTATAACTTGGTCTGTCAGCGTACACACCAGGAAGATTCTTAACAGTTTGACTCGTGTATTTATGATAAGAAAATATTGTAAACAATGCATACATCATAAATAAACTAGGATTGCATGCCAAAATGTAATTAAATATACATGTCTTCATAAAAACAAAGGCATTCTATAACAAATAGAAAGCTATTTTGAATGGTTGCACAATGAGTGTTGTTTTTTTCCTTTTACTTCTTATAAGTTTTTTAAAAGGTTTATTTATATAACAAATATTTATTGAGCAACTCCTGGACAGGAGGTTGGAACTAGAATGGTGCAAAAGAGATCTCTTCTTCATGGGCATTATTGTTTAGTTGTTTTATTGCCAATAAATACAAAGGAGACTGTAATCCAAAATGATAAAGGTTTTTTACAGAGAATTAACTCATCAATGGGTTTAACCTTTCAGTTCAGTTCAGTTCAGTCGCTCAGTCGTGTCCGACTCTCCGCGACCCCATGAATCACAGCACGCCAGGCCTCCCTGTCCATCACCAACTCCCGGAGTACACTCAAACTCATGTCCACAGAGTCGGTGATGCCATCCAGCCATCTCATTCTCCGTCGTCCCCTTCTCCTCCCGCCCCCAACCTTTCCCAGCATCAGAGTCTTTTCCAGTGAGTCAACTCGTCTCATGAGGTGGCCAAAGTATTGGAGTTTCAGCCTTAGCATCAGTCCCTCCAATGAACATCCAGGATTGATCTCCCCCAGAATGAGGCTAAAATGCAGTAATTTTTTTTTTCCTTTCCTTTCTGAGGAGAGGAAGATGCTGGTATCAAGCATGGTGATTTTCTTACCTTCCAGGCAGAGAAAACCTGGCAACGCTGAAAGCTCTTTGGCACCAGAAGACTAGATATGGGAGATGATGAAATCACGGTGCCCTCCAGTCATCAGGAACAGGACAGCAGAGATTAGAGGCGTCCAGTTATAGGAGCCCCTGACTCAGGCTTCTCCTGGTTCTGTGTCTCAGAGCCAGCTGGGAGGCTGGTCTTGGAAGTCCACCTGTAATGATGGTTGATGTCCAACTAGCAAAAGACCTTTTGAAAGATCTTTTTGAAAGTGAAAACTTGATTATGTCATTCTCCAACCATTTACATTATTTCAGTGGCTTCTCATTGCTGTTGGGCAGAAGGCCATATCCTGAAGAAGTCCTACAAAGTCTTACATAAGATGAATATTGCCTGCTTGTCAAGTCTCCTCATTTCCTGGGTGCTTCAATAAGTATTGCTAAGTGAAAGTCGCTCAGCCGTGTCCGACTCTCATGGACTGTATCCATGGGATTCTCCAGGCCAGAATACTGGAGTGGGTAGCCTTTTCCTTCTCCAGGGGATCTTCCCAACCCAGTGATCGAACTCAGGTCTCCCTCATTGCAGGCGGATTCTTTACCAGCTGAGCTATCAGGCACACACCATAAAACCACTTGCCTTAGGCTTTTGAACATCTATTTCCTTTACCTGGAATAATCTCTCACCTCCACCCTTGCATTTACCTCTCTGAGTTCATGTTCCTTGTCTTTTAGATTGAAGCTCAAGGATCCCTGGCTTGGACAAACCTTCCTTGATATTGTGGACTGGGCCACGTCCCCTTATTATTTTCTTTGACAGCTTTGTGTGCATCTGTTCCATAGCACATTCACACAATTGCACTGTTATTTATTTGATTAATGTCTGCCTCTCCTATGAGGGTAGGGATGGTGTCTTTTATTTCCCTTCTATTATTGATTCCTTTAGAGCCTGGAACGGTCCCTGGCATTGTATAGACCCTCAGTAACTGGTTGTTGAATATGTATGAATAGCAATGAGAGCTTAATATTGTCATTTAGGACCACAGAAGCTAAGAGGACAGGCTACCCCTGGGGCCCATGTGGGGAGTGAAACTGAAGAGGACATCAGATGAGTGTCTGTCCACCGGATGCAGGAAGCAGGACTCGAGAATAGATAGTGAGATTAAAGACCACTCCGGCCTGAATGGGCACCACCGCTTCCTCCAGTTGTAAAATTTAGGGCTGAGTTCCCTGGTTTCTGTTCTGTGTGATGAGAAGAAAAGTATTCTGTGCATGCTTAGAAGATGAATCTTCTAAACATTTTCCGGTAATACCCTAGGTGGTGAAACTGTAGTGCTCTCAAGTTGTCACCGACAGGGCTGTAAGTAAGAAGCTATCGTTGAGTTAGTGATGTCACGCTTCTAAAACCTAGTGCAAGAAGGGTAAGACCAGTGAGGAGACACCACCCCCACTTCAAGGAGAACAGCTTTGCCAGTGATAATGGAGTTACGGTCAGGTGGGTCCCTTCTAGGCTGCCATGGTCAAGGGAAGCTGGACTGACAGATTGAATGTGTAAAGGCTAGGATTTCACGAACAAGTAGTAAGGGAAAGACCTTTGTGGACCCCATATGGCAAGAGGAGAATACTTAGTTATTTGTAATCATAATGGTGATAATAAATACCACTTACTAAACACCTGGGCTTCCCCGGTGGCTCAGTGGAAAGAGTCCACCTACCATTGCAGGAGACCTGGATCAGGATGATGCCCTGGAGAAGGAAGTGACAACCCACTCCACTATTCTTGCCTGGGAAATTTCATGGACAGAGCAGCCTGGAGGGTTACCGTCCATAAGGTTGTGAAAGAGTAGGACACGACTTAGTGACTACACAACAACTGAACATCTACTATGTCTAAGCACTTTAAAACTTGACTTTAACGCTTCAAAACACCTTTAGATTTTCAGTTTTATTACAAATAATGTAATCTGTACCTTATAAATAAGAAAACAGAGGCTCAAAGAGGTTAACTGACTTGTCCAGGACTCCACAGATACTAAACAATGGAGCTGAGACTCAAAAGTGGCCCGTGGCCTTAGACATGCTCTTTCTTCATTGACAGAACTGGCTCTGGGGGCTGCCATGGAGGCAGACAGATTTTTCCATCAGGTCCTTTAGTGGAAATAAGCCACATGGACCTTGCAACCTGCTTCTCACCAGGTGCATTCTCAAGGCATTGGGCTTTCTTCCTCCTTAATTCCCTTTGATGTTAGTGGGAAGTCAGTACCTGGAGGCTTCAGAAAATCACAATGGGACTTTGTGCTCAGTTGGGTTTCATGACATCTACATTTCTGATAAAAGAATCCAGTATTTGTCTGTCTATCTATCTATTTTTCATCTATTTCTATTTAATAAGGGACCATTAAATAATTTTCTAATTTAATGATGGAAATTAAACTTTCTGTATGTAAAGTAGATAAAAGATACCTGCTTTAATTATTTAAGTAATATCCAAACATCAAAAGAAGCCCAAGTTGCAACACAAAGGAAAAAAAAAATTCTTTAGGATCAGCAACTTTTAAAAGGCATGCAAGATGGTCTCAGACACACACCCAAGCTATGCTTAAGGCTTAATTTTTAAAAATATTGCAGTTTTACTGATGACAAGATCATGAATAATGCCACTATATGTCCACAGCATACTCTTATCCACCCAGCATACCTGTCATATTTATATACAAGCTACTTATTACTGTGGGGTTTCAATGAGGAAAAATCAATTAATTGGAAGCCTGGAAATTAATAGGAGGGACTGAGATGCTGATGAGTTTTCTTCACCATAAGCAGGGCTGGCTCAACATTTAGCTCTTGAATATAGGCAAGAGAACAGGTGGCGTTTTCACCATTAAGCACTGTCTCTATTATTAATAATCTAATAATCTGCATTATTTAGTCAGCACAAAATCTCCTCCTCTCCGACTTCCCTCTTTTAACGTATGAGCATTTCTGTATCCTGTTAGTCCTTTCTTGACTCTGAAATATTTTCTATTTTTGTAATCCCTTTTCTCTCCTTCTCAGGCAAACATCTCCTAAGCATCAGATGCTGTGTTGGGCATGAGGAATAAGCTGATTCCTACTTTAGAGTCTCTTTGGTTTGATGGCTTCCCTTCTTAAGCTTCCAAAGGCAGAGCCTGGGAAAAAAAAAAAAAAAAAGGATGCTCTCAATTCCCACTAACCTAGACTGCCCTGGCCATTTGGAAAGTCAAAGCCCCGGTCCTGGCATTCACTCCTCAAATGGTGAGCTAAGGGAAATTTGCTTCCTTCTCAGGACACTCCTGCTGTTGGATAGAGCTCTTCATATGGGGAATGGAGAAGTAGTGGCTTATCAGCTCACCATCCGACTCTGTTTTACTGAGACACGGAAAGAGAGAGAGAGGGAATCGTTTTTGTTCAGTAGCTAAATCGCGGCCGACATTTACGACCTCATAGACTGCAGCACACCAGGCTTCCCTGTCCTTCACTATCTTCCGGAGTTTGCTCAAACTCATGTCCATTGAGTTGCTGATGCCATCCAACCATCTCATCCTCTGTCACCCCCTTCTCCTCCTGCCCTCAGTCTTTCCCAGCATCAGGGTCTTTTCCAATAAGCTGGCTGTTTGCATCAAGTGGCCAAAGTATTGGATCTTCAGCTTTAGCATCAGTCTTTCCAATGAATATCCAGGGTTGATTTCCTTTAGGATTGACTGGTTTGATCTCCTTGCTGTCCAAGGGACTCTCAACAGTCTCCTCCAGCATCGCATTTCAAAAGCATCAATTCTTTGGCATTCAGCATTCTTTATGGTCTAACTCTCACATCCATACACGACTATTGAAAAAACCATAGCTTTGACTATACTGACTATACTTTGACTATACTTTGTTGGCAAACTGATAGAGAGGTACTAATGGGCGTCTGACAATGAAAGAAAGGAGTTTGACGAATTTATCTCCTTGAGCAGGGCATAATGAGTACATGAGTATAAATGTTGTCAAACACATGTGAATGGCATGCAGATTGGGCTGTGAACTAGTCATGAAGAATAAGGCCATATAGTGGTCCATGGCAAACTGCAAATTAAATGGTTTAAGAAGTACTCTTCTATGGGACAATGGTTAAATAAACTGCCGAAAGAAGTTCAGTTGGTTACCGATTTTGGAAAAATAAATGAAATTGTCTATCCCTATCTCACTCATAGATTTATATCTCACAGCACATTAAACTTGTAAGAAATTCGCCATTTAACAAACTTCTTTACTTCTGTTTAAGCTGGTGTTTCTCCAATTGAGTTTGGCATGAAATAATTTTCTCTGCTGAATGCCTCACCCTGTGGGAAAGGTAGAGAAAGAAACTCCCTAAGAGTGAAGGATGTCAGGCAACTCCTCACCTGCACTCCACACCTAGAAAAGTAGAACATCTGGTTTTCCCAGTCAAATTTTGATATTGCACCATTCCCTGCAAGCTTCATCTGCTAGATATGCCCTTGAGCCCCCAGATTCTGGGGCTGGAGAAGGCAGGAAGAGATAATATCTCATCACTGTCAAGGTTTGCAGGGTTGGAAAAGAGACAGTTCCAAGCTCAAGTCACGAGGACTTTATGATGCTGATTTTTTTCTTTTTTTTGATGTGGACCATTTCTAAAGTCTTTATTGAATTTGTCACAATATCCTGCTGTTTATGTTATTTTTTTGTTGGTTTTTGTTTGTTTGTTTGGCTTTGAGGCATGAGCTATAGTCTTAGCTCTGACCCATACTCCCTGCATTGGAAGGTGAAGTCTTCAGCACTGGACCACCAGGGAAGTCTCTGCAAATCAAGTCATTTTTCCTCTGGATTTTTGTCTATCTACTCCTCTCCTTCTTTGCCTTCCTTTTACAATAATTATTGAACCTTGAATGTGTGCTAGGCACTGTACTAAGAGGTTAAGGATATAGTTGAAAATAAAATAGACTGCATTTATACTCTTGGGCTTCCCAGGTGGTGCGAGTGGTAAAGAACCTACCCACCAATGCAGGAAATGCAAGAGACACGGGTTAAATATCTGAGTGGGGAAGATTTCTTGGAGTGGGAAATAGCAGCCCACTCCAGTATTCTTGCCTGGAAAATTCCATGGACAGAGGACCCTGGTGGGTTACACTCCATAGGGCGGCAGAGTCAGACACGACTGAGTGACTGAACATAACATATTCCTACTCTTAAGTCACCCACAGTCATGTGGGGGGGTCGTAGACAAGGAATCAAACTATTTTGCTAACAGGTATTAAAAGTATGGTGGTGAGAAGAGAGTTATGGGTGGTCAGAGGTCAAAAGTGGAATCTACACAATGAGGTCAGGAGGAGAAGGGGGTGACAGAGAATGAGATGGCTGGGTGGTATCACTGACTCAATGGGAATGAGTTTGAACAAACTTGGGGAGATAGTGAAGGGCAGGGAAGCCTGGTATGCTGCAGCCCATGGGGTCACAAAGAGTCGGCTGTGACTGAGCAACTGAGCAACAGCACAATCTGTAAGGCTGAGGGAAAAGCCAGGAAGACTTCTCAAAGGAAGAGAACCAGGGTGAGTACTGAAGCATGGCGAAGAGTCAGCCAAGGGAAGGGGGGCAGAGAGGGAGAGGAAGCCCCAGGAAGATCCTTGTTGCCGGATGGTGCACCATTGAAAATTCTAGTGATGGAAGGGTGCTTCTGAACCAAGGAGGCCACTCTGGCTCAGGTGGGAGAGTTGATTTCCGTTCCCCCCCACCCCTCCTCCCACCGCCCCCCAGCTTTCCTGCCTTCAGTGTCAGAGTACAGAGTCCTTAGAGCCAGTCCCATTTTTGCTGAAGAAAGCAATGACTTTTTAATGGGACTGTCTTCAACAGCAGAGGTCAGAGGCTCTGGAAACTTTTCTTATGAAAAACTGACTGATCTCCAAGGTCAGAAAGCAGTGAGTGAGGCTTACTAGAAAAAAATAATTTGTTTGAATAAAGAGACCTTTGAGGTCCTTTTAGGATCTTGCCTAAATTCAGTAATTATGTCTGACTCACTCTTTAAGCAAACAAAGCAGGGTGCTCAGGGAAGGGGGACAAGGTGGAGGAGATTCAGCTGAACCTGGCTGGGATTTTGCTTCAGCTGCAGGCATGCAGAAGGACTAGACTCAATCCGCTCTGGCTATATTTCTGGTGGGTCACAAAATGAGCATTGCTATTTCCATGCTAGTGGTCACCAGCTTAAGAGAACCCTCAGGCATAGAAGGGGTCAGTAAATGTTTGCTGGCATTATTGTTATCATTATTATATTAGAAGTTGTGTTTATCTCCCTCACATGCATTTTATAAAAATTGCAATTTTTATCCAGATAGCAACACCTCTTCCATTCAAATCCGTAGGCTTTGTGGGGAAAAGATTGAATCTGATATATGGTTCAGGGATATTTTAATTAGTAAAGCCACATTTCCTGGCCATGGTGATTGATTCAGGGCTGGGCTCATGGTCCCATTTGGATTCATGAAATGAGAGGAGATGTTTTCTAGGAGTTTCTGGAATTGTACTTCCTCATTCTTGTCAGAGAGCTTCTAGTAGCAATTTCTCCCCATTGTCCTTTGTAAAGTTCAAGAAAGTGTGGATCTTTGGTAGTAACAACCGGCAGTCATCTTGTAACCGTGAAGAGAAACCTGGCTTAGGCTGAAACATGTCCCATGGGAAGCAGAAGAGAGATGGAAATGATGAGATCATTGAGAAAGGCTGTGAAAGCTTTGAGGTAACACAATCTTGGGGTTCCCTGGGCTTTGTCCTTAGAACAACGTATCCCTTATTATTGACTCATTTCTCTTTGCATTCCCTGCTCTACTACCTACTATAAAAGCTATCTGTGTATATAGTGGAAGGAACATAAAATGTGGAATAACATGGATCTGGATTCTCAGCTGGCTTTTGCTGTGTGACTTTAGGCAAATGACTTCACTTCTCTGAGTCTATTTTCTCACCTGTGATAGTAGGATGATAACCCTTTATTTGTAGTGCTGTTAAGGTAAATACGGTAACGTAGATATAAAGGGTCTAGCACAATTCTGGCCTTATGAGAAGATGCTCAGGGATATTAAGCACTGCTCATTAGAGGGGTGTGTCAGAGTATGGAGGGCAGCAGGGAATCTGAGCCTTCTTGCTCTGCCACTCAAGAAGTGATGGGTCAGAGGTGAAAGACTACATCCCTGTGGGTTCTGTGGCCATTGGCCTCTTCCCTGGGCTTCCAGGTTCTTTTGGCACAAATTAAAATATTAACAAATGCAACTACTTTAAATTCCACGCTTTTCCCTTATTTTTTGGAGAACCACGATAAATATTTTATCACGTATTTGGATGCTTATAAAGGATGGGCTGAGGTTTTAGAGCCAGAGATAGTGTAAGTGGTCCGGCCTGCTCCACGGAGCATTTGCAGAGGAGGGAACCAAGACACAGTGTTGGGAAACAGCTAACTCAAGGCTTTGGCAGGGCTGGGTGGGCTCCACTGTCTCCTTGTTGTGGGGCAGGGTGGCCCTGCCTCAAATGTTCCAGTCTTATTCAGAATTCGACTAATCATTTTGGAATGAATTCAGTCTGACTGGTTGGAATAGGACCCCTGCTTTCTGGAAGCTTGATGTCCTCCTCTGGGGCCTTCTGTGATTTTCTTTCTTTTTGTTTTTGGCTAGGGTGGGTCTTCCGTGCTCTGCTCAGGCTTTTTGTAGTTGTGGTGAGCTGGGACTAATCTCTAGATGCGGTGTGTGGGCTTCTCATTGCAGTAGCTTTTCCTGTTGCAGAGCACAGGCTCCATGGGGTCTGCAGTTTGGTGGCACGGGTTTAGCTGCTCCGTGACATGAAGGATCTTCCTGGACCTGGGATCAAACCTGTGACTCCTGCATCAGCAGGCAGAATCTTAACCACTTGGATCCGAATTAACAGCATGAATTGCTCTGTCTCATTCCATCCTAGAACACCCTGTGTATTGTCTTTCTGATGCCTGCGATGCCCCTGTTTTCACTTCTTAGTGACAGTAGGGGCTCCGCTGTGCTGAGATCAGAACCCCTGTGCCGGGTACAGAGTAGGGCTCTACTTGTCCATTTGCTGGCTGTATTGAATTTATTTATTTTTTAATTTATTTATTTTAATTGGAGGCTAATTACAATATTGTATTAGTTTTGCCATACATTGACATGAATCCGCCCCAGGTGTACATGTGTTCTCCATCCTGAACCCCCCTCCCACCGCCCTCCCCATCCCATCCCTCTGGGTCATCCCCGTGCACCAGCCCCGAGCATCCTGTATCATGCATCGAACCTGGACTGGTGATTCATTTCACATATGATAATATTCATGTTTCAATGCCATTCTCCCAAATCATCCCACCCTCGCCCTCTCCCACAGAGTCCAAAAGACTGTTCTATACATCTGTGTCTCTTTTACTGTCTCGTATACAGGGTTATTGTTACAATCTTTCTAAATTCCATATATATGCATTAGTATACTGTATTGGCATTTTTATATAGATTTTATGCTGGCGAGTTTCTCAGGGAGTATTAGGCAGCAGAGTAGAGGGTGGAGGACAAGGTACCAGCGGTTCACTTCACTTGTTTTGGGAAGGACTTCTTGGTTGTAGACACACTCCTAAGAAAGACCTTCAACCAGGAGAAATGAGAAGCAGAAGAATCTATCAGTTAAGAACCCAGAGCTAATTGGCCTGAGTTTGAATTCTCATTCTGCCACCTACTAACTATATGTCTTCGAGCAAGTCATTTAGCCTCTCTGGATTTTGCCCAGGAAGAGGACTCACAATCAAGTTAGGCGGCTGGGTATGGGCAGATGTTTATGTCAAAGTGCATGTCTATTACAAATGCAAGTATACATGTAGGCGTGCGCGCGTATAGATAGCTGTGCATTGAAATGTCTGCTGGCACCTAGAGTGCTCACGACGTTGTTACTTCAAAGTTGTGTGGTGAGTTTCCTAGCATCAGTCATTCATTCAATGAATAAACATGTGCCAAGCACCTTTAAGGTGGCAGACCCTGTTAGGAGTTGAGGAGAAGGCCATGAATTAAACATGTTCCCTCACTTGAACAGAAATGGTATGGACCTAACAGAAGCAGAAGATATTAAGAAGAGGTGGCAGGAATACACAGAAGAACTGTACAAAAAAGATCTTCACGACCAAGATAGTCACGATAACGTGATCATTGACCTAGAGCCAGACATCTTGGAATGTGAAGTCAAGTGGGCCTTAGAAAGCATCACTACGAACAAAGCTAGTGGAGGTGATGGAATTCCAGTTGAGCTATTTCAAGTCTTGAAAGATGATGCTGTGAAAGTGCTGCACTCAATATGCCAGCAGATATGGAAAACTCAGCAATGGCCACAGGACTGGAAGAGGTCAGTCTTCATTCCAGTCTCAAAGAAAGGCAATGCCAAAGAATGCTCAAACTACCGCACAATTGCACTCATCTCACACGCTAGTAAAGTCATGCTCAAAATTCTCCAAGCCAGGCTTCAGCAGTATGTAAACCGTGAACTCCCAGATGTTCAAGCAGGTTTTAGAAAAGGCAGAGGCACCAGAGATCAAATTGCCAACATCCGCTGGATCATGGAGAAAGCAAGAGAGTTTCAGAAAAACATCTATTTCTGCTTCATTGACTATGCCAAAGCCTTTGACTGTGTGGATCACAATAAACTGTGGAACATTCTGAAAGAGATGGGAATCCCAGACCACCTGACCTGCCTCTTGAGAAACCTGTATGCAGGTCAGGAAGCAACAGTTAGAACTGGACATGGAACAACAGACTGGTTCCAAATAGGAAAAGGTGTACGTCAAGGTTGTATATTGTCACCCTGCTTATTTAACTTCTATGCAGAGTACATCATGAGGAACGCTGGGCTGGAAGAAGCACAAGCTGGAATCAAGATTGCTGGGAGAAATATCAATAACCTCAGATATGCAGATGACACTACCCTTATGGCAGAAAGTGAAGAGGAACTCAAAAGCCTCTTGATGAAAGTGAAAGAGGAGAGTGAAAAGGTTGGCTTGAAGCTCAACATTCAGAAAACGAAGATCATGGCATCTGGTCCCATCACTTCATGGGAAATAGATGGAAAAACAGTGAAAACAGTGTCAGACTTTATATTTTTGGGCTCCAAAATCACTGCGGATGCTGATTGTAGCCATGAAATTAAAAGACGCTTACTCCTTGGAAGGAAAGTTATGACCAACCTTGATAGTATATTAAAAAGCAGAGACATTACTTTGCCAACCAAGGTCCGTCTAATCAAGGCAATGGTTTTTCCCGTGGTCATGTATGGATGTGAGAGTTGGACTGTGAAGAAAGCTGATTGCCGAAGAATCGATGCTTTTGAACTGTGGTGTTGGAGAAGACTCTTGAGAGTCCCTTATACTGCAAGGAGATCCAACCAGTCCATTCTAAAGGAGATCAATCCTGGATGTTCATTGGAGAGACTGATGCTAAAGCTGAAACTGCAATACTTTGGCCACCTCATGCGACGAGTTGACTCACTGGAAAAGACTCTGATGCTGGGAAAGTTGGGGGCGGGAGGAGAAGGGGACGACGGAGAATGAGATGGCTGGATGGCATCACCGACTCGGTGGACATGAGTTTGAGTGTACTCCGGGAGTTGGTGATGGACAGGGAGGCCTGGCGTGCTGTGATTCATGGGGTCGCGGAGAGTCGGACACGACTGAGCGACTGAACTGAACTGAACTGAACTGAACTCACTTGAAGGGATGCAGTCTATCACCAGTGAGTAGCTGTGAGGCTGTGTGTTACAGAGTCCTTCGGAAGCAGGGAGGAAGATGTCACCAAGTGTCCCAGCAGAGTGGGGGAGGGGCCAGAGAGGCTGGTAAGGTGACGCTTGAGTTGTGTCATGAGACAGGAGCTGTGTGTCAGGAGGAGACTGGGCAGGGGTAAGGGGAGCCTGAGGTAGGAGGAGTGGCAGAGCAAAGGTGGGGTGATTGAGACTGCAGATAATGAAGGTGATTTGGGACTTCCTTTAATTTACGTAAATTATTTTTTTCCCCAGTGGCTGCTAAGTTGTTAGAACATAACTACTTATTAAGCTGTTTGGATCTAACTATTTAGTAAAGGGAGCAGGTTTTTCCTGTGGCCTAGGGTTGTGGTGAAATTATTACTGAGGGACTTTCCTGGTGGTCCAGTGGTTAAGACTCGGCCTGCCAAAGCAGGGTACATGGGTTCAATAGCCGGTTCCAGAAGATTTCATGTGCCATGAGGCGACTAAGCCTATGAACCATGGCTACTGAACCCTGTGTGCTCTAGAGCCCGTGCTCCACAACGAGAAGCCACCGCAAGGAGAAGTCTATGCACCGCAACCAGAGAGTCGCCCCCCACTCTCCACAACTAGAGAAAGCCCTCCAGCAGCAATGAGACCCAGTGTAGTCAAAAATAAATAAGTACAAGTTTAAAGAATATTACTGAGACCCCAAGTGTATCATCAACTGAGAAAATGTGGGAAATTCTACCCTAGACACAAGCATGAAGACAGTTTCCAGTATTTTCTCCCTTTTTTTTCCTATACCAAAGTGTTCTCAGCTCTCTTCACTTGCGTAGTGTTAAGATTGTGACAATTATCTTTGGCCAAGAAGGAGAATCACAGGTCATTATAACTGCATGTACACATTTATTTGCACATACTACATACTGATATACACCTATACATACATACACAGAGGCAGGCTGAATGATTCAGCCATGATGGAAACTTCAGAGGGTAATTAACTTTGAGAAATGACAATAATTACATGTCTATTAAGATATCATTACTATGGAAGAGGAGGGAATCAGGATCAGGAATTTCCAGGGAGGAATAATTTTCTCCACAGTGTGGCTTCCTCTTGAGGAAAATCTGACTTGGAGCTTTCCTGACCAGTGGGTGAGTTGTACCTTCTAGGCGGATGACAGAGCACATACAGAAATCCCATGGTCCCTGGTGTCTTCCTGAGGGTTTCTCACCTTTGCTATCTTATCAGATTTTCCAACATATCTACAAGATTTCCAGAAGGAGACCGTGTCATCCTGGCTTTGGGCTGAGTTCCATCCATTCTGATTTCTTACAATATCCTCAGCCTTCCACCATCCTATAAAATTGCCCTGGAGCTCTCTAAGAATCTTAAACAACTGTGCCTCTTAAATTTTTTTTAAATTTATTCATTTGATTTCATCAGGTCTTAGTTGCAGCATGCAGGATCTTTAGTTTTGGCATGTGGGATCTAATTCCCTGACCAGGGACTGAATCTGGGCCCCCTGCATTGGGAGCACAGATTCTTAGACACTGGACTTGCTTAAGACATGTCCCAGCTTAAACAGTGAGGCAGAAGTAAAGGGTTTGATTCTTCCTTTCTCCATGCTTGTTCTATTCATGCATCAGTGGATTAAATGATGCTCTTTTGTGTTGAGGAGGGCCATCTGCTTTATGGAGTCCACTGATTCAAGTGTTAATCTCATCCAGAAACACCTTCACAGACACACCCAGAAATAGTGTTTCCAAATGTCTGGACTTTCCATGATCCAGTGAAGTTGGCACATAAAATTAACCATCATAATTGCCTTCAGATTTCTGTGATGTCTAGCATTCCTGGATATCTCCTTGTTTTTCTGAGTGCTCCTCTCAGGTTGTCAGTGATCCTCCTCCATTCTTTCTGGGTCCTTTTCCTCTTGATGGGCTGAACTCTTGGTCTATGACCATCATGAAGGCTGATTTAGAGAGTATATCTCAAACCTCTGACTTTTCTCCCAAGTTTTTGACTCCCCGGTGGGTCACACCATCACCCACAAGCTCCAGGAGTAACTTTCAAGTTCATTGTTGTTGTTTAGTTGCTAAGTTGGGTCTGACTCTTTGTGACCCCTGGCTCCTCTGTCCACGTGATTTTCCAGACAAGAATACTGGAACGGGTTGCCCTTTCCTTCTCCAGGGGATCTTCCTGACCTAGGGACAAAACCTAGGTTTCCTGTGTCTCCTGCATTGGCAGGCAGATTCTTTACTGCTGAGCCATCAGGGAAACCCTACCAAATTCATTATCTCTTGTTTAAACTAGATCATTTTCCTAAATTGCTGCATTTGTTAATAGTCATCCTCCCTTCTAGGTCTTAGGGCTTTAAAAACTTGAGTTATCTCTTATTTCTCTCTTTACCTTATCCTTGATCTATAATATAGTAATTCAGTTCAGTTCAGGTCAATTCAGTCGCTCAGTCGTGTCCGACTCTTCGCGACCCCATGAACCACAGCATGCCAGGCCTCCCTGTCCATCACCAACTCCCGGAGTTCACTCAAACTCATGTCCACAGAGTCGGTGATGCCATCCAGCCATCTCATTCTCTGTCTTCCCCATCTCTTCCTACCCCCAATCCTTCCCAGCATCAGACTCTTTTCCAGTGAGTCAACTCGTCGCATGAGGTGTCCAAAGTATTGGAGTTTCAGCTTTAGCATCAGTCCTTCCAATGAACACCCAGGATTGATCTCCTTTAGAATGGACTGGTTGGATCTCCTTGCAGTCTAAGGGACTCTCAAGAGTCTTCTCCAGCACCACAGTTCAAAAGCATCAATTCTCTACATAATATAATGAAGAATAAGACTGGTCTACCTCCTCTCCCTCTATCTCTGTTTTCCTTTTCTGGTTTTATTGAGTAAGAATTGACATGTGTGCATGCCAAATTGCCTCAGTCATGTCTGACTCTTTGCGACACTGTGGACCTTGGCCACCAGGTTCATCTGTCCACAGGATTCTTCAGGCAAGAATACTAGAGTGGGTTGCCCTGCCCTCCTCCAAAGGATCCTCCCAACCCAGGGATGGAACTTGAATCTCCTGCATTGGCATGTGGGTTCTTTACTATTAGTGTCACCTGAGAAGCCCAACGATTGACATACACCACCGCATAAGTTTAAGGTACATAGCATGATGGTTTGATTTACATATATTGTGAAATGATTACCAAAATAAGTTCAGCTAACATCGATATTTTCCTCATTAAAATTTTATTAAAAAAAAGATAAAAAGTAAATGAAAGAATTCTCTTTGTGATATGAACCCAGGATTTATTCTCTTAAGTTTCCTTGATACTGCATAGCAGTGGAAGCTATAGTCATGTTGTATATTACACCACTCTGACTTATTTATCTTGAGACTGGGGGACTGTAACTTTTGGCCACCTTCCTCCATTTCTTCCTCCCTTCCTTATTCTCTGCCTCTGGTAACTACAAGTAAGATATATATATTTTTTTCCATGAGTCTTTTTTTTTAAATTTAGATTCCACACATTGGAATGATATTGGTCTGTAGTTTTCTTTTTTACCATGGTGTCTTTGTCTGGTTTTGGTATCAGGGTGTTATGGCCTCTAAAAATGAGTTTAGAAGCATTTTTCTTCAACTTTTGGAATAGTTTGAGAAGGATAAGTTAGTTCAGTTCAGTTCAGTTCAGTCGCTCAGTCGTGTGCGACTCTTTGCGACCCCATGAACTGCAGCAAGCCAGGCCTTCCTGTCCGTCACCAACTCCTGGAGTTTACCCAAACTCATGTCCATAGAGTCAGTGATGCCATCCAGCCATCTCATCCTCTGTCGTCCCCTTCTCCTCCTGCCCCCAATCCCTTCCAGCATCAGGGTCTTTTCCAATGAGTTAACCCTTCCCATCAGGTGGCCAAAGTATTGGAGTTGCAGCTTCAGCATCAGTCCTTCCAGTGAACACCCAGGACTGATCTCCTTTAGAATGGACTGGTTGGATATCCTTGTAGTCCAAGGGACTCTCAAGAGTCTTCTCCAACACCACAGTTCAAAAGCATCAGTTTTTCGGTACTAAGCCCTCTTCACAGTCCAACTCACATCCATACATGACCACTAGTAAAACCATAGCCTTGACTAGACGGACCTTTGTCGGCAAAATAATGTCTTTGTTTTTTAATATGCTATCTAGGTTGGTCATAACTTTCCTTCCAAGGAGTAAGCATCTTTTGATTTCATGGCTGCAATCACCATCTGCAGTGATTTTGGAGCCCCCAAAAATAAAGTCTGACACTGTTTCCCCATCTATTTCCCATGAAGTGATGGGACCAGATGCCATGATCTTCGTTTTCTCAATGTGGAGCTTTAGGCCAACTTTTTCACTCTCCTTTTCACTTTCATCAAGAGGCTTTTTAGTTCCTCTTCACTTTCTGCCATAAGGGTGGTGTCATCTGCATTTCTGAGGTTATTGATATTTCTCCTAGCAATCTTGATTCTAGCTTGTGCTTCCTCCAGCCCAGAGTTCCTCATGATGTACTCTGCATAAAAGTTAAATAAGCAGGGTGACAATATATAGCCTTGATGTACTCCTTTCCCTATTTGGAACCAGTCTGTTGTTCCATGTCCAGTTCTAACTGTTACTTCCTGACCTGCATACAGGTTTCTCAAGAGGCAGGTCAGGTGGTCTGGTATTCCCATCTCTTTCAGAATGTTCCACAGTTTATTGTGATCCACACAGTCAAAGGCTTTGACATAGTCAATAAAGCAGAAATAGATGTTTTTCTGGAACTCTCTTGCTTTCTCCATGATCCAGCGGATGTTGGCAATTTGATCTCTGGTGCCTCTGCCTTTTCTAAAACCAGCCTGAACATCTGGAAGTTCACGGTTCACATATTGCTGAAGCCTGGCTTGGAGAATTTTGAGCATGACTTTGCTAGCGTGTGAGATGAGTGCAATTGTGTGGTAGTTTGAGCATTCTTTGGCATTGCCTTTCTTTGGGATTGGAATGAAAACTGACCTTTTCCAGTCCTGTGGCCACTGCTGAGTTTTCAAAATTTGCTGCCATATTGAGTATAGCACTTCTTCCTTAAATGTTTGGTATAATTCAACTGTTAGGTCCTGGACTTTTGTTTGGGGAAAGTTTTTTAAAATTCCTGATTTAATTGTTCTGTTCTTATTTTCTCTTTCTTTCTGTTCAGTCTTGAGAGATTGTGCATTTCTTGGAATCTATCCGTTTCTTGTAGTCTGTCCTTTTTGTTGGTATATAATTGTTCATGGTAATTTCTTATGATCTTTTGCATTTCTGTGGTGTTGGTTTTAATTTCTCATGTTTCATTTCTGATTTTATTTATTTGTTCCCTCTTTTTTTTCTCAGTGAGTCAGTTATCAATTCTACTTATCTCTTCAAAGAACTAGTTCTTAGTTTTGTTGATTTTTTCTATACTTTTTAAAAGTCCCTGTTTCTTCTTTGTTACTTCTTTCTTTGGGCTTTGTTCTTCCTTTTCTAGTTTCTTTAGGTATAGATTTAGACTGTCTATTTGAAATTTTTGTTGTCTACTGAGGTTAGCTTGTATTTCTATGAACTTCCCTCTTAGAATTGCTTTTGCTGTGTCTTATACATTTTGGATCGCGTGTTTCTGTTTTCATTTGTCTTTAGGTACTTTTTGACTTCTTCTGTGACCCATTGGTTGTTGGTTCTGCCTTTCTGGTTGAACCCTGACAGAGAGTCCAGGCCCCAGTTCTCATCTCCTCTGCCTCTGCTATCTCTACACGGTAGCAGTATAAACAGCTGACTAACTATCTGTGTTCCAGATAACCACACTGGATTTGTAGTGTTCTATGCTCCAGCCTAACTGCATCTCCATGGATATTTATTACTTTGTATTTCAAGCTTGCTTCTTCTCCAGCATATTCTGCCTAACTCTGCATTTTATACTTAAAACTGTCTAGATGGGTGGGACGGGGCAGGACATGGGAGGGAGGTTCAAAAGGGAGGGGATATATGTACACTTATGGCTGATTCATGCTGAGGTTTGACAGAAAACAACAAAATTCTGTAAGCAATTAACCTTCAATAAAAAAATAAATTAAAAAAAATAAAACTTTACCTAACCTTTGAAGCCACCTCATATTATTTGTCGTCCATGGAGACCTTCCTAATCCTACTATCTTCCTCCTTTGCACCTTATAATATTATCTGTCTCCTTGAAAAATCAGTTTATAAACTCAAAGCGTGGTTGGGAGGAATAATAAAAAGCATACATAGAAAGTATCCACACAGGGTACCTGGCACATGGCAGATGATGAGTGAGGGTTTATTCTGTTTATTTTCCATCCTCGGAGTATGTCAAGAGCCCTGTAAACAGTGGGCTATATCTTCCAATTTTCTAAGTTTGGCAATGAGGCCAGGAGGCTCTGATGATTCATGTTTCTACGAAGTGTCTTCTTTTCTGTGGCTGAGAGATGCTTCTGGGACGCCATGTTCTTTGTGTTCTGGGTTCCAATGCTGGACTCACTTTTTTTTTTTTTTTGTAAAGGCAAGTATTTGTGAGATGATGGTACTGATGACTGTCAGCTATAAAATGTTTCCTTTTATCCAATCAAATAATTGGAAGGAGCTGTGGATTAAATGAATAGCTATGGATCTAGTTAATAGCACTGGATCTAATTTATAGCCATGTCTCATGTTTGCATCATGCTTCAGAGTTTCTGGAGGAGTTTCTCTCATCGGCAGCTCCCAGCAGCCCTTGCTGTGAAATAAGCAGGGCGGTTGAGGACATTCTGCTGGTGATGACACTGAGGCACAGGTGGCTCATGTGATATGTCTAAAGGTCACAGTGAGTAATTAGAACTCACAGATCTTGACTCCCAGGCTAGGGCCCCTCTCTCTGCACTTGCCAAGAAGCAAAGTAAAAAGGAAACTTTAACTTGATCCAGTGCAAAATCCAGCTCAGTTCAGTTCAGTTCAGTTGCTCAGTCGTGTCTGACTCTCCGCGACCCCATGAATCACAGCACGCCAGGCCTCCCTGTCCATCACCAACTCCCAGAGTTCACTCAAACTCATGTCCATTGAGTCGGTGATGCCATCCAGCCATCTCATTCTCTGTCGTCCCCTTCTCCTCCCGCTCTCAATCCTTCCCAGCATCAGAGTCTTTTCCAATGAGTAAACTCTTCGCATGAGGTGTCCAAAGTATTGGAGTTTCAGCTTTAGCATCATTCCTTCCAATGAACACCCAGGATCGATCTCCTTTAGAATGGACTGGTTGAATATCCTTGCAGTCCAAGGGACTCTCAAGAGTCTTCTCCAGCACCACAGTTCAAAAGCATCAATTCTTCAGTGATCAGCTTTCTTCATAGTCCAACTCTCACATCCATACATGACCACTGGAAAAACTGTAGCCTTGACTAGACGGACCTTTGTTGGCAAAGTAATGTCTCTGCTTTTTAA
The DNA here is from genome assembly GCF_049115385.1 of Moschus berezovskii. NCBI lineage: Eukaryota > Metazoa > Chordata > Mammalia > Artiodactyla > Moschidae > Moschus > Moschus berezovskii. The sequence continues at coordinate 14,473,739 of NC_142474.1, forward strand.
TATACTATCCAGGTTGGTCATAACTTTCCTTCCAAGGAGTAAGCGTCTTTTAATTTCCTGGGTGCAATCAGAATCTGCAGTGATTTTGGAGCCCCCCAAAATAAAGTCAGCCACTGTTTCCACTGTTTCCCCATCTATTTCCCATGAAGTGATGGGACCAGATGCCATGATCTTTGTTTTCTGAATGTTGAGCTTCAAGCCAACCTTTCAGCTAGCTAGCATCTATTACTTATCCTGAATCTGTCTCTGCTCGATTGTTCGGGTGGTGGCTGTGGCTTTGCTTTCCCCTCCCTTGATCATCTTTCTACCTCTCCTGGTGCATCCACTACCCATCTCCAGAATCCAGGATGCTGATCACATAGGTTACATATAAGAAACAGACCATGTTTGCTAATTGCTTTATTTGCTTGTCCCAACATAACAAGCCAGGCTTCCCAGGTGGCGCTAGTGATAAAGAAATCCACCTGCCAAAGCAGGAGTCTTACATGTAGGTTCAGTCCCTGGGTGGGGAAGATTTCCTGGAGGATGGCATGAAAACCCACTCCAGTATTCTGGCCTGGAGGATCCCATGGACAGAGGAGCCGGGAAGTCCATAGGGTTGCAAAGAGTTGGGCACAACAGAAGCGACTTAGCAGGCACACATAAAACAAGTCACCTTAAAGCTTAATGGCTTAAAACAACAACAATTTATTATTTCTTACAATTCTGTGGGTTGTTTGGGAAGATTCTCCACTGGCTTCAACTGGGCTCACATGAGTGACTGTCTTCAGCTGGGGTGGGGTTTAGTTGAGCTGGAAGAAACTTGATGGCTTCATTCTTCAGTCCGGCAATTGGTGTTTTAGATGGATGTCATCTGGTATGCTCTGGTTTACCACCATGGAGACTCTTACCTTTCACAGGCTAGACTGGTGGTCTACCTGGTGGAGTCAGGGCAGTAATCCAAGAGCACAAAGGCAGAGAATGCAAGGTCTATTGAGGCTGGGACTGGGATCCTGCATAGCATCACTTACACTGACACTCTATTGGTCAAAGCTGTCACAAGCCCAGCCTGACTCCAGCTCAAGGGTAAGAGAAATAAACTCCACCACTTGGTGGCTCAGTGGTAAAGAATCTGCCTGTCAGTGTAGGAGATGCAAAAGAGTGGGTTCAGTCCCTGGGTCAGTAAGATCCCCTGGAGAAGGAAATGGCAACCCGCTCCAGTATTCTTGCCTGGGAAGTCTGATGGACAGAGTAGCCTGGAGGGCTATAGTCTATGGGGTCACAATGCTGAGAGTGACAGAGCATGCGCACACACTTGATGGCAGGAAATCCACATTCATATTGCAAAGGGGAAGAGAATGAATTGTTGGGGCCATCTTTGGAAACAACAGCGCATGGAATCATTGTGTATTGAATGAATTTGAGAAAAGGGGACTGGTTTTCTCATTCTTCCATACAGCAGGAATTTCCTTTAGGGCTCATCTGACATCATCAGTGTTCTCACCATCGCACCCTTTTATCTTTCTGCTTCTACATGGCAACCAGAAAGCATCTCTCTGCCTCTCTCCACTCTGGATTAACTCAGCTCCGGGCACTGAAAGCTGATTCATACTCACTTGGGAATTCCCTAGTGTATTGGTCACCTTTTCTTGTATCCCAGTGACATGGTTTGGTGTGAAACTAATTGGAACTAACCATCTTTTAAAAAGTATTCTCCACCTGCTGCACTACAGGTTAATGTGATTCTCTGCCTTGTGGTTAGGGGCAAAGAAATGCGTTTCCCACCTCCTTTTGTGCTCTGGAGCACTGCTGTTCTTTAGGAAACCCAAAGGAAGAGAAGTTTTGATTGGTAAAGTCTCTAGATACTTTGAGATTCCCTTGTCATACCATCAATAAGCTCCCCATTTCACTAATATTTTTAATACACTAATTTAAGTATATTAAATTTCTTAATATAATTTAAGTAGGGAAGGCTGAGCCATGAGGCTTGTGGGATCTCAGTTCCCCAATCAGGATTGAACTCTGGCCCTCAGCAGTGAGAGCACTAAGCCCTAACCACTGGACAACCAGGGAATTCCCAAATTGCTTATTTCTTATCTGTGAGTGAATGCAACTATTTTTTATTTTCTATCACTGATTGCTCTTGTGTTCAAACCACAGTCTTGATTCCAGCTTGTGATTCATTCAGCCTGGCATTTTGCATTGTTCCATGTCTGGTTCTAACTTTTGCTTCTTGACCTGCATCCAGGTTTCTCAGGTGGCAGGCAAGGTGGTCTGAGAGATACAACAAAATGTTTTTAGAGAGTGATACAATTAACATCACCGTGAAAAGTAGCTAGAGCTTAAAATTGATCAAGGGTGCATTGTATAACTTATGATTGTTGGCATCTTTCACATTTTACTCAGGATTTTGTTTTAACTTGTGTATGTTATAAGCACGTTTATTACCGTAAAATTTTAAAAACTGATGCCTCATGAAATTTTGAGTGAAGAAGAATTTTTGATGAATTTTATGCCGATATTTCATACTGTTCATGGGGTTCTCAAAGCAATAATACTGGTTTGCCATTCCCCTCTCCAGTGGACCAGTCAAGTGGGCCTTAGAAAGCATCACTACGAACAAAGATAGTGGAGGTGATGGAATTTCAGTTGAGCTATTTCAAATCCTGAAAGATGATGCTGTGAAAGTGCTGCACTCAATATGCCAGCAAATTTGGACAACTCAGTAGTGGCCACAGGACTGGAAAAGGTCAGTTTTAATTCCAATCCCAAAGAAAGGGAATGCCAAAGAATGCTCAAACTACTGCACAATTGCACTCATCTCACACGCTAGTAAAATAATGCTCAAAATTCTCCAAGCCAGATTTTAGCAATACGTGAACCATGAATTTCCAGATGTTCAAGCTGGTTTTGGAAGAGGCAGAGGAACCAGAGATCAAATTGCCAACATCCTCTGGATCATGGAAAAAGCAAGAGAGTTCCAGAAAAATATCTATTTCTGCTTTATTGACTATGCCAAAGCCTTTGACTGTGTGGATCACAAGAAACTGTGGAAAATTCTGCAAGAGACGGGAATACCAGACCATATAACCTGCCTCTTGAGAAACCTGTCTGCAGGTCAGGAAGCAACAGTTAGAACTGGACATGGAACAACAGACTGGTTCCAAATAGGGAAAGGAGTACATCAAGGCTGTATATTGTCACCCTGCTTATTTAACTTATATGCAGAATACATCATGAGAAATGCTGGGCTGGAGGAAGCAGAAGCTGGAATCAAGATTGCCGGGAGAAATATTGATAACCTGAGATATGCAGATGACACCACCCTTATGGCAGAAAGTGAAGAGGAACTAAAAAGCCTCTTGATGAATGTGAAAGAGGAGCGTGAAAAAGTTGGCCTAAAGCTCCACATTCAGAAAACGAAGATCATGGCATCTGGTCCCATCACTTCATGGGAAATAGATGGGGAAACAGTGGAAACAGTGTCAGACTTTATTTTTGGAGGCTCCAAAATCACTGCAGATGGTGACTGCAGCCATGAAATTAAAAGACGCTTACTCCTTGGAAGGAAAGTTATGACCAACCTAGATAGCATATTAAAAAGCAGAGACATTACTTTGCCAACAAAGGTCCATTTAGTCAAGGCTATGTTTTTTCCAGTGGTCATGTATGGATGTGAGAGTTGGATTGTGAATAGGGCTGAGCACCAAAGAATTGATGCTTTTGTAATGTGGTGTTGGAAAAAACTCTTGAGAGTCCTTGGATTGCAAGGAGATCCAACCAGTCCATCAGAAAGGAGATCAGTCCTGGGTGTTCATTTGAGGGACTGATGTTGAAGCTGAAGCTCCAATACTTTGGCCACCTCACGTGAAGAGTTGACTCATTGGAAAAAACCCTGATGCTGGGAGGGATTGGGGCAGGAGGAGAAGCGGACGACAGAGGATGAGATGGTTAAATGGCATCACCGACTCGAAGGAAACGAGTTTGGGTAAACTCTGGGAGTTGATGATTGACAGGGAGGCCTGGCATGCTGCAATTCATGGGGTCTCAAAGAGTCAGACATGACTGAGTCACTGAACTGAACTGAACTGATGCCGATATTTTGCAGAAGGGAATGGCAACCCACTCCAGTATTCTTGCCTGGAGAATCCCATGGACAGTGGTGCCTGGAGGGCCACAGTCCATGGGGTCTCAGAGAGTCAGGCACAACCAAGAGACTAACACACATGCTGATAGTTTGTTTGATTGTCCCAGCATATATGCAGTTTCTCAGAAAATGATAACTTTTCAGAATATCATTCTGATTCAGATGATGTGAGTATTAGACTAGCAAAAAGACAAAAAAGTTTGATGATTGATTCTGATATGTAAATTGAAAACGAAAATCACAATGCTGGTGAACGCTGCTTTGCTTCTGCAGAAGAGTGGATTGAAGACAACATTTCATGAAAATTAGAAGACCTTACAAGTGTGTTAGAGATATAATAACCCAGAAAGTGTTAGTGAAAGAATCAATTTCTGGCTGGTCGAAATAAAAATCGTCAGCCACAGGTGTTAGTTTCTGCAAAAATCACCTGGTAAATAATGTGTTAAGACTATTTGCTATGGACTTATATGTCTGGATTGAAATTTGAGGCTGAGCAGTGAAAACTGTTTTCCCTTTCTTGGTAGCAGTAAGCCAGCCATATGGATAATCTGAAGGGCTGCAAAGAAACAAAATCTCTAAATCAGTTGATATTTAACTACGTTTCATAACTTAGGGAATTATCTCATTCAAATAGGATCTTTATTTTCCTCTGTAAGTTGTCACACATTTACTCTGATGGAGTCATTTTTTCCCCATTCTTTTCTGTATATTTTGTTAAGGACACTTATGGAATTGTTATTTTCCATGTGCACATCTTCATGAAGTTTCAAGATTGGCAGGAAAAACCTACATAGCAGTGTAGCAAACAGATTGAAGTCACTCAGCAAATCTTTAAGGAAACCATGTGGGCTGCTAGAACAGTTATATGTATATATCTCTAGTGTTCTCCAGTACATAATGGATGCCCTGCACTTAAACAGTATTTGGTGATTGACAAAAGTATGCACCAATGAATGAGCCCCACTCACAAGCAGCGCAATGCCTCAGTGTGGCTTGTTTTATGGAAACAAGGACTTTTCAGGGAGTCAGTCACGTAGCCTGACTATGGGATGATCGACTCTATCCCCATTCTATTTTGATCTCTCTCTTTCAGGAGTCTTTCTGCCTGCCTGCCCACCTGACGGACTCAGCCTGACTCACTGCCTCACTATGGGGACATGAGGGATTGCTTCCCACTAAAACATGCTTTCTTTGGGAGATTTCAACTGTTTTTGAATTAGTTATAGTTTCAAAGCAAATGGCTCCCATTATTAGAATGAATGTTTTAAAATTACCTCATGTTGCCAACTTGGCAGCTTTAACCCGTCATCGGAGAATTCAACATGTTCATGGGGAAAATAGACTTTTGAAAAAAATCAAGTCAAATGAACCAGTATGGTCAAGGAGTGGAGGCAATGGCCTTTGAAATATCTTTCACTTATATGGACACGCCTCGTTTGTTTTACCATCTATACAATGGTGACGAAACTTTGGATTCTGTTTTTTAGAATAAGTTGAGTAGTCAGTGATGTGGTATATAAAACAGTTCACTGAGTATAATACTCCACTGGATTCTCCAGATTTGTCAACATATTTTTAGTAAATCTTATTTTCATGCACACACAACATGGCCTTATGCCAGATATCGAAGGAATTTGTTGGGCATAAATGGCATTATTTTCCAGCTTTATGGATGTAAGAGTGACAAATAAGAATTGCATATACTTAAGGTGTACAAAGTGATGACCTGATACACGTATATATTGTGAAATGATTACCACAGTCAAGCAAATTTACGCATCCATCACATCACATAGTGGTGGACCCTCCGTAAACTCAGATGGCAGATTACCATGACAAAAATCATGGCCATGTATTTGACCTGAAAACTAGTCTTGAATAAAGTTATGTTATAAAGAGAATATCATAGCTCAGTTGGTAAAGAATCCGCCCGCAATGCAGGAGACCCTGGTTCAGTCCTTGGGTTGGGAAGATATACTGGAGAAGGGAAAGGCTACCTACCCCAGTATTCTGGCCTGGAGAATTCCATGGACTATACAGTCCATGGGGTCGCAAAGAGTTGGACATGAATGAACGATTTTTACTTTCACAAAGAGAATAGTTTTCAATCAAAATGCAAATAGATAGTCAACTATTACCATAAATTTAAATACATACATTCGATTCGTCTCCTATTGCTGATCTTTAATCTATCTACAGATCTACTTACCTACCTACCTACTTATCTCCCTATATTGACTTTTTGTTGCTGCTTTAACAAATTTTCACAAATATACGGGCTTGAAATAACACAGTTTGTCATTTATCTTCTTCAGATCAGAAGGCCAAAAATGGACCATACTGGGCTAAATCAAGATGTCAGAGCCTTCCCTTCTGGAAGCTCTGGGAATTCATTTTCTTGGTTTTTCCAGTTACTAGGTACTGCCCGTGTTCCTTGGCTCATGGCCTCTTATATTTTCAAAGCAGTCATAGCTGATAGAGTCTTTCTGATTTTTCATCACTGCTATACTGACTCTTCTACTTCTTTCCTTCATGTTCAAGAACCTTTGTGTTTGCTTTGGACCCACCCAGATAATATAGAATTATCTTCCCATCTCTGGGTCAGCTGATTTGCAATCTTCAGTTCAGTTCAGTCGCTCAGTCGTGTCCGACTCTTTGCGACCCCCTGAACCACAGCACGCCAGGCCTCCCTATCCATCACCAACTCCCGGAGTTCACTCAAACTCATGTCCATTGAGTCGGTGAAGCCATCCAGCCATCTCATTCTCTGTCGTCCCCGTCTCCTCCTACCCCCAATCCCTCCTAGCATCAGACTCTTTTCCAGTGAGTCAACTCGTCGCATGAGGTGGCCAAAGTATTGCAGTTTCAGCTTTAGCATCAGTCCTTCCAATGAACACCCAGGATTGATCTCCTTTAGAATGGACTGGTTGGATCTCCTTGCAGTCCAAGGGACTCTCAAGCGTCTTCTCCAGTACCACGGTTCAAAAGCATCAATTTTTCAGTGATCAGCTTTCTTCACAGTCCAACTCTCACATCCATACATGACCACGGGAAAAACCATAGCCTTGACTAGACGGACCTTGGTTGGCAAAGTAATGTCTCTGCTTTTCAATATGCTATCTAGGCTGGTCATAACTTTCCTTCCAAGGAGTAAGCGTCTTTTAATTTTATGGCTGCAATCAGCTTCTGCAGTGATTTTGGAGCCCAAAATAATAAAGTCTGACACTGTTTCCACTGTTTCCCCATCTGTTTCCCATGAAGTGATGGGACCAGATGCCATGATCTTCGTTTTCTGAATGTTGAGCTTCAAGCCAACCTTTTCACTCTCCTCTTTCACTTTCATCAAGAGGCCTTTGAGTTCCTCTTCACTTTCTGCTATAAGGGTGGTGTCATCTGCATATCTGAGGTTATTGATATTTCTCCTGGCAATCTTGATGTACTCTGCATATAAGTTAAATAAACAGGGTGACAATATACAACCTTGACATACTCCTTTTCCTATTTGGAACCAGTCTGTTGTTCCATGTCCACTTCTAACTGTTGCTTCCTGACCAGCATACAGGTTTCTCAAGAGGCAGGTCAGGTGGTCTGGGATTCCCATCTCTTTTAGAATGTTCCACAATTTATTGTGATCCACACAGTCAAAGGCTTTGGCATAGTCAATGAAGCAGAAATAGATGTTTTTCTGGAACTCTCTTGCTTTCTCCATGATCCAGCGGATGTTGGCAATTTGATCTCTGGTGCCTCTGCCTCTTCTAAAACCTGCTTGAACATCTGGAAGTTCACAATTCACATATTGCTGAAGCCTAGCTTGGAGAATTTTGAGCATGACTTTACTAGCATGTGAGATGAGTGCAATTGTGCGGTAGTTGGAGCATTCTTTGGCATTGCCTTTCTTTGGGATTGGAATGAAGACTGACCTTTTCCAGTCCTGTGCCACTGCTGAGTTTTCCAAATTTGCTGGCATATTGAGTGCAGCACCTTTGCAGCATCATCTTTCAGGATTTGAAATAGCTCAATTGGAATTCCATCACCTCCACTAGCTTTGTTCGTGGTGATGCTCTTAGTGTCACTATAAACTTAATCCCCTTTTGCCATGCAACCTAACACATTCAGAGGTAGTCGGCATCTTTGGAGGATCACTATTCTATCTACAACTAACCCCATATATAATTGAGAGGAAACTCAACATAATGCTGGTGATCCTCCACAAATTAATTTTTTGGTTAAATGCAATTTCAGTGACAATCCCAACAGGAATTTTGTTTGTTTACTAGTTATTGAACTTGATAATCTGATCTTTAAGTTTATATAGGTGAGTAAAGAGTCAAAAACAGCATAGCAAACCAAAGCTTGGAACTAAAGGATTCAAGACTTAAGAAATGAAAATCAAATTGGACTTTGACAGAGATAGCATCTATGTCAGTGATAAAGAATCCATAAAGTTCGAACAATTGGCTAGCCATCAGGCAAAATAGAATTCTTGCTTTCCTATGAAACTATAAATTCTAAGTGCATAATAACCCAATTATGAAAGCAAACTGGAAAATATTTAGAATATCTGTATGATTTTGAAGTAGGGAAATTTTCTTAACAGGATTCAAAATGTACAGAGTATAGAGGAAAATATGGATATATTTGATCTCAAAATTAAAAAAAAGTATTGACATACTGTCATAAGCCAACTTATAAAGATCATTCATAAGCTATTAACCTAAAATCAGCAAAAGATAAAAATGTAGAACACAACAGAGCTTCCTACAAGTCAATATGATGAACAAATCTTGTAAGTAGAAAAATGGGCCAAAGATGTGAATAGTTAATTTATAAAAAAGAGGAAACTCAAACAACACATGAAAAGCTCAGCCTCATTGTAATCAAAGATATGGAACAAGTCACTGTCATTTTGTAAGGATTACAGAAGTAAAAATTACTTAGTCTAATTACTGGTGAAGATATATTGAATCAGGATTTGTCACATACAAAAAATATTTGCAACCAAACCACTTTTGAGAGCAAGTTGACGATATGTAGTAATGCTGAAGTTGCACATATATTATGACCCAGCAATGTTATTTCAAGATACATTTTCTAGAAGAGCTGTTATATACGTACTGAGGAAGGATAGTCTCTAGAGCACTTGTTTTTTAATGTGAAAATATACCCTTTTGGAAGGGTGTAATGGAGAAGCTGTGGTTCATATACATATTGAAATTCTGTGTGTGTTTGTGTATGCTCAGTTGGGTCCAACTCTTCATGGACCCATGGACTGTAGCCAAAAGGCTCCACTGTCCTTGGAATTTTCCAAGCAAGAATACTGGAGCGGGTTGCTATTTCCTGTTTCAGGGGAACTTCCTGATCCAGGGATCAAACCTGCATCTTTTGCATCTCCTACACTGGCAGGCAGATTCTATACCACTAGTGCCACCTGAAATTCTGCAAAGCCATTAAATAATCTGATTTATCAAATCTCAAAACAACGTTGAGGAGAAAAGGAGTTGCGATAGATTATTGTATTGGTTTTACAACAAATTTCTTTGTCATGTGTGCTTCTTAAATACAGCCACTTCTTCATGGCAGATTCTTCCTTAAAGCCAGCAAGGGATAAAAAGACTGTAGCAAGATGGTGTTACCCTCTATGTAATTGCAGTAACAGAATCACATACTTCGCATCACCTTTGCCTCATTTCATGGGTTAGAAGCAAGTTGCAGGTCCTATTCATGCTCAAGGGGAGGGAATATTACAAACATCTGAATACCGGAAAGTGTTGATTATGGGAACCACCTTAAACTTTGTTTCCCACAATTTTGTATCATTTATGTAAATATTTCAAAGCACACACAGCAACTTTCTTGAATCTCCAGGAAATTATGATGCATGAAAAAAGCCATCCTTCAAAGATTGCATAATTTATTTGCTGTTGTTGTTCAGTTGCTAAGTCGCGTCTGACTCTGAGGCTCCATGGACTGCAGCCTGCCAGGCCTCCCTGTCCTTCACTGTCTCCTGGAGTTTGCTCAGGTTCATGCCCATTGAGTTGGTAATGCTATCTAACCATCTCATCTTCTGCTGCCATTTATAAAATATTCTTATAGTGACAGAATTATAGAAATGAAGAATAAATTAATGAAGGAAATGGCAACCCACTCCAGTATTCTTGCCTGGAGGATCCCATGGACGGAGGAGCTTGGTAGGCTACAGTCCACAGGGTCGCAGAGTCGGACACGACTTAGCGACTTCACTCACTCACTCACGCACTCAGGGTTCAGCAGTCAAGGAAGGCAGAGAGAAAGCAACAGATGTTGGTGTGAGTATGAAAGGAACAGGAATGGTACAGAACTGGTCTGTATTATGACTGTCAATGTCAATATCTTGGTTGAGATAGTTTTGCAAGATGTTAACATTGGGGGAAACTGGCCATAGTACATGGTGTTTCTCTATATTGTTTCTTAAAACTTCAGTGAACCTCAATTATAAAAAATGAAAGGTTTAATCAATAAACTACAACAAATAAAGCAGAGAAAAATTAAAAAAAAAAAACCACAGAAAGCCCAGTGTGAGCCCTGCATGGTAAGCATAAAACCATAAGACAAAAATAAACGGAGAAAAACATTGCAAAGATGCAAAAAACTGTTGGCCTAAAAAGACAGCTAAACTCATCATTGGAGGGTGTAGAAGGTAGAACTGCTCTTCAGGAAATCAAGTCACTAACTTGGAGGGCAAAGTTGATAAACTCAAATACAGAAGAAAAGAACAAACACTAAATGACTTTATTAGTTTAAATCAATCATGAAACTGCTGTTTATATTGCCTTACATAGAAAACCTGTGAATATTGCTTTATATGTATTTTATGCATATAAATATTGGTTTCCCTGGTGGCTCAGATGGTGAAGAATCTGCCTGCAATGCAGCAGACCCAGGTTTGACCCCTGGGTTGGGAAGATCCCCTGGAGAAGGGAATGGCAACCCACTCAGGTATTCTTGCCTGGAAAATCCCGTGAACAGAGGACCCTGAAGGGCTATAGTCCGTGGGGTCACAAAGAGTTGGACACAACTGAGTGACTAATGTTCTTTTCACATGATTTATATGTACATTCTCTTGTTACCTTTCAAAGAAGACATGTGATTATTACTCTATAAGGTATTATGCCAAGTTATTAATAGTGATTTTCTTTGAACTGATGCTCTTATTAGTGATTTTAATGTTCATTTTATAGGTTCAGATACACAATTTTCTACCACGAGTATGCATTAATATTAGGTGAAAAATGATTAAAATCAACATAATTTTGTACATATTGCCCATCTGCAATAATGCAAAAATCTATACAACAAAAACCTGGAAGGAAATCTTGCACACTAAATGTTAACAAAGGCTCTGCCTGGGGGATTGGATTTAGTTGTTTTTACTTTCTCCAAGTAGCACTGAGCAGTCTCCAGATTTTATACAGTGATTAGTTGTTCATTTTATAATCATATAGATAAAATTTAAATTAGAATATAAAATTTTATAGATACTATATGATAGCAAATATGTAAAAATATGCACTGCAAATTGATGGGAAGGAAAACAGTAAAACATCAGAATACTATAGATGACCTTTTTTATTCTTTCAGCTTTCAAATATTTTCAAAATGTGTATCATGAACATATATTGTTTTGATAATGGAAATACTCCAAAGAATACAGAAGGGATTAATTAGCTGTTATAAGGAAAGTTGGGTATGAGGAAATATTTCTAAACATAAAACATTAGGGAATCATAAAAGAAAAAATAAATATTCAAATAGCCAATTAAAAATGGAAAAATATTTAGCCTCTGTTAAATGAAATTTCAAAAGTTGAAGTTATTTTGGACATAGATTCATTTCTTTTTTCTTTATATATAAGTCAACATTTAGATGATTGAACAATATTTCATCCTTATGAAGGAATAATATGTATATATTAAAGATCCTTGAGAAAATATGTAATATGATATACTATAATCTGTGAAAAAAGAAGAAAAAATACTGCATTTACAATTTGTTTTCAACTTACCAACTGTATATTTTTAAGAATTAAGAAAATGAACCAAAAATATTCATAATAGCTATATCTTAGGGTTGGAATTTTAGAAGACTTTGTTTTCTTTCTTAAGGCTAATATTTTTATATTTTCTAAAATCAAACCAGAAGAAAGATGAGTGCTGTAATAAATGTAACAAAACTACATCAAGGACCAGTCTGTAAGTTTAAAAGATTCTGTGCTTGGTAGCAAACTTTCAATAATATAAAGTTCCCTGGAAAATCTAATACAGTTTATTCATTATTTATAGCTGAAGCTCCAATACTTTGGCCACCTGATGTGAAGAGCCAACTCATTGGAAAAGACCCTGATGCTGGGAAAGATTGAGGGCAGGAGGAGAAGGGGGCGACAGAGGATGAGATGGCTGGATGGTGTCATCAACAGAATGCATATGCCTTTGAGCAAACTCTGGGAGATAGTGAAGGACAGGGAAGCCTGGTGTGCTGCAGTCCATGAGGCTGCAAAGAGCTGGATACAACTGAAGCGCTGAACAACAAATCAGCCAAGGAGTAGTGGATATGTTTGGAATACTGTACTAAACAAGCCAAAGATCTTGCCTCTCTGCAGCTTATACTCAAAGATGGAATTTGGAAAACCAGCTACTGCAAGTCCCATTTGGATTATTTTGCTAGGGCTTCCATTAAAAAACCCCCCACACACTGGGTATGTGGCTTAGACAACTGATATTTATTTTCTCACAGTTCTGGAGGCTGGAAATCCAAGATCAAGGTGCCACCAGTGTTAGTTTTCTCTGAGCATTCTCTCCTTGGCTTGCAGATGGTGGCCCTCTTGCTGGTTCTTCACACTGGTCACCCGTCTGTGCCCAGTGCCCCCACCTCTCACTCCTCCTGTAAGGACACCAGTCATATTGGACTAGAGTTCCACGCCCCTGACACCATTTTAACTAGATCACCTTTTTATTTTATTTTTTTTCTTTTTTATCTATTTATTTATTTTAAGTAATTAATTTATTTTTTATTGGAGGCAAATTATTTTACAATATTATATTGGTTGGTTTTGCCATATATTGACATGAATTCGCCCCGGGTTTACATAAGTTCCCCCTCCTGAATCCTCCTCCCACCTCCTTCCTCCCTTTATCCTCCCTCTTGTGAAATGAATCACTAGATCACCTTTTTAAAGACCTTATCTCCATTCTGAGATATTCAGGTTTGGGTCTTCAAATATGTGAAAATGTTTCTAAGCTCATAACAACTCATCTCAGCTCATAACACTACTCTGTCCTCTAATTGTCTTTTGTGATGCCTTATATCCTGTGCAGGGTCAGTTTGAATATCTCCAGGGAGACGGCCGTACTCCCCAAGGTCATCAGGGGATAGAGTTTAAATCTGTCCCCAGAGAGATGGTCAGAGGACCCGGACTTCCTGAGAAGAGTGCTGGAATACTTGGCATCTTGATTCTGCAACTCCCTTGACTGGAACCGACTCTGCAATCGGAGAGTCAAGTGTCCAGCTGTGACTTACCTTCCGCATCCTGCAGCCACGGCAGGACACAGAGGCATGGGTAATTTCCATGCGGTTGAGCTCTTTACCCTTCTCTCTTCCCTTTACAGAGAGCCAGTGACATTTTGTTTGTTTGTTTTGATTTTTAGAAGGGATTCCTTATCTTCAATTCTCCCTCTTTTTTTTTTTTTTTTGAACTGATCACCCTGAAAACTTTCCGGACCTTTCACAGATGGGATTACAAAGACAGTTTTCCTGAAATGGACCGGTTCAAAAGAATCAGCTTACTCCTTTCTCCGGCAGCCAGCTTTTCATCCTGGGTCACATGTCACTTCTAATTGTAGGCATGGTGTTCAAGTTGCCCTGGGGCCAAAATTTCCCCCAAGTAAATCCTCTCCTTCAGCAGCTGCAGGAACATGTCAGTGAGAGTGATTTTCAGATGTACCACCTCTGCAGGAGGGAGCAGCTCTGACCAGCACCAGTCCAAGGGGTCAGTCATCTCTAATCAATGCTGACACAGCCTTCCTCAGCTGACACTAAAGGATGCAAACTGGTGGATGCAGGAGAAGAGACGGAGCCCTGGGGATGTGGTTCTTCCTGTGTGTGTGTGTGTGTGTGTGTGTGTGTGTGTGTGTGTGTGTGTGTGTTAGTTGCTCATTCGTGTCTGACTCTTTGCGACCCCATGGACTGTAGCCCACCAGGCTCCTCTGTCCATGGAATACTGGAGTATCACTTCTCCAGCCAATCTTCTCAACCCGGGATCAAGCCTGGTGTTCTATACTGCAGGCAGACTCTTTACTGTTTGAGTCACTAGGAAAGTCCGGGGTTCTTCCTACTTCTAAGTTAATGGGCTGTGTTTTCAGGAGAGAAAGTGCTAGAACTGTTGGGGTTGATAAAAAAATAACTAGAAGTTTCACCAATTGTAATCTATTTGGTCAATGGTATTTGGGATTCTCATGAGAGAGGGACCATACCCCAGAAAGTCTCAGATATAATTTGCTCACCCTGAGAAAGGTTCTCAAACATCTTCAGAGGACATCAGGGTTCTTTCTAAGTGAAGCCTCTTGACAGGTGAACCAGAAATTTCTTTTAATCCCTGCATTTTATTATGAAAAATTTCAAATACAGCAAAATTGAAAACATGGGGTCTTTCCCAGCTGTCCAGTGGTTAAGACTCCGCATTTACACTGCGGAGGGTTGTGGGTTCGATACCTGATGGAGGAAATAAGATCCCACAGGCCCAAAAAGTTAAACAAAACAAAACCCCCAAAACTTTAATGTATATAGTGAAAATAAATATTAGTTTTTAAAAAACTGAAAGCATTTTAAGAGGGTACCTGTATACTCATTACCTACATTCCACCTTTAACATTTTATTGTACTTGCTTTAGTTTATATTGAAATATTCTTTCTAGTCATCAATACATTTTCTCTCACTTCTATTTTTTGGTTCATTTCAAAGCAAATTGGAAACATCTCAATACTTCTCCTAAATACTTCTGAATGTAGCCAGAGTTCAGTATTTGTTCACAGATTTTCTTCTTACGAGGTAAAACCTACTGCAGAGAAACACATTAATCTCCAGGGGATGTTTGTTGCATTTTGGCAAATACATATACCTGGGCAACCTGAATAACTATCAAAATATTTAACAAGATCATCGCTTAGAAAGTTTCCTCATGTTCCTTCCACGTCAATCCCCTTTTTGTATATTTTTTCACCCTGAATTAGTTTTGCCTGTTTCAGTTCAGTTCAGTCTCTCAGTCGTGTCTGACTCTTTGCGACCCCATGAACCACAGCACGCCAGGCCTCCCTGTCCATCACCAACTCCCGGAGTTCACTCAAACTCATGTCTATCGAGTGGGTGATGCCATCCAGCCATCTCATTCTCTGTCATCCCCTTCTCCTCTTGCCCCCAATCCCTTCCAGCATCAGAGACTTTTCCAGTGAGTCAACTCTTTGCATGAGGTGGCCAAAGTATTGGAGTTTCAACTTTAGCATCAGTCCTTCCAATGAACACCCAGGACTGATCTCCTTTAGGATGGACTGGTTGGATCTCCTTGCAGTCCAAGGGACTCTCAAGAGTCTTCTCCAACACCACAATTCAAAAACATCAGTTCTTCGGTGCTCAGCTTTCTTCACAGTCCAACTCTCACATCCATACATGACCACTGGAAAAACCATAGCCTTGACTAGACGGACCTTTTTTGGCAAAGTAATGTCTCTGCTTCTTAATATGCTATCTAGGTTGGTCATAACTTTCCTTCCAAGGAGTGTCTTTTAATTTCATGGCCTGTTTAGATCTTCACAAAAAAGGAATCATGTAGTACATATTATTTTGTATGTCTTCTGCTACTTAGCATGATAGTTTTGATGTTTATCCCTGTTGTGTATTATTAGTTCTTTCTTGTTTAATGCTAAGTAGAATTCTACTGGGTAAAATATACCACAGTTTGCTGATCTAGTCTCCTATTTGGACACATTGAATGTTTACCTATTCTCTTATTTGGACACCCTGGACTTTTCAGTTTTTACTGAATATGAATAAAATGAATATAAATGTTCTTGTACAAGACTTAAGTTTTTCCTCTCCATATATACCATGCAATATTTTCAGCCATTTAATCCATCTATCCACCCATCCAATCATTCATTCAATCATCCATCCATCCATCTATCCATCCAGCTATCTTCTCTCTTTTTAAAAATAGTTTTAATTTTATTGGAGTAGAGTTGATTTGCAATGTGGCATTAGTTTCAGATATACAGCAAAGTGATTCAGTTTTACATATAATCATTCATTCTCAGATGCTTTTCTCAGATAGGTTGTCACAGAAAACTGAGTAGAGTTTCCTGTGCTACACAGTAGGACCTTGCTAGTTACCTTATATACAGTAGTGTGTGTTCATTCCAAGCTACTGGTTTGTCCCTCCCTACCCTACACCAGCTATCCTTCCTGCCATTCTTTCAAACACAGTGTGTACGTACTGCAGCCCAGGTAATGTATTTTTCTACCACTGGGAATATAAAGTTAAAAAATACATTCCCTGTCCTTTAAAGAATCTAGTAAGAGAACAACACAAACAATTACAGAAACATTGGATTAGGGCTGAAAGGGAGGGAGGCTTTTAGAAAAGAGAACAGCTCAGGAAATTTAGACAAGACTTCCCAGGGGTTAGATACATAAATAACTATAGTAATGGCAGCCATGGTGCCCTTTCCTGTGACTTCCTTCAGTAAAAACCAAAGTCTTGGGACTTCCATGGTGGTCCAGTGATTAAGACTTTGCCTTCTGTTGCAGGGGTTGCAGGTTAGATCCTTGGTCAGAGAGCTATGACCCCAGGTGCCTCTAGGCCAAAAATCCAAAACATAAAGCAGAAACAATATTGTAACAAATTCAATAAAGACTTTAAAACTGGTCCACATTAAAAAAGAAATC
Organism: Moschus berezovskii; assembly: GCF_049115385.1. Lineage (NCBI taxonomy): Eukaryota > Metazoa > Chordata > Mammalia > Artiodactyla > Moschidae > Moschus > Moschus berezovskii. The sequence goes on from NC_142474.1 coordinate 14,490,835, forward strand.
TTAAAAAAAAAAGGACTGAAGTCTTCACCATAGAAATCAGTTCAAAGGAAGTGATCTTGCAAGGAGCTTTATTGAGTTAATTTCCTGCTTATAACCATCTCCCCTAGAGTTTATCATCTCTATTAGCTTACTTGCAGATCTGTTTCAAGTTTTGATCCAGCTTGACTTGAGCCTTTCAGAGGGAGGTTAAAGTTTTGGGAGTTTATTCTGTCTTAGAGTTTACAGACTTCTTTTGAAAAGCTCTGTGGAGCTGACTCATAGAATCAGCCAGGCTTTCTCAAGTGCAACAATTCCAGAAAGTACTAACTCAGAGATGCAATGCTCAGTTCCTTTTGAGTCATTGATTAGGTTGCCAGATGAAATACAGGACACTCAATGACAATGTATAGAACAGTCTTTTGGACTCTGTGGGAGAGGGCAAGGGTGGGATGATTTGGGAGAATGACATTGAAACATGTATATTGTCATATGTGAAATGAATTGCCTGTCCAGGTTCGATGCATGATACACAATGCTTGGGGCTGGTGCACTGGGATGGCCCAGAGGGATGGTATGGGGAGGGAGGAGGGAGGGGGGTTCAAGATGGGGAATGCAAGCACACCCATGGTGGATTCATGTCAATGTATGGGAAAAAAAATTACAAAAAAACAACAATTTTAAAAAATATAAGTGAAGTGAAGTGGCTCAGTTGTGTCTGACTCTTTGTGACCCCATGGACTGTAGCCCACCAGGCTCCTCGGTCCATGGGATTCTCCAGGCAAGCATATTGAAGTGGGTTGCCATTTCCTTCTCCAGGGGATCTTCCCAACCCAGGGATCGAACCCAGGTCTCCTGCATTGCAGGCGGACGCTTTAACCTCTGAGCCACTGTCCCAAATATTGCATGTGATATAAGTATTATATCCCAAATATTAATTGCTATTTATTTATACAAAAAAGTAATTCATTTAGTTGAAATTCAAATTTAATGACAAGTCCCGTACTTTTATTTGCTAAACCTGGCAGCCCTAGTCATCAGAGAAAGAGGCTTTCTGGCCAAGTGAATTTTACCCATGAAGGAAGCCAAACCCATAAAATACCAAAACTCAAAAATAACCATGAAGGAAATGTTAATTGCCTTATACATCTCCCAGTCTTTTGAATTAGAATATATGGATACATCACAAAATGTTCTTGATGACCTGAAGTCATTGGTGTGAATATTGATTATTACAGTGTGTGATGTAGTCAGATTTACTAGAGGATATTCAGGCTGCTTGTCTTTATATTGAATGCTACCAGACATCTGTGACTTTAGAATTTTGAATGTTTTTTAATCTCTTTTTCTCCACCCCCTTCATTATCAAATTATCAATTAATCCCCCCTTGTGGCCATCAAAAATTATTTTCTCAGAGTCTAGAAACACTTAATTTTTCTTCTGCCTAGCCTGATGTCTGGAGAAGGCAATGGCACCCCACTCCAGTACTCTTGCCTGGAAAATCCCATGGACGGAGGATCCTGGTAGGCTGCAGTCCATGGGGTCGCTACGAGTCGGACACAACTGAGCAATTTCACTTTCACTTTTCAATTTCATGCATTGGAGAAGGAAATGGCAACCCACTCCAGTGTTCTAGCCTGGAGAATCCCAGGGATGGGGGAGCCTGGTGGGCTGCCGTCTATGGATTGCACAGAATTGGACATGACTGAAGCGACTTAGCAGCAGCAGCAGCCTGATGAGATAGTACTAATTCTTGCTAGCAGTATGTGTAAACAAGAATTAGGGTCTAGTATGAAAAGGTATAGGGCTTCCCAAGTGGCTCACTGGTAAAGGATTCACCTACCAGTGCAGGAGATGCAGGATACCCAGGTTTGATCACTGGGTTGGGAAGATCCTCTTCAGGAGGAAATGGCAACCTACTCCAGTATTCTTGTCTAGAGAATTCCATGGACAGAGGAGCCTGGCAGGCTACATCCATGAAGTCACAAAGAGTTGGGCACAACTAAGCGGTTGAACATGCATGAAAAGGTATTGAGCTCTTGATAAATATTTAACATTTCAGAGATTTTTAAGAACTAATTTCTGGTCTTTTAATTTTGCTTTTCAAACACGTTTTCACTCACTTATTACAATAATAGATATTATTATTGAAAAGAGGTTTATATAGACCTCTATAGCTTCAGCATTTAAGACATAACATTTAGAATTAATCTTTAGAAACTTGCATCTTTAAATGGTTAGAGGGTGATTATAAACTGAGTGTTTCTATCTGAATATTATGTAGTCTCCAAATAGTGTATTCATTCAATTTACACAATTGCATGGATCCTGTAGGCGAATTCCCACCTGGTCTCATGTTCCCTCTACGGCATCTTCCCAACCCAGGGATCAAATCTGGTCTCCTGCATTGCAGGCAGATTCTTTACCATCTGAGCCACCAGGGAAGCCTCCCATGTTAAGCAGTATTGTTTAAATGTGAAAGCACCATTCCCTTCTCACCTAGACCTTTCTTCAGATGTCCCACAATAAACACTGGATCTTAACCTATCCTGCACATTTATTTTGGATTTCAACGTTTTGACCAAATGGGAAAGGAAAAATACATTTTTTTAAAGCTGCATATTTCAAGGTGAACACTCAGCTTCTAGTGAAGAGTTGACTCTAATCCTTAGCACTTCACTGTTTCTTCATCTGAGAATCTTTGTGCTAAAGAATCTAAATCCTCATGACATTTGCCAGGGCACAGAGAAGTCCCTGCTGGCAGATACTCATAAAAGTTGGGGTTACATTTCTGAATCAAAACTCTTGAAAGTTTATCCACCAGATTTCCCTAAGGATGAAACCTGCTGTAAACATCTGCCAATGTACTTTCTCCCTTGAACTTTTCTCCAAGAAACACTCTTCTGTATTGGTCTTGCTTACTGTTTATTCCCTGCACTAGCCTAGTGCCTGCCTCATGGTAAGTCCTCAAGAACTATTTGCTCAATGAATATATTAAGAAAGACTGAAGATTGATGAGTGGCATAGTGGCTCCAGTGGCAGATGAAAGAATTTTTAAGTGAAGGAATTCTTATTATCACCAGGAGGACGGTTTCTTTGAGGTTGAATTAGCATTTTTTGAATAGTCAATAAATATATATGTTTAAGTATGAAAGTACCACACTGGGAAGAAATACAGTCTACTGTGGTGGTGCTGGTTTAGTCGCTAAATTGTGTCCAACTCTTGTGAACCCATGGACTGTAGCCTGCCAGGCTCTTCTGTCCTCTGTCCTCTCCCCATGGGATTTCCCAGGCGAGAATACTGGAGTGCGTGGCCATTTCCTTGTCCAAGAAGTCTTCCGGACCCAGGGATCAAACCCAGGTCTCCTGCATTGCAGCAGATTCTTTGCCGACTGAGCCACCAGGAATCTTTTCCTTTCTTCTTCCACTCCTCTAGTCCCTCTCTCAGTCCCTTCCTTTCATCTACTTTTATGTAGAAATACAGACGTAGGAAAATGATTGTTCAATGTTCATTTTTAATTGGTGAGTTTTTTTGAGATTTTTGGTAACTTTAAAAATTACTTTTATGTATTACATGAAAAAATTTGTAATAATCTTATATTGTCAAAAGAAATTAAAGTCAATAATCATTTAAACTTAAAAAAATGATCTTTGAAGATCACTTGAGATTTAGAGCCAGTTAATATGTCTGGTGGCAAAGCCTTCTGAAGATGGGTGAGAAGACCGAGTGGAGGCATCAGATCTGGTTGCCATGGTTTGCATCTTATTCCAAAGAGTTCCTTCGCAAAGGTCCCTGAACTTTATCTCAAACCTTGCTTCCATCAGACTTCAAAATTCCCTGTTCTGAACCTAACATCTGGGATCCACTTGGAAGCTGTCCGTACCCATGACTCAAGGACTCAAGTACCCAGGACTTTAGGCTCTCTAGGTTCACACTAGGATGGGTAGCTTGCAAGAGATTCAGGGCAGTGGTGAAAGCTCCTGCTTTGAGGGGTAAGTCCTGGACTCACTGGAAGGTCTTAGGTCTCTGTCTTTGGGATGTGGACATGTGAAAATTAAAGGAAATAATAATTCCTGCTTTTAAATGGAGCAAGCCATCTTTTGTGGGAGCTTTTATGGGGACTTGTCTATTCGTGCAAGGAATGGAGGACACATTGGTTCCTTAGGAAGGAACTGGTCTCATGAGAACTTAGCTTATATCTCAGCAGACCCTGGGACCAACTTTCCACTTTACCCTTTGCAACCCCTTTACACAAAATCTCAAGTCTTGCCTTTGGTTTTCCTGGCTGGTTTCCAAATATATTTTTTTTTCTAGAGACTGTTCTACTTAGTGCTTTTATGAGGTAACCACCCATGTGCATTTTTAAACCTTCAGTGAAATGTCTTTCCCTTTCTTCTTGGTAAATTCTACTCTGGCACAACCAGTAGTATGAATTAACCAGACCTGTTTTTCTACTCCCCTTGGTATACAAGGGTAGTACATTTCCCAGCTTCCTTTGAAGTTAGGTGGAACCATTTCTGGCTGGTGGAGTGTGGAGAGCAGTGATGTAAAGCAATGTTTGCTCCTGAGTCTCTTGAGATGTCTAGAGTCTGTGTCTTCAATGGGAAGAGGTCCCATCACTTCATGGCAAACAGAAGGGGAAAAAGTGGAAACAGTGACAAATTTCATTTTCTTGGGCTCCAAAATCACCTTGGATAGTGACTGCAGCCACAAAATTAAAAGGAACTTGCTGTTTGAAAGGAAAGCTATGACAAACTGAGACAACATGTTAAAAAGCAGAGACATCGTTTTGCCAACAAAGGCCCATCTAGTCAAAGTTACGGTTTTCCCTGTAGTCACTTATGGATGTGAGAGTTGGACCATAAATAAGGCTGAGCACCCAAGAATTAATGCTTTCAAACTGTGGTGTTGGAGAAGACTCTTAGGAGTTCCTTGGACTGCAAGATCAAACCAGTCAGTCTTAAAGGAAATCAATCCTGAATATTCATTGGAAGGACTGATGCTGAAGGTCCAATACTTTGGCCACCTAATGTGAAGAGCCAATTCATTGAAAAACACCCTGAAGCTGGGAAAGATTGAGGGCAGAAGAAAGGAGCAACAGAGGATAAGATGGTTAGATAGCATCACTGACTCAATAGACAAGAGTTTGAGCAAACTCCGGGAGATAGTGAAGGACAGGGAAGCCTGGCATGCTGCAGTCCATAGGGTTCAGACATGACTTAGTGATGAACAGCAAGTTGTGAAGAGAAAGAGGATGAGGTGAAAATCCAGAGGAAAAATTCTGAGTCCTTGGGAATAATAGGACTGATTAGATGGTGTAACCTAGAATCTTAGGTCACTACAGAGAACAGCTACCTGGCTAGGAGCAGCTGAATTAGACTTTGCACAAGCAGGAAATAAACTTTGATTGCATTTATTCATTTACACTTAGAGAAGTTTTGTTCCTGTATACATGAAACCCAATTAAAACATCCCCATCTCTAACTCTCCCGAGTACCATAGGTGAGGTTAACCCAGATTCATGTCTCTCCAAAATGTTCTTTTCATAGTGTAAAAAGTTTCTTTTTAGACCCTTTCCTCTCCCAACAAACTGAAAGCATTTCAAGAGCAGAGCTTTGTCTTTATTCATCTTTGTAAACTTTTGCAAATTATTGTATCTGGAACATTCTAGGGTCTCCTGGATCCTAGGACTCTTTGATCAAAGTTTGCGTTCTTGTATATTGCTTGTCAGACAGAGCTACAGGGGAAGGAATGCAAGAATCAATGGATTAGAAGTTCAGGTCCAAGTCTCAACAGTTTTTTTTGGTGGTAAATAGGTCTGAGATACTCAGGGAAGTATTCATATTTTCTTCTTCCTATAACCTCCCATGGACATGGCTACAGACAGTTGGCCAAAAGTGGCCAAAGATGGGAGTGGGTCATTAGAAGGCGTGGGTCAGTTTTACAGAGAGGATGATAATAGCAAGTTGGGATGGATTCCAACTTCCCTGGATACCAAGGTGGGGAAGTGACTATGATCTCCATTTCTGCCCCAAGATTAGGTACCAAGAAGTCAGGGCACAGATTTTCTGCCCATATATTTTCTGTTCAAGAACAAGATGCTTTTTAAAGCAGACCAGAGGGAAGAAACTTCACTGCCCAACTGAAGAGCTAGGAGAGAGCACATGGCTGTAGTTCGGGAGGACCACTTTCATCCTGCTGCATATATTCACTGTTCTGGGAAATATATTGCATGACTCTCTTGATGTGGAGACTTCAAAGTATAAACATGCACACACAGCAGTTTTCAAGACGTACTTTTCTCTCTCTCTCTCTCGCTTTATTTTTTTTTTTTTTACTGTAACTCAAGGAAAGTCAATGCATTTAGAAACTAGGGTGGTTTTCTTCAGATGTTCAAGTTACATTTTTACTTCCTCAGTTCAGTTCTCAAGCTCCTCATCCTCATTGGTCAAGAAGTTGTGAAAAAAATGGAGAAGGATTATTCTGAATCATTTACCTAGAACTTGGACTGGGTGTACAGAGGCCAATGTAACTTCTGAGAAATCAGAAAGATGTGGGAGTATTGGAATGCTTTGCCCCATGGCTATCAGGTTCACAGTGCGAAGACAGGTTGATAATGCTTGAGACTGATGAGGTTGAGACTGTGAGCACCAATGATTATTTGCAATAAATCCCCTAAGAGCAGTCCTTGGACTGCACTTTGCAAACTCAAGCAGTGCTCTATTTTCTTACTTAGGAAAAAGGTGAAGGGAGTCACAGCTGAGAATACTTATTGTGTGTTAGTTACTGTTCATTCACTTTGCAACTGTTTACTAAGTGCCTCCCATAAGCTAGCCACGGAGTTGATTGAGATTTGATTTCTGATTGGGTTACTGAGTCCAAGCTCATAATGCTTGCTGAACTACAGGCTATTAATTTGAGAGACAAATTGTTGGGGCAAGGAAAAGCAACTTTATTCAGAAAGCCAGCAGACTGAGAAGATGGTGGACTAGTGTCCCAAAGAACCATCCTAGCTGAGTTAGAATTCAGGCCTCTTTCATACTAAAAGGGGAGGAGGTGTGATTGATTATTGCAAACTTCTTGGTGCTAGAATTCTTTGTTCTTGCTACTGTCCACACAGTTATGATCACAATGTTCTTATGAACTTCCAACAAGGCAAATATTATTCTCTACTTTGCAACTTTTTTCTTTATGAATGAAAAAGTATTATATTTATTTAAAAGGATTATACTTTTAAAGGTTAGAGCCTTGAGAATGGGCCATCTAGTGCACTTCAAATTATAGACAACATTCATAACTTGTAGCAAAAGCAGTGAGTATAAAGGTTAAAGTAAAAGAAACATATCCAATATGGAGTCTGATATGTTCTTCCCTATTACAATTGTAAGGAGCTCAGATTCTCCAGTTCAGTTTAATTTGCTGTAGAGAGTGTATTCATTGAGTCTACTTCATGTTTTATATAGGTTTTTAAGATACAGAGGTTATCAGTCTACATCACGGGAACTTTTGCACTGGAGGAGGCTGGAGAGGATGACTTGACAGTAGAAGATGGAATGAAGGGTGTTCTTGCCAAGAAAGGGGATTTGCTAGCAAGTTTAGGTGAGGGTCTGAGAATCCCAGTGGTCTAGGAAGTGGAGACAGTTTGAGTCATGCTCAAGCTACTGTGTTTTCTGAAGAGTATTCTATAGAATGGGCTTCCCAGCTGATTCAGTTGTAAAGAATCTCCCTGCCAATGAAGGAGACATGGGTTTGATCCCTGGGTCAGGCAGATCCCCTGGAGTAGTGGCAACCCACTCCAGTATTCTTACCTGGAAAATTCCATAGACAGGAGAGTTGGACATGATTGAATGATTGAGCACACAGTCTACAGAACACCAACCAGCAAGATGCTGTAGGTAGAAGTGTTCCACAGTCAAACACATTTGGAAAGCTTTTACATAGTATAAGAACTCTCTTACACTAAGAAACTATACTTCTTATACTAAGTAAGTTTCTTGTATAAGAACTTTCACATGATATAATAAGAACTCTAGGAAATTTTACAGGAAAGAAAAAAAAATCATGTCCCCACTTCCACTGCCCCCAATCCCAGACCATTACAGACTTAATTCACAGCATATTATTTTGTAGTTTAATATTTATCCACATTCCATGAATTTGGAATTTTTTTCATCTGATTTCATAAAATATGGAAGCAGTTCAACCTGGAACACTACCCTGCCCTAAAGGAGTGGTCAAACATATATTTCACAATTATTTTTATTAATGTACATATTTGCTTGGAGCTATAAGTCTTTAGGGCTTTCCTTGTAGCTCAGCTGGTAAAGAATCTGCCTGCAATGCAGGAGACCCCAGTTCGATTCCTGGGTCTGGAAGATCTGCTGGAAAAGGGATAGGTACCCACTCCAGTATTCTTGGGCTTCCCTGGTGGCTCAGTTGGTAAAGAATCTGCCTATAATGCAGGAGACCTGGGTTGGTTCCCTGGGTTGGGGAGTTCCCCTGAAGGAGGGCGTGGCAACCCACTCCAGTATTCTTGCCTGGACAATCCCCATGGACAGAGGAGCCTGGTGGGCTTCAGTCCATAGAGTTGCAAGGAGTCAGACACAACTGAGTGGCTAAGCACAGCACAGCACATAAGTCATACGTTGTGGGTATATGGTGATTAACATCTAAAGACATGTTTTACATTATAAAATATATCATATATATTATCAAGTCTCATGATTGTATCTGTAATCAGGAGGAAATACTTATTAAGTTAAACAGCTTGCACTAAGAAAGCAAGGGGTTTGAGAGAAGACTCTTGGGAATAAGATAAAAACCAAATCAAGCGTCATGGTCATCAAAGAAGGGAAGTGGTGACTAATTCATTTTGGGAAGAGAGAAGGAAAAATATCAAAGGAAGAAGTATGCCGAATGATAAGGCGGAAGTCCGGTACTCAAACTTTAGCATTTTAGTAATCTTCAGAAGTTTAATAGATTCAGGGTCAACTTCCAGCTGGTCCTGTTGCTATAATATGGATCCTTTGCAGCTTCTCAAACTTGTAATTGGGTCTTCCCCAGCAGCTCATTGGAAAAGAATCCACTTGCAATGCAGGAGACGCAGGAAACTTAGGAGCCTCAAGTTTGATCCCTGGGTCAGGAAGATCTCCTGGAGAAGGAAATGGCACCCACTCCAGTGTTCTTGCCTGGAAAGTTCCATGGGCAGAGGAACATGGCAGGCTACAGTCCATGGGGTCAGAAAGAGTCAGATACAAATGAAGTGATTGAGTGCACACACATACACAAGCTTGTTATCCAAGGTTTTTATACACTCACATTAATGTTTAACAAGGTGGAAATTTAAAAGAGTTGTATGAATTGATGAAAAATGAATGGATATAAAACACAAATTGGCATCCAAATTGTTTCAGCTCAGTTCAGTTCAGTCGCTCAGTTGTGTAAGACTCTTTGCGACCCCATGGCAGTACTCCAGGCCTCCCTGTCCATCACCAACTCCTGGAGTCTACTCAAACTCATGTCCATTGAGTCGGTGATGCCATCCAGCCATCTCATCCTCTGTCGTCCCCTTCTCCTCCTGCCCCCAATCCCTCCCAGCATCAGGGTCTTTTCCAATGAGTCAACTCTTTGCAAGAGGTGGCCAAAGTATTGGAGTTTCAGCTTCAGCATCAGTCCTTCCAATGAACACCCAGGATTGATCTCCTTTAGGATGGACTGGTTGGCCCTCCTTGCAGTACAAGGTACTCTCAAGAGTCTTCTCCAACACCACAGTTGAAAAGCATCAATTCCTCAGCGCTCAGATTTCTTCACAGTCCAACTCTCACATCCATTTATGACCATTGGAAAAACCATAGCCTTGACTAGACGGACTTTTGTTGGCAAAGTAATGTCTCTGCTTTTTAATATGCTATCTAGGTTGGTCATAACTTTCCTTCCAAGGAGTAAGTGTCTTTTAGTTTCATGGCTTCAGTCACCATCCACAGTGATTTTGGAGCCCAAAAAAATAAAGTCTGACACTGTTTCCCCATCTATTTCCCATGAAGTGATGGGACCAGACGCCATGATCTTAGCTTTCTGAATGTTGAGCTTTAAGCCAACTTTTTCACTCTCCTCTTTCACTTTCATGAAGAGGCTTTGAGTTCCTCTTCACTTTCTGCCATAAGGGTGGTGTCATCTGCATATCTGAAGTTATTGATATTTCTCCTGGCAATCCTGATTCCAGCTTGTGTTTCTTCCAGCCCAGCGTTTCTCATGATGTACTCTGCATAGAAGTTAAATAAGTGGGGTGACAATATACAGCCTTGACATACTCCTTTTTCTATTTGGAACCAGTCTGTTGTTCCATGTCCCAGACTGAAGTGTTTGGTAGAAGTGGGAGTCTAGGGTTCTCTAGGAAAACTGTGGGTTTTTTATGTAGCTCTGAATGTGCAGTGGTGGTTTGATAAATTTTGTGTAACTGATATGGATAGGAAATGGAAATCCACATTCGCTGGGCACACATGATGGGTAGAGACAGATGAAGAGGGGGACAGAGATACAGGTATGAGTTGGAGGTCTTTACAGAGCCTTGAAAATCTAATCTTTTAATTATAAATGTTTTGTACCTTAGACAGTTTATAAAAAGTGGTCTGCTCTGATGCCCATACAGAGACCAGTAGTCGAAGAGGAGGCATTAAGCTTTGGCACTCAATCTACAGAAGTCCCAGCAGCTGATTGAAAGTTGGTGGCCATAGTTAAAGGTAGGGAGAGCCAGGCTCGCTTGTCTTCTCTAAACTTGGAGTTCTCCTGGGGCTGAGATAACTGTGAAGTCCTGTTCTGGAACCAGAGAGCCAAATGTTCACAGGACGTTTTGGGGGAAAAACGACTAACCAACTCCGAGACAGAGGGAAACATCAGGGGCTAGAGTTCAGAGAGAAGGGACTGCAAAGAGGCAAGCCGTGAGAGCTAGGCCTGTGGTCTAGCACGCAGGAGGGACTGTCCTTTCTGCTCATGACCGGCCAGTCCACTTCCTTTCTGAATTTGTGCTTCTTTCTGCGGCTTGGAGAAAGCTCCAGCTGCGGGGCGCTGGAGCAGCCAAGAGGAGATACCCAATGTCCAACATCAGGAGTAGTGGCCGAGAGGAGATACCCCATGTCCAAGATAAGAGCGGTGGCTGTGCTTTGCTCGACCAGCCTTGAAGAGATACCCCACGTCCAAGGTAAGAGAAACACCAGTAAGACAGTAGGAGCTGAGAGAGGGCATCAGAGGGCAGACGGACTGAAACCACAGTCACAGAAAACTAGCCAGTCTGATCACACGGACCACAGCCTTGTCTAACTCAAAGAAACTAAGCCATGCTGGGTAGGGCTACCCAAGACGGATGGGTCACGGTGGAGAGTTCTGACAGAATGTGGTCCACTGGAGAAGGGAATGGCAAACCACTTCAGTATTCTTGCCTTGAGAAACCCATAAACAGTATGAAAAAGCAAAATGATAGGATACTGAAAGAGGAACTCACCAGGTCAGTTGGGGCCCAATATGCTACTGGAGATCAGTGGAGAAATAACTCCAGAAAGAATGAAGGGATGGAGTCAAAGCAAAAACAACACCCAGTTGTGGATGTGACTGGTGATAGAAGCAAGGTCCAATGCTGTGAAGAGCAATATTGCATAGGAACCTGGAATGTTAGGTCCATGAATCATGGCAAATTGGAAGTGGTCAAACAGGAGATGGCAATATTGAATGTTGACATTCTAGGAATCAGCTAACTAAAATGGACTGGAATGGGTGAATTTAATTCACATGGCCATTATATCTACTACTGTGGGCAGGAATCCCTTAGAAGAAATGGAGTAGCCATCATAGTTAACAACAACCAAAAAAAAACTAGACCATTCAGGTATAACCTAAATCAAATCTCTTATGATTATACAGTGGAAGTGAGAAATAGATTTAAGGGACTAGATCTGATAGATAGAGTGCCTGATGAACTATGGACGGAGGTTCGTGACATTGTACAGGAGACAGGAATCAAGACCACCCCCCTGGAAAAGAAATGCAAAAAAGCAAAATGGCTGTCTGAGGAGGTCTTACAAATAGCTGTGAAAAGAAGAGAAGCATAAAGCAAAGGAGAAAAGGAAAGATATACCCATCTGAATGCAGAGTTCCAAAGAATAGCAAGGAGAGATAAGAAAGCCTTTCTCAGTGATCAGTGCAAAGAAATAGAGGAAAATAATAGAATGGGAACGTCTAGAGATCTCTTCAAGAAAATTAGAGATACCAAGTGAACATTTCATGCAAAGATGGGCTTAATAAAGGACAGAAATGGTATGGACCTAACAGAAGCAGAAGATATTAAGAATAGGTGGCAAGAATACACAGAAGAACTGTACAAAAAAGATCTTCATGACCCAGAGAATCACGATGGTGTGATCCCTCACCTAGAGACAGACATCCTGGAATGTGAAGTCAAGTGGGCCTTAGGAAGCATCACTACAAACAAACCTAGTGGAGGTGATGGAATTCCAGTTGAGCTATTTCAAATCCTAAAAGATGGTGCTGTGAAAGTGCTGCACTCAGTATGCCAACAAATTTGGAAAACTCAGCAGTGGCCACAGGACTGGAAAAGGTCAATTTTCATTCCAATCCCAAAGAAAGGCAATGCCAAAGAATGCTCAAACTATCACACAATTACACTCATCTTACATGCTAGCAAAGTAATGCTCAAAATTCTCCAAGCCAAGCTTCAGCAATATGTGAACTATGAAATTCCAGATGTTCAAGTTGGTTTTAGAAAAGGCAGAGGAACCAGAGATCAAATTGTCAACATCCGCGGGATCATTGAAAAAGTGAGACAGTTTCAGAAAAACATCTATTTCTGCTTTATTGACTATGCCAAAGCCTTTGACTGTGTGGATCACAATAAACTGTGGAAAATTCTGCAAGAGATGGGAATACCAGACCACCTGACCTGACTCCTTAGAAATCTGTATGCAGTCAAGAAGCAATAGTCAGAACTGGACATGGAACAACAGACTGGTTCCAAATAGGGAAAGGAGTAAGTCAAGGCTATATATTGTCACCCTGCTTATTTAACTTATATGCAGAGTACATCATGAGGAACGCTGGGCTGGAGGAAGCACAAGCTGGAATCAAGATTGCCGGGAGAAATATCAATAACCTCAGAAATGCAGATGACACCACCCTTATGGCAGAAAGTGAAGAACTAAAGAGCCTCTTGATAAAATGAAAGAGGAGAGTGAAAAAGTTGGCTTAAAGCTCAACATTTAGAAAACTAAGATCATAGCATCCGGTTCCATCATTCATGGCAAATACATGGGGCAACAGTGGAAACAGTGTCAGACTTTATTTATGGGCTCCAAAATTACTGCAGATGGTGGCTGCAGCCATGACATGAAAAGACACTTGCTCCTTGGAAGGAAAGTCATGACCAACCTAGAAATCATATTAAAAAGCAGAGACATTACTTTGCTGACAAAAGTCCATCTAGTCAAGCCTATGTGAAGAGCTGACTCATTGGAAAAGACCCTGATGCTGGGAAAGATTGAGGGCAGGAGGAGAAGGGGATGGCGGAGGATGAGATGGCTGGATGGCATCATCGACTCAATAGACATGAGTTTGGGTAAACTTCGGGAGTTGGTGATGGACAGGGAGGCCTGGCGTGCTGCAGTCCATGTGGTTGCATAGTCGGACACGACTGAGTGACCGAACTGAACTGAACTGGGGCTTGGACATCATCATTTCTGAGAAAGATCTTCAGTTCAGTTTGGTTCAGTTCCCCATCTTCTATTTCCCCCTATGGCCCTGTAGACTTCTGTTCATCTATTATATCTCAGGTTAGATGTCACTATTCCAGTTAAGTTTTCTTTGACCTCCACGATCAAATTGTGCTATCTATTCTCATTTCACTCTGCCTGTTACCTTCCTGGTGTTTATTCCCTGAGAGTCTTCACCCTGCACAAGCATATGTTCTGAAGAATCCACAGGGGAGTCATTTAGTTTGAGAAGGAAGGGGGTGGCCTCTCTCTTGCCCAGGTGGCCTCTCTCCCCATGTTGAGAGATCAGCATGCTGGAATGAAACCAAGGATATTATCAGTCTCTGAAGTTGAGTAGAGTGTTACTTAATCTTCAAAGTCCATGGACTTTAAACTGAAGTATATATACCTCTAAATATTAATAAACATTTTTCCAAAAGCTATCTAAAGAAACTTGGTTTTGGATCATCCACTTCTGAATGAACTAATTTCTTTTTTTAAAAATTTATTTATTTTAATTGGAGGCTAATTGCTTTACAATATTGTATTGCTTTTGCCATACATTGACATGAATCCGCCCCATGTGTACGTGTGTTCCCCATCTTGAATACCCCTCCCCACTCCCTCCCCATATCATCCCTCTGGGTCATCCCAGTGCACCAGCCCCGAGCATCCTGTATCATGCATCGAACTTGGACTGGTGATTCATTTCACATATGATAATATACATGTTTCAATGCATACACACTGAGGAAACCAGAATTAAAAGAGACACATATACTCCAATGTTCATTGCAGCACGTTTTACAATAGCCGGGACATGGAAGCAACCTAGATGTCCATCTGCAGACGAATGGATAAGAAAGCTGTGGTACATATAGACAATGGAGTATTACTCAGTAATTAAAAAGAAAACATTTGAACTCATTTCTAATATTGGCCCAACTAAGTTGGTCTTTTAATTTCTCCTTTTTATTTCATAATCTCCCACTTCCAAAAAAAAAAAAAACCAACAAATAAACAAAAAGTCTGTCTAGTCAAGGCTATGGTTTTTCCAGTGGTCATGTATGGATGTGAGAGTTGGACTGTGAAGAAAGCTGATTGCCGAAGAATTGATGGTTTTGAACTGTGGTGCTGGAGAAGACTCTTGAGAATCCCTTGGACTGCAAGGAGATCCAGCCAGTCCATTCTAAAGGAGATCAATCCTGGGTGTTCATTGGAAGGACTGATGCTAAAGCTGAAACTCCAATACTTTGGCCACCTCATGCAAAGAGTTGACTCACTGGAAAAGACTCTGATGCTGGGAAGGATTGGGGGCGGGAGGAGAAGGGGATGACCGAGAATGAGATGGCTGGATGGCATCACCGACTCTGGACATGAGTTTGAGTGAACTCTGGGAGTTGGTGATAGACAGGGAGGCCTGGCGTGCTGTGATTCATGGGGTTGCAAAGAGTTGGACACGACTGAGCGACTGAACTGAACTGAACTGAGCGTACCTTTTACCCACTGAGATTTCTTATTATGGTGCATTGTGCTAACATGAATGACTTCCAGGGAACCAAGCAAAAGGAAGGATAATTCAAAACAGTAAAAGTAATTTTCAATGCTAGATCATTGTGAGATATTTGTTATCTAACTCAGTTGTAATAATTTGAGTAACAATGGTCAGAGGAGAAGCTTCCATTTTTATATACTTGTTTTTGTGAGCAAATTTTCTAAGCATTTGATGTCTATAAGACAAATACACAAAAAGGGGAATAGAATCAATACGAAATCCTCTTTCTTTCATGTAA
Source organism: Moschus berezovskii (assembly GCF_049115385.1). Taxonomy (NCBI): domain Eukaryota; kingdom Metazoa; phylum Chordata; class Mammalia; order Artiodactyla; family Moschidae; genus Moschus; species Moschus berezovskii. The sequence continues at coordinate 14,506,360 of NC_142474.1, forward strand.
TTAGTCATAATCATGCTCAGAAACATCAACAGCCTCATGGATCCATCTCATTAAAAGATGCATATCCAGTACAATTGTGTTATTTCTGCTTAATAAATAGTTACCAAATTTTGTAATGTCTATTACATGGATTAGTTTAATCCACGGTTTAGTAGTCATAAGAATGATGTCTCCATGTAGGAGAAGTTCTTCTCAATGCTTAGCACCATATAGCTCTAGGAATTGTGAAGTTTAAAAGTCAATTTATATACGTATATTTGGTAGCAGATAAATATGATCAATTAAAGATTTTTAAGCAATAAAGTATGAGCTTGCATGAACTTAAACATCTGTGTGGGAAATGAAATTAAACAGTTTACGGGAAAATGAAAAATGTTAAGTATCTGATTGTTATAAGATCACTTGTTCTTTTTTTTAATGGATGTTATGGTTATGAAATTACAATGAATTTTTTTAAAGAACCCACAGATTATATTTAAAAAGCTGCTTCACAGTTTTGTTTAAAAAAGCCCATATTCACTGTATATCCCGAATAATATCCTTTGCCAGGGGGCACCAAACTTTTCAAAGATGTTTTGGAGAGTAAATAAGCAAAAATTTTGAAGAGCTGTGCTCTAAAGCAGGTGTCCCCAACCTCTGGGATCTAATACCTGATTATCTGAGGTGGAAGTTTATTTCTATTATTTAAATATTATGCAATAGTAGAAATAAAGCACGTAATAAATGTAATTCACTTGAATCATCCCCAAACCATCCTCCACAACCCTGGTACATGGAGAAATTGTCTCCACAAGACCAAAAACATTGGGAGCTGCTGCTCTAAGGAACCACTCCTGGAAAATTGGGAAGTCAGCTCAGTTCCTCATCTTGGTGAGGGGTATCACAAAGGTGGGACGGCAACCCTCATCTCGCCCAATCAGAATGCCATTCTTTGTCAACCATTTGAGCTCTGGAGTGAGCTCACATTGGAGAGTCTTCCTTAAGCTTGAGTTCACAAGTCCTTCATTCTGGAACACTTCCCTGCCCAGCCTGGCGAGACCCAGTGAGACTTTCAGGGACCCCATGCTGCTTGCTTTCTCAGATCCTGTGTTATATTTCATTATTAAGCATTTCAAAGGACTTGACCAAAATCCAAAGGGGTCGCTGGACAGCAAGCTCAGTGAGGGCAGGACCAGCCCCGATTTTACTCATTCTTTTCTCTCTAGCTCTGAGCATAGGGGGCAGAGGTTCACAGAAGCCTAGTAATTATTATTTGATGAATGATTGGAAGAAATAAACAAAAGGAAAGTCTTTAAAATGCAAATATGCTAAGAAAAGCAATGCTTTCAGATATGTATGTTTATTTGTTGCTTGTTTTCTTATTTTCAAGATTAATTATGCAGTTACTATGAGCCTGTGTATTTGGCTGTGTTATTGCTCATGGTGGGCAGGAAAGAGTTAAAGATTTTACTCAGTGAGACTGGGCACAATGGTGACTCCCCAGGCAGGCTGACTTCGGATGTGGCAGCTACAGCGGTGTTGTTCTGGTATAAGATCCAGGGAACATCACTGAAAAGAAGGTACCGGGGTCCTGAGGACTTAGTTCCATTCTTCCAGGGAAATCTCTTGACTCTAGAAGATGTGGAGATGACTCTTTCCATAGTAATACACATGGGAGAAGAGATCTGAAACTGTTCAAAATTGTGCAAATATAAAATAATAAGATGGAATAAAGATATAGAAGCTTGTGCTGTGGCAGCAACAAGCGTTTCTGCCCTTTGGTGTGGTTCTCTCTGCTTCTCAGTGGTGGGGAAGCCCAGAAAACAAGAATGCTTCTTTGAACTTTGACATTCTGAGGGCCTTGGGGGCCTCTGGATGGAGAAAACTAATTTAAGAGCAAGCTATTCAAAAGAAGATGACATGGTAGTAGCCAGGAGAAAGACATCTGAGGATGATTTAGTGAAACTTAGGCTTGAACTCTGACTCGGCAATTTCCAGCTGTGTAAGATTGGCAAGTGACTTAACTTCTCTGAGTTTCAGCTTCCTCATTAGTAAAACGGGATTTTGCAATACTCTGTAAGTGAAAGAATGGATATGAAAGTGTTAGCTTGGTAAGAGGTTGTCCAGTAAATGTTTGTCAAAACTGTTGGAAGATAGAGATTTTTAGAATTAGACTGGTACCTGGACATTCATGAGCAGAGTTTAGAGAGCTGGATAAACAGAATGACCTTTGGGTCTAACCATGACATGGACATGTGTGTACATACATCTAAGTCTCTGGGTGTACCACAGGGTTGCCCAGTCTTGGCACTATTTCCATTTGGGGCTGGACAAGCCTTTGTTGCTGAGGGTGGGGTGGGGCACATTGTAAGATATTTACCAACATCCCTGACCTCTACACACTAGATGTATTAACACCCCTGCCTAAAGTTGGGACAACCAAAAATGTCTCCAGACATTGCCAAATGTCCTCTGGGGTGGTGGGGGTGGGGACCCTGGTTGAGAAGCACAAACTTAGATGAACTCACATGTAGGAAAATCTGATGTGTGTCTGGAGTGGGGGGTTGGGGAGTGAGTGAGAGTTGTGGCTAAAACATTAAATGTGTCAATGTCACAATAAGGCAAACCCTGAGCTTTCCCTTTTAAAGGTACCTAAGATGACTTACTGTTCAAAAAACAAACTTTGATAGGATGACGTAATTTACACAAAGCACTTAACATATATTCATCTTACAACGTTTTCTCATGCTGTACTGTCGTTGTTGTTTAGTCGCTGTCACGTCCAACTCTTTTGCGACCCCATGGACTGTGGCCAGCTAGGCGCCTCTGTCCATGGGATTCTCCAGGCAAGAACATTGGAGTGGATTGCCATTTCCTTCTCCAGGGGATCCTCCTGACCCAGGAATCGAACCTGGGTCTCTTGCATTGCAGACAGATTCATTACCGACTGAGCTACTAGGGAAGTGTTAAGATGTCAGATATTTCTAATATGACTTCAGTTCAGTTCAGTTCAGCTCAGTCGTGTCCGACTCTTTGAGATCCCATGGATTGCAGCATGCTAGGCCTCCCTGTCCATCACCAACTCCTGGAGTTTATTCAAACTCATGTCCATTGAGTTGGTGATGCCATCCAACCATCTCATCCTCTGTCGTACTCTTCTCGCGCCTTCAATCTTTCCCAGCATCAGGGTCTTTTCTATTGAGTCAGTTCTTCACATCAAGTGACCAAAGTGTTGGAGTTTTAGCTTCAGCATCAGTCCTTCCAATGAATATTCAGGACTGATTTCCTTTAGGATGGACTGGTTGGATCTCCTTGCTGTCCAAGGGACTCTCAAGAGTCTTCTCCAACACCACAGTTCAAAACCATCAATTCTTCAGCACTCAGCTTTCTTTATAGTCCAATCCTCACATTCATACATAACTACTGGAAAAACCATAGCCTTGGCTAGACGGACCTTTGTTGGCAAAGTAATGTCTCTGCTTTTTAATATGCTATCTAGGTTGGTCATAACTTTCCTTCCAAGGAGTAAGTGTCTTTTAATTTTTTGGCTGCAGTCACCATCTGCAGTGATTTTGGAGCCCCCCCCCCCCCAAAATAAAGTTTCTTACTGTTTCCACTGTTTCCCCATCTATTTCCTGTGAAGTGATGGGACCAGATGCCATGATCTTTGTTTTCTGAATGTTGAGCTTTAAGCCAACTTTTCACTCTCCTCTTTCACTTTCATCAAGAGGCTGTTTAGTTCTTCTTCACTTTCTGCCATAAGAGTGGTGTCATCTGCCTATCTGAAGTTATTCATATTTCTCCTGGCAAACTTGATTCCAGCTTGTGCTTCATCCAGCCCAGCATTTCTCATGATGTACTCTGCATATAAGTTAAATAAGCAGGGTGACAATATACAGCCTTGACATACTCCTTTCCCTATTTGGAACCAGTCTCTTGTTCCATGTTTACAATATGGCTTAGAAACCATTATTATGACTCTTACAAATCTATTGAGTAAGGATAATGGTATGTAATATATAAAAAGATGCCTTCTAAAATACTTGGTAGATAGACTGGTTCACCTGGATAGTTATGGAAGTTCACAGATTCGACCTTGATCCTGACTATTGGGTCAAATTTTTTCTAACTGGATGAATAGGTGGATGGATGGATAAAAAGAAAATGGGATGGGTTAGATAAGGATGTGTACAAATAATTCTTAAATATAGAGGAAAGTATGGAAAAAGGGTAGCCCTGAGAACAGCAGGAATGAACATGAATTGAAGGTTTACTCAATCCTCAACACTGTCTTGGTGTTCTACATATGTTATCTTATTTAATCCTCATAATGATGGTTTTGTGACTCCCTTGCTAAAACCCAAGCTTAGCAGTATTCAGTAACCTACTCAAGATGGAAGGGTAGTCCTAAGAGCCCAACCCAGTGTCTCAAATACCAAAATACCTCTCCAGTTGCACAGTTTTACAGAAATATTCTGCATCCAAAAATACAGACAGAGACCTACGAGGCCTCTGTGTCTGTGCCCTTCCAGGTCCTCACCTCCCCCGCAGCGCTGTGGATACAGCCTGGCCCAGCTCTGAGCCCAAAGCTTCCACGGCAGAGCCTTTCACTGTCTGAACCTGTTTACAATGTTGACAGGTTACAGCCATGTGGCCTTGGCTGGGTGCCCACCCCACAGAGGGCCCCCACACTGTCAGGAACCTTCCACAGGTGAATGATACGGAAATTACCTCTCACCATGTTGCAAGGTGCCTGTGGCTGCATTCATCACCAGGTGAAGAGATGCCTTTTTCATTGGAAGCCAATCAGTCACCAGTCAAGCCAGGAGGAAAACACAGATGGTTAAACGATCTTCCTTCTCTCTTATCCCACCCACCGTGTGTGTGCATTTGGACACCCCCTTTTATATACATGATTTCTATCACCATTCTAAGGAGACTGTTCTCATACCACTGAACTCCACAGTTGGCTTTTCCTGTATCTGGCATGTCCCAGTGAGGTGTGCACTCATTCACTCCACAAACCAAATGTATTTATTAGGCTTCTGCTATATGTCAGACTGGGCTTCCATGGTGGCTCAGTGGTAAAGAATCCGTCTGCCAGTGCAGGAGACGCAGGTTCAGTCCCTGGGATAGGAAGATCCCCTGGAGTAGGAAATGACAAACCACACTAGTATCTTTGCCTGGGACATTCTATGGACAGAGGAGCCTGGTGGGTATAGCCCATGGGGTTGCTAAAGAGTAGGACATGACCTAGTGACTCAAGAACAACAACAACAACAATTGTCAGATTCTGTTTTAAGAGTGGGAAGAACACAGACGAGGACATGAAACTTGCTTTCTAGTGGGAAGAGAAAGTAAGTGGGCAAATAAGACAGATCCTGGGAAATAACATGGGGGATGGGATAAGGAAGTCATGGGGAGTAGACGGGGCTATGTTAATTCAGGCGATCGGGTAAGTCTGTTCTGGGATGAAGTAGATGAAGAGCTCTGGTTTGAGCCCTTGCGGAGGGGGATTGTGGTGCAAACTGGTTCAGGCCATAGACAACCGCTGGATTTAGAACCAGCGGTTGTGTCTTGTTGGATATATATCAAATTGTAGAATCAAGAAGATTAAAATGCAAAAGATACAATGAGAGAGAGAAAAATGAGAAGGTAAGAAAGAAATCAAAATTGTCGGATACCAAAGAAAGTTTGACCAAGGTAAGACCTCAGATGAGAGCTTGGGTTCCCATGGAAAGGAAAAGAAACATAAGCCACAGAAGGAAATTGAACTAATATTTACTTAGTATCAGATACTGAGCCAAATGCTTGACGTATTTGCTTGATTGAATATGAAATCATATTGAAACCTTGATTGATTGAATTGAAATCTTTGCTTGATTGAAATCTTTATCGAAGCAAGGAAACCAACAAATTCCCATAATATATCACGCTGCCTACTTCAAAGATGGGAAGACTGAGGCTCATTGAGTTTAAATGTTTTTTTCTCAGTCTTCCTATTGTGAGTCAGGGGTGGGATGCAAACCTAGAACTTCTTGTCTCCAAAAGGCATGTCCTGTCTATGATGTAATATCATATCCCTATCAGAATGAGCAGCTGAGCATTTTGTCTGGGGTAGAGTATATGGAAAATTTTATGGGGTGAAGAAGGGAGAGGGTGATAAACATGTAGACTAGTCTTGGAGGTGAAGCACTTGTTGGGGAAGAGAATGGGCAGAGAGTAGCTTGAGTGAGTGGGGACCTGAATTCAGATTTTTTAGTTAATGGAGCACTTCCAACAGCTATCGAGCTGTTGCAATATCCACCCTCGGGAAGGGACAGTGGGATACTGATCACATTTTCATCCATTTTGATCTATATACCTGTCTTATCCCTCAGACTTGAAGACAAGGATCATTAACTTTAAAATATATATGTGTTTAGCATGTGTCCATGGTGTATTCAGACAGTGTAATGAGTTACACAGTGAAAATCAGTCTCCCTTCTCCTGTCCTCAAGTCTTATACCTTGAGATGACTGCCCTTATCAGTTACGTGTGTGTAAGTTACTCAGTCATGTCTGAATCTTTGCGACCCCGTGAGCTGTAGCTCACCAGGCTTCTCTGTCTATGGAGTTCTCCAAGCAAGAATACTGGAGTGGGTTGTCATTCCCATCTCCAGGGCATCTTACCGACCCAGGGATTGAATCCAGCTCTCCTGCATTGCAGGCAGATTTTTCTCCATCTGAGCCACTAGGGAAGCCTTATCAGTTAAGGACCATTTCAAACTTTAAGTGTGAGTTTGAAGACTTACAAGCCTTGTTACTTTGAAGGTTCTGGGTCCGGAAAGCCTCCTGGAGGAGGTCATGGCAATCTACTCCAATATTCTTGCCTAGAGGATCCCATAGACAGAGGTGCCTGGCAGTCTGCAGTTCATGGGGTCGCAAATAGTTCTATATGACTGAAGCGATTTAGCATGAACTCATGTACCTTTCCGAGCCTCATTTATTCATTAATTAGCATATAATTACTAAATACCTATTATAGGCAAAGTTTTACTTATTCTGTATATTGCCTATTGTGCTGTAACAAATTATAACAAACAGTGACAAAGCATCATTTATTATTTTATTTTCTGGACATCAGAAGCCCCAGGTGACTTGGTGTGGAAGCATTCCTTCAGAAAGCTCCAGAGGAAAATCCATTTCCTTGTCTTTTCCAGCTTCTAGAAATCCCTTGCATTCCTTGGCTTCTGGTCCCTTCCTCCATTTTCAAAGCCAGCAGCAAATCACATTCAAATCTCGCTTTCTTTGACTCTGATTCTCTGGCCTCCCTTTGTCCTTTATAAAGATGTTTGTGAGTCGATTGGGCCAAACTGGATCATTTAACATCATCTCCCCACCTCAGTATCCTAAACTGCCTCTTCAAAGTCTCTTTTGCTATATGAAGTCACATATTCACAGGCTCCAGGGATTAGAATGTGAGCATCATTGAGGGACCATTATTCAGCCCACTACACCATCTAAAACGTCAATGAGTGTTTATGTCCAGATTTTTAAAAATACTGTATCTCCAAAATAAGTTAAAATTCATCTAGTTCCCTCTGTTCCATTGACATCGCCTGGCTGTGTTATCCTTGTCTCAGGTCATTGCAAAGACTTCACACTAGGTTCCTGATGCCTGGGTCAATGTTCCTACCAGGTCTGCACCCTGCTGCCTGGTGACCTTTCCAGGCACACATGCTAATCATCCCATTCCCCTTTAAAAACATCTCAGTGACTCCCCACTGGACTCCTTGTGATGTAATCCTTTGCAGATTGAATGAGATTTCTCACAACGCTACCCTGGAGCCTCCTAAACATCATCTAGCCCCTCAGGTCTGGTCTGCCTGCCCCCGGGCCTTTGCACCTGCTCTCACTCATCTTTCAGATCTCAGCTTAGGTGTTAGCCCCTTAGGGAAGCCACCCTGGCTTCCACGTCCAGACTAGATGAGATCTTGTCCCCGTGGGTCCAACAGCAATCCTGCATCACCTATCAAACCCTCATTGTGGGGAATGGACGTCAATCTTGCTCATCTGTGGTCGTTTAATCAGTTGTCTCATGACTTCATGAATGAGTGAATAATGAGCCACACTCTCACCAGAGACAGACTCTCTGATCTCCACCTCACTCTGATATTCATCATCAGCCTCAATTCTCTGAGCAGGAAATCTTTTTGGAGAGGTAGTAGCTGTTATGTGGAGTTGTGGGTTTCATCTTCTGTTGGAAAGATAACCGTATGTATGTATCCAGCATGCATTTTATTTGAGGGGCTGGGGGTGCATTGAGAGACTTTAGAGCTTTTAGAGGTGGGGCTTTGCCTTCCTCTCCAGCTCTAGACAGATCAGTTGTACAGGGCTGGAAATCATCAACAGCTAGAAATAGTCAACAAGAACTATAGCCGGTGTAGACTTGTTACGACATACTACATGCTCACAAGGTTTTAATGGACAGACCTTCAAAAAACAGTTCTCTGCACCAACATGCATCCTATTTTCCTTTAACTTCCCCTTCCACAGAAGATTCACGGCCTTCTTGACAGTAAAGGACTAAGTTAAGTGATCTGAAATTCCCCAGGGAGGAGAGGAGAGTCAAGCAGGGGACTCCAGCAGGGGGTGGGGACACTTTTCTTCCTCCTTCCGGACATGCCATGGGAGGCAGTGAACCACACACGTGGTTTGTTTGGCTGGAAACAGCAGACCCAGCGCAAAGCGTGACGTGGCGACATCTCTCCGGGAGGGTTGCAGCTTACAAGATTCCACTATTCTAATGCCAACCTGGCAGCTGAGATGGCCAGGCAGGCTTTCCTTCCAGGAGAAGTTTCTGCTTCACACAGGAGGTGGATTATAGGAAGGATGTGGACGTGCCATCGTTCATATCAGGAATTCTTCGGCAGGAGAGAGCATGGAGGGTTGTTTGTCAGCATATCTTGCCAAATAGACTGGTCTCATTTGATACAGGAAGGCAGGTCACCCAAGCCCTAGGAAAACTTTTTCCTCCCTCTCTCTCTCTTTCCTAACCTCTCCTGGTCAGCTTATTTGTTCAGCTCTCTAACTGGCCGTCCCAGATGAACAGGTAAAGCAACCTGCCATGTGCCCAGGCAGGGCACAGGTTGTGGATTTAGCTCCTGACACTTTCCAAGAAATAGTCATTCCAGAGGAGATATTTCGTTCTCTTTCTTGTCCCCAAATTACATGTTCTGGTCATTCATGAACAGGGAACTCAAAAAACTATTTAAAACTCAGAGGAAACAGAGTGGACTCGACTCACTCTTGGTCTGATGGTCAGTCTTCCTCACTGAATCCTGGCTTAAGAACAGAACTCTCCAGATCTGAGGGTCTCATGGTTAATGAACAGAGCAGTCTCCTGGTAGGTTTGTTAAACTTCAGTTTTCTGGGTTTTCCCCAGACCTCTGGGTGTAGGCTTTCAGAATCTGTTTGATGCAGGAATTAAGAACAGGGGACGGAAGCTAACTTAGAGAAAATTTGCCCTATACTTAGGACAGTGATGGGACGTGTGGATCAATTGTTTTGACTTCAGACACGAGGAAACTTCGGATGTGACTCTTAGCTTACTAAATGTGTGACCCTGAGGAAGGTACATCTTCTCTTGTAGTCTTAGCTTTCTCATCTGTAAAATGGGAACAGTAACAATATTTCCTAGCAAGTTCGCTGTGATCATAAAATGAAGTTGTGCAGGTAAAGCACCTGATGCATAGTGAGTGGTCCATAAATGGCAACAGGCCCTAATGGTGTGGTTTTGAGTAGTTATGTCTGAATAGGGAAAGGCTCTCCCATCTTCTCTGGGCCACATGCCCAGTTTTTCTCTAGGAACAGATGGGCCCCTGGAGTCCAGTGGAGTATGCTCCCTACAAGAACTGACTTCATTGGGACTTCCCTGGTGGTTCAGTGGCTAAGACTCTGAGCTCCCAAAGTGGGGGGCTGGGGTTCTATCCCTGGTCAGGGAACTAGATTCCCACATGCCACAAGTAAGAGCTTCCATGCCGCCAAATAAATAAAATATTAAGAAAAAATAACTGACATACGTGACTAGAAAGTGATATCTAATTCATGGGAGAGAGACGGAGGCGGCAGACAGAGCTGGGTTTGAGTCTTATCTCGGACTATGAGATGCTGGGCAAAAGTTTCCATCTTTCTCAGCCTCCTTTTAAAAATTTACTTTTTTTAGTGAAGTGTAGTTGATTTACAATATCGCATCAGTTTCAGGTACACCTAAGCGATTCTATTGTATTAATATATACACATTGTTTTAAATTTTCTTTCCATTACAGATTATTACAAGATATTGAATATAGTTTGTTGTACTCTACAGTAAATCCTTGTTACTTACCTATTTTACATACAGTAGTTTGTATTTGTTAATCAAGTTCCTTTATTTGAATTATATAACTAACGTTTGTCTTAAAATTTTCTAGGGCGATCAGGTGAAACATCTATAAGTTTAGTGCTTTCATTCTTTTTGACATAGTCTAGTTTCAAATAATATACTTCCCTGTATATGGAAGTGTCCATGGATTAGTGACAAATACTATTTAGGGAAAGTAAGCAATTTGATAGTACTAATCTCTTGTGTATCAAAGAAATGTATGCTAGTATGAAAAAACTGAGGCATCTTTGCCTGTCTTTGGGGAGATGGAGTTCATCGATTCAGAATATAGTCATGACACACAAAAAGTACTCATTAAAGGGCCACTTAAAAATTAATATTGTTAATAAGGTCAAATTCATATTAATAATCAAATATTAATTCATATTAATAATCAAATCAGTTTGGACTGCTACATAAAGAATGAGAGTTGAGAGGAAGTCAATTATGAGTTCATATTCCAGTGGTTAGAAACTGTGTGACCTTGACTAAGATACTAGACCTCTCTGAGGTTGAATTGTGTCATCTGTAAGAACAGAAGGTTATACTCAATTGCTAATTTGCAGTGAAGATTAAATAATGTACATCATGCTACAAAGGACTATAGTTGACATTCAACAGGAGTATATTATGCCACATGTATTTCTAATTTTATTAAATGTCTTATAAATTTTTTCGTTTTCTCTTGTATTTACCATATAGATAACTTTATCTGCGTATCAAACACAGTAAGTAAAGTAAACGATACTTTTGCCTATTCATTATCCATAGTCAAACTTCCTTCCTCCCCCTGCCCCCCTTATTGTGGGGAGTAAGACTGCTGGAACAGTGCTGAAGTCTAGTGGTGTCAGCTGCTTCTTCTGGTTTTCATCAGTGGGGATAATTCTGATATTTTATCATTAGGTATGATTCAGCTGTAAAACTCTAGTAGCATTGTCATATTCTAAAGTTCCCCCTCTTTTACTATAATAAGTTCTATGTATTGTTTTTCTCCTAGTCAGGAATTAACCCTTATCAACTTTTGTTTTTTATCAGTTCTCAAAGTGATGCTATGGTGTCCTCTTTAATTTGCTAGTGGTGGTTATGATGGTACTAATGATGCTAATGGTGCTAATGATTGGTACTACTAAGATGCAACCATCCTTGCCTTACTGGAATCAACCAAACCTGGTCCCCTGAGCACAGAGGAAATGCTTTCCTCTTTCTCTTCCAGCCCCTGGTCCTGCAGTGGTCCATTCTGTTTTTCTCTGTCTGATGTCTGCATCCCCTGTTCCATGGCACAGTCCTTTTAGAGGGAGGGGGAAATGGAGAGGGGGGCCCACTTGCAAGTGCGCATGACAAGAGAGTCATAAGACTTGCTGGACATTGAGAGAAAGAAACTCACGAGTTCCTGGTTCCTGTTGATGGCAGGTTTAGGGGCCTTTGGAGTCTGTTCTCTTGTGCCACCCCATTCCCTGCAAACTGCTGCTGCAGCAGCCTCTGGCCAGCTGCTAGGCACCTGACCTCATGTCCCTCTGACCACAGAGGACCAAAGTCACGTCTGCCCAAGGCCGTTTCCATGGAAACGCAAATACAAGGCCAGTGCTTCCTCTTCAAGCCACCCTGTCCCTCTCTTCCCTTTCTTCCCTTTTTGTCTTCTTGATCTTTAATGACAGTAGCTCTGATTTCACAACACAGAGATGTGTCACTCAGTCACGCAGTTCCTTATGAAGAAAGAGATTTTATTTTCTTCTCTCTGTTCTTTTTGGAAAGCATTCAAAATAAACTTCTGGGTCTTGATGAGGATGTCGTGTGCACTTCTACAGGGGACTGGAGAGAAAAAGGGGCTAAGCCCAGTGGAGTCTTTGCACACGGGTCTAATTTCAGGTTTGCCAGACAGAAGGGGAGCCTTCCCAGAAGGAAAGGGATGGGACTGCGTCAGCTCAGACCCAACTCTGGGTCAGCCCTGAGGGTGGTGAATAGGGTTTCTGTCTTCCTAGAATAGAGGCAAGACTCCTTCCACCCTCCAGCTTCCCTCTTCTGTGTCAAAACTATTAACTCAAAATCTGTGTGGTTCCAGGGGGGTGACAGAGAATCCACTTTTAAGCTTCAAGTTGCATTGATTTGGAGTTGAGTAATTTATACTCTTTGGTGGCTCAGATGGTTAAAGGATCTGTCTGCAACGCAGGATGACATTGACATTGACGTCGCTCAGTCGTGTCCAACTCTTTGCAACCCCATGGGATGTAACCTACCAGGCTCCTCCATCCATGGAATTTTCCAGCTAAGAGTACTGGAGTGGGTTGCCATTTCCTTCTCCAGGAGATCTTCCCGACCCAGGGATTGAACCTGGGTCTCCCGCGTTGTAGGCAGATGCTTTACCGTCTGAACCACCAGGGACACCCGGGTTCAATCCCTGGGTTGGGAAGATCTCCTGGAAAAGGGAATGGCAACCCACTCCAGTATTCTTGCCTGGAGAATTCCATGGATGGAGGAGTCTGATGGGTTACAGTCCAGGGAGCTGCAAAGTGTCGGACACGACTGAACAGCTAACAGACAAATGCTGGGCTAATTAGCCCAGATTCTCACGCTGATCATGCTCTCTAAGTAGCTTTCTGAAAGACCAAGTGCTGGGAAGGTGCATAGGCAGATGATAAGCAACAAAGGACTGAAGCCAGGAAATGTATGTTAGGTCAGATGCCCAGAAGCATACTTTAAGATGAGGATTCATTTGCAGGTGATTTATAAAGGGAAGCTGGGAAGAGAGGGGAAAATCATGCCGGAGTGGACAGGGGGTCAAACAAGAGTGTCATCTCAGGCCAAGTCCTACAAGGTTGACTTCAGTTTGATCCAGCTATACAAAGTCATTCCTGACTCTTTTGTGACCCCATGGACAGAGGAGCCTGGCAGGCTACTACTGTCCATGGGATTTCCCAGGCAAGAATACCGGAGTGGTTGCCATTCCCTTCTCCAGGGGATCTTCCCAACCCAGGGATAGAACCTGTGTCTCATGCATTGGTAGGCAGATTCATTACCCCTGAGCCACCAGAGAAGCTGTAATAATACTAGAGTCTTAGTTAAACCTCAGAGGTATCCTGATTTGAAGTAAGGGAGTTGAGTTTTCAGGTAACTTCACGCCATTATCATTAGTTAAAAGTTCTCATGCTTTCCCAGGCACTTCCAGCTTTCAGTGCAATTGGACAAAGTGGGCTCAAGTGGCATAAGAATGGTCTCTTGGGAAAAAAAAGCCCACAGGTGCCAAGGGACAGACACAGAGACGGTGAAAGGGGCTCTGCAAGCATCTGGCTGTACCACCCAAGTTGTTTTCTCATAAAGGGATCCGTCATGTAATGGACCTGGGATAAGCCTACAGATGCCCAGCTCTCACCGAGGCTGACAGGATCAATATTTCTGGGAGTGGAGCCCAGAAACCTGCACGTTTGTCCAGCTCTCTGTGTGATTCTAATGCCTTCTAATGGTGGAGAACTGCGGCTTTAAGTGTTGCAAAGGGTTGAGGATTAGATAATTGCAAAGAGCAAGTGGGGGCCGAGGCAAGAGGAAGCACTGCTCTTTAAATAGGAAGAAAGAGCCATGTGTGAGGCTGAAAAGGACGCAGGCTTTGCAGCCAAACCCACTAGAATCCTTCTCCTTGCCCTGGGATTCTGAGACTTGAAGAAATGCACTTTACCTCCGTTTCTTCATCTTTATGAAGTCAGAATACCTTAATTCGTAGAGCTCCACGGAGTTCATTGATTCATCTGAGAAGTATTTATTGAGTGCCTTTGCCTTTTCCCAAATTCTGAGGGTGCAGGATGAGATAAGATAGACAGGATTCCTATCCTGGTGGGGCTTAGGGGCTGGCCTGTGACATCCCTACTGTATGAGGTCAAAGCCTTGCTTTCTCTATAGAGAATGGACATGTGGCTACAGAAGGGAAGGGCTGGTGTGATGAATTGGAAGATTGGGATTGACATACTTACACTACCCTGTGTAAAATAGAGAGCTAGTGGGAATCTGGGGTATAGCACGGGGAGCTCAGCTCGGTGCTCTGTGATGACCTACAGGGGTGGAATGGGGTGGGAGGGTGGGAGGGAGGTCCAAGAGGAAGGGGATACACATACACATATAGCTGACTACTTGATCGTACAGCAGAAACTAACATATCATTGTAAAGCAATTATATTCCAATTTAAAAACAAACAGACAAAACCCTTGCTTTCTTTCCCACTTTCTTTGAAATCTTCCTCTCAGACTCCACTGTGGCCTTCTCCAGTTCTGCAGGGCTAAGAACACATCATAAAAGATCAGAGGTGCTTCAGTAAATTTGGGGGTAAATGCTGCTGTGGAAAGCCCACTGAACTGAAATGTAGAATAACATAAGACAGAAAGAATTGTCTCTGTGAATGAAGGACCTATTTGGAAAACCTGGCTATATACATGAAAGTCAAAGGTATTAAGAAGTGTAGTATCTAGAAAAAAAAATGATAAAAGTACCCAGATATATCAAAAGATACTTTATAAGGCAGCGAAAAGGATCTTGAGCAAGCAGTAATTCATTGATTTCTTCAGTTTTGAGATCTGTAACGCAGGAGTCAGCCAATCCCTTGGGACCGGACAACACAGCCTCAAATCCCCACTTCTGTGGTCCTCCTCAAGATCTCCCTGAATCACTTCCAACTTTCTGACTCATGACCTCCTGCTTTTCGTATGCAATCTTGCTCTGAACTATACTGATTTGCACGTCAGACAAAGGTTCTTCAAGTCTTTTCCCCAAACAAAATCGAGTGAGACACAAACCAAAACAACCACAACACAAACTCAGCCATGGACTTTGGTCAGACTCTGAATGGAGGAAAGGTTTCCATACCGGGAGCACAAATTTAAAAGGATAAGCGCATCTCCATTCTCAAAGGACTGGTACCCATCAGGAAGCTCGATTAGCTGTGGATCCTCTAGGCTGCTTCTTTTTCCTTCCTCCCTCCACACACTTTCTTCTCCAGTCCCTCTTGACTGAACCTTTTGTGACCAGAACAAATGCATCCCCACTCCTTGCCCTTGCACCTTCAGGAGTTGTCTTGTCTTACAAAAAAACTTCCAAGTCTTTTCTCACACAGAAATAGTTATCTTCCTCTGATGAATTCTGACATCCCCTGGTGGATATGTAATTGTTTCTGCCTCCTCATAATCTTTTAAATTCATTAGACATCCATGGATCCCCATGGCTGTGTTTTCCATTACCCTCCCTCATAACTGGGAATTTACTTTATTTCTTGGGAAGAGTTTTCTCAAATAGGAAACTTGCTCACTTCCTAGTCTTCTTTAGAACACGAAGAGAAGTTGAGTGTGTGAGAATTTCTGAACACCTGCAAACATCAACAACTGCTCATCAGTTCTTCTGACCTGAGTCCATTTGTTGTGATTCATTTCTATAAGGCTTATATCTGGACTTCTAATATGACGTCTCTTCTGTAAGTTTATTTGACTTCTCGCTCACTTTGTAGCAAAATGCTTTTCTCCTTTCTTAAAACTTCTTAGGACTTATATGCTTCTCCAGAACAATATTTCCTCACTGAATTGTTACTATTCACGTAGCTGGAAAGTTTCTTGAGAGAGTCAAGTCAGTCTCCTCCTTCTTCTTCTTCCATCTCCTCCTCTAGGAAATCAGAGAGAATGGCAAGGTAATTTTCTCCTCTTCTTGTTCTGGGAGAACAACCAAATCCCAGAACCCCAGACAGGCAAGCGTCCCTTGATCCCAGGGAGTATCAGGACCTTTGGTTTAGGACCCTGAGTGTAATTGAGGCTGGCTTGCCTAAGAGTAACTCCCTTTGGGGTCACATTCTAGGAGTGGTGGATTCCTATATCTGCACTACATGCAATTGGCATGACTTCTGGTGGGGGTAGTACGTGGCTACCTGCTTAGTGGACAGCGGCTATTTTAGACTGTCCAGCCTCTATGCCCCCTAATTCTGGTAACAGGATCACAACTTTCCTTGAGGAACCACCTTTCCCCTGTATTCAGTATCACAGGGGTTTGACTTCATTGTTATTTTTCAAGGATGGGCTTATCATCGTGTGGCCAATCAGTGTATTTCATACTTTTGGTCTCAGGAGTGGGTCCAGGGATGGGTATAGGACTGAAGCCAGATAATGAGGCTCTTTTCTCACATGGGAAAGTCCTATTCATCTCCTGAGATCAGAAACTTGAGTGGCTTCCACAGACTACTTCATGCCCTCCCAGAGAACCCATCACATGGCTTGTTCTTCTTTTTTCTTATCTGTCTTCCTCGGGGCTGAGAAGTGCAGAGACAAAGATGATTTTTAACTTACTGATATTACATAAGAGGAAAATAGGCCTGTGATAGGTACTTAGTCAATCTTTACAAAATGGCAGTGGGGCAAGGTTCATGAAGGAGGGTTTAGGCTTGGAAATTCAGGTTGAATAAGGACAGGGCCAAGGGCTCTGGGTTTTGGCAAGATCACACCTCAGAGCTGATCTCCAAAAGCCTTATTAAGAAAACAGCAAAACTGAGAATTGCAGCGATGTCTCCGGCAGACCTCCAGTTCCCATTAATGACTCCTATAATAGCTTTTCATTGCTTTCTCTTTCCTTAAGAAAGTCTCACATTGTCATCCAGGCCTGTTAAACGGTCTGTGGGCCATTATCAAAATAGCATTTTCAGCTTCACTGAACACATGTAGGAAATGTTGTGTGTTTTTTTTTTTTTTTAAGACAACTATAAGAATAAGCACAGATTGTATTGGGGTAATTATCTCCTCTCCAACAGCCTTTTGGAAAAAGAGGATATTTCTAATTTTTGGAAAGCTGTACATCTAACAGGGTGAACTGTCACTGATTAGATTAGCAACTCAGTAATTGAAACCCAACATCCAATTAATTTCTCCTCCCCCTTGTCCTCCACCTCTCTGGTCAACCCTTCCTTCCCCATCATAAAGAGGGAAATCACATAGATTTTTGACGGATATATTCATTTTGGACTGCATTTCTGTGGGAGTGTAAAGCAAATCTGTAACTCAAAATGGTGAATAAATCCCACACTTCTGATGGTGACACTGGTATCCAGACCAGGGTCACCCTGGGTCAAAGGCCTGGCTGAGAGTCACAGATGTGCTGTGGGCAGAGAGGGGGTCCTCAGGGGCCCTACCTGCACAGCAGAAGAATTGAGGTCTTGGGTTTATCATCAGCCATTTGATGACCACTGTCTCCAGCTCTCAGTTAATCTCATCACAGTATCTCTGCAGATGAGTGGAACTGAACTTGAGACCCAGTTTTGCCATGTATCAGCATCACAGTCATCAATTAAGCTTTTGCAAGCTCCATCTCCTCACCTGTCAGATCTGAATGACGATGCTCACCTCATTTAGAAGGAAAGTGCAAAGCCATCCATGAACACAAATATGCACAGCAGCTGCTCAGAAAGGCTCACCTCCTTTTCAGAGCATTATCTGACCCTTCTCCCACCCTCTCATCTGATCTGAAATGGAAGACCCTGCCTGGGTGACTCCAAATCCCTAGATTCAGGGAAGAAGATGGTTCACACCATACGATGACAAGCAAATTGATGTGAAATACACAGAGAAAGGCATGAGCGGCTCGGCTTTCTGGAGCCAAGGAGGCTCCCTGAAAGGAGTGGCCAGGGAGCTGCTGTGGGAGGAAGGACAGAGATTTCCCCAGAGGAGAGAGGAGGAGGGGGCTCCTGGGCAGGGGGCTCAAGCAGCATTTCACAGACACGTGGGGAAGATGAGGATGGAGGTCAGACTCACTCAAGCTTCGTCACGTGACAAAGGCTGATGGGTTAGTGGCTCTCAGACTTTGTAGACCTGCAGATCATTTGGTGAGTTTGCTTAAAATGTAACATCCTGGTGGGGTCCAGGAACCTACATTTCCCCCCAGCTCTTGGGTGATGCCATGCCCGAGATCAGAGGAAGACGTGGAAAAACAAGACTACAGATGATGGAGGGTGAATACAGGGCAAGGTCTTGGGAATCCCCACCTTCCCCGGGTAGAGCAGCCTGATCTGGGGTGTCAGGATCCTAGGCGAGGGAGTATGCTAGACCATGGGCCCTGGGGTCAGCGGGTGTGAGGGGTATAATCTGAGAAACAGGAGATGGGGGAACCCTGGAATAAGAACCTCAGACAGATGATCACATGTGCGTTAGGAGTCACCAGGGGCTGGGTGGTGAGGGTAGACTCAGTCATGAGGCTTTCAGATTTGAGACGTGAGCTGAAGAGGAAAGGAAGCGTGAGGCATGGTGACCAAGGACAATCTCTGCGGTGATGGGCGTATCGCAGCAGCCCCCTGAGGCCTGAGGAAGGAGGTGAAAAATAGTGTATACTAAGTACCTGATTTTATTCTATTTATTAACCCATTTAATTCTCATAACCACTCTAATTAGAAAAAATAGAATGATTTTCAGTGAATGGACAAAGAAATCAGCCCCAGAAAGTATTCTGCTTAATGGAGAATCAGAGGTCCAATTCCAGCCCCTGTGAGTCCAGACCCTATGGGGGATCTCCATCCCTACGCTGTGCGGCACTGTCTTTGACCACTCACATGGCCCTAGTTCTGTGGCAGGACCCAGAGTCCCTGGAAGTAGCGAGGTGGGAGGCAGGGAGGCCAGGGAGGGCCGGGCCCCTAGCCCAGGTGAAAGATGCTCCAGCCTGGCCTGGGGCACTGGGCAAAGGCTTTGAGAGAGTTGGACTGGAAATGTCTAGAAGATGGAGTGCCCCCAGGGGTCTCTGGGGGACCGATGCTGGAAATTACCTTCCTTTTCAGTGGGTTGATCATTCTGACCCCAGTGTAGCCTGGCAGGTCTTTGGTGGGAAAGTGAGGACACTGAACTCAAAACTTGGGATACAAAGGAAGAGGTGAGAACCCTAGGAAGAGGTGAGAACCAAGTCTGCTCTCTCATGTTTAGCAAAGACTGGGAGCCGAGCCCTCTGACTCTGGACCCTGAAACCCCTCCCCTGTAGCTCTCTAGGAGGGTGGGGCTCAGGGGTTCAGTCTTGCCCCTCCAGAAACCTCTCACCTTCCTTTCAAAGGTGAGCACAAGTTTGAACGTATGTGGAAAACACAATTCTGTTGCTTCTTGACTGTAGGATGTTGAAGAAGTTGCCTCACATCTCTGAGCTTCAATTTCCTCATATGTGAAATGGACATCATAATTGACTAGGGATTGTCTAGTCTGTCTCCGGAGGCTGGAGGAGGCGAGGTGAGGCCGGGGGAGGGAACGCTTTTGCTGCACAGGTGACAGGAGGCATCACTGCATTTCCTCCGGAGTGAGTTGCAGCTGGGTCTTGGGCATCAGACATTGTTTAAATTCAGAGATGTGGGCTCTTCTGTTACCCAGTAAGCTGGTGATGCTGCCTGCACTTGGGAGTTAGACTAATTGGGAGAATCCATGGGAATTTCTGGCAAGTGAGCATGTGAGCACCATTGAAGAAGCTTGAGAGAAGAAAGAGCAGTCTTGCAGGCGTGTGTCTGTGCTGGTACGCCGTGTGTGAAGTCACAGTGAATAATAATTGGACACTTTGTGTGATCCACCCTGGATGACAAGCAAGGAGGTGAGGATAGACATTCAATATCAGAGGCAGCCCACGAACTCCTGCCACCGTCTGAAAGAAAACACCCAGCCCTGCTGAGTCCCCTGTCAGCCAGCAAGATGCTTGTGGGAAGTCAGAGAGGAGGGGAGAGAGGGCCAGATGGGCTCAGGGACCACGCTGAGCGTTTGGGTCTTTGCTCTGAGCACTGGGAATTCATGGAAGCAATTTTAAGTAAGGGGGCTGTACGATCAGTTTTGTGAGTCCAAAGAAGCTGGTTCAGGTGGCCATGTGGAGAACAAATTGAGTGATATAAACCATGTCAAGGGCTTTGCTCAGTCTCTGGGCTGTAGCAAGTGCTCAGCAAACATAATGATGAACTGTGATGAACCTGCCAGGTACCAGGTGCCTGTTGGGAGTGGATGGTATTTCAGCAAATGGACCTCAGGTACTTCCTGTCTCTAGCAAAGGGACCAGGTAGTTCCAGGCTCCTTGGCCCAACTTGGCAGCTTTCCGTGCTGTGAGCTGAGGACATTACAAAGGGGAAGCCCAGGGCTTTACCAGTGGCCCAGTGGTTAAGAATCCTCCTTGCAACGCAAGGGACACCGGTTTGATCCTTGACTGGGAAAGATCCCACATGCTTTGGAGCAACTAAGCCTGAGTGCTCCAGCTACCGAAGACTGTGCAGCTAGAGCCCGTGCTCTGCAACAAGAGAAGCCACTGCAGTGAGAGCCTCGTGCACTGCAAGGAAGCGTAGCCCCTACTCATCACAACTAGAGAAAGCCCTTGGACAGCAACAAAGACCCACCACAGCCGAATCAGTCAATCTTTGAAAAAATGGGGGTGGGGGGAGCCCAGCCTGGCCTGAGATAGGGGTGAGAAAGAGCCTCCGATGTGGAGGCAGGGTTGACACGCAGTGGGGAGGGAGGAGTCCTTGCACTGTGGGCTCTGACCCACGGTTGCACACTCACAGCCTTCCTGCTGGTCTGGGCCACTCGGAGCCTGGGGAACTGCATTCTCAGGCATTTCTGGCTGCCCAGATCCAAAGAAGGAAAGGCAGGGTCAACAAACAGGGACAAACCATGTGCTCCCAGGGGAGGACCTCAGCTGGGATTCAAAGATCTCTTGGGTTAATTTGAGGGCTTCCCAGATGGTGCTAGTGGTAAAGAACCCATCTGCCAATGCAGGAGATGTAAGAGACATGAGTTTGACCCCTAGGTTGAGAAGATCCCCTGGAGAAGGGAATGGCAACCCACTCCAGTATTCCTGGCTGGAGAATTCTGGACAGAGGAGCCTGGCGGGTCCATGGGAACCATGGGGTCACAATGAGTCAGATAGGACTGAAGCAGTTTAGCATGCATACGTGCATGGGTTGATTTGAGATGTCCGTGGGGAAATGGGTAGCCCTGCAACCTACCATCTTGGAGGGGCTCTCTGACCCTCCCTGGAAATCTGAATAGGAGGCAGCCTGCTATTAGGGGTCACCCTACCAGGCTACCAGCCACCCAAGGCCAACTGTAGCAGGGGCCCATGAGGCCAGGACTCCAGGGACAGTGCCTCAGGCTCCTTGCTATTTTTCATTCCACCCTCAACACTGACCATCTAGAGGCTGGGTCGTATCTATGCAGGGGTTCTCTGTCCCACAGGACTTCACTTGGAAACTAGCTCATCCAGCTTGAGATGTGCTGGAGGGTAAAGCACGCACTGACTATCCAAAACTTAGTTTGATATTAATAATGTTCATGATCCTACTGATGATTTTCCACAATGGTTACATGTTGAAGTGACAATATTTCGGATATATTAGATTAAGTCAAATACATTATTAGAATAGATTCCACCTTGTTTGTTTAATTTTTAGCTGGAGGGCAATTGCTTTACCATATTGTGTTAGTTTCTGCTGTACAACAGGAATCAGCGATAGGTATATGTATATCCCCTCCCTCCTGAGCCTCCTTCCCACCACCTGCCCCACCCCACCCCTCTAGGTCATCACAGAGCACTGAGCCGAGCTCCCTGTGCTATACAGCAGGTTCCCACTAGCGGTCTATCTTATGCATGGTAGCTTGTATCTGTCAACACACCTCTCAGTTCATCCCCTCCTCCCTCCCCAACTGTGTCCAGAAGTTTGTTCTCTACATCTGCATCACGATTCCTGTCCTGCAAATAGTTTTATCAGTGCCATTTTTCTAAATTCCATGTATATAGATTAACTCGTGATATTTGTTTTTCTGAGTTTCTGTATAATAGGCTCTGGGTTCATTCACCTCATTTCAACTGTCTCAAATTTGATCATATTTATGGCGGAGTAATATTCCATTGTCACTTTGCTTCTGTTGGCTTTTTTTTTTGTAATGTGACCACTAACAATTTAAAATTTGTATATCTATATTATATTTCTATTGGATAGAGCTGGTCTAGGGTGTAATGAGGTGAAAATGGTCCAGTGAAACAAAGATGAGCAAAAACCCCTTTGGTTCTCTCTAAGGTATAAAGAGAGGAGAAGGGCAAAGTGAATCCTCTTGACTGGTTAGATGTGCAGAGGGGTCTCCAGTGCCTGGAGGTGGTGTGGTAGAAGAGAGCACCCTCGGGATGGAGAGCTTCACAGATTCATAACCCAGTTCTGTCTTTTCTTTCTGTGTCATGTTGGGTAAACTACTTAACTTCTCTGAAGTACGTCAGGCTCCTTTGAATAAATGAAGCTTGGGGTGTGTACCTAGTAGAGCTCTGAAGAGGAGATTTAGCGGGAAAGTGTGTAAGTTTCCTAGCAGTGTACGTGGCCGTAGGAGGCATCAACCTTATTTTGTTTTCCTCAGTAAGGTGTGAGAAGGTCACTCCTGTCTGACATTTCAGAATTGGAAGGATCCTTCTGCAACCAAGGCTGAGAGTCCTTCTGGTCATTGATTCATTCAACAGCCCATCTTCAAGCTGGCTAGAATGGTAGATGAGGTGGACAGTGCCCCTGCCATCAGGATAAGGACCATCCTTAGGACCTGTGTTGATGTGTATGTTGGGGCTTAGGGAGGAAGGAGTGTGCCTTCTGTGCAAATGCCAGGAGCTTTCTGTCTTCCTGGCACAACACTCAGCTCCACTCCCAGCTCAGCCGGGCTCCCCCATCCCCGCTGGATCAGCTGAAACCCGCCCCAGCTTACTCACTTGTAACCAGCCCTCTTGTCAGCACTATGAAGCTCAGCATAACAATCTCCGTAAAGCCAGGTTGGAGGCAGCCTGCAAGTGACAGCTGGTCCCTTACCCTGCCTCGTTCTGCTTCCAGCTCTTGAAGCCCACTTAATGCCATGAAGGTAGTCCCCTGGGACTTCTCCCAGTTCATGGTGATGCCCTAGCAATGAGAGTCTCTTGTCTAGTGGTTCACCTCCCTGCTGAGCTGATTTAAGCTTCAGGGGAAAACAAAGAGAAAGAGAAGAGAAAGCAGATGATTGGGGTCTGCGAAGGAGCAAATGGGTCTGGGAATTCTCTAAGCATAGGTAGAAATGAGGATGAGTGTGAAGGTCAGAATGAGGGGCTGTGAAATCCACCAACATCCTCATATTGAAAACCGGGAGTATGTTGAATGTGTTGCATGTAACATCTCATTTGAATTTTCCTAAGACCCTCGGAGGTAAATGCTATTATCATCCAGATTCACCTGACTCATTCAAGTTCTTTCAGAAAATCAGTGACAGAGATTTGTTTTGAATCCAAGTCACCCTTACTCAAGAACCCTACACCAGACACCCTATTCCTTACACGCATGGGCAGAGGGTTGCTAAGAACATCCTTTGCTTTTATCTGACTATTTCATCAAAGACTTAAATCCACCAGTCAAAATGAAAGTTCAGGGGACAATATCTAAGTCCTCTTAGGCTACGCAGGCCATATTAGTCTATGTGGGGGATTCCCCTCTTCTCTATTCTTTGTCCAGGCTGGGTGGATTCACATGGTCACTCTTGGAGGCACGAAGCTGTTCATACACAGGACCTACTGGTGTTGCTTCCCAACTTCAGACTGTGCAGGAGGAAAAGACGCCTTGCAGAGTTTATTCTTTTTCAATGCAGTTATCAATACAGTTGTTGGGAGAATTTCAGGTAGTGATGTTTGAACTTGGCTCAAACCAGGGTACAAATTAATGGCATGGTCACTTTATTTTTAAAGATTTTTTTTTTGATGTGGACCATTCTTTAATTCTTTATCAGATTTGTTACAATATTACATCTGTTGTTTATGTTCTGGCTTTTTGAACACGAGGCATGCGGGATCTTAGCTACTTGATCAGGGATGGAAACTGCACTCTCTGCATTTGAAGGCCAAGTCTTAATTTAACCACTGCACAGTCAGAGAAGTCCTGGGAATGATCACTTTTAAAAAGATGATATATATGAACATTTTCACAGAATGTTCAGCCTATAGAAGGTGCTCAATAAACTCCCAGGAAACACAGGCTGTTATAACTCATGTGACCTGAGCAAGGGCAAGGGCCATAGTTCTCCATCCTGGGTGTGCAGAGAAGTTGTGGGGAGATCTTGTGAAAATGCAGACTCCTGTAGTCTCCTCCCTGCTCTTCTGACTCAGAAAAATCATGGGTGGGGCCCCAGACACTGCATTTTTAATAATCTGTCCAGGTGGTTCTCATGTGGGTGTTCCCTTTGGGCGATTCTTTGAAATGCACTGGGCTGGACCGGTGGATTATATGGTAATAAAGACAGAGAGGCTGGGATACAGGCTAAGTAACTCATGCTGGGAGAAGTAACTGGGGTGAAAGATGGAAGCCTGGATCATGGGATGGAGGCATAGAGGTATTCTAGGAAATGGGGTGGGAGTGAGGGGTGGGGTGGTCTTGGGAGGGGGGAAAATTTATTCCCGGGGAAGCTGATGGTATTAGAATGCACCCACTTCTGAGGTTCTTTGCTTTTATGCTTGGGAATCCCTGTGCCTTTCATAAACTCTCCTGGCTCGGCTTAAATAAATTTTAAGATCCAGTTCAGCTGTGATCTCCTTTAGGAATTCTGTCCTCAGCCCCTATGATAATTTAATTACTCTGCATAATCAGCATAAGACAATCTCTTTCATGTCTATATCTCCATGGCCAAAAAGGAGCTGACATGAAGGAGGAGCTTAGCTAATCAGGGATGGCGATCAAATGGATGGTTTTTAAAATAGCTAGTGAAGACTTTGAGAGGTTAAGCCTTAGCAGTGTTATTCTGTGCAAGTCTAGGGCAAGCCACCAGTCATGTGATGGGATTCCCTGATCCTAGGTTTAGAACTGGGGGCCAACACTTAGGCTTTGGGGGATGAGCTGAAATATTCCTGTTCAAGTGGAAATTGTGTGGGGATGGGTCACTGGAGAAACTGAGGAATGAAAGAATGGGATGACCACCAGTATTCAGAAAGTACAAAGGGAAAAAAAAGGGGGAAGGGAGAGAAAGAGGAGAGATCGAGGTGGAAGATGAGAGAGAGAGAGGTTTGATACCATTAGTCTACGTCTAAACTATGTGTGTTCATTTCCTGAAATGTTCAGAGCAGCTCCCATTCATACACATGAGGAATCGGGACCTGGAATAGTGGGTATCTTGTTCAAGCCACTCCATCCATTAAGGGGCCAAGTCAGGACTCAATCCACTCTTCTGACTCCAAGACAGGTGCTCTGTCTTCTACACCACGTGGAACACAAACGAATAGCATGTTTGTTTGTTTGTCAATTTCCCATTTCTGTGGCCGTATTGGACATCACCAGTTAATCATCTTTTTCCCCCGCATTGAGCCCAAGTAAGATCTCAGACTCTTTTGCCATGTTCCTATAACATACCACTTCCTTGTTTGATTTAGCATTTTAGATCAGACCTCCTCGCTATTTTTTTTTCAACATTAACCTGTTCCAGAACTCAAGGGGATTTGTTTTCAGTGACTCTTCCATTTGAAAATACTGGGTATACATATATCAATCATTATGTTGTATACCTTAAATATATAAAGTGCTGTATGTCAATTATATCTCAGTAAATGGAAAAACAGTGGAAACAGTGTCAGACTTTATTTTTTTGGGCTCCAAAATCACTGCAGATGCTGTTTGCAGCCATGAAATTAAAAGACGCTTGCTCCTTAGAAGGAAAGTTATGACCAACCTTGATAGTATATTAAAAAGCAGAGACATTACTTTGCCAACCAAGGTCCGTCTAGTCAAGGCAATGGTTTTTCCCGTGGTCATGTATGGATGTGAGAGTTGGACTGTGAAGAAAGCTGATCGCCGAAGAATCGATGCTTTTGAACTGTGGTGTTGGAGAAGACTCTTGAGAGTCCCTTATACTGCAAGGAGATCCAACCAGTCCATTCTAGAGGAGATCAATCCTGGATGTTCATTGGAAGGACTGATGCTAAAGCTAAAACTCCAATACTTTGGCCACCTCATGCGACGAGTTGACTCACTGGAAAAGACTCTCATGCTGGGAAAGGTTGGGGGCGGGAGGAGAAGGGGACGACAGAGAATGAGATGGCTGGATGGCATCACCGACTCTGTGGACATGAGTTTGAGTGTACTCCGGGAGTTGGTGATGGACAGGGAAGCCTGGCGTGCTGTAGTTCATGGGGTCGCGGAGAGTCGGACACGACTGAGCGACTGAACTGACTGACTGAACTGAAAGCTGAAAAACTAATATTTGTCTTTTGTCAAATTAAAATAAAGAAAAAAAAAACTGTTACAGAAAACTCTAGAACTCTGATTATGGGGAAAGAAGAAAAGAAAGAAACCTAGCAGTGTTTGTTTCTCTAAACTCAGACTGTGAAAAGACAGAAGTTATGGAGAAAAAGTTTAAGCTATATAGGCAAGAGAGCTGCCAAAGATGATAACAAAATAAAAATATCAGTGATCATCATTATTTGTTGAGTGCTTACCATGAGATGGATAAGTGGAGCATAGTTATTTCTTGTGCCCTTATCAATAATATTACATTTACAGATGAGAAAACTGAGGCAGAGAAAGGCTAAGAACTTTGATCCTACTCCTGAAAAGTCAGATTCAGGATTCTAAGCTGGGTTCCAGAGCTGAGATATTAACCAGTAAATGATGTGCAGGTTTAGAAGGAATTGGTGATTTCAGATACCCCAGATACACAAAAGTCACCTCTTCTGTGGTCAATTCCCCAACATCCCCACTCAGAAAAGGTCAAGGAATTATGGGATGGGGGTAGAAATCCTGGTCCTGGCACCCCCAAGATTTATTCAGCAGTTAGTCACGGAGTCATGTCAGCCCTGGCCACTCCCTGCCCTGCTGTCACGGGCAAGGAGCCTTGTTACTGGGCAGTGTGGAGGGGAAGTTAGCACATGCAGGAAATGACTGGGCAGTGGATTTCTGGGACTAGGAACAGTGATTTCAGGCTCCTGCCCTTCCTTTCCTTCTGCCTCCATGGTTGAATGGAGAGAGCAGAATAAGTTTTAAGTCCCCTTTGTATGAGATCCTTGCAGGGCAAGTCCCTTAAGGTTGGTTCTTCTATCAGCTCTATGAAGAGACCTCATGGATACCCAGTCTTTAAGAAAAAAGTTGTTTATTTATTTTTGGCTATGCTGGATCTTCATTGCTGCATGGGCTTTTTTCTAGTTGTGGCAAGTGTGTATGTGGGGGTCCTCTCTAGGTGCAGTGCAAGGGTTTCTCATTGTGATGACTTTTCTTGTTGCAGAGGGCTCATGGGGGCCAGCAGTTGCGGTGTGAGGGCTCAGTAGCCACAACTCCCAGGCTCTAGGGCAGAGGCTTAATAGCTGTGAC
Organism: Moschus berezovskii; assembly: GCF_049115385.1. Classification (NCBI taxonomy): domain Eukaryota; kingdom Metazoa; phylum Chordata; class Mammalia; order Artiodactyla; family Moschidae; genus Moschus; species Moschus berezovskii. The sequence continues at coordinate 14,534,034 of NC_142474.1, forward strand.
ACACAGACCTAGGTTCTTCTTGGCATGTGGGTTCCTTCCGGACCAGGGATTGAATCCCTGTCTCTTGCATTGGCAGGTGGATTCTCCACCACTGAGTCACCAAGAAAGCCCTGGAAACCCACTTTAAATGGGAGCGAGCTGAGGTTTATAGAGGGTGAAAATGCAGACTTGCTTGCTGTCTGACTTTAATTGGGTCCCCACAAAGAGAAATCAGTCTTGAACATCAAAGAGGAAAAACCAATGATGGACCAATTAACAGAGGCCATGAGTACAACTGTGTTCCAGTTGAATGATTTTGGCACTTAGACCCAATTTTGGATTTCTTTTCCCCGGGCCTCAGTTTCTCCATCTTTCCAGTTGGGTTTTGATGAGGGTTCAATGCATCTGCAAGGATGCAGATCCCAGTATGAAACCTTTGTCCCACTTCCTGCCATAATCAAGATCATTGCAAAATGACAAAAATCTTTATTTTTCCTAGAATTGCAGCGTTTTACAGAAATTATGTAGTTAGTGGTAGAAACTTGGTTGGCATGAGTGCCAATTTAGGAAAACATAACCATATTTAAAAACCCTCACTTCAAGGGTTCAAGATGAAGGTAGCTTTGTAGACTCTTATGGGAACCATTTTTCTTGGATGGTTTCCTATATTGACTAAAAGGGATTAACATGGCAGTTGGCTGTCTCATGACTTGGACACACAAGCTCCACAGTGAGCAATTCTGTAGATCCTTGATATGGTCAGGGGACAGGCAGCCACACAACATCACCTAGGATCTTGTGAGGACAGTAGATTCTCAGGCTGAAGCCCAGACCTGCTGAACACAGTCTGCATTTTATCCAGATTCCCGGGTGGTCTGTGTTCACATTACAGCTTGAGACACGCTAATGCAGGTGGCTTTTTCTTTTTTTGAGCCTCATCTTTGAGTGGAAGTTTCCTTTTTAAACTAGGCTGCAGGACCTTCAGGGAGCTCCTTCTCTGCACATTGCAGAGTTTAAGAGTTGACCACACCAACTGCCAAAGGTTGGCGGGGAATAGGAACTTCCAACTTTCATTACTCTGATACTCAATCTGATGCTCTTTGCTGCATCAGAAATTGTTGGTCAGACATGTCTTAGCAAAAGGATGTGTTTTCTAAGATGGAAGGAAAATATCTTCACACCAGGAAGGTAGATTAGTCAATGTTTATTACTATTTTTATTATGACTTAAAAAAAATGATGGAGCCCTTCTTACATTTGCTGAAGGGGAACCCGCTTAAACTCATGTCTTAAGCATCATTTGGTTCCTCTGCATGCATGCCAAGTCACTTCAGTTGTGTCCATTTATTTTCGACCTTATGGACTGTAGCCCTCCAGGCTTCTCTGTCCGTGGGATTCTCTAAGCAAGAATACTGGAGTGGGTTGCCATGCCCTCCTAGAGGGAATCTTCCTGATCAAGGGATTGAACCAAAGTCTCTTCTGTCTCCTGCACTGGTGGGGAGGAGGGGTTCTTTACCATTAGCACCACCTGGGAAGTCCTTTGGTTCCTCTATAAGCCACCAAAGACTGCAGAGGGGAAGGAGAGAACTAGCCTTTGATGTGGGTGAGAGGGAGGTAGGCTGGGGAGCATGGGGGAATAGAGTTGGCAAAAGGAAGAGAATAAGGTGTCTGTCTGGCAGGTACTAGGAGAAAGAGCTGAGAAAAGGACCTCTGGGAAGGGATTGTTTTGGGTACTTAGCACCTGTGTTGGGCTGGAAGTCCAGTCTTCCATGAGCTGGTCTGCTCTGCTGAACACTTAAGATTATCCACACCCAGAGCTTTCAGATCCATGGGAATACAACTATCTTCTCCAAATGCCCTCTCTAGCTAGTAAGAATAATGCCTAATAGCCTAATCTATGCCATGGGTGGGTTCTTCCTTCTATAGGACCTTTCCACAGGACCTTGACCTACATGGGTAGAATTATGTTCCCCAAAAGATAAGTTCAAGTACTAACCACTGGCACTTGCATGAATTGGACCTTGTTAGGAAATAGGATCTTGACAGACAGATATAGTCAAGTTCAGATGAGGTCATATTGGATCAGTGTGGTCCCTAATTCGGTGATTGCTATCCTTGGAAAGAGAGGGAAATTCGGACACAGAGACCCAGAAGGAGAAGGCCATGTGCCAATAGGGGTAGAAAGGAGAGGAGAATAAGGCAACTATAAACCAAGGAACACCGAGGATGGCCAGCCACCAACAGAAGCCATGAAGAGAGAAGGAAAATCCTCTCCTTGAGTTTTGGGAAAAAGCATGACACTGCCTGTACTTTGATTTTAGACTTTCAGATTCCAGAACAATGAGAAACTAAATTTCTGTTTTCTAAAATTTATTTTTTTTGAGTTTTTTTTTTTTTTTAATGTGGGCCATATTTTCAGTTAAATTTGTTACAACACTGCCTCTGTTTTATGTGTTGGTGTTTTGGTCTCAAGGCGTGTGGGATCTGAGCTCCCTGACCTGTACTGCACTGCAAGCAGAGTCTTAGCCACTGGACCATCAGGGGAGTCCCATTTCTGTTGTTTTAAACCACGCAGCTTGTGGTAGTCTTTATGACAGCCCCAACAGACAGATACAAATCCTTCAGAGGACCCAGGGGACCCCTCAGGTGGTGGCAACATCCCCCAAGCCTAGATTTCAGGGGAGAAGATTGAATGGGGGGACTTGTAGCACTCGGAGAGGTGTCTTCTTCATCAGGACCCTGACCGCAGCCCAGATGTTTAACCTACTCAATTCTGCATCCAAACCAACTGAGCCTGAGAACACCCATCATTCTACCTGTTCAGTCTTGCACATAACTCTCAAATTTTATTGGCAGTGTTGAGAAAAAACAACAAAGCCCCAGTCTCTAACTTTCCCTAAGGCTTTGGTCATCTCTAGCCAGCCAGAGGGATGGCTTTCAGGACCCAAAGTTAGTTATGATTTTGGAGCAATTTCCCCTATTCACAATTTTGCAATTGCCAAGTGCAACTTGATGTGCATTTGCATAAACCACTCTAGCCTTTTTCTCTGGGATTCTGTCAGCCACCCGGCACCCTCCATGCACGAGTCGAGTCACAGAGGGTGGCGAAATAGGTGCCTCCTTGGATCCTGCATTTCCCTGCAGATCTCCTTCCCCTTCCCAATCTGCGCCTCATTTGCTGCTGGGCAAAACTCTGTCTTGCTGCAAATTCAGTGACTGCCTGCGTGTGTGTAATTGGGTTGGATTTACATTAAGAGGGTTCCCTGTGGTGAAAACTGCACTGCTATTTCCAATCTGAAGCTGCATCAAACATTCAATTTTCTAAGTATCCGTCAGCCGTTAGCACTATGAAAAATGGAGTCTCCTCCAATGGATGGATTGAGGGGGGTGCCCACTCAGTCCTGTAAACCCCCGATTACTTGTGCTCCTAGAGGGGATCGTATCCTACGGCTGTGGATAATGAAGTGCTATTCACCTAAGGATCCATTCAGTTTCAACAAGCACCTTTGAGAAGCCAGTCAGAGCTGAGAACTGAGTGTCTGATCAGACACATCCCGCCTCAGTTATAAACCCTTCATACAGGCTTCTTCTTATTATTAAACATTTATTTTGTATTGGAGGATAGCCAATTAACCATGTTGTGACAGTTTCAGGTGGACAGCAAAGGGACTCCGCCATACTTACACATGTGTTCATTCTCCCCCAAACCCCTCTCCCATCCAGGCTGCCACATAACAATGGACAGAGTTCATGTGCTCTACAGTAGGTCCTTGTGGGCTATCCATTTAAAATACACCAGTGCGTACCTGTCCATCCCCAACTAACTCCCTAATGATCATTTCCCCCGCAACCATACGTTTGTTCTCTAAGTCTGTTGAATCCTTTAAACCAGGGGCAGTAAACTTTTTCTGTAAGGGGCCAGAGAGTGTATGTTTCTGGCTGTGGGCTATGAGGTGTCTGTTGCACATACTTGGCCTTGCCATTTTAGCCTGAGAGCAGCCCTGGACCATCTGTAGGTCTGTACAAATGCGAAAGGGTGTGGCTGTGTTCTAACAAAGCATGATTTATGGAAACTGACAGCAGGGCAGGCCAGTCTTGGCCTGTGGGCCATGGTTTGCTGACCTTTAATCTCAATACCTTACTTTGTCCTGCTGAGCCCTGGGACTGGCTTCCAGCCTCCTTTCCTCGTGTTTATCACACAGTCTCCCGGCCATTCATTCTGCCCTGGGTATGATAGCTTCCTTTAACTCCAAGAGCAGTCAAGTTCTTCCCAACCTCAGGATCTTTGCATATCCTAGTCCCTCTCCCTGAAGAAATTCTCTCCTCTTGGTTTTTGACCAAGATGATACTTCTTCATTCTTTTTTCATCACAGGAGCCCCTCAGAGTTCACCTTTGTGTCTCACGTGACATTCTGGTTGAATAGAGCCTCCTTGCAAAGCTTTTCCCACCTAAAGCTACTTCCTTTAGTTTCTCTCATTTCAGTCCTTTGGTTTCCATCTTTTAGGACATATTACAGATATCAATTATCTTATTGTTTACTGATAACTTTCATCTTAGTTGCTGTTTCCCTACCTCCCCCGACCCCTTGAACTTAAGTCCTAAGAGGGCAAGTCCCTTCCCTATCCTGTCTCACTTGCTGCTCGCTCCTATTTTTATTTTTCTTAATAATTTTGGCCTTGCCATGCAGTATGTGGGTTCTTGGTTACCTGACCAGGGATCAAACCCACAGCCCCTGCAGTAGAAATGTGTGCATGCCAAGTCACTTCAGTCATGTCTGACTCCTTGTGACTCTATGGACTGCAGCCCATCAGGCTCCTCTGTCCATGGGATTCTCCAGGCAGGAATACTGGAGTGGGTTGACATGCCCTCCTCCAGGGGATCTTCCAGACCCAGGGATTGAACCTGCATCTTTTACATCTCCTGCATCGTCAGGAAGGTTCTTTACCAGTAGCACCACCTGGGAAGCCCCTGCTGTGGACGAGTGGAGGCTTAACCCCCGGATTCTTAACCACTGGACCACCAGGGAAGTCCCTTCTCTCTCTTATTTTCTGGCAGAGTGCTCAACACATAGTGGTCTCCGGATTTAAAAAGCAAATACTTAAGAACTCTCAATGAATGATGACTGGATCAATAAAAGACAGTTCCCAGCCTCTGGGAGTTTGAAATCAAGTAGGAGAGTGAGACAGATGAATGATCACAGCTCACAAGGTGAGCAGGATTATGACCATTGTATGTCTGGATACCAGGGGCCTGGAGGGATCTCTGAGCAAGAAGCCTGCCAGAGCCAAGTAGACCCAGAGCGGGTAAAAAATAAAGTCAGGTAAAGGGATAGACCCGCTGTGAGGAGCAAGGGTGTGGGGCAAGGCAGGAGGGCCAACAGTTCAGCTTCCATAGACGGGAATAAGAAAAGAAGTGAGAAGGTAACAGATATTTACAGAGCCTGACATTGGTGTCAGCTATTCAAGGATTTCACGTGATTTTCTTGCAAACAGTATTAATGTACTAATTCTACAAATATAGCAACGGAGGATAAGAGAGGGTAAGTGACCAGACAAAGGTCACACAGCTGGCAAGTCAGGATTGGTACTAAAATCTTCTTTGGTCCATATCACACGATCGGAAATGTAGGGTAGGGGCAATGTAGGCATTAACTGGCCTGCGGTTTTCCTTAGGAAAGACTTTCCTTTTCTCCAAATCTTGCCCTAGATTTAGTGATCTTTGTCTTCATCTTGGCGAACCCCTTGGCAGAGCTCTTTGGGTCCTCTAAATGCTCCTTGATTGGGCCCAGGCAATTACACTGGATAAGAGTGGAGAGAGAGAGGGAAGGAGGGAAAGAGAGACCTTCCATGAGTGTCTCATCAGCTATGTACTGCTGATTTCATTTGATCCTCACGGTAGCCACACTGGCATGGAAACAACTGTCCCATTTTACAGAAGAGTTAACCGTGGATGGAGAGGCTTATCGGCCCACGGTCTCCCAGCAACTAAGAGCTGGACCTTAAACCCCTGTCCTGTGTCCCCCACTCCACACGGCCTCAACACCCTGAAGGCAGCTCCAGTTTCTAGAGAACTGATTGGGATGTGGCGCTCAGAAAGGGTGATCAGGGAGCTGGTTCATCTGGCCTCTCTCAACGGTGACAGCCTCCCCTAAGCAGAGACTCAGAGAGGGAAAATGAGAGCACACCTGTCTAAGTGGGGCCATCAGATTGCTGGTGGAGAACTATTAGATATATGAGGAATTTTTTAGGCGATTCTACTGGGGAAAAAAAAAGTGCTTACCGCTTTCTTTTTTTTTTTCTTTTCTCCCCACTGAGTGTTCATATAAACCTGGGCGATGGAGAGGAGAGGAAGCAGCGTCTGAAAGCTCGCCGGTCGGTCTCCCTCTCCCCAGGGAGACTGGGAGTGATTTGATTCTGCCCGCTAATGTTGTTCGAGCCCGGCTTCATCTCCCTCAGTCCTCATCAGAGCTGCTAATAGGCCCTTCAGAGCTCATAAAGAGATGACCAAATCTGGGGCTGGGGGACTCCAGCTCATTTATCTTCTGCAGGCCCGATCAGATCTGATTTTCTACGCTGACGGCTGGATGCTCAAGTGTGGTCCAGCCCACGTCTCAGACATCTGCTCAGCCTGGCTGGGCGTGAGGACCCCAAGGAGGGGCTGGGGCCCATTGACCCGCTGGGGTCTCACTGTTCCGACATGGCAGACAGACAGTTCCCTGCCAGCCGTATTGATCTGTGGACGAGAAAATAAAAGTGTTTAGGCTCAGGAAGGAGCAATGAAGCCCACTAATGGGATGTCAGTTACCACTTTGGGTCCCCCGCACGCTGCAGTGCCTTCTGTGAGTATATGGCTATGTACATCTGCACGATCCCCGGGCCTCTTGTTATGTCTGTGTCAATCAATCTGTAAGCTTTGGCCTGGGGAGGATGTCAAACAAATGTGGAGTCACAGCTACACATAGATACCACCCCCATTAATACATTTACCAAATCTGTATTAGTACCTATTAAAGACTAATAACATTCTGCAGCCTTGCAAACCAATTATTTTTAGCTGAAAGTTGGGTTCATCTTTCCCACGAATATCTCTTATTTCTCTAATTAGAAGAGGCTGTTTGCACACACACCAAAAAAAAAAATAATAATAATATTGGGGGATTCCCATCAAGTATATTTAACCCATATGTTCTTCAATTAAATGAAACAGTGAATGTGAAGATAATAATAATTACCATCGTTTGAGTGCTTCTGAAGTTCACCAGATGCACAGTCATCACTGACTTCTCATAGAAATGCTACAAGGCAGGCACTCTTAATGGCACCATGTTGCAGATGAGAAAACTGAGGATTAGGGGATGTTTTGGTTAGCCATCACTATGTAAAAAACTGTCACACAATAGCATAAAACAATATCCATTTTAGTTGACTCATAGATTCTATGGATCAGAAATTTGGAAAGGGCAGAGCAGGACAGTATTCCTCTGCTCGATGAAGTCTGGGTCCTCTCCTGGGGTTTCATGAGTGGTTGGAGTAGCCCAAAGAGCTGGGGTTGGGATAGTTGAGCTGGGGAAGCCACTTTTAAGATGGCTTCTCCACTTCCATACCTGGTGCGTAGGTTAAGCTGGGCAGAGACTAGGCTCAGCTGGAAATGTAGACTGGAGCATCTACCATGGCCACTCCAACACAGTGGTCTCAGGATAGTCAGCCTTCTTATATGGTGGCCCAGGACTCCAAGAGCGAGTGCTCCTAGAATCCAGACAGAAGTTGCCTGGACTATTATGATCTATCCTTGGAACAGTGACATTGGTCACCTCTACTAAACTCTATGGGTCTAAGCAGTCCCAAGTCCATATAGACTTGAAGGAAAGGGACACAGTCTTCAACTTTCAATGGGGGAAGAGTCAAAGAACTAGGTACTGAGTTTTAAAACTATCCCAGAGAGGTTAACTAACCCTCTCCAAGATTTCACAGTGCGGAAGAGACAGCCCAGGGATATGAAGCCAGGTAATCTGACCCCAAGAGCCTTCTGTCTTAGTGGCCATATGGTACTTCAAGTATTGCTGGACATGCAACAGATGCTAAGTTTATATGCGTAGCTTATCGATCTGTAGGACAGACCAAGAAATGGACAAGGATCATTTTTTTAGGGAGTAGGTGAGAGTGGTGACAATCTGGAATCAGGTTTTGAAAGGGAAGTTTCAAAAGCGTTTGCTGTCAGGAGTGTTTTCACAATCAAAATAAAAACCATGATACCTTCAGACTACAGAGGAATTGAAGAGTTTTTCTTGACTTAAGTTTTTGCATTTACACTATGGAAAAGTCCCTGCCCTTATAGCTGAAAAGACCCATGGTGGTGAGGAACCAGATAATTGACTCGAAGTGTTTGCGGCTTTATTTCCACGGACACTTGGAGAACCCAGAAGGCATGCTGCTGAAGTTTGCCAAGAACTTATGTGATTCTTCAGAGCCTGTGCTTGCAAGTGCTCAGTCTGGAGCCAGCCTCAGGGCTTCTCAAAGGAATAAGGACTGTACATCCAGGATGACTGGGCTGGGCTGGGAGTTTGCAGGGTTTGCAGCCTGCCTGCAAAATTGAAGAGTCTTTGGTGACGACCCCTTCTGTTTATCTTTAAGGGAGATAAAGTTATAAGGAGTGACTTCTGAGGATCCAAAATGGGCAAGAGTTTAAAAAGAAAATGTACAGAGTCATGGGAGTGTCCAGCTGAGGCTCTGAATCCAAGTTTTTGACAAAGCGTCTGGGCTTCACCTTTGAATGACATCTGGACCAAAGAAGCAACAACTGGCCAGGCATGTTCTGGCTGCCAGGGCAGGGCAAGGAAGCTTCTTGCCTTACCTGAAGAGACAGGTTTATTCTCAGTTGGCTTCCCTGGAGGGTGGAGGGTTGTGCCAGGGAGGAACACCATGGTGGTCTGCCTCTGGAGGTGCTGAACTCACAACACATGGAAGTAGACTGGCTGATGATACATGTGGGCAGGGCTGGGCTTTGTGGACAGACCTTGGCTGGTTATCCACTCTGATGATTGGTGTCAGTGTTTGGGTGGCATGAAGTGAGGTCTCTTCCACTGAGAGGAGGTGCAGGCTTCTCTGGGAACCCTGATAGCCGAGCCATTTAACTCTGAGGGTTTCCAAATCCTGAGGGTTTGTCTTGGGGTGGGTACTCCCTGAAGCAGATCCCCAAGGCCAAGATTCCAGTACAAGTAGATTATTTGGGAGGTCCAACACAGCCAAGGAAATGGGGACGTGAGACAAGGAAATGAAGGCAGTAAGGAAGAGTGTGATATCCAGTGAGTGATCGTAGTGGGGGATTGGAGCTGACTCCTGCGGGGAAAGCCCGGAGCTCTGTGTGATACAAGCACCGAGAGAATCGCCCCATCTGAGGAGTCAGGGAGCTGGGGTATTTATACGCCAGAGGTCAAGGGTCACTAGTTGAAACCTATTGCTGAGCTTGTAATTTTTTTAGCATTTCTAGAAAACAACCAAACAAAAATTCAGACTTACACACCAAGTCTCTGATAAGCAGAGGACCTTCTTCCTGGAAAAAGCACATATGTACTTCTAAAAAATTTTGGTGTACAATTTCAGGTGACTGTTGGATTCCTGAAGACCCTCCATGGACTGCTGTCCCCCTACTTGAAATTTCAGGTGATAATGACGTGTATCTAACCATCTGGGCTGGAACCCCGCCAGTCTCCTTTTGCTGCCTCAGATCCCGACCATCTTTTTTAGAGGGTCATATGGCTCCAGATCCAAGATTTTTAAATCTATAAGCTAGAAACTTATGCTGACTCTCCATATTCTAGAAATCTGTACCTTGAGGAACGGATGACGGTAGCCCTTTTTCAGGTAGGTTTATACATAATCAATCTCTAGTCTAAGTTCTCCAGAGACAAGCATCTCCTCCAGGGGTCCCCGCAGTGTTCTGCCATGATTTGAATGTGGTCCAATCCTGTTTCCATTTGTTCAGTCCCCTGAGACAGGGATGGACAGTCAAAATGAAGTCTTGAAGGAACATGGAAATATGAACACATGTGGTTATTAGGGGAGAGGTATTCTGGGTCATTCTTTTCTAATTTTGAGTTGTCTGTTTTTCTGGTATAACACTGCTTGAACAATATGTTTTAAAAAGAACCCCAATGAGATCAGAGTTTAGAAATCATCTCTATTTTCAGCTTGAACAAACAAAAGAAAATGAACTATCCCAACACAATCAGTAAGGCTTTTATTGTTCACCCGTTGACTAATTTTGTTCTCTGTTTCTAATTTTTTAAAATAGTATCTCCTTCCCATGTGTCTTTCAAATGCAAAAGGCAAGACCACACATTCCAAGACACATATCATATCCTCTCCTTATGCTTTAATCACCAGAACTTCTTGCCCTTCCTCTTTTGTGAGGCTTTTAATGACTCCATGCCTTGCAAATGCTATTCCCGCTGCCTGTAACACCTTCCCACTATGTTGTCCTGGGAAATTTGTACTTTTCTTTTTTAGGTCCAATAGCAAGGTTGTCTCTCTAGCCTTGGTGAACCCATAGACAGAGGTGCTCATTCTGTTTTCTGTACCCCAGTCTCCTTTTGTCCAGCCTCTGTCTTACTATGGGTCATATTTTATTTTTAATTATTTGTTTCCACATTTGTCTCTCTGGATCCTTGAGAGGAGGGATGGAGATTTATTTATAACCTAATTGCAAAACCCAGCTAAAACCTGGCATGTAGTCTAAACCCAATAAGTGCCTGAGCCTGCTTATTTAACCTATATGCAGAGTACATCATGAGGAACGCTGGGCTGGAAGAAGCACAAGCTGAAATCAAGATTGCCGGGAGAAATATCAATAACCTCAGATATGCAGATGACACCACCCTGAAAGTGAAGAGGAACTCAAAAGCCTCTTGATGAAAGTGAAAGAGGAGAGTGAAAAGGTTGGCTTGAAGCTCAACATTCAGAAAATGAAGATCATGGCATCTGGTCCCATCACTTCGTGGGAAATAGATGGGAAAGCAATGGAAACAGTGTCAGACTTTATATTTTTGGGCTCCAAAATCACTGTGGATGCTGATTGCAGCCATGAAATTAAAAGATGCTTACTCCTTGGAAGGAAAGTTATGACCAACCTAGACAGCATATTAAAAAGCAGAGACATTACTTTGCCAACAAAGGTCTGTCTAGTCAAGGCAGACCCGTGGTCATGTATGGATGTGAGAGTTGGACTGTGAAGAAAGCTGAGCACCAAAGAATTGATGCTTTTGAACTGTGGTGTTGGAGAAGACTCTTGGGAGTCCCTTGGACTGCAAGGAGATCCAACCAGTCCATCCTAAAGGAGATCAATCCTGGGTGTTCATTGGAAGGACTGATGCTAAAGCTGAAACTGCAATACTTTGGCCACCTCATGCGACGAGTTGACTCACTGGAAAAGACTCTGATGCTGGGAGGGATTGGGGGCGGGAGGAGACGGGGACGACAGAGAATGAGATGGCTGGATGGCATCACTGACTCTGTGGACATGAGTTTGAGTGAACTCCAGGATTTGGTGATGGACAGGGAGGCCTGGCGTGCTGTGATTCTTGGGGTCACAAAGAGTCGGACACGACTGAGCGACTGAACTGAACTGAACTGAACTGAATGCAGAAGCATCTGAGACCCTTACTAGCAGTTGCAGTGTCGTGTTGATGTTATAAGGAAACATTTTGACTCGTGGAGTGGAGTTCTTTCTCAGTCTACCCTCATGTCTGCTGCCTACTGTCACAGGCCACTTCTTTCTACCCAGCTGTGTGAACTTGAGTCCAAGGCGAAGACTGCCATTCATAGACCTTTGGTTCCAAACCCGATCCTCATCTCTGTTCCTTTCCTCTCCACCGTACAAAACATGAAAGAAAAGGAGACTTCCCTGGTGGTCCAGTGGCTAACATTCTGGAGTTCCAAGGCGGGGGGCACAGGTTGTATCCCTGGTCAGGGAACTAAGAGCCCATGTGCCATATGGCCAAAGGAAAAAAAAAAGAAAGAAAAGGCCTTCAGTCTCAATCTTCCTATTCATAATTAGTATATTTGTTGAATGCTTACACTCTGACACTGTACTAACTGCTTTCATCGATTAACTCATTTTATTTTCATAAGAGCTCTAGTTACGTAGCCTCTCACATATTTAAATACTTCAGAAATACTAAGAAATAGATGGTGTGGTCAAGATTTGAGGCTGGGAAAGAAGGAGGCTGGACAACGGTAGAGCCCAATTGCTAGATAAATGTCACCCTACATTTCATTTGCCTAGAAGTAGTCACATGATCACATCTAATGACAGGCAGGCTGGAAAGTACATTTCCTGGGTGACCCAGAAGAGGGATATAGAAAAGAATTTGAGAGCCCCTATATATAGCGTAATTTCTGACATTTCAGCAGAGACTATAAAGAGGAGATGGAAGAGTTTTCAAGTGAGAAAGAATCCCACATGGAAAGACTATAAGCTGAGGGAAAAAAGTTGGCCTCTTGATGACTAAAAGTTGGCCTCTTGATGTCATTATGTCTGGCACATAATAAGCAAGGAAGAAAAAACTATGAGACAAATTAGGAGAGGTTGGCAGGAGCCAGTTCATTTAGGATTTGCTTCTGAGAGCTAGAAGAAACCACCAAAATGTTTTACGCCAGGGACTGTCATGACCATTTTTAGAAGCTCACCCTAACTGAAGCATAGAGAAGTGGCTGTAGGGGAGAAATAGGAGCAGGGAGACAAGAGGTTGCTATAGAATGTCAGGAAGGAGATGATGGTGGTTCAGAATGGGTGATAGGGTCAGCGATTGTATTCCCACTTTGTAAATCACGGAAGTAACAAAGTGGATGTTGCAACCTAAAACTTGCTCCTTACAGTTCAAGTATTCATTCCTCTCATGCTTGATTAATAGGTTGTTTACTGTGTTGTTATTCTGTGTATAATACCATATTGGTTTGTGTCTGTTTTCTAAGCACAAGCATCTATTACCAAGCTTCTGACCAAGGGACATTCAATGTAAATGCTAAGGAAGTAAAGAGAAGGAAGAAAGGACACTGGACTGGGATTAAACCAAGGAGCAATCCACAAAGAGTGTGGAGATTCTGGCAGGGCTCTGGTGGATGGAGAAGCCATAGGAACCAGAGAAAATTGAGGACTCCAGAGACACTGCTCTGGTTTTTGCCTGGGAAGCAGCCTTACATGAGTTACTTTAGACTCCCTGGACTTTGCAGAAAGGTTTTGAAACTCTAATGAAAAGGATGCAGACTTTTAAATCCGGTAGAAATGAGTCTAAATTTCAGTTTTTATCTCTACAAGTTGTGTAACCTGGGGAAAGATGTCTCCCAGCTTCAATTCCTCATTTATGAAACACCAATTGTATCGGTCAGCTTGGCTGAATTAACAAGCATCACCAAGATCTCACTGACTTAAAACAAACTTTCATTTGTCACTAAGTTGTCGATCCCCTGTGATGCCTCTGTTCGGTGTGCTTTCTTATCCCAGGACCCAGGCTGTGAGCTATTCTTGGGGCAGAAGGAGAGAGCAAGAGAGAAAGCAGAAACTTGTTCTGAGAGCTTCATAGGGCAAAGAGCACATCTGTTTTCATTCAGTCAGTCCAAGACAGTCGTTTGTGCTTTCTAAGTCACTTCAGTCATGTCTGACCCTTTGCGACCCCATGTACTGTAGCCAGCCAGGCTCTTCTGTTCATGGGGCTCTCTAGGCAAGAATACTGGAGGGGTTGCCATTTCCTTCTCCAAGGAACCTTTCCAATCCAGGGATCAAACCTGTGTCTCTTGTGGCTCCTGCTTTGCAGGCAGATTCTTTACTGATGAGCCACTGGGGAATCCTGAAGACAGTCCCATCACTCAATCTGTTATTAGGATAAGAAAATATATTCCATCTACAAAGAAGCACAATGAGTCACACGACAATGGGAGAGACTGTATAATTGGGAATATTATTATAATACAACCTGACACATCTACCTGCAGAATCACTGCAGGAATTAAGTAAATGAAATACAAAGCACCTAACAGTGTCTGACACAGTAAACACTCAGCAAAGGCCCATTCTTAAGAAATAGCCCAACTTTAACATATGTTTACAAACACAGGATTAAAATGTGATTCTCTTTGCCGTCTACGCTCCTCTTGCCTTTCAATAACTCCTTCCTTACACACCTGCTGCTTCTGCTGCTAAGTCACTTCAGTCGTGTCCGACTCTGTGCGACCCCATAGACGGCAGCCCACCAGGCTCCCCCATCCCTGGGATTCTCCAGGCAAGAACACTGGAGTGGGTTGCCATTTCCTTCTCCAATGTGTGAAAGTGAAAAGTGAAAGTGAAGTTGCTCAGTTGTGTCCGACCCTTAGCGACCCCACGGACTGCAGCCTACCAGGCTCCTCCATCCATGGGATTTTCTAGGCAATAGTACTGGAGTGGCTTGCATTGCCTTCTCCGCCTAGGAGGGTAAAAATTACCTTGTACAGAATACACAGTTTTCAGTGGCAGGTAGACCTTGGTTTGAAACTCAGGTGTGTTGGACGCTCTTGTGTGACTGGCTGAGATCAGTTGTTCTCTCTGAGCCCCAGTCTGCTCATCTGTAAAATGGGGAGAAGAGGCTGTCCCATTGGATTGATATAAAGGTTAAATTTTGCTCAAGGAACTCAGAGCATTCTCTTTCATTAGTAGATTTCCCCTAGTTTCTGGTAAGTTCTTTTAATTAAGTGTCTTCTATTTCAGTGTGAGGCAAGAAGAGCTTATCTTCTTGCCAGATACTTAGAGAAAGTAAACCTCGGTCTTTCTCCAGTAATTATTGCCATTTCCTTTCCTGGAAGAAGATGTGGGACTCTTCCCTGACTGCTAGATACATGGAATTTCTTGTGGGTCCATGGATACTCCACATTTTCTCACGATTCGATGCTTTTATTGGTGCTGGCCCTTCTGCTTGGGATGCCTTCATTCACCTCAAAGGAAATTCCTTTGGTGAATGTTCCCATATCCTTCTCATCACCCTTCCCCCATCATCAGAATTAGTTAAGTAATTACCCTTGACTCTATGCTTTTAAATCAAACTTACGCTCACCTGGTAACATATATTAGTGGGTTAGGGTACCAACTTTTGGATGTGGTTACTTGGATCAAGGATTTCCTAGGGGATTCAGGGGTAGAGAATCCCCCTGACGATGCAGGAGATGCAGGAGATATAGGTTTGATCCCTCAGTCCAGAAGATATGCTGGAGAAGGAAATGGCACCCCACTCCAGTATTATTACCAGGGAAATCCCATGGACAGACGAGCCTTGAGGGCGACAGCTCACAGAGGGTTGCAGAGAGTTGGACATAACTGAGCAAATGAGCACTTGGGCACAACACTTCGATCAAACCTCATCCCTCCTGCCCTAAACCCTAGGACTGAGGCAAGTAAGGGCCAGTTTGTTATGAATGAAACGCTGAACAGTGCCCAGGTCTTCCTGAGCAATCAGAAACCTACCTGAGGTCAGGTAAGAAAGCATTTTCATGCTTGCCCTTGAAAATGCTCTCTGTGACTCTGAGTGAAATGTACTGGAACGGAGAAGGCTAAAGGGCAATGTGACCATACAGGCAATAGTTGGTGCTCTTGGTCTTCAAGAAACCTTGCTGGTAAAGACTCCCCGTGTCTCGGCTGGGTTTTGCTTTGTTTGCTAGTTGCCTGGGTTCCTGGGGTGCCTGAGTCTCTGGTAGATTCATTCTCCTCCCTTTGAGCATTTCTCAAAGTGTGATTTTCCTGTGACTGGTGCTTGTCTGTGAACTTTTGTTATCAACCCTCTGTAAGAGAAGCACAGAAGCTTCATAAGTATAAGCATCATAAGCTTCAATAAGAACTTGGTATCCAGGTTCATGATCATTCTTTTCTAGTAACTGATTTTCATTTTGTTTTACACAAGTAGTGGTTGGTGATGTATAAGGATGAAATGAACAGACAATGAGTACATTCAACCAGCTCTTCACCAGAGACATTCAGGAAGCATGGACATCACGTTCCCTGTGATGTTCCCTCTCTCTTTTCCTTTGCTGGAGTAGTAGGGGTTTAGCATTTTTTAGATTCTAGCGAAATCAGATTACAAACCAGTCGCATTTCAGACACTTCTAATTTTTTACTTTGAGGGCATTTCTTGGACCCTAATATCCTACTTTCTTCTAGTTAAAAGTCTGCCAACATTTTTTCAGGATGGGGAGGGGCTGTTTAAATGTTTAATCCCACGTTTCCACCTACATCTCTTTCTCTCTCTTTAATTACTAGACTTTGTTTCTTAGCATAGTTTTTAGTTTACAGAAAAGTTGAGCAGGGACTTCCGTGGTGCTCCCGTAGCTAAGACACCGCACTTCCAGTGTAGGGGGCTAGGGTTCTATCCCTGGTCAGGGAACTAGATCCCACATGGCCAATGAAGCCAAATAAATAAATGTTTTAAAAAATTCCTAATCTTAAAAAAACAAAACCAAAACAAAGCCAAAAAAAAGAAAGTAGAAAGTTCAGAGAGTTACCATATAACCCTTCCTTCTCCATCATGCACAGTTTGCTTACTAGTTTTTTGCACTAGTATGTTATATTGGCTGTATTTATTAAAACTGATAAGTCAAAATTAATACCTTAGTATTATTGCTAAATAAAGCCTATAGTTGACATTAGGGCTCACTCTTCATGTTGTGTATTCCATGACTTTTGATAATTCCATATCTACCAATACATGATCAAGCAGAGAGGTTTATTGCCCTAAAATCTCCTGTGCTCCACCGCTCATCCTTCCCTCTCCCCAAACCCCTGGCAGCCTGATCTTCTCCCGTCTCCATAGTTTTGCCTCTTCTGTAGAGGGTCATATAGTTAGAATAAGACAGTATATAGCGTTTTCTTTTTAAACAGTTTATTGGGTTATAATATCTTTGCAGTGTTGTGTTAGTTTCTGCTGCACAGCAAAGTGAACCAGCCATATGTATACATCTAATCCCTCTTCTTGAATTTCCTTCCCATTTAGGTCACCACAGAGCATTGAATAGAGTTTCCTGTGCTGTACAGTAGGTTCTCATTGCTTCTCTATTTTATCCAGAGTATCAATACTGTATATATGTCAATCCCCACCTCCTAGTTCATCCCATCCCCCATTCTTCTCTTGGTGTCCATACATTTGTCGTGAGTTTCTATCTTTGCTTCAGTGTCTCTTGTTTGTTCCTCTTTCCCCCAAATCTTCATGTCCTCTCCATCATCTTAAAACACAGACACAGACACACACACACGATTCCTCTAAAACAGGACAGAAAGGCTGAGAAAAGAGAAAAGTCTGTAACTAGCCTGGCTCACAAATTTGTAAGTGTGAAAGGGCATCTGGGGGGCATTTTCTATCTCTGCCTGCTTTGCTATCAGGGTGTAAGCAGTGACTTTTCACCCCACTCAGGAGAGTCAGGCCTTTCCTCCCTTCTCGGTCTGCTTGCATCCCGTTTCTCTAGGAGCAAGGGCCTCTTCGCCTGCGCTGTGTCTGAGCGGTAATTACCTTGTGTCTGTTCTGCTGCCTTCAAATTATTTCTCCCACCTTCAGAGCAATTGCCTCCCACTACTTATCTCGACTGTGATCTTCAACAGGGCACAGGGGACCTGTCTCTTGACTCTCATATTTTTACTTCTGATGTTAAAAAGTCCCCTTGAACTTACATTTACAGACGCCTGCAAAGCCCACGTGCCTTCACATCAGTGGACACGTCCCGGGGGCAGGGTGTTTGCAATTACAGCCGGAGCCGGCTGTGTGATCAGAGAGCTGCCAGGCCGTCGAGACCCAGCCCAGGGAGCATCTCTGATGAGTGTCGGGGTCATTATTATGAATGTTATGCGGGGTTGCAGGTAAAGTTCTGTGGCGGTAACGCTTTTTTCCCCTTTATCCTGTCTGAGCTGTAAAGACAGACATACATATATTAATACATACATATATGCATAGACCCTGACACAGCCTGGCTGAGGAACAGGGAAGTGAAGTTAGACCAAGGATTTCTCACACATTCTGGAACAATCCTTCTGCAGGGCCTCTGTCTTCTCAAAGTCTCCCCTGTTTTGCTGTCAAGTAGTCCTCTTCCTGGGAGCAAGAGTGTGGCTTAGTTTTATACAGGACTTCCCTGGTGGCTCAGTGATAAAGACTCTGCCTACCAATGCAGAGAACCTGGGTTTGATCCCTGGGTCAGGAAGATCCCCTGGAGAAGAAAATGGCAGCCCACTTCAGTACTCTTGCCTGAGAAATCCCACAGACAGAGAAGCCTGGCAGGCTACAGTCCATGGGGTCACAAAGAATCAGACATGACTGAGTGACTTAACGATAACAGTAGTAATAACAAAGTCCTATACTGGAGGGCTGATCTCCTTTTTTGGCTAGCTTTTTGGTTCTAACCTCTAATAATTTCTGTATTTTGTTAAGCGTAGCATTTCTCTCTATGGAGATATTTTCTTCCACTTTTGTTTCTTGCAGGGAAGATTAAAAAAAAAAGCAAGTTGGTCCTAAACCCTTGCATCAGTATAGGACTTCTCTGGAGAACCCACTTTTCTCCTGCTTCTCACTGTGGATGTC
This sequence comes from Moschus berezovskii, assembly GCF_049115385.1. Lineage (NCBI taxonomy): Eukaryota > Metazoa > Chordata > Mammalia > Artiodactyla > Moschidae > Moschus > Moschus berezovskii. The sequence goes on from NC_142474.1 coordinate 14,552,587, forward strand.
TATGTTCTGTGCTGCTGCTGTTGACAATCATCCCTTCAGGCCTGTTCCGTAAATCTATGTCCCTGTGGGTGGGCCTCATGTCCCCTGAAGGAAGAAGGCACACCCAGTGTTAATCATCTGGGGACCAGGACATGCTAAGCTGGAACATTCCATATTAGCAGTCATGGAAGGGACCTCCCAGTCTCTTCACTTTAGTTTCAGCCTTGGAGGAGGCTTGATGTCTTTAGGGTGGTCCAGAGTGTCATGGATTCAGTGTCACTTCCTTGATGGTGAGGTTTGATGAGAACTAAGAAGAGGCTGGTCTTCTCTCAGCCTTAAGTCGGCTGTGGGAGACCTCCTCCATCTTGTAAGTGAGTATTTCTAGTTATTTCTTGCCTGTTCATTCCCTTCAGTTGGCCTAAGGCCTTTAGAAAAGACTAATTGGAGCCTTAGAAACTTGTCTCCAAAACACTGCTGAATTCAAGGGAGGACCTCGCCTTGCCATTTTGGAGGAGCTACAAAGAGACCATAATGGCTCCCAAGATCAACAGGAGCAACAAGGGATTTTCTAGAGTCCATGTTTTCAAACCAGGACTCATATTTTAAAATAGTCACCATAGCCCATCATTATCCTCTGAATCTTAGAGCATCCTTACAGAGTGACATTATGCTTGCTTCCATGTTGCAGATGACGAAATGGAACATTTGAGACTGTATTCCTGCTGCCCATCCGCCTTTGGCATCCTCTATTTTCTGCTCTCCTTGGAGGATCTGTGTTGCATAGTAAGAGAAGAAGTTGAGTATTTTTGCTGAACAGTTTCGCAGCATGCAAAGCGCCATTGCAAAATTGGTCTAGCGGGAGAGTGGAAGTCTGTGTGGAAAGCAAGACAGAATTGTTTCTTCCTGTTCCTTTCTTTCTCCTTCCCTCTTCCTTTCTCTCTTTCTTTTTTCTTAATTTTCAGAACAGGACACTGAAGCTCCCAGGAGCTGTGTGAAATAGAAGGAGAATAAATCACATGCCAATAGATGAAGGATATGGGACTCAGGAGTATTTCAAGTCTAGGACTGTTTCCTCTGGTGCTTTATTTTGACCGAATTCAGAAGATGACCAGGAATGGACATGCCCAGGACGGGGAATATAGTGGCGGCGCAGAGTCAAATATGGAAGGATTCCCAAGCCCCAGGGGGCGACAATCCTTCTAAATCAGGGCTTTCTGTACATTTGCCTGGCACGTCTCCAGGTCTTTCTGGAAGTGACCACGAGGACTCCTGTGGATGTTCAAGTATCTCAGTGTATCAATTAACAGGCTCTGACAAAGGCCAACACTCTGTGGAGAATGGAAGCAATCCTGCAGATGCCGTGGCCCTCTACCTGATGTTACCAGCTCACAGAAAACCAAGAGAAGCCTTTGATGCTTTTTCCTGCTTCAAGGATCCCAGCAACTGTTCTCTTTCTCTGTTTCAGCCACCATCACAGATCCTGATGCTCTGACAACTCCTGAACACTGGGGGTGAGAAGGATATTCACATCTGAGGACCTCGACTCCACAGTGGGAAGGAATTACCTGTGAAGTGTGGTCTCGGAAAGAAATTCTCTCAGAGGTTGTGTAAGGACAAGCCGAGGAAACATAAGCCATAGCTCTTTGGAATTGTAACAATATTCCAAGACAAATGTTTCTTGGATGCTGGGTTTTTTTTCCTACATCTGTCACACCCTCTGGGTGTGACATGGGGGAATGCTCTTCCCCTCCCCAAGCCACAGATCCTCATCTATAAAGAAGGGAACTTGGAATGCGAAGAACCCCAATATCATGCCTTGAATGGAGATGTGTCGGGAATGCAGAAGCTTAGGCTGGTTGGGGAAGGATGGACCCAGGTGGGGGCAGGGCTTGTACTGAGTGATGAGCGAGGGGTGTGGTGACCAGGATGTGAGCCAGCCCGGAAAGAAGGTCTAAAAATGTCTGATCTGGGGGCCCGAGAGGACAGGAGGGAGTCTCCCTGGAGTGGCAGTCAAGCCAGGTCAGGCTCTGGGCAGGCTGCCTGGCTTGGGGAATGGCATCGATGTGTGGGGAGAGGCCGGACAGGTGTCAGGGCCCAAGCCAAGTGGACTGGAGGTCAGGATGGGGCATTCGTTCTAAACTAATCGACTGAGTGCAAGGCAGGCCCAAGTCAAAATCCATTCACCCAGAGAGCACAGCATCACTGGGTGACCACAGAGAGACCCGGTTTTAAGACAAAGTGTTGGACACGACTCTTAAAAGAAGAGTTTAAGACAACAAGAGTAATTGTAGGCTCACCTGCTTTCTCAGAGCAAATACAAGGCTGTCTTGGCTGGAGATCTGGAGAAGCTAGACAGACTCCTTTAGAGCGGAAATGTGGCATTTTCATTTTAATCTAAATAAAAATATTAAAGCCAGCACACACGGGGTCTCTGTGCTGCTCTATTCTAAGCGCCTCCCATGTGTGCGCCCAGGGGCAGGTTGATTTTAAAATTCGTTCTTGTTAATCACTATGGTAGGAAAAAAATATATATATATTTGCCAATATCAAATTATGGTGATATCTATCCCTTCAGCTATGACCTATGTCACTGCTGAAGAATCTAGGCAAAAATACAGAGAGTGGGGAGGAGCAAATGGAAACCTAAACAGACTGAAGACTCTCAGGAAATGGGGGCCCTTTCAATGACAGCATGTGTGTGAATTTCATTGTCAGGCCTTCCTTTTCAGCAGGATCGAGGCATGAGTCATGCGTAAATGCTTCCCCAGTCACTCCTGTGTCTTTCCACCACAAAGTCCGTATCTCTAAGCTGGAGGTGACTGCATGCAACATCCTCCAGCTTCTTCTACAAATGTCTCTTAGTTTCCTCTAGGTTTGGATGTAAGGTGACTGTGAGAGAAAGCCACATGAGACATTAGAAGTGCTACTAGAAATAGTGTTTAAATGCTTTAATCACATTTGTGGGTTAGTTGCTAAGTTGTGTCCAATTCTTTGTGACCAGATGGACTATAGCCTGCCAGGCTCCTCTTTCTGTGGAATTCTCCAGGCAAGGATACTGGAGTGGGTTGCCATTCCCTTCTCCAGGGGATCTTACCAAAGCAGGATCAAACCCGAGTCTCCTGCACTACAGGCAGATTCTTTACATCTGAGCCACCAGGGAGGAAAAAGAGTGAAGCACATTTTCTTATAATGTTTGTCCTTTCTGACCACAGTCCTTGGAAATACCAGGCACATTCAGTTTTCTAATCCTTATGATGTATTTCAAAATAAAAAAAAAATCATTTTATATTGGCATATAGCTGTTTTAAAATGTTCTGTTAATTTCAGATGTACAACAAAGTGATTCAGTTGTGTGTATGTGTGTGTATACGTATATATTCTTTTCCCGTGTAGATTATTGCAGAATGTTGAGTAGAGTTCCCTGTGCTATATAGTAAGTTCTTGTTGATTATCTGTTTTATATTAATATAGTAATGTGTATATGTTAATCCCAAACTCTTAACGCATTCCTCCCTAACCCTAATGATATTGACCCTGAAATCTCTCTGAGGCTGCTCTTCCATCTCTCTAATCCCACTGAAAATGTCCTGGTTCTAGCCTTCAATATCTCTTTTTAAAAAAATATTTATTTACTTGTCTGTGCCAGGTCTTAGCTGTGGCACACAGGCACAGCAGGATCTGTTTTTTTTTTTTCCAGTTGTGGCATGTGAACTCTTACTTGCAGCATGTGGGATCTAGCTCCCTGACCAGGGATCAAACCTGGGCCTCCTGCACTGGGAGTGTGGAGCCTCAGCCACTGGACCCCAGGTGTCTGACTCACGTCTCTGCTTCCCTGATTTACTCTCTTCAGGCTGTCCATCACTCCCTCAGAAGCATCATCTTCCTGCTCAAAATAGCCATAGGCTCCTGTCACCTGCAAATCAATACGCAGAATCCACATCCCACATCTAAATCCCCTAAGAACTCCCCTAAATCCCCTCTCTGATCTCAGCTTTCATTCGAGTTCCATGCTCTTCGAGATCAGCAGATATGATCATGTTCTCAATGTCCCTAACTCAGTATCTTCCATCTGTCAAAAATATCCTTTTCCCGTCTCCATTTGTGAGTAATTAATATCAGAAAGTCCATCCTCCTTTTTAGTGTTCAAATCAAAGGCAAACTACTCTAAGAAGGGTTCTTGTAACTCCAACCTCAGACCTCATAACTAGTAAGGATCACACCCAACTCTAAGTCCCCAGTGCCAACTTTCTTACTTCTATTTTACTTCCTCTGAGAATTACAGGTTTCCTTGCTGAGAGTAGAGGGTACCTGTGAGACCTTTCATAAGTTGGAACGACATTAAGTGAAGAAGCAATTATCTTAGGACACAGCTTGCTAACAGATGCACAAAATAAATCGAGATTAAACAGAGATGCTATGGCAGCTTGACGCTGAGATGCTGTCATTCTTGGGGAAGGTGGCTTGGTGGTGCCTCTCTCTCTGCTTGGGGTGCTGCTGCTACTGCTAAGTCACTTCAGTCGTGTCCGACTCTGTGTGACCCCATAGACGGCAGCCCATCAGGCTCCCCCGTCCCTGGGATTCTCCAGGCAAGAACACTGGAGTGGGTTGCCATTTCCTCCTCCAATGTGTGAAAGTGAAAAGGGAAAGTGAAGTCGCTCAGTCATGTCTGACTCCTAGCGACCCCACGGACTGCAACCTACCAGGCTCCTCCGTCCATGGGATTTTCTAGGCAAGAGTACTGGAGTGGCTTGCCATTGTCTTCTTTTAGAGACAGCATGCTTGGGGTGCATGCTGTCTCTAAAAAACTCACTGCGAAACCAACACTGAATGGTATTTTTGCTTTACACCTTTATTTATTTATTTATTTTTTTGGTAAAAGTGAAAATTCTCTTGGGATTTCTTTTGGTTAGTGAAAACAGTTCTAATGTAGGTCTTTCATAAAGTGAAATTTTGAAAAGCGGGAGAGACCCGTATCCATGTTTGTGCCTACATTAACCACTGGCTGGGAACCCCATGAATGAATTAATCACAGTATTCCAAACTGAAACTGCCCTGGCACCCAGGAAGTTCATGCCAGCATGATAGGTTGTAACAAAGAAGCCAGTTCTTCATCTCTATGGGTATCTGCACTCCTTGTTTATGATTTCAAAGTGCCCACCCACTCAACCCTGACTCTGGGTGTGGCCATGCCATTTACTTTGGCCGATAGAATGGGGTGGAATGATGATGTGCTAGTTTCAACTTCCAGCCCAAGAGGCATTGCCTGTTTTCAGGAGCTTTCTTGCAGCTTTCCATAATCTCACATGCTGGGGCCAGCCTGCTGGAGGGTACGAGATACATGGAACAGAGCAGAGCCACTCCATTTTCTACAGCTAAGATCATTGTAGGTAAGTTAGATGTGTGAGTGACCCCAGTCAAAAATCAGTGGAGTCTCTAGATTACTTCCCAATTTACCCAGAAGCATAAGAAAAAAATTCTTTTATTGAATGCCACCAAGGTATTGTGGATGTTGGCATTATTCTAGCCAGACATAACTCATGCAGGTGAACCAATATGCACCCAACCATCTACAGGTGTCAGTAGATGTCAATTCTCCTCCCTTAAAGTCTTAGATACAATGATGAAAAAAAAGAATATATATATATATATATATATAGCATACACACACACATAGATATACATACACAATTGCACCAAATTTTATGTGTAGTTAGATTAAAATACTATATATGCATACATACTATAAATATAAAACGCGCATATGTATGATGTTGCTATACATATATGACATTTGTGTATTTATATAGATTTGTGCCTAAAGGCACACGTAAGATGTTGCGGTGAACTTCTGGAGAATAGGACAGGGGCATGGGGTAAGGGAGAGAATTTAGAGTTTGTGTTTTATTCTTTCATGTATTTCTTGACCTTATAATGAATATATCTTAATTTAATAACTTATAATCTAATTAAAATAAGTAAAACAATTTGTGCTAACTGTAGAAAATTTTTCTATAAGGAAGAGTAAAGCAAATGTTTTTAAAACCTCGCATGCATATCCTTTATGGATTCTCTCATGAGATGACACAGACTATGTTTTTGTCAATTCTTTTAACATTTCGTCTTTACTCTTTGAAATTTTAACCAGTTTAAATCAAATTAGGTCAATTATATGAGGTAAATGATGGTGGGGGGTATTTGTCTTTCTCTAAACCCCAGAATATTTAACCCATCATCCATGCCATGTTTATTTAATAATCCTGCCCCACACTTTGAATTATTTAATACTTGTATTTTTCATTCTGCATTTGAATTACTGTAGCTTTTTAGTATGTTTTGACATCTGGTAGGGCAGATTTCGCCTTTTTCATTTTATTTTGTTTTTATATTTTGAGTCACTTTCGTGCATTTCTTTTGTCTAGCTGAATCAGAAACAGGCTGTCAAGTTTTCAGCAGAGATGCACACAGACTTCTGAAATTTTTGCCTCTCACTAAGATTTGAGAGTTTCCTTTCTTCCTCCTCCTCCTCTTCCTCCTCCACCTCCTTTTTCTTCTTCATTCTTCATTGCTGTTTAGTTGCTAAGTTATGTCCAACTCTTCTGTGGCCCCAAGGACTGTAGTCTGCCAGGCTCTTTTGTCCGTGGGATACTCCAGGCAAGAATACTGGAGTGGATTGCCATTTCCTTAATTTTTCACTTCCTTTTAAAAATCTGTGTTTCTCCCTCACGCTCCTCCTCTCCTTCTTCTCATCCTCATTTCTTCATCTTAATCTCCATCCTTTTATTGACTGCTATTCACATGATAAATATTCAAGCGTACAGAAAATAAAAGTATCAATCAAAAATTGACAGGTTGTATTTTGTGTATGCACTAGATATTTTAAGATGGAAATGTAAAATGTTACAGAAACAGGCATATTCCTCTACCCAAATTTCCCTCCACCCTCTGCTATAACCACAATTATGCAACTGGAGTATAGTCTGTCTATGCATGTATTAACCTTTATTTTCACAATATGCATTTACTCATAATCATATATAGCATTGTTTTGTGTATTTAAAACTCTTGTGCAAAATACTCCATGCTAAGCATATTCTTCTGCATCTTAATTGTGTTTAGGGGAGGAATGATAATAGTATGTAACTTTTCTTCCTAAAAACCCTGTATATTTTCTTCTTAGTTTACTCTGAGCTATTTAGAATATTTTCATGGTCTTGATGCTAAATTCAGGCTTCCCAAAAGCTCAGTGATAAAGAATTCACCTGCTAATGCAAGAGACGCAGGGGATGCCTGCTTGATCTGTGGGTTGGGAAAATCCCCTGGAGTAGAAATGGCAACCTATTCCAGTATTTTGGCCTGGAAAATTCTATGGACAGGAGAGCCTGGAGGGCTATAGCCCATGGGGCCAAAAAGAGTCAGACATGACTGAGCACAGCATGGCATGGCAACGCTAAATTTACTTGACTCAAATTTTGTTGATGGCTAGTGCAACCAAATACCAGATGAGATCAGTCTTCTCCTGTTGAATTCTGATTTCATCATGTCAACCTGGTATTCAAACTATGAGGGAACCTCATGCTTCAGCTTCTCCTTTCCTATTAGGGAATTCCTGCAGGGAGTCTTATCTGTGATCTTCGTCTCAAAGACTAGTCCCTAACCACTGCTTGGTCCCTATACATCCCCTGACCATTGAGCAGAGGACATTTTGCCTATTTGAGCAGAATTGTGGTCACAGTCTTACCCTGAACTTGGTACCAGTATAGTACAACTCTTAAGCCCCTAAATTATGCTCCAAATAGATTTCCCCAGATGTGTCTCCATAGACATCCTCAGCCTCATCTTAAACCTAAATTGAACCTGTGGTATTCCAGAATGGCTGTTGTCTCAGCAGATATTAGGTTGGCCAAAAGTTTTGTTTGGGTTTTCCCAAGCAATGTAACTGGAAAACCCAAATGAAAAATTTGACCAATCCTATATTTTTGTGGTACAGAGATTTATCTTGTTTTCTTGTATTTCTTTGAGCTTCTACCACCCCTAGCAACCAGATTCTTTTTCTCCAGCTTCTAACATCCTGGTTCAGCCAGATATAGAAACTATACTGAGATGGCAAAAGCAATTTTTCCCATATCGTTACCATGAACTATTGGTAGTGATTTCATGAAAAAGCTGTGTTAAGAATAATTTAGAGGTAATAACTGGATTTGTTCAGATTGGGTAATGTCTGTCAGGGGCAAGGGGATCCTTATGTTCTTGCTATTGTCTTCTGCCACCCAAGATGAGGATTAATGATTGTAAAACTTCTGACTATAAGCAAATACACATCCAATAAGGGTGTAAGAAAACAGCAAGCTACAAAAAGAAAATAAAAATCTAGTTGTTTTCTATGTGTAAAATAATCACACTATAGTGGGTATACAGGAGTGGGAAGGTGGAGGACAGTCCCTAAAGTCATTTCATGTGGCATTTTATGTCTTCCAAAGATGGTTGCCACTATATCTCCCACATCTCAGGCTCATCTGACACACTGGAATTCTACCTCATCAAGAGGTGGTGTCTATGTTGAATCCTCTTGAATCTGCCTGGGTCTCTGTGACTGCTTCAATACATGGTGTGCAGTAGAAATGATGTGAAGTGGCTTTTGAGGCTAGATTATAAGAATGCCATGCCATTCACTTTGCTCTTTGAGGGATTCTCACTCTTGGAACTCAGCCGCCATATTGGGAGGAAGCTCAAGCATCTGTCGAGAGGTTCTCACAGAGAGGAACCATTGCCCGCTGGCCCACCGACTGGGTTGAGTTTCTGGGCCAGTGCTCCTCATCAGCTTGCCAGTGATGTGAGTGAGACGTTTTGAAAGTAGCTCCATCAGCACCAAGTCAGTTGCCAAAGAACACCATTTTCCTAGCCTCTTTCTTCTGAGACTGTTGTAGAGCTAGTTTGGAAGCTGTAGTTTGGGCCTGCAGATTGAGGATAAGAAAGTGTTATTCGAGTTCTGATTGATGGAGCTGCTGAAGCCGTCTCTTGTGGTGATTTTCTCCCCAGGAATCCTTGACTGTTTGCTCACGTACATCCTAAGCCTTCTTATGCCAGCATCCTAAGAATACTTCTTATGTGGTTGTTTATTGTTCCCTAGCCTCCTCAGAGTGTTCCTTTTGCTGTCAGCAAAGTTTTCATGCTTTTTGCCAACATTCCTTCAAAGGTACAAATTCAACATCACTAAGTGTTCAATAAAGCAATCAAATAAAGTATTGCTAAGATGTGTAATGGAATTCACATTAAAGTAAGACCTTGTCAGTTAAGAAAAACAGATATAAGTGAATGCCTTGAAAATTCATGAGTGGAAATATAAACTTCTGCTTTTATGTAAGTGTGGTCTTTTATCTTTCTTGATGGAAAAAATATCTAATTTCATACATGGCAACTCAACTTTTAAAATTGCTTGCAAAATCCAGGGAAAATCAACTATAAGTAGTGTCAAGACTGAGGAAGGTGAAAGTCCCTGTGTTTGGCCTAGGACAGACCAAGTTTGGATTTATGTGTTTATTCATCAACACCACAAGTTCAGGGGGCATCTTAAGAAAGCGAGATAATAGTGGAATGACTTCCCATTCAAAGCAGTGAACTCCTGTTTTACTAGAAGCCAAACTGTTCTCCACCAGAATTTTTTTATAGTTCAGAGGAACAAATACATTTTTAGGTCCTTTCAAACACTGTGATATTCTATATTAGAATTTAATCCTGGGCCCAAGTGCCAGTTCTTCAATGTGCCACACAAGTAATCTTCCTAAGGATCAGGTCTTCCAAGAACATAGAGATCCTCATGCCTCAAGTGTGAAGCATAGGTATCTTGTTAACAAGGAGTAAGATCTGAATTTTCACAGGCAAAGTACTCAGATGTGCAAAAAATGTAATGTTATTAATTTTATTATTAGTGAAGCTAGCTGAGGTCTTTAACCCTATGTCCACTTAAACCTTAATTGCTATCCCAAAGTAATTTGCCACTTTCAAAGTTTAGTTGGTCTTATGCAAAATATTTATATTCACAGTGTTATTTCTGACCTCCTTCTTTCCTTTACACAGAAATTATTTTAACTTTCTGATGAGTTTACTTTTATGGCTGTCATTGTATCTTTTTAAAAAAATCAAAATTATTGATTGGTGTATATTTATTGGAGTCTTACTGACAAACATAAAATCCTCCTATGGTTAGTGAACAGTTGTCAATTTCTACACAAGTGGTCTCTGGGGGTTTTGACTGAGATGGTGTTGAATCTCTAGATTGATCTTGGGAGAACTGTTATACCAATATTGAATCTTCTAATCCACGAACATGGTATATCTCTTGTTTTATTTAGGGCTTCTGAAATATCTCTGAGCACTGCACTGTGGTTTTAGGTTTAGAGCTTTTGCACGTACTTTGGGAGACTTTCCCTAAAGATTTAAAGTTGCATATACCTTCAGGAAGTGTTATGCATTCTGGCTATATGTGTAAGTTTTTCATTCAGTTCAGTTCAGTTCAGTTCAGTCGCTCAGTCTTGTCCGACTCTTTGCGACCCCATGAATCACAGCACGCCAGGCCTCCCTGTCTATCACCAACTCCTGGAGTTCACTCAAACTCATGTCCATCAAGTCGGTGATGCCATCCAGCCATCTCATTCTCGGTCGTTCCCTTCTCCTCCCGCCCCCAACCTTTCCCAGCATCAGAGTCTTTTCCAGTGAGTCAACTCGTCGCATGAGGTGGCCAAAGTATTGCAGTTTCAGCTTCAGCATCAGTCCTTCCAATGAACACCCAGTATTGATCTCCTTTAGAATGGACTGGCTGGATCTCCTTGCAGTCCAAGGGACTCTCAAGAGTCTTCTCCAACACCACAGTTCAAAAGCTTCAATTCTTCGGCGATCAGCCTTCTTCACAGTCCAACTCTCGCATCCATACATGACCACTGGAAAAACCATAGCCTTGACTAGACGGACCTTGGTTGGCAAAGTAATGTTTTTGCTTTTTAATATACTATCTAGGTTGGTCATAACTTTCCTTCCAAGGAGTAAGTGTCTTTTAATTTCCTGGCTGCAATCAGCATCTGCAGTGATTTTGGAGCCCCCCAAAATAAAGTCTGACACTGTTTCCACTGTTTCCCCATCTATTTCCCATGAAGTGATGGGACCAGATGCCATGATCTTTGTTTTCTGAATGTTGAGCTTCAAGCCAACCTTTTCACTCTCCTCTTTCACTTTCATCAAGAGGCTTTTGAGTTCCTCTTCACTTTCTGCCATAAGAGTGGTGTCATCTACATATCTGAGGTTATTGATATTTCTCCTGGCAATCTTGATTCCAGCTTGTGCTTCTTCCAGCCCAGTGTTCCTCATGATGTACTCTGCATATAAGTTAAATAAGCAAGGTGACAATATACAGCCTTGACGTACTCCTTTTCCTATTTAGAACCAGTCTGTTGTTCCATGTCCAGTTCTGACTGTTGCTTCCTGACCTGCATACAAGAGAAGACTCTACACATGGACATCACCAGGTGGTCAACACCGAAATCAGATTGATTATATTCTTTGCAGCCAAAGATGGAGAAGCTCTATACAGTTAGCAAAAACAAGACCAGGAGCTGACTGTGGCTCAGATCATGAACTCATTGCCAAATTCAGACTTAAATTGAAGAAAGTAGGAAAACCACTAGACCATTCATATATGACCTAAATCAAATCCCTTATGATTATACAGTGGAAGTGAGAAATAGATTTAAGGGACTAGATCTGATAGATAGAGTGCCTGATGAACTCTGGATGGAGGTTCGTGACATTGTACAGGAGACAGGGACCAAGACCATCCCCATGGAAGAGAAATGCAGAAAAGCAAAATGGCTATTTGAGGAGGCCTTACAAATAGCTGTGAAAAGAAGAGAAGTGAAAAGCAAAGGAGAAAAGGAAAGATATAAGCATCTGAGTGCAGAGTTCCAAAGAATAGCAAGGAGAGATAAGAAAGCCTTCCTCAGTGATGAATGCAAAGAAATAGAGGAAAACAACAGAATGGGAAAGACTAGAGATCTCTTCAAGAAAATTAGAGATTCCAAGGGAAGATTTCATGCAAAGATGGGCTCAATAAAGGACAGAAATGGTATGGACCTAACAGAAGCAGAAGATATTAAGAAGAGGTGGCAGGAATACACAGAAGAACTGTACAAAAAAGATCTTCACAACCAAGATAGTCACGATAACGTGATCACTGACCTAGAGCCAGACATCTTGGAATGTGAAGTCAAGTGGGCCTTAGAAAGCATCACTACGAACAAAGCTAGTGGAGGTGATGGAATTCCAGTTGAGCTATTTCAAATCTTGAAAGATGATGCTGTGAAAGTGCTGCACTCAATATGCCAGCAAATTTGGAAAACTCAGCAGTGGCCACAGGACTGGAAAAGGTCAGTCTTCATTCCAATCCCAAAGAAAGGCAATGCCAAAGAATGCTCAAACTACCTCACAATTGCACTCATCTCACATGCTAGTAAAGTCATGCTCAAAATTCTCCAACCAGGCTTCAGGAATACGTGACCGTGAACTCCCAGATGTTCAAGCAGGTTTTAGAAAAGGCAGAGGCACCAGAGATCAAATTGCCAACATCTGCTGGATCATGGAGAAAGCAAGAGAGTTCCAGAAAAACATCTATTTCTGCTTCATTGACTATGCCAAAGCCTTTGACTGTGTGGATCACAATAAACTGTGGAAAATTCTGAAAAAGATGGGAATACCAGACCGCCTTACCTGCCTCTTGAGAAACCTGTATGCAAGTCAGGAAGTTTTTCATTATGGAATACCAAATTTAATCTCTGATAATATTGCTTATCCTGTAATCTACATTGTATAATATGAATATAGATATTTTAATTTATTGCTTAGTATTTACATGGTACATAATTTTTCATTTCCTTTCCTATGACTTTATGTTTAAAGTGGGCTTCTTCCTATTTCATATATTTGGGTATTGTTTTTTCACTCCCTCCTGCAATGTCTTCTCTTGGAGTGTCAAGATGAAGAAACTTCAGTATCATTACTGATATGGTAGGTTTAGATAGACAATGTCATTCTGTCTATCTGTCCCACATGTTCCTTTTTTTTCTATTTTTTGCCTCCTGTCTTAGTGTTTTCTGTTAATTATTAGTGTCCTATTATTTCCACTATTAGCTTATTAGCTATTTCTTGCTTTTATTCTTACTAACTGCTCTAAGGAATACAATACACTTTTTTAGTGTATCTTATTTCAACATTCAGAAAACAAAGATCATGGCATCTGGTCCCATCACTTCATGGGAAATAGATGGGGAAACAGTGGAAACAGTGTCAGACTTTACTTTTTTGGGCTCCAAAATCATTGCAGATACTGATTGCAGCAATGAAATTAAAAGACGCTTGCTCCTTGGAAGGAAAGTTATGACCAACCTCGATAGTATATTGAAAAGCAGAGACATTACTTTGCCAACCAAGGTCCGTCTAGTCAAGGCAATGGTTTTTCCCGTGGTCATGTATGGATGTGAGAGTTGGACTGTAAAGAAAGCTGATCGCCGAAGAATCGATGCTTTTGAACTGTGGTGTTGGAGAAGACTCTTGAGAGTCCCTTATACTGCAAGGAGATCCAACCAGTCCATTCTAAAGGAGATCAATGCTGGATGTTCATTGGAAGGACTGATGCTAAAGCTGAAACTGCAATACTTTGGCCACCTCATGCGACGAGTTGACTCACTGGAAAAGACTCTGATGCTGGGAAAGGTTGGGGGCAGGAGGAGAAGGGGACGACGGAGAATGAGATGGCTGGATGGCATCACCGACTCTGTGGACATGAGTTTGAGTGAACTCCGGGAGTTGGTGATGGACAGGGAGGCCTGGCGTGCTGTGATTCATGGGGTCGCGGAGAGTCGGACACGACTGAGCGACTGAACTGAACTGAACTGATTCTACCTTTAAATAATATCATATGTAATTTACTGAATGATGTGAGAATCGTAGGACCGCACAATTCCACTTATCCTCTCCCACTTTTGCTTTCATTCAGTTATCTATGACTCTGTTGTAAGTAGTAGTATTTTTACTTTAAAAATATGTCTTTTAAAGAAACAAAAAATGAGAAAAAAAGGTGTTTTATGTTTGCTCTTATGTATACCATTTCTAATGTTTTTCATTCCTACTGTATAGATTCAAGTTTTCATCTGGTACCATTTTCTTTTTATCTGAAAAACTTTCAATATTTCTTGTATGGAAGCTCTGCTGGTGATAAATTGCTTCAGCTATTTATTTATCTGAAACATTATTTCATCTTTATTTTTAAAATATAATTTTGTTAGTATAGAATTCTAGATTGGCAGTTTTGTTTTGTACTTTTCCCGGTGGAAGGGAAGTTGAACGGTTTAAGGGCAATTTATAAGTGCCATGACTATATTTGAGTTTCAGGAATATTCCATGAGTAGTATCATAAAGAGTTGTTTGATTTTGAGAAGGTGTAAAAGCAACAGAAATGAGAGATTGCTAAAATAATCCAGAGGAAATTTGATGGGGTCTTAAATAAGTCAAAGCATGTGGGGATGATGCTAAGAATACTGACTTGGAAGATACATGGTATTATCAGAAGGTGGGGATCATATATAGAAAGCAGTGGAGAAGATGTTCCCTTGCACCTTGGTTGTGGCACATGAGTGAGGAGAGGTCCCACTTACTGAGGTGAGGATTTACAGAAGAAAGAAGAGGTTTGTGATGTCAGTGGCAATCATCTCCATAGTGGCTTAAGTTCTAGATTCAGGTGACTACCTCGGATTCCATGCCTGGAATTCAAGTCCTCCACTGGGATGAGGCCCTCAGTTATTTGGGGACCAGATCCACTTCTAGCTCTTGCCCCACTTCTCTGACAGGGAGATAAGACCCTTATTTTTCTCCAAGCATGAACTTTCATTTTGGAAACTGCATACACAATATTGAGGTTGTCCCTGTTCCAGGCTAAAGAAGGTTGAGTGCCAAAGAGTTGATGCTTTCAAACTGCGGTGCTGGAGAAGACTCCTGAGAGTCCCTTGGACTGAAAGGAGATCAAGCTAGTCAGTCCTAAAGGAAATCAACCCTGAATATTCATATTCATTGGACTATGCTGAAGCTGAAGCTCCAGTACTTTGGCCACCTGATACGAAGAGCCAACTCATTGGAAAAAATCCTGATGCTGAGAAAGATTGAGGGCAGGAGGAGAAGGGGACAACAGAGGATGGGATGGTTAGATCGCATCACTGACTCAATGGGCGTGAGTTTGAGCAAACTTCAGGAGGTAGTAAAGGAGAGGGAATTTTGAGTGCTGCAGTCCGTGGGGTCATAAAGTGTTGGACATGACTGATCAACTGAACAACAACAACCCTTCCAGGACTCTGGCTCTGATATGTCTCCTTCTAACCTGGACTGGGCAGTTATGGTTGACATCCTTAAGGTAAACCCAGTTCGGGTCAGCACCTCTGAACATGGTGCTTGTCCAGTGTCTACTAGTCAGAGGTATCTCTAATCATGTCAGCCTCCCCAGGTTCTCATTTCATCTGCTTCAACTCTCTCACTGGTTCCAACTCGCATATCTGAATTCACCCCAAGTTATGACATTATTTATACTTTTCCTTTCAACTTAGAGTATGAAACGAGGATAAATCATTCAACCTCTGTCGTCCATTTAACCCCTGTGTAAACTGTCTGAGGGTTAGAGTGATAATTACCTTTTCCAGGGACAGAGTTAAGGGGGGGCGTCAATTAAGTCTTGCCCTGTGCTTTGAGATCTTTCAATGAAAGGCTCGAGGTTATTACTGTTAACAAGATACCAAAGGGCTATTTGCCAGCAATGACTCCCTTCGAGCCAGCATGTCTGTCATTAGTAATTTGGGGGCTTGGCACAGAGTCATGGGAATGTTTTAATGGCTTCTGTTCAACCCCAGAAATAGATCTCAAAGTTGCAAAAAGAAATGCTTGTTTTCTCTGTTCTCCTCTATTTCTGTACACGTGGTGACTCTCAGGGGAGATCTCAGGTTCCCTGGCAGAGGCTAAAAAAGTGGGCAACAGGGTCTTAAGCTGCCCCAATAATCTCTGACAACTGACAGTGTTGGGATCAGTCCCAGAGATGGGTTATACCACCAGATAGCAACTGTGGCCTAAGCTGAATTTCTGGAGCCACCTGGAGACTTTGCTAATGCCGTGAGGTTTGGGAATGATATGTAGGAAACTCTTTCTTTGAGAAATATTTGGAAAATGTTTGCTAATTTGAACAAGTTATTTTATTCCTTAGCCAGCTCCCAAATGCTTTTTCAGAGCTGCCTTTATGAGTCAAGAAAAAAAAAAGTATTTTCTGTCTGGGAGGCCTGGACTTGTTTCTAGAAAAGAGGGCAAAGAATATGTGTGTCCAACTAGGCTTGTGTTTAGCCCTTCATTGGGTAAGTCCGTGATCTAGCTTCATTTTCAATTAATACATTAAATCGTTCTTTGAAAAAACTCCCTCTTCTTCCTCTACCCGTTTTTTCCTTCAGTTTTGCTCCATCCTTTGCTTTATATTTAAGCAGTTCTTCTCTTTGCTTGCCAAGGTGTGATATACTGGAAAAAGCAGTAGCTCTGTTGAGATGAGAAATAACTTTCACTCTTACTGATGGTGAGCTTGGGCAAGTTGCTTAATCTTTATGAATTTCATTTCATTTTCTGAAAGAGAGGTGGTAACACAGGGGCCCAGCAGGATGTCTGGGATGATTAAGCCAATGTAAACATAGTTATATAAGGTGTTGCAGATGCAAAGGGTCTCACAAACCTGTCAGATTGTTGAATATAATCAAAAGGGTGTGGTGGGGACTGTGGCAAACTGGAGCATCCATGCCCCAGACTCAGGGAGCAGCCATTATTCTGCTATAGCAAATGTTTGTCAGACTTCCTTCCTTCCATTCTTTCTTCCTTTCTCTCCCTTTCTTTTTTCTTCCTTCCTTTTTTCTCTTATTTTTTTTTAACACGTAAGAAGTCAGAAATTTATACCAAATTTCATGATTTTTAAGTGTTAAATTCATTTCCTTTTGAAAAACTGTCTTGAACAGTAGAAAGATTGTTGTGGTCTGGGTTTGGCTAACAAACCACCAGTTTAACATTTATGGTTTATTTTACTCTTCATTTATAAATTTCTGCCTTATCCTCTTCTTTATCCTTCTCTAATACTTTGATTTTTCCCTCCCGTTTCCCCCTGACATCAACAATGTTTTCTTTACATTCTCTTAAAGTGACACCAGGTTCTTTGCTTGGGGTGTATTCATATAAACCATGATTTCTACATTCTTCCATCAGGCCAACTCAAATTCCCATCTTTTCTCATGGCCAACAATGTAAGGACAACAGCAAGTCCAGAGTTTTGAAAGAGTTAAGCCTATTCCTCTATTCCCAAGAGGAAAGTAAAGAACTACCCTTCTGACTTTTACTCAAAAAAAAAGAAAAATCTTGGCTGTCGATATGATCACCAGGAATGCTAACTCATCAGCCACTTGGGGCCATAGCTGTGGCTGCATTCACCAATCCTTGGCCACATAAACGATGCCAATCCTGAGCCTGGTAAGGAGTTGGCCTGAAGAAGTCGTGACAGTGTGGCTCCATTGCCTTTCTGGAAAAATATGCTAAAGACCACTGGTTGTTTAATAATAAAATGTACCCTACAAGGTATGTTCTTCACCAAAAATGAGGCGATTCTTCCCAGTTGCAATGTCTTGCCTTTTTTAAACTCTTTTCTTGGGAGAAATGTGACTATCCCATTTAGGACAAGAAAATACCTCTTTGGAAAAGATGTAATTATGATTTGCATGCATGCCTCAATTTTCTACTCTCTGACCAGGGGCAGACATCACTAATTATTAAGGGCACTTCTTCAACTGAGTCTAGATGTAGTTCAAGGTCTTTAATATATATCACGTGCATCACCAGTCATGTGGGGTTGAAATGTGAGTAAACATACAGTAGGCCCAAAGTGAAAATAACCCAGATATGCATTAACTGGTCAATAGATGATAATATATAGCCATTTACTTAATGGAATACTATTTGCTAATAAAAATGAATGGAGCGTGAATGTTTACAATGGGGATGAACCTCTAAATGTCATGCTAAGTGAAGGAAGTCTGACACATAAGACCATATATTGTATTGGGTTGTCCAAAAAAATTCATTCAGGTTTTTCCATACGATTCTACAGAAAAATCTGAATGAATTTTTTGGCCAACTCAATATGGATTCACATATATGAAATGTCCAGAAAAGGCAAATATACAGACAGAAAGTAGTAATTATCTGGTGCTGGGGTAAGAAGGAAGAGTGACTGCAAACGGGCTCATAGGTTCTATTCTGGGGTGATAGAATGTTTTAAAATTAGATGGCAATAATTGTACAGGTTTGTAAATGTACAAAAGGTGATTGAACCATACACTTAGAATAAGTGACTTCAATGTTACATAACTTTTATTTCAACAAAGCTGTTAAAATGCACATATGATTGGCTTGCAGACATTAGCTCTTCAAAGTCAGGGAGCCACGGAGGACACATTACTCGGAATCATCCACTGACTTGTCGTTTGACGTTAAAAAAAGGGACTTTCTTCCTCTGCGTAGTTTCTTCATTTGTAGTTTCAGGTGTTGGAGCTGATGCTCTCTTGGGAACTTTTAAGCTCTGGTAGTCCCTAAGAAGAAACTTTTGGCTAAAATCAAGTGTAGTATGGGAGTTTCCCTGGGGGCTTAGTGGTAAAGAATCCACCCACCAATGCAGGAGACACAAGAGAGGCAGTTTCTGCCCCTGGGTCAGGAATATTCCCCAGAGTAGGAAATGGCAACCTGCTCCAGTATTCTTGCCTGAAAAATTCCATGGACAGAGGAGCCTGGTGGGCTACAGTTCATGGGGTCAAAAAGAGTCAGACACAACTGAGCAACTGAGTACCCCTCCCACACATAGTCCCTAAGAAGAAGGAAAAGTTGGACTTCCCTGGTGGTCCAGTGGTGAAGAATCCATCTTCCAATGCAGTGTATAAGAGTTGGATCCGTGATTGGGGAACTAAAATCCCACACACCTTGGGCAACTAAGTTTGAGTGCTGCCACTGTTGGGCCTGTGAACTCTGGAGCCCATGTGCCACAACTAGAGAGAAACCCATGTGCCCCAACGAAGACCTGATGCAGTCAAAATAGCAAATTTTTAAAAAAGAAGGAGAAGCAAGAATGGTGACTGCTATTGTTTGGCACAGTCACCTACCAGGCTGTCAAGTTTGGGGGACTTGCTCTCTGCCAATGGCATACACCAAATGTTGAACAGTGCCTGACTGTTGGTATAAGGAGATCAGGATTATAAACATCTAAGTGACTCCAAGGGCTTCCCAGGTGGCACTAGTGGTAAAGAACCTGCCTGCCAATGCAGAAGACATAAGAAATGTGGATTCAATCCCTGGGTTGGGAAGATCCCCTGGAAGAGAGCATGGCAACCCACTCCAGTATTCTTGCCTGGGAAATCCCAGGGACAGAGGAGCCTGGCAGGCTACAGTCCATAGGGTTACAAAGAGTTGGACATGCCTAAAGCAACTTAGCATGCACACATGCAAGGGACTCCAAAAACAATATGAAAGTTATTAGACTTTCATATGCAATGTGATGGATGACAATGTTTACTGGTTTGTTGCTTTCTCAGAGGGTATAAAACATTGGATATAAAATATCACCCATGATCACCTGTTCTGGTTGGGTAAGTAGTTACAGTGAGAAGAGGTGTGTGTGTGTGTGTGTGTGTGTGATGTTGGGTGTGTTGTGTTGGGTGGGGATGGGCTTTGGAGAAAGACAACCCAAAATTTCCTTTCTGGTCTTGCCATTAAATCCTGTGGAACATGTGTTTAACCTTTCTGAGTCATCTGTAAGTGGGGGAAATCTAACCTACCTCACAAGATGCTTTGAGAATTTTAAGAAATCTTCTCCATTAAATATCTAGAGTAGTTCCAGAAACATACTGGGCACCTCCTCAGTGTCTGTTTCCTACCTTCCTGTTTCTATAACCACCATACCAAATTCAGGGACTGCGTGGAGATGGTTTGGTCTACCCAGCAGAGACAAAGAAGTCCTGCAATTGTCTGTTAATTAGATACACAAATGCAGTCAATGGAAGCCACGCTAGCTGTAGGAGAACTCAGCTCTTCCAAGAGATTGTTAGCTCAGCCCTCTGGCCTGAGACTCAGGAAATCACTCCTGCATTGTTAAGTAATTACCCTTTTTTCTTGTCTCTTTGACCTTCAGCTTCTCAAATTGAAGTTATAATTTTTGGTAAGGATTTTTGGAACAATGAATATTCTTTTACATCAAGGCCAGGCCAAAACCTCAGAGAATTCTAAGACAAATGGCCCAGGAGCCCACCCAAACCTTTGACTTCACATTTGGCCAAAGCATCCAAGTTTCTGTTTCTGCTTTGGGGCAAACCAGTGGTTGTGCTTTCAGCCCATGCGTCCTTTTAAGACCAAGCCAGAAAACTCTGGAAGGCTGGGTGCTGCCGGATTTTTCAGGGCCACACACACTGAGGGACAAAACTAACTGAAGCAGAACTTTGCAAATCTTTGCGTGTCTCATTCTGGTCACAGAAATACAGCGCTGTGATAAATGTTCTTTAGGAGTAAGGGAAGAAAGGTATTGAACATTTGTGGAGCCTACTTTATTCATGGTGCTTAAAATGTTTGAAAGTATGAATGTGTTAGTTTCTCATTCATGTCCGACTCTTTGCAACCCTATGGACTGCAGCCTGCCAGGCTCCTCTGTCCATGGAATTCTCCAGGCAAGAACATTGGAATAGGTAGGCATTCCCTTTTCTAGGAGATCGTCCTGACTCAGGGATTGAACCTATGTCTCCTGCGTTGCAGGCAGATTCTTTACCATCTGAGCCACTAGGGAAGCCCCCAGTCTTCTATTTACTTATCTAAGATGTAAGAATAATTTTGATTGCACTTTTACATAAGCAAAGTGTCCCAGGTTCTTTGTCGAAACACATTAAGCAATGCCAAATGCACAGGGTAAAAAGTGAAAATATCCCCACACCAACAACTATATTTCCTTCTCTACTTGTCCTTCCTTGTTGAAATTTTGCTATTTATTTACCATTTATGAAGTATAGTTGATTTAGAATGTTGTGTTAATTTCTGCTGCATAGGAAAGTGATTCAGTTATATGTATATGCAAATATATATATATGTATACAAGTATATATATGTATATACATATATATGTGTAAAGTGAAGAGTACTAACCACTGGACCACCAGGGAATTCCCTATATATCTATATATTTAATGTTCTTTTCCATTAAGGTTTATCTCAGGAGATGGAATATAGTTCCTGGGCGATACAGTAGGACTTTGTTATTTATCCATTCTATACATAATAGTTTACATATGCTAATAACAAACTCCCAATCCATCCCTCCCGCTTGGCAAACACAGGTCTGTTCTTTATGTCTCCAAGTCTGTTTATGTTTCATTTATAAGTTCATTTGTGTTATATCTGTGTTGTAATTTCCATCTCAAATGGATTTTCAAGAATGTGACTGTAAGGACACACTGTTGTACAATCTTCTTATTGATATACTCTGCTGACCTTTCTGTATGATTACATTTGGAGTTGCCCCCATCCTTTTAATGATTGTTTACCAGCCTATTTCATACAAGTCCTCAAATTTGTTTAATCATGCCCCATCCAGGGTCATACGCATTGTTTCCTGTTGGTTGTACATGTAAACCTTGACATGTTTATTTGTGCATCCTTGCGTATTCATCCTTCAACAGAATTTTTTTGAGCAAATTATGTATCTGGTGGAAGACTAGATGCTATGAATACAGCAGGGACAGGACATAATTGCTTCCTGCCTTCGCAGAGTTTGCAGTCTAGCTGACTGTTGCATTTCAGATGTACACTCCACTATGTCCCCACTCCTGCCCTGCTCACTAATATGATAGCTACCCCTGGTTTGTAGATACAAAGCCTGCAGCTTAAAGAAGTATATGAACATTCCCAAAGCCATGTAGTCCTTCTGTGGCATGGCTGGGAAGTATCTCCATACATGACAACAAAACTCCCATTCTGTCTCTTACCTGGCCAATGACTAATATTTGGTCAGTTTCAAACACCCAATGAAGATAGATCAAATTTACACATCTGGCATTGGATCTAAAGGTTTCTTTTTTTTTTTAACATGTGACTCATTTATTTTTAAAATTTTTATTTATTTATTTATTTTTTAAAATTTTAATTGGAGGCTAATTGCTTTACAATATTGTATCGGTTTTGCCATACATTGACATGAATCCATCCCAGGTGTACATGTGTTCCCCATCTTGAACCTCCCTCCAACCTCCCTCCCCAGATCTAAAACTTTGGAGGTCCAAGTGAAAGTAACAGAAGCAAAGAGGTTCGTTTTCGTTGTTTGTAGAACCATGACCCTACAGTCCACAAGGAGGAGCAGGGAGATTCCTGCTCCCACTATTCATTGAGGGTCTGCCCTGGAGTTTGGCATATTGGGTTTGCATGAGGGCTGCCATTATCAATTTTTTTTTATTTTCAGTTTTTTTTTTTTTTTTAGTGTGGACCACTATTAAAGGCTTTATTGAATTTGTTGCAATATTGCTTCAGCTTTAATTTTGTTTTTTTTGGCTGCGAGACATGTGGGATCTTAGCCCCTCAACCAGGGATTGAACCCAGACCCCCTTGTGCTGGAAGGTGAAGTCTTAACCACTGGACTGCCAGAGAAGTCCCTACCATTTTCATTTGAATGGGCTTGGGCAAGTCATTTCTCTATCAGATTCAGGCTTCCTTGTCTATAAAGTGGAAATTATCAAGATCAACTTTCCTGAGTGGTTGTAAGGTTTTGATGAGTCCCGTGTGTAAAATGTTTGGCATAAAATATCAACTATTATTATTGCTCTTATATTATTATGTCTTCTGGTGCTAAATCTGATCGCCCTTCAGAGTTCCCAGCTTGTTCTGCCAGTTCTGGGCCCAGCACCTGCTTCCCCACTACCTTGGCTGTCCTCAGGAGCCCCTGAGTATTTCTCAGCAGGGCCTTAGTTTCCATCTTAAGAGAATGTGAACATGATCTGGCCTCAGGATAGTCCAGGCGTGCAAGGAGCTTGCTAATTAGAAATGGAAGGGCAGGCACGCAAATGGTTTTCTGAGGAGCCATTTACACTCACCGTTTGGGAACCGGGTGTGATTTCTTCTTAGGATAACTCCATAGAGATCTGTGGCCTGTTGTCATGTAGTTTCCAGAGTCTTTTCTGTCCTTTGAAGACCTAGCTTGGAACTTGGCCCTTTGGCCGGGCTCTTACTGCCAGGCTCGACAAGCTGCAGATATTATTTGTCAAGCTGGGGCTGGGTTACCCGGCTGGGACACTCACCACTGGGCCAGCCCAGCGCTTTCCCAAGCTGGGCTCTCTGCCATGGCTGGAGAGATGCCAGCAGGGAGGAGGCAGGGCCTGTGCAGGGCCAGGATGGGAGCCCGAGGTGGCCCGCAGCTACACCGGCGGGATGACTGACATCAGCTCCTCCCAGGCAGCAGGTTCAGACAGGAGCAGAGAGAGGCTCCCTGCGCTGGGTCAGAGGGGGCATGGGCAGCTGGGAGAGGGCCCCCCCACCAGTCTGGGCTCCTCGGGGCCTGCCAGTTTTGGCGTGGCTGTTGGGGAAACCTGTTGGGTAAGCTCCCATGTGTTTCCCCATAAGGCTGGGTCTTGCAGTCCAGGCTGCAAAGTGGGGGTGAGGGGCGGGAGCTCTTTATTGACGCTGACATTTACTTGAGAAGCTGCCAAAGGGTGGTTTATGTTTCTTAAACAGAGATGTGTTATGATAGGGAGGCTGCTTCTGTGGAGGTGACGGCGAGCCGTGCCCGGGGCTGGGCCTCCCCTGACGTGTGTCCCTTCACCAAGCCCACGGGCTGGGCAATGGAGGGAGCAGAGGGCTGGGTTTGGTGGGGAGCGTGGGTAAGCACCCCTAACACAGAGCATGTGACCTTGGGGGAAGTCAGGTCACCTCCCTGGACTCCACTCTCTGCATCAGTTAGGTGAGAATGATGCCCCCTCACCCCCCAGGGATCTTTAGCGACTGTCCCTTCACTCCATCCTCCCCTTGCCGTCCAGGTATCTCACAAATATGATCTCACTTAATCCTTTAAAAACTGCATGACGTACGTACTATTATTAACCTTGTTTCACAGATGAGGCACCAGAAACACCAAATCGTTTGGCCAAGGTCTCTCTCAGAGCAAAACAGGCAGAGCTGAGATCTGACCCCACGCCGACTGGCTCCCATGTCTCCAAGCTTAACCAAGATGCTCTGCTTCTCAGATCTTGCCTAGCACCCCTCACTGTTCAAATACATCAGCCACTCACTTTGGAAAAGCTCAGTTGTGGATGTGATGATCTGATGAATACAGATCTCTTTTATTGGATTCTGAGCTATGTGCACTGTGTTTTTTTTAAAATTTTTATTAGAGTATAGTTGCTTTACAATGTTGTATTAATTTCTTCTGTAGAGCGAAGGGAATCAGTTTTATGTTTACAGTTACCCCCTCTTTTTTTGGATTTCCTTCCCATTCAGGTCACCGTGGAGTATTGAGTAGAGTTCCCTGTGCTATACAGTAGGGTCTCATTAGTTACCAATTTTATGGTTGTTGTTCAGTTGCTCTGTTGTGTCCAACTCTTTGGGACCCCAGGGACTGCAGCTCATCAGGCTTCCCCGTCCTTCACCATCTCCCAGAGTTTGCTCAAAACTCATGTCCATTGAGTCAGTGATGCCATCCAATCATCTCATCCTCTGTCATCCCCTTCTCCTCCTGCCCTCAGTCTTTCCCAGCATCAGGGTCTTTTCCAATAGTCAGCTCTTCGCATCAGGTGGCCAAAGTATTGGAGTTTCTGTTTCAGCATCTTTCCTATCTATTTTACACATGGTATCAATAGTGTATATGTCAATTCCAACCTTCCAATTCATCCCAACCCTACCAACCCTACCAATTCATACCAACCCTTGGTATCCATGCATTTGTTCTCTACATCTGTGTCTTTATTATTTCTGCTTTGCAAATAAGATCATCTGCATCATTTTTCTGGGCTTTCCCAGAATGGGTAAAGATGCCTCAGTGGTAAAAAATCTGCCTACAACGCAGGAGACACAGGAGATTTGGGTTCGATCCCTGGGTCAGGAAGATCACCTGGAGGAGGAGGAAATGGCAACCTATTGCAGCATTCTTGCCTGAAAAATCCCATGGACAAAAGAGCCTGATGAGCTACAGTCCAAAGAGTCGGACATGACTGAGCGACTGGACACACACACACCATTTTTCTAGTTTTTGTTAACCACCATATCACCGGGACCTAGCTCTGCATCTAAGATGAAACTTCTTCATAGAGAGGCTGAAGGGAAGATCAACTGAGATAAAGAAAAAACAGGTGGTTCTCTCGGAAGTCACCCGGCACTGCTCTGAGCTCACCAGAGGCACTTGGGAAATGTTTATACCTGGGACAAACTCATTGTGGGGCTATATTTACCCAGTGATGTCATTCCTCAGGGCAGCATGCTCGGTCATGAGTGGAGGCACCCCCATGTGGCAGCCACTGGAGGGATTTATTTGCCTCGTTTGATCTGCCCTTCAGACTCTCATAGATGTGCTGCTGGGAAGTTTCATCTCGGCCACAGATGAGGAAGAAGGCAGGGAGTATGTTTTGCAGACAGGCCAGCACTGGGCATGAACCTCAGAGACCTTCCAAAGCTTTCAAGGGTGGCCTCCCCCAGCGTCTCTCCAAGGTATCTCCTGCTGAACCTTGGAAGTTGGCTCGGACCATCTTCCTGCCATGGGGAAGAGTATTTCCATCACTCAGCCATCTAGATTTTACCTTCAGCTTCTGCTTCAGCCCTAATAAGAAGCATCTCTCAAGTGCCAAGTGGTTGAATATCAAGAAGGAGGCAGGAAAGAACTTGGCTTCTGGATCATATGTTCTCCCCTCACTTCCCTGCAGTCTGGGTTTGTGGAGCCTGTGGGCACGAGAGGAGTCGAGAGCCAGCCTTGAACTGTGGTCCTTAGATGGACACGCTCTGCAGCCCGTTCGTGCCTTTTCTGAGCTCCTGGAGGCAGCATGGGGACGGTGCGTGTGTGCATCTGTGTAAGGAGACACTCTGCATCTCATTTCCAACTCTGAGGACTCCCATGCTTGTGGGAAATCTGATGTCTTTTCAAAAATTCTGCAAAATTTGGCAAGAGTAATCCCCTCTTCTATCATACTCCCCCTGAGCCTCCCAGTCAAGTTCTGGAGCACATTGAATGCTACCTCGGGGCATGGCAGGCTTTGTGGTGGGTTGGCTGGTACGGTGCAAATGTGCTACCAGTCTGACCGACAGACGGACAGACAGGCTGCAATGAAAGCCTCGATCTCATCGCTGTCTAAATTAGAATGGAAAAATCTAGTTAGATGACATCAGAGAGAAATCTGCCAGTGTATCATATTTAGATGTATTTAGGCCTTATTAGCAAAGAGGATATTGGAGGAATGGGATTGGAATTACACTTCATAGCACAGCATCAGGTAATGAATAAATGACTTTGGTTTGTTTGCCCAAAGGGAGGCTTAGTCAATCAGAAAGTCAACACAGATTTCCGGGGAGCCCTGCTCTAGAACTAGGGAAGCCCTTCACTGGGACTCTCTTGCCCTCATCCTAAATTCTGCATCTGGGGTGGTAATAAAGCCAGAGAAAGAATGTGTCAGTAAGAGAAATTTATTGAATTTTTCCCCTTAGCAAATGCCTTCATCAACTCTTTGGAGAGTTCGCCAAGGCCGGGCTGGGGTTATTTAAGTTAGAAAGTGATCTCACACTGGGGTAAGATTGTTCTCAGCTTTTGTGGCTGAGATCTTTATTTTTCAAGGAGGTGTCCATACTTGCTAAAGACACTTTCTTGATTCAGACAAACCAACTCAACAGTCCCGTGGATCCTTGGACAGGACTGTTGCCTCCTAATATTGCCACACCTGGGGTGTGTGCAGGCGCCCCTGATTTGCAGCATAAATGTCTTTATCCATTTAGGGTGGGGTGGCGGCACTTTCTGCTACACTCCCCACAGGTGGCTTGGCTCTTAATCAAACTGCTTTTGATTCACATGGGGAGTCATCTCCAGGAATTTGATAGCTACTCAAAAGTGTATGCATCTGTCCTGTTGATGTGGGCAGTGTTAAGTCTCAGGAGATCTGGGGCTCTGAGAGCAGACTCTCATCTGCTAACACGAGGCTGTGATCCTGTCAATAGAAGCAGCATGTAAATCCATGTGATTGAATTTATGACTTAGACTTTTTATACAATGCTCTTCTAAAAAGGACAAACAATAGTTTCGGCTAGATTAGATTGATTAGGGCTTCCCTGGTAGTTCAGATGGTAAAGAATCTGCTTGCAATGCAGGATACCCAGGTTTGATCCCTAGAGAAAGATCCCCTAGAGAAGGGAATGGCAACCCACTCCAGTATCCTTGCCTGGAGAATTCCATGGCTGGAGAAGCCTGGTGGGCAACAGTCCATGGGGTCACAAAACGTCTCCGCTAAGCCCAGGGCATTTTGCTAGTAAGGAGGCCCTTCACTTCAGGGTGACTTGGTAAGTGCACCTGGTACACTCACCGGCAGGGACTGCATGCCCTCTTTGGACTTGAAGCAAGGCAAGGAGATCCTCATCTGGAGGCCTGAATCTTCAGGCCAGATTACAACCAGGTTCTAGGATGGAGAAGATGGCAAACATCCACGGGGAGAATTAGAAAGAGTGGGATCAGATCCTGGAGTTCTGGGCCATATATGAGCCACCTTGAGGGATGTTTATATGCCTAATAAGTACATTAAGCAGGATCCTTGGGTTTCAGGTTGATTCTGAAAACTATTGCTAGCTCCAGTTGATGGGGAAACTCCTGGGATACCATCTGTAGAATTACATAACACTGACAGTATAACTGTTAGGTTGATTAACTCTAACTGTTTGCATGGCAGGTGAGCTATTCTCTGTATTAGATTGGCTTCTTTAATCCTTGCATCAACCAAATGTGATAAATGAGTATTCTCATTTTATTAATACAGATGTGGAGATTAAGGTCCAGGTAAGTTAAATAATTTGCTCAGATTTCCAAAGCTAGTATGTGATAAAATCAGCATTTAAACCCAGGCAGCCTGACTCCAGAGCCTGTGCTTAACCATAGTGTTAGATGTCCCAGGATGGTATAAACCAGACATTTATACATCTGTTGTATAAAGGACCAGGTAATAAATGTTTTAGGCTTTGTGGGCATGTGGTCTTTGTGGCACAAGACCTGCTTTATAGCACAAAAGCCTTCCATAGACTATGCAAATTAACTTTGTGGCTCTATTCTAATAAAGCTTCTTTTATGAAGACCAGCCATGGGCCAGACTTGACCTATAGACCATAGATTGCTGACTCCTGGAATAAACCAAAGAGGGGATTGAAGTTTCACAGTCAACAAACATTCATTGGAACACTTATTAGGTGTCAGATACTTCAGTTAATTTATTTTTATTGAATCCTTCAAGAGCTATGAAGTAGGGAAAGAATGCCCAGTTTACAAATGAGAAAACCGAGGCTCAGTGAAGTCAACTTTTCTAGAGATGTATAGCTAGTAAATGGCAAAAGAGAATGAATATAACTCATCATAACTCATGTTCCTTTGTCATTTTTCTCTGTAGGCTTTCCAAGTAGACTGAAGCCCCATAAATCATCAAGTCTCCAGAAGCTATATTGCTGCCTTTTTCAGTGCAGTGTGAATGTGTCATAACTTGGCCAGGACTGGCTGCCAGGCCTGCCGGGACCTCAGAAGCCTGAGGCGTCTGGAAGAGGAATTGGTACTGGACTAGAATGGAGGGAACCTGCCCAGCCGGAAAGCTGACTGTTGATGGAGAGAGGGGTCCTAGTTGTCCACACGGATGCAGGAAATTCTTTCAGGTTCTCAGGGTGGTCTCATTTCTACAGTGGGGCATTGTGGGGTTGTGAGCCAAAAGTGGACATGTGAGCAGAGATAAATCTGTTGGCATGATCATGCTGGAGTGGCATCCTTGTTTGGAGCCGGGCCCAGGTTAGGAGCTCTGGGGAGGAGAGACCTGGGAGACACTGGGCACCATTGGTGGGGTCTGCTTCTCAGGAAGGAGTCCTAAGCACAGGAAGAGTTAGAATCAGAAACAGAAATCCTAAAAGGAGCAGAGTCGTGTAACAGAGAGAAGCACTGCCTCGGTCTCCCATCTCAGCTTAAAGACCATCTCCCCACAGAGGCCTTTGTTGACCACGTCAAATGGATGACCCTGTGCTTTTAAAATTTTTAAAACAAATTATTTTATTTTTCAAAATTTATTTGGATGAATCTAGTCTTGGTTGCATCATGTGGGCTCTAGTTCCCTGACCAGGGATCCAACCCGGGCCCCCTGTGTTGGGAACACAGTCTCAGCCACTAGACCACCAGAGATGTCCTCTGAGCATCTTTATTGCTGTGCTGTGTTTTCTTTACTCAGATACGCTCATGTCAAGCCTTTTCCACTTGCCATTTCCTCTTCTAGGAATGCTCTTCTCTCAAACGTCCATAGGCCTTGTGATCTCACTGCTTCAAAGTCTTTTTTTTTCAAAAATCACTTTCAGGGAGGCATTTCCTCCTCATTTAGCAATTTAACTCCATCTTCCCCAATGTTCCCAATATTCTATTGGCCCCTTTTTCTGTTTTACACTTTTACTCCTTACTATGCATGTATGCTTAGTTACTTAGTTATTCTTGACTCTTCTAGACCCCATGGACTGTAGCCTGGCAGGTTCCTCTGTCCATGGCATTTTCCAGGCAAGAATACTGGAGTGGGCTGCCATTTCCTTCTACAGGGAATCTTCCTGACCCAGAGACTGAACCTGTGTCTCCTGCAT
The DNA here is from genome assembly GCF_049115385.1 of Moschus berezovskii. Taxonomy (NCBI): domain Eukaryota; kingdom Metazoa; phylum Chordata; class Mammalia; order Artiodactyla; family Moschidae; genus Moschus; species Moschus berezovskii. The sequence continues at coordinate 14,582,515 of NC_142474.1, forward strand.
TGGCAGGTGGATTCTTTACCACTGAGCTACCTGGGAAGCCCTTTTCCTTAGCACTGACCACTAAATTATGACACGTGTTCCCTTTTATTTGTTTATTTTTAATTGGTCTTATAATTGCTTTAACAACGTTATGTTAGTTTCTGCTGTACAAAAAAGTGCATTAACTATATGAATACATATATCCCCTCCCTTTTAAGCCTCCCTCCCACTCACCCCATCCCACTCCTCTGTGTCTTCACAGAGAACCGAGCTGAGGACATGTGTTCCCTTTTTATCTTTTTTCCTAACTGCTCTCTAGACAGTTTAGGAAGTTTGGAAATGGATGTCATTCTGTCCCCATGTCCACAGTGTTTAGAACAGTGCCAGAGACACTGCAGGCCCTCATTAAATGTATGTTGAAATTCATCACAAGTTGTAATTATACGGGGCTTCCCTGCTGGTTCAGATGGCAAAGAACCCACCTACAAAGCAGGAGACCCGGGTTCGATTCCTAGGTTGAGAAGATCCTCTGGAGAAAAGAATGGCAACCCATTTCAGTGTTCTTGCCTGGGAAATCCTATGGATGGAGGAGCCTGGTGGGCTACAGTCTGTGAGACTGCAGAGTCAGACACGACTGAGCAATTAGCACCTTTTTCATCTCCATCTCTCACTAGACTGTGAACTCTGTAAGAGTGAAAAACGTGTCTGTGATTTCATTACTGCATCCCTCAGCTCGGCTCATCACTCAGTTGTGCCCGACTGCTGCCCATGGACTGCAGCACTACGGGCTTCCCTGTCCATCACCAACTCCCGGAGCCTGCTCAAACTCATGTCTGTTGCATCAGTGATGCCATCCAACCGTCTCATCCTCTGTCATCTCCTTCTCCTCCTGCCTTCAATCTTTCCCAGGGTCTTTTCCACTGAGTCAGTCCTTTGCATCAGGTGGCAAAAGTATTGGAGTTTCAGCTTCAGCATCAGTCCTTCCAATGAATTTTCAGGACGGATTTCCTTTAGGACTGACTGGTTTGATCTCCTTGCCATCCAAGGGACTCTTAAGAGTCTCCAACACCACAGTTCAAAAGCATCAATTCTTCAGTGCTCAGCTTTCTTTATGGTCCAACTCTCACATCCATACATGAATACTGAAAAAACCATAGCTTTGACTAGATGCACCTTTGTCAGCAAAGTAATGTCTCTGCTTTTTAATATGCTGTCTAGATTGGTCATAGCTTTTCTTCCCTAAGGCCTAGGATATATTCAGTCTTCAAGAAACACTTGTCAAATGAAAGAAGGAGTCAGAATTAGGAGAAGATGTAGCTGCTGCTGCTGCTGCTAAGTCACTTCAGTTGTGTCCGACTCTGTGTGACCCCATAGACAGAAGCTCACCAGGCTCCCCCTTCCCTGGGATTCTCCAGGCAAGAACACTGGAGTGGGTTGCCATTTCCTTCTCCAATGTGTGAAAGTGGAAAGTGAAAAGTGAAAGTGAAGTCTCTCAGTCGTGTCCGACCCTTAGCGACCCCACGGACTGCAGCCTACCAGGCTCCTCCATCCATGGGATTTTCTAGGCAAGAGTACTGGAGTGGGTTGCCATTGCCTTCTCCAGAAGATGTAGCTACTAACTGGCAAAAGAAGCCCAAGAACTTGTATGTCTCGTTGTCTGAGTTGTATAAGTAATACAGCTAATCAAGTTATATTGTGCTCATTATTTGCAAAATATTTGATTTTTTCCACTAATTTAATAGTTACTTTTTGTAAAATTTAATCATTTTTAGCTGTTCTGAATCTTGGTTGCTGTACCCAGGGCTTTCTCTGGTTGCGGTGAGTGGGGGCTACTCTTCTTGCAGCGCACCGACTCGGTCATTGTGGCTTGAGGGCTTAGTCACTCTGTGGCATGTGGAATCTTCCTGGACCAGGGATTGAACCCATGTCCTCTGCATTGACAGGCAGATTCTTATCCACTGAACCACCAAGGACATCTTCTAATAGTTCTTTGAAGGGCATATGTTGTGTCTTATTCATCTCTGAATTTAAGATCCTTGACACCAACTTAGTAGGTGATGGTTAATTATCTACCAAATGGATAACATGGAACCCAGCAGCAAAAGTCAGGTGTCAGAATACAGAATTCATTGGAGAGCCCACTCCCCAGTGAGGCTGAGTCTGCCTTGTTTGGAACTGATCCAGGGGAGACAAGACTGTATTTGCAGGTGGTGAGCGTCAGATATACCACCTGGGAAAAGCTAGGAGGACCAGACACAGAGGACTCTGACAGACCTTATCCCGGATGTTGAGGTCCTTCCAGGTGAGGCTGGCCCTGGCTGGGGAGGCAAGGGCAGCCAACAGAGAGAAGGCAGGCAGGTGAGGAGGAGTGAGATGGGATCACAGAAAGGCCAGGCAAGAACCCGTGGCCACCAGGGCTTCTCATGCTCATTCAGGGATTGATGAGAGGCAACATGGAAGACTTGGAGCCCTAGGGCTCCAGAGAAGAGGACAGGAGGAAGTTGTCCTTCACATTTCAAAATCAGAGATGTGACACTAACCCCAGTCTCCACTCCTTCATGAAGCATGTGTCCTAATTTGCTTTTCTTAACAATCTTACATCTGTAGAACACCCTGCCCAGTATGAGATGCTTACACCACTGAGTTGCTGAGTTGCAAACCATCCATGGGTTGGATCCAGGATGATTTCTGGAGTAAGCATTAATTGCCAGGGATGCCTTTGGGTGGTTATTTATCTTCAATAGGTTAATATCTTAAATGAATGCATCAAGGAATGAATGACCACATGGGCAAATGGATTCATGAATGAATGAAACAAGCTTGCTGCAATTTTTCAAGATGGGACGCGAGGGAGGAAGTGCATTTAGGGAGCATGGCAGCCCTCCCAATGAGAGGCAAGGCCAACTGGGTTTCCGAAAAGCCGTCATATCCACACTGCATGTAGCCCTAGGAGAAGGCTTTTAGAAAGTCCTTGAAAAGAGGAAGAACATGAGCTGGGATCTGAATAGTGCCCACGGTTTTTTGTTGTTGCTTGATTTTTGAGTTTGTTCCTTATGGAGAATTTCTGTGTCGGCTAATGGATACTATTTGATGCCCCGTGCACATTTTACAAAACCAGTATTTTCTAATTGGAGTCTATGCATATTTCCTGCAAAGGCATATTGGGCTGAGGAAGATGAGGCTATGTTTCCTGATCCTCTGAAAGTGTTTGCATCGATGTCTCCTTATTTCTGTAGCTGTTTCATTGTACATTTTGGTTATATGCTATTTGGTGTCCAAAAATATAAAAATGTTAACTCTGAGTTTTCTTTTTCCAGTTGTCATTACAGAGTGGATTGAAAGTGAAAGTTGCTTAGCTGTGTCCAGCTCTTTGCGACCCCCCATGGACTCTACAGTCCGTGGAATTCTCCAGGCCAGAATACTAGAGTGGGTAGCCTTTCCTTTCTCCAGGGGATCTTCCCAATCCAGGGACTGAACCCAGGTCTCCTGCATTGCAGGTGGATTCTTTACTAGCTGAGTCACCAGGTTCGCCCAAGAATACTGGAGTGGGTAGCCTATCCCTTCTCCAGCGGATTTTCCAGACCCAGGAATCCAACCAGGGTCTCCTGCATTGCAGGCAGCTTCTTTACCAGCTGAGCTATGAGGGAAACCCACAGAGTAGATTGGTTTAACATAAATAGTTAGTAGGAAAAAAGAAGAACATGAGAAAAAGAGAGTTGGTGAAGCAAAGAGGTGACACACAACGGGGAGAACTGTGAGGATACTATCCCTTCTCTGATGGCCAAAAGGCAATATGAAAGTAGAGAGAAAGAAAGATGAGAATTTGTTGAGTGTTTTCCATTGGTCAGTGGGGAGTTTGACCCTGTGCTCTCATGTGGTCCCCCCAATATTATCTAATATGGGTGTCAGCATCCTCATTTTATAATGATGACCAGGAGATAAGTGACTTTGTAGACATTACTCCTTAGAATTGAGATTCAAACCCTAGTCTCCGTGGATCAAATGATCAGATTCTTTAACTGGTGACATTTCAGTGCCTATTCTTTTTCTTTAACGATAATATCCTTCATTTTAACTTTTTAAAATTTGGCTGCATCGGGTCTTTGTTGGAGACACGCAGGATCTCTTGTTGTAGTGCACGGAGTCTCTAGTTGTGGCACGAGGGCCCAGAAGTTGCGGTGCATGTGCTTAGTTGCTCCATGGCATGTGGAATCTTAGTTCCCCGGCAGGGATTGAATCCACGTCTCCCTCATTGCAAGGAGCATTCTTAACCACTGAACCACCAGGGAAGTCCCATTTCCATGTTTTAAGATGCAAGACACTCTAGAATGCGGAGACAAGACTGGATAAAATGGGAAGTAAGGAGAGTAAGATGGGCCAAGATTATGGGAGGTCTAGATACCAGAGAAAATCCCATGGACGGAGGAGCCTGGTGGGCTGCAGTCCGTGGGGTCGCTAAAGGTCGGACACGACTAAGCGACTCCACTTTCACTTTTCCCTTTAACACACTGGAGAAGGAAATGGCAACCCGCTCCAGTGTTCTTGCCTGGAGAATCCCAGGGACGGGGGAGCCTGGTGGGCTTCCGTCTATGGGGTCACACAGAGTCGGACACGACTGAACTGACTTAGCAGCAGCAGCAGCAGATACCAGGGTAAATTTCTTGAGGTGGGGTGGATGTCTCTGACAGCATACCTTAGTTGTGCTTGGCCCAGAATCAACCTGGGTACCATGCTTTGATAGATGCTAGCTCAGAGAACTGGGTGGGGAGAGCTGAATCCATAAGGATAAAACTCAGACCTGCAGCTAAGAGTGACCTTGAAGGGTTGGGTGCTGATCCTAGAGCAGGAATTGAATGCATAATTTAGAGAAATTAATCTAATACAAAAAGTTGAAGATGAGAAGCTGAAAAAAATCACTCAGAAGAGTATTTTAATAGTTCAGAACTAAGCACTGTGACCTTGATTTAAAAAGGAGCAGTAGAAATGAGATCATTTGCAAGACATTTGGAAGGAAGAATTCATTCGATTTAATTGCTGACTGGATATCTGAGACAAAAAAGAAATAATATGCTTTGAGTAAAAAAAAAAAAAAAATCCAGTAGGTAAGCACTGCAATAGGCCTTTTTCATTCATGTTTTCATTTTATCTTTGTAACAACCCTGGGAAATATATGCCATGAGCCCTATTTACAGATGAAAAAACTGAGGCTTGGAGAGGCTAAATAACCAGGACCTTCTGTTAGAGGTGGAGTTCAAGTCGAGTTACTTCTAATTTCAAAATCTACCTTCTTTACTCAATGACTTGAGAACTGTAGGAGCAACTTGCTTAAGGGAAGCATGCATGAATATTTAGTGATTATGACATTGCAGGGACTATGTTAAACAAATATCTGGTTTCTTGAAAACGCACACACACACACACACACAAAGAAAATAAGGCAGCATGCTGAGTCATTCACCCCAAGAAGCCTGAGGGAGGTGATTATAAACAGCTGGAATCGGCATCATGAGCTTCACTAGAAAAACCAGAGGAGAAGCAGGAAGGGACCGGCTTCGGAAAGGAGAAGGAAAACTGAAGCAGGGAAGTTATTTCAGAGGACAGAGCACAGCCAGACAGAACCGGATAGAGCCAAGCAGAGCAGGAGCCTTTGGTCCTGCAAGAAAAAAGGAATCAAATGCTAAAAACTCAAGAGTTCTTTGAGTTAGACGTTGTCTCTCTGTACAAACAGTGAAGTAATAGACACAGGGGGGCCTTCCCTAGTGGCTGAATGGTAAATAACCCACCGGCCAATGCAGGAGACATGGATTAGATTCCTGGTCTGGAAGATCCCCTGGAGAAGCAAATGGCAACTCATGCCAGTATTCTGGCCTGAAAAACCCCCTGGACAGAGGAGCTTGGTGGGCTATAGTCCATGGGGTCACAAAGAGTTGGCCATGACTTAGTGACTGAACAGCGACAACAATAGACACAGGACCTGAAACTCTGATGCTCCATCACGTGGAAATGGGTTTGAGTAGAGACAGTAAATGGAGAAGGAAATGGCAACCCACTCCAGTGTTCTTGCCTGGAGAATCCCAGGGACGGGGGAGCCTGGTGGGCTGCTGTCTATGGGGTTACACAGAGTCGGACACGACTGAAGTGACTTAGCAGCAGCAGCAGCAGAGACAGTAAAAGGAGTAAAAAAAAAAAATATATAGGTAAAAGTGTGAAGCTGAAGGGCTCCACTTGTCCCTAGCACAGGAGTCCCCAGCCTCCAGGATCTAATGCTTGGTACTCTAAGGTGGAGATGATGCAATGTTAATAGAAATAAAGTACACAATAAAGTAATACACTTGAACAATTTCCCCACTCCCCACCTCCTGCACTTTGGTCCACAGAAAAATTGTCTTCCATGAAGCCAGGCCCTATTGCCAAAAAGGTTGTAAACCTCTGCTTAGAGGTTTTGTTTTGTAAGTTTCTTCTCCTGTAGCGACTTGCTTTGTCTTCAAAGTCTGAGTAATTCATTTTTTCATTGATCAACAACCACTTGGCTCACTTGACTTTTGATACACAAGCACTGAGTCACTTTCCCCTTCCTGAAACTGCTACACCTCTGAATTGTCAAGCCTGCTAAGCTATCCCCACTGATGACCCTAGGACCATCAGGGCAGCTTCGGAGCTCCAGGCCCTGGCTAAGAGAGGACTTCCATAAACACTAGTGGTGGAAAATCAACCTATGGACCAAAAATTTGGAAGTCGTGGTGGAAGTGGATTGGGACTGTGAGGTGAGACCCATTCATCTTTTGCACCCAGTCAACATCTCTCACACCTCCTCTACTCCATGGATGTAGCTAGACCCCCCAAGGACAAGTTGGATTTGGGGCATATAGATTCAAGTGAGATTGAAGAAGTGTCCTCTATAGTCCTTTAGACCTGGATGAGTGGAGATGGATGAACAACTAGGCATAAAGACATTACTTTGAAAATAACCGACCCAGTTGAGTGAGCAGGGTCCATTTGCAAATAAAAGTAAGTAGAGGGAACGTGGAGAAGGCAATGGCGCCCCACTCCAGTACTCTTGCCTGGAGAATCCCATGGACGGAGGAGCCTGGTGGGCTACAGTCCATGAGGTCACAAAGAGTCAGACACGACTGAGTGACTTCATTTTCACTTTTCACTTTCATGCACTGGAGAAGGAAATGGCAACCCACTCCGGTGTTTTTGCCTGGAGAATCCCAGGGATGGGAGTCTGGTGGGCTGCTTTCTATGGGGTCACGCAGAGTCGAACACGACTGACGTGACTTAGTAGCAGCAGCAGCGGCAATGGGTCAGTGGTAAAGAATTTGCCTACCGTGCAGAAGACACAGGACATGTGAGTTTGATCCCTGGGTCAGGAAGAGCCCCTGGAGAAAGAAATGGCAACCCACTCCAGTATTCTTGCCTGGGCAATCCCATGGACAGAGGAGACTGGTGGGCTACAGTTCATGGGGTCAAAAGAGTCAGACATGTCTGAGCACTCACACACACACACACTATGAAGTATAAAAGAAGTCACCTCTTGTTTCTGATGTGAGTGTAAAAATGTCTAAGTGTGATGCCAAGAGTCTGAGAGAGCTTGAGCATAGCATCAGATAGGCTTCACTTCAGAGCTGTCTGCGATCAGATAGCATTCAAAACTTCTCTGAAACTTATTTATACATAGAGCTGAAGATATGCAGGATGAGGATGAAACTGGATTAGTGCTTGCAAAATATCTGATATGGTACCTGGTACAGAGTAAATTCTCAGTGAGGATTAATTTTCCTTGCCCTCTTTCTGAGGCTTGATATGAATAATGACGGTCCTATGATAGCTGAAGTCTATACTCAGAGCTGGGTTGGAAAAGCCCACATGTGTCACAATTTAGAACAAGAATTATTAACTGCTGGCCACATGAATGGTGAAACAAGAGCACTGCATGATAACAGAGCTTGTTCGAGGTCATGAAGCTGTTAGGGGCAGACTCAAATTCAGTTTGCCTAAAGCTGCCTTGAAAGTTGGCTGTGAGTTCCTCACTTTTAGTTCATCTTGTTAAAGTCCGGGTGTCTGTGTTTTTAATTAAAAACAAAGTGCATCCATTCAGCTATAGACCTCCTATCTCAGCGGCCATTAGGAGCACTGTGGGTCTTTCCCCAATCTAATAAGATCAAAAAAGAAACATCCCCAGTACCCACCCTCTGCCGCATCCTCCTTGGTTCCACAGCCTGAATCTCTTTCTCTCTGAGACCTCTGCGAATCAAGAGCCATACCTAGGGATGTCAGCCCAGGAAGCTGCCCTCACCTTGTCCGTGTGTGCAGAGAACTGGGTCCTCTTAGACTCCCACAACGAGTGAGTCACTTGACCTTGGCGTGAGTGCTGAACGAGGTTCTTGGTTATAGTCTGCCTTTGGCCCTCCAAAAGCCATCCTCCTAGCTCAGGTCACTCCTGCCCAGGGCACATTTGGGATGATGGGATGCCTGAATCCCATTCAGTAAGTGCCTTTTGCATTTGCTCAATGAGGAAGGTTGAAGTAGGAAGTGGCAACCCACCCCAGTATTCTTGCCTGGGAAATCCCATGGTGGGCTACAGTCCATGGGGTCTCAGAGAGTCAGGCACGACTGAACAGGCACGGACTACTACTAATCAGGAAGGTAAGTCCTTTCTGCTGGACTGGAGCAGAAGGAGAAAAACTTTCCTCTCCCATCTTTTTCATCACTCGAGACACAGAACAAAGAGCCCTGACTTAAAAGTTCTTTTCTCTTTTCTACTACTTACCAACTGACAAATTCAGTGGTCCACTTGCAAAAATGTCTGTTTAGTGAGCTTAACCTTGTTTATTGGAAGTTCTGATGTTTGATGACATGTAGACTAAGAGTCATGGAGACACAGAACCTCCTATGAATCCGATAGACCTAAGTTAAAACCCCCAACTCTTATACTCACTAGTTCTGAAAATGTCCCTTAAAGTTTTCATTTCATCAAAGCATGTTGTATCATGGATATAAATACTTAATATATAGTGCTGGCATATAGTACATGCTCAATAAAGGGCAGTTTAAAAAGTCCTCTATAAACCATCTTGATACACATAAGTGTAAAAAAATACATATATGCCCTGCCCTATATTGTTAATAAGAAGAGCCCTTTAAAATCTTCCTGGGGTCTGTTGTTCAGACCAAACACAACATATTATAAATTCCCTGGGTTCCCTCTGAGAGAGCCCCAAACAGAAGACAGAGCTGCAGGGGACAGAGGAACTGGGCAGACAGACAGCATTTCTGCTCCTGAGGTCTGTTAGGCAATAGGAAAACACCCTTTGGGGCTGATTGCTGACAAAAAGCCCCTCCTGTTCCAAACTGGAGGCAGACTGGAGCAGAGGGAGGAAGCAAGCCAGCTTTTTGGTTTAGCTTGGGCCCAGATGGCTCATCGGATGGAGGCGGGGGCCCAGAGCTGAGCTCTCCTTTCCCCACCACTAGCGATCTGTGCGGGAAGCCATCAGAATGGGAGGTCACCCTACTGGCCAAAGACGTGTCCCGCGGGGCTCGGAGGGTGACAAAAGTGGCACAGAGTTCTCATTTTCAGGGTGGTCTCTGACGGGAACAGAGCATCCAGGGAAAGTTTTGACGATAGAACATTAAAACAGAAACACATTTTTGGGGCTGGGATTTCCAACTTGGGGTCCAAACCCCCACCCAGTATGGAAGCCTGAAACACAGAGAGAACACATGCTCTTTGGGATTCAAATTGCAAAGATCTCCTCCCTGCTTTCTTCAGGAAACACAGAAGAGAGTTAAGCTCTGGGCTCCAGGATGGAGCTGGAGAAAGAATGATCCATTTCTTTCCGAGCAGAGAAGTTGGTGTCCAGAGGATTTGTAGGAAAATGCCCTTTGCCTGAAGTCCCTGCTGCTGCCGCCCCAGCAACTAGGCTAGGCTAAGCTGATTAAAGCTCTATTCAGAATTGCAATAAACCCAGAAGATACGCCGGGGCCACTGATGGGCCTCAAGATTAGCCACTAAACTGATAGCTCTCTCTGGGATCGTGGCTGCTGTATTTTTGGAAACTGGGCACTTAGAGAAAAAAAATTCTGTTTTCTCATGGCTCTGCGTGAGGACCTCATTAATTTCCCAAAGTCTCCACAGAAGAACAATTGCTCTAATTCCATCTGGCAAGGTTCTAAAGCTTGAAAATTTCTCCTAGAATATAAAATATATGGAAAATGAATAGACACGCTTGTATATGACCTCAGTAATAGATGATCCAGTATGCATAATAGGTTACGCCCTGTATGCAAACACTCACATATGTGTACATAAATATTTTTTTTCCCTTGCCTTCTTGCCCTTATCCTGGAATTCTTAGCAATTTGGCCTGTCCCTGCTTATTAATGATGTTTCCAGAGCAGAGCTCATTGGTGCATTTTCGGCAATGGGTTGATTAATAGGGGGACACTGGGGAGCTCTTTGGGAGCCTGGGCATCGCTGGCTTGTTGACCTTGATGCTCAGGGGATAGTCTCGCTTCCAACTATGGAATCTCAGTTAGCATCATAAATTGTGGAGCCACTGGTTTTATGGCCCTTCTGCCTCCTGCTGGGAATGTTGTTTCTCTTTAATAACTGGCCAAGCAGCAGCCATGAACCACTTCCCCTCCTCCCTGCAGGTCTTGCCCCGTCATTCCCTCCCCTCCCCCACCTCCACTCTCCCCCTCAGCCCTGGTCACACACAGACACGCACATGTGCTCACAGGATCTCACACATTTATAGGCATCTTGCATAGCCATATCACTACCCACCCCTTTTTTCCCAGTTTCAGGTCTTAGTAAGGAGACAATTCACTCCCCCCCACCCCGACTTCCTTGGCACAGCTATATCAGGCAGGAATTTTCAAAAGGCACTTTTTTAAACATCAAAGAGAAACAGAAATTAACCAATCATAGAGAATATCGAGAGCGTAAAAATAGTCTTGTTTTCAAAATAGAGATGGCTGGAATCTCAGTGGAAAGAAAGGAGAGATGGTCTGCCTTCTGGGTGCTGCTCTCTGAGCAGGGGCAGCTCCCCTTTGCTTCCTGGTTTGCCCCTCCCCCTGGCCTCAGGGAGCCATCCCACTCCTTGGGTCTCAGGAACTAGTCTCCATGTGCAAGCTCACCCTGGAGCCAGACTGCTGGGAAGATTCACTTCCCTGCCTATCGGTGCCTTCCCCTTCTCACTTCAGTTCAGTCCTGTCCGACTCCTTGTGAGCCCGTGGACTGCAGCACGCCAGGCCTCCCTGTCCATCACCAACTCCTGGAGCGTACCCAAAACTCATGTCCATCGAGTGGGTGATGCCATCCAACCATTTCATCCTCTGTCGTCCCCTTCTCCTCCTGTCTTCAATCTTTCCCAGCATCAGGGTCTTTCCACTGAGTCAGTTCTTCGCATCAGGTGGCCAAAGTATTGGAGTTTCAGCTTCAGCATCAGTCCTTCCAATGAATATTCAGGACTGATTTCCCCTTTTAGATCCACCCCATCCCCACACCTAGAGAGCTTCAATGGGCCTTTTCAGGTAGTTCAGTGGTAAAGAATCCACCTGCCAATGCAGGAGACACGGGTTCAATCCTTGGGTCAGGAAGATCCCCTGGAGAAGGAAATGGCTACCCGTTCCAGTATTCTTGCCTGGAGAATCCCCATGGACAGAGGAGCCTGGCGGGCTACAGTCCATAGGGTCACAAAGAGTTGGACACAGCTGAGCACACACTCAGGCAGAGAGCTCCAAGTTTTTCAGATCTCTGCTCAGCTGTCAATTTTTGGGGGAGACCCTCGGGGATCTTCCTGTCTCCTCAAACCCCTCTCTCCACATCCAAGTGGACAGTCGATACTAGGTGCCCCCAAGGGATTGGTTCCAGGACTCTGCGGGGATTCCAGAATTCAGAGATATTTAAGTCTTTGATACAAAATGACATAAAATCTGTGTTTCACCCTTATACAAACTTCTGTACACTTTAAATCATCTCTAGCTTAGACTTTACATACAACATAAATGCTATGTAAATAGTGGCTGGCAATAGAGCATATCCAAGTTTTGATTTTTGGAAACTTTTTGAATTTTTTTTTTTCAAAAATTGATCCCCACTTGGCTAAATCTGGGGATGTGGAACCCACAGATATGGAGGGTGGACTGTACTGCTTTCTCATCCCCTTTCACAGCAACCATCATCACAGTTGTAAGTATATGTTTATTTATGCCCAGGATTAGGTTCGTGTCTGCCTCCAGGGCTGGAATGTAAACTCCTTCAGTGCAGGGATCCCACATCTGAGCGTATCATCCCTCAATCTTCGGCATCTATCCCGGTACCAGGAACGTAGTCCATAAGAAGTAAAAGTTTGTTGATTGAATAAACAACCTTTATGCGTTGCATTACACACATAGGACAGGTTCCCCAAACCTGTCCCAATTCAAACGTCTAGAACAATGCACTGCTTTCCTTATTGCGGTGGACATTGTTGGTGTCCTGTCCAGGTCCTTTTTATACTGAGCTGGGCCATCTGTCTCTCAGCAATACAAGATGTCGGTGACTCACAGCTAGACTCTTCTCCAGAGAATTACTCCCCAAATCAGGAGCTGTCTCACCCAGAAAAGTCTGGAAAGCTACACCCCACCCAGAAGGTGGTCAGTAGCCAATGGCCAGTTAATATGAGAGTGGAAAATTCTGGCCCCTTAGTCTTAGGAGGGGAACTCTGAGGTGCCTTTCAGCCTGCAGAGCTGTCTATGGGATCAGTCTGAGACAAGCCTTCAGCTGAAACCACCTCTTGGTCTGGTTTCTTCCCTGTGCCCAGCTTCTCTCAGCCCTTTACAGATTTTACTTGGGAGCACACCCTTAAGAACTTATTTGTGTATGAATGTCTATCTCAGGAACTGTTTCTAGAAGACCTAAACTAAAACACCTTCAAAATTCAGAACCAGTGGGATGATAGTAAACTAACTTTCTGGAAATAAAAACAAACCAACAACTCCGATTTGTGGAATCTGCCAAATTCTGTGGTGTAAATAACTTCCTCATGGCTGATTTCAAGCTACCAATATGTCATGGAACACGAAATTAGAAAGAGATGTGCACAGTTGGCTTATGGGAGTCAGTACAAGCCATATATGGCACACCAGAGCTTACAATATGCATGAAATTAAAGTTGTCCACAATACTGATATTATTAGTAACATCATTTGGAGTGTCAACTAAAGCGTCATTCTGAATACTTTACATTTATCTCAGTTCTCATGGTATTTCAAAGACGTTTGTACTATCATCCCATTTTACAGATGTAGCCCCTGTGGCTCATAGAATGACATGATTTATCTAAGGTCTCACTGTTAATAGAAGCGGCAGCTGAGACTCAGACTCAGACCTGACTCTAGAGTCTTAACACATGACCATATTTGGTGTCATCTACCATTGTTGCTGCCGTTCGGCCATGTCCGACTCTTTGAGATCCCATGAACAGCAGTGTGCGAGGCTTCCCTGTCCATCACTCTCTCCTGGAGTTTGCTCAGACTCATGTACTAAAGGTAATACATGCTCTCTTCATGTGTATAGACTTTTATAGTTGGCATAGCACCTTTTTTTCCACATAGTGATTTGCAATCCTTAGCATATTTGATCATTTTAATAATGTAAGCTACTCAGGGTGAACACAGCAATTGTCCAGCCAAAACATTGAGGCTTCTTGTGATTTGTCCAGGGTTCTGGGAAGCGGACCTGGAGCTGTAGATTGGGGTCTTCATGGTCCACGTGTCTTTCCAGAAGACCCTGTTTCTTTCCTCTCCAGAATCTATATTCTCAGTGGCACCCTCCCTATTTTCCACATGTGAAATCTATTCCAGTGTATCCAGAGAAGGCTGGAATTCAAGGGATTGTAAGGAATATCATGTCTCCATTCTTCAGCAGAATAAACACCCATATTAATCCATCTATAATGGAAACTCAAGTAAAGAAGATATGATTTCTAAGGGTTTGGGGTTAAACCAATCCAGTTTAGCTTAACATACAAAGACCAAGCACCTGCCAGGGAACTCAAGGGAATTTCTGAGACGTTGCTCTGATGCAAAACACTTAACGTAGAACATGGCACTTGCCAGGTAGTTGATTTGTCTAACTAAGTCCCTTGTCCTTCTTTGCTCCCAACCTGTAAGCAGATCCTGCTAAAGAGTGACGAGACATTTAAGCTACGGTAGCACTCTGCTCTTAGACCGTCCAGACCTAGGGGTGTTTGGTTCACCCCTCAACGCCATCTTGTGGGCAATGGAAACTTTGCCAGGGTTTGGGGAAACCAGCCCAGCCGTTGTGTGATGGAAACTGAATAACCTACATGGCTCTGGAAGGAAATCCAGAGAACATCTCAAAATGCAGAAGCAGAGTTTAGGAGTCAAGGGTAATGGAGTCAATGGACCTAGAGACCATCGTACAGAGTGAAGTAAGTCAGAAAGAGAAAAACAGATATGATGTAATATCACTTATATGTGGAATCTAGAAAAATGGTATAGGTGAAATTATTTGCAATGCAGAAATAGAGACAGTGAATAGAGAACACATGTATGGATACCAAAGAAGAAAGGGTTGGTGGTGGGATGAATTGGGAGATTGGGATTAACATACATACACCATTTTTTTGATACTATGGATATAATAGATAGCTAATAAGAACCTACTGTATAGTGTAGGGAGTTCTACACAAAGCTCTGTAGTGACCTGAATGGGAAGGAAATCCAAAAAGAGGGGATATAAGTATATGTATAGCTAATTCACTTTGCTGTACAATAGAAACTAATGCAACATTTTAAAACAAATATACTGCAATAAAAATTAATTTAAAAACTGGAGCATCAGGAGATGACTAAGGGGTGATCTCCTTCAAAGATCACCGTTATCATTCCTATCATTTGATAATCTGATGAGCACCATCTGTTCATTTTTGTTCTGGGGGCCAGAGGGAACTATACAGGCTTTTCCATACACCATTTTACTTATAATTTCAGGCTAAACTCAGTCACAGACTTCATCATTAAGAACTTCAGATTCCTCTGGCATTAGTTGAGTACTTGCTGGGCGCCTGGCATTGTCCTAGGTCAGTGGTAGATTCAGATAAAAATTCATGCTCTCAAAACACTTGCACTATTTGAAGGCAGGAAACCATGAACTTGATAGACTGCAGACCACAACCTGAATTAAGCAGGGCCACACACAAGGGGCCCTTTAATTCAAGGGCTGTGGACCATCCGTAGTGGGAGAAAACATTCTTGCCTTGAGGTGGAGAGATTTATTCATCACCTGAGATCTGTAAGGATACCCAGTTCATAGGCCGTCAGGGTGAACTTACCATATGGTGGCAAAGCCTCAATTTTGTACTTTTGGTGTGTCTAAACTATTCAAATCAGCTTGAGCCCAAGCTTCCTCCTCATCTTGGCTTGCCTTGGATGCAGCAGAGACAGGCAGAGCTGTAGCTGGATTTTGCAGAATCCTTCAAAGAATCAAGCAAACTGGCATACATACACACATATATGTTTTTGTATGCCTATCTATATTTTGCAGTGGTCATTTTCATATCTGGGTTTCCCTGGTGGCTCAGATGGTAAAGAATCTGCTTGCAATGTGGGAGACTTGGGTTCGATCCCTAGTTTGGGAAGATCCCCTGGAGAAGGAAATGGCTAGCCACTCCAGTATTCTTGCCTGGAGAATTCTATGGACAGAGGAGCCTGGTGGGCTACAGTCCATGGGGTTCAACGAGTAGGATATGACTGAGCGACTAACACTAACCATATCCACTCTGTTGATAAAACTAAGGCTCATAGAATTTGAAAAAGTCAGAGTCACATGGTGGGGAGGGTGGTGGTTTGACTTCAAATTCCCAGTTTTTTCCATCACACAGGCCTAGGAAGGTAGGAAAAACATCTCAGTGCGGATGCAAGTTGAAGATCAATGTCCCTGCCCTCAAATAACTCGGAGTCAAACAAAGAGGTTCTTAACCTTTAAGGGGGAAGGCCCTGATGTGGAAATAATTATGTAACTTTGAGAATCGCCCCAGAAAAATACTGGAAATCTTGCATACAGTTTTAGAGGAACACTTGGACTCCACCCACCATTCCCGATCCTCGGCTAAGGCCCTGGGCTCAAAAATACCCTAAAAGCAGATTCCTTAGTAATTCCAAGGTGCCCACGTCCTGTAAAAGGAAATGGCTCCCAGGACTCTATTGGAACCCGCATGAAAAGAATTAAGTGCCAGCTGCAAAATTTGTTCCGTGTTGGCTGCTGCCTCAATGCTGAGAAGGATGCTGTGATGACAATTCACCAGAAGGACTCAGGCCATTCAGCCAGGTTCAGGGCCGACTTCCCAGTGACCACAAAGCAGAACAGTTACCGGGAAGGGCTGTGGGTCCATTTCACGTCAAAGCAAACCTCTAGGAGCTTTGCTGGGCAAGTATGGAGATGGGCACAATTCCCTTCATAGGATAAATCTGTTTGGGAAGCATGGGGGAGGGTGAAATCCCACACTGTGTAGAGAATTTCCTTATTTGTTTTCAATCTAAATCAGAACGGTATTTCTTAGAATTGGCAGAGTGGATTATATATATAAATATGTGTGTCCATGTGTGTATTTAGAGTTGTGTTATAGGGATTTTCAGGGTGTTGGTGTGTTCTGTTTCTGAATCTGAGTACTAGTTGTATGAACGTATTCGGCTTGTGAAAATTCAGAGAGCTATATACTTAGGTATGTATTAATATGCTATTCTTTCTATTCATTTATTATACTTCAGTGTATCTATGCTGTGTGCATATTTATATATATATTAAAGTGTTTTTAAGAAGAATGAAGCAAGTGAGCTGAAACTTGAAACTTTCTGGGGGAAATAATGCAATTATCTAGCATAATTTAAACGTTTAAAGTCACAGTCAGTCAAATGTCAGCCGTAGTAATTTTAAGGTTCTGCGAACAAGGACCGGGACAGTGTGACACATGTGAACACGGAGATGCAGCGAGATCTGGTGATTGCTTTACAGTGCATCCCACAGCAGGATGCTGGGATCTCTCTGGGGCCCTGAGGGACTCCTTCCCCTGCCCCTCTCCGGGGCCCTGCCTCCTTGCTCCTCACTTCAGCCTGCTGAGTCCTAGCTGATAGGAGCTACAAGGTCAGATCCATTCACCCTGATCTGAGCAATCTTGTAGGCCCACTGGCTTGTGGAATGTGGAAGGAAGTTGCTGCCGGGTTCTTGGCGTCGTTTGCATGGGGTCTGCCAGTCTCACCATCCCTTGGCTTTCTGATGGGCTCCATTCATTCACAGGTGCATCAATGTCTGGTTAGAGCCTGCCCTGCCCACCTCTTTACCTTCTCTGTCTGGTAAGGGGCTGGACCTGGCTGGACCCAGCTGGACCCGGTAAGGGGCTGGACCCGGCTCCTTACACCCGCGCTGGTCTGGTTGCCCCAAGTTTCACTTCCTTTGCATACGAGCTGGACTTGAAACACAAAGTGTCAGCTGGCCACCCAACACAGCGGCTTTTGTGCCTGACACCCTAAGTTCCCTCCTCTCCAAAGTTCCAGCTCGTATATATGCCTTGTTCAGCTCACCCACCAGCATCATTCCATCCCTTCCTCCCCTCCCTGGCAGCTCCTGCTGTTTTGGCATCTGAGTTACGACATCTTGTGACTATGCTTTAGGGAAGCTACTGACTTGGGAAATAAGAAGGTCTGCCTGAACTCCAGGAGAAAGAGAACCCGAGCTAACTAAGAACCAGACCTGAGCTCCTAAGTTAGCAGCAGTAATATGTGAACCTAAGAGAGGCAGCAGGAGCCCGCACCACTGGACAGAGGAAATGTGAGCCCTAGGCAAGGGAGCAGGTGCCGGGGGCTGCCCAGGGCCATCCCCCTAGAGACTTAGCTTGGTTGCTTTGTCTGTTGGGGGTTGCTGGGGAGGGTGGGACACAATGACACATAGTGATGTGTGTCTCTGCCTTTCACTCTCCATCGCTGTAAGCACCCGAATCCCTTTTACATTTCTTCATTTCTCTATTCACTTTACGAAGGATTTAACCAAGTCAGTTCTCCATATGTCTTGGATCATACCACCCCAGGATGCCCCGCAAAGACCCTGCCGAGCATCATTTCTGCAAATAGATCTCAGAAGACACAATTCTCCAAGGCCAGGGTCAGGTGAAGGCCAAGGCCAGGGAGAGAGAACACCAAGTATGTTGCAGGATGTCAATAAATCCTCCAGACCTGCGGCACGATTTAGCCTCTCTGAACCCGTTTCCTCCTCATCTGTAAAGAGTGATAATGATCTGCCTATTCTCGGTGGAGAGGCCCGGGCAAGGCCCAGGGAGGGAGCCCTTAGTGAACTGTTAAGATTTGTTCTGAGCGGAACGTGAGCAGCTTTGGGGAAATGAGAGGCCGCTGGATGGTAGGAGTCTTGTGATACGGGAAGTGTTTTAAAAGTGCTCTCAACATGCATACAGCCAAACCTGTGTGGCTGTCTCAGCTGCTGATAGGTGTCTGCTGTTCCCTTGTGAAGGCATCTTTTCCCATACTTCTCCAGTTTCTCTCTATTCCTTGCAGAATCCTGGAGCTCTCACTTTTCTGATGTTTTTCTCAGTCTCCATCATTTAATTTTTTCCCCTCTCTTTGAATCTGAAAAAGTGTAGCGTTATCAAGAGTCCCACTCTTCACCTTCCATTGCTTCTCCCTCTGTTTGCTCAGTGAGTGATCTCACTCCCCCTGAATCAACTCCTGAGAACCCCCAGATCCATAATACACCCCCTTTCTGCTTCCACTTCCAAACCCAAGTACCTTCCTGTCAAGGAACCTCTTCTGTCACCCTCCAGGGCTCCTGACTGACCACATGAACTTCTGCCACCAAACTGTTCTTCCCTTTAATCTTCTGTATGTGAGTGGGCACCCCCACTTGATTGGCTGGCTGAAAAAATAAGCACCTCCAAGAACATCAACCGCATTTGTCTCTTTTCACTGTGGAATCTCAGTGCCTGGCACATGAGAAGGGCTCAGCAAATCTTTTTTTTTTCCCCTTTTAATATATAAAGCATTCATTATCTCTCCTTGCCTCATTCTCCATTAAATAATAATCAAATAACAAAACTATACAAATTAGGCAGATAGAAATTGGCTTAGTGCATAACTCAAAGCTGCATGAGTCATCTCTGGGTGTTGGGCTCTGTTCAGCATTTCATATTTTTATGTTATGCACATATCAGTATATAATAGAAATATGCACACACATTTTTAGATATGTATATGCACATATATATACACACTTGTGTGTCTAGATATGTCTGTGTATATATGTATGCCGTGTATATATGTGATACAGATACATATATATGAATATATGCGTGATTTAAATGGGGCTTTAGTGACTCAGATGGTAAAGAATCTGCCTGCAATGCAGGAGACCCGGGTTCACTCTCTGGGTCAGAGAGATCACTTGGAGAAGGGAATGGCAACACATTCCATTATTTTTGCCTAGAAATCTCACGGACAGAGGAGCCTGGTGGGCTAGTGACAACGGGTTTGCAAAGAGTTGGACAAGACTGAGTGACAAACACACACACTCCTGATTTAAATAATATACATAATTATATATGTGTAATTCTTAGATGTGTAATTTACCCATTTTGCAGATAAATAAGCAGATAACAAATAAATGGCAGAACTGCATTCATGTTCCATTTCCAAATGATTTACAGATACTAGTTTATTTAATTCTTATAACAATCTTATAAAAAGTGTGGGAGGCTACCACTTCCCACTTTATAGTTGGAGAAGCTGAAGTTGAGCGAGGTTAAAAGCCTGGCTCAAGGTAACACCTGGTAATGGTGAAGAAGGAAATGAGATGCTGCTGGGTAGAAGGGGCCTTGTGATACGGGAAGTGTTTCCAGGTTGAGAGTAGCACATGATTCCTGCCTACACAGCTCCGATCAGGAATTTTTGCTCTGCTGCCTTGTGAAAGTTGATGCCTATATCCTAACTACTTAACACCTCCAGGTCCACCCAAGTGCCAGTACTCTGCATATTACTTCTGAGTATCCCTAGTTCCTAGTTTGTCTTTTTCTCCCCAGTGTCAAGGAGAGTTCATTCGGCACAAATCAGTGCTTTCTGTTGAATAAGTGGGTAAAAAAGGAAAATGAAGAGATGCAAGTTCACTTTAGCTTTAACTCCCTCACCAGGACGCTTCCTCCACTTTCACTTTTTATAAAAGGCATTCGTTCTCCTGCTTAATGTTTTCTGTAGTTCAGCATCTCTTTCCAAAGATATGCCTCCCTATTCCTTCAGGTCCTCGCATCAATTACCATTTTTCCTTCAAACATTGATTGGAAAGGATTTGTTTGCTTCGTACAGGTCATTTCTGTCTGGTGGTAAGGCCAAGTGTGTTATCCCATGGGAATGCATCTTCATTTTTATAATGGAAGTCCACGGGAGTTAATAAAGGGAATGGAAAAAGCCCACCGCTGCCAACTGCTTAAGTACGTATCCATTCCATCCTGAGAGCCCACCTGTCCTCACCACGTGCCTCTTGGGGAATCCGAGGAGCAGTTGGATGGACACTACAGGAGACAGTGAGTATGTGACTGCTTGGTCAGAGGCTATCACGATCCTGGGAAAACTGGAGTGCTTATGGAATCTATCACAGACCCCTGGGCTACATCACTGCGAAGGGGGTCACTGGTGGTCTTGGAATGTAGACCCTCAGTCTTCGTCTTAAACTCACCCCAAAACACTTGTGCGGTTGGAATTCACTTTCCAGTTTTTTTCTGTCCAAACCAATTCACAGCCACTGCCGTGCCCTGGAGCCAAATTCTTCAACACATGTTTCTGAATGTCCACCGAAGATAAGTGTGAGATGAGAGGCAGAGTGGCAGTGGAGATATGACCCTGTGTAGAGCCAGACGCCCTGGGATTTAGTTCTAGTAGTAAGGAATTAGAAGTCACTTAGTTTATCCATGGGTTCATATCCTCATCTGGAAAGAGTGAGGGATAATGAAACTTTCCTCGTGGGACTTTACGGAGAATGAAATAAGACCTTTTTATTTTGTTTAATATTTATTGTTATTCATTTATTTGGCTGCGCCGACTTTAATTGCATCACATGGGATCTTCCATCTTCATTGCAGTGACTTTTTCCTTTTAGTTGTGGCCTGTGGGATCTTTAGTTGTGGCATGCAAAATCTTAGTTGAGGCATGTAAGGATCTTGTTCCCTGATCAAGCTTTCAAAGCAGTGAGCCCCCTGCTTGACGGAAGGTAATTGCTTATTGGGTGTTACCTGGGATGATGATGGTAGCCATGGTGATAACAATGATGACGATGATGTTGATGGTGGTAGTAGGATGCTGTGCTGGGGAAGATAAAAGGCTAACTCAGATATGGTCACCCTCCCTTTTTTTTCAGAGACATTCACAGACCAGTTGGAGCTATAGACATGCTATCATGGAGTCATCCGTGAGACAGGTATAAATAACAGGTACAGCAGTTTGGCTAGCAGAAAGCATTCCCACCCAAGGTTCTTCATACAAGCGCTAATATCTAAGTTGGGACCTTGAAACATGTAGGTTTTGAGGGTGTGGGGACAGACTGGTAGAACCAATGCTGTTGAAACCGAATCAAATCTGGCAATAACCCCTGAAACGCTGAGATATTTTCACGTTGTCTTTGCTGCATATTCTGCCATGAAAAATTGTGATTAGAATTTTACATTTATATAGCACATTTATTTTTAGAGGCTCCAGTGATATTATTAAAAACTAAACCCTTCAATTTTAATGTTGGTCTGTCTTACAAAAAATGTGTACCTTTTCTTCCAATGAGCTCTCTCACTTGTATGAGAGTTAGTGGGATGTTTGGACTAACTGTAAAGTCTAAAATCTTGTAGATATTAAAAATAAATTTTAAGAAGTCTTTCAAAAGTAAAGTGTGTTGAAAGAGCCCTGGTAATAAAGCTACACCAATTATGCTCAGAATTGCCAAGGAGTTGGAGAGAAAAACATTTCAGGAAAAAAATGTTGAAATGAAGGGTATGTTAAATATGCCACCAGAAAATCCTTAGACTATCATCCGCTTCAGAGGCACACAGCTGAGGCTCCTGGAATACAGCCCAAGCAGTGGCGGAGAATATCCATTGAGAGGTGTGCAAAAGACGCTGCTCAGAGTCCAGTGCTGCACTGTGGACCCTGGATTATCAGAGTTCTATACTACTAGGGCACTATGGGACTTCCCTTGTGGCTCAGCTGGTAAAGAATCCACCTGCAATGCAGGAGACCTGGGTTTGATCCCGGGGTTGGGAAGATCCCTTGGTGAAGGGAAATGCTACCCACTCCAGTATTCTGGCCTAGAGAATTCCATGGACTGTATAGTTCATGTGGGCTATGACGTAGTGATCACACCCCATTGTTATACTTGATGTCCTCTTTCGGGGAGTATTGTCAAAATCCTATCTTCCTGTTGGTGAAAAGCAGACTGCTGGTTTGGGATACACTAGCATCTTGAATTCTAACATCACAAATCGTGCAGGAGAACTTAATCCTAAGAGCGCAAGACAGGGAAACATGATGACTGTAGTACTGAAAGTAGCCTTTCTGAAAAGACTCTGATGCTGGGAGGGATTGGGGGCGGGAGGAGTAGGGGACGACAGAGAATGAGATGGCTGGATGGCATCACCGACTCGATGGACATGAGTTTGAGTGAACTCCGGGAGTTGGTGATGGACAGGGAGGCCTGGCGTGCTGTGATTTATGGGGTCTCAAAGAGTCGGACACGACTGAGCGACTGAACTGAACTGAATGTCCAGTTATGATGTATCTTACCACCTTGTTTTGTTTTGATTAATTGCTTTTCCTCGGTGAAAGTGTTTAGTTTGAGGGGTTGATTGTTTCGTATCTCTCTCCTCCATGGACTATAGCTTTTGGTGTCTTTCACACTTACAGAGTGTTGATGAATCTCTTATCTTGTGTGTGCCCAGTTGTGTCTGATTCTTTGTGACTCCATGGACGATAGCCTGCCAGGCTCCTCTGTCTGTGGAATTTCCCAGGCAAGAATACTAGAGCAGGTTGCCATTTCCTAATCCAGGGGCTTTTCGCGACCCAGGGATCGAACCCCCTCCGCTGGCATCTCCTGCATTAGCCGGCAGACTCTCTACCACTGTGCCACCTGGGAAGCCCAACAGAGACTGAATAAATGGATGGACCCATAGTCTGCATGCACGTTGAGCCACTTCAGTCGTGTCTGACTCTCTGAGACCCTATGCACTGTAGCCCACCAGGCTCCTCTGTCCATGGGATTCTCCAGGCAAGAATACTGCAGTGGGCTGCCATGCCCTCCTCCAGGGGATCTTCCTGACCCAGGGATCGAACCTGCGTCTCCTGCACTGCAGGCAGATTCTTTACTGATGAGCTACCCGGGATGCTCATACACAATGTATTACTCATTTAAGTCACTTGCTATTTAGGGCTATGATGAATAATGCTGCTATACAGTCTTGTGCACGATTTGGGGCGCACGCGTATACACACAGCTGTTGGGCATGTATCTGGGAATGGAACTGCTGGGTCACAGGACCTGAAGACATTAAGTTTAGTGGGCACAGCCAAAAAGTTTTGCAAAGTGGTTTTATCAGTTGTTACTTTCATGGGGTCGCGGAGAGTCGGACACGACTGAGCGACTGAACTGAACTGAACTGAACTGAACTTTCAGTAATT
The DNA here is from genome assembly GCF_049115385.1 of Moschus berezovskii. Lineage (NCBI taxonomy): Eukaryota > Metazoa > Chordata > Mammalia > Artiodactyla > Moschidae > Moschus > Moschus berezovskii. Next base: position 14,606,215 of record NC_142474.1, read on the forward strand.
GTAGCGTATGAGAGTTTTGGTTACTCTCATCACTTATTACTATTATTATTTTTTCTACCCTTTTCACTTCATTGCAGCAGCTCTTTGGTTCCTCTGTCCACATACAGTTTCATGCAACACCTTCTTCTCCTGGTCTCAGGAGGGATTTGAAGTCAATATCTGGTAGAGATTGTTTTAGCAACTTGCTAAGACTAAAGCAAGGTTGCACATTCAATACTGGAGTGGGTTGCCATGCCCTCCTCCAGGGGATCTTCCTGGCCCAGGGATCAAACCCGCGTCTCTTACATCTCCTGCATTGGCAGGCAAGTTCTTTACCTCTAGCATCACCGGGGAAATGTTATGCTGGGGAATGGCACTTATTGTGTCAGATGGCCTCAAATGTACTAAAAATATAAGATACAAGACGAGGCTTGGTAAAACTGGAAAGAGGAGGATTGGGATGGGATTAAGAAGAGAATATACGGAAGATGGTTCGAAAAGCAAGGTTTTCTAAACAGAGTGTATTAGTCCTAACAAGACTAGTTCCAGGCCTTGTTATAGGGCTTGCATGTTTTATAGAATTTACTTTCCGTAATACTACTATTAGAAATAACTCTCCTTTTATAGATGGCGAAGCTGAGCACAGAGCGGTCGAGTAAACTTCCTCAAGGAGGCACAGCTGTAGAAACAAGGTTTGAATCCTAAATGTCTGGTTTTTCTCGATGTTTAAATCATCTTGAACACTGCCTCTACACTGCTTGTATTTTGGGACTTCCCTGGTGGTCCAGTGGTTAAGACTCTGCACTTTCATTGCAGCAGGCAAGCATTTGATCCCTGGTTGAAAAACTAAGATACCACATGCTGCACAGCATGGCCAAATAAATAAATATTAAAACCCTCTTTAAAAAGAAAAAAACAGAAGACTTTAAATAAATGACTTCTCTTTCTCCCAATAATCCAGGAACATAGAGCAAGTATCGACCCAGTTTACTAGGCGAGAAGCTCAGCACTCACGGACTTATGCAACTTACCCATGATCATAGCAACTGACTGAAGGAGCCGGTGTTCTCTGAATCCAGTCTTCTTTCCATTATTCCACACTGTAGGTAGGCTTTGAAGGGGAAGGGTGGTTCCATAAATGAATCTCATAACTCCTTCATTGTCCATTGAAGAAGCAGCAGGCCTGGTCTTGAGCGGCACTGAGGCCAGAACAGAAACAAATTAGGAATCTAATCATGGGCCTGGAGCCGGGCCCCCTCCTCGAGTCTCCTTTTCCCTGCTGGGATCCTCAATGTTTCCCAGGGCCTGACCACTGCAGGCATTGTGCCAAGCAAAGCCAAAGGTTGAGTCTCTAAGAAGCCTTTAGGGAGTCCTTCTCTGGGGAAGGCGATTTCAAAACAAATCCAAATCATTTTGTTGGAGACAACCCCAGGAGAGATGAAGGTTGTGTTATGGTTCCCATCAGGCTGGGTGCCTGTTTTGAACTTGGCAACAGCATCGTCACACAACGGACACACATTTGAAAAATCATGACTTACAGCCATTGTCACTTGAAGAAAAACAAGTTTTGGATTTGAAGAATTTGTCATTGTCTGAAACTGATTTGAGTAATAACTCAGATGGTTCTAGCAAGAAAATTTAGCGTGACTACAAATGTATGCCCAACTTTGCTGTATTTGTCATTATAGGAATAGTTTTCTTTGATTATTCATGAAGTGAAGTGAAAGTCGCTGAGTTGTGTCTAACTCTTTGCGACCCCATGGACTATACAATCCTTGGAATTCTCCAGGCCAGAATACTGATGTGGGTAGCCTTTCCCTTCTCCACGGGATCCTCCCAAGCCAGGGATCAAACCCAGATCTCCTGCATTGCAGGCAGATTCTTTACCAACTGAGCTATCAGGTAAGTCCCGATTATTCATGAGGTTTAGCATTTCCTCATCTTGCCTGGAGAATCCCAGGGACGGGGGAGCCTGATGGGCTGCTGTCTGTGGGGTTGCACAGAGCTGGACACGACTGAAGCAACTTAGCAGCAGCAGCATCTTTGTTTAATGGTTGTAGTTCATGTTCAGTGATTAGTCTTTTTTTTTTTTTTGGTGTCTTTCTCCTTTTATCTATTAGTGTGTTGTGTTTTTCTCATTGATTTAGAAGGCTACTTAAATTAAGTATTCCCAATAAAATGATGTTAAAGGGATTTTTAATGATGTTAAGCATTACTTATGGTGTTAAGTGAAAAAAAGTAATATAGTTAAGTTATATATAAAATACAATCTTGGTGACATAAAAAGGAAATATGAAAACATACTTTCCCTTCCAAATAAATGAAAGTTTTAGAGGAACATTTATTGAAATATCAAGAGAAGATTTATTTTGGTTGTTGGGGTTTTTTGTGATCTTAATTTATTTTCTTCTATTTTATGTATTTTGATGTATGTGCCAGTTATCAACTTTTGACCTTCATTGCTCTGCTTGTGACATCAGAATCCCATTTCTTTGTCAGCCAACTCACTGGTGAGCGGTGTCAGTAGAGGGCGCTGGAGAGACACTGGCCTGGAAAGGGGCTGTTCCATCTTGGTTCTGTTATTGAGTCTCTGCTTGTCTAGTGGAGAGGCCAGGACACCCAGCGGCACTCACCACCAGGGGCATGGCATTTTACCATGGGCTGCTTACCCCAGCACCCAAGATGTGTACACTTTGGCGAAATTCTCCACCACCCGGTGGGCCAAAGCAGCACCATTGTGAACCCAATCTGGATCTCTGCTCTGGGCTGTTTTCTAGATTCATTCCTTCCTTGGGGTTTCTGCCTCAGCCCTAGAGCTCGTGTTGCTTCCTACTCTGCTATTTCTATTGTTCTTGGAATCCTCTTTACTCCATGCTGCAGTTAATAACACGGAGATATTACTTGGGGAGATATAGTTAATAACAAAGAGAGATTACTTTGCCATCAAAAGTCCGTCTAGTCAAAGCTGTGGTTTTTCCAGTAGTCATGTTTGGACATGAGAGTTGAACCATAAATAAAGCTGAGCACTGAAGAATTGATGCTTTTGAACTGTGGTATTGGAGAAGACTCTCGAGAGTCCCTTGGACTACAAGGAGATCAAACCAGTCCATCCTAAAGGAAATCAAGCCTGAATATTCATTGGAGGGACTGATGTTGAGGCTGAAGCATCAATACTTTGGCCACCTGATGTGAAGAGCTGACTCATTGGAAAAGACCCTGAAGCTGGTAAAGATTGAAGGCAGGGGGAGAAGGGGATGACAGAGGATGAGATGGTTGGATGGCATCACCAACTCAATGGACTTGAGTTTGAGCAGGCTCCAGGAGATGGTGAAGAATGGGAAAGCTTGACTTGCTGCAGTCCATGGGATCACAGAGAGTCAGACACGACTGAGCAACTGAACAGCAATAGTTAATAATTCTTTGTGTTAAACTTTTCCTCATCAACTCATTACATAGTCTTTATCTCCTATTTGGACTCTTAACTCCTGGAATCTACTCCTGGTAAAGATGCTGTGAAGATGGCTGAACTGACAACCAAGAATTTGGAGTATTACATAAACTTCATTGATAAAGCAGCAGCAGGGTTTGAGAGGATTGGCTCCAATTTTACAAGAAGCTCTGCTGTGGGTAAAATTCTCTCAAACACCATTTCATGCTACAGTGATAGAGTTTGCAAAAGTAAGAGCTGATGTAGAGTCGGACACGACTGAGTGACTGAACTGAACTGAGACTGTAAACTTCATTATTGTCTTATTTTAGGAAATTGTCGCAGTCACATTGCCACCTTGATCAGTCAACTGTCATCAACATTGAGGCAAGACCCTCTCCAGCAAAAGACTACAACTCACTGAAGGTTCAGATGATGGCTAGCAATCTTTAGCAATAAAGTTTTTTTTTTTTAAATTAAGGTATGTAGATTGTTGTTTTTAGACATAATAACTGCACATTTAATAGACTGCAGTATAATGTGATCATAACATTTATATGCACTGGGAAACCAAAAAATTCATGTGACTGGCATTATTGACATATTTGTTTTATTACAGTGGTCTGGAACCAAACCTGTGACATTTCTGAATTGTGCCTGTAAATAATAATAATACTTTTTCGTAGACCATTCAGTATTTGTGACAAATTTTGGTGTAGTACTCTCATTGGCTATAATGATAAGTAATACTTTTATTTTGGTCAGGTTTTGGCAAGAAGGCTTCATTTGCTTTATTGAATTTGTAGTTTTTTAATCAGTTTTTGTGTCCTGGGAAAATGAATATGCTGTAGAGTTTGCCATATGGAAATTTTAAAGAGATCACCAGTAAAACCATCTGGGTTCTGGGATTTGGGGGAAGTAATTTTTCTTCTTTGGTTGTCAGCCTGACCCTTCATCAAGCCACTGATGGAATCAGTCAGTGACCCAGAGCCGTAACGCACTGTCAAGAAACTCAACTCAGATTATGATGGATGTCCAAAGAAAATAGTGGAAATCCAACTTTCGTCTGCTGTTCACGGACTCGCCGTTCTCTCTATTGACCATCCTTGAGACAGCTCAAATCAGCAACGATTTTGGGTACCACTATGAAAAAGCCATGAGAGATGTTAAGTCATAAGGCCTGAACTTACCCTCAAGGAGTTAGATGTCCAACTGATGAAAAAGGGACTACTTTGCATTCACCAGGAGCCAGAGTGGTAGAGACTTTCTATCTAGCTTCTCATTTAACCCTCTGCCAATCGTGAGACATGTGGGTCATTTTTCCCTTTTTGTGAAAGAGAAAGCACAGTTTCAAAGGTAAAGGGACCGGTTCAGAATCATTCAGTTAGCAAATGGCAGAGATGAGCTGTGGGATTGCCTGGTAGCTCAGCTGGTAAAGAAACCATCTGCCGTGCAGGAGCCCTGGGTTGGGAAGATCCCCTGGAGGAGGGCACTGCAACCCACTCCAGTATTCTTGCCTGGAGAATCCGAATGGACAGAAGAACACAGCGGGCTATAGTCCACGGGGTCGCAAAGAGTCGGACACTAAGCATAGTACAGAGAAGAGCTGTAACAGGTCTATTGTCTCCAAATCTCTTACGGTTTCCCTGAAATATCATTTTTCCTAAGCAAATCATTACCAAGCAACTCATCTGTTTAAATAACTGATGAAGGGCTTAGAAAGCCAAAGGGACATCAGGGGTTCATGGAAGACACAAAGCGTTGCGCTCCTCTGTCTCCCTGAAGCATTGCTTTCTTGTTCCGCTGATTTGACAGCTCATCAGGTGCTCTTCGGGACACAGCTCACCTGGTAGCATGGATTAGCTATTCATGTCTCATCCCTCCACAGTGAGGTCATCAGCACACAGACTTGAACCCAAGTCTTTGGGCTTTAAGTCCTGCTCTCCCTCCATCCAAGGAAACTCAGCCTGAGGGTCAGAATCAGAAGAGTAAGGGACTGGGTCCCTTGGAAATATTAGGGGGTCATTTTCTGGCCATCAGACACTGGGATGATATTACTTTATGTCTATAAAGAAGAAAAAAGAAAAAAAATTGCCTTTACATTTTTCAAGCTAAAGAGAAGATTAACTTTTACTCTGTTCCAATTTACTATGGGATCTTAGGCAAGTCATTTCTCCTTCAGGGGCTTTAATTTCTAGATTTGTCAATGATGGATTTGATTTCATGGTCTGTAAGTCTTTGAATTTTGCTTGCAGATTCCTTGATCTAGGAGCACAAATTCTCTTATAGAATTAGAGTTGGGAGGGCCTCCCACCTCACCACCCCACTCTCTCTAAAGGTTGTAAGGGTTACATTGTCTATAGGGCTTCCCTGGTAGCTAAGATGGTGAAGAATCCGCCTGTAATGCAGAAGACTTGGGTTCAGTCCCTGGGTTGGAAAGATCCCCTGGAGAAGGAAGTGGCTACCCACTCCAGTATTCTTGCCTGGAGAATTCCATGGACAGAGGAGCCTGCAGGCTACAGTCCATGGGGTTGCATGGGGTGGCAAAGAGTCATACACGACTGTGCAACAACTTAAAAGAAATCGTAAAACTAATCAAAAGCCACCTTCCTTCTCAAGTCTAAACAATGTTAGTAATAAAAACTTATCTCCACCGGGGCAGATGGCTTCCTCCCTTGCCTTTTGATCGATCGCTGTCTTATGCACAAAGCACACGGCAAGTGCAGCTAGACGCTGTTACACCCTGTCTTAGGAATGAATGGGTTGAAGACACAAAGAAGGCAAGGATTAGAACCCATGTCAGGCCAATGAGGCCTTTGGATTCCTAGTCCTGGCTCTTTCCTCCAAGTCATATCCTTTGTGAACTGATCTTGACAATGACCTTGCCAGGATGGGCAGAGGAACATCTCCTAGCCTAGAGGACAGCATTTCCTGGCTCTTCCAATAGAGAGAAGTCTCGAAGCTGGGTCTGGTTTTCTAATTTTAAAAAGGCACTTGAGCATCAGTGCAGACACTCTGAGATTCATCACTTAGAATCAGTTCCCTAGGCTTTAGACCTAAGAGAGCTGGACTCAAATTCCAAACCTGGCCCATAGACATCATGCAAACCCAGGCAACATTTATAACCCAGGCAACTTTGGTAGAATGGGGATAATACTACTTCAAACAAAATGTTGTCAGAAAGAATGGATAGATAATTTTCATTAACTCTCTAGTTGAGTGCCTGGCCCATGCATGTTTGTTTTCTGTTTCTGGTGCTGTCATTAAAATGAACAGCCTGCTCGTTCCAAGTATTCAAGCATATGGAGGGTGAAGGGCCCTCTTGCCCTAGGGTTCAGAGGATGGGAGAGGGACAGCAGACCTTGGCCCCAGCAGTTCCATAACTTCCATAATTCACCCCTCATGGGTAACGTGGTGTGGTGCAGATACTAGCTGTGCCGAGGCTGCAGCCCGTGTGAGCTGAGAGCACGGCTGGGGAGCCAGCTACAATTTTAGCTCCAGTGGAATTTCCTGGTTTTGGGGGGTCTGGAGTCCGAACCTTCTCTGGTGCTGGTGCTGCTTTGGCTGCCAGAACCGGGTGGTAGACATGCTTTCTTTCCACCCGACCGCCCAGGGTGAGACAGGAGCCCTCCTCCCGGGCCCTCTAGCATGTGGGGCTGGCCAGGGCCTCCTGAGCAAGTTCCAGCAGCTTCTTCCTGTGCGAACGCCTGTGGGCTCAGACCATTGCATTGCTCAGTCAGGCCTGGGTGGAGAACTGTTTGTCTCTGCCTGGAGAGGAGGAGGCAGGGTTCACAGCTTCCCTAATAAAAGGTTAGTTATCCTGCCCCTGGGTCCTGAAATCCAGTTAAAGAAGTTGTGGCTTTCATGTAAAAAGCCCTCATGGTTCCTGAATGACTTATAGTCCCCAGGTTGCAGGGAAGAGAATTCACATCAGGCTAATGAAAGCAAAATTTTTAAAGTAGTTTTTTTTTTTTTTTGAAGTATATAGTGGATAGTTATGGAGAAGGAAATGGCAACCCACTCGAGTGTTCTTGCCTGGAGAGTCCCAGGGACAGGGGAGCCTGGTGGGCTGCCGTCTATGGGGTTGCACAGAGTTGGACACGACTGAAGTGACTTAGCAGCTTAGCAGCAGCAGTGGATAGTTAAGAGAAGTAAAGGAAAATCTGCATTTCCCAACCTTGAGAATGACAGAAAGCAGGAGAACTTGAAGGAATCCAGCAGTAGGAATTCATGGAAAATCTCAAAAAGTACCTCTGGAAATACAGTTCCAGTGATTTATGATTTTTTTTTTTATACTTGACTCAGGGCTTCCCAGGTGCTGCTAGTGGTAAAGAAACCCCTTGCCAATGCAGGAGATGTTAAGAGATGCGGATTTGATCCCTGGGTCGGGAAGATCCCTTGGAGGAGGACATGGGAACCTACTCTAGTATTCTTGCCTGGAGAATCCCATGGGCAGAAGAGCCTGGTAGGCTACAGTCCATAGAGTGGCAAGGAGTCAGACATGACTGAAGCAACTTAACACACACACACACATACACACACTTGACTCAACATTCAAATTCTCTCAAAGAGGAAGTCCAGTGGGCTAGGACAAAGAAGTGGCAATCTCCAATCTCTCAATTTTGCATGTCCTGAAATATAACTGGATTGATTGCTGTTCATTTGATGCCCAAACTCTTGGAACCAACTCACAGTAATCAAACTCATAAACAATTGATGTATAAACCAGATTACATTGAACCAATGTACAGTCAGTCACCTTTACTTTCCAGGTGAACTTATTGCTTCTATTTATTATCAAGGATCTCTTCTTCTACTTATTCCCTGGTGTCACATTCAAAAAAATGTTAGAAAGTTGTTCATTGAACTTAAGGGGTAAATTTATTCAGTCTGGAGAATAATTCTGGCCATTTTTTTTTCTTGTTCCATCTTCTTTTTTCCTAGGCTTCATTCATATTACTCCTCATTGCCACTCTACCCACTTGTTAGACATAATACCAGTTGGGTGTCTGAATTTCTGGTCTGGAGGGCTCACCAAAGCTACCCCAATGGGGTTCACACTTTATTGCTTTCACCCTAAAAAAGTCAGTAATTCTACCTCTCCCTGTAACTGGAAAATGTCTACTTTAACCTAGTTATTCTTTCTGCAGAGAACGTTGTATATAACGAACACATCTGTGTGACTGTTGGAAGCCTTCAAACAGGGTTATAGAAACTATTTTACTGACAGAAAGAAGAGACCTATATGGCAAAGAAAGAAAAGAAAATGCGTCATTGTTATCAATAACATCACTGAGCTGTTTGGTAAACCACACCCTGCTCCACCCCATCCCATGTCAAAACAGAAATAAAAATGAAATGTAAAGATACTACCAGACCATGAGTCTTAAACACATGTTAAATACAATAACTAAGAGTAGGTGTTCTTCCAAAGGGGCTTCCCAGGTGGCGCTAGTGGTAAAGAACCCACCTGTCGATGCAGGAGACATAAGAGACTTGGGTTCGATCCCTGGGTCAGGAAGATCCCCTGGAGGAGGGCATGGCAAACCCACTCCAGTATTCTTGCCTGGAGAATCCCATGGACAGAGGAGCCTTGCAGGTTACAATCCATAGAGTCGCAAGGGTTGGACACGATTGAAGCAACTTAGCACGCACACATTGCATGCATGCATGTTGTTCTTCAAAAAGCATGAAAAATACTCTTCTGGGCTAGTGTGTGTGTTCTGAAATTGTACTTGGTCATGCGAGTCAGTTGGGTCCCCATTTCCACAGCCTGCAGGATTTCTCTGATTCAAATCAGACTCAGAATGTTTCAAGAATTGCAAGACTATTAAAGACATATTGATCATATGTAAAAGAGACATTTGTGTAGGTTGTTAAGTTAAACAGGAAACATAAGGCCTGAGGCTGTGTCTGGTTCTGTATGGTGCCAGGAGAGCAGATCTTTCCAAATATAGATAGATTGGGTGACACTTCAAATCATGTTGAATGAAATAACCCCTTGCCCGCTCCATTCTGGAAATCAGAGTTCAGACTTCTAGCAATTCCAAACATCTGGACAAATACACAGGTAAGTAATGTGGGAAACTGAGAGGTGGATGGATATGGAGGCAAGATCAACAGGTGAGGAAATGTCCACAAATCAGCAGAGGGGGGATATTAGCTTGGGGGCGTATTTGTATATTATGAAGAAATGAAAGGAAGATGGGAAGCCAATTAGGAGAATACCGTAGATGATAAATGAGTTCTGAGCAAAATTCCCCTCTCCGGGGAGTTCTCATGAGGCTAACTTGAGGAAAACAGTGGTGGCGGCTGCCGGCTCTGGACACCCACTGCCCTTGGCTCTGCACTTTGGGTCTTTCTGTTGCTCTCTTCTGTCATCTGATGCCCAAGGCAATGGATCACAGTCATAAAGTCGGCAGCTCAAGGAAGTCTTTGCTGTGCTGGGATCTAGGAGGACTGGGAACAAGCTAAATCTTACTCATGTCTCAGATGATTTCAGTGTGTTCTGGACGCCTTACACTGAGGGAACACAAGCCAGCCATGTTAGTCATCTGGGGATGGGGTTGGGACACATTTCAACCTTAATCCCCTGGGAAAAGACACCATCCTGATGTTGCACGTATGACCCTCAGGGCATATCTCACTGTTCCACGGGAATAATTCAAAGACGAGAAAGCCAAGCCTCCACAAACACAAAGAAAAATAGTAAATGATGCAAGTACCTACAAAGGTAGAATTTTGGGGGAAAGGATCATAAAATGATTCTTTGATGAGCGCTCCAGAATTTTTCCAGAGAGAGTCTGCTGTCATTAATGTATTAGAATGCTATTCTTGATGAAAAGCTGACAATGAGAACAATGCAGCAGTAACATCCTTGGAAGTATGTAAACAGTTGGCAAAGAAGCAGTTTTCTGTCAGAGAAAGCTCAGTGGTATCAATGTAACTTTGATGGAAAGACCATAGCTAGAGGGAATACTCAAAATAGCTGTGGAGTTTAAGTCAAGAGTATAATGGAGGGTCTTCCCTGGTGGTTCTGTGGTTAACAATCTGCCTGCCAATGCAGGGGACACAGGTTTGGATTCCTGGTTTGGGAAAACCCCACGTGCCATGGAGCAGCTGGGTCCCTGGGCCACAACGACTCGTGCTCTAGAGCCCACAGTCTGCAACTACTGAAGCTCCCTTGCCCTAGAGCCTGTGCTCTGCCACAAGAGAAGCCACTGCATTGAGAAGCCTGCACACTGCAACTAGAGTAGCCCTGCAAGTAGAAAAAGCCAGCGCACCATAGCAAAGACCCAACACAGCCAAAGACACATAAATAAATTAATAAAATTTTTAGAAAGAGTATAATGGAGAAGAAAATGTGGACCTGAAACTTGAGAAAAGACAGTAAAAGCAAAACTGGGAGAAAATGCAAAATTATCGTTGGAATATCTTGGGGAGGGTGGAGCTGAAGGAAACAAATGGTTAGAGGACAGTGAATCAGAAATACAGCCATGCACAGTGATAAAGATCTGTTTCTATGGAGAGCTTAGTGTCTGGGACTTAACCCCTGTACGGTTTTAACCCTAATTCTATCATTGAGAGGTAGGGAGCCAAGAACTAGGCATAGACGGACGGGACTCTCAGTAAATGGGTCACAGCTACGAAGGGATCAGAGATTGGGTGTATTTTCATTCAGTAGAATGCTTGATTTTTTTGTGTTAAGTTATCATGGATGGGAAAAGATTCTGAATCTTCTCTGTGTGGGTGATAGAGGCTACCATCTTAGCTTCCTTCTTTAACTCCAAGTGTTCAGCAAACCACTGAATGGTGACTTCAAGTTACACTCTTGCTAAGTACAGAACCTAGGGTGACATAGAAGAAGCTACTTCCATTGTAAACTAAATTTGATTTTGCAATTAGCAAAATGATAGGTTGGACTCACCCATGCTTATTGCTATGCTTACATACTGGTTATTACTTCTGGGTGTCTGAAGACAGGCTTTTCTGTAATGTCTTATGCATTTTTGTACAATGAAAAAGAAAATGCTCTTTTCATAGGCACAGGCTTCGTAGAGCAACGGTTTTTCCAGTGTTCTTGGGCTCAGTCTCCGAAACTGGCATATGATGTTCCTTCTTATCCGATTACCTCATGATGTACACATGAGGCGAGGGACAGGGGAACCATGGACCAGAAAGGGAGAGATCTGGCAGCTTGAAATACACTGAACACAAGAGGCATTCCTGCAAAGTAAAGACCTTACAAGGGGCAGGGGAGTAGATTTTCTGGTTTAAACAATACATGTTTGTTAAGAGATGGTCATGTGACCATGACTTCACCTTTATGAGGAAGATAAAGATGACTGGAAAGTCTTTCCAAGCGAAAGGCTTTTTAAGGAAGCAAGAGTCAAGGCAGAGAGGTCAAACAGGTTTTACTCCCCAGAGAAAATTTAATGGGTCCACAGGAGGGTCGTCAAGAGACAGGTTATGCTGTGATGGATTAGTGGTGTTGGTGTGAATGTGAAAATAAGAAGGAGGTGCGTTATGTCTTGATACAGGGCCATGGCATCTTTGGGTCAGAGTGGGTGTCTGGTCCTGCTGAATCTGAGAGCCGCTCTATAGAGCTTTAGCTCTTATGATTTTTTTTTTTCCTAGGAGAGTCGGGCACGACTGAGCGACTGAACTGAACTGAAGAAAATAAAACTGTGGAAAGTTAAGGCAAGACATTAACATGTACTGAAGACCTATCAAGTTCTGGTCATGGGAGAAAGTGTGTTGAATGGTCCTTTTTATAAGACAAGGGTAGATTTCTTCATTAAAAAAAAATCTGTGGAACTTCTTTGGTGGTCCAGTGGTTAAGAATCCACCTTGCAATGCAGGGGGTGCAGGTTCCATCCCTGGTGGGGAAATGAAGATCCCACATGCTGCAGGGCAACTGAGCCCACGTGCTGCAACTACTGAGCCTGTGTGCCTCCACTAGAGAGAAGCCTGCCAGCCTCAGTGAAGAGCCCGCAAGTCACAACAAGCCACCCTACATGCCACAGCTAAGACCCAACACAGCCCAAGGTAAACAAATACATTCTAGACACATGTGAAAGTGAAAGCCATTCAGTCGTGTCCGACTCTTTGTGACCCCGTGGACTGTATAGTCCATGGAATTCTCCAGGCCAGAATACTGGAGTGGGCAGCCTTTCCCTTCTCCAGGGGAATCTTCCCAACCCAGGGATCGGACCCAGGTCTCCCGCATTGCAGGCAGATTCTTTACCAGCTGAGCCACAAGGAAAGCCCAAGAATATTGTAGTGGGTGCACGCCAGTGTTCTTGCCTGGAGAATCCCAGGGAAGGGGGAGCCTGGTGGGCTTCCGTCTATGGGGTCATACAGAGTCGGACACAACTGAAGTGACTTAGCAGCAGCAGCAGCCTATCCCTTCTCCAGCGAATCTTCCCAACCCAGATCTCCTGCATTGCAGGTGGTTTCTTTACCAACTGAGCTATGAGGGAATAATTTAAAAAATTATTTGGGTAAAATTGGGTATGGAGAGTTGGTGCTGAAGAGAAAAACAAGATGGAATAATAAACCTATAGATAATACTGGCTTGGTGATAAAGGAAATGAAAACAACTTGTCTTGGCTATAGACCCTTATCCTGTCATTTAAGAGTAAGGGCATATGTGAGTGCTCAGTCGCTCAGTTGTGTTGGACTCTTTGAGACCCCATGGGGTTTCCCAGACAAGAACCTGGAATGGGTTGCCATTTCCTTCTCCAGTGGACCTTCCCAACCCAGGGATTGAACCCACATCTCCTGCCTTGGCAGGCAGATTCTTTTCCCACTGTGTCACCTGGGAAGCCCGGGGTAGGAGCAGAAGTAGGGAAGAGGGCTGGGAAACAGTGTGTGATTGGCAGCTGCAGAAGTGTGGGTGATATATATCTCTTAGTGCAGTGGAGTGTCTGGTTCTGGTGTGTTCAAGTGCTCGGTGGGGCAAGGTTCTTGCATCATGCATCAGGAGGAAGGACCCCAGAAGTCAGTAAGGCATGAAACTTGAACTCTAAGAGAAATTGCCTGAGAAAAATTTCAAATAAATATCTTTGGCTATTTGTGTACATGTCAACATATTAAAGGTCTTTGAGTCCTCAATTCTACGTGGTGAGAAATCCCTGGTTAATCTTTTCCACCAAATCATTTCACTGATGAACTCTTCCCCACCCCCACCCCATACAACCACAAAAGGGGTGTTCTGTAGAGAATGTCCCCTAGACTTCTGACATAAGCAAATGGCACCCTGATAAGCAGACACAATTGTTTTGTCATAATTATGTTGTCTAAGTCAACTTGGACTGGATAACTTCTGTGTTTATAACAACAGAATCTTATTTCTCACCATTCTGGAAGCTGGAAGTTGGACATCAGGGTGCCTGAGTGGTCAAGTTTTAGTGACAGCCATCTTCTGGGTTTCCCCGGTGGCTTAGATGGTAAAGAATCTGCCTACAATGTAGGAGATCCAGGTTTGATCCCTGGGTCAGGAAGATCCTCTGTAGAAGGGAATGGCAAACCCTCCAGCATTCCTGCCTAGAGAATTTCATGGACAGAGGAGCCTGGTGGGCCACAATCCATAGGGTCACAGAGAGTTGGATATGATTCAGTGACTAACAGCTTCTTCTGGGCTGCAGACTTCTGATTTCTCATGTATTCTTAGCCAGTGGAGGACCTAGGGATCTCTGTGGGGTCCCTTTTATGAGAGAGCTTATCTCATTTATGAGGTTATTTTTTGTTTATTTGCTAAGGTGTGTCCGACTCTTTGCTACCCCATGGACTGTAGCCTACCAGGCTCCACTGTCCATGGGATTTCCCAGGCAAGAATACTGGAATGGGTTGCCATTTCCTCCTCCAGGGTATCTTCCCAACTCAGGGATCGAACCTACATCTCTTGCACTGGCAGGAAGATCCTTCACAATTGAGCTGCCCGGGAAGCCCATCATTGTTGAGGAGTCTACCCTAATATCCCAAAGGCCCCACCTCCTCTTACTGTCACACTGGGGATTAGGATTCTAAGGTGTGAGTTTTGAGGGAGACACAAACATTCAGGGGCTTCCCTGGTAGATCAGAATCCACCTGCAATGCAGGAGACCCTGTTTCGATTTCTGGGTTGGATAGATCCCCTAGATAAGGGATAGGTACCCACTCCAGTGTTCTTTGGCTTCTCTGGTGGCCCAGATGGTAAAGAATCCACCTGCCAGGCAGGAGACTTGGGTTCGATCCCTGGGTTGGGAAGATACCCTGGAGTAGAGCGTGGCAACCCACTCCAGTATTCTTGCCATGGAAAATCTCCACCAACCTGGTAGGCTGCAGTCCGTGGGGTTGCAAAGAGTAGGACACGACTGAGCAACTAAGCACACAGACATTCAGACCACAGCATATGCCTGCAGATTCTACATCACTGGGACAGACTCTGGCTACCCCAAATGCTTGATGACAGGTGGACGGTAAGGAGAGGTGTCTTGCTGGGGGAACACCGCCATATTGGGAAGAGTTTTTTACTTTTCATCCCAGTGGGCTCAGCATCACCTTATGATGTTTGTCTGCTCCTTTCCTCTCTTGAGTTCCCACCTGGATCAGCATCAGCACCAGGAAGGGGCAAAGTGCGGCACTTGGGGTCAGAAGGAGGTGGATTTGACGTCACAGGATCTGACTGATCCCTGACGCCGAGGAGCACCCACCCAGCATTTCATCTCAGAGCCGTTTCTGTGGGTTAATGAAGACGTCAGCTCCCAGCCTCAGCCACACTATGTAAAAGAACGACTTATTGCCTGTTCCATCTCACTGACTTTTATAGTGATACTTAAACCAAAATGGTGAACTATTACACTTCATAGCCTGCAAATAAAAGCAGGATGTTAAAAAGTAGGGGCCGTAACCCCTGATTGGGCTGAAATGGCTTGTAATCTTGAGACGACTTAGTTTGGCTCCCCGGGGCCAGAGCCTGGGGCACTGGGTCAGAGCCAGACAATGAATCGCAGTGTCTCTGGGCCCAGGCCACGTACTTGTGGGAAGCAAGCATCCTTAGTAACGGCATGGTGATGAGCAAAAGGCGTGTGCAATTGAAGATGGTTGTGAGAGGGTGTTGGGGACGGGAAAGCAGAGAAACAAGTCATGTCGCTGCTTTGCAAGGCAGTGCACTCAGAATCCTGCCCTCCAAGCCTCACTGGAGAGACCCTGCCCAGATTCCGGTTTTCCTTAGACACAAATGTGGCCTCAGATTGTGTTCGTGTCCATTAGGAGAAGCCAGAGGGTTACTCGGAGCCTCAGCCCAGAGTCTAGGTGTGCTGAGGGACAATGCAACCCACACTGGTGCCTGAAGATAGTGTGCTCTTTGATGATGTTATTCATTTAAAAGTAGAGGTTCTTTATTTGCTTAAGTGAAAGTTACATGAACACAAAGCAAAAAATTCAAATAGTATTTGTCCTAGGTAAAGCTTCCCTGGTGGCTCAGAGGTTAAAGCATCTGCCTCCAATGCGGGAGACCCGGGTTCGATCCCTGGGTCGGGAAGATCCCTTGGAGAAGGAAACGGTAACCCACTCCAGTATTCTTGCCTGGAGAATCCCATGGACGGAGAAGCCTGGTAGGCTACAGTCCATGGGGTCGCAAAGAGTCGGACACGACTGAGCGACGGAACGGAACGGAAAGGTCTCTTTAAAGCAGATGCTGAGAGAAGGATTCATGTGCGGGGAGTCTCTTTGAGAGGTGATCCCAGGAAGCGTGGTAAGTTGGAGACTGAGGCAGGGAAGGGGTATGCCAGTAAAGAGGGTGTGAAAGGGGGACGGGGGACTGCTGTGGAGGACTGGGGTGCACACGTCTGTGGGGACGCCCGAGAGGCTGTGAAGAACACACTGCAGAGGGGTGAGAGTGCTTTTCCTTTCCTGCTGCGCATCATGAGTTGAGATCTGCGCCCAGGGGCGTCTGACCTGACCCAAGTCAGGAGAGCAAGAACAATCCTGGTGGCAAGGGACAGAGAAAGAGAAAGGGAGTGGGGAGAGGGAGAGAGAGAGAGAAGGTTGAAGCAAAAGTAATGCATATGGGAACACTAGGTGAAGCTGTAGGTAACCTTTGGTGTGGGCTGAGCCTAGCCAGCGTCTGCTGTGGCACTAAGTAATAAAGTAAGAAAAGGAAATAAAGTAAGAAAAGGAAAAAGGGCTCTTTGCTTTTTTCAGATGAACCCAATTCCCTTTTCCCAGTATGAACTACATATAACAGTTTCTAATTTACCTTTTCCTGGAATCTCATTTACTGCATATATATATATACAAAGAAAGTAAATTTTATGTGTATACATATATATTATGCTGGGAAAGATTGAAGGCAGGAGAAGGGGATGACAAGGGATCAGATGGCTAGATGGTATCACCTACTTGATGAATAGGAACTTGAGCAAGCTCTGGGAGTTGGTGATGGACAGGGAAGCTTGGTGTGCTACAGTCCATGGGGTTGCAAAGAGTCGGACATGACTGAGTGACTGAACTGAACTGATACATATATAAAAATACATGTATATATTATGTATATACAACTTTGTTTTTAAAGTAATACATAATTACCTACTTCATCCTTTGTGACAGTTGTATAGTATTCCATAGAGAGGATATACTATAATTTTTTGTGGTCCATTTTAATAAACAAGAATGAAATTAATTCATGACATGCATAATAAAATGTAATTTAACATACTATCCTGACAGATTTTTCAACCACATGGCAAGATGTAACTCAGTCACTGCTCTTAACTAGATTGGGTAGCTCCCTTCCCTTTGGTACTAGATGCTGTGTGATACCGGAGAAGGCAATGGCAAGCCACTCCAGTACTCTTGCCTAGAAAATCCCAAGGATGGAGGAGCCTGGTGGGCTGCAGTCCGGGGGGTCGCTAAGGGTCGGACACAACCGAGCGACTTCACTTTCACTTTTCACTTTCACACATTGGAGAAGGAAATGGCAACCCACTCCAGTGTTCTTGCCTGGAGAATCTCAGGGACGGGGGAGCCTGGTGGGCTGCTGTCTATGGGGTCACACAGAGTTGGACACAACTGAAGTGACTTAGCAGCAGCAGCAGCAGCTGTGTGATCCAGAATAAGTCACAAAATTCTCTGTGCTTTAGTCTTTAGTATATGAGGAATCCAAATACACAGAGCACTTACCTAAAAGGTTTGTGGAAAGGATCATGTTAGATAATTTTTCAAAAGAGTTTAGCATATAAGAAAAGTTCAGTAAACATTAGCTGTTAGTATTAGATTCCCCAAGTGGCACAAGTGGTAAAGAATCTGCTTGCCAGTGCAGGAGATACAAGAGACATGGATTTGATTCCTGGGTCAAGGAAGATTTCCTGAAAAAGGAAATGGCAACCTACTCCAGTATTCTTGCTTGGAAAATCCCATGGACAGAGGAGCCTGATGGGCTACAGTCCTTGGGGTCTCAAAGAGTTGGACATGGCTGAGCATGCACACGCTAGACATGCTAGATTAGATTCCCCAAACAAAACAAAGAAATCCTTTGTCAGCCCACATGTGTTAAAGAAAATAAGAAAAAGAATCAGTCATTGTAACCATAGAAGCTTTGCTCAAACTTTAAAAAGTATTTGAGTGCATGGTTCTTTATATTGTCTAAGCACTGATTGTACCTTAGTGATAGGATCAGCTGTTTCAGATGCGTTCCATCAGTTAACTCATAAAGAAGCTGACGCCTTCTGTCTGTATATACTTGTGACACTCCTTGCACTGAGAGGTGGAGTCTAATTCTCATTCTCTTGGATCTTGACTGGACCTAGTGATCTTCTTGACCAACAGGATGTGGAGGAAGCAACTTTCTGGGACTTCCAAGAGTATGCTCTAAGAAGAAACCTTTGGAATGCTCATATCGGGGGAAGCCAGCCATATGGGGAGGCCTGACCATCATGGGCCTGCCATGCTTAAGGGAGACAAGCTAGTCTTGTGGAGTAGCTGCTTGGAGAGAGAGATGCTGGCCCAGCACCCAACCATTTCAGCCATCCCAGTGATCTTAGAGACCAAGCATCAGACACTTGAATAAAGAAGCTTTCAGATATCTCCAGCCACACCTGCTTTTGACTGCTCCAGGGACCCTAAGTAAGAACTGTTCAGCTGAGGATTTCAAACACCAGAATCATGCAAGATTAAGAGTGGTTTGTTATCGAGCAAAAGATCATTGGAATTGATACACAGCTCAAGATGCAAAAGAAGGGCACCTCAGGCTCTGCTTTCCTCATCGTCAAACTCATTTTTCAATCTCGTTTCATCCACCAATTATACAGCAGTGTTTGATGCAATCTAGAAACCATCTATCTTCCATAATGCCAATTAGTAGCTTAACAAAGTAATTGGAAGGAGTTGCCTTCCATGTATTCATGCAAACACTTCAAATTCCATTATGAATTTTGGTCTGGAAGAATTTTATATAAGTGAAACAACTCTATTATGTATTTTCAAATATATAGACAGAGCTCTTATAATTAATGCATAGACATGGGTGGTTCAGACAGGAAAGAGACCCGGATTGAACCTGGGTCAGGAAGATCTGCTGGAGAAGGAAATGGCTAGCTACTCCAGTATTCTTGCCTGGAGAATTTCATGGACAGAGGAGCCTGGCAGGCTATAGTCCATGGGATCGCAAAGAGTTGGACATGACTCAGTGACTAACACTGTCTCTTTCATATTATTTTAGCAACAAAATCTTATGGCAGAGAGGATGTTTTCCAATATCCATTTTCAAAACACTCTCCCTGGCCTGTTTCATTTACCTAATAGATACTTTGTTCCTTATTTTAAAAATGTCACCTTAACCCTGAAGCGAGAGATTATACTTATTATTATTCTTAACATTGTGATTAGTATTATTATTTAATCATCTGATAAGTGATAATATACCAACAGACACTGCAGTAGCAGCAAAATTGTTCAGCAAACTTAAAACATTTCTCTTTTTATAAACCAAAAATAAATAACCTTAAAGTTAGCAGCTTTTTGAAGTTCTTTGTGACATTTTGAAAATAATTTTTATTGTCACTATCTCATTATAAAGGTAAATATTCTTTTGTATACTAAAGATCTTTTCTCTTACAAAATTAAGCATGTGATGACAAACTGTAAACATTTTTGCATACCTACAGTTTCAACTATTTTTTGCTATAGATGTAATGGTCTAGTCTATGAATTTCGTATCCAGAGCTTTCTTTGTAACCTTCAGTGCAGTTCAGTTCAGTTCAGTCTCTCAGTCGTGTCCAACGCTCTGTGACCCCATGAATCACAGCACGCCAGGCCTCCCTGTCCATCACCAACTCCTGCAATTAAAAAGAAAAATAAATTCAAGTCAACTAGTCACTCTATCAGTAGATCCACTTATAGTTATTTCATAAAATATCAGTTTTGTAAGAAAGTCACATATTGCTGAAATATTTTTTCTCCCTTATATATATTTAGTGCTAAAAAAAAAAGTTGATCCTGTATTTCATGTTGCAAATTCCACAAGGAAAGAAATGTTAGAAACATCTGTACTTTCACCCAACTGTATAGCAAACCTCACGCACCAAGTAATTTCTTTTAACACTTAACTCTTCAGATCTTCAGCAAGGTTTTCTCTGCATCTTCTGATGGAGTATGCTGACAAAGGAATACACTTTTATTTGTCGCCATATCATTCTCTGTGTAATCTTTCAGCTGTTTTTCTTGTGTTGGGAAGATTGAGTATTATCCTCAGTGGCTTTTTTTTTTTTTTTTTTGGCTTTGCTAATAAGCAGTAAAACTCAAAATAGGTTTCTAAACATTTAACAATAAGTTTAGTGAATTTTTGTCAAATACTTCATTGGCTATTGTGTGACTTTAAACATGGCTGGGAATATATAGTCTAGTTTCCATGTTCTGGATACTTAATTTCCAAATGTCTTGAAAATTATGTTTGATCATGTGAATTTTTTGGCTAATCTTGTAGGTGACAGATTAAAAGGGAACAACCCAAGGTTTAGGGAGGCTGGGAAAGAGACAGTCACAGTAATTCAAGCACAGCTGATGGAATTAAAGTTAAACAGAAGTTTGGGGGATAAATATGAATACATCTGAGAGAAGTTCCCAGATAGTTCTGGCTTTGTTATGTAAATCATATTTGATAATAATAATTACTGTCATCCTAAAAAGGCATTTTGAGATTACAAGAAATAAATAAGTAAAAGTAATTCAAACCTTCGCAATAAGGAGTTCATGATCTGAGCCACAGTCAGCTCCTGGTCTTGTTTTCGCTAACTGTATACAGCTTCTCCATCTTTGGTTGCAAAGAATATAATCAATCTGATTTCGGTGTTGACCATCTGGTGATGTCCATGTGTAGAGTCTTCTCTTGTGTTGTTGGAAGAGGGTGTTTGCTATGACCAGTGCATTCTCTTGACAAAACTCTATTAGCCTTTGCCCTGCTTCATTCCGTGCTCCAAGGCCAAATTTGCCTGTTACTCCAGGTGTTTCTTGACTTCCTACTTTTGCATTCCAGTCCCCTAGAATGAAAAGGACATCTTTTTTGGGTGTTAGTTCTAAAAGGTCTTGTAGGTCTTCATAGAACCGATTAACTTCGGCTTCTTCAGCAGTACTGGTTGGGGCATAGGCCTGGATTACTGTAATATTGAATGGTTTGCCTTGGAAACGAACAGAAATCATCCTGTCATTTTTAAGATTGCATCCAAGTACTGCATTTCGGACTCTTTTGTTGACCACGATGGCTACTCCATTTCTTCTAAGGGATTCCTGCCCACAGTAGTAGATATAATGGTCATCTGAGTTAAATTCACCCATTCCAGTCCATTTTAATTCACTGATTCCTAGAATGTCGACGTTCACTCTTGCCATCTCCTGTTTGACCACTTCCAATTTGCCTTGATTCATGGACCTAACATTCCAGGTTCCTATGCAATATTGCTCTTTACAGCACCGGACCTTGTTTCTATCATTGGTCACATCCACAACTGGGTATTGGTTTTGCTTTTGCTCCATCCCTTTATTCCTTCTATAGTTATTTCTCCACTGATCTCCAGTAGCATACTGGGCACCTACCGACCTGGGGAATTCCTCATTCAGTATCCTATCATTTTGCCCTTTGTTACTGTTCATGGGGTTCTCAAGGCAAGTATACTGAAGTGGTTTGCCATTCCCTTCTCCAGGGGACCACATTCGGCTGTGGTCCATGTGATTAGATCAGCTAGTTTCCTGTGATTATGATTTCAGTTTGTCTGCCCTCTGGTGCCCCCTAGCAATACCTACCTTCTTATTTGGGTTTCTCTTACCTTGGTCGTGGAAAATCTCTTCACAGCCGCTCCAGCAAAGTGCAGCCGCTGTACCTTACCTTGGACGAGGGGTATCTCCTCAAGGCCACCCCTCCTGACCTTGAACGCGGAGTAGCTCCTCTCGGCCCTCCTGCGCCCGCACAGCCACCGCCTGTTGGACGTAGACCATTCAGATATGACCTCAATCAAATCCCTTATGATTATGCAGTGGAAGTGAGAAATAGATTTAAGGGACTAGATCTGATTGATAGAGTGCCTGATGAACTCTGGACGGAGGTTCGTGACATTGTACAGGAGACAGGGACCAAGACCATCCCCATGGAAAAGAAATGCAAAAGAGCGAAATGGCTGTCTGAGGAGGCCTTACAAATAGCTGTAAAAAGAAGAGAGGCGAAAAGCAAAGGAGAAAAGGAAAGATATAAGCATCTGAATGCAGAGTTCCAAAGAATAGCAAGGAGAGATAAGAAAGCCTTCCTCAGTGATCAATGCAAAGAAATAGAGGAAAACAACAGAATAGGAAAAACAAGAGAGCTCTTCAAGAAAATTAGAGATTCCAAGGGAACTTTTCATGCAAAGATGGGCTCGATAAAGGACAGAAATGGTATGGACCTAACAGAAGCAGAAGATATTAAGAAGAGGTGGCAGGAATACACAGAAGAACTGTACAAAAAAGATCTTCACGACCAAGATAGTCACGACAATGTGATCACTGACCTAGAGCCAGACATCTTGGAATGTGAAGTCAAGTGGGCCTTAGAAAGCATCACTACGAACAAAGCTAGTGGAGGTGATGGAATTCCAGTTGAGCTATTTCAAGTCTTGAAAGATGATGCTGTGAAAGTGCTGCACTCAATATGCCAGCAGATTTGGAAAACTCAGCAGTGGCCACAGGACTGGAAGAGGTCAGTCTTCATTCCAATCCCAAAGAAAGGCAATGCCAAAGAATGCTCAAACTACCGCACAATTGCACTCATCTCACACGCTAGTAAAGTCATGCTCAAAATTCTCCAAGCCAGGCTTCAGCAGTATGTAAACCGTGAACTCCCAGATGTTCAAGCAGGTTTTAGAAAAGGCAGAGGCACCAGAGATCAAATTGCCAACATCCGCTGGATCATGGAGAAAGCAAGAGAGTTTCAGAAAAACATCTATTTCTGCTTCATTGACTATGCCAAAGCCTTTGACTGTGTGGATCACAATAAACTGTGGAACATTCTGAAAGAGATGGGAATCCCAGACCACCTGACCTGCCTCTTGAGAAACCTGTATGCAGGTCAGGAAGCAACAGTTAGAACTGGTCATGGCACAACAGACTGGTTCCAAATAGGAAAAGGTGTACGTCAAGGTTGTATATTGTCACCTTGCTTATTTAACTTATATGCAGAGTACATCCAGAGGAACGCTGGGCTGGAAGAAGCACAAGCTGGAATCAAGATTGCTGGGAGAAATATCAATAACCTCAGATACGCAGATGACACTACCCTTATGGCAGAAAGTGAAGAGGAACTCAAAAGCCTCTTGATGAAAGTGAAAGAGGAGAGTGAAAAGGTTGGCTTGAAGCTCAACATTCAGAAAACAAAGATCATGGCATCTGGTCCCATCACTTCATGGGAAATAGATGGAAAAACAGTGGAAACAGTGTCAGACTTTGTTTTTTTGGGCTCCAAAATCACTGCAGATGCTGATTGCAGCCATGAAATTAAAAGACGCTTGCTCCTTGGAAGGAAAGTTATGACCAACCTAGATAGTATATTAAAAAGCAGAGACATTACTTTGCCGACCAAGGTCCGTCTAGTCAAGGCAATGGTTTTTCCCGTGGTCATGTATGGATGTGAGAGTTGGACTGTGAAGAAAGCTGATCGCCGAAGAATCGATGCTTTTGAACTGTGGTGTTGGAGAAGACTCTTGAGAGTCCCTTATACTGCAAGGAGATCCAACCAGTCCATTCTAAATGAGATCAATCCTGGATGTTCATTGGAGGGACTGATGCTAAAGCTGAAACTCCAATACTTTGGCCACCTCATGAGACGAGTTGACTCACTGGAAAAGACTCTGATGCTGGGAAAGGTTGGGGGCGGGAGGAGAAGGGGACGACAGAGAATGAGATGGCTGGATGGCATCACCGACTCTGTGGACATGAGTTTGAGTGTACTCCGGGAGTTGGTGATGGACAGGGAGGCCTGGCATGCTGTGATTCATGGGGTCGCGGAGAGTCGGACACGACTGAGCGACTGAACTGAACTGAACTGAATTCAAACCTTTCCTCACTTTGGGATTATAAAGAAGAAAAACAATAGGCATGAGATATTAATCCTTTACAGGTCTCTGTAGAGCGTGATAAAGTGGAACAAGCAGCAAACTATTGGAAAACGTTTCAAAAAATTTTTTTATCTAATATTTTCAGTGTTTTCCGTATCTGTGGCAGTTTATCTTTCACAAATGTCTCCTCTTTCTGAACGCAAAGGAGACAATATTTAATATTGATGGCCTTTTATTTTTTGAGAAATACTGAAACAGTGAGGGGTTTCAGTATTCACTGCTGTAGTTCCTTTATGCTACTATTATCTTTTAAGCTAGTTTTTACTGGAGTATGGTTGCTTTCCCGTGTCGGGTTAGTGTCCCCTGTGCAGCAAAGTGCATCAGCCACACATATACACGCATGTCCTCCACTGTGGACTTCCTTCTCTTTCAGGTCACCACAGAGCCTTGAGCAGAGTTCCCTGTGCTATTCAGCATGTTCTTTCTAGTTATCTCCTTTATGCGTCGTGTCGTTGGTGGCTATGCATCCATCTCAGGGTGACCTTTCACCTGGGAGTGGCATCTGCATCCTGCCCATGGGCTTGTGGTCATCTCTTCCCTTGACTTCCCTTCTCACTTCAGTGACTCTCCTGCTGTCCTTCGGAGAATGTTCCCCTCTGATCTCCACACTAGGACCCAGGCAAGAGAGGGCAGGGGACTTGAGGGAGCCATGAAAGAAAGGGACATCACTAGAATTCTTCGTAACAGGGGAAGGCAAAGAGGCTGGAGACCCTCTTGTGTTGTTTCATTTTCTTCTGCCTTCTAAGAGGCAACGCACAGACACGAAGGTCCTAACTTTGACCCTCCTCAGAGAAAGAGCCTGTGATTGAAGTAACTGGGAGCTGGAGGGGGAGGTGTGGTTGACCAGAAGTCCTGGAGGGCAGCAGCCTCAGATGAAGGAGCTGAGCCTAGGATCTTATCTAAGACTTCCTTCAGATGGGTCTCTGTAGGTTGAATCTAATGCCTGACGAATGTAAATGTAAAAATTCTTCTTTCTCTCTCTTTCTCGTGGCAGGAAAGGATCATACTGGCTAGGGGAATGGGGATGGTACAGAGAACTTCCAAAGCAATGGGACTGGTACTGTGTGCTGTTCCTGTGTCCGACTCTCATTCTGGGCCATCAGCACTCCGTGGACAGAGGTGTGCTGACATAATTCTTATATTCCTGGTGCCTAGCAGTGGAGGTGCTTAAAAAAGAAGATATTTTCTTCACACACTTCTTCACTTTCCAGATACTCTTTGTTTTTTTTAAATAATTTTATTTATTTATTATTTTGGCTGTGCTTGGTCTTCGAGGCTGCATGGGCTGCTCTCTAGGTGCAGTGCTCAGGCTTCTTGTTGTGGCGTTTGTTCTTGCTGCGGAGCACGGGCTCTAGGTGTGCAGGCTCAGCAGTTATGGCACTTGGGCTCAGTAGTTGTAACTCCCAGGCTCTAGGGCAGAGGCTCAATAGTTGTGGCTCATGGGCTTAGTTGCTCTGCAACATGTGGAATTTTCCCGGATCAGGTCTCAAACCCATGTCTCCGGCACTGGCAGGCAAAGTCTTTACCACTGAGCCACCAGGGAATCCCTCTTTATTTTTATAAATGTAAAAATGTATGAAATTTTCTGTATTTTCCATTGCTTGCTATAAACTGATGAATAACTGAATGGATGAAAATAAGAAAAAGAAGAGACATCTGAATGTTTGCATCAAAAGTAAAGGCGATTCCACATAGCCTGCCTCCATCGAGGTTTGTCAAGCTTCCTGTTCCTTCCTCACACCTCTTGGTTGCTTTAGGCAAAATCCAGGTTGCACAGGTACCTGGCTGCTCCATCCAATTGGCTCACAGCCAGAAGGAATAATTTATTTCTTAAAAATCCTAGCCCTTTTTCTGCACAACCCCCCAGCACCCCCCCACCCCCATCAACATACATTTATTCAGTCCCATCTACCCATCCAGCCTCACTTTTTTCTTATCTAATGAGCACTTTCCTTTACTAGGTACATTTAGAGTTTCACCAAGCTTGCGTCTTATTTCTAATCCACATCCACCACCCCCTTCCTTCCTGTCTCTCCATTTCTTTTCAGGTTAATTTATCTGATTATATGCAACGCACTGCAGCCATGTTAAGACACCAACCGAGTTTCCACTTGGAGGCTGGGAGAAAAGATTACCATTAAAACGTGACTTCCATCCACTCAGCTGAAATTACTATTGATTGCCAAAGAAAAATATTTGTGCTGTGAAGCTGGGAGCTATGATGTTGAACCATATTAACATAATGTTAGCATAGCTACGGGTGTTTAGTAGCACGCAATCAGATTTGAAATGAACGTTGATTATAGATGGAGATTAATGTTCACATATTCATAGGAACACAATGAGAAGAGCAATTTCCTTTCTACTACAGATCAATGGTTTCCCCATTCAATTATACAGCTGTAATAATTGCATTATGCTGAAATATTTCTTAATGGCTAATTTCTTTCCTTTTGTGTGTGTGTGTATGAGATCTTTTGTCACTGATAGCTTCTGCAGCCTGGGGACAGCATAAGATGTTTTAATCACTGGTGTCGTTTTGCAAGCTTTGACCAAGCCAGTAATTTCCCCCTTCTCCTCTTCTTTGCTATCCTCTCTTATTATCATCTAGAATCACTTCCTGGATGATTGAAAGAGAGGGACTTGCCTCGAGTCTTTTCTTGTTCTGAGAGTGAAGGCAAAACTAGAAACCCACAGGGCTATGGAATGCTCCATCCTTTCCACACGTTTGCTGGGGGAGAAAGTGATGAAGAGTCAGAAACACAATGTGTAGGATGCCCCTCCCCAAAAGATTCCTGTTGTGTCTTTATAGAGACACACAGAGAAAAGAATTTAGGAGCTGTTCCCTGATTGAAAAGCAAATGCAAATGCTAGTGTCTTCTTCAATACTCAGAGTGAATCTCTGAGGACATGAAACAGCAATGTTTATATTGTAAAGATGTAACATCAACAAGACAGAGCTCCCCTTTGTTTCTAGAGATAGTGATGTCCTGCTTCCGAGGACAGATCTTAGAGGAAGTCTGCCTGGTGTGTTCTTTAGATGAGCGCTGTCGTGGTATTCCCGTCTCACTCCCTCTCGCCTGTTCTCGGGGTGAGGCTGGGCTTTCTCTGACCTGGTTTCTTGCATCCTTGTGCGTGAAACCTCAATCAGACTCGGTTGAACAGAGAGTGGCACAGGAGAAAGGAAGCCCAAAGCACAGATGTGTAAATGGAGGCTGGAAGGGCACCGCCTGCTTGGGTGTTCTTTGTTGCTTCGCTGAAAATTGATGACCTCAGTCCTTCGCCACTGGGAGGTAGAAGACTTAACACCTAACTCACAAGCTGGTGGTGGGCAAGCAATGAAACTGAACTTGAGTCACAGCAAGTGGAGCAGAGCTTCCTTGGCTGGAACTGTGTCTCTCAGCTCACCTGCAATTTCAGTTGTTATTGTGGAGTCCTGTTCATGAGACTTATGCTAACAACGCCTGGTCTTAAAGTGCTTCATGAACTTCTTTCTGCTTTTCTGACTCAAGGTCTTTTACAAAGTCTCTGGAGCATACTCAGCCCTCTTGGGACACATACTGAAAGGACAGGAAAATTAACACCCTCAGGAACTATCCTTAGTCACTGGGGAACTGCTGCAAGCGAATAAATGCCCCAGCCTCCCAGAGGTCTCACAGTTAAGAACTGAAGGCATAGCACAAACCCTTATGCTGGCATTTCTTCTCTTCCTGACATCTTTCATTTTCCCAACTCCTTCAGTCCTGCCTCTGAGATCACTCTCCAAATAAACATCCTGCACCCAAACTTTTTCTAATTCTCTGCTCTTAGCAGGAGAACGCAGACTAAAGCAGTAAGTTTAGAGACTTACTTAAGGCTTTGGAGACAGACTGACCCAGCTTAAATCCTGTGTCTGTCACTCATCCACTGTGTGATCTTAGGCAAATGACTTCCCATCACAAGTTTCTATTTTCTCATCTATAAAATGGGTACACTAATAGAATCTGTCTCAAAGACTGAATGAGATCTCGCAGGTAAGCACTTAAATAGTCTTATTTTCTATCATTAATATTTTTATTAAAAGTGTCTAGCACAACATGGACAGTCTATGAAATTCAACTTCTTTTCTGTCTTTCTTGTTTGAGATAAAACAGACCTGAGGGTAATAATGACAACGATAACAGTCAATATATACTTCCTCTCCCGTGGTCTGCTGTATACAAAGACGCAAGGTGTGGACACAGCTTTCATCATCAGGGGTGTTGCAAAGTCGTGGCTGTCAATTTATTCTCTAGATCATTTCTAAACATACCTCCAAGGAGAGAGAGGTTTTTGTGTTCCCTGTACTCTCTTCGTAGGGTACAAGATGTGTAGGAAAAAAAAAATTCTTTTGCTACTCAGTGATGGACAGGATATAAGAATACTATCTGCGGACTTCCCTGACAGTACAGTGGATAGGGCTGTGGGCTTTCAATGTCAAGGGCCCAGGTTCAATCACTGGTCAGGAAACTAAGACCCCACAAGTTGTGTGGTGTGGCCAAAAAATAAAAACAAAATCAAAGAAAGAATACTGTCCGGTCTGTATATTTTCACATTACTTACTTTCATTTTTTGGAAATCATGGAAACCTAGGGAGCTGGTCCAGGGCAGGAACATGAGACTGGAGATAGCTGGGATTTGATGAGCTGTGTTAGGTTGTGGCATGTGATTCCCAGGGAAGATGTTTCTTTCCTGTGGCCCCACCAGAAGCCAATGTCTCATGCTATTTAGTTTCTTATTCCATTATTCAAAAAAAACTGATGAAGTGGCCACTACGTGGTGAGCAGCGTGCTCATTCCTGGAGATAAACATGGACTCACTTCCTGCTTTTGTTTTTTGGTTCTTATGATAAAGAGGAGGATAACTAAACACTCAAACATATACAGGCTTGCAACTCTGGTGATAAGAAGTTCACTTAAAACAGAGAGCTTCAGAAGCTAGGAAGACCCCAAAGGATTGTGATGTATAAGCTAAAACCTGAAAGAACCTGAGTTAATTGGTCTGGAGTGGAGGGTGGGGTGCAGTGGAGAAATCTTTTTTTTTTTTAGTTTTTTAGGGAGGTCTTTCCAGTTAGGAGGGTGTACATTCTTTGTTACAGTCGATCTTATTGCCCTTTATTTTTCTTTATAGCACTCTTTTAGTTCCGTTCAGTCGCTCAGTCATGTCCGACTCTTTGCGACCCCATGGACTGCAACACACCAGGCCTCCCTGTCCATCATCAACTCCTGGAGCTTACTCAAACTCATGTCCATCAAGTCGGTGATGCCATCCAACCATCTCATCCTCTGTCGTCCCCTTCTCCTCCTACTTTCAATCTTTCCCAGCATCAGGGTCTTTTCCAGTGAGTCAGTTCTTCACATGCAACCATATAAATTGTATGTCTATTCTTTACTTTTCGTCTCTTCCACTAGAATTTGAAGTCCTTGAAGGCAGGGACTTTGTGTTTGTTTCTCTAACTCCAGTGGATGGATCCACGTGTAACAGCCCCAGGGATTGAGGAAACGTGGCACACAGCAGGCAGTGTTGTGCTCTGCCAAGGCTTGGGTCCACTCCCATGGGGCCTCTGCCTTTGGGTGGTGAGACATTGGGCTCCTTGACTTAACATTCAATAAGTCTGTGAGTTCATATGTTTAGCAGAAGCACCATCTTTGATGTGGGACTCAATGTGTCGGGAGTTTTGGAGGAGCCATCATTGTTTTACCCCCAGAACCCGTTTCATCTCAAAGGGTCAGTTTAGGCCATGGAGGTCCACTTCTCTTCCCAGGAACTGGTGTGGAACTAGGTCTGTGGTTAGTTTCAACTGATACAGAGAGGAAGTTGATGGTTGGTTCTAGAAAGCCTTCCTTACCCTCCAGAGGTATTCGTCAGAATAGACGGTTTTCTTCTTTCTCTGCATATTTTCATGTCTGGATATAAATTCATGCCTGGTTTGAGGGGAACCATCTCGAGGACAAGATGCATAAGCTGAAGATAATAGAGCCAAAACATGGAAAGAACTTGGGTCTTTGGTGGAGTGGTTTAGCCTCTGAATCAACCAAACTTTAGGTCTTCTTACCTCTAGTCTATATATTTAGTCCCCTTGGGTTTTCTCTCACAGCTGAAAGTGTCCTTAAAATTCCCCTTACCTGCTACTGACATCTCTTCACTTTTCTTTCTTTCCTTCCTTCCCTAGGTACGCGTGAACAAGAGACTGATATATTTCCATGCCAACTTGTGGACTGAGCCACGAGATTCCTCTCTCTCTTTCTCTCTCTCATTCTCTCTATCCATGTATACAGAGAGGTTTCCCTCATGGCTCAGATAGTCTGCAATGCAGGAAACCTGGGTTCGATCCCTGGGTCTGGAAGATTCCCTGGAGAAAGGAATGGCTACTCACTCCAGTATTCTTGCCTAGAGAATTCCATGGACAGAGGAACCCGGTGGGCTATGGTCTATGGGGTCGCAAAGAGTCAGACATGACAGAGCAGCTAACATGTATACAGACATAGTGTAAGCGTGTTCTTAGATTTCCCTGTTTGGAAGAATTGGGTCGATTTTCTTCTCCATGAAAGATCCATACCAATAGCTGGTATCTGCACTGCCAGAAACTGCACAGGAAAAGGAGTGAGAAGGTAAGAGGAAAAGCAGAAAATGAAGAAGGTAAATGCTCTAGATGAGGAGAACATACATCATGATCAATGCCTCATTAAAAATCTAAAAATAAAAAACAAACAAACTTCCACAATTTCCTAGACTGGCTTGTTCATTACATGTGGTTGATTTTTTTTCCCAAGAGAAGGATGTAAACTGAATACAAATCTGCTCTGGTCCTTGCCTCTACCATCGACATTTATATCTCAGGTGAGTTCCAGGAATGAGGCTCCATAGGACCTAAAGATTTAAAAGAACCACTTTTGATGCAGATACTTTCCCCCTCCCCCTCACACCAGGGGGTACAGCAGAATTTTTGAAAGCTTCAGTTGGGACTTGGCCAGATTTGAGTTTGTTTCTAAATCCTGCTTTTTCCTCACTCTTTGATCTTTGACAAGCTACTTAAACATTCTGAGTCTCTGTTTCCACATTTGTCAAACAGGGGTGCTAATCGTTTCGACTTTGTTCCTAGTCATTGAGAAAAGCAAGGGAGTTGAACTACCGTGCTCACAGCCTCACATTGGGCAAATGCTAAATTATGACAAGAGCTCTGATGGTCACCGGATGTGGTGCTTACTACCACTATTTCTTTTTACAGAAGGGGAAACTGAAGCACAGAGAAGTCAAGCAAATTTGTCCGAGATTTTATACCTGGTGACAGATGGAGATTGAATTTGGAACCAGTCAGTCTGGCTCCACAGTTTATCTTCTCAACCAGGAAACAGTCCCTCCTCTGCATTAAGTGGAGAGGTGATTTTTTTTAAATTTATTTTTGGCTGTGCTGGGTCATTGTTGCTGAGTGTGGGCTTTCTCTCATTGCAGTGAGCAGTGGCTACTTACTCTCTGTTGTGGCACACAGGCTTCTCATTACGGTGGCTTCTGTGGTTGCAGAGCAAGGTTCTAGATGCTTGGGGTCCAATAGCTGTGGATAAAGCATTTACTAGGGTTCCCCTGGTGGTTCAGCAGTAAAGAATCCTCCTGCAAGGCAGGAGATGTGGGTTCAATCCCTGGGTTGGAAAGATCCCGTGGAGAAAGAAATGGCAACCCACTCCAGTATTCTTGCTGGAAAATCCCATGGACAAAGGAGCCTGGTGGGTTACAGTCTGTGGGGTCATAAACAGGCAGACATGACTGAGTTAAAGTGTTTAATGTCCAGAATTTAGTGTCGTGAAGGATGCATATACTCAAGTAGGAAATCTAAAAGGTATCATTTCTTCTACAAAAGCATTTGAAAAGTTAAGGGTCCATAAGGCATCATTAGTGATATGGGGAGATTTGGGGACCGAATCCTCATGTTTTTATGGACTCCTAGATACAAGATTGATCCCAAATTTATATTTGATAAAACAATGAGTGCAGGAAATAAATCTCAGATTTAGCTATCATTCAGGCAAAACTGGAGAAGACTCTTGAGAGTCCCTTGGACTGCAAGGAGATCCAACCAGTCCATTCTAAAGGAGATCAATCCTGGGTGTTCATTGGAAGGACTGATGCTGAAGCTGAAACTCTAATACTTTGGCCACCTCATGCGACGAGTTGACTCACTGGAAAAGAGTCTGATGCTGGGAAGGATTGGGGGCGGGAGGAGAAGGGGACGACAGAGAATGAGATGGCTGGATGGCATCACCGACTCGATGGACATGAGTTTGAGTGATGGACAGGGAGGCCTGGTGTGCTGTGATTCATGGGGTCGCAAAGAGTCGGACACGACTGAGCGACTGAACTGAACTGAACTGAACAGGCAAAACTTCTCATTTAACTCAAAGCAATGAGTTTCAATGTTGCAGTTTTAAGGTGGCTGTAGTTTAGTTGCTAAGTGGTGTCCAATTCTTGTGACTCCGTGAACTGTAAGGTAGAGGTTGACAAACTTTTTCTGTAAAGGGTTAGATCATAAATACTTTAGGCTTATTGGACCGTCTTATATCTGTTGTAACTGCTTAAGCTTGCTGTTGTAATGCAAAAGCAGTCACAGATGCTATGTAAATGAACGAGTGTGTTTGCATTCCGACAAAACTCTATTTAGGAAAACAAGTTGTTGGCTGGCTTTGGACCAGTTTGCCAGCCCCTTTCCTAAAACCTAGCAATCTTTTAAAACAATCATCACTTTAAACGTAATAGGATTTTAATAATACAATATACTATAACTTGTGTATTTTAACATATTCCTGGGTACATATGACATAGCATGCTTTAGTAACAGAACACAATAGAGTAGGGCGAGATAGATCAAACCTTCTGACCACAAAAGATTTCAAGTAATTATTGAAAAACTCATTTTTGTTCTATATCTAATAGGAAGTATTGGTTACTTAAGAGTTAAAACTTTAATCCCAGGTTATTTAGAAAGGTAGGTTTCTATGGATTTTCACAGAGGTATGGAATTTGACCTAAGGCTTGGTTTTCTGAATGCGGAAGCACGTGGCATGACAATCAACCCCAAGGAAGTCAGGAGCAGTCAGCTTGACAACTCGAGGTCAGAGGTCGTATCTGGAAAAGCACAGGTAAAATTTAAGACTTTATTACAAGCGAAGGGTAAATTACCTTTCTGGTGTATCTTCCTCTTATAGGCAGAGAAGAATTCATGGAGATTTCTCACAAGGTACAGGAATGCCTTCAAAAAGAAAGTTCTTTAGGGCTCTGTGCCTGCAGGCTAAGTCACTTCAGCTGTGCCTGACTCTTTGCAACCCCATGGACTGTAGCCCACCAGGCTCCTCTGTCCATGGAATTCTCCAGGCAAGAATACTGGAGTGGGTGGCCATGGCCTTCTTCACGGGATCTTCCCAACCCAGGGGTTGAATCCACATCT
This sequence comes from Moschus berezovskii, assembly GCF_049115385.1. Taxonomy (NCBI): domain Eukaryota; kingdom Metazoa; phylum Chordata; class Mammalia; order Artiodactyla; family Moschidae; genus Moschus; species Moschus berezovskii. The sequence goes on from NC_142474.1 coordinate 14,639,693, forward strand.
CTTTTGTCTCCTGCATCGGCAGGCAGGTTCTTTACCACTAGTGCCACCTGTGAAGCCCTCTTTAGGGCTAATTTTAGTTAAATAATGTTAGGATATAGGTGTATTTTTAAAAAACTGCCATTTCTTCTTGTTTTTCTCCACATCCACCTATCTCTGCTTTGACCTAGTTCCATATCTTATTCACTAAACCAACATCCTGGTGACAGTACTTGACTGTGAGTGTTTCATAGCTGATTAGCTTGCAGAAGAACTCAGCCAAATACATATATGGCAGCAAGTGCCTTACATCAACGAGTGCTAGGAATACTGGAGAATGCTCTTTATTTTTCTTTCTAATCATTTAGAAATAGCAAAAGAAATCTCTTTCTCCTTTGCAGACATGGCCACCCAAAGATAAAATAGACTTCACATCAAGTTTTCCTGACAGTGGGCAGGGGAAGACTTAGGTTTAAGTAAAGATGCTGTCTTGGATTTTGGCATCTATATGCCAGGTTCTGTGTCCCAGCTCTGTAACTAGCCTATTAGGGGACCCTGGATCTGAAAATAGAACCGCTAGTGTTAAATGTGGAACAATCTAGTTTCGAAAACCTTACGAGCATTGAATAAATGATTGTTAAAGATAACTATAAAAAAATAATGTTCATTGCTATTTTTGTTTAAATGTTTTACACCTCTCTGTTTCCTGATCTTCAGGCCTCAGTTTAAGAAAAGTCCTTTAGATTCCTGAGCCACAGTCCTGCTTTGAGTTAAATTCTTACAGAATGATTCTCTTCTATCTTCCGTCTTCGATGCCGTGAATCCCATCTGCTTCCTTGCTTTTTAGAGTCCGCATCCCACAGACATGGCAGATCTCATAGAAATACTTCCCTTCCCTCATAATCCAGGAGCCATTTCCTTCTGGATGTGAGAAATTTAGTCTTGACTGATTTTCCCAGAGTCTTCCTGTGAAGTGCAAGGATTCCCTAGAATATGAATGCTGAAGTTACGACTCTGTTCTAAGGAGGGGGGGGAAGAAAACATTTCTCCTTAGGATCACATTGGTTCTGCAACACTCTAGCTTGGATTTTAGAGAAAATTATCAGATAGAAATCATGATTCCAGCTTGAAAAAATGCACAGTATCCTCTTATACCCTGGGTCATTTAATCCAGATAGCATCGTGTCTGATGTATACTGTGAATTGTCCCCGTCTTATACAACAGATGTGGGAGAGACAAGCATTCGTTCACCAGTCTCCCTAGTCCTTCAATTCAGTGGCTTGTGCATCACAGTAGCAGCTTTCCTAGTACAGCTCATTGTGGGAGAACTTTCCCTTATACTATGCATCCCCCATGTAGCTGTGCTCGGTCCTTTCTCACTGTGTGACTCAATGGACTGTAGCCCACCAGGCTCCTCTGTCCACGGGATGATCCCAGCAAAAATACTGGAGTAGGTTGTCATTTCCTTCTCCGGGGGATCTTCCTGACCCAGGGATCAAACCTTGTATCTCTTACGGCTCCTGCATTAGCAGGTGGATTCTTTACCACTGAGTCACCTGGCATGTTAAATGTCAAAGTTTGAAACACACACAAAAAAACCTCTACACAAGCCAAGCCCTCTTGTCTATACACCAAGCCATATACATGGCATGGGCAAAGTAGTAGGTGTGATCTGAATGACTTCCAAGGGCACCTCTGTCTATGTGATTTAAACCACAGGTTAAAACCAAATTCAATTTCAAGGCAGATCCACTGTCTCAAATAACTGCTCTGCGCCAAGCTCCAAAGCCATAAATTGTGGAGGATACCCATTGATCTTTCCCCAAAGTGCCCTCAAGTACTAACAACATGGCAGGGGTGAAAAAAGCCTTGCATTTCCTGGACTCTTTAGGTTTCCAGAGGCAGAGGGTTGTCATAATTGCTTCAAGGAATGTGAAGTTACTCTAAGTCAGGGTTTCTCAACATCAGCGCTGTTGACATTTTGGTTGGATGGTTCTTTGTTCTGGGGGCCGTCCTGTGCATTGTAGGGTGTTTATTGACCTCTCCTCCCTAGGTCTAGTGACCGAAACTGTCTGCAGACACTGCCTGTCATCTCCTAGGAGCAAAATCACCCTTGGTGGAGAACACTGCTCTCAGGTTACAAATGGGCCTGACCTGAACCAGGTATCTGGGCATGAGGCTGGGCCTCAGGGGCCTCAGGGCTCAGGGAATGGCCAGGCCTCAGGAAGGACAGGAACCATGTGGTGGAAGTCAGTGTTGATGACCTCCGTGGAAGAGACTCCTGTTCTTGCTCCGGCACTTTCTCTGGAGTCTGTTCACCCTGGGATCTTCCTGGTTCTCTCCCACAGCCTGGGTGGCTGCCTCACAGGCTGTCCTAGCACTCTTCAGCTCCTGATTTGCTATTGCTCATTCATTTTCCCAATTCAGCTTTATAATAGGGAGAATCCTGTGGGCTTACTTCTTCCCATTTGAGATTTCTTGCACTCAGCTTCTCAGAGGTCCTGAGCCAGACTTGGCCATACCCACAACTGATCCCATCAGGCAGGAAGGAGCAGTCTCACATGACATGGGCTCCTTGGGGGATGCTCCGTGTCATGGGATCACTGGCCTGGCGGGGTGAACACGTGATGAATGTCCAGTGAAGTTGATCATGGGGATATGGAACAAGGAAAAAGTCACAGAAGGAGGGGTGTTATGGGTTGCTGTATGCTCTACGGATACCAGATAACACATGTTTTAATTCTCCTAGCAATCAAAAAGGAGTGATGAGGCCATACTCCGCTGTACACTCTGAGGAGTGAAGTGGGAGACTTGAGTGAGTTGTCAAAATCCACTTGCCTGGAAGAGGTAGGTTGGAAATTCACACTGTGCTCTTTGAGTTAGACTCTGTCCTATGGAGTTGGAATTCATACTAGAGATTAGAATTCACTCCAGTAACCTCATCCCTGGATGAGATCTACGTGTAGAAGTTAACCTGTAACAGTTTTAGGAAGGAAGGGGTCAGGCTAAGGAAAATGATTAAGGGATGGTCCAAGTGAACAAGTATCAGATTAGAAGCAAACCTCTTTCCACTGTAATTTTAGTGTCCGTCCAGGCGTTAGTCACTCTCTCTCCCCAGTAGATTTCCTTGAGGACTCATGTTACACAGAAGCCACTATTTATGTATCCTTAGGACAGAATTTGTGCTTCTCTATTATGTTTAGTGGAAATGTTCCCCACTGGGTATCAAACAGTCAAAGATAAACCAGCATGTATTCTATGACCTTACAACTAAATACCTGGCATGTTGTAGATGATGAATAAGTGATATCTCTATCTCTCTGACTTAGCTGTGCAGATCTTAAGACTATGTTTATATGTTTCTTAATCTCTAGAACTTGGCACAGAGTAAAGGATAATGATAGCTAACATTAAATGAACACTTAACCCAAGTCGTGTACTGGTCTAATAGTCTGATGTCTGTTGACTTCCTGAGTCCTTTTAACATGGGCTTCCCATGTGGCTCAGTGGATAAAGAATCCACATGCAATGCTAGAAATCCCTGGGTCGGGAAGATCCCCTGGAGGAGGGCATGACAACCCTCTCCAGTATTCTTTCCTGGAGAATCCTATAGACAGAGGAGACTGGTGGGCTATAGTCCTTAGGGTCACAATAAGTCAGACGTGACTGAGCATTTATGTGCAACAGCATCGTGCTGCTGCTGCTGCTCAGTCACTTCAGTCGTGTCCGACTCTGTGTGACCCCATAGACGGAAGCCCACCAGGGTCCCCTGTCCCTGGGATTCTCCAGGCAAGAACACTGGAGTGGCATGCCATTGCCTTCTCCGAGCATCGTGCTAGATACTCTTTTTGATTTTAACTGACTGGTGAGAAAACTGAGGAGCAGAGAGCTCCAATACCATAAAGTTAGGAGGTGGGAGTGCCAGGCCTTGAATTCATCTCAAATGGCTCTAAATCTGATCTTATTAACCTGTCTACTGTTATTTCATCAATAACAGAAAACCCCATGGGTTGGCAAAGAGCATGTGACCCTTCTATCTTTTAAAACGTTGAATCCCAATAATCCTAGCTCTTCCTGCTCTGCCTCCTCTTGAGATTGAGTCTGTTGCGGTTTGCCTGTGTGGCTGAGCCACACCCCCACCTCCATCGTACCTTTCTGGTTTGGGAGGGCTGATGGGACATGGCCCATTGAGCTGTGCAAACAGCTCTCCTGCAGCTTTGGGAGTAGCAGCATCAATCATAGCTCCTCCTCCTCCATCTGAACATTTGACATGAAGCCACCACAACTTAGCCTCGGGGAGGTGACATCATAGGCTCCTGTGAGTGGGGAGTGGTTTCTACCCACAGGACCAGAGAGACAGAGGGCCTAGGGGGAAGGACTGGAAGGTAGGTAGAAGCTATACTTCAGGGAAGAGTACCTTGATTGCTAAGCAGCTATACAGCCACAGGAACACTTTGATGCTATCCTGCTGTGTGCTTGAATTCCACCCGATAGAATCAGAATCTCCTGCAGCCCTTCTTTACAGATCACTGCCATTCTGCATAAACCCACCTCCTGGCTCACCACACCCTCGAACTGGGCCAGCCTCCCTGTCTAGTCTCTCTCTGGCTGCTGTTATTTCTGTCCCTCATGAGACTTCTTCTCTTTCCCTCTTCTCTCTATTCACACGGGTGACACTTTTTCTAGAAAGCCTCATCTGGCTACGTCTTCAAAAGCCTTTGAAACTCCCCAGTGGAGGGACTCATTGCGCTATAATGAATTATCCATTTGTTGACCTGTAAATCTCAGAGTCAACCCTGAATACTCGTTGGAAGTTCTGACACTGAAGCTGAAGCTTCAATACTTTGGCCACCTGATGCAAACAGTTGACTCGTTGGAAAAGACCCTGATGCTGGGAAAGATTGAAGGCAGGAGAAGAGGGCAACAGAAGACAAGATGGTTGGATAGCATCACTAAAAAGCAATGCACTTGATCTTGGGGGCAAACTCTGGGAGATGGTGAGGGGCAGGGAGGCCTTGCCTGCTATAGTCCACGGGGTCACGAAGAGTCAGGCACAACTTGGTGACTGAACAGCAACAGCAACAACACCCCACAAAACTCTAGACCAGGGCAAGGACTGTGTATATTTTATTCATCCCTGAAGCTTCAGGGTCTGGCCAAGTTCATAGTCATAGATGAAACACAATTATTTCTTTTGGGGTAAATGAATAATAATGGTCCTTAGAATGACAGATAGTAACTTTAACTTGATCATCTGGTATAGCAATTGCGTGGCATCTAGGGTGGTCTCTCTGGAAAGTAAATTGAGACACATCACAGCTCTAATGGTTTTTATAAACTCTTTAGAGTGGCCTGTGACCCGTCCCCTGCTGACCCTTCTCTCCTCATTCCTACCACTGTTCCCATATTCACTTGAGCCACGGTGGTCCTCTTTCTGATTCTCAAACACCAACCCTTTTCTGCCTCTTGGCCTCTCTGATGAATCAACAATGATTCATCAGGTGGTCTTCCACCTGACCTTGGCACTGCTGCATCCTTTAGCAGGAATATAATCTCCACCGTGAAGCCTCCTCTGATTATCCCTTCTCAGTTGGTTCTGTCCCACCCTTTGCTATCCCTAAGACCATTCAATCACATGACCTTGTTTTATTTTCTTTCCAGAAATTATAATCTGAAATAAATTCATTTATGAATTCTTTCTGTCTCTCTTTTTTTTTCTGTCATATCTTCTTTTGCTTGGATGTCAGCTTTCTGAAGGCAGGGCTTTCTTATGCCTATTTTCTGCATAAATATGAAGCTTAGAGTAGTGTCTTCACATAGTATATGCTCAATAAATACTTACCAGGTTAATGGACTGCCAAGATCACTATATTTGTTTGTGTTCTAATTATGAGACTTGAATGGACTTGTTCTTACTGTCTTTCCATATCTTTAGAATTCAAGGAATTTATTGGAAGTAGGCTGCATAGGGGAAAGCATTTAGCAAAATGTTTCCTACCTGGTTTGTGCTCAGTCTCTCTTCCAGATCCCTTAAAGTTCTAAGGAAAGAACCACTCATTGAGCAGGGATTGAAACTTGGTCCTGGAGTCCTGACTGCAAAGGGTTATTCCAAGCTGTACCCACCTATCCCAGTACCTGGCACATGGAGGGGTCTGAATAAATGCTATGATTATGATTTTGTTATTATCATTGTACTTGTTACACTGTGTTGCAGAGTGAAGTCTGTCTTCTCCAGCCTATACCTCCAAGGTAGGGGTGGTGGCTTGTCCCAGTAAATGACATGGTGGCATGAAGAAAAAGAAAAGAAGCCTAGAAGGTAGAAAGCAAAAGGCAAAGTGTGATACACTTGGGGTACCCTGCAATTTGCAGACTTAATTGAAACAATATCCAGATGTCAGATAATCTGTTCATAGAAGGTTGGAAAGTCAGGCAAAAACTTTTCTCTTGATTTGAAACTGAGATGCTTTTAAAAATTATTTAATATTTCTATGTAGTCCCTAGAGATCTACCCCTTAGTTATGGGTTGTTTACTTTCTGTCCAGTAAAGAAGGCTCAATTGTGTGCAGCTCGCAGGTCTCACTGCAGCAGAAATTTCTGACCTGATGTCACACAGGTGAAGCGTGGGCCTCCACAGCGGACACCATGCTGCATTCCAGAGCTTCTTGGAGCAGAGCCAGTTCCAGCAAGTCTTGGTTGGATCCCTGTGCAAATACATTGCTTCTGCCTTCAAGGAAGCCTTTCTCTATTAAATGCCTCACTAGCAAACTCATTCCCCCTGGTCACCAAAGACCATGCTAGACACCGTCTCTGATGTTAGTCTATTTCCATCTTGGCACCTACTCTATTGTATAAACTGGTGCTCATCCTATTATACTGAGGATAAATTAAATTTAAATATATGATGTATTGGAGCTCCTATTATGTCCCAGGCATCAGTGTAAAACATCTACCTGGGTTGGGACTAAATAAGAATTCAGTAGGAACTTAGGAAGATCTGGGGTCATGTTTGTTTAAACAAGAATCCACCCAAATCAGTTTTTACAAATGCTCACCTTGTTGTGGCTTCTGAAATTCCTCTAGAGGGACTCATGTTCTAGGACACTCTGCATCATTCCTGGCCCATTATAATCCATATTTAATAAATGCCGGTTTCCCCTCTCTTCTAGATGAAGATCACAATGCTAACCTGCACATGCCCTGTGGAATTCAGGCCTCCACGGGCCTCTGGGGCCATATCGTGGCTTTGGGTGATCTGTGGGAAGTAGAGGGAAGAATGAGAGTGGGACAGGATCAAATTCTACCCAGAAGCCCCTGAAATCAAAGGATCATGTGGTTTTACTTTGGTAGCTCTACCCTCTGCTGAATTTGATCTCTTCCAGAAGAGATCAAATTTGATCCGTTCCAAAAACAGCAAATCTGCCCCATTTTTAAAGAAGTGCTAGTATAGTCTCTTCCCTCACTAATGACTTTCTCAGATGGGTGAAGCCATAGTCTGTGGACGCAAAAGGTAAAGAAAACTAAACAACGAATGAGATCTATACCTTGTTCCTGTTACTTTTGAATGTTTTGATTTCCACCTTGGCAGCCATTGGGGAAATCCTATCCTTGGATTAGAAACTGTACTCGTGGTGAATTTAGAAGAGAAAAATATTTAAATTGAAGTTAAGGTAAGTGAAATCTTAGCAAATTAGTTTCCTTTCTTTTGAGGGAAGGCAGGGAAGGGGTTTGTGGAGACAAGTTTCATCATGAGTGATGGGGACAGAGTTAGCCCAAATTCTGACTTTCATGCCTTCCTTAAAAGACGGAATCAAAAGGACTAGATCAAGTGGACTTTAAGACAATGACGATCCATCGGAACACTGCCTTTTGTACTTGGAGAAAAATTAAAATGTGAAAAATGAAATCAATTAAGAACTACAATGCTTTTGAACTGTGGTGTCAGAAAAGACTCTTGAGAGTCCCTTGGACCATAAAGAGATCAGACCAGTCAATCCTAAAGGAAATTAGTCCTGAGTATTCATTGGAAGGACTGATGCTAAGCTCAAGCTCCAATACTTTGGTCACCCGATGCAAACAGCTTACTCATTGGAAATTGGAAAAGACCCTGATGCTGGGAAAGATTGAAGGCAGGAGGATGAGATGGTTGGATGGCATCACAGACTTGATGGACATGAGTTTTAGTAATCTCTGGGAGTTGGTGATGGACAGGGAGGCCTGGCATTCTGCAGTCCATGGGGTCATGACTGAGTGACTGAACTGAACCGAACAGAGTTTACTAGCAATTCTCCAAAGTTTCTCCAAAATTCTCCAAAGAACAAAGTTTACTAGCAATTGAAATCCAGTGATTTAAATTGTAGCTCTATTTCCGCACACAATAAAAGGCCGGCCATTTTATACTCCTGCCACAGCCTCACAGGTTTAATTAGATTTGGATTTCTTAACCTTTGTATTAGTGACATTTTGGCTCAGAAAATTCTGGTTGTAATCCTTTGCATTTTAGGATGTCCAACAGCATCCCCGATTCCATCTACTAGATGCCAATGGAAACCGCCTTCATCCTAGCTATGACAACCAAAAATGTCTCCAACATTGACATAGGTCCATGAGGGAGAAGGTAAAATTAACCCAGATTCAGGACCACTAACATTTAGTTTATCATCATTAAAAATGATTAAGCCAAATATTTTTCCCATTTTCTTGGGAGACAGAATAATAAAAACCATTACTTCATTTAGTACAAAATGTATTACATGTGAATCAAGTGCCCACCATTAAAATCCAATTTATTGTAGTCTTTACCAAGAGGTTCTAAATAAATTTGTTATTCACTGTTAAGAGGAGCACGTTTTAAACATACAGCTGTAATTGAAGGAACAATTAGGCATCTACAATGAACAATTGTTTCAGACTGACAATAATTGTTTTGTGTTACGTACCCACTGGTTATTAGAAGCTGGTTTATTGAGACTTGAAAAGTAGAGCCTTGAAAAAGCTTGAACAGTAGTGCGTACCAAGTTGCTTCAGTCATGTCCCACTCTTAGCAATCCTGTTGACCATAGCCAGTCAGGCTCCTCTGTCCATCCGATCTTTTAGGCAAGAATACTGGAGTGTTTCCTTCTCCAGAGGATCTTCCTGGCCCAGGGATAGAACTTGTGTCTCTTATGTCTCCTGCATTGGCAGGCTGGTTCTTTACCACTAGTGCCACCTGGGAAGCCCCCAAGTAGAGCCTATCACACCGAATTACAGAACTAGATCCTGACTCAGCCTTCTCCCTGCTCCTCGTGTCCATGGCTCACCTACTAACAGTTGCTAATATTAGGGGACGACTCATTCTGTGCCAGGCACTGTGCTGAGAGCTTTAATAGCATCATCTCATGGGCTCCTCCACTCAACGATATGAGGTGACTATTATTAACCCCATTTCACAGGGATGGCTCTATGTCCCAAAAGGTGACATGACTTGCCTAAGGCCATTCAGGTAGTAAGGGGATGGACAGAAATTCAAATCCAGATCTAGATCTTCAGTTCAGTTCAGTCACTCAGTCGTGTCCGACTCTTTGCGACCCCATGAATCACAGCACGCCAGGCCTCCCTGTCCATCACCAACTCCCAGAGCTCACTCAAACACATGTCCATAGAGTCGGTGACGCCATCCAGCCATCTCATTCTCTGTCGTCCCAGTCTCCTCCCACCCCCAATCCCTCCCAGCATCAGACTCTTTTCCAGTGAGTCAACTCGTCACATGAGGTGGCCAAAGTATTGGAGTTTTACCCACTCTTAATTAGTATACATGAAAGCCACTGTTGTAATATGTGTTAGCTTCCTTCCCACGCTAGTAGATTCAGTTTTACTGTATATGTATAACGCGGATGCTGAAAATTTCATCAGCTCGCTCTTAAAAAATAGCAATGCATTGAGTTTTGAGGAAAAAAAAAATGACCATCTGAGTATCAGGAGTATTTTCTTTCTTTGCTCTGTCTGGGAGCTAAACTGTTAGCTTGTTCTGCAGTGAAGCCTTTGCTGTCAGACCAAACAATGACACCTATTAATCACATGAAGAGCAGGACCAAAAAAATAAAAAAGTCCTTTTCCTGTGAATTGAGTCTTAGGGCTTCATGGTTTGTACCTCAGGGCTGCAGGGTTTTATTCCTCAGCTTAACAGGGTTGAGCCTCTCCTCTGGGGCTTTCGCAGTTACAGAAGTGCTGAGAAATGGCTGGGGATCTTGCATCTTTAATCACTGGAACCAAAGCAGAGAGGGAGGAGCCAAAGGAAAAAAGAAGCAGTGGGCGGAAGAGTGAAACTGACTTAGATGGATGGAGTCATGGGAGGCCGAACTGCAGACTCTACCCCTAGACTGTCTCTGTGGTCATGCGGGCTTGGGATTTATCAATGGACTGAGCTGTGGTGCAGGGTCTGGCCTGGTCTTTCTTTATCAGAAGGAGCCCTGCACATTAACCTCTCGGCTTCCTAATCAGGGTCGCGTTAGTACATCATTTATTGCCTCCAAGGATGGGCCAGGGTGGGGCTGTCAGAGAGCTGGGAAAGCAAACAGGGTGCAGGAGATGGAGAGCTACTTCTATTTTGGCCTGAAAAGCATCACGATTCTTTCATTCCAGTAAAGAAGAATTATAATGAAAAAAATAAACCTCTGCATCCTTCTAATATCTGCAGTTGCTATCTCATTGGGACCATGTGTGTCGAGAGACTCCACCCACTGAAATGTGCTGGGGTCATTAAGGAGGCTCACAAAGTTCAGAAGCTTTGCTTACAGGCTTTAAGAGAGGACCAGAAGCCCCCCATGTTCTCCTTCTTCGTATTAAATGGAGTCGTGACGGTAATGCATCCTTCTGAGCGCCTTTCTCTTTCTTTCCCTCTGACAACCTGAATTTGGCACACTTCCCTTCCCCTTTAACCCCACCCCCAAGCTAAAAATAAAATCTTCTTGGAAGCAGCCAAAAAGTGTCGGTTGGAGGGGTTTAATTAGCAGGAGCGGGTAGGAGAGAGTTCTCTTCTTCCCAATTTGCTACATTCTCTCCAGGGAGCTGGAACCAGTGCAATTGGAAAAATTCAGGTTCATGTGCGCACCAGACATAGGGGTTTCTTTCTCCCAGGGAGAGTCTGCCTGGCAACCAAGCCATGTTTCATCTCTGTAATACGAAGCAGGATACTGAGGAGGGATGGACTGGAGCTCCTACACTTAGGAAAACAGGATTTTAAAGCATGGACTCCTGGACTAGATTTTGGATATTTGCATCTTGCATCCCAGTTTACTGACTTTGTGACTTAGAGTAAACGACCTGGCCATCCTATACCTTGGCTCCATCATCTGTGAAATGGGGATAATTAGAGTACTCACCCATTAGTTGATCTTGAGAATAAATGAGGCCAGTGGAGTGTCCAGAACACTGCCTAAGGCAGAGTGAGTGCCACGTAGAGCGTTTGCTGTTGTGTTGTTGTTTAATTGCTCAGTCGTGTCAGACTCTTTGGGACCCATGGGCCACTTTCCTTTGTCCATGGAATTTGTCAGGCATGAATATTGGAGTGGGTTGCCATTTCCTTCTCCAGGGGATCTTCCTGACCCAGGGATCAAACCTGCATCTCCTGAATTGGCAGGCGGGTTCTATATCACTGAGCCACCAGGGAAGCCCGGAGCATTTGTAGCTAATATTATTATTTGCCCACCCTTTTTAACTTCGGTGAAAAAACTCTAGATCCATCCAGCTGACAAAATTTTGGTTGCTTCATCTTTTTATTGCTACCAATAAGAAGAGAAGATTTTACATCAAATAATATTGGGATTAATGCCAAACACAGAGTTTTACCTGATTTGCATGGGTCTCTCGTTATTTTTTTTCATGGAATTCAGTGTTCAGTTCGTTTTAGTCACTCAGTCATGTCCGACTGTTTGGACTGCAGCACGCCAAGCCTCCCTGTCCATCACTAACTCCTGGAGTTTACTCAAACTCATGTCCATTGAGTCGGTGATGCCATCCAACCATCTCATCCTCTGTCATCCCCTTCTCTTCCCACCTTCAATCTTTCGCAGCATCAGGGTCTTTTCAAATGAGTCAGTTCCTCATATCAGGTGGCCAAAGAGTTGGAGTTTCAGCTTCAGCATCAGTCTTTCCAGTGAATATTCAGGACTGATTTCCTATGGGACAGACTGGTTGGATCTCCTTGCAGTCTAAGGGACTCTCAAGAGTCTTCTCCAACCCCACAGCTCAAAAGCATCAATTCTTCGGCACTCAGCTTTCTTTATAGTCCAACTCTTACATCCATACTTGACTACTGGAAAAACCATAGCTTTGACTAGATAGACCTTTGTTGGCAAAGTAATGTCTCTGCTTTTTAATATGCTGTCTAGGTTGGTCATAACTTTCCTTCCAAGGAGTAAGCGCCTTTTAATTTCATGGCTGCAATCAGCATCTGCAGTGATTTTGGAGCCCAGAAAAATAAAGTCTGACACTGTCTCCACTGTTTCCCCATCTATTTGCCATGAAGTGATCAGACTGGATGCCATGATCTTAGTTTTCTGAAGGTTGAGTTTTATGCCAACTTTTTCACTCTCCTCTTTCACTTTCCTCAAGAGGTTCTTTAGTTCTTCTTCACTTTCTGCTATAAGGGTGGTATCATCTGCATATCTGAGGTTATTGATATTTCTCCCGGCAATCTTAATTCCATCTCGTGCTTCATCCAGCCCAGCATTTCTCATGATGTTCTCTGCATATAAATTAAATAAGCAGGGTGATAATATACAGTCTTGATGTACTCCTTTCCCTATTTGGAACCAGTCTGTTGTTCCATGTCCAGTTCTTACTGTGAATTCAGTGTATCCACAGGATTTTCACTTCTTAGACCTAGAAGGCTCCTAGAAATCCAGTCTCCCTTTCAAGAAGTTCCCGAACACAGCAGCATCTCTGGCAGGAAGGACTGGATGAAAATGAAATAATCGTGATGATAACACTGAGACCTTTACATCTACAATTGTAGAGTACTTTACAATTAAAAAAAAAAGCAACCTCCCAGTTTGACCTTTGAGTACATTTTCATGAGATGTGTTAGGACCTCACTGGGTGTGGGAAGAGACTCAATGGTCTATTAGAGTGTTTGGCAGAGGTGGGGTTACAGAAACAGATTGGATGTAGGTCTGGACTCCTGGGTGTCACAGGGGACAATTCCAATCACTATGGCCATTGCAGGGAAATGAATACCAAATGGGTCTGGCTTTGGTGTTCAAAGAGCCCCACCAAATTATGAGAGCTGATGTCTGAACAGAATCTAGGTTCATAGCTGAGTGGTGCTGGTATCCAGGTCCAGGGAAGGCTCTCTAGATTAAAGAGAGAAGAAAGACCACAGCTGTTATCTGAACAGTCCTGAATCTGTGGGCCAGGCTCAGCTGACATTGGCTGGGTCTTGTTTTGGGTCTGAAGCCAGCCAGCAGGTTGGTCTTGGATGGTCTTGACTGGGATGCACAGGATGTTGAGACTTCCTCTGTGGTCTCTCATCCTCCATTAGGCTAACCTTGGCTTGTTCCATGGCAGTCACAAAAGTACAAGAGAGAATGCAGAGGTTCACAGCATCTTCTGAAGCACAGGTGTAGAAATGGCACATTATTTCCTCCTCTGCATTCTATTGAGCAAAGAAAATCACACAGCCAGCCTGGGTTCAAGGGTTTTGGAAATGGACTGTGCATCTTAAAAGAAACAGTAGCAAAATCATATTGCAAGGAACGTGGATATAGGGAGGAGAATAATTGCAGCTATTAAAAAATAATGTACCATCCTTTTCTTCTTCTCTGTTAATAATTCATTAATTAGTCCAATAAAGTAAAAACACTGAGTTACACACCAAGGAATCAATGCTAGAAAAGGAAATACATAGTCCTTGCCCTCTTGCACTTTACATTTTCATGAGGAAGAGAAAGACAAATAAAATTATCTCACTAGTACATATGAATTTACAGATAAACCTAGTGTTCCCCAGGAGAGATATAGAATGTTATGAGAGATTAAACAAGGGAAGCCAATCTAGTCTGGAGAGATGGGTCACATAGGGGAAGATTTTTCTCCAGAAGTGATGGTTGGCATGAGATCTGAGCAACAGAATAAATACCTGCAGTCAAGTTCTAGACAGGAAGGTAGTCCAGTGTGGCTAAAGTCAGGAAGGAAGGCAGAGAGAATATGATCCTTGATGATGTTGGAGAGATCAGCTGTGAACAGACCTTGTAGGCCGTGATGAGAGATTTACTCATTAAGCTAAAAACAATGGAAGATCACTGAATGGTTTTTGAGCAGGATAGATGGGTAGAAAGGAGGTGACATGATTATTGAAAATTATGTCTATAAAACTAGTGCAGAATGAGATGGAAAGGGAACACATCTGACATTGAACAGTTGCTGGAAATGAAAGATATATTTGCCAGTTTATAAAATGTTTTGGAGACTTGGACTGGAGTTTGCATATTACGGGAGTGTGAATCAGCCACTGAGAAGGGCTCTGGACATCTTCCCCAACCCCATATCATCGTTTTGTCCTGGAGACACATTGCTGCATTTATTTTGCTAATATTTTATTTAAAAATCTGGAGTGGTTAAGAGCAGAGGATCTGAAACTTGACTGTCTGGGCTCACTTTTGGGACTGCAGCATGATCTATCTGGGTGACCTTGGGCAAGTCAGTCACCATTTCTCTGCCAAAGTTTCCTCATCTGCAGCATGGGGATGATCATATTCCTCATCTCATAGATTCGTTATGAGAAAAGTTTATACATGTCAGTTCAGTTCAGTTCAGTTGCTCAGCCGTATCCGACTCTTTGGGAACCCAAGGACTGTAGCTGGCCAGACTTCCCTGTCCATCATCAACTTTCGGAGCCCACTCAAACTCATGTCCATCGCGTCAGTGATGCCACACATGTAAATCACTTTTAAAAGGCTCATAATAACTTGAAGTTATTCTTGTTATCAATATCTTTTTTTTTATTATTGTTTAGGTTTCTAGTGTACATTTTTGGTTTTGAAGTTTATGTCTTATAAAAGGACTTTAAAGAGTGTTTCTTTTTTTTTTTAAATACTTTTCTGTAATTTGGACAGTTTATAATATATGGATTAGCTATTCTTTAAAAGATAGTCATCTCTAAA
This sequence comes from Moschus berezovskii, assembly GCF_049115385.1. Lineage (NCBI taxonomy): Eukaryota > Metazoa > Chordata > Mammalia > Artiodactyla > Moschidae > Moschus > Moschus berezovskii. Next base: position 14,654,807 of record NC_142474.1, read on the forward strand.
ATCAATTGAAATTTGTATTTAATTATATTTAAAAAGAAATTGTCCATTTCACATGACTTTACAAAATTATTGGAGTCCACTATGTTCTTTTAAAAATTTTGCCATGTGTGAATATATGTCTTTTTTTAATGTATAAATATATACTTTTTTAAAGGTATAAATGCTTATTTATACCTTAACATTTTATGTGCTTCATTTGTTCTGAAGGATCTTTGTCTATTTTATTGATCATTCAGAAAATTAGCTTTTGGATCCATTGATCTTCATTAGCTTTTCTATTTATTAACTTCTCCTCTGATCATTGTTATTTCTAGCTTCATATTTTCTTTAAGTTTAAATGTACTTTTGTTTTCTCTAATTTGTTGCATTGAACTTTTAGTCCATTAAGTTTTCATCTTCCTTTCTTTCTAATGTTTGTGTTCAAAGCTCTCCATTTCCCTCTAACACTTACTCCAGCTACTTTTCACAGATTTTATTTGTGCTGCCTTCATGGTCATTCAAGTCTAAATGTTTTGCAATCTCCATTTTTTATTTCTTTTTTGACTCTTTTTTCATACCTTTAAAACATTTTTACAGAAGTGTGTGGATTGTTTTAGTTGTTATTTTTATATTTCTCATTAATTATACTATTATCAGAGAAAGTTAATTCATAGTGTTGGTTTTGGTGTTGTTGTTGTTATGAATACTTTTTTGTAAATGACCTGTGTCTTTTTGATGACTTCTATTCCCCACCTTCCATTTTATCACTTCTCTCTTCAGCTGCACCTGATCTCCTCTTTAATCCACTTATTAACTTTTTTAAAGCCTCTCATGAACAAATTACTTTTTATATCCATAAATTCTAGCTGGTTATCTTTAAAATTCACTTGTTCTTTTTCATAGGGTTCTGTTATTTAAAAAATTATATCTAATGTTTTATTGATTTGGGTATATTATTTTATTAATTCTTGGATGGCTAAAGTTTTTATTTTTTTCGCTCGGTCATCAGGACCTTTTTGGATCTTATCTTTATTAGTTCATTCTTCTTGACATCTTCAAAAAGGATGAAGTATTCTGTCGAAGTTCTGCATATCTTGCCTTGTGAAGCCTTTGCTATCATATGACTTCAAAATTGCTTATGATGAGGGTCCTCCATAGGAAGCTCGGGGATTTTACTGGCTGTGAAGCAGTTTTTAGGTTAATTTCTGGACCTACTGCATATTAAAAAGCAGAGAAATAATCTTGCTAACAAAGGTCCATATAGTCAAAGCTATGGTTCTTCCAGTAGTCTTGTACCGATGTGGGAGCTGGGCCGTAAAGAAGGCTGAGTGCTGAAGAATTGATGCCTTTGAATTGTGGTGCTGTAGAAGACTCTTGAGGAGTGTCTTGGACTGGAAGGAGATCAAACTGGTCAAACCTAAAGAAAATCAACGAATATTCATTAGAAGGATCGTTGCTGAAGCTGAAGCTCTAATACCTTGGCTGCTTGATCCAAAAAGATGACTCATTGGAAAAGACAGTAATGTTGGAAAAGATTGAAGACAAAAGGAGAAGGGGGCCACAGAAGATAAGATGGTTAGATAGCATCACCAACTCCATGGAAATGAATTTGGGCAAACTCCAAGAGATAGTGGGGGACAGAGGAATCTGACTTGCTAAAGTCCATGGGGTTGCAAAAGAGTCAGATATGACTTAAGGTACTGAATAACGATGTGTACCCACTGCTAATGGACTATTCATCTAGTTTAAAGTTGGACCACATATTTATTCCTGGTGTGGGTTTGGAGTTTTTCTTTTTTTGCCAGTGACTTTTCTTTTTCTTGATCCAAAGCCCTAGACATAAGATTAATTGTCCTGGGCTGATGGACGGAGCTTTTATAATCCATGAGGACCAGGTGAGGTTTGAATTATAGCCGCTCCACATGGATGGGCATTAGATCCTCAGCACCAAACTCTTAGGATCTATGCCTATTCTAATACCTTAATCTTGTCCCTGAAACATGCCCAGATTATCACTCTGGCACTAATTTTATTTTTCCCCTCTCACACAGTTGTCTCTTAGCTCATTGATTATTATTTATTTAATTTTTACTTTATATGGAATTTCTATGGGCTTAAGAGTTTGAAGTGGGACAAACTGTTAGTTTAATTGTCACGTTAAAGAAAATCAACTTCAGATGTTTCCACAGTAATATTTAATGTAAGAAAACAATAAAAACGCAAAACATTGTCATTAGAGTTCTAAAGTAAATAAAACATGACCAATGTGTTGGGACTTCCCTGGTGGTTCAGACAGTAACAAATCTGCCTGCAATTCAGGAGACCCGAATTCAATCCCTAAGTTGGGAAGATCTCCTGGAGAAGGGAATGGCTACCCACTCTAGTATTCTTGCCTGGAGAATTCCAAGGACAGAGGAGCCTGGCAGGCTACAGTCCAGGGGTTGCAAAGAGTCTGACATGACCTTTGAAACACTTTCAATGTGTTGGACCCAACTGGCACTGACTTTCCAAGAGCCTATTGTCAAAATTTTAGGAATGTCACCAGTCACTTTCAGTCATGTCTGACTCTTTGCAACCCCATAGGATTCTCTAGGCCAGAATACTGGTGTGAGTATCCGTTCCCTTCTCCAGGCAATCTTACCAACCCAGGTATCCCACATCGTAGGCAGATTCTTTACCAGCTGAGCTACCAGGGAAGCCCAATTGTTAAATAGATATTATTAAAAATTAAATTATATAAACTTATACTTAAGTAAATTATTAAAATAATAATAATAATACTCAAGACTCACTTCAGTTCAGTTCAGTCACTGAGTCATGTCCAACTCTTTGCGACACCATGGACTGCAGCATGCCAGGCTTCCCTGTCCATCACCAACTCTTGGAGTTTACTCAGACTCATGTCCATTGAGTCTGTGCTGCCATCTTATCCTCTGTTGTCCTCTTCTCCTCCTGCCTTCAATCTTTCCCAGAAACAGGGTCTTTTCCTGTGAGTCAGTTTTTTGCATCAGGTGGCCAAAGCATTGGAGTTTCAACTTCAGCATCAGTCCTGCCAATGAATATTCAGGACTGATTTCCTTTAGGACAGACTGGTTGGATCTCCTTGCAGTCTAAGGGACTCTCAATTGTCTTCTCCAACACCACAGTTCAAAAGCATCAATTATTCGGCACTCAGCTTTTTTTATAGTCCAATTCTCACATCCATATATGACTACTGGAAAAACCATAGTTTTGACTAGATGCACCTTTGTTGGCAAAGTAATGTCTCTGCTTTTTAATATGCTGTCTAGGCTGGTCATAACTTTTCTTCTAAGGAATAAGCATCTTTTAATTTCATGGCTGCAATAACCATCTACTGTGATGTTGGAGCCCAGAAAAATAAAGTCTGTCACTGTTTCCATTGTTTCCCCATCTATTTGTCATGAAGTGATGGGACCAGATGCCATGATCTTAGTTTTCTGAAGGTTGAGTTTTATGCCAACTTTTTCACTCTCTTCTTTCACTTTCATCAAGAGGCTTTTGAGTTCCTCTTCACTTTCTGCCATAAGAGTGGTGTCATCTGCATATCTGAGGTTATTGATATTTCTCCCGGCAATCTTGATTCCAGCTTGTGCTTCCTCCAGTCCAGTGTTTCTCATGATGTACTTTGCATATAAATTAAATAAGCAGGGTGACAATATACAGCCATGACGTACTCCTTTCCCTATTTTTAACCAGTCTATTGTTTCGTGTCCAGTTCTAACTATTGCTTCTTGACCTGCATACAGATTTCTCAGGAGGCAGGTCAAGTGTTCTAGTATTCCCATCTCTTTCAGAATTTTCCACAGTTTATTGTGATCCACACAGTCAAAGGTTTTACCATAGTCAATGAAGCAGAAGTAGATGCTTTTCTGAAATTCTCTTTCTTTTTCTATGAAGTAGCAGATATTGGCAATTTAATCTCTGGTTCCTCTGCCTTTCCTAAGTCCAGCTTGACCATCTGGAAGTTCATAGTTCATGTACTGTTGAAGCCTGGCTTGGAGAATTTTGAGCATTACTTTGCTAGTGTGTGAGATGAGTGCAATTATGTGGTAGTTTGAACATTCTTTTGGCATTGCCTTTCTTTGGTACTGGAATGAAAACTGACCTTTTCCAGTCTACTCTCTACTTAATCTACTCGTTTTTACCATTATCTGTGATCTTGAGGTTATTTATGTCTATTGTTCCTTTACAGTGTAGATATTAAATAATGTAATATAATAATATTCTTCTGAGCATTTCTTCTCAAGTCTGTATTCAGAGACATCATGTTCATAGCTTGAAAATTCAGTCATGGTGGGATTATGCACCCCAGGAAAATTGGCAAATCCTAAAAAAGTCAGATTTTTTATATATATAGAAAACTCAGAGATTAAAGCACCTTTCAGAATCTTTTAGAAAAAAAGACCAAAGATAAAACCATAGAATAAATAACAAATATTGAATATAGGCAAAGAATATTCAACAAATGTATACTAGCAGTCCCTGTAGAAGAAAAACTTTACTAAAAATTAAAATGCATAGTATATCTCACAGTAAAATATGCAACATAAAATTAAAATTACATATTGAAAAAGCACAGAACATATATTTAAAAACTGTCTTAGAAGAGCCAGCATTAATATCTCAGTAAAATGTCTGGACTTGAAACAAAAATAAACAATCCTTTTGGAACCTAGGGAAAAACACAAAAGACTTACAACAAAAATAATATTATACTGGCATCACACTTATTAGCTGCAATTCTTTATGCCAGAAACAAAGACATGGACTAACATATTTAAGGTACTCAGGAAAAGAATAAGCCAAAGATTTCTTTCTTATCCATCATAACTAAATTTCACATGTAAAAATATTTCATTTTATGTGTCATATTCTTAATGTACCTTAACTCATTTAGGAATAACCTGTCTTTTGTTGCCAGCAGGTCTTTTGTGTGTATTTGTTGTCTATTGGGAACTAGTTCTTATGTTTTTTAAATTCTTATTCACTTTATGTGAAATTATTAGTTTTTTTGAACTTTTAGAGGAAGTCACACTTTAGTTTTTTTTGACATTGTTATAGTTATTCTAACTTTACAAAGCCCCATTTCTGTTGTTACAACATATGCCAGTTTGATTTCTAACATCTATCCGTGGGCCTTGTTCATCTCCTTTACTTTGATATGAAACTTGCATTTTCCTCTTCTCAATTGTCTCTGCTCTGATCAATGAGGATTCTGTCCCAGAAACTCTTCTTCATTGTGCTCATATGTCTTCAAGGGGAGCTTGGATAGTTTTGAGAGATTACAATGCCCAGAATTCTTCATCCTTACCTGCAGACGTTACCTCATGCTTTACACTCACCCACTGTGGAGTTGGCAGAAACCACAGCTCTCTGTGCTTTACACTGAGCCTCTGATGGTCATTTTGGTTTTTCTCTTCTCTAGTTTGTCAGATATTCTATTTCTTTTCTCCGCTTCTTCCCACACTGATGTTGGTTCTACTTGTGTTGTATACCTGCCTGTGCTTTGACCAATCCAGTTTAATTTTGTGTTTCATGGGGATACCTGGTCATCTGGTTTGGTTATATATGATTATTAGGGGCTTAGATTTTTATGTAGCTTTGCTGTCAGTTTGTGTGTGGGATCCCCAAAGATTGAAAAATTGTCATCACCACTGTCATCACCAACTTACAGACTCCACTGGGACATCACCTTAATTAATTATAAATAATTTCAGTGAGAGTGATAATTAAATAATGTGTAAGTAATATTTAATAACATCAATACAATTTGAAAAGACATTTAAAGATGTTAACACTTCATTATATTTCTCATAATACTTAGAAAATCACATTCAACATGATTTTAAAATCTACCTTAAAGTGTAATTCACCATCACAATGAATATTGAAACATTAAAATCACTTTCATACACAATTAGGAGCATTATAATTATTTCTGTTGTTGATAAAGCTAGTAGTAATACTAGAAGATGTACTCAGCTTTACTGAACATAGGAATACAGTTGTTTGTTTAATTACAAGTATAACCACCAGATTCACCTACGAGTGGGACATGTAGTACTTTTGTTCTTCTTCCTCCTCTGGATTCTTTCAGGCTAAAAAGTCAGAGAAGATAGGTGGAGGTGTGCTACCGTCCATGGGGTTGCAAAGAGTTGGACACAACTGAAGCGACTTAGCACACCCATGAGACCAGCCTAACACTCTTTGGTTTCCAGACTCTCTATTGTTCATATTATTTGCATGCTTCAAGTCTTTTGGGGCTTCCCCAGTGGCTCAATGGGTAAAAAATCCGCCTGCAGCGCAGGAGACACAGGGGACATCGCTTCGATCCCGGGTCAGGAAGATTCCCTGGAGAAGGAAATGGCAACCCACTACAGTATTTTTGCTTTAAAAAAAATCCCATGGACAGAGGATCCTGATGGGCTACAGTCCAAAGTGTCGCAGAGTAGCACACAACTGAGTGTGAGCATGATAGAAATTCAATTTAAATAATGTTAATCTGTGCCTGGTTTGGAGCCCTGTTTTGATGTTTGGCTTTGCTCTGGTTACACAGTTTCAGAAAACAGAGACATTTGTTAAGAGTGGTTGTTCGTTTTTATTTCAGGAAATAAAAAATAAATAAAAAGGCCATAAGGCTCTAAAGCATATTTACAGGGCTATGTTTTAAGTATTAAAATAATTCCAAATGCATCTTAAGGAAAGATACGTTAAGAGCTTAAAATATACAAGTTTTAATAATGCTAAGGAGTGGACTGAAAAGAAAAAAACAGGGTCAGTTCCATATGAAAATCAACAAAGACAAAACATTTCTTAATTAATGTGGGCACAAATATTTTGGCCAGTTTTTCTTGCTTCCCCTCACAGGCAGAGGCTTGGAATGCTGCCTGTGACATGCCACTCCAAGTGTGTACTCTGATCTGGTGTCAGAATGTTGGCTTACAGGTCAGAGAAAGATCCGCCGTTTACTGAAGCGTACATGGAGTACTTATTCACACAATTTTTTTTTCCACCCTCGTTTCCTCCTGCCAAAATGCCATATCAGAAAGAGCTGAAAGAATGGAAAATGTTCAACCTGAGCAACAGAAGACACAGGAAAAGGATAAGAGGGCATGATCTCTGAGTCCAATTAATTGAAAGCTTGTTTTGGGGAAAGAATCCTGCTTGGCATTGTTTCAAAGGGAGCAACATCCACAAATGGGCAAAAGTTATAAAGGAGTGAATTTCAGCTCAAAGATGGAGGAAGAGAGCCTTTCCACTTCACAAGCTTTGCCTGCCTTGCCTTCCTTCCCACCCGGGCTTACTCCCAGAGTCCCGTGCTTCTTCTACGGAAGAACTCTCCCAAACATTTACGTTCTTCTTCCACTGAAATTTCCCTTTTAGCAATAGAGGTCCTGCTTGCATTCAAGGGATAAACCCATGTCTCATTTTAAAACACGGAGGGGTTTACATCAAAGATAGTATCAAATGCGATGAAGTCACTTTCACATAGGATTTATTACAGCAAGATGTAATTATATTGTACTTGGCTTCATTTTGAGCTAATGAAAGGAAAAATGACCGAAAGACAGAACTTCTTCAAAACAAATGGAAGCACCTTGGCCCTAAGAGTCAACCAGACTAATTACATACAACCACAAATAACTTGCCTTCAAGTGTACCCTCAGAGTCAGACTAGACACAGCTACAAAGGAGGCTTAGGAGGATGGGAGGCAGGCCAGGGGCAGGTACTGTTTCAATGGGTTCCATCCAGGCATTTGAAGACATGCAACCCCCACTTAGTCATCTGATCAGTTTGGCTCTAACTCATGTTCAGAATTTGAAAAAAAAAAAAGTACATACATTTTTAAAGACTTGGATGGATCTCTTTCTTGGGTCAAATGTTCTGGCTCTCTCCTGCCAGGCATGCTGAAGGGCAGATTCCTCTAATTGGCAGGGCTTCTGCTCAGCTGTCATGTCTCTATGCAGTCTGGGTTGTGGCCAAGGGAAGTGGAGAGCTGGAAGGTTCTGGTGGAATGGGGTCTTAGAAACTAGGTCAGTTTAGCCCAAACTAACATTATTGCTCAAAGATAATGAGGAGTCATGGAGCAATTGCCAAAGCTCCTCTTTTGCAATGATGGCGTAGACACATCTCTAGGAAATCTGAGAACTCTAGGCTGGCCTCAGAAGCAACAAAAGGCCTCGTCTATGACTTAGACCCTTTGCCTTCTTTATGGGTCTTCTATGGATCTGAACCTTTGTCCCAGGGTGATAAGCTTGGAAACACAGCCTAAGCCTGTGTCCATGTGTCTCCATGGTCCAGATGAATAGGAATTACACCATTTCTTCCACCTCAGTTCTTAGCAATGCCAGTAGAACCCAGTACTTGTTGAGACAATATTTTTTTTAAAGAAAGAAAGGGAGGGGTAGGAAGGGAGAAAGGAAAGAAGGAAAGAAAGGACAGGAAGACAGGGAGAGGAAGAGAGACAGAAAGAGATAGATATTGTCCTTCCACTCTCTTAGTGATCTTCAAGGCTGCCTTCTTATCATCCTTTGAATTCCTCATAGTCATTCCCATGGTGGCAGAGAACAATCCAGAGGAGAGAACAGGAATGAGAACTGAGATTAGTTAGCATGGATTGACCACTGTTGGTGGAATAAGGCAGTTCTCTACGGTCAAAGGAGAGTAGAGAGAGATTAGAAGATCAAGTTCAAGAGCCGATGTTTTTAGATGGATCAGAGAGCTCAGATTGGTACCTAGGCTTCAGGAATTAGAAGACTTTGGGAGGTCGAGAGTATGAAGTCAGATTGGCTTGTGGAGAAGGGAGCTAAACAAAGGCTAGAGTCAAAAAGTCCCGAATTCAAAACTGACTCCAATATCTGTGGTATGCGTACATTTTGAGCAAGTTATTTACTTTAAAACTTTTATCTGTTTATTTATTTTTGGCTGTGCTTTCTCTAGCTGTGGAGAGTGGGGGCTACTCACTGCGGTTTTGGTGCGTGGGCTTCTCACTGCAGCGGCTTCTCTTGTTGCAGAGCACAGGCTCTAGGGCACAGGGACTTCAGTAGTTGTGGCACATGGGCTCTAGAACTCGGGCTGGGTAGCTGTGGTACATGGGCTTTAGTTGCTTCATGGCAGGTAGGGTCTTCCCAGATCAGAGATCAAACCTGTCTCCTTTACTGGCAGGCAGATCCCTGGCCACTGGACCACGAGGGAAGTCCCTGAGCAAATTACTTTTAAAGCCAGACCTTATTATACACTGGCGATGAATAAGAATACCTAGACTATGAGGTCTTTGACTTTTCACCTTTCATCCTTTTGCTTGCTTTTCTTTATTCTCTTCTTTCATTATCTTCCCTTGCCTTTCCTGCCCAGAAACTCTAACTGTTCAGCTTCCGGTTTGTTACTAGCCAACTTATCAGACGTTTTAATCTAAAAATTATATTATAAGCATGTCTTTCCATAATCCTCATGATTATTCAAAATTGGCTTTTCCTTCTTTTGGACCACGACTTGCTGGTCAACTTCCCTTTGAGAACAACTAGAACAGCTAGAGTGCTTTTAAAATCTGAAGAATTGAGAGGCGAAAGGATCTCAGGGAAGTATAGCTCTCTGAACCACCTGAATAGGTAGCTGAGAGGCTTATTAACAGTTGAGCTTTTTATAGACTAATGGAACTGTAGGATCACAATTTGGAGTCCAGGGCTGTCCAAGATAACCTCCCATCACAGTCTGGTTTGAGATTTAGAAGGGTTATATCTAGAAGTAAGAGTAAACCAGGAAAAAAGAAAACAAGATTCAGTCCTTATAGAGATTAAAGTCAAGCTTTAAAAGGTCTCAATGCCTTGAACTAGAGTAATACACCTTCAGCAGAAACCCCCTTATATTTCATTGACCAGACTGGGACACATGCCAGACTAATCTCAGGCAAAGTGGAACAGGATTTCCACGTTTGATCTTGACAAAGCATGGTTCCATTAGCAAGAAAGAAGAGTGAACGGATAACAGTAAGCGACCAATAGATTATGTCACCATCACCTCAGATATCATCTATAGATCTTCACTATATATCAGGCACTTCTGTAAGCACTCAACATGCAGACCCATTTAATTCTCATAACCACCTGATAAGTAGAGTCTCTCTATTTAGTGGAAGAGGAAATTAAGATCAGAAATGCCAATATATCATAGGTAGGAAGTAGCAGGGGCAAGATTTGAATCCAGGTCATTGTCCTGATTTATTAAGCATTCACTATGTGCTGTTATTTATTCTGGATATTGTGTGTGCTAAGTCGCTTCAGTCATGTCTGACTCTGTGAAACCCCATGGAGTGTAGGCTCCTCTGTCCCTGGAATTCTCCAGGCAAGAGTACTGGAGTGGGTTGCTGTGACCTTCTCTAGGGTATCTGCCCGAACCAGGGATCAAACTTGTGTCTCTTCAGTCTCCCGCATTGGCAAGTGGGTTCTTTACCACTAGTGCCACCCGGGAAGCCCCAGTCAGTTACACATGTTCTGAATATTGGAGATGTATAATCTCTTTCCTCTAGGAGCTCATAGTTCAATTATCCAGAAAGAATCAAAAGAAGATGAGCCAATTTACTTTTTTTTACAAACTGTATTTATCTGTTTATTTTGGCTTCGCCTTGTGGCATGTAGGATCTTTGTTCCCCAACCAGGGACCAAAGCCATGTCTCCTACAGTGGAAGCATGGAGTCTTAGCCACTGGACTGCCAGGGAAGCCCCAGGAGAATTTGCTTTTGATTGATTTTGTCTCATGTTGATAGTCCTACCCTGAAAAAGTAACTGTGCTTTGGAGCAAAGGTTAAAAGTTTCTCTCAGTCTTATGGGAATAAGATAATTTCCATTGCCCTGACTCCATTGTGGTCAGTTTCCACTACATGAGCCTGAAGTCTAAATACCCCCTGATATGTTTGCCCAAGAGTTTGAAAGTGGGAGAACTTTCCTATGAAAAAGCTACTGCTCCTTGTGCTTGAAGTTTCTGTCCACCTCTTTGGAATTACTGATAATAGTATAAGGGTGTCTTTAGGAAAGGCATATATATTTTTTCTTTCTTACAGTATTGTACTGGGCTGGGATCATTGTAGGTTCACATCTTTTTTTTTTTTTTCTTATAATTTTAGTTACTATTTTTTGAGGTCTTACTTTGTCCTTAACGACTCATTGTGTGTTCTACAAAGGTAATTTTATTTATTTAAAATAACCCTAAAATGTATGCCTTATTTGCTCCAAGAGCGACTGAACTGAACTGAACTTAGAATGCACTGTATAGAATCTAGCACTGCTCTATTATGAGTAGATTGATCAATTACCTAGATCAGTGTTACAAAGGAGAGGCGGGGTCTTGAAGTTCTAGTATCTGCCCTGAGTGAGCTATGTGAAGTGTCTCTCCAAGAAGCTTTGGGGTAGAGTTTGCCACCTCTAGCTTGGGGAGCCCAGTGAGGGCTCCTGGGCTTTAATTGTGATAAAGCTGAGATCTTTTGGGGGGCACTGATTCAAACCATTTCTTCATAGTGGTTATTTACCCTAATCTGACTTTTTTCCATTTTAGCCTCTCTCCGCGGAAGACCCCGCTGGGTTGTGTTCAGTCTCCGACAGCGCAGTCATGCCAACAAATGGCTCTTCTTTTGGCACTTGTGTTCTCTACCTCGTGGTTTGTTTAACTGCGGCTACTCTTTTCATTAATAGCTGTTTACACTTCACGATGATACTTGTTGAGCTTGGCAAAAGCCCTCCATTCTACACATTTTTTTTTCCTGGTCCCAGGGCAAACTGTCATATTTGACAATATTTTTGCTATGTAATAGCAAGTGAAGAACAGTTAATTAAATAGGCTATGTTGTTATACTGGAAACAGGGATTAAAACTATTGGCACACTGCTGACATGTTGCTTTTGGAAGAATAGTTTCTGGTTGACCTGGATACAATTAAATATAGAAGGAATGTGGGAAGAAATGGGAATATAGATTCTCCAGTACCTCTCTTCATCCTCCATCAAACGTTATCATTGAGAAAAGAATCCATCGTCAGTGGCCCTTTCTAGTGAACACTTTGTTGGCACCCCCACCAATTCCCAGCTTCTGGGGAGGCACGGTCCAATAAAGATTTGGGTTCACTTTGTCCCCTTCCTGTTTAGCTACTAGTCCTAGAGGAAGGGCTGGCCCCTGGGAAGGTAGCACAGTTAAGCTTCACACCCTCAATCCCAGGGCCAGCATCACACATTTGCAAGCTTTCAGAGTACCACTTAATAGGGCCTTCGAGCCAGCAGAAGAGAAAGTGCTGCTAAACTGCTCGGTTGGCAGAGCTGAGTTTATACAGATGGGAGAGTTAGCAGAGACCACAGAACAAATACCAGCAACCAATCCATTTCACACTTCTGAAAAAAGAGAAAGGAATGGCAGAGGCGGGCCAAAGCAAACAGGCTTTGGAAAACTTGAAGCTGTGGGCTGGAATTTTCAGCTGTTCCCATTCTCCTAACACTCAGTTTAGGGAGTTGGGTCCACTCAGAAAAGCAGAAACTTTCTCAGTTTACCCTTCTCAGGTTCAGCCTCCTACAGAAAAAGGGCAGTTTGTTCCCAATCACAAAATGAGAATAGTTTCCAACATCTTCAGCACAGTTATCCGGGAGAGTTATCCGGGAGTCTTTTTTTTTTTTGGAGTTGGTGGTGGGGGGTGGTGGTTCAAAGGTGCTATTTTTTCCAGAGAATTCTATGCTGTTGGGATTCCCTCAGCTTGTCTCTCTGTGGCATGCCTCCATCTTAGTCTTTATTTTCTTGTGTCTCTCCCTCTCATTTTTTCCCCTCTTCTTTGAGGAAAGAAAGTCATTTTCTTTTCTTTTCCCAAAGAGTACATTGAAACATAAAACTTCCCCACACCTTGCTGCCTCACACAAATGCCCTTCAGTTTCAGCTAAAACACTTATTGTTGTTCAGTCGATCGGTCATGTCCAGCTCTTTGCAACTCCAGGGACTACAGCACAGCAGGCTTCCCTGTCCTTCACTCTCTCCCAGAGTTTGCTCAAACTCATGTCCATTGAGTCAATGATGCCATCCAACCAGTTCATCCTCTGTGCTTATCAAAATGCATCATCAACATGGATGTTGCTCCTGCCCTGGGGATGGGTGACGTTTCTAGTTCCAACCCCAGAAGGAATGAAGATGATATTTGGAGACAAGCATTAAAGAGAATTTTTGCCTAAGTGGCGGTGAAAGAGTCAGCAGCCGTCCCCAGCATGGTCACGTAGAGTTTATGGAGAGTGGTTGGGAGAAACTTTCCTGTGGGCTGGCATCACACAAACCAGCAGTGTGGCTTCAGGTAGGATGCTCCATTAGAGAAAGAAAGAAAACTATGTACCCATGATACAGACCATAGTGCAGCCATCTTAGCTCTGGATGGTTTGGAAAATGGCTGTCAGATTCTTTTGACGGATTAACTAGGTCACCCAACTAGTTTACCAGGATGTGTGGGTATGAGTCTGTGAGGAAAAACTCTGCAACTGTGTTTAAAAACAGTTCCATCTGTTCTTATGTATTTAAAATGCTTAGATAGAGGGGAAAAAAAGAGGACTGCAAACACAAGAATCAGATTCTTTAGGAAATAGATCATCTCAATTCAAGTTGTTAACAAAGCTCCCAGCTGGAACAGTGGTAAAGAATCCACCTGTCGATGCAGGAGACTCAAGAGACACAGGTTCGACTCCTGGGTCTGCAAGATGCCCTGGAGAAGGAAATGACAATTCACTCCAGTACCCTTGCCTGGAAAATTCCATAGAGAGAGGAGCCTGGTGGGCTACCATCCATGGGGGTCGTAAAGAGTCAGACATGACTGAGGGACTGAGCGCGCGCACACACACACACACCCACACACACACACACACACACACACAAAACAAAGACATACAGATCAGTAAACAAAGACCTCACAGAAATTAGGAAAAATTGCTATAAGGGGGAGGGGAAAACGGCTTGATAAAGTTGATGGCTGTTTACCATGAGGCCCATCTCCTGCCTAGATGAGACCCCCAGGGCTGGTACACTGAAATGTGGATATGTTTGGTTCTCTGTTTTTGAGAAATGAGGTTGAACCAAAGAAAAGCCTGTTAGAAAGTACTGGCATCTGGATAACTTCGAGCAAAAAGAAAAGAAAGCCTGCAGTTGGCAGAATACAAAATAATAAAAGCCATCTTGGTGTCTTGGTGTCTTAGTCAGACACTCAGTCGTGTCTGATTCTTTGTGACCCCATGGACTGCAGCATGCTGGGCCTCCTTGTCCCTCACTGTCTCCTGGATTTTGCCCAAGTTTTCTCAGTGTCTGGATCAGGGTAAATAAGGAGTTCAAAGCAGTGCACTTGAATGGACACTTGGCTTTCAAAGGTCTGAAAACCCTTTGAGAAGCAAGCAAACAAAATAATAGTAACCACCCTATTTTAATAGACTAAGGCTGACAGCAGAGGAGCAGAGGGTATGATCAAGGTAAGATATATGAGAACTATGACATATCCCAAGAGTTAAGTCTCCATTGGTTATCTCTTGATAAACAGTGTCTGGTGTGGTATGTGCAGGTTCCATCACCAGATAAGGAATGCAATGCCAACGTCAAATAGAGCAGGTGATGTTCTTCTCTCTACTAATGGAAACACAGCCTAGAAAACTTTTGTCTGTAATGAGATGTTCTTGAAAGTCTGTTCTTTCATAATTGACCAAGATCTGGACAACCAAGCATAATTTTTAATTTTATCCTCAATATATCTTTAATATGTCATCTAGATAAGTCAGCTGACATTGCTAAATCTCAGTTTCTCTATGTGAAAGCCAAAAGTATTGGCGAGCTTTGTCAAAATTATTCAGAACCAGGATAACTGTGCCAAATACAGCTTCCCATGGGTGCATGCTAAATCACTTCACTTGTGTCTGACTGTTTGCAACCCTATGAACTGTACAGCCCTCCAGGCTCCTCTGTTCATGGGATTCTCCAGGCAAGAATTCTGAAGTGGGTACCATTTCTTAATCCAAGGAATCTTCCTGACCCAGGGATCAAATCTGTGTCTCTTAAGTCTCCTGCATTGGCAGGTGGGTTCTTTACCACTAGTGCCACCTAGGAAGCCCCACAGCTTTCCATGGTACCCTCCTAAATATAGCCAATGTTAAGGGGTCACATGCTGGTTGAATGAGAAGTGATGAGGCAGTTAGAGTTCTGCTGGCTTTTCCTCTTAACCAGCAACTCTCCAGTTGCTGATGTCCTAGGGTTCTCTGGAACAGAAAGTGAACACCACTGGATTTGATCATTCTAAAGCTGTTTATAGTGCTACCTTCTTTAATCTCATATTATCAGATCAAAAAAGAAAAGTAGTGAAACTTTTAAGCAAATTAAATCACATAAAAGAGGAACCAGAGATCAAATTTGCCAACATCTGCTGGGTCATAGAAAAAAGTAAGAGAATTTCAGAAAACTATCTACTTCTGCTTCATTGACCATGCTATAGCCTTTGACTGTGGAAAATTCTTTAAGAGATGGGAATAACAGACCAGCTTACCTGCCTCCTGAGAAACCTGTGTACAGGTCAAGAAGCTGCTGTTAATGAGACATGGAACAATGAACTGGTTCAAAATTGGGAAAGGAGTATGTCAAGGATGTATATTGTCATCCTGCTAATTTAACTTATACACAGAATACATCACATGAAATGCTGGGTGGATGAATCACAAGCTGGAATCAAGATTGTTGGGAGAAATATCAACAACCTCAGATATGCAGATGACACCACCCTAATGGTAGAAAGTGAAGAGGAACCAAAATGTCTCCTGATTAAGAAAAGAGAGGAGAATAAAAAAGCTGGCTTAAAGCTCAATGTGCAAAAAACTAAGATCATGGCATCCAGTCCCATCACTTTATGGCAAATAGAGGGGGAAAAAATGGAAACAGCGACAGAGTATATTTTCTTGGGCTCCAAAATCACTGCAGATGGTGACTGAAGCCATGAAATTAAAAGATTCTTGCTCCTTGGAAGAGAAGTAGTGACAAACCTAGACAGTGTATTAAAAGTCAGACACATCATTTTACCAACAAAAGTCCATATAGTCAAAGCTAAGGCTTTTCCAATGGTCATATACAGATGTGAGAGTTGGACCACGAAGTAGTCTCAGTGCTGAAGAATTGATGCTTTTTAACTGTGGTGCTGAATTTTTGGACTGTGTGGTTTTTGTAGTGTCGTTTTTGAACTGTGGTGTTGGAGAAGATTCTTGAGAGTCCCCTGGACTGCAAGGAGATCAAATCAGTCCATCCTAAAGGAAATCAGTCCTGAATATTCATTGGAAGGACCGATGCTGAAGCTGAAACTCCATTACTTTGGCTACCTGATGCAAAAAACTGACTCACTGGAAAAGACTCTGATGCTGGGGAAGACTGAAAGCAGGAGGAGAAGGGGACAGTAGAGGATGAGATGATTGGATGGCATCACAGACTTGATAGACATGAGTTTGAGTAAGCTCCAGGAGTTGGTGTGATGGACAGGAGAGTTTGATGTGCTGCAGTCCATGGGGCCACAAAGAGTTGGACACGACTGAGCGACTGAACTGAACTGAACTATGGTGCTGGAAAAGACTCATAAGAGTGTCTTGGACTGCAAGATCAAACCAGTCAATCTTAAAGGAAATCAACTCTGAATATACATTGGAAGGAGTGATGCTAAAACTGAAGTTCCAATGCTTTTGACCACTTGATGCAAAGAGATGACTCATTGGAAAACACCCTGATACTGGGATAGATTGAAGCCAGAGGATGAGATAGTTGGATGGCATTACCAACTCAATGGACATGAGTTTGAGCAAACACTGGGAGTTAGTGAAGGACAGAGAAGCCTGGAGTGCTGCAGTCCAAACGGA
This sequence comes from Moschus berezovskii, assembly GCF_049115385.1. Classification (NCBI taxonomy): domain Eukaryota; kingdom Metazoa; phylum Chordata; class Mammalia; order Artiodactyla; family Moschidae; genus Moschus; species Moschus berezovskii. The sequence continues at coordinate 14,671,684 of NC_142474.1, forward strand.
GTCACAAAGAATCAGACATGACTGACAGACTGAACAACAAAAATGTAAGATTTTGCTTGGGGCCAGATCTGAACCTTCTCCACACAGTTTTTTATCTTCCTCTCTCTTTTCAATCTTCTACTTGTTGTTAGCATTGCTCAGGCCAATGGCTGGAGTCCTTTACGCCTTATACTCCTAACAGATGGGGAAACAGTGGAAACAGTGTCAGACTTTATTTTTTTTGGCTCCAAAATCACTGAAGATGCTGATTGCAGCCATGAAATTAAAAGATGCTTACTCCTTGGAACGAAAGTTATGACCAGCCTAGATAGCATATTAAAAAACAGAGACGTTACTTTGCCAACCAAAGTCCGTCTAGTCAAGGCTATGGTTTTTCCTGTGGTCATGTATGGATGTGAGAGTTGGACTGTGAAGAAAGCTGATTGCCGAAGTATTGATGCTTTTGAACTGTGGTGCTGGAGAAGACTCTTGAGAGTCCCTTGGACTGCAAGGAGATCCAACCAGTCCATTCTAGAGGAGATCAATCCTGGGTGTTCATTGGAAGGACTGATGCTAAAGCTGAAACTCCAATACTTTGGCCACCTCATGTGATGAGTTGACTCACTGGAAAAGACTCTGATGCTGGGAAAGGTTGGGGGCGGGAGGAGAAGGGGATGACAGAGAATGAGATGGCTGGATGGCATCACCGACTCGATGGACATGAGTTTGAGTGAACTCCGGTAGTTGGTGATGGACAGGGAGGCCTGGTGTGCTGTGGTTCATGGGGTCGCAGCTGAGCGACTGAACGGAACTGATTCCTAATCAAGAATACTTCCACAGTCAGATGAAGCCTGGCTCCTTTAAATGCCACATGATCTGGTTAACAAGAATCTCATGCTGGTTCTGCTTTCAGGCTTGTCTCAAAAAAAAATGGTCTCATATGTTGGCAACTTCCTTCCTGCTCTCCTACATCCTGGGCTATACCAGACATTTTCTCCTCCTCTGCCTTCTGCCACTCTCTCATTGGTGGTTTTCTTAACTAATAGTTGTCATTCCAGGTAATGTTGCATCCTATACAAAATTCCACCTTTTGAGTGAATCTACTCTGAACCACATCTGAGTTAGGTGTTATATACACAGCATATAGATCAAGCAGTCCTTGAATTAAAGGAGCTTAGGCTCTAGTGTAGTGAGGTTCGAGCTTTGGTAACCATGATTCACAGTAAATATATGTAAGTGATCCAATAAAAATAAACGTACACATAAAAAAAGTACTATTTCAAAAGTTTAAGAAGAAATACTTACCTGAGTGACATTTTCTATTCTATTCTAGAATGGATTAGAATGGATTCTAGAATGGAATATTTTATTTCATGAACAAAATCTAGTTATGACCCACTAAATTGATTCCACACCCCAGTTATGAGTTACAATTAGTTTTCAACCAATTACATGCAAGCGATTTGAAAAAAGAGCGCTCTAGAACAGGAGAGGGTTTCTAAAGCCACTATGACAGAATAAGAGGGATACATGAAAGGAGATGGAAGCAACAGTCGAGTTGTCACTGTTGTCAAGATGGTCCTGTCAGGACTGTACTTCTCAAACTCTGCCACGTATGTGAAGCACCCAGAGACTTATTTAAAATATAGACTCTGATTCAGGAGTTGGGGTGAGGTTCTGTGTTTCTAACCTACTTCCAGGTGATGACGGTACTGCTGGCTCATGGACTACACTTTGCAAAACAAGGGTCTGGAACAGGGGTCCCCAACCTTTGAGCCACAGACTGGTTTTTCTCATCAGATCAGTGGCAGCATTAGATTAGAAATAAAAACACAATAAACGTAACATGCTTGAATCATCCTGAAACCATTTCACCCCCTCCAACCCCCACCGTCTGGTTTGTGAAAAAGTTATCTTACATGAAACTGGTCCCTGGTGCCAAGAAGACCGCTAGACTCTAGGTGATGTCTAAAGGATGCCCAGGAAGTATCCAGGGCAAAAAGGGCTTTCTGGTAGAAGAAAGGGCATTTATGATGTTACCTATGTAAAAAACACCATGGGCCATGCAAGAAACTGCAAGCACCCGCGTTACCTTAAAATCAACTATGCTTAGGTTATAGCTAAACATATGGTCTGTCTCTAGCAATGAGGCATAATTTGGGCAAAGATGAACAGTCTTTTACACAATGAAAATTCAGGAAAAACAAAACAAAATTTACTGATCACATTTTAAAAAGAAATTGTATTTATTTATTTATTGTAAAACACAATACTGGTAACGATGATTTAGAATTATTATTGCATTTGTTCTTTCATTGGAGGCGGAGTAGAACTATACTCTCTCCAGCAGATCCTGCACTATTTGACCGTAATACCAGGGCTTGGAACATTTCTATGCAAGTTGAAATCTGAGTATGCTTGGAGGGAGCTGCAGGTGGAGAAACTTGAGGTTGGGGTGACAATTAAGGGTCAAGATAACAGTTAGCCTTCCATTAGGGGATCCCTGGGCACTGGAGAACAGGTTTTAAAAGAAAGAAGTTCTGGAGTCACATAGAATGAGGCGGGGGCAAGGAAGAGGAGGACAAATTTTAAAGAAAGGGCTGAATCTCCTTTTTCACCCCCACCTGTAAGGGAAGGGAAGACTAGGCTTCTCAAGCCTTTTTCCAACCTTACGTCTCTTTCTCTAAGCTCCTCCCTTCAATCGGGCCTCCCCTGAAAATTTTTTCACCTCTGCAGGGGTTGGGGGGTGGAAACAAAAAACTCTTCTAAGTTTAGTGAGCATAGTCTCAGATATCTGATCCCCAGTGGAAGTCTCAGTTTGTGATACGTTCCTTGAAGAGGACAGAATCTGAAGTCCCCATTTGGCAGCAAGGATGGGAGAACTGCCTGGAGTTATGTGGCTCCAGGTGGCACCAATTTGCATATGTGGGCAAAACTAACTTAGATATTGTTCTTTCGGTAAATACTCATTTCCTGACTACCTCTCTGGAAAGGCACAACCTTCAGATCAGTTCAGTTCAGTCGCTCAGTCATGTCTGACTCTCTGCAACCCCATGGACTGCAGCATGCCAGGCCTTCCTGTCCATCACCAACTCTGGGAGTTTACTCAAACTCATGTCCATTGAGTTGGTGATGTGATCTCATCCTCTGTCTTCCCCTTCTCCTCTCGCCTTCAATCTTTCCCAGCATCAGGGTCTTTTCAAATTAATCAGTTCTTCGCATCAGGTATTGGAGTTTCAGCTTCAGCATCAGTCCTTCCAATGAATATTCAGGACTGATTTCCTTTAGGATGGAGTGGTTGGATCTCCTTGCATTCCAAGGGACCTCAAGAGTCTTCTCCAACACCACAGTTCAAAAGCATCAATTTGTCAGTGCTCAGCTTGATAGTCCGACTCTCACATCCATACATGACTACTGGTAAAACCATAGATTTCACTAGATGGACCTTCGTTGGCAAAGTAATGTCTCTGCTTTTTAATATACTGTCTAGGTTGGTCATAACATTTCTTCCAAGATGTTGGGTAAATGACTGTGCTTCAGACAAACCTGGTTCCTGCCACCAGTGAGCTCACAGTGATAGCCTCATGCATATTAAGGGATGAAGCATGAAATGATTCAAACATGGTGTGCATTTCACTGATCACTCCTGAGCTGGAGAGTTCATTGCCCAAGACTTTCCTGTTTATTGCCGACATGGAACTTGTATGGAGAAAATTTGTCCTTGATAAGATGATGAGGGCATGCTGACCAACCTGGGCCAGATCCTGAGGCCAGATCCTGACACTGATTCTTAGTGCAGACCATCTTTTCCTGGAAAGTCATTAATGGATATGTTCATCTATTGCAGTAGCTGGCTGTGAAGAGAGCCTAAAACATGAATTTTAAAGCATTTCTCTTTCCTCAAAATGTGGTCTGCAACACACTGCAATAGAATTATCTCAAATGAGGGTCCCATTCTATTAAACAGATGAGCCAAAGATGACTACTGTCTGTTGACCCTTTGGTGGTTCTTCACTGTAGGCTGAGAACTGTCGAAAATGTTCCTGGGCCATACCCAAAGTTTCACACAGCCAGTTATTTAAAAAATAGCCCAAACAAGCAGATTCATAGCCGCATAGAACCTGTCTTCTTAGCATGTCTGATGCTGAAGCTGAAGTTCCAATACTTTGGCTACCTGATGCGATCACTGGGAAAGACCGCTGGGAAAGATTGAAGGAATGAGGAGAAGGGGACAACAGAGGATGAGGTGGTTAGACATCATTGCTGACTCAATGGACAGGAGTTTGAGCAAACTCCGGGAGTTAGTGAAGGACAGGGAAGCTGGCGTGCTGCAGTTCATGGGGTTGCAAAGAGCTGGACATAGCAACTCAACAGCAACAAAACCTCACATGACAGGTATTCTCCATTGATAAGAAAGGACCTTGATCTTATAAGGCCCTGAACCACTGCTGCCCTTTGGAGTCCTGGGATCCAGGGATTCCCTGCCATGAAGCTGAGAGACATCACCTAGATACTGAAGCTCCACCTCGGATGCTCCTCCCCTGGGAGTTCTCTTGCTCTCCTTCTCGCTGCATGGTGGCCCCTTGAAACCTCTGGGTTGTCTCAGTATCTGACAGGTTTCTCCTTGCACCAACTCTGCCCAATTACTGTCCAATAAAACTTATTGTATGATCCTGCCTCTGATACTCTTAGCTTTTTCTTTAATCAACTCCAAATCTTCAAACACTCTACCACTGAGTCCATGTGGATCTGGAGTAAAGTTTGGAGGGTGTGGGTGGCTGGAAATGCACATTTTTATGAGCTTCCCCAGATGAAATGTGTACATGTGTGTATGTGTGTATACCTACAAGAGCATTGAAATTGAAGAACCATGAGGTAGAAGGTTTGGCTTGAATCCTGCTTCAGGTCCTTGTTACCTAACTTTGGTACTTGACCCTGACACTCTCCAAGCATCAGTTTCTTTTCCTCTACAAGGTTAAAATGCAGATGTTTATAGCAGAGAGATCTGTGGAATGCAGCAGAATGTGTGAAAGGAATTAGAGCAATGGTAGATGCGTGTTAGGTGCTCCACCCATAGGTATAGGAATCTCAGTTTTTATTTTTGCTCCTTTCTGAGGCTCCTTGAATCTAGTCTTTCTCAATCTAAAACATTCTCTACTTTAACAGGTCCTTTGGAATCAAAGGTCTCCTTGGGCCCTGTCAGTCTCCTAATTCACTTGTCAAGCTCATTTGACATACCACTGTGCCTACCCGACTTTGTCTTTTAAATTTTTTTCTGTCCCCCTTCTATTAGATCTCTCTGTAACTGCATTATCTACTGCTATCAAGAATCTGAGAGCCACAATGAGATGACAAATGCTACACAAGGTACATTTGTATTGTATCGTTATAGTCCTTATCCCTATATATAGATAGAACCCAAATGCTATTTTTATATATGATTTTGCTCCGTTCCACTCCACTGTCTGTTGGATATTTCTGGTTTTGCTAAATACATTTTTTTCTCCCTTTCTGCTTAGAAACATCCACTGAAATATAATTATTTTTAGCAACTTTGCTGAGTTGTTTGCAGTTTTGTGTGCAAGTCTTTGCTCTCAGGGGACATAATCAATACGCAGCAGCCCAGCGTCCCAGTGAATGGTGAGAGAGATGTGTGAAGTCAGGGTGTGATATCCCAGTGATGGTTGCTAAATGAGATCATTTGCCAAAGGTACCTTTGTGCACTGTAGAAATCTTTAACCCCTAAGGCATGGGTCTTGCTTTCGTTAACCGGGATGTTTTTGTGCAAAGAAGATCTGTTAGGCAGATGGATAGATGTCTTTTATTTCATCTCTGCTCCTCACACTCTTCCAAGTATTTAAAGAAGCAAGACTACTAGAGCAGACTGCCGTTCCCTTCTCCAGGGGATCTTCCTGACCCAGGGATCGAACCTGGATCTCCTGCATTGCAGGCAGATTCTTTACTATCTGAGCCATGAGGGAAACCCCAAATGAAGTCACAGCATGAATCAAATTTACATGGAATATCAAGAATAATTACTTTTTCTTCTAAGGTCAAGGCCAGGGACAGATGCAATGAAAACATAGCAAGAAAACTGTATGCGGATGGGACTGTAATTCTATGTGGCTGGAGTGAGGAAAACAAAAATACTACTCGGGTTTCCATATGGTAACATTGGTAGTGAGCAACTGGGAGGTGACTCACAGGAAAGTCTGCTAGCAGATGCCATTTATGTGGTCCCTGGGGGATGGGTAAGTAAAATGATGAGTTTGAGCAAATATAAAGTTGTTGAGGGAAGATAGACATAATAAAAATTTAGGGATCGCATTTAGAGACAAGTTAGGTGGACACTGTAAGAAGTGACCAGTAAAATATTCTTACAGAGGTAGTTTTAGAACCTTGACTAGCCAAAAGAGAAATATTCCATATCACATTTATAAAAAGAGACAAGATAAATCGATTAGCTTTTGGAAGAGCTGCCTCATTCATATTTCCAGGCCAAAGTCTCAGTAATCTAGAGGGGGAAAGGAAGTCTACTTCTTAATTTCAGGGAAGGCAAAGAGAAAGAAAGAATTTCATTTGGATTGGGGTTAGAGCTAAATTTTATTGAGCCCATGTTAGACTTAACATCATGGAAAAATAATATTCACCATTGTGCCAAGGGCTTTGCATAGATTATCTCACTTGATAGTCACAACAACCATATTTGGCAGATACTTTCATCATCTCCATTTTACAGGTGGGTAAGTTGAAGATTAGAAATGTAAATTAATGTGCTCCAGGTCAAAGAACTATTAATTGATAGAGTCAGGATTCAAACAAGCTGTCTGCATTTGGATCCCTCAAATGTAGAAATTCAAGGGGAACTGGTAGCTAATGTTTAAGAACCACACTGATGCTCCAAATATGTACTGGGGTACTGTGGGCACATGATAGTGTGCTCCTATGATTTACTTATTTGCTCATAATATGCACTTATTTCCTTCTTTCATCCTAAAGTACTTCTAACACTAGGTTTGTTGCTCATTACCAATGTTTGGCCTTAGGGAAATCAATCCATATGAGCCTTTATTCTATCTGTAAAATGGGTATAAAAGTAATGCTTAATATGTCTATATCCGGTCAAGATTCAGCGCCAGAAACTGGGTTTGTCCTTCTACATTAAACAGCTTAAAACAATTAGAAAAATAAAAACCCTGATAGAATATATGAAGAAACAATTTGAAGGCACTAGACATCAGACAAGGAAGGGCAGTGTTCTCTGAGGGCTGAGACCTCTCACATTTCTTCAGGTTATTTCCCTGGTGACTCAGATGGTAAAGAATCTGCCTGCAATGCGGGAGGCAGTGACTTTATCCCTGTGTGGGGAAGATCCCCTGGAGAAGGGCATGGCAATCCAAGACAGTATTCTTGTCTGGAGAAACCCATGGGCAGTGGAGCCTGACAGGCTATGAGTGAGATTAAAGGCCACAGTGCAGGGAGGGGGAACAAAGACAGAATCTAGTGGGGTTCTTGAGTTGGGTGAGGACCCTCTTAGGCATCAAACTGAGCGTTGATGAATGAACCCATGCGTGTGTGTGACTGATCAGATGCTAGGCCACATCCGAAAGGACTAGAGAACAAGGAATGTTGACTGTGTCTACCAGACACACTGGAAAACCTCAAAACTCAAGAAGCATTGGATAGACTTCATAGAGAGGTCTTGCCTCAATAATGGAGAGTAGTTATTCCTAGGCTGAACTGGTCCCATCTAATATATATTAAAAGAGAGACCTCCAAAGATTAAACTGTTTCCTAATAACTTATAGCATCCCAGAGTAAAATTCAAGAACATGTATAGTAACACAAAAATAATTAGCACTCAACAACATAAAATTCACAGTGTCTAGCACTCACTTAAACATTGCTTAACATACATGAAACAAGAAAGATAATGAAGAAATATATTCATAATTTAAAAATGGCCCAGAACTGACACACATGCTATTACTGGCAGATAAATGACAACAAAACAGTTATTATCACTCTCCCAGATATTCAAAAAGTCAAGAGAAGACTTTGAAGATTTAAAAATGATCCAAAAAGAAACATATGGCAAAAGCAAACTTGTAAAAAGAAAAGTATTCTTGCTGAGATTAATGACAGACTAGGCTTTGCAGTGGAACATATCATCAAGCTTGAAGACACAACTGTAGAAACCATCAAAACAAAGAGACAACAACAAAACACAAGCACAAAAGACAAAGCAACAACAACAACTAAAACCCAAAAACCACATACAGGAAATGAAGAAGAATCAGTGAGCGGCAGGACAACGTTAGGTGGCCTAGCATATGTGTAATTGGAGTTCTCAAAGGGGAAAAAAGGCAGGAAAAACATCTGAGGATATAACGGTCAGAGTGTTTCCAAATTTGATGAAATTATAAACTCAAATTCCAAAACTCTCACAAAGCCTCAGACACAAGAAACATGAAGAAAACTATACCAAGGCACATCATAACCAACTTATTCAACACCAGTGATAATAAGAAAATCTCAAGAGCAGTCAGAGGGAAAATATATATACTAATATTATATCCAGATAAAGAAACATAATGATAACAGTAAATTTCTCATCAAATATAAAACAACAACAGGAGAATACAGTAAAGCAATGTTGTTAGAGAACTAAAAGAAAAAAAAGTCAACTCAGAATAGGATATAAGAATAAAAATATCTAGTGAAAATATCTTTCAAAAATGATAACAAAATCACTTGAAAAATGAACAAAAAGTAATTCATCACCAGCAGATTTTCACTACAAGAAAAATTAAAGGAAGTCTACAGGCCAGAGGAAAATGGTACCAGATGGAAATGTGGATCTATACAGAAGAGTGAAGGATGTTAGAAAAGGTATTTACATGGGTAAATATGTGAGATTTGTTTCTTATAACCTAAATATCTTAAAAGATCATTGACTGTTCAAATAAAAATGTAACAATGTGATGTAGCACTGTGTTTATGTAAAATGGATAAGAATATTCCCCAAAATGAGAGAGGATACATTTATAAGACTCTTACACTATACAGGCAATGGCATGATATCACTTGAAGATAGACTGTGAGATGTTAATAATGTGTACCGTAAGCTCTAAAGCAACCACTACCTAATAAAACAAAGTTTTACAGTTAACTGTGATCCAAAAAAAGGAGAGAAAATGGAATATTTTTGAAATATTCAATTAATTCAAAGAAAGAAAAAAAAAAGAAACAGAGGAGAAAAATCATACGGAATAACCATAATGTAAGATGACACTTTTAAATCTAATTATATCAATAATACAATTAAGTGACAGTGGCTTAAATATCTTAATTAACAGATGCTAAGTCGCTTCAGAGCTTCCCTGGTGGCTCAGAGGTTAATGCGTTTGCCTTCAATGCGGGAGACCCGGGCTCAATCCCTGGGTCGGGAAGATCCCCTGGAGAAGGAAACGGTAACCCACTCCAGTATTCTTGCCTGGAGAATCCCATGGATGGAGAAGCCTGGTTAGGCTACAGTCCACGGGGTCGCAAAGATTCGTACACAACTGAGCAACGGAACAGAAACGGAACGGAAGTCGCTTCAGTTGTGTCCAATTCTTTGTGACACCATGGGCTGTAGCACGCCAGGATCCTCTGTCCATGGGATTTTGAAGACAAGGATACTGGCCATGCTCTCCTTCAGAATTAACAGGCATTGTCAGATTGGGGGAAAAAAAAGGGAAGATCCCATTCTATCCTCCTTACAAAGAAACACCTTAAAGTATAAAGTTACAAGTGAGCTAAAAACAGAAGAATCGACATATGTTAATGTGTTAACAGCCATCAAAGGGAGTCTGGTATGGCCATCTTAATATCAGTCTTCCAAAGTGGCTCGGTGGTAAAGAGTCCGCCTGCCAATGACTTAATGACTGAGCAAAACCATCTTAATATCACACAAAGTGGACAGCAGAGTTAAGAATATTGGTAGAGTTAAAAGGTTTTACTTTATAATTGTATAATGGCTGATTCATCTATGAGTGCGTGCTAAGTCGCTTCAGTCATATTTGACTCTGTGTGACCCTACGGACTATAGCCAACCAGGCTCCTCTGTCCATGGGATTCCCCAGGCAAGGATCCTGGAGTGGGCTGCTGTGCCCTCCTGCAGGGGATCTACTTGACCCAGTGACCAAACCTGTGTCTCTTGAGTCTCCTGCATTCTTTACCACTAGTGCCACCATTACATGCCTAAAACAGCTTTAAAACACATGGGACAGAAATTAACCAACGACATCAGGGAGAAACACACAAATCCTCAGGTACAGATGAGGATGCCAGTACTTCTCTCTGAGAAACTGATTGACCAGAATGGATAGAAAATCTGTAAGTAAATAGATGTAAATAATACCATCAAGAACTCTGATTTAATTAAGATTAATAGAACACTCTACTCAAAAGCAGTAGAATGCACATTATGTTTAAGTGCATTAAGAATATTTACCAAAACAGAACATATCCTGGACCAAAAACTAAGTCTTAGTGATTTTAAATATTTAAGCCATACAAAATAGCAAAATGGAATTAAATTAAAATTTGATAACATTAAGATCTTTTGAGAATTCCCAACTATTTGTAAATTAAATAAGACATTTCTAAAAATATCCCTGGATGAAAGAAGAAATCAAAAAGGAAATTAGAATGTACTTGAAATGGAATGTAAATAAAAATACAACATGAAACTTCTGTAAAGTCACTTTAGCAATACTGAGGGGGGAAATTTAGAGGATTAAATGCATATATTAGAAAGCAAGAAAGATCCCAAATCAATACCTCAGTGTCCAACTTAAGAAAATGGCAAAGAAACAAAGAAAAAAGAAAAAAGGAGAAAACTGAACTTACAGTAAGTAGAAGAAAGGAAATAAAGATTATAGCATAAACAAACAAAATAAAACATAGAAAAGCAATAAAGAGGAATCAATGGAACCAAATCTTTGTGCTTAGATAAGATCAATAAAACTGAAGACTAGCCAGGGAAATTAGGAAAATAGATCAATAAATCCTAGTTAGCAATATAAAAAATGAGAGAGATGATCGAACTAAAGATTCTACTGATAGTAAAATGATGATAAGGAAATATTACAAACAACTCTATGCCAGTAAATTTGACAACTTAGGTGAATTGCAAAAGTTCTTAGAACACGCATATTACCAAAGTTCATTCATGAAGACATAGATAATCTGAATATCTCTTTATTTTTTTTTTATCTTTATTTATTTATTTTAATTTTACAATATTATATTGGTTGGTTTTGCCATACATTAACATGAATTCGCCCCAGGTGTACATGAGTTCCCCCTCCTGAACCCCCTCTCACCTCCCTCCTCCCTTTATCCTCCCTCTTGGTCATCCCCTCTTTATATAGTAAATTTATTGAGTTTCTAGTTAAAGACTTCACAAAGAAACTTCAGGCCAAGATAGTTTTACTGATGATTTTTCCCCAAATGTATAAGAAACAAATAATATCAATTCTATACAAACGTCCATAAAACCTGGAGGGAAGGACTACTTCCCAACTTATTTTATTAACCAACATTGCCTTAATTTTAGAAAATTTCATTAAATGAAAACTACACGCCACAATCAACTCTATATGCTAGATGCAAACAACCAGAAATGGAAGTTAAATAAAACGATGAAATTCATAATAACAAATATATTAAGTGCTTAGGGTTAAATCTGATAAAAATGTGAAAGATATGTCATCTGAAAGCTAAAATCATTTCTGAGTGACATACTGTGTCAGAAGAAGGATGCTATTAAGGTGTGGCATGTGTGTGCACTCAGCTGCTCGGTCCTGCTCTGTGTCTGAGTCTCTGTGACCCCACGGACTGTAGCCCACCAGGCTCCTCCATCCATGGAATTTCTCAGGTAAGAATACTGGAGTGGGTTTCTATTTCCTTCTCCAGGGGATCTTCCTGACCCAGAGATCAAACCCACATCTCCTTTATTGGCAGGCACATTCTTTACCACTGAGCCATCTGGGAAGCCCTGTTAAGGTGTTTATTCTCCCCAAATTGAACCACAGATTTTATAGAATCCCAACAAAAAATCCAGAAGGATATGTTGTAGAAACTGACAAACGCTTTATAAAATTTGTACAGAAATGCCAACGACCTAGAATATCCAAAACAACTTGGAAAAACAATAGGAACAAAATTGAAGGAGTAACACTATATGATTTCAAGACTATAAGGCTACAATAATTTAGGACAGTGTAGCAGAGTGTAAAGATAGATGGGTGAAACAGTAATACAGAGAGTCCAGAAATAGATCCACACATATATGGACAACTACTTTTCATAAAGGTTGAAAGTCAATACAGTGGAGAAAGGTTTGCACCTAGTTGGTGATGCCATCCAACCATCTCATTCTCTGTCATCCCCTTCTCCTGCCTTCAATCTCTCCCAGCATCAGGGTCTTTTCCAATGAGTCAGCTCTTTGAATCAGGTGGCCAAAGTAATGGAGCTTCAGTTTCAGCATCAGTCCTTTCAATGAATATTCAAGACTGATTTCCTTTAGGATTGACTGGTTTGATCTCCTTGTAGACTCAATAGACATGAATTTGAGCAAGCTGCGGGAGTTAGTGATGGACAGGGAGGCCTGGCGTGCTACAGTTCTTGGGGTTGCAAAGAGTCAGACATGACTGAGTGACTGAACTCAACTGAGTCTTGAGCAGGGCTTCATAATCAGTTTAACAACATGATTCAGTGATTCTGGTACCCATCCAAGTTTGGGGACTCCTTGTTTATTATTTTTATATTTTGGCCATGCCATATGACATGTGAGAACTTAGTTCCCTGACCAAGGATTGAACCCAGGCTCCCTGCATTGGAAGTGTGGAGTCTTAACCACTGGGAGGTCCCTAGACTTCCGTTTAAATGGTGAGATATCTCCTTCATTCCCTTAGTATCTGCCTTTGGGAGTCTGGAGTTGTCTAAACAACCCCCCATCTTAAGTATATGGGTTTTGGGATGAATCCATCTCCGTTTAAAGGAGAGGTCTAGAAAAAAACAATAAATCTGAGTCTTAAATAGAAACACCTGCCCTCCCGGTCCAGAGATGTGCATCCAATCTGGGTGTTTCTAAGTTATCCTGAGTCATTGGGATAGATTGTCAGGTGAATCCTCCCTTGCTAAGAGTTCCCTTGCAGTTCTGCTCCATATAGCTCAGTTGGTAAAGAATACACCTGCAATGCAGGAGACCCCAGTTTGATTCCTGAGTTGGGGAGATCTGCTGGAGAAGGGATAGACTACCAGAAGGGATAGGAAGCCCAGTATTCTTGGGCTTCCCTTGTGGCTGGCTCAGTTGGTAAAGAATCTGCCTGCAATGCGGGAGACCTGGGTTGGGAAGATCCCCTGGAGAAGGGAAAGGATTCCCACTCCAGTATTCTGGCCTGGAGAAGTCCAAGGACCGTATAGTCCCTGGAGTCACAAAGAGTCGGACACCACTGAGAACCTTTCACTTCAACTTTCGCACCACAATTCTTAAGTCCTTATAGGTGTTCAGTCACCTTTATCTTGACACTAAATTCTGATTACAATTCAACAGACTTTGTCTTGGAAAATTCAACTAGAAATAAACAATTCTATTGGCTCTTTCCTGCAAACTGAAATCAACAGTATGATACAATACTTCTCTCTTACCTTGTCTCACTGCAGCTTGGCTGGTCTTTAAATTCTTTGAATTTGATATTTATCTCCTGGAACATCAGAGTTTCATGGTATATAGTTTCCAGGGAGAAAACACAATCCTTTTCCCCCAACTCAGTGTCTAGATTTTCGGGGTTAGCACAGTGCTGTGGGTCCTTTTAGAACATTTAGTCCTCCATTTGAATAAAGGTGTTTCTTGCACAAAAATACAACTGGATTTGATTGCTAACATATTATTTAAGGAGGAGCTGAGAAAGTGTATGATTTTTCATGACAGCTTCCTGTTTTCCCTTCAAGCCATCCTAATCAAGACAGAGTTACCTCTCAGGCTAATACAAGCCACAAGCCCGACATACATTTGTCTGCCTCTGTGCTATGCAGTGTATCTATCTGCTGTGAATTATTTCCTGGGTCATCAGGAGTCTTGTTTTGAGCTGGGAAAAATAGTAAAAGTCCTGCCTCTCATCTGCTACTAGTTGCCAGTCCATATTCAAAATCATGAACCAACAGGTAGGGTCACATCTGTCAAAACTAAGGAAGTGAGTAAATGTGGTCTGGAGAACAAAATTCACTCTGATAGGCCAGAAAGAGGGTGATGGTGTGAAAGAATAAGGCAAAATGACTATGTTTACTGCAGTGTTAACAGCAGGCCACTACAATTACAGTGTTTGCTTAGTGTGTTCACTTCACTTGTTAATCACAGTGTCCCAGTCAACTCTTTTCAGACAAAGCTTGTTATCTCCTCTGTCAAGCCAAGCTGCAGGTCACCTCCGGTCAGTGTTGGAAGAAAGAGAGCATGCACATGAAAAAAGCCCAGATGTCACAGTTAGTGATTTTGGTGGAAGCACAAGGTTAGTCATCAGAAGCTGATAAGGTCAGGCAGTAAAGGGTAGGGGGAGGAATATATTTGGAGATTGAGACTGACATATACACATTACTATATATAAAATAGGTAACTAATAAGAACCTACTGTATAGCACAGGGAACTATCCTCGGTACTCTGCAATGACCTGTTTGGGGAAAGAATCTTTTAAAAAAATGAGTGGATATATGTATATGTACAACTGATTCACTTTACTGTACAGAAGAAACCAACACAACATTATAAATAAACTATACTCCAGGAAATTGTTTTTAAAAAAGAAACTGATCCTGGTAAGGTACTATGTTCCCCTGTCCTTTATCTCAGAGAATGCTATTTGTCAATCTAGACAAATGTATGCTCCACTCACACTTCATATAGAGTTCTCACTGTATGCCTGGACCTATGATAGAAAATGGAGTTAGACATACAGAAAACTGAGGCCTTGAATTTGGTAACTGAAGGGGAATTTTTTTCTGGGTAGTCACCGACTCTGTGGACCTGAGTTTGAGTGAACTCCGGGAGTTGGTGATGGACAGGGAGGCCTGGCATGCTGTGATTCATGGGGTCGCGGAGAGTCAGACACAACTGAGCGACTGAACTGAACTGAGGAGTATGGAACTCAGTTTAGTCTTTGGCTGTTTTGTTTGTTTACAATGTCAAGAAGATTAAGCCAAATTGTAGTTGAGGCAATTACATCCCATCAGTGAAAATAGATACGTATATAAAAATACTGTGCCTTTGTCATTTGAGCAGCAAAAATGCTATTCATAATAGCTAATCTTTGTTGAGCATCCATCCTAAATGGGGAACCGTGACAATTGTTTAACTTATCTTAGGTAATCCTGAATATTCACCCTATGGCAAGTGAGGGCCGTTGCTACACCCAGTTTCCATCAGAAGAAACAGAGGCTCAGAGAAGCGGAGTGACATGTCTGAGATCACAGAGCCAATAAGGGCGATTGTAGACTCAAGTCTGTCTCATAGCAAAGTCTCAGACCTAATTTTCCGTGAGTGATTCTAACAACTGGTTCCATAATGGAAGGAAGGGAAGAAGAAGGCTTAATTTTCCTTTTAAAGAGCGTGCTGTTTGTGACAGAAACCAATATCATCAGGTAAGGTCTGAACACTTTGAAATGTCATGAGGATATAGCTTTATTATTGGCTCCCGGATAATCCCAAAGGTTAAGAATCTTCCATTTGTGGCACTTTGGAACATTTGGGGAGAAAGTCACTCTGTGAACATAAAGCTAATCACTGCCTATCTGAGAGCTTTCTGGAAAAAGTTAAACATTTCAGCAAAGCCCCTTCACTTTAAGTGCATTCAGCATTTTCCCTCCTCAGAAATGACTTGTAAGTTTGTGCTTTTAATTATTATCATTCTCCCCTAAAATTACAGGCAAAGCACTCAGTGATATTTGAAACATCAATTACTGGCCTGCAGCCCTCTGCTACTGTTTCTCTGCCTGCTGCCAGGGCTGCAAATCCATTTTCTACATTTCTTTCCGATTTTCTGAACAAAATTATGGAAAATCGCTATTGGCGCATGGCATTTTTCCACAATGGTCAGAGTTATTGAATTGTGCCGTTCTGTGCTCCTTCGGGACAGCATTCCAACTTAAAATGCCAACCTTGAAACGATCAGAACATTTTCTCCAATCTGGGCTTCATAAATTTTCCGCAGGAAAAGGCTACGAAATCTGCCCTGGCTTTGCCTGCAGTTCCTGCTGAGGGTAACTATGTGCTTGAAATGGTCAGGTTACTGAGCTTCAGTTCCTCGCACCTCCAGGATCTCTGATACAGATTTTCCTCCAGTCTCCTCATCATGACAGTTCACACTGTGTGACCGCTGAGCCCCCAGGGGCAGCCCTCCCTGCCGCCGGGACCCTGAGGCCCGAGGAAAAACAGCGCCGGGCTGGCGCCCATGTTGATCTCTTTTCCCTGTCACTCATATCAGGCCCTCCGGTCTATGCAGTCATGTTCCGAATTCAAAATTCCCAATTCCACCTCTCTTTCTGTGTTCCCCACTGAGACTTCAGATGCCCATAGGAATTCTGGAAGTAATTCCAGCGACGTTCTCTGTCTGAACCCACATGGTCTTTCTGTATCTAAGATCTATCAATTCTACTTCAGACATCTCTCTCACATCAACTCTTTTACTATCACTGCTGTTTCTTCTATAGTTCCCAACCAGCCCCTGACTTATATTTTGCCACCAGTCTTTTCCTTCTCCAATGTATCTTCCACATCGCTGTCCAGGGGGTTATTTTAAGAAGATAGATGAGTTTGCTGCTGCTAAGTCACTTCAGTCGTGTCCGACTCTGTGTGACCCCATAGACGGAAGCCCACCAGGCTCCCCCGTCCCTGGGATTCTCCAGGCAAGAACACTGGAGTGGGTTGCCATTTCCTTCTCCTATGTGTGAAAGTGAAGTTGCTCAGTCGTGTCCGACCCTTAGTGACTCCACGGACTGCAGCCCACCAGGCTGCTCCATTCATGGGATTTTCTAGGCAAGAGTACTGGAGTGGCTTGCCATAGATGAGTT
Organism: Moschus berezovskii; assembly: GCF_049115385.1. Lineage (NCBI taxonomy): Eukaryota > Metazoa > Chordata > Mammalia > Artiodactyla > Moschidae > Moschus > Moschus berezovskii. The sequence goes on from NC_142474.1 coordinate 14,688,776, forward strand.
TATCCAACCATTATTGAGCACCACAGTAGATCCTAGGGAAATAGACGTGGTAAGGGTGTGTCTCCATACTCTGAATGTTATGGACCTTTGTTATTCCAGGGCCTAGAAAGGGTCAGTGGCTCTTCCTTATGAAAGAGTCATGACCCTTTGACCCGGCTGGTCCTCAAGGACAATGATGATCTGGTTCCATTGCGTTACTGTGGTCATATCTCTCCATATTGCTTCCAATGTACCCTAACTCCCAGTTGCACTAATCTCTGTTCCTTAAAAAGGCAGAAATTTTCTTGACCCTAAGCTTTTATCACAGTTCTCCACTGCTACTCAGCATCCATCTCTTACAGCTTAGCAAATGTTGACATTTTTATAAAGTCCTGTCTCAACTCTCATCCTCCTATGGAGCCTTTCCGTTCTTCCCCATCTGGCTCCTGGGTCCTCTGTGCTCTCATTGCACTGCACACATTTCTCTGCAAATTTAATGGGAGAGGAAGGTGGATGGCAGTAAGAAGCTTTGGGGTCAGATGGATCTAAATTGATTAGTTGTAAATTGTTGGTCAAATAGCTTATCCTACTTTAGCCTCAGTTTCCACATCTATAGATTGGGGAGGTGAAAATATACCTTGTTGTTTAGTTGTTCAGTTGTATCTGACTCTTTTGTGACCCATGGACTGTAGCCCACCAGGCTACTCTGACTGTGGGATTTCCCAGGCAAGAATACTGCAGTAGGTTGCCATTTCCTACTCCAGGGGATCTTCCTGACCCAGGGATTGAACCCATGTCTTCTGCATTGGCAGGCAGAGTCTTTACCACTGAGCCGCCAGGGAATCCTGAATATGTACCTTATAGTGTTGTTAATAATATTTAATGAGGTCATTTAGTATAAATGTCTATCTTAGTATAAGTGCTGAATAAATTATTACTGTTGTTACTGTCATCATTATTATAGTAGAGTAGCTTATGAAATGTTACTATAACTATTTCTGTGCCTCTCTCTCCTGCAAAAGTGCATGCTCTTACAGTACAGGGACCATATTTTTTTCACCTCTGTTTCTTCAGTGCCTAGGGTAGGGCCTGGTCTATATTAGATGCTCAGTTAGCATTTGCTAAAAGAACAAATGAATCTTTATCAGAAAACCAATTTATAAGGAATCCAAAACCATTAATCCCTCCCCCTGCAAAATATGTGAAATGCCTAGAATAGTACCTCCTATATAATAGTTGGTAAAATAACAAATAAGTTACATTATAGTTTAAATTAATTCAGACGCGGGAGACGCCCAGCTCCGGCGCAACCGACCACGTGCAGAATCGTGGCTGAGATGAGCTACCCCGCGCCCAGGGTTAGGGCGGTGGCCGAGAGGAGCTGTACCACGTTCAGGAGGCAGTGGCTGCTTGGGCACCGGAGGGCCGAGAGGAGCTGATCTACATTCAAAGCAGGAGGCGCGGCTTTGAGGAGATACCCCTCGTCCAAGGTAAGGTACAGCGGCTGCGCCTTGCTGGAGCAGCTGGGAAGAGATACTCCACGACCAAGTGGAACATAAGAATCCAGTATTCTGGGGAGGAAGGAACAAGATGGCGGAGGGATGAGATGGCAAGACCACTTTCTCCCCCACAATTTCATCAAAAGAACATTTGAACGTGGAGTAAAGTCCACAAAACAACTTCTGAATACTGGCAGAGAACATCAGGCTCCCAGAAAAGCAGCCCATTGTCTTCTAAAGGAGAGAGAAGAAATCCAGCTCCACCCACCAGTACACCAACACATGCTTCCCTAACCAGGGAACCTTGACAAGTCACCCGTCCAACCCCACATACAGCAAAGAAACTACGTAATAAAGAGAACTCCACAAACTGCAAGAAGAGGGAAAGGCCACCCCAAGCAAAGCAATATAAGCAAGATGAAGAGGCAGAGAAATACCCAGCAAGTAAAGGAACAAGATAATTGCCCACCAACACAAACAAAAGAAGAAGATATAGGGAATTTACCTGATAAAGAATTTCAAATTTTGATGGTGAAAATGATTCAAAATCTTGAAAGCAAAATGGAGTTACAGATAAATAACCTGGAGAAAAGGATTGAGAAGATGGAAGAAAGATTTAATAAGGACTTAGAAGAAATAAAAAAGAGTCAATATACAATGAATAATGCAATAGATGAGATCAGAAACACTCTGGAGGGAACAAACAGTAGAATAACAGAGGCAGAAGACAGGATAAGCGAACTAGAAGATAGAATTGTAGAAATAAATGAAACAGAGAGGAAAAAAGAAAAACGAATTAAAAGAAATGAGGACAATATTAGAGACCTCTGGGACAATGTTAAACGCTCCAACATTCGAATCATCGGAGTCCCAGAAGAAGAAGACAAAAAGAAAGACCATGAGAGAATACTTGAGGAGATAATAGTTGAAAACTTCCCTAAAATGGGGAAAGAAATAATCACCCAAGTCCAAGAAACCCAGAGAGTCCCCAACAGGATAAACCCAAGGCGAAATACTCCAAGACACATATTAATCAAATTAACAAAGATCAAACACAAAGAACAAATATTAAAAGCAGCAAGGGAAAAGCAGCAAATAACACATAAGGGGATTCCCATAAGGATAACAGCTGATCTTTCAACAGAAACTCTTCAGGCCAGAAGGGAGTGGCAAGACATACTTAAAGTGATGAAAGAAAATACGCTACAACCCAGATTACTATACCCAGCAAGGATCTCATTCAGATATGAAGGAGAAATCAAAAGCTTTACAGACAAGCAAAAGCTGAGGGAATTCAGCATCACCAAACCAGCTCTCCAACAAATGCTAAAGGATCTTCTATAGACAGGATACACAGAAAGAGTGTATAAACTTGAACCCAAAGCAATAAAGAAAATGGCTACGGGATCGTACTTATCAATAATTACCTTAAACGTAAATGGTTGAAATTTTCAAAAAGGCTAGGAAACAATTCTCATAGCCATCAATAGTTCAGTGTTGAGTTCATGAATAGTTTTTAAGTTTGGGACAAACTGTAGTATTTGCTATTTGAAGTACTATTTGTAATTGGCATATTACGATGTAACATTGGTCTTCATTTCCATCTTAAAACGCCTAAAAATGCCTAACAGGTTTTTAAATTTGTGAATTTTAGTTGAAATGTATTTTACGATGTTACTAAACCTGCAGAAATATTGAAATATTTCAGAGAACTTATTCACTGTACATTTAATTTATTTTATTTATAAAAGTTATGAACTGTAAAAAAAAAAATTAATTAATTAATTAATTCAGCCAAATACACTGATGAGTCATTCTCTTGACCAGGTGTAGGGATTACAAATATGAATTTCTGTGGGAGTCAAGACACTTGATTAAACTTTTTAAGTCAGAGATGCCCTGCTGCTGCTGCTAAGTCGCTTCAGTTGTGTCCAACTCTGTGCGACCCCACAGACGGCAGCCCACCAGCCTCCCCAATCCCTGGGATTCTCCAGGAAAGAACTCTGGAGTGGGTTGCTATTTCCTTCTCCAATGCATGAAAGGGAAAAGGGAAAGTGAAGTTGCTCAGTTGTGTCCAACTCTTCACGACCCCATGGACTGCAACCTACTAGACTCCTCCATCCATGGGATTTTGCAGGCAAGAGTACTGGAGTGGGTCGCCAGTGCCTTCTCCCAGAGATGTCCTAAATAGCCATAAAAAGTCAAATGAACCACATGTATTTCAAGTTTTGTCTCCAGGAAACTAGACTATAGGCCACTCATATTACTTAAATTTTGCTCTTGGCACCCACTGTCTGGCAGATAGGAGGAGTCTAGAGAGGCTGTAGGTTCCACCTTAATCAAGAAAGCCTTATGGTTGATTTATGTGTGTGCTTTGAGATCCATGGTAAAATATAATTCCCACATTCCATAAAACATGGCTGCAATCATATGCTTTATGTTCCCTTGATCTTACCTCATCAAAGGTTAGCCCCAAACTCTGCATTCCTAATCACAGGCTGGTGATACACCCAAGCACCTCTTCATTTCTCTGAGTGGTCTGCACATGACATGCTATTATTTTCAGGGTCCTGCATATAGTAATTACGCTTTCTTATGCTATGCTGCTGTCGGCATGCCTTCTCTTCCACAGATTGGATGGGCTCGGGACTCGACCTCTTCTTGATGCATTCTCCCAATGTTTTAGAAAGAAGCTCTTCAATGTTATATTAAGAAGCTAGAATAAAAGGTTTTGTTAGAATCAAGGAAAGAGGAAAGAAAAGCCCATTGGATTCCTGATATATGTAAGGAAGACAAAACTACTAGTTTCTCCCAAAGAATGTAAAGTTCCTAGAAGAGTATCCAACAGGTAGAAGTGAGTGGAACGAGCCTACCTTTGGATTGAGACACAGTATAAATGGAATCACAGTCTTGTTCACCTCAAGGGCTCCACAGAGGCTGCCTTTGCACCAGGTGTCAGCAGACAGCTGACTTAGAATCATGTTCTGACTGCCCAGAATATATGTGGTTTTGGTTGAGATTTTCAACCTCTACAAACTTCAATTTTCTAGATAGAGATACCAGCACTTACGCTTTCTAGTCTTAAGTGGGATACTGATCAAGATGTTTGTATGGAAATAGCCTGGGCAGGGTACTCTTTCGTCCATTATTCAAAAAATATCTTTTCACTTTTCTAGAGATCAAGCCTTCTGTTAAGCACCAGAGACAAAAATGGTGGCTGAAAGCAGTCACCGACATGGTTCTTTTTATTATATTCTCGTCTAGGGGTTGGCAAGCTTTTTCTGCAAAGGACAAGATAGCAAATACTTTAGGCTTTGCAGGCCGTGTAGTGTTTGTGACAAGTCTGCTGTTGTAGCTTCAAATTGGCCATAGCCAACATGTAAATAAATGAAACTGGCTGTGTGCCAATAAAACTTCATTTACAAAACAGGTGGAGGGCTTGAATTGGTCTGTGAACCTTAGTTTGCAACCCCAGTCTAGCAGGACAGACAGAAGGCAACAAAGCAATTATACTAATAAAGAGAAGGAACTGAATCCAAGAATAGCTAAGGATGCACGCACAGACTGAGATCTTAAAGACTTGTGGGGACAGAAAGAAAAAAGAAAAAGGAAATATGATAGAACATGGAGGCAGAGACAGAATACACAGGATTTTGTGGGCTCTATCCAGGGTCTTATTTTATCTTCACTGACACAGAGAACCCCTGATAACTGTTCATGCCTTCCCTTTCCCCTCTCCCTCCATGTAGCAGGAGGACTGCTGACCGTGGGTGTAGACCTCCTCTCAGAAACTCACAGAAGGGAAACATTCATAATCACCTTACCAAGGTCTTGTACTAGTGCTGAGAGCAGTTGAATGGGGAGGGCCCCTTCTCCCACCCCCTCATCATGAATAATGAGAGGAAAATCAAATCCTAGAGAAAATCATGGGGTCTCTACGAGTCAGACATGAGTGAGCGACTTCACTTTCACTTTTCACTTTCACAGAATGGAGAAGGAAATGGCAACCCACTCCAATGTTCTTGCCTGGAGAATCCCAGGGACGGGGGAGCCTGGTGGGCTGCCATCTATGGGGTCACACAGAGTCAGACATGACTGAAGTGACTTAGCAACAGCAGCAGCAGCAGCATAGAAAATCAAGTTTGGTTTTGGTGTTTCCCTCTGGAGTCTTGGGTCTCAGGAACCCCACCGCCCTTCCCTGGGGCCCCTTCATGCCTTCTTTTGGCTATAATCTTAGGACATCTAGAGGCACAGCAGATTTGAACTGCGCATACTCCTCCTTGCTGTATGCCCTGGCGAGATCACACTTCTCTTTGAGCTTCAATTTACATAGCTATGGAATGATAGTTATCCTCCCTACCTCCAAGTGGTACATTGGGAAGCAAACATGAACTTTTCTTCTATCATCTATAAGATGCAAAATATGAAATGCAAGGCTGGTGATGACAATGGTGGTGGTCATGATGATGACAGCGTGATGACGGATGGAATGGGATACCATCTCTGAGGCATTTATGGAACACGCATTTGTTGAGCACCTGTGTGCCAGGTTCCAGCTGACAGGAACACAGGAGAGAGGAAAAGACAGGTGCAGCCCTTGCTCTCAAAGATCTTATAGTGGAGGGAGGATGGTATTAAAAGAATAGTCACATAGTTCATGATATGCATGTATAATTGCATAATTAAATATTATCTTCATAAGCATGATTAAACAAAGGGTGCTATCAGAGATGTGTGTGCACTCATGAATGTTTGTGTGTGTGTGTGTGTGTGTGTGTGCATGTGGTGACAGCAGAGACCTCTCTAGGGATGTGGCATTTAAACAGAGACTTGAGGACTTCCCTGGTAGTCCAGTCGTTAAGATTCCATACTTCAGTGCAGGGGCCACAGGTTTGATCCCTAGTCAAGGAACTAAGATTCCACATGACATGTGGTGTGGCCAAAAAAATGAAAATAAAATCAGAAAAATAAATAGAGACTTAGAGTGTATGGAAAGTTGAGTTAAGCAGGTGAAGAGTGTAGACAAGCATATTCCAGGTAGGGAGGACAGTGTACATCTAGGGCTGGAGGTGGACATGACTGAGGTGGTCAAGAACTGAAAAAAGGCAGGACGTGTTGAGAAGAGTGAGCAAAGGGGAGCAACATTCAGAGTGAAGGTGGGGGAGCTGGCACAGGCCAGGTCCTCCAGGTTTATTAGTCATGTTTCAAATAGTGCTCTTTGTCCTGAAAAGCTTAGGGAGCTGGTGAAAGTTCTCAAGCAGTAGTGTGTAGCCAATTCTACTGTAGTTAAATAAACATCAAGAGGTGTATAATGTGGAAAATGGAGAATGGAAGGGTGTACCCATGAGAGATGATGCTGGCTGGGTTGCAGTGGCACAGAGGGAGACAGAAGTGGGCAGAGATCTATTTTAGAAGCACGGCTGAGGGTATCTGTTAAAGAATTAGATGTGCGGGTAATCAGTGGGGGTGGGGGGAGAATCGAGGAGGGCTCCTAAGTCATCTATAGTGAGAAACTGGTGGGGAGGAGTCTTATTACCTGAAATGTGGGGGGAGACAAGTGGGGTGAAACTGTGTGCATACATCGGAGTGACTGATGTGTGTGCGTGTGTGTTGGGGTGTGTGAAAAAGATAGGGAGACAGAAAGTCATTAGGGTGGAAAGAAATGGGCAGGGGCATCAGAGTCTAAAATAGCTTTCAGTAAACAGCGTTGGTTAGTATGACAAGGTTACCTCCAGGGGACTGAAAAGGAACACACTGGGAAAAGGCAGTAGGGTTAATTTGTCTGCCCAGTGGTTACTTTTCACTTAGATGTAACTTGTACAACTGTATGGGTTTGTGCTGCTGCTGCTGCTAAATCACTTCAGTCGTGTCCGACTCTGTGTGACCCCATAGACGGAAGCCCACCAGGCTCCCCCATCCCTGGGATTCTCCAGGCAAGAACACTGGAGTGGGTTGCCATTTCCTTCTCCAATGTGTGAAAGTGGAAAGTGAAAGTGAAGTTGCTCAGTCGTGTCCGACCCTTAGTGACCCCACGGACTGCAGCCCACCAGGCTCCTCCATCCATGGGATTTTCTAGGCAAGAGTACTGGAGTGGTTTGCCATTGCCTTCTCCGGGGTTTGTGCTAATGCTGTGTAAATGGTCCTAAGCAGTTGCTATTGTTTCCTAATTAAGAGAATGGATTCTGGAGCCAGATATTTTTTCAGTTCAGTTCCTTACCTGTCCCCCTGTGTTAGGAAGAATAATGGCCTTGCAAAGATGCCCATGTCTAAATTTCTGGAACCTATCTCTATCTTAGTTTTCAGAACAAAGGGGAATTAAGGTTGCAGATGGAATTAAGTTTTCCAAACAACTGATCTTAAGATATGGAGACTGCCCTGGATTATCTGGGTGGATCCAGTGAGATCACAAAGATTCTTAAAATTGGAAGAAGGGAGCAGAATAGATCAGAGTTAGAGAAAGAAAGGTGATGATGGAAACGGGTCAGAGAGATGCTATATTTCTGGTTTTGAAGATAGAGAAAGGAGGCCAGGAGCCAAGCAATGTGGCCTCTAGAAGCTGAAAAAGCAAGCAAACAGATTCTCCCTGAGCCTCCGAGAGGAACATAGTCGTGCCGACACCTTGACTTCAGTCCTGTGAGACCTGCATTATGCTTCTGACCTACAGAATTGTAAAACCATAAATCTCGGCTGTTTTAAGCCAAAAAGTTTGTAACCATGTGTTATAGCCGCAAGAAGAAACTAATCCACCCACTCACTAGTGTTCCTTGGAAAGCCATTTAAGTTCTCTGTACCTCAGTGTCCTTAGCTGTTAATCGGGACAATTAAAATACTACCTGACAGAGATGAGATTTAAGTGGAGTAGTTGATGTAAACCCTTAGCACAGAGCCTGTGGTTAATAGTAGTGCTGCCCGTTCGTGAATGGGCCCTTGCCTCAATATGAAAAAAGACACTGCCTGACTTAAAGGGAGGCCACAAATGTGTAGCAATGACTTGTCAAAGTCAGTGGGCTAAGGTTTACCCAAGACACCTGGAGAACTGGGTAAGTGTCAACCTTGTGGTCTTAGGGGCCTTATAGGACCTGGCAGCAATTACATCTGTCTCATATTATTGAAAGTGAAAGTTTAGTTGCTCAGTCATTGCGACCCCATGGACTGCAGCCCACCAGGGTTCTCTGTCCATGGAATTCTCCAGTCAAGAACACTGAAGTGGGTTTCCATGCCCTTCTCCAGGAGTTCTTCCTGACCCTCTGATTGAACCTGGGTCTCCTGCTTTGTAGGCAGATTCTTTACAGTCTGAGCCACTAGGTCTAATTATTGACCTAGACTAAACTAGACCTGCTCATACTGTAGTAAAAAAGTAGGATCCCTAGCAGCCTGTTTTATCATCCTTTAACAGGCTGTTCCTTTTCTGAGAAGTAAAATACAACTCCAAGATGAATATGGCTACTGCTCAGAGTATCAGTATGCTTTCCCATGTGCTGCAGTTCATAATATTCAAAGTTTTGGCAAATAAAGATTATTATAAATTATTCACTGTTTGTGAGTGGAACAATTTGCATATTTTAAAACATTCTCTTCCTATTTAGTCTTTAACACACCTTCTCTCCTTTGCGAATCATGAAGGATTACTGGGATGGCAGGCTTTCTCCTGGCTTCACGATGCTCCTCGGGAGGTTAGGGAGTGGCTGCTGCCTGAGCTTGTGTTGGGAGCCTGGCTTCCTGCCCTGGAGTCCTCTCTTCCATGCCCATGGGTCTGCATGCTCGGACCTGTGGCCTCAGACCTGCCCAGTCGCACGTCCCTGCTCCGGCCCTGAGCTGGGAGTTTGGAAGAAGTTGGCTCATTCACAGCCTCAAGAGCCGTGGCTCTCTCTGGTCGGCTATGGCCCACCTCTTCCCTGAGACCAGTTGGTTTTGCCACAGTTATGGTCTCACTCTGCTTCCTCCAACTTCAGCTCTGTGCTGTGCTCTCAAGTTCCTCTGTGTCCCATCTTCTAAACTGAATTTCTGTCTCTGTTTTTCGGTTAAATGACCCAGAGATCATTTCTCATATCCTTAACCCAGTGTCTGGGCAACACAGTTCTTATATTCCCAACCCCTGACTCTTCACAGTCCCTGAAACCTGATCTCCCAAAGTCTTTTTCCTGCCTGAACTTTCCAATAAGGTCAAATGAGAGAAGAGTGGAATTGGTTTGCCACACAGTGACCTGCACACATAGTTATTTGGGTAGAGGGGAACAAATCAACAGGCCAGGCAGTGGCCTGATTTCATGGCAACCTTTCTTTAAAAGGATGGATGTTTGGGTTGATACTTGACCGACAACATAGAGAACAAGGTCACAGCTCATATTTTTTACCCCTAAAAAAGGAATTGCTCTTCCAAAACCCCAGAGGAAAGTGGAGTCTGGCTTTTTGATTATACGTTTCATTGCAGCGAAGTGATGTAATGTCATACATGATAAAACTAGGGAGCTGGACTTGAATTGAAGTCAATTGAAGCTTACAGGCTTAATCCAGGTTTGGGTATTTCGAATTTGTCCAGCCATGATTTCTGGGGTGAGTATTTGAGGTTAGAATAGCTTATGAGTGACATGGACCATTGGTTGGTTTCGTTTGCAATTCAATGGCCGCTGCAAAGGAAACTTTGCTTGTATGGTTTGGAAAATGTCATTTTGAAGGGAAAACTGAGCTAAATTCTGCATCCTGAGAATCTTGGAAAGGAGGCTCTTTCACTGCCATTTTATCAGAGGCTAAATGAATGTGAACAGGTAGAGACTGTCTCAGGGATTATGAAGGGCCTGGCAGGTTGGTTCTGTGTGAGTTTACGGGTAATCCCAGGTTTGTTTAACTGGGTGATTCTGGGTCAGGGAGCAGTTGACACAAGTTCACAGAGACAAGCTTACAAAAGAAGGCCCTGAGCTTTGGCGGTGTTTTCACTATTGTCTACCACACGTTGGCTCCTTCCTGAAGAGGTGGCTCCCAAAGGCATAGGCCCCTTTGCAGCGACAGTCCAGGACTGCTCATGTGGAGAATGAATGGTTCCCACTGTACTCTCCTGAGAGTGCTGGAATTTACTGAAAACTAGAAGAGTATCTGGGGATAAGAAAATCTCTCTGGGTAAAGTAAGAACTGAGTTTTACTTTCTGACACAAATCAAAATCTTTGTTGGCTCTTACCCATGTATATGAGAATCTTTTTTAGTGTATATATTTTTTAATTGAAGTATAGTTAATTCACAATGTTGTGTTAGTTTCAGGTATACAGCAAAAGTCATTCAACTAAAAAATGAGATGTGTTTATATGTTGGTGAGTCTGGCATTCACCAAATGGGAAGGCAGCTTCCTTTCATACAATCCATAAATAATAGCACTGTTCAGTAAAGCGTCTGCCTGCCATGACCTGGGTTCGATCCCTGAGTCGGGAAGATGCCCTGGAGAAGGAAATGGCAACCCACTCCAGTACTCTTGCCTGGAAAATCCCATGGACAGAGGAGCCTGGTGGGCTACAGTCCACGTGGTCACAAAGAGTCAGACATGACTGAGCGACTTCACTTTCACTTTCTTTCCAAGAATACTGGAATGGATAGCCTTTCCCTCCACCAGGGGATCTTCTCAACCCAGGGATTGAACTCAACTTTCCTGCATTCCAGGCGAATTCTTTACCATCTGAGCCACCAGGGAAGGCAAAGGAGGTGGAGACAATGTTAAATAAAACCTAAGGATCCAGGTCCTGCCCTTATCATGCTTGCCGTCCAATCAGTCTGGTGGGGGAGCTAGCTCATTATCAAGTCATCGCAGATGTGAAAGCCAGGTTCATCTATATTTAGTGCCATGGAGGAAACTATAACCAGTGCAATGAAGACACTGGAAAGGGAGGAGTTGATCAGGCTTGGATTCAGGCTCAGCTTCCCTAGAAAAGTGGTACATGTCCAGTGGGAAGGCACAGAGGGCAAAATAATTTCTGCTGAAGGAACAGTACACACAAAGAGTACAGTGCTATAGGGAGCAAGGGATGGTCAGGGCCTTTTGGGAAGCATGGCTGTAGCAGAAAGCCAATAGGCAGTTCGAATAGGGCAGGGCTCAGATGGTGGCATCACCGACTCGATGGACATGAGTTTGAGTGAACTCCAGGAGTTGGTGATGGACAGGGAGGCCTGGCGTGCTGTGATTCATGGGGTCACAAAGAGTCGGACACGACTGAGCAACTGAACTGAACTGAACTGAAAGACTTTCTAAGACTTCTTCCTTTTCAATTCTCCTTCTATCCTTATCTTCCCATCTCTGATGAGTTAACACTATATATATATATATATATTTTCTTTTTAGATTTTTTTTTGATGTGGACTATCTTTAAAGTGTTCACTGAATTGGTTACAATATTGTTTCTATTTTGTGTTTTGTTTTTTGGACCATGATGCCTGCGAGATCTTAGCTCCTCAACTAGGGATTGAATCTGCACCCCCTGCATTGGAAGGCAAAGTCCTAACCACTGGACCACCAGGGAAGTCCCTGATGAGTTAATACTATTTAAGGTGAGCTGTCTTAGGAATTAGACTCTGCTCATTTCTTGGCTCCATAATTCTTCCTGTTCTATGTGGCTTCTTATCCTAAGGCTACTCCTAACTCCAAAAATAATTCATCCTTCCTGAATCTTCTCAAACACTAGGAAACCTGGGTCTGCCACTTTGAATGCTACCCACAGAGTAACTGTTGAACATCTGGCCTTAGTCTACATCATAATATCCGAATCCGTTTCTCTTTCCCCTTCTAAGTCTCTGGCATTTCTGGATACTTAAGGATCCAATCAATGGACTTACAAAAGATATCAGAGGATGATTGTGGAGACTGACCAGGGCAGAACCCTGAGAAGAGCCAGCTGTCTGTCCTTCTGGGGGAAGACCTGGAACATTCTCCCTTGCAGCTTGCTGCCCTGCCCTAATCCCCACCAGTCTCCCTCTGGCTTTCTCTTCCCCTAATTATAACCTGAGTTGAGTCATCTGGTATAGCTAGTGGTGGTTAGGGCTTAATGTCTGCTCTAATAGTTACTTAGTCTTCAGGATAAGTAAGGAAAGTGATGGGTTTGAAGCAGCCTAATTCTCCTCAGGACTGAGGTCATTCATAGAGCTTCATTAAGAAGACACAGAATATCTTTAAAAGCCACTAAAGAAACAGTGCTCAGAGTTTCCATTTAGCCATCCCCCAAATATCTGTCTAATTTTAATGCAGATAAGTAATCAAAGCATAATGCAACCACTGACTGTGCTGTCTGTACTACTGGAAGGGGTTTATCTTTCATTCCTCCATGTAATCTTCTATGTCTTTCCAGGAAAAAAATAATTCTAAATCAGAGATTCTCAAATCTCTATGCATCCAAGATTTATCTGTGTTACTTATAAAAATGCAGATGCCTGGACCATGCCTTTGGATGATTCTTGTTCATCTGGTGATTGAGCTTAAAAACTATGCTTTTAAAAAATCACCCTAAAATGACTCTTGTGCAGGTGGATAAGGACCATACTGTGAGAATCGGGGCAGTAGCCCTCTTGCTCTTGCTGTGGAACAGGAGTTCACTGCAGGTGAGCTCCAGTCTTGTGGGGAGCAGGGAGAAGGTAAGGGCATTTGGGAGTTTTCTTACGTATTGAGGGTCTGGTGAACCTTACCATGACCATTCACCACTGTATTATATTGCTAATAAAATCCCAAAGGGTCTTACTCTGAAGGTTCCGGTTATCTTCCACGATACCAACCTTTAGAGGTGGGATATAGTCACAGGTGCTTGCAAACCTCTGAACCTAGTTGAAAAGCTAGACCTATTTATAACCTACTGAAGTAAACCCAATGTGATAAATGTGAAGGAGATGGAATGATCTGTAGAATTCCTAAAGACAGATAATAACATGGCTGAGGCTGTGGATTGAAACATTACCAGGAACAACATGGGATTTCCCAAGAAAGAACACTGGAGTGGGTTGCCATTTCATCACCCAGGGGATCTTCTTGACCCAGGGATTGAACCCATGTCTCCTGCATTGCAAGTGGATTCTTTACTATTGTGCCACCTGGGAATCCCTCCATTGCTCTATAAGACTGTCCAAAATGATGGTCCTGCATTATCTTCATTATACATATTTACTGGTGATTAAGTGCGATGTTCCCATCTCTGACACAATCCATCTTAAAAGATTTCATGGACATAATAATGATTACTCTTTATGAAGCAAGTAAACTATGCAAGGCATTTTACATGTACTATCTTAAATGCTTGAAGAGAATCTTCAAGGTCAGCTTGGTTTTCTTTACCTTTGGTTCAAAAACAAAGTAGTTCTGGGGGAGAATGGATACATGTGTATATATGGTTGAGTCCCTTTGCTGTTCACCTGAAACTATCACAATATTGTTAATGGGCTATACTCCAGCACACAGTATAAAGTTAAAAACAAACAGAGGAAGTATAGTGAGTATTACCAAGGCTGATTTTCCCTGGACAAAAGGATATCCTAGGATGTGGAACATTCAGTGCTAAAACCAGTAAAGTCCTTGGAAAACATGAGAGGGTGGGATGATTTGAGAGAATAGCACTGAAACATATATATTAACATATGTAAAATAGACAGCCAGTGGGAGTTTGATGAATGACACAGGGAACCCAAAGCTGGTGCTCTGTGACAATCTAGAAGGATAAGGTGGGAAGGGAGGTGGGAGGAGGGTTCAGGATGGAGGGGACCCATGTATGCCTATGGCCCATTCTTGTTGATATAGGCAGAGGCCATCACAATATTGTAAAGTAATTATCCTCCAATTAATATAAATAAATATATTTAAAAAAAAAGAAATACAAATTCACAAACCCTGTATCAGGCCTGTTGAATCAGCAATACTGCAGGTGGGACCAGCAATCTGTGTTTTAAGAAGTCCTCCAGGTGATTCTGACATATGCTACCTTCAAAGAATCACTGATTTAGAGGGTTGTGGTGAAGACTGGGATGTTTTCAAAGTTCCCTGGATTCCAACATGCATGCAGGGATGAGAAGCACAACTATAGACCTCAAAGCAACAGTTCTCAGCCTTAGCTGTACATTAGAAACACCTGGAGAGCTTTGTAAAAGTCCAGATGCCCAGGCTCCTAGACCAATTACACAGGAATCTCCTCTCCAGGGTGGCATCAATATTTTCCAAGCCTCCCTAGATGACATCAACATTGATGTCATGCCAAGACTGAGAATCACTGCCCTTTAAGGCTGCAGAATTCCACAGTGATTGTAGCAGGTGTGTTTCCTCATTGTCAAACTGCAGGAACGTTTCCATGAATATGGGCCCCTAGACTTGCAAATGGAAAAGTGCTAACTTCACTCTGTGCCTGTCAGTTACCTGATCTGCCTGGGGGATGTCTATCAAGAGTGAGTCTATGGAACTTTCTGGAGAGTCAGGTGGGAATATAACCCTGGGGATCACCAGAGTCCTTTGGAAGATTTGAGCCTCTTTATGGAAAAAGAGAAAGTCAATAGGTATGAGAGTGATTTTTCAATGGAAAGAGAAAGACTGTTATGAGGGTGTGACCACATCTGCCCTTTGCTGAGAATATTTCAGGGCTTTGAATGTTGACTTGAATACAGACATGGGCCTCACCTGGAGTCAGTCCTTCTGGACAGTGGACATTGACTTTATGGCCCAAAATTTCTCATTTGGATTTCCAAAAATAATGTTTAATATTTCCCAAAGACTAGTAAGCAGTGATAATAGGGAAAAATAACCTTCACATATTGCTTTTTAGGTCAGAAAAACACTTGAAACAAAGAATGGTTTGAAATGAATCCTGCATTCTGCAGTGTTGTGGTAGAGCATGGAAAGTACTGGAACTCAAACTCTTTCACTTCTTTTACTATCCAAGCTGTGGATTTCAAAAATAACAAGTCATTATAAAAGTGAAATATAAGATTCTTCACACCCACTGTTTTAATCATTTAAAAACCTTCCATAACTTGACTTATAACTAAAACATTTCTTTTTAGTAGTTAATGCTCACTGCAATTTTTAGTGCTTTCTGAACATAAAAGAAGACAACACTAATATTATGTTCTAGGTACCATGCAAAGCATTTTGCATTTATCCATTCAACACAGACTGTGCGTTAGAAACTTGATTGGTTGCTGAAGGTCTGGAGATTAATGACACATTATTCCTGCTTTCAAAGAGCTCACAGTCTAATGAGATAATTAAAGAGTGATGCAGTGTACGCAGTGAGGAGGAAAGTACACAAGAAGAACAGCTTGCCCAGTTTGGCAGGGCCAGGGCATGGACAGGAACTATGAGAAGCTATTGGAAGAGGAGACAGATGATCTGAAGCATTAAGAATAAACAAGCAAAACTCAGCTGAAATACACTGTGATTTGTAATCTTCACGACTCTATGAAATAGGTATTATTAGTCATATCTCATGGAATTTTTAAAGTAAAGCAACCAGGCAACTGAGTTAGTGTCAAAGATGGTTATGGGAGGGCATTACATTAGCTAACTTATCATATGTATATAATAGATATACACACATAATAAACTCTATATAGTCTAACTGCTAAGTGGTTTATATAACTAAGTAATAATGCATATATGTATTTTATAATAAATATACATAGTATGTCTGAGCAAACTCCAGGAGATAGTGAAGGACAAGGAAGCCTGGCATGTTGCAGTCCATGGGGTTGCGAAGAGTAGGACATGACTTAGCAAATGAACAACAATGTGTAGGACAGTCTATTCCTGGTGTCTGACTCTGGGGCCTACATTATCCTCTACAGATGGACCCTCTCTGTTTTTGTCAGCATGCACGAAGACAGAAATAATCCCCAGCTCTCGACTGAAATAATCTCTCACCATTCACTAAGTTGAGCATCATGTCACATATGCTCAATGAATTCGAACATTTTAGTCCAAATGCAGGAGATGGAGCATCTGAGAATAGTGGAGAAGCCATGGGTTGTGTGTGCAAAGGCTACGTGAAATTTGAGGGTGAGAACAATTCAACTATCATCTGAACTCTGAGTCCTTGTAAATGTGACCTATGCTTCATCAAATATCAGGATCATTGTCTTCGTGCTCAGCCTGGAAACGATTCTGATCCAAATGGACTATTTCAGTGCAGCAGACAAAAAAGCTTGATAAAAGCTCTGTGTACTTTCATGAATTCAACCTTGCATCTCTTTTATTAGACTACGGTAAACATATTCAGATTGGACACAGCGAAAGCACATGGTGTGTCTCTAAGTCCTAGTTGACTCTTTCTAGTAAGATGTCTTTGAAAAAGTCACTTAATCTTTCTGAACCTGTTTCTGCATTCGTTAAAAGTTTTACTATTCCTGCCTCAAAGCATGATTATGAGGATGACACAAATGATATGGGCAATTAGAAGATACTTTAAAAAGTGTTAATTTCTCCCCCAACCTTTCCATTATCGGTTGAGATCATAATCCCCTCAGGCTTCATCTTCCAGATGTCCTCTTATGTTTATTCTAGACTATAACAGTTCACACTCACACAAAAAACACATCCTTCTTTATTTCTGAGATTTGTATTTGACCCTTGGATCAGCTGAAGGTGCTGGTTAATACAGCAAATGGGCCAGGTGGTAATTAAGCTTTCAGCCTTATTATTGAAATCAGTGAATTATTGACTTATTTGTAACATCAGCAATAACTTTCAGAAGTGAGATGCCTTTTTCACATGCTCAGACCTACATCTGGCATTGAAACAAAATGTAAAGCTTTTAAAGCAAAAAAAGTCTTTATAAAATGTTGTCCATCTTGCCTCTTCCCAGAACCACGTAGAAGACAGTATCGTATGACAGAAAAATGGGGGAGAAAGGCTGAAACTATTATTGGCCTCCATCAGAATTCTACATAAGTAATTTGAGCTACTCTAATAATTCAGAATTTCAAAGGTCCATTTTATTTGAAAGAAAACCTCTTAGGTTAATTTGGGATGGATAGAAAGGACCAGTCTCTGTGGCCAGGAGTCCCAAAGCATGATTTATTCTTGCAGCATTTCTATGAGATGTTTATTCCTCTCTTCCCAATTCGGTGGAAATGCCAACTCTCTTTCTTCAAAAATTCAATATGATTTGGCTCAAAAATACAAGGCAGGGGGAACAGGATACTAGGTATTTAATCCTACACTCCTCTCACCCCTGACTAACCTTTCATTTAAAAGATTTGAAAATAATTTTTCCATATAGAAATGTTTTACCTCTTGATTTTTTTGGATATTCCTTAAAACCTCCTCTAAAGCTCTGAAATGTAATACAGTATTCACAGGTGAAAACTACTTGCTCTTTGAAAACAGCATTTCTTTTGGCTCAGCCAAAAATACAGGAATGTTTTCACTTGCTTCCCACTAAAGAGAAAAACGATTTCACGAAGTCAGTCTCACCTTTGAGGAATAACATCAAAAAAATGTCAACCTTTAGCTTTGAGAGGTCATCAACTGTAAGTTAATACCAGTACACAGCCCCGACTTTGAATCATAAAACCTTGCTAAACACAACTGCCGATTGATGCCAATGGTATGGTGCTGTGGAGAGAGCTGGATTTTTATCTCTTTGGGATAACTGTGTGTTCTGGAAATACCTTGGAAAATTTCTGAGTCTCAGTCTCCATATCTTGAAAATGGGACACCTCCCCCTGTTTTCCCCTGAATTCCGTGATGCAAAGTAATAGGCCTGGCAAAAAGAAGGTTCCCCATCAATGCTAAGGACCAACTGCTTCACTTTCATCCTTAGTTCCTAGATTTACATCCAGATCATAACTTTGCCTCTGCATCTGTGGTAAAAAGAATAATTGCCCCTGTATGATTGCAGCCATGAAATTAAAAGACACTTACTCCTTGGAAGGAAAGTTATGACCAACCTAGATAGCATATTAAAAAGCAGAGACATTACTTTGCCAACCAAGGTCCATCTAGTCAAGGCTATGGTTTTTCCCGTGGTCATGTATGGATGTGAGCGTTGGACTGTGAAGATAGTTGATTGCCGAAGAATTGATGCTTTTGAATTGCGGTGCTGGAGAAGACTCTTGAGAGTCCCTTGGACTGCAAGGAGATCCAACCAGTCCATCCTAAAGGAGATCAGTCCTGGGTGTTCATTGGAAGGACTGATGCTAAAGCTGAAACTCCAATACTTTGGCCACCTCATGCGACGAGTTGACTCACTGGAAAAGACTCTGATGCTGGGAGGGATTGGGGGCGGGAGGAGATGGGGACAACAGAGAATGAGATGGCTGGATGGCATCACCGACTTGATGGACATGAGTTTGAGTGAACTCCGGGAGTTGGTGATGGACAGGGAGGCCTGGCATGCTGTGATTCATGGGGTCGCAAAGAGTCGGACGTGACTGAGCGACTGAACTGAACTGAACTGATGGTGTCTTAGCTACCAGGTGGCTCAGACAGTCAAGAATTCGCCTGCCATGCAAGAGACCCAGGTTTGATCCCTGGGTTGGGAAGATCCCCTGGAGGAGGGCATAGAAACCCACTCCAATATTCCTGAATGGAGAATCCCCATGGACAGAGGAGCCTGGAGGGCTATAGTCCATGGGTTTGCAAAGAGTCGGACACGGCTGGAGTGACTGGGCACGTGCGCCTGCACGCATGGATAGCCTCTGTGTAGAGTCCTGTCCTCCCTTCTGGGGGGACCATGCTCTCAGTAGCTAGGAAGTTAGTTCTAACAATGGCTACCTATCTCCTGAAAGAGCTCAAAAGTGACTGACAGAGCCATTGTAGCACATCATTTATCTTTGGTAGGTAAGAAGGCTGAATCTTCCAAAGTAGAATGAATAGATTGATGTATATCAAACAATTAAGCAGCTTTTCTTTTCTTCACCAACTTCATAAAAAGGCCTTTTGTGCATTAGCTAAGTCAAGTAAGTATAATTTCTTTCTGGGAATATGAATTTACAGACTATAATAGTCCCCATTTTCCAGAAGTCCTGAGACATTTTCTACCCCAGTCTCTGAAATCTTCAAGCTCACCCTGTTACGTCACCTTCTACAGCAAATCCTGATGGAACTTGCAGCGAAGCCACACAAAAAATGATCTCTGAAATTTTATACTTTTCAAGGGAGGTGTACACTCCAAAACAAACGGAGGTAAAACCTTCTGGGTTTGACACTGACACCCTGAACCAGGGCTCTTTAAAATGGTGGCCTCAAGATTTGGAGATCTAGAAAAGCCTTCCTTGCTACCATTGAGAGAGAGGCAGAGAGAGAGGATGGCCAACCTGGGACTAGAGGAGAGAAAAACTTTCTGCTATTTCATGGAGGTTTTTTCTAGAAGGTTCCAGAGTGAACACCTATGATATGCTTGTTGGAACTCTAGACCATTTGATCTTGAGACATTTTTATGCAACACTACAGAGACTGTTAGTATACTCCAGTGAGTGATGACATGGTGGAGTTGGGGAAATGCCACTTGTCTGTGTGGTCCCCAAACTTTTCTATCCTTTTAGTCAACCATATTTGTTTTATAGTAGCTCTTATGATAAGAGCTATTATATAACTATTATATGACTATTAGATAGTATTTTTATGAGATCAAGGGGTCTCTCTTCTTTCCTCTTCATGAACAAATCACAAAGAATTTCCCTGTTTCCTACATCTCTGGAGTCCATCTGTGGTGACTGCAAAGGGGTACAGTTGACTCTTGAACAACACAAGAGGTTAGGGGCACTGATCTCTATATAGCCAAAAATCCAAATACAACTTTACAGTGTGTGCGTGCTCAGTTGCTTCAGTCATGTTTGACTCTTTGCTTGAATGGCAAAGAAGAGGTAGGAGTCACATCTTTTATAATGCTGAAAATATACAGTATAGACCTCATGGACTGTAGCCCACCAGGCTCCTCTGTCCATGGGATTCTCAGGCAAGAATACTAGAGTGGGTTGCCATGCCCTCCTCCAGGGGATCTTCCTGACCCAGGGACTGAACCTTCATCTCCGGCATTGGAAGGTGGATTCTTTACCCACTGAGCCACCTGGGCAGCCCAACTTTACAGTAGGCCCTCCATATAGGCGTTCCTTTATATCCCTGGCTTTGCATCCATGGATTAAACCAACTGAGGATTCTATAGTACTGTGGTGTTTACTACTGAAACAAAAAACCTGAGTGGTTCAAGGATAAACTGTATTTCCCACTGAGAGTGGATTTGGAAAGCTGATGGCTGCTTGCAGATCTCTGAAGCCACTGCATACAGAAAAACAATTAGATTTTTTAAAATGTCTGGCTAATAGGACCACAAGCAATAAGGGGAAGGGAGAGAGAGAAGAAAAGAGAAGAGTAAAGAAGAGGAGAGAAGGGAAAGGAAAGGAAGGGAAGGGAAAAGAGAGAGATCAGTGATAGCTCAGTCGAAAGCAGACTTCTCTAAAGTTCAGAACTTGGTAGAGTATTCTGATTTGTTAGTAACTCAGCTGGAGGTAAGGATTCCAGGGACCATCTTGGTGCCCTGATTGATTTATGTAGCCTGCTATGGGATGAAGGCTAGAAAGTGACTTCGCAAGGCATGTATCTGCTAAACCTACTATAGATGCAATTAAGGTAGTTGGACTTCATGATTTATTCAGCAAATCAACTAACATTTATTAGGTCTACAACATTTAGTTCTTATGCTGAATACTGTGTTTGCTTTAAAGATCTATCTTAAATGTTTACAATTTAGTAGTTTATTAATTAGTCTATTAATTATACATATTGTTCTATTAATTGTGATATGAATGGCTAAGAATAGAGGTAGGAGTCACATCCTTTGTAATGCTGCAAATATACAGAAAAAGTCCATAAAGTAATAAACGATTTTTAAAAACCCAACAACAAATGTAACAATTACTATCTGGGCTAAAATACTATTACATGTGTATGTAGCATGCAGCTTAATCTTTCAACAAACTTTTATAGAAAATATGATTACTCTTATTCCTCATATATGGCAACTGAAGCTCAGAAGGATCACAGAGCTAGTAATGTCTGGAGCAAGTACTTTACCCATTTCTACCCAGCATATATAATAGGTAGGTAACAAGTTAGCACACTGTCTTTTGCTATAGAATTACAGAATGATGGAAATGGAAATACAGCAATTACTCACCAAAATATTCATTTGAAGGCAAATGGAGTTCTTTGCCGAATAAGTTAGCTGGAAGTTATTCATTTTATGAATAGAGATTTGCAGACTCTCATCTAGGGTGAGCTCAGTGACAAGTCAGTTGGCACTGGGTGCTTGTAAGATATCACTTATGGCAAACTGGTTCATACACAAAGAAAGTTGATTCTTAATGTTGATATTTTGTTGATGATTTAAGAAGCTCTCAAATAGATAGCATTAGGGTTATTTCTGACATTCCAGAGCCTTAATAATTCTTTGAAGATGCATCAGTGGGGAAAACATCTACCTAGCACTGGCCCAGGCACCATCATGCACCTCAGCTTATATAATTTCCTCAGTGACCTCAGAGGGTCAATGTTACTAACCTCGTGTTTGTAGAAAAGAACATTGAAATCCAATGTTTTGTTCCAGATCATCCTAATTATTAGATGGTCATGGCTGGTTATTTGGTCATAGGATTGCATTTAATGAGGAGCCATGCAATTTGTATAATATGTAATTCAAAATGCTTTTCTAGGTTTTATCATAGTTTCAGCCATCCTTTTGTTATAGCGCTTTTATAGGGAGAGAGGCTTTGAATTCCAAAAAGGAGACATTGAAAGATAAACACTTCTTGTTTACTAGCAAGAACTACCTTTTTTTTTTTTTTTTTAACCAGTTAGATTTAGACTCTTGAGAGTCCCTTGGACTGCAAGGAGAGCAAACCAGTCAATCCTAAAGGAAATCAACCCTGAATATTCATTGGAAGGACCAATGCTGAAGCTGAAGCTCCAGCACTCTGGCTACCTGACGCACACAGCTGGCTCACTGGAAAAGACCCTGATGCTGGGAAAGATGGAGAGCAAGAGGAAAAGAGGGCCTCAGAGGATGAGATAATTAGATAGCATCACTGACTCAATGACATGAATCTGAGCCAACTCCCAGAGATAGTGAAGAACAGGGAAGCCTGGTGTGCTGCTAAAAGTCAGACATGACTTAACAACTGAACAATAACATCAACCAACCCTCTGGTGGAGGAGATCAGGCATTCATCACTCTACACTGAACCATTTGTCAATAAATCTGGGTAAGAGCTCTTGGGAATCAGTGAGTGGTGATGGTATGTGGGTTATTCACATTCCAGGACATGGGAGCCCGTCCCCTCTAATGTGAGTTCCAGTCTGACAGACTCTGTCTCAGACTTGGGTAGGAAAGGAATCTATAGGTAATAAAAGGAATCTAGAGGTGATATAGGCCTAGGTTAGCTTTGGTTCTATGCAGAGGAGCAATTGCTGGGTGAGGAGAGGAGCTGCTGGGCAGATGGGACTCCTCCTTCTGGTGGTGACTGCCTTCACAAACCGTCCCCGGGAGCAGGCTCTGGGCTCTGCACACTTCCACTCTCTTCTAGTAAGGGAGCTCTGCTAGAGGAACAGGATTTGGGTCCTCAGTGAAGTGCCCACTGCACCGGCAAGCCTGAGAAGGCAGGCCACACATGGAAAAGTGAGAAAAGCCAGTTGCTGTTCTGGGACAAGGCCACATCCGGACACTGGCCTTGACCGTGATGCCTCCTTACTTGTGTCTTGGCCTCTGGTGTCCATAGTGTCCATAGTCAGTCGTCACTCTCCATCATCCCTTACCAGAAGCAGCTGTTTAAAACAGCAAAACTGATGAACTTGGAAACCTCATGGAGAGTAGCAGAATCAAAAAAGGGGCTCAAAATCAAAGGAAGAAGGGACATTTGAGAAAAACAAATTTTCAAACTCAAAGCCAGCTTAAGCCCTTGTAGTCACAGTTTATTAGGAAGCCAATGTGAAACCACAAAGCCAGGAGTAGCCCTATCCTATTTTAAATCGACTTTCCATTTCCTTTGTCCTGGTCAAAATGTGACTTGGTAAAGATGGAATTGTTTGTGAAACTTCTCTTGTCCTAATTTATTTTTTAATGTCTTTATGGAGCTTATATTTTAGTATAGAATTATAAAATTTCTTATTTTGTTTTTTTTAAACTATTTTATACAGTTTTCTTTACATATTGAACTTTAAATACTTACTGTTATTTTAGTTCTTTTGCTTCCATCCATTTATTTTACTGCATTATTATTACATTATTATTACTAAGTACTTTTGTTTCCTTAAATTTATTTATTGCTATTACATTGATTGGGGTTTAGCTGATGGCATAGTGGTAAAGAATTTGCCTGCCAATGCAGAAGATGCGGGTTTGATCCCTGGGTCAGGAAGATCTCCTGAAGAAGGAAATGGCAACCTACTCTACTATTCTTGCCTAGAAAATCCCATGGACAGAGGAGCCTGGCAGGCTACAGTCTGAAGGGTCACAAAGAGCTGGGCACGACTTAGCTATGAAACAACAACAACATTCAGTTCAGTTCAGTTCAGTCGCTCAGTCGTGTCCAACTCTCCGCGACCCCATGAATCACAGCACGCCAGGCCTCCCTGTCCATCACCAACTCCCGGAGTTCACTCAAACTCACGTCCACAGAGTTGGTGATGCCATCCAGCCATCTCATTCTCTGTCGTCCCCTTCTCCTCCTGCCCCCAACCTTTCCCAGCATCAGAGTCTTTTCCAGTGAGTCAACTCGTCGCATGAGGTGGCCAAAGTATTGGAGTTTCAGCTTTAGCATCAGTCCTTCCAATAAACACCCAGGACTGATCTCCTTTAGAATGGACTGGTTGGATCTCCTTGCAGTACAAGGGCCTCTCAAGAGTCTTCTCCAACACCACAGTTCAAAAGCATCAATTCTTCGGCGATCAGCTATCTTCACAGTCCAATGCTCACATCCATACATGACCACAGGAAAAACCATAGCCTTGACTAGACAGACTTTTGTTGGCAAAGTAACGTCTCTGCTTTTTAATATACCATCAAGGTTGGTCATAACTTTCAACATTATATTTGTTATTATTAGTAGTAATAGTATTAGTGATAGTAATAGCAGTAGCAGTAAGAGTGGGGTTGTGTTCTAGCTTTGGACCCAAATCCCCATCTGCCATATTATTATAGTGAGCTGGTTGGAATATATTTGGGAGATGAGAAAGCTCCTTAGTACAGATGCATAGTACACATATTATATCTGTTGATTCTAAATCGTCCATCCCAGCCCCACAATCCTTAAGTCCTGCTGCTGCTGCTAAGTCACTTCAGTCGTGTCCGACTCTGTGTGACCCCATAGATGGAAGCCCACCAAGTCCCCCATCCCTGGGATTCTCCAGGCAAGAACATTGGAGTGGGTTGCCATTTCCTTCTCCAATGTGTGAAAGTAAAAAGTGAAAGTGAAGTTGCTCAGTCGTGTCCGACCCTTAGTGACCCCACGGACTGCAGCCCACCAGGCTCCTCCATCCATGGGATTTTCTAGGCAAGAGTACTGGAGTGGCTTGCCATTGCCTTCTCCGCCCTTAAGTCCTACCCTACCCCATTTGAAAAAGATAAATAAAAAATTAACAGGCACTCATGGCAAACAAATAAAACGACACAAAAGTATGAATGAAAAGTAAAAGCTTCTGTCCTTCCCCCATTTCTACTCCCCCTAAGTAACTATTATTATCAGTTCCTTATATATTCAGTGTTTATTTACTCCAATATATTTAGATAAAATTTTCTCATGATCAATTGAATAATTTACACACAGAGAGACATTATTGTGTCTTGCTTTTTTCCTTCTACTGAACATTACATTTTGGTGAGTTTTTATCAAACCACAGGAATGTTTTATTTTTAAAATAATTACCTAGTATTTAATTATAATGAGGTACACCTTTTTAAAAAATTATAAATTATGGGATCACAATGTACTTCTTGCTTGTGCAAATCTATCTATAGGTTAATTTCTGTTTTTCTTTTTACAGGGGGCTATGGCTGGTACTTACTTCCCAGGTGAAAGACACTCTCAATATAGGGGCCAAAGGAGAGAAGCAAGAGAAATATGTACATGCCTAAAAGAGGAAAAAGCCAAGGAAGCAAAGGATTCCAAAAGAGAAACCAAGAGCTGTAAACAGAAGCGACCAAGAGACAAAGGCTCAGGGAAGGTTTGCTCCAGTTCAGTTCTATTCATAATCCCTTTCAGTTTTTCACCAGCAGCCCAGCCCTTAACACCTCCTTGGGCAGCTGGCTCTCCTTGGAGACCTTCTCCATCTTTCCCTTGTGGATAGAGGAGGCCCGGTAGGAGAAGACCTGAGCGCCCCCTAGAGGTTGGAGAGTATAGGCTGAACAAGAGAATGCACAGATCAAAGAGGGATGGGATGGGGAGGGAGGTGGGAGGGGGTTCAGGATGGGTAACACATGTGCACCCATGGAGGATTCATGTCAATGTATGGCAAAACCAATACAATATTGTAAAGCAATTACCCTCCAATTAAAATAAATAAATTTAAAAAAGGAAAATAAAAAAAGAAAAATGCACTAGTTAAAACAGCTGGTCACACGCATGCCTCTTCCCTGGTGTCTTGATTCATGTGCTCACATTTTTGCATAATTGCAGTGATGGCCTAGATTCAATTTTGTATTCTGCTTTTTTTTCTCCCACTTAATATTATATAGTAAATGTTTTTCCATGTGGCTACATAGTCTTTCTAATTACCATTTTAATGACTTTATAATACTCCTTCCAGTTCACATATTGTAATTTATTTAAACACCCCTTATTGGTGGACATTTAGAGTGTTCCCAGACTTTTACTGATATAGAAAACGGTGCATACCGTATCTGTTGTTTTCTCCTTTTTGAATGAGTTTCTTAGATAAAGGGCTGAGTCAAAGGGTAGAGTTGATTTCATAGCTCTTGATAAACTTGGTTCTGCTGATTTTATAAGCAGCAAAACATCTGGCATGGCTCCAGCATACTAATTTGAGTACTTTAAAAAAAAACACAAACTTCTGCAAATGTAATAATTTAACCTGCCACTGCTTTTTACTTCCTACTAATTATTCTTTACTTTCCAGAGAGTCAACTCATGCAACCCTTTGGTTAACCATGTATTCATTCCATACCTTTCGAGAACCTAATGTCTACCAGGAATTTGTTATAGAATCATGTTTCCTTGATAACACTGCAATTCTTATAGAAAAGAGTAGAAAACAGGAACAAAGGATGAAAAGGCATCATGTTGATGAACTCATTTTTAAAAACTTAAAAAAAGAATCATACTTTGCAAAACCCCGGTCACCAAATTTAAGTTAACTATGGATGGGAGAAAATTTGCTAGAACAACTAAGCTCCATGAAATGCATAAACGCTGAATTAAAAGAGAACTGAGATGAACAAAGACTGCAGAGCTGGATAAAACCAAGCCTTGTTAGGTGAGTAGTTCAGTTCAGTTCAGTCAGTCAGTCGTGTCCAGCTCTTTGCGACCCCATGGACTGCAGCACGCCAGGCTTCCCTGTCCATCACCAACTCTCGGGGTTTACTCAAACTCATGTCCATCGAGTCAGTGATGCCATCCAACCATCTCATCTTCTTCTGTCCCCTTCTCCTCCCACCTTCAATCTTTCCAGCATCAAAGTCTTTTCCAATGAGGCAGTTCTTCGCATCAGGTGGCCAAAGTATTGGCATTTCAGCTTCAGCATCAGTCTTTCCAATAAATATTCAGGACTGATTTCCTTTAGGATTGACTGGTTGGATCTCTTTGCAGTGCAAGGGACTCTCAGGAGTCTTCTCCAACACCACAGTTCAAAAGCATCCATTCTTCGGTGCTCAGCTTTCTTTATAGTTCAACTCTCACATCCATACATGACTACTGGAAAAACCATAGCTTTGACTAGACAGACCTTTGTTGGCAAAGTAATGTCTCTGCTTTTTAATATGCTGCCTAGGTTGGTCAGAACTTTTCTTTCAAGCAGCAAGTGTCTTTTAATTTCTTGGTTGCAGTCATCATCTGCAGTGATTTGGGAGCCCAAGAAAATAAAGTCCCTCACTGTTTCCATTGTTTCCCCATGTATTTGCCATGAAGTGATGAGATTGGATGCCATGATCTTAGTTTTCTGAATGTTGAGTTTTTAGGCAAACAACAACAAAAACCCGAAACAAAAACCCAAAAGAGTTGACAGTGGGGTCTTAGAATCATGAAATTCTAGGTCAGCTTCATACAAGCTATGAGGATTTAAATAATTTCTCTTTTCCCCTTTCTCTCTCTTCTTTAAGCTTTCCTTTTAGATTCCTACTTGACTTGTGGTGTTGGAGAACACTCTTGAGAGTCCCTTGGACTACAAGGGGACAAAACCTGTCAATTCTAAAGAAAATCAATCCTGAATATTCATTGGAGGGACTGATTCTGAAGCTGAAACTCCAATACTTTGGCCACCTGATGCGAAGAGCTGACTCATTGGAAAAGACCCTGATGCTGGGAAAGATTGAAGGCGGGAGGAGAAGGGGACGGCAGAGGATGAGATGGTTGGTTGGCATCACTGACTCGATGGACATGAGTTTGAGCAAGCTCTGGGAGATGGTGAAGGACTGAAAAGCCGGCTGTGCTGCAGTCCATGGGGTTGCAAAGAGTTGAGCACGACTGAGCATCTAAACAATGAGCAACAACTTGACTTTTAATACTCAGACAAATTGTCACCTGTGGCATTTGCTTTCCCAACCCCTTTCAGGAAATAACTCCTTTTTACCTGGAGTCCTTAGCCTGTTGGTGACATTCCTGTCTTACAGCACCCATTACCTGAAGTTGTCTACACTAGAGTGTGACATTTTTGGGGAAGGAAGCCTTAGCCTCCTCTTCTTGGTGTTTCCAGCATCCAGCACAGTACCTGATACATGCTAGTTACTTGGCAAATGTTTGTTGAATTTAATGACTTAAATTGAATGTTTCAGTAATTATGGCACATCAACAGGAGGAAATATTATGCAGCAATTAAAAAGTTAATTGGGAAAACTGCCTAGCTTGGTGGAAATATGCTTAATATGTTTCATGTGAACATGCAAAGTGGTATCTGCCTCATGGTTTGGTCAGAAAATTCTCAGGCAAGGTGCTAAAAGAGACAAAGAAGAATGAGGAAAAAAATGTTTATCTCTCAGCAGCTGCTGGCTCAGGTTACACTGAGGGAGATAGGGGTGCAGAAGAGTTATCAGTGTCAGGGTAATGACGGCAGTATGTGTGAAGTGCTGAGAGGGCCACATCTGTCTGGGGAGGTTGGATGAGAAAGACATAACACTTCATGCGGGCTTGGAGATTAACTCGGAGTCAAATGACAGTACAGCAGAGATGGAATGTTCTTAAACAGAACCACATGGGAGAATGAACAGGCATTGCCTTTTAGAGAAATTGTTAGACATTTCTGTGGCGGGAGGGCAGATGAAACAGGAAGAGAGCATCCATTAAAAGAAAGTTTTATTTATTTATTTTTGGCTGCTCTGGGTCTTTCTTGCTCTGTGCAAGCTTTCTTTCTCTAGCTGGAGTGAGCAGGGGCTCCTCTCTTGTTGCGGTGCATGGGCTCTAGGGCACAGGCTCAGTGGGTGTGATGCATGGGATCGAACCCACGTCCCCTGCATTAGCAGGCAAACTCTTGACCACTGGACCACCGGGGAAGTCTGAGAGCATAAGGTTGAGTTAAATTGTAGATGCCGTGCTAAAGTGTTTTCATCTTTAACATTGTAGACAGTGGGAGATGGCTCTATTTTCATGACATTTGCTTTTATGATAATAACCTGGTGCTCCATAAAGGATGCATCAGAAGATAAAACTCAGCACAAGTGTACCGGGGCAGGTGCTGCAGCTACCTGCTTCAGGTGAGAGATAAAGGGCTTAATGGTAGACCTGGAGGAGGGGCAAATTTGACATCCATTCAAAAGGAGAGTGGATAAGAACTGTGGGATGTTGGGAGTGAGTGAAGGGAGGATTTTAGGGTGACTCATCAGTTCAGTTCAGTCGCTCAGTCATGTCCAACTCTCCACGACCCCATGAATCACAGCACGCCAGGCCTCCCTGTCCATCACCAACTCCTGGATTTCACTCAAACTCATGTCCATCAAGTCGGTGATGCCATCCAGCCATCTCATTCTCTGTCGTCCCCTTCTCCTCCCGCCCCCAACCTTTCCCAGCATCAGAGTCTTTTCCAGTGAGTCAACTCGTCGCATGAGATGGCCAAAGTATTGTAGTTTCAGCTTTAGCATCAGTCCCTCCAATGAACACCCAGGATCGATCTCCCTTAGAATGGACTGTTGGATCTCCTTGCAGTATAAGGGGCTCTCAAGAGTCTTCTCCAACACCACAGTTCAAAAGCATCAATTCTTCAGCGATCAGCTTTCTTCACAGTCCAACTCTCACATCCATACATGACCACGGGAAAAACCATTGCCTTGACTAGACGGACCTTGGTTGGCAAAGTAATGTCTCTGCTTTTTAATATACTATCAAGGTTGGTCATAACTTTCCTTCCAAGGAGTAAGCGTCTTTTAATTTCATGGCTGCAATCAGCATCTGCAGTGATTTTGGAGTCCAAAAAAATAAAGTCTGACACTGTTTCCACTGTTTCCCCATCTATTTCCCATGAAGTGATGGGACCAGATGCCATCATCTTTGTTTTCTGAATGTTGAGCTTCAAGCCAACCTTTTCACTCTCCTTTTTCACTTTCATCAAGAGGCTTTTGAGTTCCTCTTCCCTTTCTGCCATAAGGGTGGTGTCATCTGCATATCTGAGGTTATTGATATTTCTCCCAGCAATCTTGATTCCAGCTCGTGCTTCTTCTAGCCCAGTGTTCCTCATGATGTACTCTGCATATAAGTTAAATAAGCAGGGTGACAATATACAGCCTTTGATGCTCTCCTTTTCCTATTTGGAACCAGTCTGTTGTTCCATGTACAGTTCTGACTGTTGCTTCCTGAACTGCATATAGGTTTCTCAAGAGGCAGGTCGGGTGGTCTGGGATTCCCATCTCTTTCAGAATTTTCCACAGTTTATTGTGATCCACACAGTCAAAGGCTTTGGCATAGTCAATGAAGCAGAAATAGACGTTTTTCTGGAACTCTCTTGCTTTCTCCATGATCCAGTGGATGTTGGCCATTTGATCTCTGGTGCCTCTGCCTTTTCTAAAACCTGCTTGAACATCTGGGAGTTCACGGTTCACATATTGCTGAAGCCTGGCTTGGAGAATTTTGAGCATGACTTTACTAGCGTGTGAGATGAGTGCAATTGTGCAGTAGTTTGAGCATTCTTTGGCATTCCCTTTCTTTGGGATTGGAATGAAGACTGACCATTTGAAGGGTGACTCATGGTGGCAGGCAATTTGTAGCAAATGTAAAAGGAACAGGTCTATGGTAATAATGGTTGGGAATGGCAGAGTAGGTAGATGCTGGGCTGAGATTGTGGATGTGTTGAGTTTTTGGTGCTAGTAGACCTTGCAGAAGGCTGACATGTGGTCAGATAAATGGTTTCAGATTTTTAGGAGATAATTTCTGGCAAAAAGATGTCCATAAACTGGGTCTAACAAATAATCCCACACCTTCTGTCTCCATGAAAAGCAGGAAGCACGCTACAAATAAAGTATTCAGGCAGGCTGACTTCAAATCCAGGTTCTCCCACAGCAGCTGTAAGCAAATTACTTAACCTTGTTAAGCTTCAAATTCCTCATCTGCAAATTAGGATAATAACTCTTGTCTCATAGGGTTGTGTGAGAAAGAGATGAGATAAAGCAAGAAAAACATCTGCAGGAGGGACTCGGTAAGTGTCCATTCCACCCCCACCCACACTCTACCCCTCTCTTCCACAGATTATCTCAGGACAACGAACTGAAAGAGAAACAAACATAGTTTCCTTTAAAATAAGCATCAGAGAGATTTCTGTCCGCTGACGGTTGATTTCTCTGGTGCCGATCCAGTCTTTGGAGTCACGTGTTGGTGAGATTCGGGGACCAGGTCTTCTCTTGAGTTTGAGTCAGGCTGTTTTCCAAATAAAGATTTCTCCAGAAGTGAATTATGGACGTTCTCAATATGAGCATCATTGAGGTCTAATCTGTATCAACCTTCCAATATTGTGGCTTCATTTCTCTCTCTTCTCTGACAAGAGAGCAAGACTTTTGATTTTCTGTTTCTGATTTTATATATATATATATTTTTTCTATATATATGCATTTTCTGTTTCTGATTTTATATATATATATACATACATACATATATATACATATATAAGATCATAAACAGAAAATACACATATATATACAGAAAAAATATATACATATAATATATATCAAATTACATATCATATATTAGATATATATAGCACCTATATATCCATTCAATATAGTAATAATACTAATGAAATTATAATAATTTTTTCACTTTGAGGACTTGCTTTATGTTACTACTTTAGGTGCCTCCCTTCTACTAACCCCCTGCAACAAACTTATGTGATTCTATAAATTACAAATGACCAAGCTGATAGAGAGAAGTGAAGTGACCTTTCCAGAAATGCACAGAATGTAGATGAAAGAGCCAAGATTTGAAAGCAAACCATCTGAAGCCAGAGCCCTTATTTGTAACCACTTCCTCTCAGCCAAGAGAGCATTCCCTCTGCCACTCATCACTCAAGGGTGGGAGAAGGGGAGATGGAGACAGAAGTTAAGAGAGAGAGACACGAGAAGCAAGCAAGTGTTGAGTGTACATGTGTTTTAATTGCTGTTACACATGAATCATAAGTCACTCTTGTTTCTCCATCAAGGGAGGCACAAGGACAAGCAAATAGAATGGCATTTATCTATGATTAAAAAATTATGACCATTTATATGCAAATGAGGGCTGGTCCTCTGCTTCTGGAAGACAAAAGAGGATTATACAGAGTCGTCAATTTGGGGTGTTTCTTCTTTTCTATACACTCCCAGGCCAAGTACAGCATTTCAGCAGCATCTGCCAGGGTGACCGGGAGCAGCTGACCACCCTGGGTTGTTTCAGATCACACAGTGACAACTGCATCATTTTCCTTATGCTCTCTCCTCGGCCTTTAGCTGACAAACTCTCAGTCTTTCTGATCAAATGCTGTCTGTTCTGAGAAGATAATGATTTAGTTTCCGTCGAGTTAGTCTCTGTAATGGCATAGATCATGTTCATTCATGTATTCATTTAACACCTGCTTGCTGAGCACCTTCTTGGTACCAGGCCATTGTCCTAGGCACAGAAGATCAAGTTTCACCCAAGTCCAGAACAAATGAGTGAAATAAGGTTAGTATTCTCCTGAGGAGCTTCCACTCAATGGGAGGAGACAAGAGAATAAATATGTAGGCAGACAAAGGTGGTATAATTTCAGGTAATGATAAGATAAAGCGAATAAATTATGTTAGAACTAGAACTATACGGAAGAGCAAGAGCTGGGTCTTCTTGACATTCAGGTTTGCTGGGGCTCTTTGCAGGATATGAGAAAGGAAACTTCTGAGGAAGAGTGTCAGATTTCACTTTAACCAGAGTGGGAAAGGAAATATAGAAGCTCTCACCCCCGCTTTCTCCTCTGGGCCAGCATCGTGTCTTATTTATTTCTCTTCTGCAGGATGGTGAATCCTCAAGCTCTGCTATTTCTGATCTCACCAGGTCCTTCTTGTCCAGGATTCCCTAGGTCCAGTCATTCAGGGATGATCTGGCCAGTTGACCCAACTCTGACGTCTGTGCAGCCTTCACCAAGTGGGGCTGATTGGGATCTCCATAATTAAGGAGGGCTTGGCCCTCCAAATTAATCTGGCATTCATCATGGACTTGATTTTTCTGAAGTCCCACTAGAAGCCATGCATTTCTTTAGGACCAGGCTACAAAAACCATCCCCTAAAGACGTCTCTTTGCTCATAATTGGAATTCAAGCTTTTGATGTTGAGTCAGGAGGTATTTCAGGAAGATCAGGAGCTATGTGGAGGGATTTATGAAATTATTTCTGGGATGGATATGACAATAGAATAATAAGTATGAAAAGGGAAGAATATAGAGAAAGGAACCAGAATTTCTGAAATCACACAGTAAGTAGGAGGAAGCAGACAAACTGAGAGAGGAAGGAGGGGCCTGGGGCTGGCTGCTGACAGAGGCGGGGGCTGTGGAAGCGGGGAGTCCTTCTGGGCACCTAGGGAGTGGAGTGTCACAGAAAGGGTCAGTTCACCTGCATCTGTGACTCACCTCGGTATACCATCTCCCACTTTCCGGGAGCAGACATTGTGCTTTCAATGACCTAATTCATTTAATCTTCAAAATATTCCTTTGGGAAGAGGTGCAACTAGAACTTGAACTTGAAACTTTCTGAACTCTGTGCTAGAACTCTTCTTGACTGCATTACCTTCTCTTTTGGTCGTAAGCATTTAAATGCAAGTACTTAGGGTATAGGGCTTCCCAGATGGCACTGTGGTAAAAACCCTGCCTGCCAATGCAGGAGATGTAAGAGACACGGGTTCGATCCCTGGGCCGGGAAGCTCCCCTGGAGGACGGCATGGCAACCCACTCTAGTACTCTTGCCTGGAGAATCCTATGAACAGGGAAGCCTGGTAGTCTGCAGTCCATGGGGTCGTAAAGAGTTGGACATGACTGAAGCAACTTAGCATGCATGCATGCACACACATTTAGGGTTTAACAAATTCAGTGGTTTCTCGTGTGTATGTGTGATAAATGCTACAAATATAAATTCTCATAATAGGGAGAAATCTGCTTTTACTCTATTAATGGCATCACTAACCATTTATTGATTTTTCAAAGGGAAATCAGAAAAAAAAGCTGCTGCAAACTACTGCTATTAAGTCCCATTGGAGAGCTGATACACTCACTCCTGTGTTGGTGAGAGTGAGTAGAAATATGAGTCAGACACAGAGAACAGAGATCTTGCTGTTTGCAACTGAAAGCTCACAAGTGACAGGCACAGCCAATTAAGGGCTGCCTTGTGGCTCAGACGGTAAAGCGTCTACCTACAATGCGGGAGACCCGGGTTCGATCCCTGGGTCGGAAAGTTCCCCTGGAGAAGGAAATGGCAACCCACTCAGGATTCTTGCCTGGAAAATCCCATGGACGGAGGAGCCCGGTAGGCTATAGTCCATGGGGTGGCAAAGAGTTGGACGCCGCTGAGCAACTTCACTTCACTTCACTTATACCTTTAAGCAGCCTCTTCTTTCCTGAAGACCTAGATGAAGTCACATGATACAGTAGAAAGAGCAAAGATTGAAAGCCCTCCTCTTCTGCTAACTAAATGAGTGGCTTGGGGCAAGCAGCCTATCCCCGGTGACCCTCCATTTACTCATTTGCACTATCTGGATACTAGTAGCGACCTCACGGGGTTTTCCCTGAAGACAGAATGATGATACAGAGCATAGCACTGTGCCTGGGACACTCAGAGGGTTGTCATGACCTGTTTGATTTTTCTCATTCTCTTGGACTCTTCTCCATTTGGCAGGATCCCAAGGCCTGCCTTCTCGGTGATGGCACAGAAATCATGGAACTCTGCTTTTAGTCTCTAATTCATGTTACACACGTTGGAAAATGAATCCTTCAGACAGATGGACGGATATTGGTTTAGATGTAGTTGCGAGGAGACTGTGAAATACACAAAGAGTTAAGGTTTTCTCATTGAGAAATTAACAGAATAACAGGATTTAGAGAATCCCTGAGGCCAGAAAATGGAGAAGAACAAATATAACAGGAGAGAAATAATCTAGGGAAAACGGTAAGAGTCCAGCATGGTAAGTTTCTCTTGAAAAAGGGACCAAATTGTCTAATATTAAATTCTAAGTGATTTTCAGTGCTATTTAGATAAACTTAACACACAGATAAACATCTATTTCTGCTTCATTGACTATGCCAAAGCCTTTGACTGTGTGGATCACAATAAATTGTGGAAAATTCTGAAAGAAATGGGAATACCAGACCACCTGATCTGCCTTTTGAGAAACCTGTATGCAGGTCAGGAAGCAACAGTCAGAACTGGACATGGAGTAACAGACTGGTTCCAAATAGGAACCAGTGCAGGTCTTCAGTCCTGAACAGACAGTCACTGCCTCTGTAGGTCGGGCCAGGCCATCACCCCGACCCTGAAGAGCCAACCCTGTTTTATTCTGTCCACCCAAACCTGATCCTTTTCTCAGCTCAGCCCCAGCTCCAGCTCCCCCAAAAGCCTTTGCTGTCCCTTCAGTCCAAAATTGATTTTCCCTTCCTGGCTCTTCCTAAGGTCTCTGAGCCCGTGTCCCTGTTTTCAGTGGGATCCAGTGATGCCCTGCCACCATCCCACTCACTGTACAGATGCACAAGAATGTCAAGGTTCCATCCTGCTGAAGTTGTCATTTAGTCTTTAACCTCTAGCAATAGGAAAATAGGAGTTCTGATAAAGCATTCATCACATGGTTCTAATTGTTTCAGAACAGGCGTTGGCAAACTTTTCCTGCCAAGGACCAGATATTCAATATTTTACACTTTGGGCACTAGACAATCTCTGTTTTCACTTCTCTTCTCTGCCCTGGTACGGTGGACAAAGCAATAAACAATACGTAAACAAATGACAATGGTTGTTTTCCAATAAAATTTAACTTGCCAACATATGCTGCTGTCACTATAGTTGCCAACCTGTTTTAGAAGATGACTCGATCCCAAGGGAGAGATGGTCCTCTGCTACCATCAGAAACCCTAGCCACAACCTGACATGTTTTCGAGTTTTCTTATTTCAGTCCTAAAGAAAATAGACTTAAAAATAGCTTGAGCACTCCCATCAGCATGTGCGTGCATGCTGCTTGCTCAGTCATGTCTGACTCTTTGTGACCCAAGGACTGCAGCCCACCAGGCTCCTCTGTCCATTGGATTTTATAGGCAAGAATACTGGAGTGGGTTGCCATTTCCTCATCCAAGGGATCTTCCTGACCCAGGGATCAAACTCGGGTCTCTTGCATCTCCTGTACTGGCAGGTGGGTTCTTAACCCTAATCCATCATCATGGCTACTATCAAAACAAACAAATGGAAACTAAAGTGTTAGTGAGGATGGAGAGAAATTGGAACCCTTGTGTACTGTTGGCAGAAATGGAAAATGGTTAAGTCACTATGGAAAATAGTATGACACTTCCTCAAAAAATAGAAAACAAACAAACAAACCAGAATTACCCTATGACCCAGAAATTCTATTTCTGGACATACATCCGAAAGACTTGAGAGCTGGGTGTCAAAGAGATGCTTGTAGTCCAATGTTCATAGTAGCACTATTCACAATAGCCAAAAAGTGAACGCAACACAAGTGTCCATGAAGGGTGAGTGGATAAACAAAACATGATATATACATACAATGGAATAGTATCATCCTCAAAATGGAAGGAAATCCTGACATACGCTACAAGATGGATGAACCTTAAAGACACTGTCACGTCCGTCTCTTTGCTACTCCATGGACTGTAGCCCCCCAGGCTCCTATGTTCATGGAATTCTCCAGGCAAGAATACTGGTTGCTATTGTTCAGTCGTCTCCAACTGGAGTGGGTTGCCATTCCCTTCTCCAGGGGATCTTCTCGACCCAGGGATCAAACCAGGGTTTCCTGCACTCCAGGCGAATTCTTTACCATCTGAGCCACCAGGGAAGCTAAGTGAGCTAAGTCAGCCACAAAAAGACAAACAGTGTATGATTCCATTTCCATGGGGGTACCTACAGTAGTAAAATTCACAGAGATAGAAATTAGAATCGTGGTTGCCAGGGACTGGGGTGGGGGTGGTTATTATTAAACAGACTGGGTTTCAGAGGTGAAAACGTTCTGGAGATTCTTTTCATAACAATGTGAACTGTATTTAGCAATACTGAGCTGTGTACTTAAAATGGTGAAGATGGTACATTTGATGGTACAAGTATTTTACCACGATTTTTAACAAAGTAAAGTTGACTTCATTAATATTTTTACATAATTTTATTTATTTATTTACTTATGCCTTTGCTGGATTTTCCTTGCTGCTTAGGCTTTTCTCTAGAGGGGGCTACTCTCTAGTTGGGGTGCACAGGCTTTTCATTGTGGTATCTTCTCTTGTTGAAGAACATGGTCTGCAGACTTCAGTAGTTGCAGAGCATGGGCTCCAGAGCACAAGAGCTTAACTGCTCCATGGCATGTGGGATCTTTCTGGATCAGGGTTTTGAAGCTATGTCTCCTGCATGGGTGGAGAAGGCAATAGCAACCCACTCCAGCACTCTTGCCTGGAAAATCCCACGGATGGAGGAACCTGGTAGGCTGCAGTTCATGGGGTCGCTAAGAGTCGGACACGACTGAGTGACTTCACTTTCACTTTTCACTTTCATGCATTGGAGAAGGAAATGGCAACCCACTCCAGTATTCTTGCCTGGAGAATCCCAGGGACAGGGGAGCCTGGTGGGCTGCCGTCTATGGGGTCGCACAGAGTCAGACACGACGGAAGCGACTTAGCAGCTCCTGCATGGACAGGCGGTTTCTTTACCGCTGAGCCACCTCGGAAACCCTGTATTAAATATGTTGCAGGAAAAAACAATCAAACAAACAAAAATCCTTGACTCTTTCACTCCTCTTCCTTCTCCATCCTTTGCTCTGACTCCCTCTGCATGGAGGCTGGCAGCTCCAAGGGGCACCCAGTGGGCTGAGGCACTTATGTTGGTCTCCTGCGTTGGAGAAACCAGTCAGGAAGGTCTTTTCTCATCAGCCTTTCTATAAGAACACAGACTATCCCCTCAGCCTGCTACAATATGGTAATTGCTCCTTCTCAGCTGGGGAGGGGGGTCCCCCAGGAGCTTGACTGAGGCATCATTGGGGGACCTGTCATGTCCTATAGCTCAGCGCTGGGACTGCACAAGAGTCCTCTTCTGCTTAAGTTATTTATATAGGTGGTTGAAAACACTTTGCTTGTACAAACTAGAAACTATTAGATTAGGCCAGCAGAGACAGCCAGAGGCAATCTTTTAACAAAGTGAGTGGGATTCAAAGTAGGCATGGAAAGCAAATATTATTTCACTGGGAGTCGATTAGAGGGAGCTCTGCCGATGAGCTGTAACTGCTTTGTTAACTTAGAGGAGGGGGGAGGTGAGCGGGGCCAGGTAGGCACCAGCTGGGTTTGAAGGGGAGAAGCCTGGGATACAATGGTAATTCAGGGGTAGGTGGATGCATCAGGCACCCCTCCACACACAGTCCCCCCCCCCCTGTTTTTTATTTAAAGTGCATGATGGAGCTTAGCAGCTGAGAAGCCTCAGTTTGCTCTAAAATTTCTCATTTTAATTCAGGCAAACACTCTATAAATCCAATGTATCGGAAAGCAAATATTGAGGCTGAGTAAGAAGGTCCATTAGATGGAGTGCTTAAGTTCTAGGGCCTGAGCGTGTGGGAGGGGTGGGCGAGAAGCCTAGAAAGGAAGGCTGAGCCCCAGGAGTAGGGGTCTAGAATGTGGGTGCTGTAGGAAGGGGGTCTGGGTAACGTGGGCTCTGGGAAGGAGTTTTGGGGAGAAGCAGAGGGGAGGAGAGGATGTGGGGCCCATAGAGGTAGTCAGTTTGGAAAAGGCTGGATTAGAAGGAGACTTCTGATGGAAAGAGAACTGGAAAGGAAGCTTCAGATGCAGACTGACAATGGGGCATAGGGGAGGAGGGTCTCTGAAAGAACAGAAGGGGCCAGAAGGTGACGCAGTCATTTCCGCTTGCCT
Organism: Moschus berezovskii; assembly: GCF_049115385.1. Taxonomy (NCBI): domain Eukaryota; kingdom Metazoa; phylum Chordata; class Mammalia; order Artiodactyla; family Moschidae; genus Moschus; species Moschus berezovskii. The sequence goes on from NC_142474.1 coordinate 14,727,947, forward strand.
CATAAGCAAATTCCAAGAAGAATGAAGACCAGGGGTAGGTTGAAGAGTTCGGATGCTTTAAAAAAATTTTTTTTTCATTGTGGTTAAAGTCACAGAATATAAAACAGACTGTTTTAACCATATTTAACTGTACATTTCAGTGGCACGAAGTACATTCACACCATTGTGCAACACTCACCATCATCCATCTCCCGGATTTATCACCGGCCTAAATGGAAACTTTGTTTTCATTAAACACTGTCATTCACCTTGTTTTGCAATGAGGCTGCCGGGGATTTTGTAAAAAGTCCCAAACTGACCCCAGGGGTGGCTGAATCTCCTCAAAGATCCTGAGCCTCAGGGTGGCCAGGGAACCGGTACTCAGGAGCTCCTAGATGTGGACTTTTTCAGGGGTGCCCACAGGAAGGAGGTGGATCTTTTATACATGGAGGTGGAGTGCCCCACAGTGAAAGGGATGTGTCCTGGAGTCAGGAAGGCATGGATTTAAATCCTGTCTTGATCATGCGCTAGCCAGGTGAACTTGGAGGTCACTTTGCCTCACCAGCCCCCGGTTAGCCTCTTCACATTTACTGGAAACAGCCATACAAAACACAAATATGACCTGTCACTATATATCACTTCTGTAACAAGCCTTCTGGATCCATGAGGGAAAGTCTAAAGTCTCTTGGACTCTGTTTACTCCTCTGTAGAATGGGCACGATTATATTTCCCTGGAGATAATTATACTTCCTTCATGTGGAGATGAAATGAGGTAATCCAGTTAGGCTTACTACAATGACTGGCACGAAAAGGGAGATCAGTTTACCTAAGTTTTTTTGTGAGAATAATTTTCAAAAGCAATGCCTCCAAAACACTTCCAAGGACTCTCCAGATGTGTGAGCAAAAGTCTTAAAGGGGCATGAAGAATGTCCCAGAGTGTCTGGGCCACAAGTGGCCTCCATATTTTTTCTCCTTTTCCATAGGCACTCTGGGATGTTTTGACCCCGAAATCTCCATAGGCATTCATTGCTCAACGTTCTCTGCAAAGTTCTTCCAGAAAGGGAAGTAGCCAGGTTCAATGATTCACCACCCCCGAATCTCTCTTGGATCATATTAATGTTAGCACTTTGATTTTTCAGTAAATGTTAAAGATTAGTAAAGGCAGTCTTCTAAGGCTTTCCTTACAACTCTAAGGTTTTAAGAAGAGATATGAGGACTGCAATGTTTTCGATCATTCAGTTCAGTTGCTCAGTCGTGTCCGACTCTTTGCGACCCCATGAATCACAGCACGCCAGGCCTCCCTGTCCATCACCAACTCCCGGAGTTCACTCAAACTCATGTCCACAGAGTCGGTGATGCCATCCAGCCATCTCATTCTCTGTCGACCCCGTCTCCTCCTGCCCCCAATCCCTCCCAGCATCAGACTCTTTTCCAGTGAGTCAACTCGTCACATGAGGTGGCCAAAGTATTGGAGTTTCAGCTTTAGCATCAGTCCTTCCAATGAACACCTAGGACTGATCTCCTTTAGAACAGACTGGCTGGATCTCCTTGCAGTCCAAGGGACTCTCAAGAGTCTTCTCCAGCACCACAGTTCAAAAGCATCAATTCTTCGGCCATCAGCCTTCTTCACAGTCCAACTCTCACATCCATACATGACCATGGGAAAAACCATAGCCTTGACTAGACAGCCCTTGGCTGGCAAAGTAATGTCTCTGCTTTTTAATATGCTATCTAGGTTGGTCATAACTTTCCTTCCAAGGAGCAAGCATCTTAGGTCATTAGCCTGAGGGAGTAAGAACCGTAGCTGATATTGATAATAACCACCATTGACTCAGCTCTTGTCATGTACCAGGCTCAGCACTCACTCTCTTACAGGACTTTCCCCCTTTGGTGATTGTCACAGCCCTTAGGATAGGGACTCTTTTAATCAATATACTATAAAAAAGGAATCTGAGCCCAACAGAAGGTCTTTCTTTGCTCAGGTTATGTCTGCCAAATGACAGAACTGGTGCCTGAATGACTTCAACCAGATCTGAAGCCAGAGTTGAAACTGAAGACTGCCATCCTTAAACTAGACTCCATGCTGTGCTGTGCTGTGCTTAGTTGCTCAGTCCTATCTCACACTTTGTCATCCCATGGACTGTAGACCGCCAGGGTCCTCTGTCCATGGGGATTCTCCAGTCAAGAATACTGGAGTGGGTTGCCATGCCCTCCTCCAGGGGATTTTCCCAACCCAGAGATCGAACCCAGGTCTCCTACATTGCAGGCAGATTCTTTACCATCTGAGCCACCAGGGAAGCCCAAGAATACTGGAGTGGGTAGCCGATCCCTTCACCAGGGGATCTTCCTGATTCAGGAATTGAACTGAGGTCTTCGGCTTTGCAGGCTTATTGTTTACCAGCTGAACTACCAGGGAAGCCCAACGAGACTCCATAATGGGAGTCAAAATGGGAACAAATTACAAAAGTCTTTATTCCCAGGTAAGAACCTTGGTTATTAGGGAAAAAATATGGTAATTAATCTCCTGGGATAAGGGAAGAACAGATTTAATTTTTGCCCAAAATGAAGTTGTCCTAATTGTTACTGATATATAGCACTTTGGACTCTTAATCAATGATGTTAGCAGTTTTCAGTGTTAATTTAATTAGTACAAGAGACCCTGCTGGTAGAAATATTGGATAATTAGTGTTTTATGTAATAGCTTATGAAGTACACTGTTAAAAAAAACTCCAATAATCACAGATTCTCAGCAGATCTTTTATCAAAGCACAATATTTAAGTGGATAAATCCTTGCTTGGAGGCTGGTCTGATTAACCATCGGTTAGGGTGTCAAAATCCCCATTCCTGTTGCATTGCTCTGCTTTTCAAATGGTTAAGAATGACACACAGCCTTCCCAGGTGGCACTAGTGATAGAGAACGTGCCTGCCAATGCAGGAGAGGTAAGAGAGGAGGGTTTGATCCCTGGGTCAGGAAGATCCTCTGGAGGAGGGCATGGCAACCCACTCTAGTATTCTTGTCTGGAGAAAACCACAGACAGAGGAGCCCGGTGGGCTATAGTTCATAGGGTCACAAAGAGTTGGATACAATTTAAGCGACTTAGCCACTTGCTGGAACATTCTTTTAGCAGGTCAGACTGCAGGGTTTGTTTCTTTGTTAATTACTTTCTAAATCTGTATCTTTTTTGCCCATCAATAATATCACTGAACCATTTAAACTTTTCATCAGCTCTTGCCTGGGCTATAGAATGTTTTCAAAACTGGATGGGATACCAGTCTTGCATCCCCAGCCCCAACTTGGCCTCTTCACACTCTCTGGAGTCAGATATATGAAACACAAATATGACCTGTCACTACGTTTCACTTCTGTAATGAGCTTCACGACCCATGAGATAAAGTCTCAACACTCTGCCTGGCAATGATGGCCCTTCATGATCTGGTCCATGCTTAAACATCAACCTTGTCTCCTACTGCTTCCTTTCTCAAATATACGCCCCACTTTTATCTTACTAGTTAACTATGCACGTCATTCTAATTGCTGTCACTTTGCCTTTTCTCTCTTTTTCTTTTTCCTCTCTCTTCCTCCTCCTTCCAGGAGTACCTTTCACACCCCTCCTCACATAGCCTCCAGGAAGCCAACCCCTCAACAATTCTCTCCACCCCAAGCCCACATAGATAAATGTTTTCATGGATGTTTTCATAAGACACTATAAATAGTTCTATTTTCCCAACACACAAAATAATCTTTTACCTATCTGATTAATGTGATCTAACCCCCTTATAGACTGAGCTCCCTGTAGCCAGAAACCATATTTCCTGTTTTTAATCATGAACACCTAGGACAGAGCCAGGCAATTAGCAGATATACACCACATGTTTATTCTACACATAAATTAATGTATGTTACTGAATAATTTATCCAAGGCCAAAAGAAGAACTTAAACCTAACCCTTGTCTTCTTATTTAAAATTGCATTATTTTTATTGTACCTTATTCTCTTGTTTAAATATCAAGCTCTGCCTTGATTTTTGCCTTCAGAATTTGATCGTGTGTTTGCATTTCCTCGGACTACTGATGAATAGGAAATAAGGCACTTTCAAGAACACACACACACATATTCACAGACAACTGAGAAAGTTTACCACTGACAGACCAGGACTAAGGGAACTGATAAAGAAATGCTCTTAAAAAAAAAAAAATTCTGGAGGACTCTTTGGAGTAAGATGCCATAGAGAACAAATAAAGTGACAAATATAAATATAAACAATATAAAGAATTATTATCTCCATACACTAATAATAACATTTATTGTGTGTATATAAAAGGGCAAGGTTTAAACAGTGGACAAGAGCAGTATTTAAATTGAGAGGGCAGTGGCTGAACTATGAGTCCTAAGATTCTTCTATTAATTACATGGAAGGTTCATTTTTCCTTCTGAGAGGAATCGTGGGCCTGAGGTTGGTTTCTAGGGGAAGGTCGGGGTTTGATTAGTGATGTCTGCATGAGTGTGGCAGTAAGAGTCACAATTCATGTGCAGTCGATTTATCATTCCTGGTCTAAGTGATTTATTCTCATGGAATGAAGCTTTGCCTTTGTTGAGGGGATGAGAAGGGTTTGAGCCAATTTAAAGACACAGAGCTGCATTTTTGCCTTCCTTCATCCTCAGGGATCTGCCTGTACATTGGCAGGAGTCTGATCTGACTGGTGAACAGGATTCACAAATGACCCCCGGGTAAATATCTCCTTTGAGAAGTAGGAAATCATGACCTCATCTTCATTTGAGCCTCTGCTTATGAAAACCAGGGGTTCATGGACTTCTGTAGCCTGACCTCACATCCCTCAGTGTGCAAATTCCCCTCTAACTCCATCCAGAGAAATGGGAAGGAAAGGGATCCTTGGAATAGAAAAGCAAAAAGAAGGGTAAGAAAAGGCAAGGGAATCAGATAATGTAAGAGGGGATAAAGGCCTGAGGAGGGGGGTGGGCTTGAAATAAAAACTGACTTGGGAGAAGGGTAAAAGGGAGGAGAGAGTGCCCAGGAATTATTGATTAGATCCCTGGGGGTGACATACATCAGCTCTTGATTAGGTGTGAGAAGTTGACAGGCCTGAATTGCTTACAACTAATTAATGGCTGTGAGATGCTTTGAAATCCTGGGATGAAAGCTAAAGGCTCTGCCTACAAAAACGAGATGGCATCCATGATTTAAACTGTTCACTGCTTCTGTGGATCCTCAACGCTGGGAGGAGACTGCTCTGTCTGCATCCCACCACTGTTTGTTTGTAGTTCAATCAGAGGGTGGCAATTGCCTTCCTCTTCTGTTGTCCCGTCTCCCCCATCTCTCAGACTCCTCGGGGAGAGAGCTCAGTGTCTCCTGCTTCATTGAAGGAGCCAAGGGTCCTCCGGATGCTCCAACATTAGGTCCCCAATCTATTGAGGAATTGCCCATTTATTTTGGTTTTAATTCATTGTTTTTACTTGTTCCCTGTTCCAATCCTGGATTCTCCCCTGTTTCAGTTAGAAGACCATCTATTTCAGTCACTGGCAAGCCATGTAGTTCTTAAGGAAGCTCTGAGCCGGTGGAGTGGGGAGAGTGCTGCCAATCTGATGTCAGATTAATGGCCAGAAAGTTTCCCTGATCAATGTGGTTGAGTGGCAGGATGGGTAGTCCTGTTTTCTCCACAAGCCAGTGAACAGAGGTGTCTCAGACCTGGCCTGGATGTTAATTTCTCACTTGCTGTGGGTTGAGGCCAGCCCAAATAGCTACAGAGCAGTGGGGATGGGAGAAGATTTCTCTTTGTTTCAGAGCGTCCGTTTCTGTTTTTGCACATACCAATCTGAAAACAGCCTCCTCAGGGAAATTCAGCAGTAAATTTGTCTGCAATGAGGACAGGGCCAGCAGCAGGGTTTGCCTTAACTTTCTGGAGGAAATGAGCATGAACTACAGCTGCTTTCAGGACGAGAGGACAGGCAGCAGGCAGGAAGATGCAGGATAGGCAATAAAGTGAGGCTAAAAGGGGAAGCTTGTGCATGGGTTTCTGAATTCAAGTGTGAGAGAATTCCAGTGAGAAAGTGCTAGGCTGTTTTCGGACCTGTTCAGATGATGGGGAAACTTATGCGCATCTGGTGAAAACCACAAGCACCTGAAGGACTTTACATACAACCAGGGAAATATACGTCTCTGTATAATGTCCCACATACCTGCAGAAACTAACGCAGCTGGGGAAACCTCTATAAATCTGGAGTGCACGTGCATGCTAAGTTGCTTCAGTTATGTCCAACTCTTTGCAATGCTATGGACTGTAGCCCACTAGGCTCCTCTGTCCATGGGATTTTCCCATAGGTAAGGCACCACCTTCAACTATTGAACCAGATCTTTAGCACTGGGATTGAGGGAAGAATATTTGTAACGTATGAGCTTCCTGCATGACAACATGGGTGCAATCCCTGGGTCAGGAAGATCTCTTGGAGAAGGAAATGGCACCCCACTCCAGTATTCTTGCCTAGGAAATCCCATGGACAGAGGAGCCTGGTGGGCTACAGTCCATGGGGCTCACAAACGAGTCAGACATGGTTGAGCAACTAAACAGCAACAACACAAAAGCAGAACAAAGTTTGAGAAACTCTTTGCACTTGTGTGTATTTTGAGGAAGATAACTGCCTCATTTTTCTTTGGCGGATTTTACAGTCAGAGAGAAATTGATGTAGAGACAGAACCCTGATGACCTCCCAGTCTGTTGTAGCGGAATCAGATTCCCTGGTCTCCCTGCCGGTCCCTCTGTCCTCTCTCCTTAGGACACAGCCTCCTAGGGTATATAACACATAAAGCCCCAAATCAAATCACGAACAGAATAAAAGAGAGGAGCAATGCTTGGAAACTCCACAAAAAGTTAACTAAAGCATACTGAACCTGTCATCCATGTATGACACTTCCAGGGTTCAACCCTTGAAATTTGGCATCAGTCTCCACCAAATCTACCAGCGACAATCTTGTGCTAAAGCCAAATTTTCTCTTTTTAATCTTTCAAAATTGTTTGTTGATGTTGACCGTCTTGATAGCAGTCTGACTTTGGGCTTTTGTAATGCTCACTGATTGATTTGGGGGCTCCCCAGCATCTGAACCCTATCTGTGTTTCTCAGTTTAATTATTAAGATTTCCCAGTAATTCCCTGAGTTAGCCAGGGTTTTTTCAATAAGTCCATTGTTTTCTCACGTCAACCAGAGTTGGATTCTGTTGCTTGCGAATAGAATTCTTGACTAACATATCTTCCACACCCTCACATTCTTGGTTTTATTCCTGTTCTTCTGTCCATTCTTTCTCAGACTCATTTGGGTGTTCCCTTAATCATTGTTGCTGTTGTTTAGTCGCTGAGTCATGTGAGACTCTTTTGGGTCCCCGTGGACTATAGACCTCTAGGCTCCTCTGTCCATGGGATTCTCCAGGCAAGAATACTGGAGGGGGTTGCCATTCCCTTTTTCAGGGGATCTTTGAAACCCAGAGATTGAACCCAGGTCTCCTGCATTGCAGGTAGATTCTTGACCTTCTGAGTCACTAGGGAAGCCCACTAGAAAGTCCAAATAGAGACAAAAATAACACCTATATAGAACACACCTGTGAAGATACCATAATACCTTCTTTTGTAGAGATTACTTTATTTTATTCTCAAAAAATCTTTTGAAAATCTATGATTATCATTTTTATTTTATATTAAAGAAGCTTTAACTCAGTAGTTAGTCAATGTTGCCATTATCTTTCAAGACGAGGGTCTGGGGCTTGAGCTCAGGTCTGCCTGATGTCAAAAGTGCCCAGCATAAACTCATCCACAGTGAACGATGAGTCAAAAAAAAAAAAAAGAAAGAAAAGAAAAACTAAAGCTCATCATTATCTCCTTTTTGTCTAAGAAGACACAAATGGAAGCCAGTCTAGTTCAATTTGTCCTAGGAGTGAACGTCAGATACTGTAGGCAAAGAAACTGATCAACCAAAATAAAAATTCTGATTTTTTTCCCCAATAGATCATTTTATACAACACTCTACTAACAGGGTGCTTCTATTCTGGGAATAAAGATTTACCAAGATGAATATGTAATTAGAAAATTGAATTTACAGTAACATTTAGCATTTGTTACCTTCCTAAAGAGATTTTGCATATAGCCACTCATTTAGAGGATCCACTAAGAGGTTTCAGATAATTCAGTTTGCAAATGCAGGGACCAGGAGGTGATTTTACAAGTATTCAAATACACTGAAGTTTCTGACAAAAGAAAAGAGTGACACGCTTACTTCTTGGGTTGGAATTCCATCACAGGAGGCCTCCAGTGTGCAGGTCCCGTCATTTACATGAATTATCCCACTTCATTTGGCAACAACTTGGTGACACAGGCATTATTATCTAACCCTCAGGTCACCCCCACTGTGAGGTGTCAAACTTTAATTAGATCCTTTTTGGAGCTTCTAGGAAAATATGCTTTACTAAAAAAGCAGCAACCTCCATTGCTCACCATTAGCATCTATGCAAGCCTTGCAAACACAGTTGGGAGGGAGTTACAAAGCAGGATATAAATAAGATAAAACAGATTTTAAATCCTCCTGAAAATGTCCATTTTTCTCTGGGAGGATGGGTATCGTCACAGAACTCACAACTGAAGGAATGGAAAGGGAGGCCCTGTGGGTCTGCTGCTCTGGGAGAGAAAATAAAGCTCAGAAAGGTTGGTGAAACTGCCAAAGGTCACATGGGCAGAAAGCGGAAAATTTGAGACTGAAACCTTGATCTTCTCATGGACTCCAGTAGCTGCCTCACAGAATGGATTTTAATATACTGGAGTGCTTAATCTAATTAAATTGGAATTTGAGCAAATCCATGTCCGACGAGGACTCCTACGAGTCAGAAGAAGGGGGTGACGTGAGGGAGGAAACCCCATTCCCATCATGCGCAACTCAAAGAGGATAGAGATAATTATTAGGAGGCAAGAGAGCAAAATGAGAGACACCACAGGTCAATAAGCAAAGGACAGGGCAGAGTAAAGAGAAACTGTCTTCTTTGCATTTCTATCACTGGTACCATGAGCGAGTTGAGTGATAGTTGCTCAGCCCTGTCCAACTCTGAAACCCCATGGACTGTAGCCTGCCATGCTCCTCTGATCATGGGATTCTCCAGGCAATAATACTGGAGTGGGTTGCCATTTCCTCCTCCAGGGCACAGATACCATCAGTTCAGTTCAGTTTGGTAGCTCAGTCATGTCCGACTCTTTGCGACCCCATGAATCACAGCACGCCGGGCCTCCCTGTCCATCACCAACTCCTGGAGTTCACTCAAACTCATGTCCATCGAGTCGGTGATGCCATCCAGCCATCTCATTCTCTGTCGTCCCCTTCTCCTTCCGCCCCCAATCCTTCCCAGCATCAGAGTCTTTTCCAGTGAGTCAACTCGTCGCATGAGGTGGCCAAAGTATTGCAGTTTCAGCTTTAGCATCAGTCCTTCCAATGAACACCCAGGATTGATCTCCTTTAGAATGGACTGGTTGGATCTCCTTGCAGTCCAAGGGACTCTCAAGAGTCTTCATAGCGTACCACAAACCAGGCTACTTTAAAACACATTACTTTGCTATTTGATAGTTCTGGAGGTCAGAGGTTTAAAGTCAAGGTATTAGCAGGACTGTGTTCCTTCTGGAGGCTTCAGAAGAATCCATCTTCTTGCTTTTCTAGTTTCTAGTGCCTGGCAAATACCCCTTAGCTCATGGCCACTTCCTTCATCCCGAGAGACAAAAAACGGTGCATCTCTCTTTGATCTTAGCTGGGAAAGATTTTTTGCTTTTAGGAACTCACGTGATTTGCTTGGATCAATTTAAATAATCCAGGATCATCTTCCATCTCCAGGTCCATAACCCTGAGCACATCTACAAGACATTTGCTCTCTTAGTTCACATGTTTGTAGGTTCCAGGTATTAGACTATGGGAATACCTGAGAGGCCATTATTCTGTCTACCACATACATAAGCAGGGCCTGAGAAAATTGGAAAATGGAAAGGGCAGGAACTGTTTGACCCTGTAGAAGTGAAAGGAAGGAAAGCACGGGGAGATGGAGGAAAATATGAGGCAGGACAAGGTGGATGGACACATTTTGTTAAGAGCTAAAATGGGCCAAAGCAGGGGTGGATCTGCGTTCTATAGGACTGAAGGTTAAGTACATTTTTGAAGCCCTCTAAGAAAGAGGATAAATGAATGTTAATGAAACTTGCTAAGGTCCCTTCCAGGGCCTTGGAAGAGGCTGCTGCATATGAAGTTTCTAGGAGCTTGTTTCATGAGCATTACAGCAAAGTCACCTCTAAGCCAGGGATGGTGCAAGGCACTCGGCAGATAAGATCTTAGCTTACCTTCTGCACAACTGGAAATTCTGATAAGTGATGGAGCAGGAATCCAGAAACAGGCTATGTGTGTTGGCAGCACACCCCTCATGTCCTGCCATCCCCCCTAAGAATGGAGCAGAGATCTCCAACCCGCCACCGAGCTCCACTGTTCATGTGTGTTCACACCAAGTCATCGTTTTTTTTGTTTTTCTTTTCCTAAATTTTGCAATTATTTTGAAACACATACTCAAGCAACATTCCCTGTTGCAGAGGTGGGGAATGAGACAGAGGCCCAGAGCTCAGCTGTGAAGTGGGAAGATGAAACTCCAACAAGGAATTCAAGGCCAAAGCCCCTGGGAGCCCACAGGAAGCCTGATGTCAGTAGAACCTCGGCAGTCCAGACCTTTCCCATTGGCCTTTTCTTATTACCATGCAGTCTTTTCTTGAATATTCCTCCTTTTATCTCCATCTCTTCCTGTTCATCACACTACCCCTGATTACTTGTTATTTATGTATTCCCAGTTTGAAGCAGGGATATTTTATTAGAACCTGATACATTATTAAGAGTTAAACATCCCTAACTCCAAAGCTGAACTTTACCTATTGCCACATTTTACCCCGATTCTGACTTTTACTTCTTACTTTGAACCTCAACCTGGCTTCTAAAAGCAGGATTATGTTCTAGAATCAGATGGAAGGAAAGCATGGGATGGGGTTTACAGGCAGAGTTTTCAAAATTTTTAATCATTTATTATTTATTTAGCCCAATATATCCAAAATGGTATCATTTCAACAAGTAATCTATGTAATGATTGAGATATTTTACTTTTTTTGGTGCTGAATCTTACAGATCTGGTGTGTATTTTATGCTTCTAACATACCTTGATTAGAGCTAGGCATATTTCAAGTGTCCAGTCTTGATCTGTGACTAGTGACTGCTAGATGGAACAGCACTGATTTAAAGATTTGACAGATTCAGGCTTGGGGTATATGTGTGTTTGTCAGGATATAAGGAATGCCTGGTTGCCTCTTTTGGGCGATGTCGACAGCCATTTATGATCATTGTTTAGATGTATTAATTCACTAGGGCTTGCAAAGTGGTGATATTTCATCCTTCAGCCATCATTTATTATCCGCAATGCTGCTGTAAAGACATACGCCCCAACCTCGACCTGAAATAACAGTTCGCGTAGGAGAAAAGCAGGATAAATAGCATTTGATCTCTGTCCTTTATTCACCATTCTGAAAAGGCAGATGCAGTTTTTGTGGCTCGCCTGAGAGTGTGGGGCACATGTGAGGGCTGGGCTGGAGGTGAGGGTGAGAAGCAGGGCGGGAGTGGGGGTGACAGGGGGCTCGGGAATGACGGGGATGGGGCAGAATGGAAGGGAGAGAGGGTCTGTTCAGTGATGGGCTGAGAGGTGTGGAATAGCTCCAAGAGGACTCTCCCATAATCATCGGCATTAAAGATGAGAAAAAGACTGTATATTCACTGCGGTTGAGTAGACCAGGTATTTTCTTTATCCCAACCCGGGAAGGAAGGCTCTCATTATCTTCCAGTTCATAGAAGGAAGGAAGCAAAGGGTACTGTGTTTCAGGCTCCCTTGGGGAGACAGTTCTGGATTTTCACCGAGGGAGAGGGCTAGAGACTGGGGGCTTTGAGTCAAGGATGGCATAACCGTAGCTTCAGATCAAAAGGTCGGTATGCAAGTTAGGAAAGAGTTGGTAACCGGGGATATCCACGAGAGCCAGAGACCCAGGCCCTAGTGCACAAAGTGCCCCGTATTAGAGACCTCGGTGGGTACGAAGAAAACTGGACACCAAGACCCATGGTCTTTAACCAAGACGCTGTGACTGGGCCTGTGGTCAGAGGGAGGACCCCATGAGGAGATGGAGGTTCAAGATGGCAGAGAATTCAGGGGCAGCGATCACCCCATGGAATAGGAGGTGAAGGCTAACGGTAGTAGTACAAACCTTGGATTAACAATTAAGGCCCTGCTCCCTTTTTCCAGATAACTTCTAAATGCTAGGATTTCTGTTTTCCACAGTTGTTAAGAGCACAGATTCTAGAACAAAAACTCCTGGGTTCAGTATCAGCTTCTCTGTTTACCCTGTAGGCTTAGGCTGAAAACCTCTTGTGCTCCTGTATCTAGCAAAACAGACAAAAATAATAGTACTTACTTCACAAGGTGATTCTGATGATAAGTGAGTTTATAGAGAGAAAATAGTTAGCATAGTGCCTGAAACTTAGCAAGTGCTATGAGTTTATAATATTTCATTAGTTATGATATGATAATAATATTAATATTATCACTTCATGACCTTGGGGAGATGAAAGTGTCACTAAACATAACAGAGATTGATGTATCTTTTTGACATATTGGAGCTAGGTTTAATTTAATTTGGAAAACAATGTAATTAGCTTTTGTCTCTGGCAACTGTGGATTAAATTCAAGGTACTACAGCACATTATCTGGCTACAAAGCACCATTTATATAGTTTGCTCCCACATCAGAACTGCAGAGTTAAAACTGCTCCTTCAGAATGCTCCGATCTGTGTACCAAAATATCTCAGGGGCCATCACTGGAGTCTGGGGAAGGGGAACATCCTGATGATCCAAAAATGTCTTTAGAAAAAGAATATTGTGTGTGTGTTGGAGTGGGGGTGCGGTAACATTGAGGATGGAGTGAAAGTGGGAAGACATCATGTACTAAAAGATAGAACGAGTGAGTCTGAAATGTACAGAAGCTTGGGAAAAAATTGTGGGATTCTAAGAATGGTTTCATGCCCAGGAGATTGCAGTGTGAGGGGGTGGAAGGAGAGCTCTAGGATTTCCATCGTGGGGTTGACAAGTAAAAGCATTCACTGCAAAATCACGACTTAGGAAGTGACTCTTGTGGAGCCTGGCCTCACAGCTGACTTTTACAAGGTCTTTGGAGAATTCCATTTTTGACACTAGTTTTTAATAATATCTGGATGAAAGGGTAAAGGACCAAGACAATGCCACCAGGGGGTACTAACAGTGGTATTTAAAAAGGACAGATAGAAGGTCTTAACAAATGGAGGCAGAGGGCTCTGATTCACAGAGATGAATCCCCCATCCACCCCGCCCTGGGTTCTGCAGGAAGACGGGAGAGTGATGGGGCCTTGGCATACACACAGTGTGAACCCCGTTTCCCCTGCCCTTCCTTCTGCAGCCTCACCTTCCCTCAGCTGGAGCTATAGCAGCTTAGAGCTGAGTGTCTAATACATAGTCTCAGTTTGCTCTTATCTATTACTTGGAATCAATAAACGATGATAGATCCAGTCTGGAGATGAGCCTTAGACATGGTTGTTTGTTGTTGTTTAGTCACTAAGTTGTGTCCAATTATTTGTGACACTATGTACTGTAGCCCACCAAGCTTCTCTGTCTGTGGGATTTCCCAAGCAAGAATACTGGAATGAGTTGCCATTTCCTTCCCCCAGGAGATCTTCCCAACCCAGGGCTTGAACCCACATCTCCTGCATTGGCAGGCAGACTCTTTATTGATGAGCCATCAGGGAAGCCAGGCTTAGGCATTACTGGTACATAGGTGCCTGGTGGTTAAGTCCATAGTGTTGGGAATCTGCCCAGCATCCCTGTTTGGCACTCTCGACTTTTATCATAGTTAGTCGTTTGTAGGGATGCTAACTCCTTACCAGCCCTTGCCAGTGTTCTCTCTCAATAATTGTCCAATATTCCAATAGTTGTCCAAACAACTTCAGTAAGCCAATCATCTTGGCTACTGTCTTGAATTCTGCTGGGAATACAATATCCATCTGGAGCCAAAGGACAGTGCCTGGTGATCTCAAGCATTTGTTTATAGAAACCTGCCAAGTCCTCAAAGGGATACTTCTCCAACCACTGACTTGGCTGACATAGTTGCAGGAGGCTCTGTCCAACTGAATGGTCCTACTCCTAGGACTCTTGGCTTTGCTACTTCTGTACCTGCCCCACTCTCTCCTTTATGTGGGACTCTTACTTGTTATCAGTGCCCTGGACTTGAAAAACTTGATCTTCATTTGCTTTCTGGTCTTTCTGAAATCTAGGATGCAAATGTAGTTTATTTTCCTCCATGTTCCTCGGTCAATGGATTCTAAGACCACTATCTCCCCCTTTCCCCTAGGAAAGGAGGCAGTGTCCAGTGAGTGTGTGCTGAGTTCATGAATGAATGAACATTGAATGAACGAACGAATATTGAATGAATAGATTAGGAGAGTTGATGGAAAATCAATTGGATCAATAGGCCAAGGAAGAAGGTGAAGTAAGATATACTAAAAACATTAAAAAACAAAAGCTAAACAAAATTCCATGATTTTAACTCCTTCCAGACTTTGAATTGAGTGCATACTATAGCTTCCTTATTGTATCAAACCATTAGAATTATGGGGGGAAATATACAGCAATGATTTTTAAACCTCTGTAGCACTTCCCAGGGAACAGAAAGTACTCACAGCCAGAACAACAGCCTACAAAGAATGGCATCCATGACCCAAGTCCTTTCACTCATTCCCCAAATTTATGGTCTGAAAATCACTGTACCCTTTCTGAGAACTTGCTATTTCTCCCATACCCCAAACTTCTGTGGATGGGTAAGAACTTGCAAAAAAATGCAGTGAACTGTGAGAGGATACTCAAGAATTTTTGCCTACCCTATGGAAAATACCGAGCAATAAGATGAAAGGGGTTGAAAGTCACAGGGAAGAAGTGTCCTTGAGCATTTCAGGTAGGTGAAAAGAGGGGGAGCAAGGGTCCTGGGGCAGGAGGGGACATGATGGTGGGTCTTAGTACAGAGAATGAGGAAAGGGTTAGAAAAGTACCCGTAGGCTTGTTCTTGTAGGACCTGTTAACCTCTGCCAGTGGATGAATTTTAAGCAAGGAGGAGGATTGGCAGATATTTCCATGGTTAGCTGGGCATGTAAAAACTCACTCTTTGCTATTTAGCAATGGATTGGTCATGGTACTCTGCAATTACAGAGATGGATGATCATCTAGGCCAGAAATAAGTGATCTTAGTGAGTGTGGAGAGGCAGAGATAGAAATACACTAGGGGGTAGTCAGAAGGTAGAACAGACAGGATGGTGGGAGGAAGGAAAAGGGTGTTCAGAGATTGTGGAGATGAGGTTGTCAGAGGAGACGGAGAGATGAAGCCAGAGAGGGAGGCAGGGTGAGATCTCAGAGTGCCTTGCTTGCTCTGCTAAGACATTTGAACTTTATTCTGTAGGCAACAGGGAGCCATTTAAAGGTTTAGGCCTGAAAGTGATTTGCATATTGGAAAGGTCACTCTGACAGGGTACGGAGGATAGAGAGCGAGAACGCAGAGCCAGGGAGGCCTGCTGGCAGAGTCTTATAATTGTCTGGGTGTGGAATGACAAGCGTTTCAGTTATGGCAGGAGCGGGGAGATGGGGAGAGGAGCCCGAGAGCAGCAGTGTTAGGATGGAGTTGTGTTGACTGGGGAGAAGGTTAAACACGGTGGTGACACCGTAAAACTTGATGGGGAGCCTGGAGAAGAGGGCCAAAGAGAAAAAAAGCTTCATTTATTCAAAAAGTCATGGGCAAGACACTGTGCTAGGTGCTAGGAGTATGTGTTGAATGAGGAAAATGATTCTTTCCCTCTGGACCTGAGTCTAGTGGAAGAGACAGAGATTGGATAAGCAAACACATGTATTTATCATGAATTGCAAGAAATTCCATGAAAGAAAGCAACTATACAGTCCTTGGAATTCTCCAGGCCAGAATAATGGAGTGGGTAGCCTTTCCCTTCTCCAGGGCATCTTCCCAATTCAGGGATCGAACCCAGGTCTCCCGCATTGCAGGCAGATACTTTACCAGCTGAGCCACAAGGGAAGCCCAAGAATACTGGAATGGGTAGCTTATCCCTTCTTCAGGGGATCTTCCTGACCCAGGAATTGAACCTGGGATCTCCTGCATTTCAGGTGGATTCTTCACCAACTGAGCCATCAGAGAAGCCCAAAGAAAGATAACAGGTACTATAATAAAGGGCAACAGGGAGTGGGAGTAAATGGCCCATTTTCGACGAGGTGGCTGGAGACAGCTCTCTGAGGAGGTAATGTTTAAGTTAATATCTGGAGAATGTGGAATACTCAGGGAAAGGACTTTCCTGGTAGAGAGAATAGCAAATATGAAGGCATCTAAGCTGGAAAGTGCTTGGCTGGTTTGAGAAACAAGAAGGCCCTGTGCCTGCAGAGGATTGAATGAAGGGTGGAGCAGGGGTGATGGGATGGGTGGGCAAGAGTTAGATCACTCAAGAGGGTGTAGACCATGGCGTAGATTGTGGATTTTGCTTTCAGTGCTGTTAGATGCTGGGCTTCCCCAATAGCTTTGTGGAAAAGAATCCGCCTGCAATACAGAGATGATGGTTCAGTCCCTGGGTGAGGAAGATCCCCTGGAGAAGGAAATGGCAACCCACTCCAGCCTGGGAAACCCCACAGACAGAGCCTGGAGGCTACAGTCCACAGGGTTACAAAGAGTTGGACGTGACTGAAGTGACTGAGCATGCATGAATGCACTGCTGCTGCTGCTGCTAAGTCGCTTCAGTCGTGTCCGACTCTGTGCGACCCCATAGATGGCAGCCCACCAGGCTCCCCTGTCCCTGGGAATCTCAAGGCAAGAACCCTGGAGTGGGTTACCATTTCCTCCTCCAGTATGAATGCACTATTAGATGTCATTAAACTGAATTAAATCGCAAAGTCGTATGAACTGATTCAGATTTTAAATTGATCACTCTGCTTACTTGGTGGAGAATGGATTTAAGTAGGACAAGAGAAGAACAGATTTCATTGCAACAGTGAGAGATTTTGGAGCTTGGCTTAGGGTGGTGACTACAGAGCCGGAGAAAAGAACATGACTTAACAGAGATCTAAATGTTATACCTGAAGGATCTTGGAATGAATAAATGGACATGCAGACATGGAGGAGAGGGGGAATCAAGGATGAGAACAGGAGAGTCTGGGTTGAGCAACTAAGTGACTGTAATCCTTCTCACTGAAAGGAAAAAGACAAGGGAAAGAACACTTGAAAGCTAAAAATCTGTATATCTAATGTGCTAGTTTCATGGGAAGGGGTAGCATGGGAACCAAACATACATAGCTTAGATAAGAGGACTTCATTAGAAAACATAAGTTAATCGTGAACTAATATTTGTTAAGTAGGTGAAGAAATAAATCAATGAGTCATTGGGTAATAGTTATTGAAATTCCTGAAAACAGAGACTGTTGCTCAGGGAATGGTTATCAGCTTTTTTTTCTATCTGTGAAAAAAATGAGCTAGAGAGAGCAGTACTAGGCTCAATATGGGATGTGTTTATTGCTGAAGGACTAAAATGCTCCTGGGAATAAAGGGGGATCTGAGTTTGGGTTCTCAGCAAATATGCAGTAAGTGAGAATAGTATATTGAGATTTAGAATCTGAACTAATTTTCACCAGTTTTCATCTTTTGGGCTATTCCTTCTTTATCACTAGAAAACTTTCCCTTACAGACTTGATGCCTTCCTGTTACAGGGCAAGAGAGCAAGGCCTGGGCTAGGTATTCCATGAGTAGGCACCTAAGGCATATTCAAAGAACATCTGCCATCAGAAGTCCAGTTCATCTAGCAGGTTTTAGGAAAGGTTTGAATATCCTCTCAGTGTTCAGGATGTCTGTTAGTAACCATTTGGCATACGTCAAAGCAGGAAGCAACCCAACGGTTCAGGGAATGTGCTTATTTTCACTCATACTGTGTGTTGTCAGGCAACATAAATAGGAAAATGTTATGCATAATTGCAAAACAAGCCTTTTAGTATCATTGTCACGTATGTGACCGGCTTCAATTAATAGTTTTATGGCAAAATGCTCAACAGGCATTTGAGTTTAAGACCCCTGATAAAACTTAATTGGCATCATAAACTCAGATTAGATATTGGGGAATGAGATCTGAGGAAACCTGAGTTTATAAGTTGGGAATTCAGTAGAGCAGAGTCACTGGAAACTTGGTATTTGCTTTCTGGGTTTGAAGCCTGTACCAGGGGATCTGGGACACCAGAGTTTGAGTAGGACCACCTGCAGCTGAGTGTGATCTTGATCTACCTATGTACTCTTTGTATGTCCCTTGTCATGGTCAAGGTGAGTTACAGTGTCTAGGCTGGATATGGGCAGAGGGAGAGGTTAACAGTTGTGTAGAGGTCAGCAACTGGGTTATCCAGAAGCAGACACCAAGACAGAGGTTGGGATGCAAGAGGCTTATTCGAGAGTAACACCTATGAGAGAAGGAAATGGCAACCCGCTCCAGTGTTCTTGCCTGGAGAATCCCAGGGACGGGGGAACCTGGTGAGCTTCCGTCTATGGGGTCACACAGAGTCGGACACGACTGAAGTGACTCAGCAGCAGCAGCAGCAGCAACACCTGTGAAAGAAAAGAAGGACACAGGTTGGAGCAGAGGGAAAAGTCAAACTACCATGTGGACTTGATCAAGTCTTGGCCAACACAGCAGAGAGCTCTGGAGTGAGCACTGTCCATCAGTGTGTAACACATTGGACCCGGATGGTCAAATCTTTATTTTCTGACCTTGCCCAGTCACTGGATTCAGGCTGTCCTGGAAAGAGGGGCTGGAATGAGGGCAAGGCAGCATGCTGCAGTGGAAGCAGACCCTGAAGAAGACTACAACTGAAAGCTCTCTGCTGACTGTGTTCCCTGCAGCTGGACAGCAAGGCTTTCCTTAGAGAGGGATCTGGAGCACTTCACGTTTATACAAAACATCGAAGAAGGAGATGATTCAATTATTGAAGCTTTAGTATGCTCTCAGAAGTGGGCTTCCCTGATGGCTCATGGTAAAGAATATGCCTGCAGTGCAACAGCTGCAGGAGATCTGGGTTTGATCACTGGGTTGGGAAGATCCCTGGAGGAGTGCATGGCAACCCACTCCCATATTTTTACCTGGAGAATCCCAAGGACAGAGGAACCTGATGGACTCTTACAGTCCACAGGGTCAGACAGGACTGAAGCGACTTTCTTCATTCATAAAATGGGTGCTGTGAAAATTGCTTTTATAATTGTATTTGAAAAATTGCTGCTTTGTACTTGGTCCTATTAGAGAAGCAATAAGTTCAGATGTTGAAATTACTTTGCAGCCAGTGTCATCAAATGTCAAAATGGGTTCCAATACAAAGTCTAGTATTAACCTTCTCAAATTCATACTCAAATACCACAAAGAACTTCTCCCATTGTGCAGAAAGAGTACATTTAAACAAGAATTAGGGTTTTTGAGCTTCTTGGTACTCTTAAAGTTCCTGGGTATGGGAGGAGATAAAGAGAGGAGGGATGAAGGCTTTTCTTTGGTAGGTGAGCAAAATGCTTACCAAGAGAATGACTTGATAGTCAGAGAAGACAGTCGTCACAGCTCTGAGTGGTGGAGGAAGGGATAGGGTCTCAAAGTTAACACATGTTTTGAGCTTATTCTTCTAGATGGCTCGATGTCTGCTTTCTCCACCTAAGGCAAAGACCCATGATTGGAATCTCATAAAATCTGTCTCTCTCCTGTTTTCTTTTTACTCTTTGTTAATTTCTTCTCATGGACCTTATAGTTTGTATGGGGAAAGTCTGTGTGGGGAGAAGTTACCAGACACAAAGTTTCAAGTTTCTTGTGGTTGTGGTAAGTGAGCCCCACATTACCCATTGGCCTTGTTGTCCATCAGATCTGGGACTGGATTAGCTTTGCACTGCTTCAACCCCTGTTGATTCAGCCTGATCCTTCTGCCGGGATGGATATCTGGCATGAGCGTGGAGTTGGTAAAATGAGCTCTGAGTGGGATCGCGTGAGTATGTTATTGAGGACCATGGGAGGGGATGATTACAAGGGATGTGGGTGTTGTGTAATTGGAAACATTGTTGGAGGAATAGTCATTGGGATTTTTGTACAGATGGATGGGTAGAAGATGGTTTTTGAAAATTGTAGGCACTTCCAGACTCTTGTTAACGTAATCTATTTTTTTTTCCATCCTTCAAGTACAGGGCACATGATGACAATTATTTCTACTCTGCAGCTGTTGCAGAGAAATGATTGATATGAGTGACACCTTAACAATGATTTTTATTTAAAATTTTTCCTAGTAAACATATTACAAGCACTTACGGGCAAACTTTAAAAGTTGAAAAAAGCTATTTTTTTTTTTTTGAGTTTAAAAATATTGGTAGGTTAGAAAGGACACAAAGTTAAATGCAAGAAGACTACAAGAGCCAAGACTACAGTAAGCCAAATGATTCCTTTGGATATTGTTGTTACTCGTTTGTTTTCTATAAATTCAATATTTATCCAATATTTTATAAAGATAAAAGTAAAAAAAAATAGGAAATTATATTTTTCAAACAAGTGTGGTGTTAAAGAAGGCAGGAAAAAGAAATGGCTGTGTTTGGATGTAATGTTTCTAAAGTCAACAGTCTCATAGTAAGAGGATGACAGGAACTCAGGTTTGAGTTACAAGTCTCACTCAATTATGCTCTTAACCCTTCCCTTGAGACCCGATAGGAAGATTCACGAGTGGAGGCAAAGACAGTGGACTTGGTTTCTTGCCCAGTTTATGCCTTATGTGCAATGCATACTGCTTCCTTGGCCTCCCATCTGTAAAACAGAAGGGTTGGGCTGTGGAAGTGCCAGTCGCTCAGTCATGTCTGACTCTGCAACGCCATGCAGCCTTCCAGGCTCCTCTGTCCATGGGATTTCCCAGGCAAGAATACTGGAGTGGGTTGCCATTTCCTTCTCCAGGGGATCTTGCCGACCCAGGGATCGAACCCAGGATCTCCTGCACTGCAGGCAGATTCTTTACTGTTTGAGCCACCAGGGAAGCCGCCAGGAATCATACATTTCTTTCAGAGCTGCCATTTTTGAATCTACAAGGCAGGGTGCATCTTTGGAGATGTTTTGTGGAGACACCGACCTAGAGGGAAGAGAAAGGGTTTTGGAGCAGTGAAGAAAGAACTCAGAACCTTACTCTGTGGTTCACTTGCTGAATAATTAGTCTCTGGTCCTCAGATCCTCAAGTCCCTCATCCTGAAAATGGAGAAAAGCACAACCCCTCGAGAGTTGTTCATGAAATGCTGCATATAAAGCAGCTGGCACGGTGTCTGGTACATGAGAGCTATGCCAAAAGAGAGGCTGTTCTATGCTTTAATATTCCCACAAATCCTCCACGGAGCCCAAATCACAGAGCCATCTTTCTCTCTTCCTCTCTCTCCTCCTTCTCCTTCTCGATTTTCATGCTTTCAAATCTTCTCCTCTTCTACTTTAAAAATGTGCTTGTCCAATTTTTCTCATAAGGTACATTATTTCTGTGGAAACTGAAAATCGTATATGTTGTCTAAGGGATTCATTCTTCTCAGACATTATAGCAAGTTGAGATAGACAAGAAGAAAGGCAGGGAGAATAATAGCTTGGTAAAAGACAGTTAAGAAGACCTCTGGAAAGTAACAATAACCCAAAGAGTTAATGAAATTCCAGATACTAGCATACCAGTGGTGGGAATTTGAAGGCAAAAGGGGTCTCCCTTCCCTCCTTCCAAAGATATGGCATAGGCCATCCCCCATTCTGCTTTTGCATTGCATGGTCTTCCTCCAACCCACCAGAGATCAGCCGAGAACAGAAAAACAGAGGGTCGAAATTCTAGAAGGTACATAAAGGTAAGGTACTGTGTCCAGGGCAATTTAATTGAGAATAGTCCAACAATACGGATCTCATTTGGAGCAACTCAGACTCCCACTACTAAGACCTCAGATCAACAGGGTGCTAATCTTTGCAAAGACACCTAGAGGTTTCGGGTGAGCCCTTCTGCCACTAGTTTGGAAGACAATATATGGGTTTATCTGAGCCCTTTTTATATAATACTCCATCTCCCCCACCACCGACAACCCTGCCATTGGATTTCTGAATGTATTCCCTGGTCAGCATTCTATTTCCCTCCTGAATTTCTTGAGCCTATCCTCCCCTGACCTCTCCACCTGGTTCTTTATAACCTCTTTCCTAGACAAGCTTCACAGGTTTGTTTTTACCTGAAGCCACAGAATGACATCCTGATGCCATGGCTCTATCTCTGAGTTGTTTCCCAGCTAATATCAGTTATGTGCATTTACCTAGATTCTTGTCGTTTTTCCTGTTCCGTAGATTTGAACTTCTCTCTTGGTTCATACCAGGCTAAACCAAGCCTAAGTTTGATAAACTCTATTTAGTTGCAAGAGAGTTCCAGAAGAGCATCTATTTCTGTTTCATTGACTATGCCAAAGCCTTTGACTGTGTGGATCACAATAAACTGTGGAACATTCTGAAAGAGATGGGAATACCAGACCACCTGACCTGCCTCTTGAGAAACCTGTATGCAGGTAGGAAGCAACAGTCAGAACTGTACATGGAACAACAGATTGGTTCCAAATAGGAAAAGGAGTGCGTCAAGGCTGTATATTGTCACCTTGCTTATTTAACTTATATGCAGAGTACATCATGAGGAACGCTGGGCTGGAAGAAGCACAAGCTGGAATCAAGATTGCTGGGAGAAATATCAATAACCTCAGATATGCGGATGACACCACCCTTATGGCAGAAAGTGAAGAGGAACTCAAAAGCCTCTTGATGAAAGTGAAAGAGGAGAGTGAAAAGGTTAGCTTGAAGCTCAACATTCAGAAGACAAAGATCATGGCATCTGGTCCTATCACTTCATGGGAAATAGATGGAAAAACAGTGGAAACAGTGTCAGACTTTATTTTTTGGGGCTCCAAAATCACTGCGGATGCTGATTGCAGCCAGGAAATTAAAAGACGCTTACTCCTTGGAAGGAAAGTTATGACCAACCTTGATAATATATTAAAAAGCAGAGACATTACTTTGCCAACCAAGGTCCGTCTAGTCAAGGCTATGGTTTTTCCCGTGGTCATGTATGGATGTGAGAGTTGGACTGTGAAGAAGGCTGATCGCCGAAAAATTGATGCTTTTGAACTGTGGTGTTGGAGAAGACTCTTGAGAGTCCCTTGGACTGCAAGGAGATCCAACCAGTCCATTCTAAGGGAGATCGATCCTGGGTGTTCATTGGAAGGACTGATGCTGAAGCTGAAACTCTAATACTTTGGCCACCTCATGCGACGAGTTGACTCACTGGAAAAGACTCTGATGCTGGGAAAAGTTGGGGGCGGGAGGAGAAGGGGATGACGGAGAATGAGATGGCTGGATGGCATCACCGACTCTGTGGACATGAGTTTGAGTGTACTCCGGGAGTTGGTGATGGACAGGGAGGCCTGGCGTGCTGTGATTCATGGGGTCACAAAGAGTCGGACACGACTGAGCGACTGAACTGAACTGATTCAGTTGATACACAGTAAGCTATCAGTTATGTCCAGGTACAAAAGAAAGTTTTTCAATGTCTCAGAAGGGCATTCTGTTGCAATGGAGAAGGCATGGACTTGGAAGTCTAGGTTTCAATCCTAATATTAACATATATAAAGAATACGATTGGTTTTCTTTCATATAAAACAGGTGCATGTAAGCTTCACCATTTCCTCATCTGTACTGTGTATTTTACTTTTGTTAGTTTATTGTTTCCTCACTGAAGGCTATCAAGGCTGAGGATTTTTAATATTTATTCCTAAGTACCATCAACTATCAAGTGATAATCTTTGTTCAAATTTCTCTTACCTATGATGTCTCAAACTGTGAGATCAGCTTCTCAGGAGGTGGTAATTGGACCTGGTACTTAAAATGTGAGTCATTCTATACAAAGCCCATTTCAAGTTCAGAAACCTTAGGATCAGAACGCTTTCTCATTGAAGTTAAGTGAACACTGTGGAAGTATTTCTCTCCCCGTGAATCTTGAGCCTGTGTTGGAAGGTGGGGGAAGTACAACATATATAGAGAAGTGTTCTTTCTCTTAAATAGAAAAATTTGTCAGCAACCTGAAAAGCATGACCTCCCACCCCTCACTCACACAGGTTAAACAATTTCAGGACTTTCCATAACAAGTTTGGCTCATGTATCACACGATGTCAAGATCCTGAGGTCCACTGATCACTTTCTTTTACATCATCATCAATCATTTTATGTTTTAATGCATTCTCTGATGAAATAAGTGATTACTTGGCTCAATATTTCTTTTGACTTATATAAACATTTCATTACTTGCTCTTAGTCTGTGGGTTTAGCAATTTAGTTTGTGTGTTTGTATGTGGGATGATTCTTGGCGTAGATTGATTAAGGGATAATTCAATACTTTGTATTAAGAATATATAATAAAGAACCTAGTGTTTGGAGTTCAAACCATATATTTGTACTTTACCAGTTGTGTAACTTGGAGCAAATAGAAAACTCTTCTGGTCAATCTTTGTCATCTGTAATTTACAGATATGGATATCTGACTCAGAGATTTGTTGGGATTGAATGAGCTAATGCATACAAAATTCCTGGTGCAGGGTCTACCACATTTTCAATAAATGTGATACATTTCTTATTTCTTAATAATTGGTGCATTTTGAGTGCATTTTTTGTTAGTCTATTCAAATTGTGTTGTCCCCAGATTCACTTCAGAGGAGGTTGCTGCTCTCAAATCAGGCAGAAGACTCATTAGACCATGGAACCATCGTCTGCCCCACTAAGGTGTAGGGGTACTTCCAGGAAGACCAAACTGTATTGGCTAATCTGATGTCTTCTGGATAATTGACCACATGTAATGTACACATTGTTTTTTCATGCCATGCACTAGCATAACCCTTAAATCTGAGAACAGACTGTATTCCCTAGGTGAATAATAAAACAGACTTTATTCTAAAACAGTTTTACTTGTTTTTAAACTAGGTTATTCTTATTTTAAAGGGCTCCCCAGGTGGTGCAGTGGTAAAGAATCCACCTGCCAATGCAGGAGATTCAAGAGATGTGGTTTCGATTCCTGGGTCGGGAAAATCCCCTGGAGTAGGAAATGGCAACCTGCTCCAGCTTTCTTGTCTGGAGAATCCCATGGACACAGGAGCCTGGCAGGCTAGAGTCCATGGGGTTGCAAAGAGTCAGACATGACTGAGCACGCATGCAATGAATTCTTATTTTAAAAACATAATCATAATTTATTGTAAGTACCCTTTTAGACTTATTTAGATATAGATATGTCCCATATATCAGGCCTGCACATATATTAAAAGAGAAAAGATTACACAATAAATTGATTAAGGTGTTCTTAAAACATTTTATACTTGAATCTGAGTCTTGTAAATCACTCTCTGTCTCAAATCTCTGTCATCTGGTTTTTTCTCACACAATATTGGCTTCTGGGCTTTCAAGTATATTGGTGAATAAACATTTCTCGAAAGAGGCTCAACTCTTGCCCTTGGAATTTTCCTTCAAGCCACTGACATTCACTGAAAATTTTGATGGTCATTCACAGGCAATAATAAGTATGTCCATTGGCTACCTGGCTTCCCTGAACATCTGACTTCAGAGATATTTAAATGTGAGAAAAGCACAACAATTGTATTTTAGAGTCAATAAAATGCTGTAAGGATCAACAAAGATATGTTGAGTTAATGAAAGGTTGATGATGCTTCTGATCTGAAGTCCACACTGCAGATTAACCTATAGAATACTAGAATCAGAGTGCTGATTGATTACATTTATATCTTCCTAAGTGTCAACATTCAGAAAACTAAGATCATGGCATCCAGTCCCATCACTTCATGGCAAATAGATGGGGAAACAGTGGAAACAGTGACTGACTTTATTTTTGGGGGCGCCAAAATCACTGCAGATGCTGATTGCAGCCATGAAATTAAAAGACACTTACTTCTTGGAAGGAAAGTTATGACCAACCTAGATAGCATATTAAAAAGCAGAGACATTACTTTGTCAACAAAGGTCTGTCTAGTCAAGGCTATGGGTTTTCCAGTAGTCATGTATGGATGTGAGAGTTGGACTATAAAGAAAGCTGATTGCCGAAGAATTGATGCTTTTGAACTGTGGTGTTGGAGGAGACTCTTGAGAGTCCTTTGGACTGCAAGGAGATCCAACCAGTCCATCGTAAAGGAGATCAGTCCTGGGTGTTCATTGATAGGACTGATGCTAAAGCTGAAACTCTAATACTTTGGCCACCTGATGGGAAGAGCTGATTCATTTGAAAAGACCCTGATGCTGGGAAAGATTGAAGGCAGGAGTAGAAGGGGATGATGGAGAATGAGATGGTTGGATGGCATCACCGACACAATGGACGTGGATTTGGGTGGACTCCGGGAGTTGGTGATGGACAGGGAAGCCTGGCGTGCTCTGGTTCATGGGGTCACAAAGGGTCGGACATGACTGAGCGACTGAAATGAAATGAACTAAACTGAAGTGTCAGATACTTTAATGATGGGAAGGCTTGTGAATAGCTTGGGATTTTGCTTCTTTGAAGAAATATAAACAGTCTCCAGCATCTTCTGAGGCAGTCACCAGCAGCAGGAGACTCTTCTAATAAGAGATTATGTGCTCTGATTCCTCGGAGAAGGCAATGGCAAGCCACTCCAATACTCTTGCCTAGAAAATCCCATGGATGGAGGAGCCTGGTAGGCTGCAGTCTGTGGGGTCGCTAAGGGTCGGACTCGACTGAGCGACTTCACTTTCACTTTTCACACATTGGAGAAGGAAATGGCAACCCACTCCAGTGTTCTTGCCTGGAGAATCCCAGGGACGGGGGAGCCTGGTGGGCTTCCGTCTGCGGGGTCACACAGAGTCGGACACGGCTGAAGTGACTTAGTAGCAGCAGCTCTGATTCCTGGTTTCTAGCAATCTTTAGTGAAACACATTTAATAGATGGTTTTCAGAGTAAAAGGCTCTAGAGTGTGTGGAAGATATTTATCAATGGATCTGAATCTTCTACTGAGGATCTTTTTGACATATGAAAATACTATATAAAAGATATCAAATGAGAGCTGCCAATGCTCACTTGCTTTGGAGATTGGACTACTTTGACTGACCCTTCTGGGATAACTGGCATCACAGAGGTTAGCAAACAGAAACCTCCTTCAGATTTTTCTAACAAATATAGTGGTGCCAAAGTGGGCACTTCATGAAATGCATATTCTTGCACATTTCTCTTTTTACATCATTCACAAAGACACTTAATTTGTTATACTTGCTTTTTAAAAAAATTAATTTATTTATTTTAATTAGAGGCCACTTAGTTTGCAGTAACTGCATCTTGCCACACATGCAGCCCACCAAGAGGGACTGGGATTGTCAAAACTCAATCAGGTAGACTAATGCAGACCTGGACGGTGATTTTAGTAATGAAAAGAGGACATACCCAGCGCCAAAGCTGACTGATACACATTCAAATATTTCTTGTCCAAACTTTTGATTGTTTTCTGAATTATTATTGAGCATTTTCACTAAGAACACTGAGTGGTGAAATTTCAAGTCACACAGCCCACTGTATCTCTAATTATAAATAAATGGTTTCCATTTCTGATTCTCCTAGAGCACTGGTTTTATGAATTAATCAGCACAGCCATCCGTCCCTGACTCCTCTGTGTCCTTTTCCTAGAGAAACCACTGGACTTAACTCTCCTGGGAAGGGCACTGGTCTCCATGGAGACAAACCCACCCATTCTACATCCTTTGAGACCCTGTCTTATGACCTTGGCTTCCCTGATAGCTCAGTTGGTAAAGAATCTGCCTGCAATGCAGGAGACCCAGGTTTGACTCCTGGGTCAGGAAGATCCACTGCAGAAGGGATAGGCTACCCACTCCAGTATTCTTGGGCTTCCTTTGTGGCTCAGCTGGTAAAGAATCTGCCTGCAGTGCGGGAGATGGGTTCAATCCCTGGGTTGGGAAGATCCCCTGGAGAAGGGAACAGCTACCCACTCCAGTATTCTGGCCTGAAAAATTCCATGGACTGGATAGTCCATGGGGTTGCAAAGAGTCAGACATGACTGAGCTGAGCAACTTTCACTTCACTTATGACCTAGCAAATAGCCTGAGCAGAAAGGGAGCTTTCCTGCAGCTTATTTGACACCTGCCCTGGAACTCTCTCCATCAGATAACAAATGCTAAGCCATCTCAACCATTAACAGCTCTGGGCAAAATTCCATCTTTTGTTGGTGCAATTTTGAGCCTGCTTCACTCTGTTAGTACAGAGTTCTTTACCCCATACTGAATCTCAAAAATAGTGTAAGATCAGAGGTAACATTATTTTGCTTCGATGAATCTCTTTTCTTTCTTCTTTTCCTTTCTTTCTTTCTTAAATAAAACACTGGAGTCATATTACATATTCTAGTAGTTAAAATTGGAGGGAAGGAGCCACTTTGGGGCATTGACTTAAGGACAAACAACTGAGGAAACAAAGGAAAACCCTCTTTTCTTAGAAATGCATGTGAGAAAGATTTTCCATGACAGTTTACTAAGGTCCCGTGGTCTGTGTCTAGATGACTGGAATGATGAAGGGAAAAGATCATATTGATTGAAAAGATGCTATTCGTCAGTTGCTAAATTTCTTTTTTGGTCCTTCTATTCCAATGCATCTGGATGGCATCATTGACTCAATGGATATTTTTTTGGGGGGAGGGAGAAGTTCTCCCTTAATTTTACACTCAAGGCAAGTGCCTCACTCACTTCACCTGGTTCTAGCAATGTCTTGAATCTCAGTTTCTTTATTTATAAATCTTAATAGTGTTGACCTATTTTTAAAATCTTTTTCAAGTAATTGCATTTTTTAAAAAAAGAAATGAATGGAAATTGTGTGCACAAAATGTGAGCAAAATACTTGAGCAAACTCTGGGAATTAGTGAAAGACAGGGAAGCCTGGTGTGCTGCAGGCCATGGGGTCACGGCTTTAGACACGACACAACAACAACAATCCCAATGCATCTAGCTCTTTTGGCTGAAATAGTCTTTTTAAAACTGAGGTCATTGAATTACTTCTTTACCAAACGGTTATTAGGATTCCTTATTGCCTTTGATTCAAGCTTGAATTTTTCATTCCAACATTCACAAACTTACACGGATGGCTCCTGGCTTACCCTCTGAGTCTTACACATTTTTCTTCCTCAGAGGAGCACACTTAGCCCCACCACTTACTGCTTATAAAAGCCCAAGAGCTATCAGGCATTTATCCCAACTACAAAGACCACTTTAACCTTAGCAAATGCTCCTCTTCCATTGTACAGCCACTAGCAGGATTAAGTTCAATTCAGTCGCTTAGTCGTGTCCGACTCTTTGCGACCCCATGAACCACAGCACGCCAGGCCTCCCTGTCCATCACCAACTCCCGGAGTTCACTCAAACTCACTTCCATCGAGTCAGTGATGCCATCCAGCCATCTCATTCTCTGCTGTCCCCGTCTCCTCCCACCCCCAATCCTTCCCAGCATCAGAGTCTTTTCCAGTGAGTCAACTCTTCGCATGAGGTGGCCAAAGTATTGGAGTTTCAGCTTCAGCATCAGCCCTTTCAATGAACACCCAGGATTGATCTCCCTTAGAATGGACTGGTTGGATCTCCTTGCAGTCCAAGGGACTCTCAAGAGTCTTCTCCAGCACCTAAGTTACAGTAGGCCAACTGGATCTCGGATCTTATGTGCACCTCCTGGTCATTTAGTGGTGGTGTGTACTTACACATCAACACAAATATGGGCAAAATCCTAAGGGATTAACATCATTATCAGCTGCCTTGTTCAACCAGGACACCACAACGTCTGTGTGGGAAATTCTAGTTAGTAATGATTTCAGTCCTTCGGCTGATTGTGAAAATGTCCAGTTCACAGTAAATTGAACCTCAATCCCATGGTATGTTTTTGACTTAACACTGAGCTCAACAATCCCCAGGTCTTAACCATCCCTCTGCTTCTACAAGCAGGTGCACCCCTGTGATTTGGATGGGAGCACTGGAGAACTGAAGACAGAGATGATGGAGACAGAGAAAGTGACGGCAAGGTTAACACGCGGGTGAACCACAGCTTGCTCACTCGGGAAGACCTATTTCCAAAGCCTGGGCACTTATTTTAGAAACTGTGAAAGATTTTCTAGAGATTTACTGCAAGAAATCGGTCCTGAGGCAGAGAGGGTTCTGAAACGCTTTCTATCATGCCTTATGTAACTCAGGGAAAAAAATATTATTCCCTTGAATTGGGGGTGAGACAAGAGATGGATTTGTACAGTGACTAACTGCCTAAATACTTCAAGCATTGCTGCCTTCCCCTGTCTTTGAAGAACAGGAAATAATAAATCAGAAGATTAGGGATTTACTTCCACTTCAAGGTGCCAATAGCCAAGCAAGTTAGCTGGCTCCCTGCCTGAGGTTTTTCATGTGGGAGGTGGAGTCAGAGGGAGGGAGGCCCCAGAAACTCATGCAGTATTGAGGGTTCTGAAGTCTGGTGATACAAAATAAAAGGGATACTCTTCAGTGAAGTCACTTATTTTCTGAAGGTCAGTGGAATGGTGAGAAAAGTAGAAAATTAGAGCCTCATGTCTCCAGGTCTGTTAGATGAGTCCCCCTTGAAATCAGAATAGCATGTTTTCTAGATTACCTGGGTGTCTGGGGAGGCATCCCCTGCATTAACCTGGATATTATCACAACAGGCAGTAATGTGAGGACACTCGGAAAGGGCTCCTTGGGGTGTTCTCTGGCATGGAATTCCAACAGCGCTTGCATTCCATTATGTGTGTAAGTGAAATTCCATATTTCCTTCATTGGAAATCCATCTCCTATTCTCATTCCCCACCTGCAGCCCCTTGCTGGGGCTGTCGTTGGATTCTGAGCGATAGTATTCGCCCCTCTGAAGACAAAACCAATCTGCTGAGCACCGACGAATGACGAAGGCTGTTAGGAACAAGTGGACAAGGAGATTAGAAGCCCCGCTAAGGGAAGTGCTCTTACCAAGCTCTCAGAGTTTCAGCAGAAAGGAATCTTTCTGAATCTATAAGCCAGGGTCCACCCTGTCCCCCAGGAGCCATTGACCCACCCTATCCTATTCCAGCAGTCAAATATTTGTGGGGGCAGGGGTGTGGGCAGGATTATGTAAGTGAATAAGGCAGTCACCCTTCCTCTGGAGACAGGAAAGCCTGGTGTGGTCGTTAGGTTGTAAGTCCTGACTTTGTTGATTGCCAATATTGAGTCAAGGTTCTGTGGGCCAAGATGCCCATTTTCTCCATCCTTGAGCGCTTTCATGGAGCTGCTGGCACTCATTTTTCTTGGAATTCATAAGAGCCCTTTCCTAACTCAGGGATGGACCCCGTCCTAACTCCCATTTGCCTACTCAGCTGCTGTTCTCTCGTTCCCCGCAAGAGCCTTTCAATCTCTGTATTTCACAATCAGTCTCCCTAAGCCCAGCTGGATTTTCCTCTCCCGTGGATGGGACTTGGCCCGTTGCCATTTCTCTTCTGACTTTGCACATCTGCTCTGTCTTAACCCACTTGTAGATCTGGGCAAGAGAGGCCTCTGACAGTTCCTGCCTAGGACCCACACGAGCAAGGCTAGACACTTGACCTTCCCATTTGGAGAGCAGTGGTTGGAAGTTCAAGCTGGAAAATCCAATCTCTTAGGCCAAATGCACCACTTACTGCCTTATGAGCTTTGGAAAGTCTTCTAACAAGTGCTTTGAACCAGCACTGCCCAACGCTAGACTGGAGTCTTAAGGCAAAGGGAAAAATCATCAATACTGACCCTGTCTTTATTTAAAATTTTGAAATTTCGCTCATTGTTAATTTTTTTACATTATTTCTGGATTTTTAAAATCTTGATTACCGATTTTTTTTGGGGGGGGAGAAGTTCTCCCTTAATTTTACACTCAAGGCAAGTGCCTCACTCACCTCACCTGGTTCTAGCAATGTCTTGAATCTCAGTTTCTTTATTTATAAATCTTAATAGTGTTAACCTATTTTTAAAACATTTTTTCAAGTAACTGCATTTTTTAAAAAAAGAAATGAATGGAAATTTTGTGCACAAAGTGTGAGCAAAATACTTGACTAATGGTAAGTGCTCAAAAAAGAAAAAAAAGTGATTACAATTATCATATATTACCTTGTTGTATTATTATTTGTTAATATGTTCTAGTTCCTTAAAAATGTTACTCAGTTCAGTTCAGTTCAGTTTAGTCGCTCAGTCGTGTCTGACTCTTTGCGACCCCATGAACCACAGCACGCCAGGACTCCCTGTCCATCACCAACTCCCGGAGTTCACTCAAACTCATGTACATCAAGTCGGTGATGCCATCCAGCCATCTCATTCTCTGTCGTCCCCATCTCCTCCCACCCCCAATCCCTCCTAGCCTCAGACTCTTTTCCAGTGAGTCAACTCGTCGCATGAGGTAGCCAAAGTATTGGAGTTTCAGCTTTAGCATCAGTCCTTCCAATGAACACCCAGGACTGATCTCCTTTAGAATGGACTGGTTGGATCTCCTTGCATTCCAAGGGACTCTCAAGAGTCTTCTCCAGCACCACAGTTCAAAAGCATCAATTCTTCGGCGCTCAAGTCCTGTAAATTCCTTGAGGCAAGAATTTGGGTTGCTATCTTTGTATTTTTCTGTAGCAGTGTAGTGTTTTGCATATAATATAAAAATTTTTCCATCAAAGCTGTTGCCTTATTAATTAGGGAATTGGAAAAGATTAGACCAAAGATCCATTCCTTCCACCAGTCCCTGGAAATCTGTCTATGATTTCTTCAGCATCACCGAGCTAAAAACAACTTACCTGTAATCTGTGTAATATCCTTGCTACCTGTTTTATAACTTTTCTTCACATAAGACCTACTTTCAGTAGTTACTATTTTTTCTCCCTGACACTCTGGTTCATCATCACCACACGTATAGGAGATGGCCTATACATCTGGGAAAGAGTTCCAGCTCCAAGATTCTTCACCCACTGTGCTGGCAGCATTCCATAAGCTCGTCTTGGGAAACGATAATTGATTACTCTGGAAGGAAAACTCCATCTCAACACCAGCTGGCAGCCAGACCCTGCCCTAGAGCCCTTGAATTAGTCTCCAGCAACATCCTAGTATAAGAGTGAATGGGGTAGACATTATCTTAATGTCTAAAATGCCACTATGTGCCTATTCTTTCTTAAATACAATCAAGACTGCATTAATAAATCCCAGAGTGGTGAATTTTCCACTGGCTACCCTTGAGCCTCCCTAGTTGCTCAGCGGTGAAGAATCTGCCTGCCAATGTAGCAGATGCAAGTTCAATCCCTGGGTTGGGAAGATCCCCTGGAGAAGGAGATGGCAACCCACTCCAGTATTTGCCTGGAAAATCCCATGGGCAGAGTAGCCTGGTGGGCTACAGTCCAAGGGGTCACAAAAGATTTGGACATGACTTAGTGACTAAACAACAACCCTTGGGAATCCCAGCAGTACTTTTTTTTTTTTTTATGTAGATTTGAACAGGCAGTGTATTTTTTCATCCATCAGCTCTTGAACAAATAGGCCAGGTAATAAAGAAACAATCCAGGGATACAGCAGCATTGGGCTAGTAGCAGAAAGGAGAGAGGAGACTAGCTTTGAGAGATGGTGAGGTGGAGGTGAGCATCGGTATCCTGGGATATATGGATACTCTTATTCTCAGAGCTGAGTTGACTGTTAGCTGTTGAGTCCATTAAGGCTGCCATTCTAACTTTCAGGAGTTGAAAAGGAAAACAAAAATGTTGATTATCTGTCCAAACTCTTCAAATGAAAATGAGTAAGAATTTTTAAGCATGAATGTGATTTCCATTCCAAGAAGTGCTTCCCAGATGCCAAAAACATATGTTGGTGCTTTGCTTGAATAAAATTCTTGAGAGTTTTTCTACCATCTATCTGTGTACTACATTCATCCATATGAACCCATGCCTAGCTATCCCAACATGCATCAGATCATGAGAGGCTAAGATCTCACCCAGCACGTGACGATAACAGCAGGAAATGAAGGGCAAGACAGAAAACAAAATACATGATCTAAAAAAACTCTTTGAAATCTCAAAGTAATATACCTTTTCCATGTCTAATATTTTAGTAATTGGTATATATTTGTGATTGTACCAGGTTTTAATAAAATCGCACAGTCAATAAGGCTGCTATTCCCAGCTTTGTTGACCTTATCCTCAAAGCAGTAGCACAAAAGAAGAAATCACCTTCAAGTGCCTTATAAATAGATGTGCGTTCTCTCTCCTTGGTCATGATTACTGTCAAGGTTGCGTGGTTTCTATTTTGGGCCCAAATGGCAGAAAAGCCACTTCTGCAGCCAAGAAGCAGCATTGTAGGATGCCAATAAATTCTGGGGAAAATTACATTTTAAAAAGGAAAACTTTGACATACATCTGGCAATCGAACAGTTCTGAACATATGGCAGCCTGGTAGGTAGGAAGCTGTTGGAACATGGTAAGTTCGGGCTGAGCGCTGCCCCCATCCTGTTCCAGGGTGCATTTGGGAAAGGTCCTGTGGTGAGGACCACATCTCTTCCAACCTGGCGTGCATTTTCACTGGGGAGGGGAGCTGGATGTACCTCGTGTTTGTGTGAATGACCTTCTTCTGGCAACCTCTGATCAACTCCTTAGAACTATTTTTAGTAATGCAATTGGGTGAAAACTGGACTCGCTGTGGGAACTGGCCATGCCATCACGACTCTGCCAATAAATGAGACAGACACTGGACGACTAGAGAAATCCAGGGTGTCAGAATCATGGGATCCTGGTGCTGGGAGATGGCAGATGCCCGAGGTCAAAGTGCTTCTGGCAGGCGGGGCGTGAGTCTCCATGGTCCAGTTTCTGCTGAAAGAGATCACGGCATCTGTTAAGGAAGTCCATGACTTGATGGGTCACTCCTGTTGCAAGGGACAGGAAAAGCTTAGCTTTCATGAAAAGAAGGAGAGATGTAACCTTTCACTGTGAACTCAGGAAGGAGGGACGATGGAAGGAGAGAATATGTTCACTGTGAACTCAGGAATTCGTGCTCAAGACCCCCAGAGACACGTTTGTTACTGTTATAGTTCAGTTGCCCAGTCGTGAATGACTCTTTGCAAACCCACGGACTACAGCACACCAGGCCTCCCTGTCCCTGACTGTCTCCTGGAGTCTGCCCAAGTTCATGCTTATTGCATTGGTGAAGCCATCCAGAGGCATATTTATTAGGGGGCAGTCCTCCATTATCCTGGATCTCCCTCCTCAATTCCTGCCATTTTGCATTCCTTCAAGTCTTATTCACCTGGTCATCAGGGCTGCATGATGCATTGCAATGTCATTGAGATATCCTGAAGCATGTTGCTGCTATTCCCATCCTTCATACAGAGACAGGAAGGCTCTGAGAGCATGTTTCTTGACCAAGATCACACAAGTGATGAGCATTGCAGAACACAAGTCTAGATCAATATGCCTCTGAATACTGCTGTTGCTATAACACACTGACAGCCTCAAAATCTTCACTCATTTTCTATTCCATGAATTGCAGGCTAAGCTGTAAAGACAAAGTGCTTCTTCATACCTCTGATCCGTAAGCTTGCTCTGGATGGAGCACGAGCCGTTTTCAGTTTCAGAAACTCAAGGTAGGGTCCTTTGCTCTCCCCTGACTAGGTAACTGAGCACAAAGTATAACTGTGCCTACTGCCAGGCGTCACCACAAACATTCACAGGTGCTCGCGGATGTATTTTCACAGCATGTCCTCGTGGCTTTAACATGTATATATACACACTTCACTCACTGCCACACGCACACATTCATTATCCTATTTAGAGGCCAGATTCTTAGATGTCTCCTTCAGAGCAGTGGTTATTAAGCTTTCTGTTCATACCTATGAGCAAGGAACTTGTTAAAATACAGATTTAACAAATCTAGAGTGGGTTCCAGAAATCTGCATTTTTAACCTGGGCCTTCAGATGATTCATTTTTAGGTAATTTATGCATCATTTCTTGGGAAGCACTGTCTTGGCTGTGAGACCCTTAAAGATGAGACTTGTCTCAAGCATTTTTATCTGCCCAGCACAGGTCACAAAAAGAAGTCCAGGGCAGACAGTATTTGGTGAGAATAGATTGAATGAATGACTCCATCACTCAATCAGAGAATCATTATTTCAAGAGAGGCAAGAGATTGAATTTTCAGGAGGTACTGAAATCCCACTTGGCCCTCTGGGGTCCAGCTGTCTGGACTATTTGTGAAGGAGTTTTAAAAATCCATCAGGATCTTCTTTTTAAATTTGTTCCCTTCTGTTGAGAAGATTCTATTCTTAAAGAGTTCTATGGTGCTATGCCTACAGTGTCTGGAGGTTTTCCTTTCTTCTCCATGAAGCTCACCCCAAACTAACAACCTAGGGGATCAAAGACCCTGAGAGAAATCATCTCTGCCCCACCACCTGTCTGGCATGGAAGGGTTAGCTCCTTGGGAGGGTTTCCTCCTAAGTTTTCCACCCTCCTCATGTCTTCCTATCATTGACAATGACCCTTGCTTATTTTTGCTTGAAGAATTAAAGAGCCTTTTGATGAAAGTGAAAGAGGAGAGCGAAAAAGTTGGATTAAAACTCAACATTCAGAAAACTAAGATCGTGGTATCTGGTCCCATCACTTCATGGGAAATAGATGGGGAAACACTGGAAACAGTAACAGACTTTATTTTTTGGGCTCCAAAGTCACTGCAGATGGTGACTGCAGCCATGAAGTTAAAAGACGCTTGCTCCTTGGAAGAAAAGTTATGACCAACCTAGTTCAGTTCAGTTCAGTTCAGTTGCTCAGTTGCGTCTGACTCTCCGCGACCCCATGAATCAGGGATGCCAGGCCTCCCTGTCCATCACCAACTCCCGGAGTTCACTCAAACTCATGTCCACAGAGTCGGTGATGCCATCCAGCCATCTCATTCTCTGTCGTCCCCTTCTCCTCCCGCCCCCAACATTTCCCTAGACAGCATATTAAAAAGAAAAGACATTACTTTGCCAGCAAAGGTTGGTTTAGTCAAGTCTATGGTTTTTCCAATAGTCATGTATGGGTGTGAGAGTTGGACTGTAAAGAAAGCTGAGTGCCGAAGAATTGATGCTTTTGAACTGTGATGTTGGAGAAGACTCTTGGGAGTCCCTTGGACTGCAAGGAGATCCAACCAGTCCATCCTAAAGGAAATCAGTCCTGAATATTCATTGGAAGAACTGATGCTGAAGCTGAAGCCCCAATACTTTGGCCACTTGATATGAAGAACTGACTCATTGGAAAAGACCCTGATGCTGGGAAAGATTTAGGGCAGGAAGAGAAGGGGATGACAGAGGATGAGATGTTTTGATGGCATCACCAACTAAATGGGCATGAGTTTGAGTGAGCTCTGGGAATTGGTGATGGACAGGGAGGCCTGGTGTGCTGTAGTCCATGAGGTTGCATAGAGATGGACATGAATGAGCAACTGAACTGAACTGATAAGCTCCAAAACACATGTCTTGTATTAATAATAGGCAGCCCAGTAATTCAGTCTACCTAGGGCTTTTGCATTCTTTCAAGAGTAGAATTCTCAGTAGCCCTCTCCCCTGAGGGTGTGTCATCCACAAGGTCCCATAAATATCTCAGCAAATCTTGAGGTACACCAGTAATGACCTATGTCCAGATTTTCTGAGAATAAGTGAAACTAAATGAAATGCCATCCTACACTCAAGAGTTTTGTAAAACCCTTTACTGAACTCCTGATCACCTTTGTTCATGGCATTTTGCTTGCCTGCCAGTCTGGTAACTGCACCAGAAAAAGGAATGTGGTTTTTGGGGTACTGAATGGCCTCCTCTTGGTGACTTCAGCCTGGTTCCTCTATAATTAAGTGCTCACAACTCTGTTTCACTCAGTTACTCTCAAATTCTGAGAAGCTACAGCAGGCCTTCTGGTCTACCATCAAGGAATCTGCTTTTTTCTAAAAATCCAGATACTCCTAGTTTGTCTTCAGCTCTCTGGAATTCCTCCTATTCTCCACTGGAGATATTACTGACTCTCAAAATAAATAGTAATATGTAGGATGGAGTGGGTTTTGTGAGAAAATAAATGTTTGCTACCCCACCTAACAGTCTTTCAAGTCTCATTGTGAATTGCCAAATGTGAGCTGGAAGATTCCAAGCTACAAGATCCCTGGACAGAGCTCTAAGCAAGCATCTTGTCCTCGCTTATCTCCTCATAGCTGTGTCACCTATTCTGGAAGTTGTTCCTAGAGTAAGATGAGAGATGAAAAGCAAGTATCCACAGAAATAGCGGGATAGGGGTGAGAAGCAATATGGTGCTTGATATCCAGGAAAACACTGGATTGATTTAGAGAGTGGTGGAGAGCTTTGTCTCTGCATTTGTTGCATTTTAAGAAGTTTATCTTTATCTAGAAGCATTCATCCTTACTTGGGTGATGATAATGCCCATTAGTCTAATTTCTATTTCTATAAATAATAGCATTACAGAATGGAAGGAAGAAACAAGTGATTTACTGGAAAGGATAAAAGTCAAAGTAGTGGATATTTGGAGTTAAAAGTGGACATTTGTCCCACGATATAATTTAAGTCAAAAGAACTAGTTGCCTAAAGTGAATATTGTGTTATTGCATTAGTGAAAACGAAATACATTTCTAGCAAACACATCCAGCAAATTTCTGTACACACACAACTTCTAGAAGGACACAGAAGAAAATGACAATAATGATTTTTTTTTGGTGAGAGAAATTAAGTATAGAATCATGCTTTTAAATTTTACCTTATACAGATTTGATAATTTTTTGAAGTTTTTATCTTACAAAAAACCTAGTTATCACCCCCACGTGTTTACTTTTCTGGGATAAATTAAAAAACAAGTAACAATTGCTTCACTCAGAAGTAAGCCCTAAGGGATTCTGCCTGAATGGTTGCATACTGGAAATCCTTGTTTTTCATTGTGGAGGTTGGGAAAGTCCAGAGGTGTTTGTGTGTCTCTGGGACCTACTGTTCTGGAAGGAGACCTGGGCCACTATAAGGTCAGCCCTTCCATGCTGATTTCCAAATCCACAAGGTTCAACTGAGTTCATTTTCTGCGGGGAATTAACTCCCTTTGGCCTGCCCACACAGTCCGAACAGGAACATGCTTGGTTTTCCCAATCATCTGTTACTTCTCTCCCTCCTGATCTTGGAGGAAATTGGAAATTGTGTATTCAACCACTGGGTTTGGAGCCTCAGGCAAGACTGCTGATGGATTGAAGTTGAAGTTAATTTAGTGGTTGGTATTCCTTCTTTCCTAGCTGACTTCCAGCCTGGGATCAGAAGGAGGATATTAGGAACTCTGCGGGCAGGATCCTAAACTTCATGTGCAGAGCAACCACCAGTTATTGTTATTGTCATCCTGTCACTAAATGGTGTCTGACTCTTTGCGACCCCATGAACCATAGCACGTGCTGGGCTCCACGGGATCCTCCAGGCAAGAATGCTTGAGTGGGTTGCCAGGCCCTCCTCCAAGGGATCTTCCCAACCCAGGGATCGAATCCCTGTCTCTCCTGCATTGGCAGGCAGGTTCTTTACCACTAGCGTCACCTGGGAAGCCCCATACTCTGGGGCAGGGGCTGGCAAATTATACCTACAGACCAAACTTCCCCAGCTGCCTGTTTGTGTCAAGCTGGGTGGTGGCTCTTCGGTGAGAACAGATGTTGGAAGCATTGAAGACATTGACTCTTGGTCCACAAATCCTAAAATAGCTACTCTCTGGTCCTTTACAGAAAAAAATCTGCTAGCCCCTGTCTGAGCAGAAAATAAACAGAAAGCTGGTTTCTCTAAGAAGCATTAAAAACTGAGTCCTAAATTGCTTCACTTAGGGGGCTGTGCTGGAGTCTGTGGACCCCAAATCTTCTTCCTCAGGTTCACCACACCCTGGCACTCCTACCTCGAAATAGAAACTGCCAAGTGTGGTGCCAGAGCTTTGGATGATTTAGTAATTGTCATTTAGGATCACTATAACTAACGATGTTCCTTGAAACATGGTAACTAGGGCACAATGAAGAATTCCTCACATAAGGAAAACGGGTAAAAATATGCCCTTGCCCCTCATGGCAGTCATATTTATTCTGTTCAAGTTATTGCAACAATATCGTTGGTTCTCTAGTGCTGGTGAGAGCAAAGGTACCGCTGAAGTAACTGGGACTGAGAAAGATCCAGTAACTTCCCAAAGTCACAAAGCTAGTGAAGTGCGGTCCTGGGTGAACCTCAGGCAGCCAGTCTCCAGAACATGTGTGCTTAAACTGCAGTACAGGACAGCCTCCCCAGAAGGTCCCTGAGAGCTAGTTAGCATTCCTTTCTCAGTTTTACAAATAAAGAAACTGGAGGTTAGAACACGTAAAACAATTGTAGGAGGTCAGGCCCTCCTTCAACCTCTCTGAGTGCAGATTTGACAGAGTCAAAATTCCAGGCACTTTCCAGTGTTTCACTGGATCGTGAAATGACCCTCTGGGGGAAACTCTGGTCTAGTGGCCAAGCCCTGGCTCCAAGGTCTGAGATGTGATGCATGCCCTTGAGGGGAATCACAGAACATCATAAAGAGGTCCTCCAGCTTCATTCTTCACTGAGGAACTTTGGACAGCCTCACGACTCTGCCTTTCCCCATAGCACAGAGCAGGCCTAACAGGGTTCTAACAATTCCACTTCCTTCCTACTTACATCAGGGCTTCTGCCTCTCCACTTCCTCACCTGTGCAATGGCAGGGATAATCACACCTCTCTTCCAAAGGTACCAAAAGCATTTAATGAGAGAATCCATGTAAAGTACTTGGCAGTTGAGAGCGTACGGTATCGCTCAAAAATAGCAACGATCACTATAATGAGAGAGAAGGACCTGAGGCTGTTATTAGATTAGATGGTATGAGGAAATAATAAAATACAACTTAACAAGTGTATATGATGTGCCAGATATTACATTAAGCTTTTTAGGTCATTATCTTTTTAAATCGTTTCATTGATCTCCTGTTATCCCCATTCTATAGATGAGGAAAGCAGAACATGCCCAGAGAGGTAAAGTTATTGCTGCAGATTACATAGAGATGTCTGGATCTTAACCTGGGTCTGTTTAATTCCAGAGTTTACCTGGAATTCTTACCTACAATGCTGTGCCAGCTCTCTCAAATTTCTACCACTTTCTGGAATGCAAAAACTTAGAACAGAGGCTCCTAAGTTGTGACATTCATGCTGAAGTTTATTAGACTTTTCTATTAAGAAGAAGCTGTGTTCAGTGAAAGCCTATTTATTAAAAATGAGCTTGAATAATAATATAATAAATGAAATAAAAAATCATGTCTCTTACTGTCAAGCCAAAGATGGATTATGATGTGTTGGACGAGTACAAATGATTCTATAGTCCTGATCCAGGGAAAGATTTGGAGGCAATTTTGCCTCTTAAGAAAGTATTGTACGACGCTCACTCACAGAGGATTTATGAGAAATGAAATGGAAACTCTTTCAAGATTTTATTAAGAGATATAGTCTTCCTGCATAACTTCTTTCCCTCCTGGACATTTATGAATGCTTGGCTGGAAGGGTGGTCTGGGAGCTTGGTTTTGATATATGTGGTTCCTACGAGAAGGTGCCAAGGGAGACATTTTTCCGTCAAAAGCCATATGCATGAGGATCCTGGAAAGTCTTCCAGCAACAGTGGACACTGGCAATAAAAATGATCTAGGAAGAAAACACGCCGGCAGTGCCAGTCACTGCAGATGCCGAAGGACCAGGGGCCAAACAGGTAAATACCTTCAGAACTTTGTGTGGAAAACAAAGCGGGTTTCAATCAACTTTCTCCCAGATTCAGAGTTTTTCAGGACACAGTCGCAGCTAGAGAACGGCCAGCACAGTGATTTGGTAATACAACCTTCAAGGGCACTGCTGAAACCCACAAGAGGCAGGAAATGAGAGAGGTGTGTGGCCTCACAATCATGGGCCCCACCACACTGGGGCCACTCCACTGCTCAACAGTAGACTGAGGACTTCCCTGGTGGTCCAATGGTTAAGACTCTGCACTTCTACTGCAGGGGGTGCGGGTTCAACCCCTGCTCTGGGAACTAAGATACTACAGGGCCAAAAAAATCCCCAAATAGACTCAGCTTCGCACAATGCCATGGTCAGGATGATCTGAGTGTAACCAGGGCAGCCCGAGTCTCAGCATTCTTTATGGTGTATGCGGTTTGACACTAATCTTGAGAAAGTTCCTCAAAGCAGGAAGAAAAAAATTGTAGTGGAGTATATCAATCAAGCAAGCAAACACAGACACATACACACACACCACTACCATCATCATCAACAACAGAGTGTAACTTTTGTATTTCTCTTTTATCTTTCTTTCCCAATAACCTTCCCCTTCTGAACATAGCACCCACTGATCATTTTTGGTTCCTTCACATCCCTATTTGCCACAGGACTTTTGCACAAGATGTTTGGAAAATTTTTGATTTGTTTTCTTGATGCCTATTCAACTTCTGTTCATCCTTTAGACATCAGTTCTGACAGCAGCTTCTCAGGAAATCTGTGATACCCGACTCATTCCTCCTACATTAGGTTACATTCCTTGTCATCCATAGGCACAGTTTTGTGTTCCTGACACTTACAGGACTTATTATAGACATACTGCATATGTATGTGTGTGATGATTATTTGATTAATGTTTGTTTTCCTACAGGATGAACAGTTTCCAAGGAAAACAACTATGCCTGTTTTCCTTCACCATTTTATTTTTAGAGCTTTTCCTGGAATTGGGCCAGAGGAGCACCCAATAATTATTTGTCAACTAAGTGTTTAAATGTGATTTTGTGATGTATAATAAGAAATATATATATTTCATATTCATCCCCATTTCTGGAGCAGAGCTAACCCCCTTGGAATATGCTAAGTGATGAAAATGATAACAATGTCTAGTTATGTGAATGAGGGGATTTTTGGAAAGTCCCTGAAGATGGGAGCTGGTTGCCAAGGAAACCAACCTGTGGTTAGAGGGTTGGAAACTTCAGTACCACTCCTTCAACCTCCAGGAAGTAGAGAGTGCCTGGAAACTGAGATCAGTCACCAATGGTCAATGATCTACTCAAACATGCCTATGCAATGAAGCCTCCAGAAAAACCCAAAGGGAGAGGGTCCAGAGAACTTCCTGGTTGGTTACTATTGAGGACTGGGGAGAGTGGCTCATCTGAAGAGGACTTGGAAGCTCCACCCTCCCTCCCCATGCATTGTCCTATGGATCTCCCACCTGAGTTACATCCTTTTATGATGAACTGGTAACCTAGTAAGTGAAATGTTTCTCTGAGTTCTGTGTGCTGCTCCACCACTTAGTTGAACCCAAGAAAGAGGCCACTGGAACCTCCAACTTGTAGCCAGAGGGTCAGATGCACAGGAGATAAGCTGGGCTTGTGGCTGGTATCTGAAGTCTATGCGTGGAAGTGAGAGCTGGTGTCAAAGTATTATTTGCTGAGCACATTGCCACTTCCTGGCAAGTGATACCAATGCTGCTTATCTGGAAACCAGATTTTCAGATCCAGTGAACCAATGTGTTCCAACTTAGCTGTACATTATAGAATCACTTGGAAGATTTTTTAAAAATCCAGTTGCCCATGGGGCTTCCCTGGTGACTCATGGTAAAGAATCTGCCTGCCAGTGCAGAAGACACAGGTTTGATCCCTGGCCTGGGAGTCACATGCCATGGAGTTATTAAGCCTGTGTGCCACAGCTATTCAGCCTGTGCTCTAGGGCCCGGGAGCTACAAATCTTGACCCCATGCGCTGCCATTGCTGAAGACTACATGTTCTAGAACTCATGCTGCACAACAAGAGAAGCCACTGCAATGAGAAGCCTGCTTGCTGCAATTAGAGAGTAGCTTGCTGCAACTAGAGAAAAGCCGTGCAGCGATGAAGTCTCAAAAATAAATAAATAGATGAAATTCTGATGCTCACAACACACCCAAACAAATGAAATCCAAATCAGTGGGGGTGGGTCTGAGACGTGAGTATCTGCAAAGTTTCCTAGGTTATTTGTGGACCATAAAGAAAGCTGCTGCTGCTGCTGCTAAGTCACTTCAGTGAGTGCTGAAGAATTGATGCTTTTGAACTGTGGTGCTGGAGAAGACTCTTGAGAGTCCCTTGGACTGCAAAGAGATCAATCTAGTCAGTCGTAAAGGAAATCAGTCCTGAATATTCATTAGAAGGACTGATGTTGGAGCTGAAACTCCAGTGCTTTGGCCACCTGATGCGAAGAACGGACTCATTGGTAAACACCCTGATGCTGGAAAAGAATGAAGGCAGGAGGAGAAGGGGACGACAGAGGATGAGATGGTTGGGTGGCATCACTGACTCATTGGACATGAATTTGAGCAAGCTCTGGGAGTTGGTGAAGGACAGGGAAGCCTGATGTGCTGCAGTTCATGGGATCACAAAGAGTCAGACACGACTGAACAACTGAAATGAACTGAACTGAACTAGGTGATTTCAGTGAGCAGTTAAGGCTGAAAACCACCGTGCTTGCTGGAGTTAATTTTCTCTCCTTCTTCTAGAATAAGTGAGGAGAGATAGGCCAGAAAAAGACTTCTTAAAATATGGCTGCTCAGAAGACATCATAAAGAATCTGCCTTTTC
This sequence comes from Moschus berezovskii, assembly GCF_049115385.1. Classification (NCBI taxonomy): domain Eukaryota; kingdom Metazoa; phylum Chordata; class Mammalia; order Artiodactyla; family Moschidae; genus Moschus; species Moschus berezovskii. The sequence goes on from NC_142474.1 coordinate 14,772,784, forward strand.
CCATCTCTCTTTTAAAAAAATAATAGATATTTAAGAAGTGTAACACAATACACACCACACACACACACCAAATTTCCAGTCTATACTTTGTGATGAGGCTTCTCAGACAGAATGTTCATCAAAATCACGACTTTTGAAATACAGATTGATAGGCTGCACCTCCAGAGTTTCTGATCTGGTAGGTCTAGGGTGGGGTCTGAGAATTTGTGCTCTTGCCAAGTTCTCAAGTGAGGCTGATGCTACCAGTTCAAGGACCACATTTGGCACACCACTGTGCCTGAGGAAAATAATAAGAATGGGAGGAATACTTCCAGCTTCTCTCTTTCCTATTCATTCCCTTGCTGCCAGTGACTTTGTGTGGAATGATGCAGAAAGAAGGAACTCATAAATACCGTAACTCAGCAATTTGTGAGATTTCTCTTTCAACTTATCCCTCACTGACTGTTGGCATTCTGGACCCAGAGGTCCAGGGTCAGGGACCAAGCCTGGCTTTGAACATATATCTAAGGCTCTGATTCTAATAAGATTGTCTGCTCCCCAAACCCCTCAGGTGATTGATCCTGAACACTAGATTTTAGATCCATCTAGAATTTATTACGGAGAAGGCAATGGCACCCCACTCCAGTACTCTTGCCTGGAAAATCCCATAGATGGAGGAGCCTGGTAGGCTGCAGTCCATGGTGTCGCATAGAGTCGGACACGACTGAGCGACTTCACTTTCACTTTTCACTTTCATGCATTGGGGAAGGAAATGGCAACCCACTCCAGTGTTCTTGCTTGGAGAATCCCAGGGACGGAGGAGCCTGGTGGGCTGCCGTCTATGGGGTCGCACAGAGTCGGACACGACTGAAGTGATTTAGCAGCAGCAGCAGCAGAGTTTATTAAGGGACCCAACTGACTATACATAGATCTAGTTCAGTGTTATCAGCAGTTTTTCGACATATCATTCAGTTTCTCATGTCTATTTCTTAATTGGTTATAACTTGGGGAGAGGTGAAAGGTGTAATTAATTTTCACTACTCAAATCCCATCAGCAGCTTGAAATTAACTTAAAACTTTGAGGCTTGTCACCTCTAAAAATCTCTTCATTAATCCCTACATGTGATTGATAGTTTGACTGGAGACCCAAATCTATGGGAAGGAGACACTTTCCTCATAATCATTGAGTTATTAGGCCTAGAGTTAGAGAATTTGCAAGACTATTAGCATTTTTGTAGATCCTAAGTACTCTTAGGGTTGGAAGCTCCACCTCTCAGCATATGAAACATAATACAAACAATTGTCACATAATAATATAACATTACATTTCACATGCATTTACTTAATGATCTCTCATTTTTTATCTTTATGTTTTTGATTCCATCTCTATGTATACACACACATAAACACTACATATGGATGCAATATTTCTATGTTATATGACATATATCCTGCATTATTTATAATATCACATGTTATATAATACATTATATGCTATATGCAGATAATAGATATAATGTATATCTTTATAAGAAAGTTCCTTTCTAGAAAACATTTTCATAGAACTTAAGAAACTCATGAGACCCTAGACTCTCTGTCTTATTGTCTAAAGGATAAAATAAACTTAAGATACAATATTGGTGAGGAAAAGCTTGAGGTTAGTTTAATTTTTACTTCTTTATAGGCAACTATTCTACATTTTGGGAAGTTTTTGGATCTGCTCTTTATTCTTAATGCTTGAATGTACCTAGGTTTGGACCTTCCTATTGCACTGGACTCTTCATCTATCCCCTCAATATGAATGCTGTGACCTTTATTTCTCTTGGAAATTCTCATATATTAAAACTTTGATATTTTTACTCCTAGCATTATTTTTTCCCTGGATCTTTATTAATGGGGAAGAATCCTATTAATAGTTTCACAACATTTTATTAAATAGATAGGCGCTGGCCCTAATGTTATAAACTTCATTTCAGTCACTCAGTTGTGTCTGACTCTTTGTGACCCCATGGACTGCAGCACGCCAGGCCTCCCTGTCCATTACCAACTCCCGGAGTTTACTCAAACTCAGGTCCATTGAGTCGGTGATGCCATCCAACCAACTCATCCTCTGTTGGCCCCTTCTCCTCTCGCCTTTAATCTTTCCCAGCATCAGGGTCCTTTCCAATGAGTCAGCTCTTTGCATCAGGTGGCCAAAGTGTTTGCATTTCAGCTTCAACATCAGTCCTTCCAATGAATATTCAGGACTGATTTCCTTTAGGATGGACTGGTTGTATATCCTTGCAGTCCAAGGGACTCTGAAAAGTATTCTCCAACATCATAGTTCAGAAGCATCCATTCTTTGGTGCTCAGCTTTCTTATAGTCCAACTCTCACATCCATACATGACTACTGGAAAAACCATAGCCTTGACTAGACGGACCTTTGTTGGCAAAGTAACGTCTCTGCTTTTTAATATGTTGTCTAGGTTGGTCATAACTTTCCTTCCAAGGAGTAACTGTCTTTTAATTTCATGGCTGCAGTCATCATTTGCAGTGATTTTGGAGCCCCCCAAAATAAAGTCTGCCACTGTTTCCGCTGTTTCCCCATCTATTTGCCATGAAGTGTTGGGACCGGATGCCATGATCTTAGTTTTCTGAATGTTGAGCTTTAAGTCAAGTTATAAACTTAGACTGCTGTAAGTAACATCTTTGCTTATCCTTCTTTTGAATTATTTCCTTGGAAATTATATTTATTAGGCCAAAGACTGGGAAGCTTTATATAGACTTTCTTGAGACCTCTGGTATCAGAAGACGCCTTTAATGAGGGTTTTCTAAAGTGAAGAAGCAAGTCTTGGGCCAGTGACTATTCCTGGATGGAATTTAGGTCACAAAGACACAGCCCCGGGGTTTTTCTGGAAAGGCAGACTTCCTCTGGTTGGGGCAGTTCAGGTGTACTGCAGACAGACCCTTGTGAGGATAACCCTTTTCTTCCCTATTCTACCTGTCTGGCAGATGATATGCCAGTGTCTGGTCCTCCCAGGGACCTTATGTGAAAGACTTTGCCCTGTGCTGCACTGTTAGAAAAAATAGTGTCTTGAATGAGAAGAAAGCATCTGTGAGATAATTGACTGTGTTGTACCCAGGCCTCCTCTGAATTCCTTGATCCATGAGGAATCTGGACAGCTGTGCCTTTGGAGCTGGGAACAATTCACAGGGCCCATCCCAGCTCATTCCACTGCCTGGACTTGTGGAGCCACAGTGTTGGCTTGCAACCAGCATATCCCTGGCTGTGGGATAGAACAAGGCTACAATTTTTGTTTGTTTTAATAAGAAAAGAGACAAATCACAGGGCTTATTTTGTAAGCTACAGAGGATTATCCAGTGAAAAAGCAAATGGCATTTTCCCAGTGAAGAGTCAGGGTGAGATTGGGATCTACATGATTTATGTCAAATGCTGCTTAGGACTGTCCTTTGATTGCTCCAGGTGAGTAAGTGTGGGTCATGTGAGCAAGCCTGGGATGTCAGTAAAAATGTGAACATACACTGGCCACAGTAACACTGACCTATTAATATCTACCTCCTTGTTTTGTTTTATAATATTTCAGCACCATTGCAACATAGGCATAAGCTGCTAAGGGTGTCCCACTTGCCTGTGTCCCAAGATTGATGTCTACTGCAATATCAATACTATAAGAATTTGGACAGATTTTGCATGCTCAAGAATTCCAGGTCATTTAGTCACCTGTGCTGCTGCTGCTGCTAAGTCATTTCAGTCATCAGTCACCTAGGCAACACCCATTTACTGTGCCCATATTATGGGTCAGCATAGTATGGTGGACAGAGGGTGGACTCTGAAATCCATTTTGACTTCACTGGATCAATTCTCAGGTGTGTGATCTTGAACTACTCACACAGCGTCTTTTAGCTTCAATTTCTGCATCTATGAAGTTTTTATGATCCTTGATCTATGGTATTCATTCAGCTGATAATTAACAGAATCAGACTCAAATACCACACGGATGTTGGAACATCTGGAAATGTAAATATTATTAATGTACCAGAGGTGCTAGTGAAAATAATGGATGACACGCCTGAACAGGCGAAGAATTTCAGCATGGACGTTTTCATTTTAGAAATCAGAAACACGGGATCAAAGAATGACATCTTTAGTGAGCTCATTAGTACACTTGGCACAGTCAAGGATAGATTCAGTGAACTATAAGGTGGTCATATCAATTATAAAAGTAAAATTGGATGTACATGTAAATGGACATAATAAATGGCTGTTGAACAGTTTGTTATGGGTTTAATCGCTTAGTTGTGTCCACTCTGTGAACCCATGGACTATAGCCCACCGGTTTCCTCTGTCCATGAGATTTTCAGGCAAGAATATTTGAGTGGGTTGCCATTTCCTTCTCCAGGAGAACTTCCCAACCCACAGATCAAACCTACATTTTCAGCTTTGGCAGGTGGATTCTTTACCACTGTGCCACCTGGGAAACCTTTATTGAACACTTTATCCAAATGAAAACACAAAAAGAAACATGAACCAAGAAAAAAAGATTATCTAAAAAGCACGGGGCTCTGTCTGATATATATGCGATCGGTGTAACTGAAATCACAGAAGCAGAGGCAGAATCCAAGATGCTCAGAGAAGCAACCTAAGTAAGGAAATGCATGTATGGGATACAGAGTCATGCACACACACACAACATACACATACACACACACAACACACACACATGTACACACACTGTTAAACTATCATAGTCAAAATTTTGAAATTGAAGGATAAAGAAAAAATATTGAAAGAGAGCAGAAAAAAAAGGATCTTTTATATACAGAGGAACAGATATAAGAATTAAAGTCAGCTTACAATCATAAACTACAAAAACAAAAAGAAAATCAAATCACATCCATCAGTTCAGTTCAGTTCAGTTCAGTCGCTCAGTCGTGTCCGACTCTCCGCGACCCCATGAATCACAGCACGCCAGGCCTCCCTGTCCATCACCAACTCCCGAAGTACACTCAAACTCATGTCCACAGAGTCGGTGATGCCATCCAGCCATCTCATTCTCCGTCGTCCCCTTCTCCTCCCGCCCCCAACCTTTCCCAGCATCAGAGTCTTTTCCAGTGAGTCAACTCGTCTCATGAGGTGGCCAAAGTATTGGAGTTTCAGCCTCAGCATCCATAAAGTACTGAAAAACACCAACAAATCAAATGCAAACAAAAACACTATCAGTATAGACTTCTATACCCAGCCCATCTCCCCCAAAATTCAGTAATGAAGGGGAAATAATGCTTTATCAGACAAACAAAAGTGAGGAGAATCCATTATTGGCAAAACTTTGGTATGAAAAAAATGCTAAAAAGTTCTTCAGGGAGAAGAAATATCCTAATCAGAAACTTGGATTTATGCAGAATAAGATAATTGTCTAAAGCAAAAAAAAGGCAGAAATGTATTGTTTCTTTATTCCATTTGTAGAAGTCAATTTATGACAACTATGTAAAGGTTGAAAAGGAAAAATGTGGACTATAATTTTGTAAGATTGTGAAGAAAAAACCAAAAGAAATTCTTTTCATCCTTGTAATAAGCGATGATTTCTTAGGACACAAAAATTACAAAATAAAAAGTTATAAAGTAGACTTCATCAAAATTAAAAGTTGCTGCTCATTTTGATTAACAAAATGAGATAAGTCAAAGTCTAGGAGAAAATATTAGAAAACACGTATTTAATAAAGGATATTCATACTATGTAAATGACTCTGAAAGTTCAGTAATAAAAGCACTCAATTTTAAAAAGGGTGAAACACTTTCACAAACATTCCACCAAAGAAGATAAGACATCAACAAAGAGAGGCTATTAAAATATCATTAATAACTAACAAAATGCAAACTAAAATAACAATCAGACACAGCTATGTACTCATTAGAAATGCTTAAAAGAGCTAATCATAGCATGTGCAGGTATGGATATGGAAGAAAGGGAATTCTCATGCACTGCTTATGGGAATGAAAAATAGTATAGAAACACTGGAAAATTTGGCAGCTCCTTAAGTTAAATATGGGGCTTCCCTGGTGCCTCAGATGATAAAGCATCTGCCTGTAATGCACGAGACCCGGGTTCAATCCCTGGGTCGGGAAGATCCCCTGGAGAAGGAAATGGCAACCCACTCTAGTACTCTTGCTTGGAAAATCCCATGGATGGAGGAGCCTTGTAGGCTACAGTACATGGGGTTGCAAAGAGTCAGACACGACTGAGCAACTTCATCTAAGTTAAATGTACATTACTGTAAGACCCAGTAATTCTACATAAGAATGCTTATATGCACTTTACTTATAATTATCAAATACTGGAAATATGCACTGAAAATGCCCTTCAATTAGTGAATGGATAAACAAAATATGACACATCCATATAATGGAATACTATTCAACAGCAATAAGGGACATACTATTGATATATCCAAAATAATGAATGACCCTCAAATGTTCTTAAGTCAGATTCCAAGGGCAAACTTATGGGGATATAAATCAGGCCAGTGGTTATCAGGGCTTGGGTTGTGGGAGAGGTTTTCTACAAAAAGACACTGTCTTATTTTCTACAAAAAGACCTTTGGGAGTGATGTAACCCTTCCACATTCCCATCATGGTGGTGCTACAGCTTATATGTGTGCCTTTGTCAAAACTTGAGAACTGCTTGCTAAAAAGAAGTTGTAGTGTGCATAAGTTAAACCTAAAGTTTTCCAAATTGCCTCTTTTTCAAGCATTTTAGGATTTTTATTTATCTTTGTTTAACTGGTTTCTAGCTTAACATCTGTGTTTGGAGAACATACTTGACTTCAATACCTTGATTGAGACTTTATGGCACAGCGTCTGGTCTGTTTTGATAAATGTTTCATTTGCACTTAAAATAAATGTGTATTCTGCATTTATTGGATGCAGAACAATAGTAACAAAATAGACCAAAATCTATGTCACTCGTTGTTACCCTCACAAGCAAACAAATACCTAAACCCTTCTAATCACCCACCTTCACCTTTGTGACTTCAACTGTCTGATTCCTTAACAATGGGCATTGGCTTTTGCAGGTCCAGTTTAGACAAAATTAGAAATGTAGTGATGATTCTATGTTTCTTTACTATTGTTTACCCTTTTCCCCATTCCCATCTCCCTTTCTACCTTAGAATAAGAACATATGATATCGAACTTCTGCCTTTAATTCATGGAGAATGAAAATGTGATCAGTCAATGACTCCTGGTTTGTCTTGTAGCAAAGTGGTGTACATTTAAATAAAAGTGCATAGAAATTCCAGTGTTTAACCTAAGGAGATACCTCATTTAAAGAAAGAAGTATGGTTGAAGTTTGACATAAACTCACAACTCAGTTGCATAATTTATACTGCGTCATCTGAAACAATTTGCTCCATCATCCTGTGATTCAATACTTTTTCTCCTGTAAAGTGGGGATTAAAATCCAGACTGAATCACAGGATCATTGTGAGGATCTTAAAAAAGAAGGCTTTTAATACCTCTACCTCCATGCAGTCTGAATACTCGTGAAGGGCTATGTGTAAAGTTAGGATGGCTGGCATTAGATTTCCAGCAGAATTTCTGGGCTGGGATATTGCCTGAGTCTATAGAATTATGTATGTGTGGGGAGAGACTAGGAGCTATCTCATGGGGTTTGATAGAAACTGGAGGAAAAAAATCTCCCCACCCACAAAAAAAGAAAGCAACCACAAATAAAGAAGCCAACCAAACCATGAAACACCTCATGCAATTCCTTCTTTGCTTGAGGCTGATTACTCATAAGTGCATAAGTGCTAGGCCTATTTGCAAAATTTTCACAGCAATGTTTGGAGGTGGGACTCAGTAATCAGCAAACCCCACCCCCACACCCATAGAAGGTATTCACCCCCTCCCTCCCAATCTGAGAATATCTAGAAAAAAGAAAACTTTTTTCTTGAATTAAGACTAAGCAGAGATAATCCCAGAACCAAAATCCCCTTGGCATTGGTCAGGTAAATTCTAGTTCATCTAAACAAACGTGATGTGAGCCCCTGCTGTCTGTAAGTCTATGACAGGCCTTACCACGTGCTTCGGACTCTTAGTGCCTGGCTCTTGTTGTTCAGTCACTCAGTCATCTGACTCTCTGTGACCCACAGACTGCAGCAGGCCAGGTTTCCCTGTCCTTCACCATCTCCCGGAGCTTTCTCAAACACATGTCCTTTGAGTCAGGGATGGCCATCCAACCATCTCATCCTCTGTCATACCCTTCTCCTCCCACCTTCAGTCTTTCCCAGCATCAGGGTCTTTTCTAATGAGTTGGCTCTTCGCATCAGGTGGCCAAAGTATTGGAGCTTCAGCTTCAGCATCGGTCCTTCTAATGAATATTCAGGATTGATCTCCTTTAGGATTGAGTGGTTTGATCTTCTTCCAGTCCAACAGACTCTCAAGAGTCTTCTTCAACACCACAGCTCAAGAGCATCAGTTCTTTGGTGTTCAGCCTTCTTTATGATCCAACTCTCACATCCCTACATGAGTACTGGAAAAAAACATAGATTTGACGATATGGACTTTTGTCAGCGAAGTAATGTCTCTGCTTTTTAATATGCTGTCCGGGATTGTCATATCTTTTCTTCCAAGGAGCAAACGTATTTTAATTTCATGGCTGCAGTCACCATCAGCAGTGATTTGGAGCCCAAGAAAGTAGTCTGTCCTGGAACATATGTCAAAAGGACTTGATAAAGTTTTGATGATTTTGCATTTTGTTTGGTTCACTGAAGCTTTGCTAAACTATGTAGCCATATCTGCAAACACAGGTGATGGGGAGGAGTGATGGCCATGCAGAGAATTGCTTCATCTTGGTGATGGACAGGGAGGCCTGGAGTGCTGTGATGCATGGGGTCACAAAGAGTTGGACACGACTGAGTGACTGAACTGAACTGAGGTCGAATTAGGAAAATATGATAAGGGTCCAAAAATGCATGTTTTCTGTCTTAGCTTTCTTTGTACTGAATGAAAAAAAAAAATCAGAGAATAAAGGAGCATTAAATTGCTTCTGAAAGCGAGTGTGCTAGGTAGAAAAGGTAAGAAGTAGAATACAGACCCAAAATCAGACCTTCTAGGTTTTAATTTCCTCTTGGTCACTAAATAGCTACTTGAGTTAACTTCCCTATGCCTTAGTTTCCTCCTTCATAAGTTGGTGATGGTTGTGGTAGCTATCTTAAAATATATATTGTGAAGAGCGCATGAGTTCTTATATAGAGAGGACACAGAACAGTGTCTGGTACATAGCAAGCACTAGAAGCATTTGCTGTCATGTGATTTCATCCACACTTGACAATAACATTATATGGGAGAAATTTTTATCTATTTGATAAATCAAGTAACTGAAGCTGAGAGAGATGAACTGACTTACCCAAAGCCATAACATCAACACACAGAAGAGCTGACTCTGAATGAAGAACAATGTTTTATTTCCTAAACACAGTAGGACATCTCTAGGAACTAGTAGTTTGGGTTCACCACCAAGTGTAGGAAGGATGCTAACGGTGAGAAGGGGCTGTCGCAGAACAGGGGTGCAACCTCTTGGTTCTGATACTAGCTACTCCAAGGATCTCCAGTTGTCACTCATCTTCTTTGACTCAATTTTCTTATCCAGTTAATAGGAAAGAATGACTGATTTATATTAGGTATTCAGATTTCCTTTCCTTGAGATACAGCTTGATTTTTTTCCTTCTTACCTAGCTGGGAATGGGTGGAAAGTCATTCCAGTTCTCTATCTTTCCTCAAAGACATCAGGGCAGAAGGCCCAAGGAGGACAAGGAATTTGATAGTTCTTTGGTGGCACTAGTGGTAACGAACCAGCCTTCCAATGCAGGAGACGTAAGAGATGCAGGTTTGATCCCTGGGTCGGGAAGATCCCCCGGAGGAGGGCATGGCAATCCATTCCAGGACTCTTGCCTGGAGAATCCCATGGACAGAGGAGCCTGGCGAGCCATAGTCAATGGGGTCGCAAAGAGTCAGACACTACTGAGTGACTTTCCCTGTTACTTTGATGCAAACCAAACTTCTCTGGAGTTGTGATACTGTGATTTATAATAAGAAATATATATTTGGTCTCTGATCATATTCCTGGCAAAGAGCTCCGGAAACCCTTGGACTTTCCAGTGATGAGTGATGAAAGTCTCTTTGTTATGTTAATGAAGACTTTTGGAGAGCACTTTTGGCAACCCAAAGATGGGAGTTGTTTGCCAGGGGAGCCAATCATGAGGTTAGAGGGTTGGAACTTTCAATAACCAACCCTAACCCCCTCAACCTCCAGGGAGCACAGAAGGACTGGAGGTCAACTCAGCTGCCAATGTCGATTTATTTAATCAGCCATGCTCATAACAATGAAGCCTCCATAAAATCCCCAACAAAGGATAGGGTTTGGAGGCTTCTGGGTTGGTGAACACATGGAGATTCAGAAAGAGTAGACAGGGCATAGCAGCCCCACACACTTTCTCCATACCCTGTGCTACGCAGCTCTTCTGTCTGGCTGTTTCTGAGCTGTAGCTTGTATCATGAACTGGTGATCTAGCAAGCAAAATGTTTCTTGGAGTTCTGTGAGCTGCTCTAGCACATTAACCAAACCTGAAGAGGGGTGGGCTCAGGAACCTCTGATTTATTGCTGGTTGATCAGAAACCCCGGTTGATGACTTGGGTTTGTGACTACCATCTGAAGGGGGTGGGGCTGAGACTTGTAGGACTGAACACTTAACCTGTGAAATCTGATACTACCTCTGGATAAATACTGTCACAATAGATTTGAAAGGTAGGATACCCAGGTCGTGTGTTAAAAATTGCTTGTTGAAATCTAGAAAAATAGTGCAGATGAACTTACTTGACAAACAGAAATAAAGACACAGACACAAAGAACAAATGTATGGATCCTAAGAGGGAGAAGAGGGGTGGGATGGCTTGGGAGATTGGGGTTGACATATATACACTACTGTGCATGCAATAGATAATTAATGAGAACCAACTGTATAGCACAGGGAACTCTACTTAATGCTCTTTGGAGAAATAAAGGAGAAGCAAATCCAAGAAAGAGGGGATATATGCACACATGTGGCTGATTCACTTTGCTGTATAGCAGAAACTAACACAACATTGTAAAGCAACTATACTCCAGTTTAAAAAAAAACAACAGAGTGTTGGTAGGAGAACTCCCCCTCCCCCAGTCCTGTTGAGTTGGTCTCAGAACACAAGAGGGTAGTAGCTGGTGCTTTGGCCTGCTCCCAGGGGTCAGTGGCATTTCTGAATAGCGTTCTAGGTAGCAACTTCGTAAAACTTAAGAGTCTCTAATTTGTCAACCCACATTCCTTAACACCTTGTTCTAACTTTATACCTCTACAAGTCCAAAGACTATTTTATTAAATTAACCTGGATCTAGCTAATTATTTTGAATTTAATGTCAAATTTTCTTAAGGGATATTAATGGATTATTCATCTCTGGCAACTCCAGCAAGCATACCTGCTGAGATAAAACGGGTGGGGGTGTGTGCATGCATATGTGTGCACACATGTAATGCCTGCAGGATTCAATTATATTTTGCCAAAGTTATAACCTAAAAGCAAGGTTTGTTTTTCCACTCACCCTCGTAAAAGCATCAGATTACCTTCTTTTGCCAACTCGCAATGACATTTCTGGGTAAAATGTAAAAATCAGGTTCAATTACGGGAGAGAAATCATCGACATGTGCTAAAATGAGGACATTTCCATTTCAGCAGGACTAATAGTTCTCAGTTGTTAACGACATAACCTTAAGAAAGCCCTTTACTTTCCCTGCTAGAGACAGGAAGGAGTAAGGTTGTGTCCCAGGCACTAGTAGAGAGAAGATTGGTCTTGAAGCCTATACAATGTGGCTTGAGTGACAAGGGTAGTGCTTTTCATGAAAGTGCTTTTATCTATGACTCAGGAAAAAATATACTCCTGAAACTGGGTGACCTGAACTTTTAACATGAAGTTGATGAGCTGTGCCTCGTTAGGAAAGTCTAGAGGGCTTATACTGGCTTCCCAGGTGGTTCAGTGGTGAAGAATCTGTCTGCCAATGTAGGAGATGCAGGAAATGCAGGTTCGATCCCTGGGTTGGGAAGATCCCCTGGAGTATGAAATGGCAACCCACTCCAATGTTCTTTCCTGGCAAATTCAATGGACAGAAGAGCCTGGCAGGCTACAGTCCAAGGGGTTGCCAACAGTTGGTCACGACTAGACAACTGAGCATGCATGCATGCAGGGTGGTTATGTAGTTTATCTTCCAAACCAGGACACTTTTCAGAATAAAAGGTGATTCTATTAATGACTACATCGGGAGAAATGGGCATAAGACCACGATTGTCCTTGACAACTTAGTATGTATGTTTTTCCTACATAAAACCTTCTACTGCCCTTCCTGTACCTTCTCATATCCCAAGTATCTGACCTAAATTGCAAATCCAAGAAAGCTGAACCTGTGCAAGTTTAGTCAAACTGTCTGAGTACTGGGTATTCTGGCGGTGGTTGTGGGGGTAGAAAACCAGTTTTAACACCAGGAGATTTATAGTACACATTTGACCATGACCTTTCCAAGCAAAGTCAGGCACCCAGAGTGGTCACATATCCTCTGAAGTATGTGGAATGTTGGCAACCAGACCCAAGCAGTTTACACATGTCATTTGCATGGTCTTTGGTGGGTGAAGGAGGGTGTTGGGATCCAGGACAAGAAGGTAGGAGACCATCAGAAATTTCCTGGTCTTTGCTGAAAATAGAGGGCCCCATTTGGGTTTCTGCAGCTCCAAACCACATTTTAGGCTTGCTGTGCAGAGCAGTTCCACAGGGATCAGAAGGCTTGTGTTACCAGAGTTCAGCAGGCAGGGCAGGAAAATCAATACCCTACTGCTAAAGGTTAAGAGTTTATCCTGCTGAAAATAAATTAAATAAATAAATAAAATGAAGGTTTGGCTTTTCTGCGGGCCTTCAAGGTGACTGGGAATGGGCTTCATTCTTTGGGCTCCAGCTTTTAGGGTCTTGGTGGTGGAAGTGTACATGAGTCAGAAAAAAAAAAATCTGTCAGAAACAAAGACTTTGAAAGAATCAGAGTCACAGACTCATGGAGGCTGGGCCTTTGTATCACCTAGTTTAACCTCTTTAACTGACAGACAAAAATGCTGAGGTTCTGGACAGAGGGTCAAGGAGCCCCAATCTGTTACTGTACAATATGGGAATGCTCTAGATACCAAAGTATTCTGGGCCTCAGGACATTCTCCCATAATGTATTTATTTAAGGCAACAATATCCACTCCCTTCTCTGCCTTCCATTTAGCGCCTTTGTGTCCTTTGCAGAATTGTCACACATTTCTTTCTTGGGTATTAATGGGACTCATTTCTGGATCTTTTGTTGGTGGTAACAAAAGAGAACTTCTTTTCCCTTGGGGTAACTGAGAGAACAAATGTGAGTGGGGAGTTGGTGGCAACCACCTTGCCATCGACATGACACCAACCGAGAGGAAAGCTGAGACAAGAGGGAAGGAAGAGAGACTAGCATCTAGCACTATGATGGGAGTTTATCCATACAGCCACACATGGTTCACTAACCTTAAAGTGTTTGTGGAATTTGCGAACACATTCCCTTTTCAGTTTGAACTATTTTGAGCTGGCTTTTCTGTAATAACCAGAAGAAACCGACTGACACAGAAAGATGGCAATTCACCCAGGGTCACATAGTAAATCAGAACTTCCCAGGTGGCACTAGTGGTACAGAATCTGCCTGCCAGTGCAGAGATGTAAGAGACATGGGTTCGATCCCTGGATTGGGAAGATCCCATGGAGGAAAAAAATGGCAATCCACTCCAGTGTTCGTGCCTGGAGAATCCCATGGGCAGAGGAGTCTGGTGGGCTATAGTCCACAGAGTCGCAAAGAGTCAGACAGGATTGAAGAGACTTAGAATGTACACATGCATGCACATAGTAAATAAAATTTCCAGTACTTAAAAGCTTTTTTTTCTCAAGTAAAATTATTTTTCCTATATACTTCTATCTATCTTCTGGAATACATATGTAAATGGATAGCAGGTGAGCTTACCCAATGTTCACTGACTGCATTGATAGCTAAACCAGAGCGTGCACTGGTAGAATGTTTTAATGCTTCTCTGATGTGATGGTCCTTTTCTTCTTAAACTCTTCTTAGAAAGCAAGAGAGTAAAGAAAAAAGCAAGGATAATTTTGTTTTCTTCCAAATCCAAATTGGAGTATCCTGCCTAGTTATGATACGGGACACCACATTCAACAAAGATCTTGCAAAGGAATTCAATCTGCTTAGCTTGGAAGAGGGAAAACCCAGGAATCATACATTGACTGAATATTTATCAAACTCTGACTATGAGAGGAAGGACAGTCACGTTCCAGATATTCCCAGAAGTGGAGTTAAGGTTAAGGGTGGGGAAATATGGGGATATGGGTTTTGAATCAACAATAAATTGTTTATCAGTTAGAGCTGTCCAATAACTTACAAGATAAATCATGATTAGTTTTGTTTAAGAGGAAATCTTCAATTTGATAAAAGTATATATTCATAATCTTTCAAAACTCTTCCCACTCTTCCCAACTTCTTACTGTAGAATTCTAAGAGATAGGTGGTAAATATTTCAGGACAAGGTTACAGGAAATTAGCCAGGGGTATACATGGAAGGAGTGTGACTCCTAGGAAGGCTGATTAGAGATGTTTTATGTGGGACATAAGCTTGCCTTCTATCTTGTATTCAAAAATTCTCCAGTCTCCATTAAATATCTAGAATAGGTCCTTTTCTCTTGAAGTGGAAAAGTGTGTTCGTCACTCAGTCGTGTCTGATTGTTTGTGACCCCATGGACTGTAGCCCATCAGGCTTCTCCGTACATGGAATTCTCCAGGAAAGAATCTTGGAGTGGGTAGCCAGTCCCTTCTCCAGGGGATCTTCCCGAACCGGATCAAACCTGGGTCTCCTGCACTGCCGGCAGATTTTTACCTGGGAAGCCCATTTCTCCTGAAGGGTTTCTAATAAACATTGAAGTTATTCTATCCTACTCACTGCTCTTGTGTTTGATTTATATTAGCAGAGTAACTGACAAAGATAAAAAACAAGCAGAATGGCCATGAGTGGTGGAAGCATTACTGGTGTATAGAAGAAAAAATATGACTAGTGGTCAGACAAACATGAGTTCAAACCCAGACTCATATACAAAGCAAGTTCACCAACTAAAGGAACATTTTTTTTTTTCATTAGTAAAGATAGAACTAATATATTTCTGTGTGTAGGGAAACTTTAAAAAATAAATATCATGAACATATATAGAAAATACAGAAGCGAAATATTTCCTTCTATGCTAATTTTAATCCTTAGAGATAAATTCTTAACATCTTTAATAATTTTCTTCATATTTTTAAATGTGTATAGATAGGCTTGGTCTTTTACAAAACTTGAATTATGTGTATTTTATTTTTTATTTAGCTTTTGCATTTAAATCATATCAGAATTTTCCAGATCTTTAGGTATTGTTTTTCTTAATTGAAGTATACAGCTGACTTACAATATTATATTAGTTTCAGATACATAACCTGGTGATTCAATGTTTTTATAGATTATACTCCAAAAAGTTATAAAATCTGACAATATTTCCCGTGCTGTACGTTACATCCTTGTATCTTACTTTAGTCTTTTTAGTGTGTACTTGTTAATTCCCTTTTCCTATCTTGCCCCTTCCCCCATTACCCGCTGCACTGATAAAAATAACCACTTGTCTGACCTCTGTGTCTGTGAGTCTGCTTCTGCTTTGGTACATTTGCTCATTTGTTTTATACTTTTAGATTCCATACATAAGAGGAAACATGCAGGGTTTATCTTTCTCTGAGTTACTTCATTAAACATAATACCCTTCCAGGTCCATCCATGTTGTTGTAAATGGCAAAATAATACCAATAATTCCAATCTATTAATGTTTGTTGAAGCTTTATCTATGACCTAGCCCATAGCCAAATTTTGTAGGTACTTCAAGTGTATGTTAAGGTAAAGTGTCTTCCTGAACTATTGTGTGTAATGCTCTCTATATGCCAATTTAACTAAAGTTTTAATTATGCTTTTTAAGTCCTCTGTATCTTTTATCATTATTTAGTTGCTTCCAAATGATTAAATTTAATTGGGATTCATTGCATATTTCATTTGCTATAATTACTTCTATATCATAAGAATTTTATTTTCCTGAAATTTCTAATAACTCAATGGAAAACATAATAGTCCTAGTGGAACCTTTAACCCTCTCACTCCACTTCCATCCCTGCCACCATTTCCCCAGGTCTGTTTAGGCTTTTTAATTTTCTTAAGCATGTTTGGCATGCTTCATGTTTTTCATGAAAAATAGTCTTTTCTTTGACGTTAAAATTTGTTTACATCTAAGGATGCATGAGATTCTTACTATTTATTCAATCTAATATCTGGTATTAAATACTTTTTACATTTAATTTTATATATTTGCACTGTTGTTTTCTTCTCTTTCCCTTTCTCTCTTAGGTAAGGATATATTTATGTGTGGGTGTATAAGTATATATATATATATATATATATATATAGTTTTCTTTGTTTAAATTTTAATTCATTGGTCTCCACTTTTATATACTTCATCTTTCTTATTTTCTTTAAACTTACCTTGTTGTTTTAATACTAATTTTTTAATTTAAATATTTAGGTCATATTGTATTCTTTTTTATTCAATAAAAACAAATACATATGTGACTTAGCCTGAGAGACGGAGAAGGCCACTCCAGTACTATTGCCTAGAAAATCCCATGGATGGAGGAGCCTGGTGGGCTGCAGTCCGTGGGGTCACTAAGGGTCGGACACGACTGAGCGACTTCACTTTCCCTTTTCACTTTCACACATTGGAGAAGGAAATGGCAACCCACTCCTGTGTTCTTGCCTGGAGAATCCCAGGGACGGGGGAGCCTGGTTGGCTTCCATCTATGGGGTCACACAGAGTCGGACACAACTGAAGTGACTTAGCAGCAGCAGCAGCAGCCTGAGAGAAGAGCTTTGGTTATAGACCTTAATTCTTTCTTTCTTGAAAGAATTACTTGGAATATTTTAATGCCAGCTTACATAAATTCTTAATAATTACTGATTATTAAGTTTAGATTAACGATCTTCTTAATCCAGTGAAGTAATCTTGTTCTTGCAATACAGACCTCTTAGAGTCTCTGCTTTTGCATATTTACTTATGCTGGGTGAATTTCTCCAAGAATGTAGTCACTTTTACTTCCTACTAAAAATTACCCATCTATTTGGGTCAATACAAAATAGAGTTTCCTTCTTCAATTATTTCCTGACTAAATCAATTGAATGAGATCTTCTGCACGTTTGAGCAATTTGTTAATTACTAAATCTGATTATGGCACCTACCTTGTCATATTTTATGTATTTTTGAGTTGGTGAATTTTAGTCTTCTTGAGGGCACAATGAAATAAAAGGAGTGGGAGATTCTACATAATAAGTCCTCAGCTATTTGTTGAATCAGAGTCAATAGAGTTCAGAGGATCTTTGTTCCTAAATGAAAATAACTTCCCCACAATGTTATACCTGGAATATAGACCCTAGAATTGGTGGATTTGGTAAGTTAAAATGGATTAATTCAAAACTGTTCTCTATACAAGTGGAGAATGCTGCAGTTAATAATGAATAGGACTACTGGGCAAAGAGAAATTGGAGCCACCTGTTCCAAGTTACCCTTTCACCTCCTCCTCTGCCTCTTTCTGGGTCTCAGAAACACCTCCTGTATCTTGCTTCCTCTACCAGTAAGCCTTCCCCGGGGGAGCGCCAATTCTTAAGGCAATTTTCCAAGACCATTTGCGGAATTGGCTAGGGCTTCAGCTGCGCCGTGAAAGGGCATTTATTCTGGGACCTCAAAATGGCGTTTGAAGGAGACTGCTGAACTTGTTTCAAAAATAGATTCTATATTCATCAGCTTTATTGCTTCAGGTACAAATGTTAAACCTAATAGTTCATCTAAAATAATGCGTGTTTGTGTGTGTACATGTGCACACTCTGAGTTGGGTGTTGTTTTTGTAAGTTTCTGTGGATATTATGACCCTTCCACAGACAAACTAGGAATGTAGTGTTATATCCTGAGTCACATGTCTGTACAAGCAGCTATTTGCGTTCTCCTGCTAGATCATGTGCCAAAACCATAATGTCCTACATTCTAGAACCTTGCAATGCAATAAAATACTCAACTATACTTTGAAAAAATTAGAAGTTTTATTCTGTATATGTATATATCAGGTTGTTGTTTAGTCGCTAAGTCATGTCAGATTCTTCAGCAACACCATGGATTATAGCCCACCAGTCTCCTCTGTCCCTGGGATTTCCTAGGCAAGAATACTGGAGTGGGTTGCCATTTCCTTTTCCAAGGGATCTTCCCGACCTTGGAATGTGGGCCCATGTCTCCTGAACTGGCAGGCAGATTCTTTAACAATCAGCCACCAAGGAAGCCCATAAACCAAGTTTAGCCTCAATATACTTGAATTTTTCAACTTTGACAATTTCAGGCTACTATTTTTGAGACAGAAGAGAATTAGCAGGATTATACTAGGTTAGGGAGAGTCTTACCTTCCAATATAAGATTTTAGGATTTATACTTAGGATGTAGTAGAGCTAATCTCATAGGGTGACGACGTCATGTGCTACCCAAACTGGGACAATTTTGAGGGTGAAAGAAGGACTGCAAGTTTAAACGCATTTGCCTTGGGAAAAAGTGGCTTATGATTACTTTCCATTCTGAGTGATGAGGGAATTAGACATTCTTTATGGATATACCTGGGTTCTAGCCATATTTTTGCTGCATCCATGGAAGCTTGTGTTCCAGGCATGAAATGACAAATATTTGGCACCTACAATAATACTTTCCTCTCTTGAATTCATAGCATATGTCTTTCATCAGTCATGTTCTTTCACATTGATCTTTAGAAAAGATTGAACTTGTTTCTATGATCAAACAAATTTGCTAAGACATTCCTATTTTTTTTTTTTTTTTGGTGAAGGTTGAGACTGACAGAGGCTCCCTCTTAGGTAATTAGGGAGTTTTCGAAGTGGTTCAATGATCTAGGTTATAGCAGTGAGCCCAGCAGTTGGGCCAATATTCAAACAAGGATCAAAAGAAAAATGGGAATCACATTATACTTTATTTCAAGCTAGGCAAATGTGTGAAACTTCCCCTCTGTTCAAATGCTGAATTTATTTGTAAAAAGATGAATTTACAAACTTTTTTTTTAGGCTTGGAGACATAAATGGGGCCTTCTTCTTCAGGCTCGCTAAATCCTAAATGGCCAAGCGTCCATGTCAGGGCCGGTCTTTCCTAATTAAGGGCAAAGCAGAGAGCTGGGCATGATAAGGTAGGTCCTGCTTAGTCTGTTCACCACATAGGAAAACACAAATATGAAGATTTTCCCTGCCTTCAGCTTTCTAAGCACTGTATTACTATCTACTGGAAAACTTTCTCCAAAGAACATCATGGACTCTGAACATTCAGGTTAAAGGGTCTTTAACGATAGAGGTGGAGGAGTGGTAATTAAGGGTAGAGAGAGGGCAGAATTAAAGTGGAGGTTGTAAGAGATGCAGGTTCAATCCCTGGGTTGGGAAGATCCCCTAGAGGAGGGCATGGCAACCCACGCCAGGGTTCTTGCTTGGAGAATCCCCATGGACAGAGGAGCCTGATGGGCTACAGTCCAAAGGATCACAAAAAGTCAGACACAACTGAAGTGACTTAGCATGCATGCATATATCCCCAATCCCAAGGGTTAAGTTATGAATTTGAGGTGAGGAGTAGAAGTGTCTCTTCTCCAAGAAAGATATTGACTTTATTCTAAGCTCAGGGAAACACTGGGGTTATGATTGGTCTAAATGACCAGGAAGATCAATATTGGCTCAAAATGTGAAGAATATTGAGTTTGCTTGTGTTGGGGTATTAGGGACCACAGCCCTAAACAGTTAGGCGCAGATGATCTTGGGATCTTGGGGGCAATTAGGTAGATGTCACATGAAAAAAATATTACAAATGTTGAATCTGTTGATTACTATTAAGTCTAATTTGTCATTGTTAGTGTGATATTAACACAATCTTATTTGAATTTTGTTTATGTACCAGAATATTCTTCCTCTCCGTAGTGAAGGAGAACCACTTCTGAAGCTTGGTGGAAGGGCTTCTCTGAAAAGAATCAGTACTCATAATGTACTCGACTTGCCACCACAACCAACAGTAATGGAGAAACACCACTGCTGGTGTGGTTATCCTGAGACTTGCCAGATTTGGATCAAGGCATTCAACTGCTTTCTTTGACCCTGGTCTGCTGAACCAAGATTGTAAAGAATTGAATGTAGCCAAAGCCAAGATTGTGAGTGTCATTGGGACATCACAATAAAGATTCCCTTCCTAATGAACCCTCAACAGGATCCAGTAACTTTTTCTCCCTCTGTTCTGTCCCCAGAGACCTTGTCCTGCCCCATGCACTCATAATCTGAGTCAACTCAGGGTGCCTTCTCTTCTACATGCCTGCCTTAGCAGCAAGGCTTTCACCAGGGATAGAACATGGGTTTCATTTAACTGTGATCTATTGGCACTAGCTGTATAAAATAATAAAGTAAGAAAATCCCTGTGGCTATGTCTGGTCTGGATGTGAAAGTGCACGCTAATTGGTTAATTAGAAAAGTCTGCTTAGATCCCTGCTTGGAAACAAGTAGTGTCACAAGTGCTGGGTGTTGGCCATCCTTTGCCTGGACACATCAAATGACTCCTCTCCCCATCACAGCAAGCTCTGGCGTAAACAAGTTGGGCTGCAGCATCAGATATGCTAAAACCTGAACATGAGCAGCTAAGAATTTTGGGCCACAGGTTTGCAGAGATTACCACAACATGGGCAGTTGGCCAGTCCCAGACACAAAATAGAGACCGAGGGGCTGGCCTGTACAAGTTCCAACACCCAGAGAAGATTCTGGAAGCAAGGACTCTGGGGTGCTGAGAACTGTTTCCAGGAACACCCCTGTATCAGAAAAACTCTAAGTCAACCAGACACAGATGTTGATATCTGGGCAGATTTCCTATTCACATGGAGCTTGGGGGCCTGGGGAGAACCTAGGTCATAGAGAAAGAGCTGGGAGGCAAAGACAAGAAAGTTAGAATCCAGGGTTTCAGACCTCTAAGCTGAGCTGTCACTATGTACTGTACTCTGCCCGGTCATGTCTGACTCTTTGAGACCCCATGGACTGCAGCCCACCAGGCTCCTCTGTCTATGGAATTTTCCAGGCAAGAGTACTGGAGCAGGTTGCCATTTCCTTCTCCAGAGGATCTTCTCAACCCAGGGATCAAACCTGCGCCTCTCACATCACCTGCACTGGCAAGCGGATTCTTTACCACTAGCACCACATAGGAAGCCCTATCAGACCTCTAAGAGAACAGGGAAATTTGGAGCCTGAGGTCCCTTGTACAAGCTGAACTAGCATGGTAAAAAGATAAGCTTCAGGGATTCAGATGTGTCTCAACAGAATGAGGAAGACGTGTGTCCAACATGAGTATCCTGTAACAAACAGTCTGGATGTCTCACCTCGCCCAAGACACAATCAGGCAAGCTCTGTCGGTGAATAGCTCAGTACATTAGCTTAAAGGAGTGAGACTTATAATCCAGGTTCCAGAATATTTAATCAAAATTGCACCCAAACCTTACTCTTTCTTAGGACCCTGAGAACCTCATGCAAATCCCCTCAAAATGTACAGTCAAGATATCCAGATATAAAATTACTATTTAATTGATCATTTTAGTCATTGCCATTGCAAGCTATGTATTACAATGGACACTTCGGATAAACTGTTGACATCTTTCCCCTCTAGTTTGCTTTTTATCCTCCAGAAAAAATTAAGAAGTGGGTGTTGGAGAAAAGCAGAATGAAAGACTTTGCACATTTTTCCAATGCCCCAAAGCTCTGGTTCACAGTTTCACCTTGTACAACGGTCGTAAAGTCAAATAGTCCCATGGCAACCTGAGAAAGATCGTTCTTTTCCTATCAAACCGAGATCCTATTGACACTCAGATCCTCAGATTCATCCCTGAATTACTACCTTTGAACTGAGCACTTCTTTGACAACCTGGGGGTTTCCTGGGGTTTTTCATCCCTTTTTAAAAATATCGATTTTGGAATTTTTAACTAGGTTTGTGCCTCTGATCTTTTCTCAGCATCTGTAAAATCCTTTATTTCCCACAAGTTTGACAGAAGCTGACTGTTGGAGATATAAAAGGATCAGGACAGACGGCCTTAAAAAAAGTTACCCATAAGTTTATCTCAAGAGAAGGTTGGGGCAAAGACTGAAAGTGTTACAATGCATGGGAACCAGATGGAATTTGGCTGGCTGAGTCCTCCAGCCGGTACTGAGAGAAGTAACTGCAGAAAGAGTCAGTAAAAGGCTCTTTCCTGATGCTCTCCCTTGAACCCTCATTTGGCGGGACTGCTGTTATTAGCTGGCTCCCAAGAAGTCACATTGTTAACAAGAGGCAAGAGGAATATATGGTGGCCACAAGTCTAAGAGAAGGAAATGGCAACCCACTCCAGTGTTCTTGCCTGGAGAATCCCAGGGACGGGGGAGCCTGGTGGGCTTCCATCTATGCGGTCACACAGAGTCGGACACGACTGAAGTGACTTAGCAGCAGTAGCAGTAGCAGCACAAGTCTAAGATGTGTTTTCATTTGACTTTGAAATAGGTTCTTGCTATTCTTGCTATGTCGAGAAAAGCTAAAACAGGACACCATTATTCTAACCTTGAACAGTTGGTCACTGCCTGCCTGTTCTCCAAAGCAAACTGAATATCAGTAACCAAATTATGCAAAGGATCATACAAGAAGTACTGTCTTGAAGATACCTTGTCTCCTGTTCTTATTCTCATTCCCCGTGGCAGTCTTCCTTGGTGTCTCATTTCATTATTCCTGCCAAAGGCTGCCCCCTCTGATGCCTGCAAGGGCACAGAGAGCTTGGGAGCAACTCAGCCCCCACATGGGGCAGGCTGTAAGTGTCCCGGAGTCAACAATCCCTTAACAGCCCTCAGTCAGTGGGAATGATTTAAAGTATACAGGAGGATGTGTGTCAGGGAGTGTGAGTCAAACTTAGGTCTGTATATCAAAAAGTCTCTGCAATTACAATAGCTGGGCTGTAAATTTGGTTCTAATTTTCCTAGAGGAAAAAGCAAAAAGAATGGGTTTTCTTAAAAGCCCAGAAAATTAAAGGCATGATTGTATATGCTTTTATAATTATATGATTTATATTTATGATTGTATATGATTTATAATGTTTCAGTTACTTATTTTTCTGGCTCAGTTTTGGCCCAGTTCAAAACATCTTCACTGTTTCATTTGTGACTTCCTTATTTAGGGTGAGTTCCTCCTCTCTTCCCTGCTGGGAAAGCAAAGATTTCCCCAATTTTAGGACCTATTTTGTTTGTTTCCATAGTTACTGAGGGTATACACACACACACACACAAATACATACTGAGTTCTGACACTATACAATAACCTTTATGATTTTAAAGAAATGATAATTTTTAAAAAATATTTTACTCCTTCCTGTGACTATGTCAGACTTTTGGCTCAAATAGTCATTATTAAGGCAGGTCATAGGGAGATGTATTATATAAAGCATCAAAATTAATAAGTTATAGAGTGGGTCTGTTCTAAAAACTGATCATTGGCATCCTTTAACTTAATAAATTATTCTTAGTTCAAATAACTCTATACCCAAAAGACAAAACAAATACGAATTTCAATAACTAGTGAAGATAAGGATCATAAATCTTCTGCAATTTCTTCTGGAAATGAATTTTTTGTAAGATTTACTATGTTTATCTCTTACTATCAAAACCCGAAGTTTAAGATGCAAGTTCTTAAAATGAAGTAGGAGAGGAGTTTTCAAAATTTGGTTCAGCACACAGTAGGTATCTTAGCTTCTGAAAAAGACTCCTTTAGCTCAGACATTGTCTGTGGAAGTCCACTTCACGGGAGAGAGGGCTCATTCATCTCCAATGAAAGATAAACTAAACCAGAGATGGTCAATTGAAGTTACATTTTACAACAGGGCTGGAAGTACCCAGTAAGTTTTCAATCAAACTTCCCATTTTCATAACTAATGTTGCTAAATTCATCAGGCTGCATCCCCCTTGCCAGTCCCCAATTACTATCACCACCACCCACTGCAGAAGGTTAAAAACCTAAGCTCAAACCTTTCTAGCCAAACAAGCCTTGGACCGACAGTGCATCAAATCAAAGCTTTTCAGTCTATGAAGTTTGAGGACCCTGGATTATTACAGCTACAGATGTGAAAACCATCCATTTGTGCACTAACAATAAGCATCTTTGGTAATATTTTTCTTTACTTTCTAGCATGTTTCTTGCTTGCCCATGGGAATACATTCACTGATTTAAGATCAAAGTCAGCTTGCAATTTGGAGAAAAACAGAAGAAAATAAAAACTTTGGGTACAGAAATAATGCCAACCAACATAGTTAAAATGAGACCAAATTCATACATTTCTCCAAACTGCTTTATAATGCTACTTGCAAAACAATCCCTGGGAAATAAGCATGCTTTTTAGAAGAAAGGATGGCTTCCGTGTGGTAGTTGGTTCAGTTAGATGAACTTTAATGTTCCTTCCAAGTTTGTAATAATTCTTTGTTCAGGCAATGTGTTTCTTTGGGCAAGGCTGAGGAAGTGGTGTGGACTGCAGTTTACTTAACAAATAAATTCCTACAAGAGGGATAATTTGGGGAATCCAGTTTCCTAGACTCAACAATGACATGAAATATGTTTATATTAGCTACATGGGAGAATTTCCTCAAACTGCCACATGTGTATAGGAAAATGCTATTTTTCTCTTAGAAAATGGAAAGAAAGCTCAAGTGAAAGTTTTAATCACAACTAGAAAAAATTATTAGGGTATAACTGTAATATTTCTAATTGACCTTATTTGATCCCCTAAAGGTATCGCTGTATGTTTCTCTAAAAAGTGATTCAGAAGTGAGGCAGGGTGTACCACTTGGAAGAAATCACACACACACACACCTTCCAGGTGATTCCTTCCAGAAGAAACCTTTTGGTAACAATAATATGATTCTTAAAGAAAGTATTAAGTTTTCAAAAAAGCGCACCTCCTCTGTGACAGTTTGAGTTATGGAAATGCCTATCATCAGGAGAAACTAAGAGTTCTCAAGGATATAGCAATTTATCGGAAAGGATATACAGCAGAAAGTGACTTCATTGATGAAAGATTTACTGATTGCTGCAGAAAAACTATTCATGCAGTGACATTTGAGGGGCTCTGACTTGTAGGCTGCACCAGATGCTACCTTTACATTGGCTAGTAATTCTTTCATAGAATTTGGGCAATCAGCACCCTACTGTTACTGATATTTCAGCTGTTAAAAGGAGGAATAGTTGAACTAGTAAGGCAAGAAACTATTAGGCCATTGCATTTTATTTTCTGTAAAATAGAGGTTCATTTATTGAGGTTTGATGGGCAAAGAGCAAAGACAGTATAGCCTTGCTTTTGCCTCACCACTGGGTCCCAGTTTAGCATGTCGATGCACACTTGAGTCTCTAAAGTTTGGTTTTGCCTCCTCCTGAAAATAGCAGAAATATGAAAAAGTACTCCTTTTGTTCAGCTTCCCAGGTGACATAGTGGTAAAGAATCTGCCTGCCAATGTGGGAGATGCAAGAGTCCTGAGTTCGATCACTCGGTCGAAAGATCCCCTGGAGTAGGAAAGGGCATCCTGCTTCAGTACTCTTGCCTGGAAAATTCCATGGACAAAGGAGCCTGGTGGGCTACATTCCATGGGGTCCCAAAGAGCTGGAGGTAACTGAGCACACATTCTTCTTGTATTGAGTCTCACCACTTGACCACAATTATGGGGTTTCTGGTGCCTAGAAGAGGCACTGAAGAGCTAGTTTAGGTTTCTGAGGTCTCTGGAATCTTTATGAGATACCCACGATAATGTTTTTATTACCTATCTATCTGCTATAAGGGCTTTTAGGCTTCAACATATTGCTTCTTTGTACTTAGAAACAGAGGAGAGATTGAGATCAGCCAGCTCTTTCTCTCAAACATGTGTAAAGACTTACTCACAACAAGATTGCTCTTTTAAAGCAAAATTAAAACTGTTTTACCAATGCCTGCAATATTCCATATACCCAGCTTGCAAATTCCGACCCATATGAATTCCTCGGAAGCCCCATGAGAGTTGGTAAACAAAACTGAAAAAATAAGAGAACACAATAAAGGTAGAGAGAGGTACTAAGTTATAGATTAAACAGTAGCTATGGTTTCAAATCCTGAGAGATGATGCTGTGAAAGTGCTACACTCAATATGCCAGCAAATTTGGAAAACGCAGCAGTGGCCATAGGACTGGAAAAGGTCAGTCTTCATTCCAATCCCAAAGAAAGTCAATGCCAAAGAATGCTCAAACTACCGCACAATTGCACTCATCTCACAAGCTAGTAAAGTCATGCTCAAAATTCT
This sequence comes from Moschus berezovskii, assembly GCF_049115385.1. NCBI lineage: Eukaryota > Metazoa > Chordata > Mammalia > Artiodactyla > Moschidae > Moschus > Moschus berezovskii. The sequence goes on from NC_142474.1 coordinate 14,799,340, forward strand.
CCAAGCCAGGCTTCAGCAATATGTGAACCGTGAACTTCCAGATGTTCAAGCAGGTTTTAGAAAACGCAGAGGAACCAGAGATCAAATTGCTAACATCCGCTGGATCATGGAGAAAGTAAGAGAGTTCCAGAAAAACATCTATTTCTGCTTCATTGACTATGCCAAAGCCTTTGACTGTGTGGATCACAATAAACTGTGGAAAATTCTGAAAGAGATGGGAATCCCAGACCACCTGACCTGCCTCTTGAGAAACCTGTATGCAGGTCAGGAAGCAACAGTCAGAACTGGACATGGAACAACAGACTGGTTCCAAATAGGAAAAGGAGTATGTCAAGGCTGTATACTGTCACCCTGCTTATTTAACTTATATGCAGAGTACATCATGAGGAATGCTGGGCTGGAAGAAGCACAAGCTAGAATCAAGATTTCTGGGAGAAATATCAATAACCTCAGATATGCAGATGAAACCACCCTTATGGCAGAAAGTGAAGAGGAACTAAGAAGCCTCTTGATGAAAGTGAAAGAGGAGAGTGAAAAAGTTGGCTTGAAGCTCAACATTCAGAAAACAAAGATCATGGCATCTGGTCCCATCACTTCATGGGAAATAGATGGGGAAACAGTGGAAACAGTGTCAGACTTTATTTTTTTGGGCTCCAAAATCACTGCAGATGCTGATTGCAGCCAGGAAATTAAAAGACGCTTGCTCCTTGGAAGGAAAATTATGACCAACCTAGATAGCATATTAAAAAGCAGAGACATTACTTTGCCAACAAAGGTCCATCTAGTCAAGGCTATGGTTTTACCAGTGGTCATGTATGGATGTGAGAACTGGACTGTGAAGAAAGCTGATCACCGAAGAATTGATTCTTTTGAACTGTGGTGTTGGAGAAGACTCTTGAGAGTCCCTTGGACTGCAAGGAGATCCAACCAGTCCATTCTGGAGGAGATCAATCCTGGGTGTTCATTGGAAGGACTGATGCTGGGGCTGAAACAATACTTTGGCCACCTCATGCGTCGAGTTGACTCACTGGAAAAGACTCTGATGCTGGGAGGGGTTGGGGGCAGGAGGAGATGGGGATGACAGAGAATGAGATGGCTGGATGGCATCACCAACTTGATGGACATGAGTTTGAGTGAACTCCGGGAGTTGGTGATGGACATGGAGGCCTGTTGTGCTGTGGTTCATGGGGTCACAAAGAGTTGGACACAACTGAGCGACTGAACTGAACTGAACTGAATGGTCCAATTATTATAGCCCTGAGTACATTGTAGAATCATTTGGGAATCTTTGACAAAATACAGATGCCTAGATCCACACCTGACTTGTATTTTTATATCTTTTAATCTGTGTCTGTGTCCAGATAACAGGGTTTTGGGGCTTCCCTGGTAGTTCAGTTGGCAAAGAATCTGCCTGCAATTCAGGAGACCCTGGTTTGATTCCCGGGTTGGGAAGTTCTGTTGGAGAAGGGATAGGCTACCCACTCCAATATTCTTGGGCTTCCCTGGTGGCTCAGATAGTAATGAATCCGCCTACAATGTGGGAGACCTGGGTTCAATCCCTGGGTTGGGAAGATCCCCTGGAGGAGGGCATGGCAACCCACTCTAGTATTCTTGCCTAGAGAATGGACAGAGAAGACTGGTGGGCTACGGTCCACAGGGTCATAAAGAGTCAGACACGACTAAGCAACTAAGCACAGCACAGCACAGCACAACTGAAATCAAATCACCTTATCAGAGATCAGATCAGACGCTCAGTCGTGTCTGACTCTCTGCGACCCCATGAATCACAGCACGCCAGGCCTCCCTGTCCATCACCAACTCCCGGAGTTCACTCAAACTCATGTCCACAGAGTCGGTGATGCCATCCAGCCATCTCATTCTCCGTCGTCCCCTTCTCCTCCCGCCCCCAACCTTTCCCAGCATCAGAGTCTTTTCCAGTGAGTCAACTCATCGCATGAGGTGGCCAAAGTATTGCAGTTTCAGCTTTAGCATCAGTCCCTCCAATGAACATCCAGGATTGATCTCCTTTAGAATGGACTGGTTGGATCTCCTTGCAGTATAAGGGACTCTCAAGAGTCTTCTCCAACACCACAGTTCAAAAGCATCGATTCTTCAGCGATCAGCCTTCTTCACAGTCCAACTCTCACATCCATACATGACCACGGGAAAAACCATTGCCTTGACTAGATGGACCTTGGTTGGCAAAGTAATGTCTCTGCTTTATCTACATACAAATAAAAAGGAAGACTAAAAGATCCACTGTCCCCATCTTTGAAACTCCCCAAAATGATGCTACATCTTAATTTATAATATGGACTCTAATTCCATCAACAGGTAGCCAAAATAGCAATGTGAAGGGTTAAGAAAAATTATTATAGGAAAAAATGTGACCTGTGTAGTGACTTATACAGTTGGCACTCTATATTCATGGGTTCTATACCTGCACTGCTAACTATATTTACATAATATTTACATTGTATTGACAATTACATAGCATTTACATTGCATTAGGCATTATAAGTAATCTGGCGATGATTTAAGGTAAACAGGAGGGTGTGTGTAAGTTACATGTAAATACCATGCTATTGTATATAAAGGACTTGAGCATTCGAGGATTTTGGTATCCATGGGGATACATAGAACATGGTCTCCATAGAACGAATCCCTCTGGGATATTGAGGGATAATTGTATCTGGAGACCCTCATTAAACAGAGGAGCCCATGTCTCAGAGTGCTGTAGGTAGGTAGGTGTTAGTTGCTCAGTCGTGTCCACTCTTTGCCTGCCAGGCACCTCTGTCCACAGGATTCTCCAGGCAAGAATACTGGAGTGGCTTGCCATTTCCTTCTCCAGGAAATCTTCCTGAACCAGGGATCAAACTTGGGTCTCCTGCGTTGCAGGCGGATTCTTTACTATCTGAGCCACCAGGTAAGTCCTATGCTAACACCCACTCGATGGACAGAGTTTGAGCAAGCTTTGGGAGTCGGTGATGGACAGGGAAACCTGGTGTGCTGCAACAGTTGGACATGACTGAGCAACTGAACTGAACTGATGCTAACAATATGTAGAGGTTAACCAACCTAAGTGCCTAGAACCCTCCCTATTATATCCTTCTCAGAGACTCAAGAAATAACTATTAAAGGAATGAGGGAATTTATGAAAGAACCAATGGTAAATAGGTCTGAAGAACTGGTATGTATTTATCTGTTCCTACAGTGATGTCCATGACCGTGCCAGGGCCTGAGGCAGCGGATTAAAAGAAGACAGTTTCTGGCTTTGAGGAACTCATAGGCTAAGTGAACAGACGCTAATCAATTGATGGAGAACTCCGAGAGAACTGAAAGACTGAAACACCAATTTTGCGGTGCCTGGTAATCATTACAAATAAAAAGAAAGTAAAGAAAATTTATAATTAGGGAATAGTTAGGAATTAATGAAAGTGAAATTATTATATATCAAAAACTGTGAGATACAGCCAAACTGACAAAAAATTACGATACATTAATTCCACTTGTAGGAAAAAACACATCTTTGAATATGATCGCTATCAGATCACCATAGAATACTTTAGAAAAGGAATCATACCAAATATTAATTGTCCTCTAAATTGGCACTGAGTTCATTGCAATGCCAATCCAAATTACACCAAGAATTTTCTATATGAAACATGCATGCTAATTCTAAGATTTGTATGAAATAATAATCACAAAATGAGGACAATTCTGAATTTAAAAAGTAATAAAAGAAGAAAAAATGAAGGGGAAACTGGCTTGATCAGATATCAAGACATTATAAAATTATAGTAAATAGAATGATCATATCCAAATTCTTAAATGAGTAAGATAGCATTAAAAAATTGGGGGGGGATGACATATTCAGTACACTAACTTGTGTTAAGTATTCTCAATATACATGAAATAATTCTTATAGTTAATAAGAAATGCATTGTTTCATAGCAATTAAAACTTATATGTGAAAAAACAAAACAACTGAATCTTTCAAGTGGAAAAGCCTATATGATATCAAAGTAGGGAAAGACTTAAACATGAAATGAAAGGCATAAACCACAAAGGAAAAGATATAGACATCTGATGATGCTAAAATGAAAAATGTAATGAAATGAAAAATAAAAGTATAAACACATAAAGAAAAAAGCCTCACTATGTAGCAGATAACATTTGCCCAGATGTAAAAGAAATATAGTTAATATCCAGGCTATATCAAGAACTTCCAAAACAGATCTAAAAAAAAAAAAAGGTGGAAATAGATAATAACCCTGCAATTCATGGTAAGTGGGAGAGGGAAGAAGTTGAGTTGGGAGCCTTAGGACTAAAATGTATTAGAAAATGTACAAATTTATTAGAAATGAATAAAATAAAAATCAGTACGACACTGAAGTACATTTTACTCCCATCTGAATGGGAAAAAAATTAAAAAAAATAAAACAATTCAGAAAGTGTGACATCCAGATTTAACCAGGCTGTGAGGAAAGGGACTTTTCATACTCTGCTGTGTGAGTTGGTACAACCACTTTGAAAAAAACAATTTGGCAATATGTGGAAAACTGAAATTAGGTATCTCTTAAAGCCTAGTGGCTTTGTTGCTAAGTATATACCTTAGATAATCCTAGAGCACATGCACAAGTATATATGGTATAAGGATGATTTTGAAGAAAAAAGAATAAATGGAAAATGCTATAATTTTAGCAAAAAGCACAAAATATTGAAAAGTATACAGCGTGTGCTATGTCACTTCAGTCGTGTCCAATTCTTTGAGACCCTATGGACTGTAGCCTAGCAGGCTTCTCTGTCTATAGGATTCTCCGGGCAAGAATACTGGAGTGAATTGCCTTGCTCTCCTCCAGGGGATCTTCCCATCCAGGGATCAAACCCTCATCAGTTAAGCCTACTGTATTGGCATGTGGTCTTTCCTGGTGGCTCAACTGGTAAAGAATCCGCCTGCAATGCGGGAGACCTGGGTTCGATCCCTAGGTTGGGGACTGTATAATTCTGGGTTGGATTGTATAGTCTGTGGGGTCGCAAAGAGTCAGATACAACTGAGTGACTTTCACTGTTCTTTACCACTAGCGCCACCTGGGAAGCCCCCAAAGTATATCATCTATTTTAAATCTGTAGTTACAGTTTGAAATACATTCCAGTGTGACTGGATCTTAGATGTGTGATTTTTAAAAAAGTGAAAATTATTAGTTAATACTGTGGACAGAGGAGCCTGGCGGGCTAAAATCCATGGGGGTCACAAAAAGTTGGACACGACTAAGCGACTAAAAATGACAACTGTTATAATATAACATGTTACGTTGCTGTAATAATAAAAAAAACACAAAGAAACTCTATGTGGTATTAGAATAATTACATACAAATTTGAATATAATGGCTTAAAAGGTTATACACTAAATTTTTTAAAGGGATTGCTGCTCAGTTGCTAAGTCATGTCCAACTCTTTGAGACTCCATGAACTGGTAGAACACCAGTCTTCCCTGTCCTTCATCATCTCCCGGAGTTTGCTCAAACTCATGTCCACTGAGTCAGAGATGCCATCTAACCATCTCATCCTCTGTCACCACTTTCTTCTCTTGTCTTCAATGTTTCCCGACGTTAGTGACTTATCCAAAGAGTCAGCTCTTTGCATCAGGTGACCAAAGTATTGGAACTTCAACATCAGTCGTTCGAATGAAGTGGGTTGATTTCCTTTAAGACTGGTTGGTTTGATCTCCTTGTTGTTCAAGGACTCTCAAGAATCTTCTCCAGCACCACAGTTTGAAAGCACTAGTTCTTTGGCGCTCAGCCTTCTTTATGGTCTAACTCTCACATCTGTACATGACTACTGGAAAAACTATAGGTTGGAGTATACAGACCTTTATCGGCAAAATGACGTCTCTGCTTTTTAATATGCTATCTAGGTTGTCATTGCTTTTCTTCCAAGGAGCAAACATCTTTTAATCTTGTGGCTGCAGTCACCATCCTCAATGATTTTGGAGTCCAGGAAAATAAAATCTGTCACTTTTTCTACTTTTTCCCCATCTATTTGCCATGAAGCGATGGGACTGAATGCCATAATCTTAGTTTTTGAATGTTTACTTGTAAACCAGCTTTTTAACTCTCCTCTTTCACCTCTTTAGTTCTCTTCATTTTCCACCATTAAAGTGGTGTCATCTGCCTAAATGAGGTTGTTGATATTTCTCCCGGCAATCTTGATTCCATCTTGTGAGTCATCCAGCCCAGCATTTTGCATGATGTACTCTGCATATAAGTTAAATAAGGCAGGGGACAATATACAGACATAGCATCCTCCTTTTCCAATTTTGGATGAGTCCATTGTTCCACGTCCAGTTATAACTGTTGCTTCTTGACCTGCATATAGGTTTCTAGGAAGGCAGGTAGAGTGGTCTGGTATTCTCATCTCTTTAAGAATTTACACAGTCAAAGGCTTTAGTATAGTTAATGAGGAAGACGAAAATGGAGCTAGTATAGTGAGAATGTGTGTGTCTCTGTAGAGAGTGTGTGTGTCTCTGTGTCCATGTGTCTGTGTGACGTGGTTGTGGTACTCCATTCATATAAAAATGAGACTTAGGTGAGAAACAGTTATATTTATCACTTCTAGGTGACGTCACACTATTCTTTCATTCATAGTTTTTTGTAGCTTTAAAGTCTCTCAGAAGCTATAATTAAAAACACTATTACAATAATATTTTCACATGTCTAAATGTTATTTAGAATATAATTTTCAAAGACTGTGCAATATCTTATATATTGATTTGTTGTAATGATTTTAGGATTCTTTTACTGTACACTTTAAATTTGCCACTGTCATAAATAGTGATGTTAGAAATATTCTTATATGTAAAATTATTTTCATATACTTGCTATTTATTATATACAGTATATTGTGTTTAAGGTTGTTAGTATAATTTTATTTCCCATCATCTCATTTTATTGTTTATCAGTTTTGCTTTATATAGTTTGATATTATATTATTTGACACATAAAGTTTCATAACTATCGAATCACTACTGTGAATTATGTTTATTTTTAGAACTCTCTTTCATGTTTTTATTGCCTTAATTAAATTGTACCTGATTCTAAAAAATCACTGCTGCTTTTTTTTTAAACAGGAAATTTTAAGTTTGAAAGGAACAGACAACATCTAAATTATATAAATTATTTCAACCATGTAAGACAGGCTTTTTAATTAATTTGATGAAGCTGACATAATTATGTTTTAAATACTGGCAAAAAATAAAAAACAGTGGCTTCGGTGTGTTAGCAGGGGAAAGAAAAGAACCTCTGAGCACAAGATCCAACTTTAAGACAAGTTTCTCCATCAGGACACAATCTCAAAACGGCAATTTGTTGTTGCTATTTAGTTGCTTAGTCATATGTGACTCTTTTGTGACCCCCATGGGCTGTAGCCTGCCAGGCTCCTCTATGAATGAAATTTTCCAGGCATGAATACTGGAGTGGGTTGCCATTTCCTTCGCCAGGGGATCTTCTCGACCCAGGGATCAAACCTGTATCTCTATCAGCAGGCAGACTCTTTAGTGCTGAGCCTCCTGGGACGACCTAAAATAGCAATAGCTTTGGATAAAAGGGTCAATGAGAAAGTTCACTTAAATTATCTGGACCAATACGTCAATGCAAAGCTAATCTGGCTCTTTATCAATACAAAGAAATCCAAAGAAATCAGACTCCTTATCAATATACCATTTATCTCTTTGTCAAAGCAGCCTTCTCACTGAGACAACAGAATTTGGAAAATTTTACTTCTTCAGTAAACTGAATATCTTTTTCCTCATTTTCTTCTGTTAGAAAGACCAACAGTATTTGGCCATTACATGTTGCAGTCAAGAGTTCTGGTTGCTGAGATAAATACTTTTGTAAAAGAAGAACCTACTAGAATCACTTCCTATCTTTGGAAAAAAGGGGGTTTTTGGATTCTTTGTCTTTGGAACACATTTAGAGACAGTTTGTCAAAGATTTAGACTAATTCTGAATTGTTCCTTGTATTTAATTTTCCTTGAAAATTAAATATGTTCAGTTTGGAAATAAATGTGAACATTATCAACCTGTATTTATGCCGAAGACCAAGAAAATGTTTTAATATATGTACTATAAGATAATAATATGTAGTGAGTGCTTTAAAAATTCAGGATCTGGCCTTAAGTAGATCTAGGTTTGATTCCAACCCAACACTTGGATTTTGACTAATATTCAGCTCTTTCATCTGTAAAATATACATCATATTATCATTAAGTTCAGAGTGTTGTGGCAAGAAAATTTTCTAGAGATTATAAAGTTAGTACAGTGCTTTCATGAAGCAAATGAAAATAAATATCAGCAGTAAAAAGGGATTGTTATAACAAACAATAAAATGTCTAGAAACTCAATATCTTTTGGTTATATTCTGCTACGAAAAATCTGATTTCATGTTTGTTTAACGTTTCAAGATTTTAAACATGATTAAATTATGGCAGAGTAATCATAAAACTAGATAAATTATTTATGTTTACATAAATCATTGTTGTTGTTTAGTTGCTAAGTCATGTCCAACTCTTTGCAACCCCAAGACTGTAGCCCATCAGGTTCCTCTGTCTATGGGATTTCCCAGGCAAGAATACTGGAGTGGGTGGCCATTTCCTTCTCCAGGGGATTGTCCCGACCCAGGGATCAAACCCACATCTCCTACATTGCAAGCAGATTCTTTACCACCGAGCCATCTGGGAAGCCCATATTTACATAAATACACATACATTATATGATATATATTAACCTAAATATATATAGCATCATATATGATATATAATGTATATGTTTATATTATAATATTATTATTTTATATATATTAATTATTGGAGAAGGAAATGGCAACCCACTCCAGTACTCTTGCCTGGAAAATTCCATGGACTGAGGAGCCTGGTAGGCTACAGTCCATGGGGTCACAAAGAGTCGGACACAACTGAGCAACTTTACTTTCACTTTCATATATATATTATACACATATTTTTTCTGAGTTTCCTGGCCAAGAGCCCTGAAGGATCCTTGTCATAATAAAGTTTGTACAACACCAAATCAGACAACTTAGTATATTAAATTTACCCTGCAAATGATGGCTAAGTTTATACTGATCTAAGTTTCTCCCACCTGTTTGACCTGACCTGACCAGGATTTCTCAGGGAGTAAAATTGTAAAGAGCTAAGAATAAGAGCAGAGGATTCTCACTTGAGACAATGAAATGCATAGGTCAAAGATAGAAGGTGATATAAAGAGTGGATTTAGTTCTCTGGATTCACTTCATGGAGCATGTGTCTGAAGAAGAAACTGGTAAGTAGCCCTCTATAAAATCGCCCTGAAGCTGCAGATTGGAGCCAGTGGAAGAGTAAGACGAAGGTAGATCATCTTGACTTGGGATAGGGGAGACCAAGATGACCTGAGCTTGAATTCAGCTATTTGAACATGGCATTTCTGGGTCCCCAACTAAGGAAAGGGGGCAGGACCCAGAAAGCCAGAGCTGAAAGAGGGGTTCTGACCGTGACTCACCTACCCTTCTCCCAAGCTTTAATGAGCGGCCACAGCCAGGTTCATCTTCTTGTATTGATGGTGAACGTGGACCAATTTATCAGGATCCCTTTACTAATATATTCTGAGTCTTGGAAATAATAGCTTTGTGTTTTGATGCTTAAGGATGAAGGCACCAGGCATTCTTAACGCACTGCAGTGTGTCAGTCCTATGCCTTTCCAAATGTATCCTCAGGGTGATCTCTTATTTCCTGATCCACTGGATACTTCAGATTGTACGCTCAGTGCAGGGTCTCTGGCATGCCATTAGGGATTGGAGACTTTGACACATAGGAGAATGGTCTCTTCTGTTTCAGTGATCTTACTGGGTCTTTGGGTTTACCAGTTTCATGGCCTGTCAAGCTACAGTGGCCTCTATCCCTTGTATTCTTAGCAGAAGCCTTAGAATGACACAGAATTTCCATCACTTTCCTCATTTCTGTTCTTCTTTCCTCTGCCCCTGTTTGTCTCCTACTTGATTTTCCTGTTAGTACCAACTTACATGCAATCTACCAGGAAATCCTATTAGCTCTACATTTAAAATATACCCACAGCACAACCACTTTCTTTCTCCTCATGGCCACCATCTTGTCCTACTGCCCCCCACCCCCTTGCACCTGGATAACCATAGAAGCTTTCTAACTGATCTACCTCAAATCTTGCTCCTACTCATCCAAGAGAGCCAGAGTGATCCCGATAAGATGTCACTATGTTACTCAAGACTTTTTCAATAGCTTTGTATCTCATCCAAAGTAAATGTCAAAGCTCTTAATGACCATCAATTCCCATAATTGGGCCCCCTATTACCATTCTGACTGTATTGTCTACTTCTCCCCCTGTAGATTTCTTGGTTCCTGACCCACTAGCCTTCTTCAAAATTCTCCAGGCACACTCCAGCCTTGGGGCCTTTTCCACTTGCCATAAACCATTATGGATCTCTCTGTTCTATGATAGTGATAAAACAATACAATCAAGAGGAAAACAAAAGGCCTTGTTTCTGATTTCTTTCTTTCTAAATGGTCTCCAAAACTAGAGATTATGGGATTAAATGAAACTACTGACCAAGAAGCTCCTAAGTTTCTGGGGACCCAGGAAAGACAGGTGGTCCTCACAATACCAGGTGTAACATTAAAGTCCTCATCTTACCTGCCTCTCTCCCTGAGCTCTCTGTGCTTCATATATGGCCCAGTTATTTTCCATGATTCAAGTCAACAAGCACATCCTACACCTAATGGTTTCTCGACTAGATGCCATGCTAAATGTTAGAACATACACTCAACCTGAGGGCAGCCATAAGCTGGTGGGAGAAACTGCATGGAACAGACATGGAAAAATTCAACAAAACACAAGAACTTCAATAGAACTATGTCCTAGCTGAATATCAGCACAGGCTAGAGGGATTTTTGAGAAGGAGATGCAGGGAAGACTGTCTGGGAGAAATGGAAGATGAAAAAACTTAGGAGCAAAAAGTGAGAGGTGGGTATAGACAGGGAGAAGGGCACCTTTGGTAGATGAAATAGCACAGTTCTTATAGGGCACTTGTGACGGTGAAAAGTCAGCAGCTGCAGGAGACAAGACAGGGGAGAGGGGTACAGACCACGTCTTGCCCAGGAATTTGGTTCTCACAAAGTGAATAGGGAGACCCAGTGCAGAGTTCCAAGCAAGTGAGCTGCATGAGGAAATTCACAGGTAGAAAGCTCACTCTGATCATATTATGGAAGAACTATTTAAGGGGGAGACAGGAAGACCAAGGTTGCAACACTGAAGTATGATGAACAGTGAAGTATTCAGTGAAGTATGAATATATTTTTCTGCCTCAATGACTGGAAAAATTATTCTTCCTTCTTATATTTCAACAAGTTGTCAGTTATGACTCTACTTTCACCTGCAAGCACTGACTTGTCTTCAATTCGGGGAGAGGTTTCCTTCTTTCCCTTCCTTTCCTCTTCCTGTCTTTCTCCTCCTCTCCCCTTCCCTTCCCCCCTCCCCCCTTTCCTTCTTTTACTCTCTCTTTTTCCTTGACATATCTATCTTAGAAATACTGCTCAATCTTTCATCTTCTGACTCGGCTTTGTCTCTTTATTTTTGCTGTTTTGTCTTCAGATATTTAGCCTTTGTTGCTTTTAAAAATCATTTCTAGGTACAAACATGTCCTGAGATCTTCTAGCCAGATACTGTTTGTATTTAGATATCTGAAAGTGAAAGTGGCTCAGTCCTGTCTGACTCTTTGAGACCCCATGGACTATACAGCCCATGGAATTCTCCAGGCCAGAACACTGGAGTGGGTAGCCTTTCCCTTCTCCAGGGGCTCTTCCCAACCCAGGATCAAACCCAGGTCTTCCACATTGCAGACGGATTTCTTCACCAGCTGAGCCACAAGGGAAGCCCATGCATACTGGAGTGCGTAGCCTATCCCTTCTCCAGAGGATCTTCCCAACCCAGGAATTGAACCAGGGTCTCCTGCATTATAGGTGGATTCTTTACCAACTGAGCTATTAGGGAGGCCCTAGATATCTAGGCACTAAGTATTTAAAAAAGAATGAATCAGGCATGAATTTTTATTTAAGAGAATGAGAAGTAACTGGCTTCCAGGCTTACAGGAAGTTTAGTGAAAATTTACCTGGGGATTGAAAATTATATGGGGCTTACCTATACACGTTGGAGAAGACTCTTGGGAGTCCCTTGTACTCCTAGGAGATCCAACCAGTCCATTCTAAAGGAGATCAATCCTGGGTGTTCATTAGAAGGACTGATGCTAAAGCTGAAACTGCAATACTTTGGCCACTTCATGCGACGAGTTGACTCACTGGAAAAGACTCTGATGCTGGGAAAGGTTGGGGGCGGGAGGAGAAGGGGACGACAGAGAATGAGATGGCTGGATGGCATCGCCGACTCTGTGGACATGAGTTTGGGTGAACTCCGGGAGTTGGTGGTGGACAGGGAGGCCTGGTATGCTGTGATTCATGGGGTCTCGGAGAGTCAGACAAGACTGAGGGACTGAACTGAACTGAACCTATACACTAGAGCACCCTCCCAACACAACCATCCTTAAAAAAAAAAAAAAAAATTATTTAATTTTGGCTAGGTTGCATGGCTTGTGGGATCTTAGTTCCCCAACCAGAGATGGAACCTAGGCCCCGGCAGTGAAAGCACTGAGTCTTAACCATTGAATTGCCAGGGGATTCCGCAACCATCTTTTGCTTAATATTGTAAACATTTGCTTTTTTTAATGGTAGTTTCTTAAAAACAAACTGTTCAAGCTTCTTGGCTCCTATAGTCCTACAGAGGATAGCCACAGGATGTGAAGCCTTTCAGAAGTACTTATTTGTCAGTGCCTAAAATGGCCACTATGGTTAGTTAACTTACCCCACTGGGCTGCCTGGTCTCCCCAACCTCCACTCCCTGCATAGGGTCTCAAGTCTAACACATCTACTACGAAAGTGGGGCAAAAGGAATTTTTAGCAGTTCAGGCCATCAATCCCTTTAAACCTGATTTGCAGAGGTTACCAATCTTTCTATTACTGTATTTTCTGGCTAAATGAACTATAATTGTATTAAGAAGTAACTCTGAAATATGTATGCGCTCTCTGCTAATTCTCAGAATATACAGGGAGAAGGAATTGATTCATTGTGCTTGGAAGAACCATTCAGAAATGCTCCCTCTGGGATCTGTTAGTTGGAGGCCTCTTTTGCATACTGGGGAAAGTCAAGGCCAGATGCCCAAGAATCTAGGAGATGGAACAGGAATTTCAGAGGGTTCCTCACAACATTTCAGGTTGGTGGCAGCAATTTCTCACAACTGTCAAAAGAGCCAAAGATCAAGTCGGAATTCTCTGTAGCCTTGGACACAACTAATTCTGATTAAAGCTCATATTCTGCTTGTTTCTTATGCTAAGAGCTACGCAGGAGCTTTTCAAATATTCCTTTCCTTCAAATAACCTCTGCAGTATGATATGGCACTAAAGCTTGGAGATGGTAAATGGCTTGTCAGTGTCTGCTTGTTGGTAATCAAGAAAATGGACTCTCAAACCCCAGCCTACTGAGTCCAAGTCCATTGCTACTAAAGAGATATATCTAGTATCATGGAAGGTATTTTTAAAAATACTTTCAGACCTGACTAAAGAGGATAGCAGTATGGATTTATGTGTAGAAGAGCCCACATGGTGGGAAATGAAGAAAAATTCTGCCCAAAAGGGCCCTGTGCAGTATATTTGTCTATTTTGAAGAATTCAATATGTCAAATAACCCATAATTTCCATCTCTAGGGCCCACCTGCTTTTTTGATGAAGCCCAAAATTGAGGTTTGGGAATTCCTGACTTTTCATTATGACTAGTTATTGGGTATCTTCACTCTTCTCTTTAATTGGAGTAATGATACTGATTTCCTTACTTGAAAAGCCAACATGAATAAAGTAGGCTAGACTATGTTGGGGGAAAAATAAACCTCACTGTGTGAGTCATAGTGAATAATAACACAGCAAACCTAACCCAGTTCCCATCTTCAAGGAACTAGAAATCTAGTGGGTGGTACATAAGACTGATAAATAAAAAGGAAATTAAAACCCTGACTTAAGTGTACTTTTATATGGCATGGCAGGGACCGCTGGCTGCCATCCAATATCAATTTACCCTTTCTACCTTCATAAAAAAAATCATATTTTTATATGGAGCATTAAAGTGCCCAACTAAAATATTATATTTCCCAGCCTTCGTTGTACCAAGATTTGGTCATATGACTAAGTTCTAGCAATTGAGACTTTATGTGATACTTATAGGAGATCTGATTAAATGCAGTGGGCTCTTTTAAATGGGTTCCTTTTTGAGTCTTCTTTTCCCCAAACAATAGATATGAGAGCTGAATTCCAGCAGCCATCATAGACTGTCAGGTGACCTTGAAGTTGGAAGTCACTTTCAAGTACCTAGCCTTTGTGGGTACTTGGAGTCGTTGCTACTTCCTACTACAAATCCCTTTGTCTACTTTGAAGCTTGTCTGAGGCTTCAGTGGGTGATTCCTCGTATAATTCTAGTGCTAACATTTCTCTGCTTCTCTTCCTGACAAAGGTCAGAGGAGTTTGCCCTACCCAAGCAGGACAATCCATAGTCAAGGGAATTTAAGGCCCCTAGAGGCAGTCCTCCACCAGTTAGGGGCTGCTGTCACTGAGGATGATCTCAGCTTTCTCCTCCCTCCCTGGGGGCAACTGTAGATCCATTCTGCAGATCCCTCTAGAAGGATCCTTGCTCACTATGTGCCTCTCACTGGCTCTTCCCCCATCCCTGCTTCACTGTTCTCCCTCCCTCCCTGTTGTTCCTGGGATTACCTCCCAAGTAAACCATGACTACTGTTGAGGTTGGCTTTTTGGAGGAACCCAAGAGATGGGAATATAGAATAAGAACCAGCCTTTGGTTGACCAGACTTCCTGCTTCTCAAGTCCTACTTGACCATCACCCTCGTCACTCATTCTTTCTGTAGAGGCTGGCATCAGTGATCTTCCCTTCTCTATTCAGATTGGTTTCCCTTGACTCCTGCTATGCCCTGTGCATCAGTGCCTTATTTGTTCAATTTCGATCACTGTCATATCATTCTGCCTGGTGGTCCATCTTTAAGATCTTTCTGTTTTAATACAGCATACACATCCTAACAGTCCTTGAACCATTACATACCATACTTCTCGTCCCACGGCTCCAATATACCTTTCGTCTCCTACACTTCTTTGCAGTATCCTAAGTGAAAACTTTTTTCTCTTCCTTGAGCGTTACCTACTCTTTCCTTCCTATGAACATATGGCCCTGCTATTTCTTGTCACTGACATCTTCCTTTGAACATCTATTTATACCTATCTAAATCCTACCTATTTTGAATGGTCTGCTTCGTCTATTGCTTCCTCCATGACACTTTCGTATTCTCCATCAGGAAGTGGTACGTGCTCCTTGGCACTGTGCTTGCCAATCATTGTATCTGTTTACCTTTTTTTTTTTTAATTAAAAATATTTTTGGCTGTGAATGAGCCTTTGGTAAATATTTATTGAAAATTGTTATATTTATTTGTTACATGATTAGCCTTTTATTTTTGCCACTTTCTAGACAAAATTACCTTGCCCTCAGAGCTTTTATTATCTGAATTTTAAAATGACATCTGGGCAAATCATATTTCATTATATTAAACAGTAGTCTTGAAACATCAGCACATTAAATCCTCTTCTGGCTTTTTCGAGGGTTAAACTTACTTTCATTTAGACATATATGACAAATACCTTCCATGCATCTCTTTTCATTTCATCTTCTGTTTCCATTTATAATGGACTAATGCTAATGGTCATTCTGGTTCTTTCATAAAAAAAAAATGCAGAGTGAAGCTGACAGATGATAAAAAACAAATTTCACACACAAACATCAGCCAAATATTTGAGTTTTAAAAGTTCATTTAAACGTTCCACATTTTTAGATATCCAGGATAGCTAGAGACAGAAATCCTCTTGGTCAGTTTTTAAATGAGCACACTTTTGTTATTTCCCTTTGTATCTTGCATTTCTGGATTCTTTAAGAATTTTGAGCATCACTCTCTGGGATATCTGGGAAATGTGTGGTCTATGAGAGAAATCAATTTTCTTTACATCTGACCTTCCTTCTCAATTGCAGCAAGTAGTTTCCAATTAAGATCTATTCAATTTCCTTGTTCAGGGGTTGACCCTTGCTGTGAAATATTATAAATTATTTTAAGTGCATGTTCCTGGTTAAATGAAATACCATCTCCATTGGTCACTGGCTCTCCAGGGAATGCAGAATATTTCCTCTTCTGGCACTGGACTTCTGTCCATCCTTCTTGTGTAGGATTAGCAGTGTGGGCTAGATATGTTAAAGGGAAGGAGTTTCTCTTATCTGAAAATAATACAAGGAGAAAGAAAAAGGTTTTGGTGCTCAGATGGCAAAGAGTCACTGCCATTTCAGAGGGACACCTGTAAACCAAAAGCTGAGTGGGACTCAGAAATTAAAGACAAGAATCCTATGAACTTTGGCTTAGAGCTTTGGCCTTGATAGATTCAGAACTGTGTATAAAGTGATTTATTGAGGGACTGCTTTCAAGAGAAACCTACAAGGTAGTGAGGGAGTAGGATAGGCAAGAGAGTTCAGGAGAAATCTCACCTTATTCTGATCCCACCAAGAGTTCAGAGGATGAAATGAACTCTCTGCTCCTTCCCTACTCCCAGTCCACCCCCAGGCAAAGGAGGCTAGACTGCCATGCATCAGCATCAGTTATTAGTAATGGAGCGCCTCCAGGAAAGGAGTATGACTTCCTAGGCACCCGGACAAGGCAGCCCCCATCAGCCAAGGAAGAGTCTCAAGAAGAGGGTATGAGTCATTAGCAGTCCATACTCCCAGTAGATAAAAGATAAGGACACCCTTTGGATAAGAGGGAGTCACTAACATCACCTGTCACAATAATGCACTGCTGAAATAAGCTGGGCAGAGTGAATTCATGTAATGGAACATACCAGGCCTGTTAGTGAAGCTCACTGGTAGTTGGAGCTACAAGGAGCTAAGACGTCAATAATAACTAGCAAAACTGTTTGCCCTCTATGACAGCAACTTACCATCTGAAGAGTTCATATGGGGGACATCCCTGTGCACACTGGGAGGATCCTAGGAAAGTGATTTACACCACTGGTCTGCCAGCAATGATTTGCAACTTCCCACATACACAGAAGCTGTCAATCTTTCTAAGAATGTGTGCTTGAACCACTGACATTCGAATTCCCAAAGCTGATCAAGGGCCAGGTTCCAGTTCAGGGCATGGTCAAGTCAGTGTCAGGCCATCTGACTTCTGTTATTGGGCCTTGTCTCCTGTGAAAGCCAAAAGTTGTGACTGATCTGGAGATGTTTGCCAGCTGGTCACAAAGACAACCCAAACTTCATCAAGAAGACCATCCTCTAGTATCCAGGAAGAAACCGTTTTGTCACAGGTCTGTCCCTGGGAAGTGATTCTAACTTATTTACCAGATATACTCACGTGGAGTACAAACTGAACTTTTAGAAAAACATAGAGGGAAAAGGCTGAGTTTTTTGAACCGAGAAAAATATTCATGGTAGAGAGAGCTATTAAAGCTAGTACTCTGTAACAGCATATCACCAACCAATCAACCAGTCCTTAGTAAAACCAGAAATACAATATTATTCACAGCTCATAGAAAGCCAGCAATGACAGAAGTTTGGAGATTATCCATGGTGATCTTCTCATTTTGCAGATGAGGGTATTAGCGTTGAATCTGTTACTACGTGTATGACTTTTGGTGTTAATAAGTTACTTAACTGCCCGTGCCTCAGTTTGCAGCCAGGAAATTAAAAGACGCTTACTCCTTGGAAGGAAAGTTATGACCAACCTTGATAATATATTAAAAAGCAGAGACATTACTTTGCCAACCAAGGTCCGTCTAGTCAAGGCTATGGTTTTTCCCGTGGTCATGTATGGATGTGAGAGTTGGACTGTGAAGAAAGCTGATTGCCGAAGAATTGATGCTTTTGAACTGTGGTGCTGGAGAAGACTCTTGAGAGTCCCTTGGACTGCAAGGAGATCCAACCAGTCCATTCTGAGGGAGATCGATCCTGGGTGTTCATTGGAAGGACTGATGTTAAAGCTGAAACTGCAATACTTTGGCCACCTCATGCGACGAGTTGACTCACTGGAAAAGACTCTGATGCTGGGAAAGGTTGGGGGCGGGAGGAGAAGGGGACGACAGAGAATGAGATGGCTGGATGGCATCACCGACTCTGTGGACATGAGTTTGAGTGAACTCCGGGAGTTGGTGATGGACAGGGAGGCCTGGCATGCTGTGATTCATGGGGTCGCGGAGAGTCGGACACGACTGAGCGACTGAACTGAACTGAACTGAACTGAAATGGAGTATTTAATTCATTGACTTAAAATCTGAATTAAATGGGCAATATTTGTAGAGTCCTTGGGACAGAACTTGACACAGAGTTAAGGCCATATGTGTTAATTAAATATAAATAAATATAAATAAATAACTCTCCAAAGGTCAGTAAGTTAATTGGTTCATATTATTAAGTTTATAAAGGGTTTTATTGAATTAATATAAAATATGACTAAACATCAATATTTTGTAATAATTTAAGTGTAAATAATTAATAGAAATTAGCCAACATACAAAGATGTAAGGATATTTTTATACTCACATACCTAAAGGATAGCAATAGTTAAAAGTTTTTACTTTAGGTTAATGCAGGGAAGAATTTTATTTCTCATTCCTATTACCCACTGGGTGATCCTGAGGAAGGGATTTAATTTCTCTAAGACTCAATTTCCTCAAATGTAAAATAGAGAAAATAATAGTTATAATAAAACAATAATAGCTACCTCATAGGGTTGCTTGAAGATTAAATATGAGTATACATTTATTTGGGCTTCCCAGAGAGCTCAATGGTAAAGAATTCACCTGCCAACACAGGAGACACAGGAGATACAGGTTCGATCCCTGGATCGGGAAGATCCCCTGCAGAAGGAAATGGCAAGCCAATCCAGTATTCTTGCCTGGAAATTTCCATGGACAAAGGAGCCTGGTGGGCTGCAGTCCATGGGGTTGCAAAGAATCAGACTTGACTGAGTACGTACACACACATATTTAGTGCACAGAACAAGTTCAATAAATATTAAGTAACAGCCAATGTTTTTTCTAACATCTTTTCAAATAATTTTTTTCATTACCTATCATTGAGCAAGAACTTTACATTCTTAGGTGCTCATCATTTGGGATAGCAAAATAAGATAAAGATTTTGTGCTCAGAAACTTTGACCATATAAACTACTGCTCTTTTGGCTTATTGGTTCTGAACTTCCTATTCAAATAGTAAGCAAAGGGTTAAGTAACCAAATATCACTCTCCTTAAAACTCAGAGAGAGTCAGTAGTTATAGCTCAAACCTAGAACAAAGGATAAAGTCACTTGTATGCCTATATTCCCATGAGGAGAAGTTGTGTTAGGAAACAAGGCTGGCTATGGGCTGGCCCTTTAATATAAATAAATACTGGCCCTGTAAGTATTTATGGTAGAACAAATTTGAATGCATCCTATAACCATTTAAATCTTCTACGATGACAGAGAGAAGGCAAGGGCTGTCTACCATAATGTACAATCAGATGGGAGAGATGCCACTTTGGGCCCTCAAAAGCTTACCTCTGGCTGACAGTGAAATAGTGAAAGATAAAAATGACCTTTGTTTCCGGGAAAGACATTTTTACACACACTGCATTCAATCAGCAGAGTGTTTATCAAATGGCCACTTCATCTTAAACACTGTGCCCATGTTCAGAGCAGGAAAAACAGGATAAGCAAAGGCTTATGCTAGCTACCTCAACCTCTTTGAAGAGGTTTCCCAGAATTCCCTTGGGTCCTCTCCTTAATCTTGTTAGCCAGAACCAAATTCAGGACCACCTTAGTTGCAAAGGAGATTGGGAAATGTCGTTTTCTGTCTGGGTGCGTTGCTACTCTTTTTTTTTTTTTTTAAAAAAGCATACCTTATTAATATCAAAAATTATGAAGCATATTGGGTTGGCAAATAGCAATTTATAGATATGTGTTTACTTTACACATCTGTTTAACGTGCTTTTTAAAAATTTTATCTTTAATTAATGATAATAAAATTACATATCCTTAATGGACAAATAAAAAGGTTAACTTTTGAGTTGGTTTCAAGAAAAAAGTAATTAATTAACAGTGTTGATGTATGTGTGTGTGTGTGTGTGCTCAGTCATGCCCTACTCTTTGTGACCCCATGGACTGTAGCCCTCAAGGCACCTCTGTCCATGGAATTTTCCAGGCAAGAATACTAAACTGGATTGCCATTTCGTTCTCCATGGCATCTTCCTGACCCAGGGATTAAACCCACATCACCTGTGTCTCCTGAACTGGCAGGCAGATTCTTTACCTCTGAGCCATCAGGGCAGATAGAATATAGAAATGACAGATTTATGGAGATTGTCTTTGGATGACTGGAGTTGAATAAACAGATCCCATCAGTAAATAATGACTTGTGTGGAATTCTAAGAAATACAAAACCAAAAGACCGTCACATTTATGCTCTGGTCTTGTTTGTTTCTGAGACAAGCAGCAGGAGAGCTATCCACAGAAACAACCAGTTCTGCACTATAATGGGGAGAAGAGCAAAACATTTGAGGGCACACACAGGCTTTTGCAAACAGGCAAAAACTAAAACTTCAATCAGCTGGATTTCTGAGTCTACAAATCTGTCCATGAGTGCATGCATTATGACAGAAGGCCAGCATCTGGCTAATGTCAATGCTTGCCCAGTAATTTCCACCTTCATTGGGTAGCCGGGGATGCTGCTAAATCTCGATAAGAGGTAATGGAGAGGTTCTCTTCATTAGCTCGGCCTGGAGAAGAATCATCCAGTCACCTGAAGTGTCAATAAACACTGGCCTTTAATGGTGTTGGCTTAGTGATAATGATACTGCACATTTCTGTCTGTTATTATGAGATTTAACGCTCGGTGATTCTCCTGGGTTGGCGCTCATTATCAGGTAGGGGAACAGAGCAATTGATGTCTGTTAGAATCAGTCATTGGCCTCTTCTAGTCTATCTCTGTAGTCAAGAATTTGTAAAAAGGAGCCAAGAATGTGTTTTTCATGCTCACAGACAAAAACTTTGAGATATCTAAAATGTTGTGGTCTTAATAAAATCTAAGAGTCAAGAATAAAATTCAAATTGAGCTTGGCCAGTTTCTGAATATATGTTCTCAAGAAAATGGCAAGCACTTCATTAAAGGGGTGCAATAAAGATTGTAAGTCAAAAGTGCAACTAGAGTATGCAGAAGCAAAGAAAATAACAAGATTAGCTGACCACATGCTTAACAGAAATCAAGTATATGTTGCTTAATGGGAATGAACAGTATTATTCTGAATCATTACTGGAGGAAAACAGCTCCATCTCTGACAGGGGTTCTAGATCTCACTTAGTCACTGCTTTAAAACAAAACAAAACAAAAAACTGTATATACTATAACAATCACCAATTTTATTATAATATATAGTTCAATGATTAATAATAAATTTATACAGTTCCACAACCATCACATAATCCAACTTTTGGAAAATTTGGCATCATTTGAAACATCTCCTTTTGTGTTCATTTGCTATCAATCCACATTCTAAACCTCAATGCCAGGCAAGCACTATTTCCTTTTATTATGGATTTGTGTTTTCTGGAAATTTGCTATTACAGCAATCATACAATTTAAAGTGTTATGTCTGATTTCTTTCACTTAGCATAATGGCTTGAGGTTTATCCATGTTTTAATATGTATCAATAGTTCCTTTTTTTGCTGAGTATATCATACTTTGTTTTCCATTCACCTGCTGATGACAATTGGATTGTTTTCACTATTGTTTGGCTATCATGAATAATGTTGTTATCAATATTCACTTAAAGTCTTTCTGTGAACATATGTTTATTTTTCTTAAATATATGACTAGAAGTGGAACTATTGGACTATAAGGTATGCATAAATATGATATTAATTTTTTTCAGAAACTTCCAAACTGTGTTCAAAAATGGCTATGTTGTTTTATATTGCCACCAAAAGTATATGAGATTTCCAGTTTCTCTACACCTTTACCATGCATTATTATCAGTCTTTTAAATTATAGTCATTCTAATATATATGAAGTGGTATTTCCTTAAAGCCTGATAATGTCTACCACCTTTTCATGTGCTTGTTAATCATTTTTGTCTTCTTTGGTGAAATGTCAATTCAAATGTTTTGTTCATTTTAAATTCAGGTTGTCTGTCTTCTTACTGAGTTGTAAATCTCTTTATGTGTTCTACCTGATACACAGCATATTTTGTTCTTTGACTTGTATTTTTATTTTCTTAATGATGTCTTCTGAAGAATATAATTATTCATTTTGATACCTTCTTAAGAGAATTACAGATTCTCTGGGTATGGTTCTAATTGGTTCATCTTGGGTCAGATATCTTTGCATGGACCAATGACGTGTGGCCATATAGTCACAAGAAAATGTGTGTAGTAATTTTGTTGATTACTGTGCTGATGGGCACAGATAGGAGAAGGGATGAAGGTAATTTCAAAACGAAGTGCTGGAAAGGTCCTCAGAGTTGTTAGAGAGATGTGGAAAGAAGTAGAAATCTGCTAAGAAGTTGGGTCAATAGAATAAGAATGTGATACCCTGAAAGCTTAGATTAGGGGATCTGAGACTAGAAGCTATGTTTAAAATCAGTAGAGAAGGAGGCACCAAGTGGAGGTAGTAATCCCAGTATGAAAAGATAAGGGCAGGGGTGTGATTAATGGCAGTGGGAATGGACAGGACGAGAAACTGAGCAGGAAGTCTTACAGGCCCTGGTGACTGACTGTAGGATATGAATATGAGTGAGAATCTAAACAGTGATGGTGAGAAAGATGCTACTTGTTTTCAATAATTTGATAAAAGAAGTAGATAATTAATCGAGAATATAAGGGGCATTGTAAATGACCTGCCTTTATAAACTATGAAAATTCCAAACAAGAAAGATGACCCCATGTTAACCATGAATAAAAATTATAATTTCTTCTATTCATTGGAACTTTGTAGTTGCCTGCAAAGAATGATACATATATCGTCTTGCTTTATCTCATCCAAATTTAGAAAACCAGTAAACGGAAGATGAAAGAATTAAAACAGGCTAATCTGACTTTAAGGAACTCCAATCCTCCTTGAAAACAAACCATCCTCACTGAAAGCAAAATTATGGCCTTTTCAGCATATCAATCCTGGAAATAGGTCCCCTGGGAGGAAACTGAAACTGGTTAGGAGAGGATGCCCTCTTTGTGTCAATGCTGCTAAGTTCAGACTAGGAAGCCTCAGGCAGCTTGCTGCCCTGAGGGGTTCAGGATGGACAACCACAAGGCCATGATAAATGTGCTTTTTTTTTTTTCCAATTGCCAATTACCAAAAGGCAACAGCCATCTAAGGACATGAGGATATGGCTAAGGATATGGTCATGTGGAAAGGAAGGGGTAGAGAGATGGCCACAAGAATGCCAGCTCTTTTGCCAATGGCTCATAAATCTGTCTGCGTGGTGACTCTGCTGGCCTGGAGACCAGAGGTCTCTGGCCCAGGACACTGTCTCTAGGGTCCGGCCCAGACATCCCTGAGTTCTCTTTAAGGCCAGCCTGGAGGGGCTAACCACCAGAGCTTGGCCTGGTCCCAGGGAATGTCAGAGGACCCAAGTGGGGAAACACAGCCTTGGCAGCACTGCAGCTCTTGCCAAGGGAATGACAAGAGTCTAATAGTAGGTTTTGCTTCTTGTCATTTGGTTTGAGTGGATGTTCAATCTTGAAAGCCCTCCAGGCCTGAAAAAGGAGCAAAGCAGACAGGCCAGAACTGGAAGTTCAGTGTGACATACTCTTTGTGAGAACAGAAAGCATGAGGAAATTTCGCTTCAGTTTAAGGGTGGTTACATTCCCCCATTGATGCTAGTTCTGTGGCAGGAAAAGACAGGAAGAGCCCTGTCCATTCAGCTAGAGGGAAGAACCAAAGAGAAGCACCTCTAAACTCCTGGTACTGGGTCGTCTCTGCCTCAGTGGGGACCACATTCCCCCACATCCCTGAGACCCCAGTGCTGGTTTCACTAGCTTTCCCTGGACCAAACGTCAAAGACATTACTTTTTATCAATTTATCTTTAATGGCTGCATAACACACATATAGTAGAGGATACAAATCTTACGTGTACGGATTGCTATGTTTTTATGTGTCCTTACAACTTAGTAACCTAGATCATATCTAGAATATTCTCAACCTATAGATATTCCTCATATACTTTCTTTGTCAATACCTTTCCCCTGACCAGAGAAGACTGCTGTTTCTATCTTCATGAATAATTTTTATCTGTTCTCAAATTTCAAATAAATGAAATAATATGTTATTTTTAAAAAATTTTTTGACTTACTTCACTCAGCATAATATCTGAGATGCATCCATGTTATGGCATATATAAGTAGTGTCTTCATTCTTATTGTTAAATACCAGTCTATTATATAGCTATAATATCATCTATTTATTCATTCCCTGCTGATAGACATTTGGATCATTTCCAGTTTTTAGCTATTATGACTATGGCTGCTAGGACATTTTTGTATATATCTTTTGGAGGACATATACTCTCATTTCTCATGTATTTATACGAAGGTTTAGAATTTCTGGGGCAAAAGGTAGCAGTAGGTTTTTCAATAGATATTACCAAACAACTTTTCAAAGTGGTTAAACCAATGCATATTCCATTAGCAAAGTATGAGTTAGAATTGCCTCATATCCTCACCACATCTGAAAAATATATGCTACATATTATATAAATTATATATATATTAGAATATGTACAAAATTTAATTTTAGATATTTTATAAGATGTTCTTCAAACCTAGAAGAGATCCCAAGCTACTACCCTCTTCCTTTCTTCTTGACAAATAACTTTATTTCCCTGTGGAAATACTGGGTACCAACTGAATGTTTTCATCCCAGTATAATTTATTCATCTTTGTAATCACAGTGTAATATAAAATAGAAAAAAGGATCTATTTTGTGAATACAATGTTTGATAAATAAAGAAATGAACGACAAATTGAATGGACCTTGGTATGACAGAAATCAAAGCAAAAGATTGTCTGCCAATATGCTCTTGAGTTATACCAAAGGAGCATCAGGATTTTCTTCTGAAACAAATCTTTGTCTTTTTGTTTGACAAAAATCTATCAGATCAATCCTTGAAGAGAAATATCACTGTCCATTACATCAGAAACATGAGTAACAATTGCAGTTTAAATGCTACCACATGTCTCATCAACTATGATAAAGCTATATATAAGTTATATTTAATTCTCTCAATGACACTGTGAGTTTGGAGTTATTTCCCTCAATTTATATAGGACGTTTAAAGAGTTTAAGGGACCTACCAAAGATCACTCAGGTGGCGTAAAATAGAGCTGAAATTTGAACCTAGTTTTCACTAACTGCAGGACAAGCAACTTCAGATTTTTCACACTGTAAATGTAATCATTCAATTTTAGAAAAAGCAGAAGGAGTAAAAGAAAAAGAACCTTCATAATGATGTTGCTCATGGAGATGCAGTCATTATGTATCAAGTGGACACATGATCAGATACTTTGGATAACTATATATTAAATCAGTTTCATGAAGCTTTAGATCATTTTCGGGCAGTTGTAGTTATTACTACTGAATTGCTTTTCATTGTAAATGGAGAAGTTATCGCTTCAACTCTGTTAAAAAGGCTATCATAACACATCGTGGATTGATTATATATCATTAAAATATACACAGTTAGTTCAGTTCTTTATTCAGTATAACAAATCACCCCAAAACTTAGTGCTCTGCTGGGTGTTTTTGTTTTCTTTTTTCCCTGCAATGCACAACTTGGATCAACCCGGACTACAGCAGTGAGAATGCTAAGTCCTAACCACTGGACCACCAGAGAATTCCCTCAACTGGGTATCCTGACCCTGCTCTATGAGTCCATTGGCTGGACTCACTCACATGTTTGAAGTCAGCTGAAGGCACTAAGATGGCCTCACTCACAGGTCTGGCACGTCAGCTAGAACGGCTGGACTTGTGGGAACCTGCGTGGGTTTCTTTCTTCCCTGTTGATCTTTTATCCTTTAAGGCCTCCCTATCCATGTGGCCTATTGCGTCTAAGGCGTCTATCCCAAGTTTCCTCACGAGGCATCTCGGAGCCAAACAAGAGTACAAAAATGCCAACTGTGTGCCTGAACATTGCCAGCATCACTTCCACATATTCTCAATGTAACACCTGAAACTTTCACACACAGCACACTTAACACAGTTGTGAGACCCCCGATTTTTATTTACTCAAAGGCCAATAAGCACATCATTTGTAACTGAAGTGGTTCTAGGTCTTCCAGGAAAGAAAGGATCCCATTTTCACATACTGTGTCCAGCCATGAACATGGATCTGTGGAGCAGAATATTGCAACTCCACCTGTCCCATAGTGACCCCATCTCCATAAATGCCAGATGTAAGGGAATGACTGTATCTCTTCCTGCAATGTAATTACAACAGGTTGATCAGCAAGGCAATGATACCAATTTTCACCTTAAAATGCAATTGATATCATCATATGGGCAATATAACCAGCATATCTCTACCATAAATGTAATTAACACACTGTCTTTTGCACACTAAAGACTCCATTTCTCAGAGAAATGCAATAACATTGTGGTGCCATGATCCCATCTATTTGTGCAAGTTAATTATCGCTTTTCCACTTGCCAAGCTATAATGATAGGTATTCCTGTAGGGCAGTGTTTGCATCTCTGCCCTCTGGGTAACGATCACATATGCAACGAGAGATAACAAAACTGTCTTTAGGGGCAATGATCAGATTCCTCTGCACAAGGTAATGATAACATATCCACTTTAACCGAAAGATAGCAGGTCTCTTGTCAAGGTTCTCCTCAACTTTCCCTGCAGAGAATGAGCAACAGCTATTGATGCAAGGCAGGCAGTGGGGGGAGGGGGGACAGTTCCAAACCTACCTGGGCACAGTGGTGGATCTCTTAGGAAGCAGAAATCCTACTGAAGGGTAGCATACAAGACAGGAGCAAGAGTGCCAAAGACAAAGAGATGTAAATTTAAATAGAGGCCACACCAGAGTCCGTAGGGCTTCCCTCATAGCTCAGTCCACAAAGAATCTGCCTGCAATGCAGGAGACCCAGGTTCGATTCCTGGGCCTGGAAGATCCCTTGGAGGAAGAAATGGCAACCCACTCCAGTATTCTTGCCTGGAGAATCCCATGGGTAAAGGAGCCTGGCAGACTACAGGCCATGGGGTTGCAAGAGTCAGACATGACTTAGTGACTAAACCACCACCCCCAGAGTCTGTGTGGCTTTGGGAAGCTGATTCGGCCTCTCTGAACTCAGAATGAAAAACAGGATGGTAACAGCTTTTTTGCAAAAAGATTGACATGAACATTGCATTTCTCAACATAGAGCTCTTTAAAACTGTTCTTTGGGCTTCCCTGGTGACTCAGTGGTAAAGAATCTGCCTTCCTCCTGCAGGAGACAGGGGTTCAATCCTTAATCCAGGAAGTTCCCACATGCCTTGGGGCAATTATGCTTGTGCACTGGAACTACTGAGCCTGGGAGCTGCAGCCACTGAAGTCCTGGCGCCCTAGAGCCTGTGCTCTTCAATAAGAGAAGCCACCACAATGAGAAGCTGCTGCTGCTGCTAAGTCACTTCAGTCGTGTCCGACTCTGTGTGACCCCATAGACGGAAGCCTACCAGGCTCCCCCGTCCCTGGGATTCTCCAGGCAAGAACACTGGAGTGGGTTGCCATTTCCTTCTCCAATGTGTGAAAGTGAAAAGTGAAAGTGAAGTCGCTCAGTCGTGTCCGACCCTTAGCGACCCCACGGACTGCAGCCTACCAGGCTCCTCCATCCATGGGATTTTCTAGGCAAGAGTACTGGAGTGGCTTGCCATTGCCTTCTCCAAATGAGAAGCTAACGGACTGCATTTGGCAAGTAACCCCCACTGGACACAACTAGATAAAAGGCTACACAGCAACAAAGTCCCAGCATAGCCACAAATAATAAATAAAGAAACAATTCTAAAAAAATTATAAAAAAGAGGTAGACATAAAAATGATATGCCAGGCAGAAGGGAGAGGTTTTGCAAATGTGGCGGTGTAGAGAAGCTCATGTATGTAACGTGAAAGAGGCTACCAGGAGAGGACTAGCAAACAGCTTGCAAGAAAAGCCTCCCATGGGAGGAAGAAGAGATGCCCTCAACTACCGATTCTGAGCCTGGGGTGAGAATTTAACAAGGCCATGGCTATGTAAGCAGGTAGCAGAATATCCAGCCCTAAGTATGTACCCAAAAACTGTGCAATTAAAAATGTCCATCTAGGACCAGAATCTTGGCTTCTAAATATAATTCTCCAATAAAAGGAGCCAGAGCTCCTTACAGAAATGGCTGATTCTAAAAAGTGGGGAAGGAAACTCCAAGATGAGCCTGGAGCATCTTGGAGGGCCATAAAGTAAGAAAGTACTCAAAGAACAAAAACATGAAATTGTATGAAAGAGATGCGGGAGCCAACCCAAAAGAGCTCTTGATAGCCATGCTGGAACAATTTGAGCAATAAAATAAATAATGATAATATTGGATTATAGCCCCCAAATAAAGTAAAATACCCATGAATTCATTCTGAAACAAGTAAATGATGAAGTAAATTATAAAATGGTGTCACCATCGAAGAAGGCTCACAACAGAAGCAGCAGATCCAATCCATCCAGCAGTCAACTGAAAGGTTCTTAGTCTAAACAGGTGGCCTCGCCCACATTCCCTGCTGACTCCTCCCTTCAGTTCAGTTCAGTTCAGTTCACTTCAGTCGCTCAGTCGTGTCTGACACTTTGCAACCCCATGAATTACAGCACGCCAGGCCTCCCTGTCCATCACCAACTCCCAGAGTTCACTCAAACTCATGTCCATCGAATCGGTGTTGCCATCCAGCCATCTCATTCTCTGCCATCCCCGTCTCCTCCCACCCCCAATCCCACCCAGCATCAGACTCTTTTCCAGTGAGCCAACTCGTCGCATGAGGTGGACAAAGTATTGGAGTTTCAGCTTTAGCATCAGTCCTTCCAATGAACACCCAGGACTGATCTCCTCTAGAATGGACTGGTTGGATCCCCTTGCAGTCCAAGGGACTCTCAAGAGTCTTCTCCAGCACCACAGTTCAAAAGCATCAATTCTTCGGCGATCAGCTTTCTTCACAGTCCAACTCTCACACCCATACATGACCACGGGAAAAACCATAGTCTTGACTAGACGGACCTTGGTTGGCAAAGTATTGTCTCTGCTTTTTAATATGCTGTCTGCTGCTGCTGCTGCTAAGTCACTTCAGTCGTGTCCGACTCTGTGTGACCCCATAGACGGCAGCCCACCAGGCTCCCCCGTCCCTGGGATTCTCCAGGCAAGAACACTGGAGTGGGTTGCCATTTCCTTCTCCAATGTGTTAAAGTGAAAAGTGAAAGTGAAGTCACTCGGTCATGTCTGACTCGTAGCGACCCCATGGACTGCAGCCTACCAGGCTCCTCCATCCATGGGATTTTCTAGGCAAGAGTACTGGAGTGGCTTGCCATTGCCTTCTCCAAATATGCTGTCTAGGTTGGTCATAACTTTCCTTCCAAGGAGCAAGCGTCTTTTAATTTCCTGGCTGCAATCAGCATCCGCAGTGATTTTGGAGCCCCCAAAAATAAAGTCTGACACTGTTTCCACTGTTTCCCCACCTATTTCCCATGAAGTGATGGGACCAGATGCCATGATCTTCGTTTTCTGAATGTTGAGCTTCAAGCCAACCTTTTCACTCTCCTCTTTCACTTTCATCAAGAGGCCTTTGAGTTCCTCTTCACTTTCTGCCATAAGGGTGGTGTCATCTGCATATCTGAGGTTATTGATATTTCTCCCGGCAATCTTGATTCCAGCTTGTGCTTCTTCCAGCCCAGCATTCCTCATGATGTACTCTGCATATAAGTTAAATAAGCAGGGTGACAATATACAAACTTGACGTACTCCTTTTCCTATTTGGAACCAGTCTGTTGTTCCATGTCCAGTTCTAACTGTTGCTTCCTGACCTGCATACAGGTTTGTCAAGAGGCAGGTCAGGTGGTCTGGTATTCCCATCTCTTTCAGAATGTTCCACAGTTTATTGTGATCCACACAGGCTCCGGCGGCGCAGACGCGAGAGACACCGGCCCCAGCGCAACCGACCATGTGCAGAAGCGTGGCCGAGAGGAGCTACCCCGCGCCCAAGGTCAGAGCGGTGGCCGAGAGGAGCAGTCCCACGTCCAAGAGGTGGTGGCTGCGCGGGCACAGGAGGGCCGAGAGGAGCTACTCCACGTTCAAGGTCAGGAGGGGTGGCCTTGAGGAGATACCCCTCGTCTAAGGTAAGGTGCAGCGGCTGCACTTTGCTGGAGCAGCTGTGAAGACATATTCCACGACCAAGGTAAGAGAAACCCAAATAAGACGGTAGATATTGGGAAGGGGCATTAGAGGGCAGACACACTGAAATCATAATCACAAAAACTAGTTGACTCCTCCCTTAGGGGTTATGTATTGTCTGTTAGCATGTAGTATCTCCAGCTACCTACCTTCTATTGTTATAAAATATTGTAGGACTAAATCTGGTTTGGGGGCTTCCCTGGTGGCTCGGTGGTAAAGAATCTGCCTGCCAATGCAGGAGACATGTGTTCAATACCTGGATTGAGATGATCCCCTGGAGAAGGAATGGCAACCCTACTCCACTATTCTTGCCTGGAAAATCCCATGGACAGAGGAGCCTAGTGTGCTACAGTTCACGGGGTTGCAAAAGAGTTGGACACCAACTAGTGACTAAACAACAAAAGAAGCAAATCTTCCTTACAAAAGAATTCTAATTAATAAATGTAGAAGAAAGAGAGAAATAAAAATCACCATTGGAACACTGAAGTAATGACTGCTGCAGGCAAAATCCACTGGCAAGTGCTAAACTTAGCGAGCACAACTTAAGGAAGATCAGACATGGGCACTGCCTCAGAGTATCTTCCCCTAAACTTGCTAATTACTATGGGCATTTTGACATATTATCACAAATTCTTTAATACCCTTCCTTCCAAGAAGTGGGGTTAATTCCTCTTCCCTCAAGAGTGGCTAAACTAAATGACTTGCTTTTAAAGAACAGAGTTCAGAAAATACCAACTCTAACCAAGTCTCCAAGGCTAATATCACCAGTGATAAGATACATTGTTACTATGTGTCCCTGATGGGATGTGATAAGAGGTCTATCACTGCCATAATTTTCTTCTCCCCTAAAATCAGTACTTTAGTCTACTGATGAGAAAATAGCAGATCAACCCAAACTGAGAACCAGACTCTTTTACAATGAAAAGAGAGGCATTCTATAAAATACCAGACCAGTATGCTTTCAAAAGGACTAAGATCATGAAAGACCAAGGAAGACAAACTCACAGATTGGAGATGACTAAGGAAGCACGAGGGATAAATGCAACGTGGTGTCTTGGATTAGATTCAGGAGCAGAAAAAGGAAAGGCGGAGAAACCCGAAGAAAGTTTATAGTTAACAATATGTATGAATGTTAATTACTTAGCTCCAGTTCAGTTCAGTTCAGTTCAGTCGCTCAGTCGTGTCCGACTCTTAGCGACCCCATGAACCACAGCACGCCAGGCCTCCCTGTCCATCACCAGCTCCCGGAGTTCACTCAAACTCATGTCCATCGAGTCGGTGATGCCATCCAGCCACCTCATTCTCTGCCATCCCCGTCTCCTCCCACCCCCAATCCCACCCAGCATCAGACTCTTTTCCAGTGAGCCAACTCGTCGCATGAGGTGGCCAAAGTATTGGAGTTTCAGTTTTAGCGTAAGTCCTTCCAATGAACACCCAGGATTGATCTCCTTTAGAATGGACTGGTTGGATCTCCTTGCAGTCCAAGGGACTCTCAAGAGTCTTCTCCAGCACCACAGTTCAAAAGCATCAATTCTTTGATGCTCAGCTTTCTTCACAGTCCAACTCTCACATCCATACATGACCACCGGAAAAACCATAGCCTTGACTAGACGGACCTTGGTTGGCAAAGTAATTACTTAGCTTAGATAACTATTCCATGGTCATACAATACATTAATATTAGAGCAAGCATGGTGAAGGTTATAAGGGAACACTGTATTATTATAAGGCAACATGTAAAATAAGTTCTTATTGGAAAAGATTCTGATCTTAGGGAAGACTGAAGGCAAAAGAAGGGGTGGCAGAGGATGAGATGGTTAGATAGCATCACCAACTCAGTGGTCATGAATTTGAGCAAATTCCAGGAGACAGTGGGCTTCACTGATAGCTCAGTTGGTAAAGAATCTGCCTGCAATGTAGGACACCTGGGTTTGATCCCTGGGTTGGGAAGATCCCCTGGAAAAGGGAAAGGCTACTCATTCCCGTATTCTGGCCTATAGAATTTCATGGACTGTATAATCCATGGTGTCACAAAGAGTCAGACATAACTGAATGACTTTCACTTTCAATTTCCAGGAGACAGTGGAGGACAGAGGAGCCTGGCATGCTACAGTCCATGAGGTCACAAAGAATCACACATGATTTAGTGACTGAACAACAATGTACTATCTTTACAACTCTTTCATAAATCTAAAACTATGACCCAAAATATTTAAAGTGTTTGTGTGCTCACACATGCCTGTGTATCCCAGACTTTCTCCTACCATCCCACCCAAAGCCAAGGAGAAGGCATCTTTGAATAAAACCACTTCTTAGAAACCAAAGCACCCTGCCCGGAGAGCCAAGAAGGACCAGCCAAAGAGTAAGTTTTGTGAGCTGCTTCTTTATAACTTTTCTCACTGCGCTCTTTATTATATGTATGTATATGTATACATTTTCCTTGTCTTTTATTTTATTTAGGCACTTTCTAGAGTTCAACTGTCGCTCAGGGCATCAAACTAATTTTCTCCTCAGCAACGATGGCAGCGCTGCATGCATAATGAACCCCATTATTGCTCTTGCTATTAAGTAGGCTGTTGGGGATGTGGACAGATGGGAGGGAGGCCGCAGTCCAAAGGCAAGAGTTCTGCTAATGCAGCCTGCCCTCCCTCATCGACTGAGACCGCGGGAACGAGGGGAAAAAAGCACGTGTGGAGAAAGATGCAAATGAGCCTGCGCCTTGATGTGGGGAAATGTCAGAGGTCTGGACTGGCTTTGAGGCACTGACTTTTGTCATTTATTTAATGCAAAATAAAGTCATTCTTTATTGATCGCTTGAAAGAACTGCATTTATTGAGAACCGATATTCATGTACCATCCTGGGTTATTTTATGAATGTTGCCTCATTTAATCCCCATGACAATTCTATGAAGAGGATGTAGTCATCCTCTGTTTATAGATAGGAAACTGAGGCTGGGAGAAGCTGTGACCTGCCGATCATTTCCCACATATTTAGCAAGTGGTGGAGCTTCAAATTCAGGTATAGTCCATGTTGGATCCTGTGCTCTTTTGATGACACCACCTTTCTTCCTGGCACAGTTCAGACATCCCAGGATACACTTACACACCTTCATAGGTACCAGAGCGGGAAGCTGGTTTCCTATGCTGTCAAAGGCAACAGGGTTCCCAAAGTTCAGTATGCATGTGAAGAACCTGAGATCTGCTTAAAGTGAAGACTTCGATGCACTAGGTCTAGAGCATGTCCAGAGAGTCTTCATTTTTAACAGCTACCAGGTGAAGTCTGATGCTCCTGATCCTTGGGTCCCACTTTGAGTAGCAGAAAAAAGGACAAGATTGGAGTCCCACTGTTATGGAATCACGTCTCAGACTAAAAACAGAAATGTGGAAATCTGCTCTTCTAACTCTGCTTTTGTTGTATGTGTATATATGTATCACAGACATTTCCTTTCAGTCTGCAGATTTATCTTCTCACTGTCATTTAATGGTACTTTTTGAAAAGAAGTCTTTTACTTTGATGAAGTCCAATTTTTTATTTCATTTTATGGTTCGTGTATATCATTTCCTAAGAAATTTTTGCCAAATTTAAATGTTCATTTTTTCTTTATATTTTGCCTAGATCTTTTAGGCTTTATATATATCTACAATCCATTTTGAATGAACTTTTATATAGACAGTAAGATTTTAATTTGTTTCCATATGGATTCCCTTTCAGTGCTATTTCTTAAATGACTGTCATCTGCTCATTGAATCACTTTGGTATCCTTACCAAGATACTTAGCCAAAAGTTAATAGCCTGCAAACAGGTGGGCATATTTCTGGTCTCTCTATTGGTCTATTGATCTAAATATTTGTACTTACACCAATAATCAAGACTATATAGTAACTTTATAGTAAATCTTGAAATCAAGTAATGTATGAAGTAGCCCTCTAACTTTTTTGTTCTTTTACAAAATTGCTTTGGCTAGTCTTTGAATTTCTATATAAATTTTAAAATAAACTTTTAAATTTTTTTGAAAAAAAAAAAACATGCTATTACTTCTGATATTCTCATGTATGCAAAACAAAATGGTACATAGAGAGTCTCTACTTGTTGAAGGCCAACCTGCAAACTGAGATTGATCACTCTATTTTCAGTATTTGGACAATAAACATTTGTGAACTAAATAAGTAAATGTTTGACTGGTCAACGAAAGAGCAAACAAATAAAGTTTTTTTTTTATTTTAGTAACAGCAAATAAAGTATTATCTGAAAAATAACACTCAACAAATCCATAAACCAGTATTTGTACTCAAAGAACTTAAAAATAAAGAAATGAAGTATACACACTTTAAAAGAAAAATAAATGATTAGGGCTGAAATCACAAGGAATCTTAGCTATGCAGCTGTTGAGATTCTGTTTACTTTACAGTATAACCTAGATGGTATGCAAATGTTTCACTTATTTGAAAGTGAAAGCATCAGTGCTTGCAACCAAGTGTCTTCTGTGTACTTTTCATCTAAGATTATAGTAGGTGATAGCTACATGTGTTTTCTTTCTTCCAAATAATCTTGGATTATTGCTACCAGGATGTGCACATCTATTTTTCTATCATTGCTGTGAACACGGTAGGTCTTTTTAGTGAATACACATTTACAACACCCCTGACACTCCCTTACCTTCACAGAGACACAGCGTATGACATTTCTCAAGTTTGTGCACCATTTCTCCCTGCTCTTTTACACTCCTAGATGAAAGGGATTATCATGCCTGGACTTTCTTCTTTTTCATCAACCATGTTTATTTTCAAATCAGATTACGTGATGACTAGTGTCTAGTAGTTACTCAAATGATCTGAAAATTATGGATCCCACCCAGCACCACTTTTGTTATCTCCACACATGAAAGAATCAAAGAAATGTCTCTCTTTGGGTTCTGACCTTGAAAACACAACCCACAGTTTTTGTCATCTCCCAAAGCTTTTCCTGCTGTGAATAGCACATCAGAGTCCCCTAGACAGCTGTTAGAGCTCAGAATCAATTTACTTTGGGGTGAGGACTTGAGGGACACAGATGGGTGAATTACAGGTGTTCAGCTTAGTGGCAGACCCTACTTGGCACAGTTTAATATGGGCTCCAACCTGTTTCAGCTGCAGGGCAGCAAAGCTGTCACTCTTTGCCCTGGAGAGGCTGGTGGGTTTTGGCTGGGTGCCATATGCAATCCTAGTTACAAGGTCAATTGCCTGTTTTTGGTTTTGGGAAGCTGTTACAGTTTGAGCTAGTCACTGACTATACCATTATCCTGGGTCAGGCTTCTCTCTTTGGATTTTAACTGAGACTCAAAAGTGAGTGCTAATCCCATTCAGTTGCTCTCTCCGAGAGCCCACAGATATCATTTGTATCCCATGCTTATGTTACTAATGCTCACTTGCTCTATTGTTTTTTCTTCTCTTTATTTACCATTTCTTATCTTTTTGATAGCATAATGCCATTCAATTCCTCCTTACCATCATTTCTTAACTTTTCAGGCATTCCCTTGCTGCATAATCACAAATTGATAAAAGCTCATAAGATGAGGAATTCAGTTCTACGGAAACTTATGACAAGATAAGTTAATCTAGGGATGAAGGGGGACAGGTTCAGGTTCGAATGGGTTGAGCACTTCTCCAAATCAAAGTCTACAAAGAAGTGGACAGTAGCAATGATAAAATAAAATGCCCCAATATCTTAGCCTTTCTAGACCTGAGCAGATCTCCTGAGTATGCAGAGACTGAGTTCCAGGCAAGGTGTTCTAAAAACCAGAACCGCCTTGGGAATGGAGGGATCATTTCTAAGGCAATGAGGATCTGGGCCCTGGGAAAATAATTCATTAGACTAGATTTGAGTGCATTTACAGTTTGAAATCATGCCAGGTGTACCCTGTCCAGACCATAGCATGACCTCTGCAAATTCGTATCTATCATTGAAAGGGCCATGCTTTCCGTAACTCTTTCTGATATGCTGCCAAAAACTCAAACAGCTATTCCGATTACACTTTAATTGGTACTTTATATTCAACACTTAAGAAAACTCACTATAAACAGAAGTTGTTCTTTCCTGAACTCTGTGAAGTTAAAGTATCTGGCCTGTGTGTTAACTATATAATATTTATGGAGTTCAGCATATGAGTGAAGTCAGCCAAGGCCCATTTCTTCTCCTTAAGGCCTTATATATTAAGGAATTCTTTATATATGATGATTTTTTGAAATAGCTTTGAAATACTTATCCCCACGAAGCCCTTGCAATGGTAAAGAATAGAAGGAATAATAAATAGTCAATTCAGCTATTTTTTTTTTATTGTTTGAGAAATCAGTACCAAAGTAGCTGGCATTTATGTAATCAACCTTCTTTCAAGAATCTCAAAAAATATATAAACTCTGCTGGTTGGTTACTTAAAGTAATCATTTGCCCTGAAACCATCAATCAGGTCACATATGGAACTGGTTGTAAGAGTTAAATATTAAGACTTAAAACTTTTACGAGTGGTTTATGGTCACACAGTATCCCCTTCCATTCACCTACATCCACGCACGTGGGTGAGACCACTGGGGAACTGAGATAAAGGAAGGAATCTAAGGCACGTGTATCCAACCAAATAACTAACCCTCTCCTCTGCGCGAGACTCTGTGGTGTGCATAAAGGACACGGTGATACAAAAAATCAGATTTTTGGAAAAAAATTTTTTTAGATTAAAAAAAATGAGATTCTAGACAGCTCTGCTGTCTAGAAATGCACTGTCTCTAGTAAATAATTATAAACAGTCAACACATAGCAGTGACATAGAGAACATCCTCTATTCTAAAAGCCCTTCAAGTGCATTAACTCAGTCTTCACAGTTAATCTATTAAATAGCCTAATATTACATTTAATAGAACCCTCCACCCAGATACGAAAATACTTTTATTGAGCCTTAGTTTTTCAAATTCATTTTAAAGACACAAATACTTTTCAGACAGACGGGAGGTCCTCATTGTACCTTTTTTGGATCTCAATTCTTACTTTCCCTCCCAAAAGGAAATTGTTGTTCTTTCCTATATATTTTTAAAATAAATATACTGCATATGTCTATTTATTCACAGCATATATACATGCATATTAACATCATATTGTACTGTTTTGTGTGTTTTAAAAATTTCTGTGAGCTGTAGTTTCTGGGAAGTGAGCAGCTCTCATATCTGTAACTCTTGTAACCCAGTCATTCGTGTGCCCCCTTCATGAGGATTCAGTGCGGCTGTGGTGCTGTTATCCCTCTGATAGGAACTCTAACTCAGTGTAAAGTCCCAAAATTCTGTTACTTATTTTTATTTTATATTGTACTATATTTCATTCACAGTGTTGTGTTTGATTCAGCTGTATAGCAAAGTGATCAGTTCAGTTCAGTTCAGTCGCTCAGTCGTGTCCGACTCTCCGCGACCCCATGAATCACAGCACACCAGGCCTCCCTGTCCATCACCAACTCCCGGAGTTCACTCAAACTCATGTCCACAGAGTCGGTGATGCCATCCAGCCATCTAATTCTCGGTCGTCCCCTTCTCCTCCCGCCCCCAACCCTTCCCAGCATCAGAGTCTTTTCCAATGAGTCAACTCGTCACATGAGGTGGCCAAAGTATTACAGTTTCAGCTTTAGCATCAGTCCTTCCAATGAACACCCAGGATCGATCTCCCTCAGAATGGACTGGTTGGATCTCCTTACGGTACAAGGGACTCTCAAGAGTCTTCTCCAACACCACAGTTCAAAAGCATCAATTCTTCGGCAATCAGCTTTCTTCACAGTCCAACTCTCACATCCATACATGACCACGGGAAAAACCATAGCCTTGACTAGACGGACCTTTGTTGTCAAAGTAATGTCTCTGCTTTTTAATATATTATCAAGGTTGGTCATAACTTGCCTTTCAAGGAGTAAGCGTCTTTTAATTTCATGGCTGCAATCAGCATCTGCAGTGATTTTACAGCCCCCAAAAATAAAGTCTGACACTGTTTCCACTGTTTCCCCATCTATTTCCCATGAAGTGATGGGACCAGATGCCATGATCTTTGTTTTCTGAATGTTGAGCTTCAAGCCAACCTTTTCACTCTCCTCTTTCACTTTCATCAAGAGGCTTTTGAGTTCCTCTTCACTTTCTGCCGTAAGGGTAGTGTCATCTGCATATCTGAGATTATTGATATTTCTCCCAGCAATCTTGATTCCAGCTTGTGCTTCTTCCAGCCCAGCGTTCCTCATGATGTACTCTGCATAGAAGTTAAATAAGCAAGGTGACAGTATACAGCCTTGACGCACTCCCTTTCCTATTTGGAACCAGTCTGTTGTTCCATGTACAGTTCTGACTGTTGCTTCCTGACCTGCATACAGTTTTCTCAAGAGGCAGGTCAGGTGGTCTGGGATTCCCATCTCTTTCAGAATTTTCCACAGTTTATTGTGATCCACACAGTCAAAGGCTTTGGCATAGTCAATGAAGCAGAAATAGATGTTTTTCTGAAACTCTCTTGCTTTCTCCATGATTCAGCGGATGTTGGCAATTTGATCTCTGCTGCCTCTGCCTTTTCTAAAACCTGCTTGAACATCTGGGAGTTCACGGTTTACATATTGCTGAAGCCTGGCTTGGAGAATTTTGAGCATGACTTTACTAGCGTGTGAGATGAGTGCAATTGTGCGGTAGTTTGAGCATTCTTTGGCATTGCCTTTCTTTGGGATTGGGATGAAGACTGACCTTTTCCAGTTCTGTGGCCACTGCTGAGTTTTCCAAATTTGCTGGCATATTGAGTGCAGCACTTTCACAGCATCATCTTTCAAGATTTGAAATAGCTCAACTGGAATTCCATCACCACCACTAGCTTTGTTCCTAGTGATGCTTTCTAAGGCCCACTTGACTTCACATTCCAAGATGTCTGGCTCTAGGTCAGCAATCACGTTATCGTGACTATCTTGGTCGTGAAGATCTTTTTTGTACAGTTCTTCTGTGTATTCTTGCCACCTCTTCTTAATATCTTCTGCTTCTGTTAGGTCCATACCATTCCTGTCCTTTATCGAGCCCATCTTTGCATGAAATGTTCCCTTGGAATCTCTAATTTTCTTGAAGAGATCTCTTGTTTTTCCTATTCTGTTGTTTTCCTCTATTTCTTTGCATTGATCACTGAG
Organism: Moschus berezovskii; assembly: GCF_049115385.1. Classification (NCBI taxonomy): domain Eukaryota; kingdom Metazoa; phylum Chordata; class Mammalia; order Artiodactyla; family Moschidae; genus Moschus; species Moschus berezovskii. The sequence continues at coordinate 14,839,121 of NC_142474.1, forward strand.
GAAGGCTTTCTTATCTCTCCTTGCTATTCTTTGGAACTCTGCATTCAGATGCTTATATCTTTCCTTTTCTCCTTTGCTTTTCTCCTCTCTTCTTTTCACAGCTATTTGTAAGGCCTCCTCAGACAGCCATTTTGCTTTTTTGCATTTCTTTTCCATGGGGATGGTATTGGTCCCTGTCTCCTGTACAATGTCACGAACCTCTGTCCAGAGTTCATCAGGCACTCTATCTATCAGATCTAGTCCCTTAAATCTATTCCTCACTTCCACTGTATAATCATAAGGGATTTGATTTAGGTCATACCTGAATGGTCTAGTGGTTTTCCCTACTTTCTTCAATTTCAGTCTGAATTTGACAATAAGGAGTTCATGATCTGAGCCACAGTCAAGTAAAGTGATACAGTCATATATATATATGTACATATATATATGTCATATATATGTATGTATGTATATATATATATATATATGAATTAACAAAAGCAGTTCCTGTCTTTTGATGGGGTGCTCATGGTTTATAACATAAATGTCATTATTTTGAGAGAGGGATAACTTAGGTGTGGCATTGGTTTTTTTTTTCTTTTTGCAGCCTGAGGCAGTTGTAAAATAACTTAATGTAGCTTTTGACAACTGTGTATTCTACAGTATTTTTTCATTTGGTGAAATTTTAACTGTTAATGTTTTTGGCATTGTGCTTTGTATCATTAATTAAATAAAAATTAAAAATAAATAAAAATAAAAATTTGTGCCAGTGCTATAGTCTCTTCCACCTTGGTTTATTCATTTGATGGTATGTTTTTGGAATTTATGAATGTTCAGTCATACAGAAAAAACACGTTAATTTTAACAGTTATATATAGTATTTTTTGTATGAATACATACAACTTACCAATCCATTCCACTGTTACTGGGCATTTCTATTGTCTACAATTATTTTTTATTACATTAATACTTCACTGAACTCATTCTTCTGTGGATTTTCTATGATACCTTCTTACAAGTAAATCTGCTGATTCATAGGATAGGTGCAGCTTCAAGTTTCCTCAGTTCAGTTCAGTTCAGTTCAGTCGCTCAGTCATGTCCGAATCTTTGTGACCCCATGAATCATAGCACGCCAGGCCTCCCTGTCCATCACCAACTCCCGGAGTTCACTCAAACTCAAGTCCACAGAGTCGGTGATGTCATCCAGCCATCTCATTCTCTGCCGTCCCCTTCTCCTCCCGCCCCCAATCCCTCCCAGCATCAGAATCTTTTCCAGTGAGTCAACTCATCGCATGAGGTGGCCAAAGTATTGGAGTTTCAGCTTTAGCATCAGTCCTTCCAATGAACACCCAGGATTGGTCTCCTTCAGAATGGACTGGTTGGATCTCCCTGCAGTCCAAGGGACTCTCAAGATTCTTCTCCAGCACCACAGTTCAAAAGCATCAATTCTTCAGCGATCAGCTTTCTTCACAGTCCAACTCTCACATCCATACATGACCACGGGAAAGACCATAGCCTTGACTAGACGGAACTCGGTTGGCAAACTAACGTCTCTGCTTTTTAATACACTATCCAGGTTGGTCATAACTTTCCTTCCAAGGAGTAAGCGTCTTTTCATTTCATGGCTGCAATCAGCATCCGCAGTGATTTTGGAGCCCAAAAAGATAAAGTCTGACACTGTTTCCACTGTTTTCCCATCTATTTCCATGAAATGATGGGACCAGATGCCATGATCTTTGTTTTCTGAATGTTGAGCTTCAAGCCAACCTTTTCACTCTCCTCTTACACTTTCATCAAGAGGCTTTTTAGTTCCTCTTCACTTTCTGCCATAAGGGTGGTGTCATCTGCGTATCTGAGGTTATTGATATTTCTCCTGGCAATCTTGATTCCAGCTTGTGCTTCTTCCAGCCCAGCGTTCCTCATGATGTACTCTGCATATAAGTTAAATAAGCAGCGTGACAATATACAACCTTGATGTACTCCTTTTCCTATTTGGAACCAGTCTGTTGTTCCATGTCCAGTTCTAACTGTTGCTTCCTGACCTGCATACAGGAACCCTAATGATAACCAAGAAGGGTTCTAAATGACTAATTGTCAGAGTATGCTGGACAAAAGAAGGATTCATGTCTGGGTGGGATGAGTGGGACAGCGTAAGATTTCATCACCCTACTCAGATAAATCTTACAAATTGTATATTTCCGAAACTTTTAATATTTCCAGACCATGGATGACCACAGGTAACTGAGACAAGGGAGGACTCCTGTATTTCCTTTATCATTTATCCACCTTTATCCTCTATCCATCAACTAATTCATCACAGTTTAGGAAGCATTTCAAAGTAAATTGTGGACACTGGTACACTTCCTCCTGAATACTTCTGCACGCATATTATTGGAAAGAGTTTACAGTTTGTTTACAACTCTTCTTTTTCATGTAAAATTTACATGCAATGGGACACAGAAATCTTAAATGTACTAAGTTTTGCAAACGCATACAAAGAAAGACTATTTGGCCCCATTACAAGGGAACATTTTTAGGATATAATAATCAGATCAGAGTGGAGGAGGGGCAGTTTCCTTCAGAGAAATCTCAGGGCTAACTCAGTTTCCCCACTACCTTGGTGTGAGGGTAGAAAGGGGAATCTTTCCTCCCTGAGGTTTCTTAGATTTTACACTTCTGACACAGAATTTAGTGTTCAGGAGTATGGAGAATAAAGAGCCAAATGGAGACACAAAAAGCCATGTCATCATTAAAAATAAACAGAGACACAAATATGTCAGAGGGCAGAGGCAGGCATTTCATTGTGCCAGTGATTTATGGTGGAAGCTAATTTTAAACAAGCTCCAGCAGCTTGCTGGGGTGCATTGCAGCCAAATAAACAGTCAAAATGGCCAGTTCGACAGCAGTCCAGAGCTGCTGGCCTCCTCAAGGAGTAATCTCATTTTCCATGGTGGTGTAAAAGGCAAAAAGTGACTGTTTACTGTCTAAAGAAACCCTGGTTGAGTCATTGAAAGCAGATCCTGTTGAATGTCACGGAGTTACAAGGATCACAGCTAAGAGACAATGGCCTCGGAGTCAAATCCACACAACAAAACGTGTGCACATTCAAAACAAATAAAGCAAGGGCTTTCCCTCTGTTTATTCCTGGCTGTGGACTTCTTTCAGACAGGAGAGAGAGGGATGGGTGGCCCGAGAAATGACCAAATGGAGCTCTGCCCTTGTTATTCACATCTAGTTTGTGACAGGGATCAGGCAGGCACTAGAGTTACGCCAGCAGGGAGCCGGCCAGGTCACAGGGCAAGTGGAAACAGGAGAGGCATGAGGGTAGCCTCATCTGGCTACCCTCCTGCGGAGGAGACACTACAGGACTACACAACGTGACCAGGCCAGGATTAGAAGACCCTATTTTTAGATTGGAAACCTTGGGCAATTAGTTTTCTCTGCTTTCAGGTTTGAAGCTTTCCCAAATGTCAGTGTAGAAAATTTTGTAGTTCAAGAGGCTAATCTTACGGGAAGTCCTAGGCAAGCAGAGGGAGAGGTTTGTGTGTGTGTGTGTTTATTGGGGGCGAGGGGGAGGTTGGGTGGAAAGGGTGGAGGGAGATTGCTTGTCAGCAGTAATTTCAATGAATGAAAATTTAATATGGCCCCTCAATATATAGGTTCAAAAGTCAACTGAAAGGGAAAAGAAGGTTGAAGTGGTAGATTAAAGAGAGAATTTATTTGGGAAAATGTATGAGAGTATTTTCCCTCCTGCCTTGCCAAGAAAGGGGGATGGGCGTGGGTGTGGCCTTGTTGCCTCAAGTCTGGTGACAGTTTTCAAAGACTCAACCAGGGAGCTAGATTGTTTTCCCAGGATACAATGGATAGGTCTGACATTCCAAAGGGTTTCAACAATGAAGGAGGCCTGCACACTGACAAATAAGTGACATCAGCTGTGCAATCGGGGTCTGCTCCTGCAGGGTCCTGTTTTGCCAGGTATTTCAATTCTTAGATTCCTGAGTGGGGGCTGGGAAGGGGAGGGCATTGGTAGAGAGGTTTTGGGGTGTTCTTAGAGCAAAAGCTTTTTACCAGTGGTTAGGGGAGCACTTCAATGCGCACACAGTTAGTATATCCTCCCAGTGCATACCAGCTGATTAGCAGACCTGAACATGGTAGACGAACAGGGGCTATGCTTAGGGAACACCTGCAGCCCTATGGAGCACTGGTAAATGTTTCCCATAGGGGCAATGTCAGTCATGTGTACAGAAGAAAGAGAACTAGCCTCTATCACATAAAGGGAATTTGTCCAAGAAGGCTGTTTGGAAGGGAAATGGGACAACAGCAGAGAGACTATATGGTGGATGGGAAACAAAAAACAACGGTATTTTGGCTATAGGCCCTTTTGGTAGTCTATATCTATGGATGACCCTTTCTTTGATTACTGCTTGCAAGTGCAAGAATCAAATTCATAGAATTGCAAAGGAAACCAACCATATCTCAGTTATCATTAAAAAAAAATCTTAGCACATTAAATAACCAGATCTAGTATCAGCTCTAACAACACCATAATTTTACTAATTTTGAAACAGTGATAAGTATAAACAACATTTTAAAATATCGTCATAATCGCAATATAAACTCTGGTGACACAGTCACAAGTACTGCTAATAAAACCACATTCTAAATAGCAGGAAATGCTAAATTTCCATTAGAATTTTCACCTTTATAATTGATGGACACAACAAATTTCAGTTAGAGATCAGTGAAAGCATATTACATACATATATAAATACACAAATACTTTTTATTCCACCTAAGTTGAGGGACCTCTGGATAAGTAACCCTAGGCTTAAAGGTCCCCTTACAGGACCAACTGGAGTATATACCACCTGTGACAAGGACCTGAAGATGAAAACCCGACAAAACACCCCTCAACAGACAGAGTTAATTTTAAACAAAGGCCTTGGCCAAAGGAAACCAAATGCATATGAATGCTTTTCCAGTAAGGCACTTTCGAGCCTTTGGCCTCTCTTCCCCACTCTGCCCCAACCAGGAGGTTCTGAAGTCAACACCAGGGAATCAGAGTAGATGGAGGGAGCTGGGAGAGCAAAGAAATAAGAAGTCCCTCTTGCCCTTTGGTAGATTTCCAGAACTGCTGCAAGATCAAGGTGAGAGGCTTAACTCTGAGTGAAGTTCAGAGATTCAGTGATTACACCGAACTGGGCCTATTCATCTCTGAACAGAGGTTGTTTTACGTGGCTCAAGTGTCTGGAGTTCTTTTTCTTATCTCAGAGGGAATTGGGAAGCTATGCAATCTTCCTGGAGTTCAGATAGTGCTAAGGAATGGCCTGGCCCCATAGGGCAGGTTAGAAAGGGCATTTGTGGGGAGAAATGAAGCTGCTTTGTGATTATAGCCTTTGAATCTTGATAGTTCAATACACACACGTGTGTGCGCTTTCACACACACCTTCAGTTCAGTTCGGTTCAGTCGCTCAGTCGTGTCCGACTCTCCGCGACCCCATGAATCACAGCACGCCAGGCCTCCCTGTCCATCACCAACTCCCGGAGTACACTCAAACTCATGTCCATCGAGTTGGTGATGCCATCCAGCCATCTCATACTCTGTCGTCCCCTTCTCCTCCCTCCCCCAATCCCTTCCAGCATCAGGGTCTTTTCCAATGAGTCAACTCTTCGCATGAGGTGGTGAGTTTCGGCTTTAGCATCGTCCTTCCAATGAACACCCAGGACTGATCTCCCTTAGAATGGACTGGTTGGATCTCCTTGCAGTCCAAGGGACTCTCAAGAGTCTTCTCCAGCACCACAGTTCAAAAGGATCAATTATTCCACGATCAGCTTTTTTCACAGTCCAACTCTCACATCCATACATGACCACGGGAAAAACCATAGCCTTGACTAGGTGGACCTTTGTTGGCAAAGTAATGTCTCTGCTCTATAATAAGCTATGGTCATAGCTTTCCTTCCAAGGAGTAAGTGTCTTTTAATTTCATGGCTGCAATCAGCATCTGCAGTGATTTTGGACAAATAGTTGTGAAAAGAAGAGGCGTGAAAAGCAAAGGAGAAAAGGAAAGATACAAGCATCCGAATGCAGAGTTCCAAAGAATAGCAAGGAGAGATAAGAAAGCCTTCCTCAGTGATCAATGCAAAGAAATAGAGGAAAACAACAGAATGGGAAAGACTAGAGATCTCTTCAAGAAAATTAGAGATGTCAAGAGAACATTTCATGCAAAGATGCGCTTGATAAAGGACAGAAAGGGTACGGACCTAACAGAAGCAGAAGATATTAAGAAGAGGTGGCAAGAATACACAGAAGAACTGTACAAAAAAGAGCTTCACGACCCAGATAATCACGATGGTGTGATCACTCACCTAGAGCCAGACATCCTGGAATGTGAAGTCAAGTGGGCCTTAGAAAGCATCACCACACACACCTTAGAAGGTGTTTTTTAAAATATTTCTCTGCCTGGAAAAAAAATATGCTGTAGTCTACAGAACTGAACTGCCTGTGTAAGAATTCCAGCAAACAACTTACTATATCACCTTGAGTGAGTTCCTTAACCAATCTGCATCCCAGTTTCTTCATCTGTCAAACGGAGCTAATGTTATATGTGTATGGAATATGTAACACATCAAGATGAAAAAAAGGATTAAATCTATACATAAAATGTTTAGAAGGGTGCGTGGCACTACACAATTATTAGCTGTCGATGTTGTTATTATTAAATTACATACTTGCTCCCTTGCCATTCTCAGTTGATTCTAGGGCATATCCACTGAACTCGAAAAAATAAAAGTTGGAAATCATAGCTTCAGGATATTTGTTTCTGCCTCCTAGATGGGGTATTTGGGTTAACTCCAGTGAAAGAAATGGCTCAATCAGCTGGGTAATTATTGTCCTCAATACTTGCCAAGGGTCAATACCCGATCAACCTCTCCCAGGCAGCCACCCAGGATCACACCCTGGGCCACTTCCTGTTGCTTCAGCTTCATCTGGGATAATAGATTTCAGGAACCCACTATGATGTAAGATGAAACCTTTGAAAGCTGCTTCTGTAGAAGGTAGTTGTTAAACATCACAGGTAGCTAAGGGTCTTTTCAGTTGCTAAGGGAAGTGTTATATTTAAATTTCAGCAACAACAAACAAAGCAGCTGGTAGATACACCACACCTGATGTGCGTACATGTTTCTGGCAGTCATAGTAGAACTGAAAGATTATTGGGCAGTAGTCAAGCGATCCTGGACTTAAAATATCATTTTTCACTCACCAGCTGCCTGAGATTCAATACATTTCTTAATGTTTCTTAAAGTCAGAATGTTTTTAAATATACTGAGGATAACTGATAATGCCCTGGTATGGTTGCTCTGAGAATCACCTGAGATAAGGCTCAGGTGTTCAGTTGTGTTGATACATTCTCTTCACAGGGGAGGAATGCTATTCAGACGTCAACAGGCAGATCTCTGCTTTACAGGAGAGGAGCTTAAACATGGCTTCACCTGTTTCCACCCGACCTCACAGATTCAATCGTTCCTGGAAGTCCTTAATGCTCTTTTTGTTGTTGCTGTTGGTGAGCTCCATCCGAGGGGGCAGAAATGGAGCGTGACATTTCTGTGGGTCACTCACCATCCTAGTCTCTGACCTCCAAGCATGCCATCTTTATACCACATCACTTTGCCCCACAGAAATGAGCAACGTACACTCTGATTTCACAAACAACCACCACATGTGCTGTGTTGTTTACACAAATAACTTTTCAAACGTCCGAGTCCAGATGAATGAGCTCATTTCCTGGCAGCAAAAGAACTCACCATTCTTCATTAGCCTCTGGTGACCCTGGCACCACGAAATGTCCCGGCCCGCCCACTCCCACTCACAGGTGCTGCACTTCGCTGTTCCTCCTCCTCTTCTCATCCCCTCTCTATTTTCTTCACACCATTTGTCCTTGAAGCTCACTCTCAGCAGTAAAAAAAAAAAAAAAAAACACCAAGTGTCACTCCTTAGTATCCTGGGGGATTGGAGTCACATGCTCCTGGGATTCTAAATTCTTGGATGCTGTAGTGGCCGGTTCCTCCTCCTGTGGGTTCTGCCTTCCGCGGGTTCCGCCTCCCACAGATAGTAAATGCCTCACAATCAGTGTGTAGTTGAATCCACTGAGGCAGAAACCTTAAGCAAGGAGGGCTAACTGTATGTTCTTCTTGCTTCTGCAGAGCAGCTTCCTACAGCCTTTTACGTCCTGATGTTTGGTATTCCTGCTTGTGAGTGTGTTTGCTATGGCCAAGAAATAAACCACACCTAAATCAGTGACTCGAAGATAAACATTCTTGCTCACTAGCGTATTTACCTGCTAGATGGTTCTACTGATCTAGGCTATGCTGCTCTCCTGATCTTGTCTGGCTTTGCTCATGCATTTGCAATCAGCTGGTTGGTCAACTGGGGGTTGCTTGATTTGGAATGGCCTCAATTGCATGGGTTACTGGTGACAATGGAAATGAAGGTGCTTGATCTATATGTCTACATGGTAGCCTGAGTTGATTCATATGGTAGAGCAGGACTTCAAGAGAGAGGATGAGCAAAACTTCTTGAGGCCTAGGCTTAAGACAGATTGAGTGTCACTTTCACACCCTTTGGTAATATCCTATTGACCAAAGCAACTCACAAGATCAGTTCCAATTTAATGGTGGACAAATATGCCCCACCTCTTAAAGGGAGGAGCTGCAAAGTCATTTTACAAAGGGGAGTAGATTCAGGGAGGGGAAACATTTACACTATATTTGCAATCAATGTACCACACTCTTTCTCATCCACTACCAGTGGGCTCTTGACGTTATTTTCACAAGGATAACTACCGCCCTGAGAGAAGTTATTGGGCTGTTTGTTAATATAGTACAAACTTTTTTTTTCACCATGTAAGAGAGAAACGACTCAGCTTCCTTTAAGAAAAACAATTGCACAAGGCATTTTGCTTGCTGGCTTCCCTGGTGGCTCGGTGGTAAAGAATCTTCCTGCCAGTGTAGGAGATGCGGGTTCAATCCCTGAGTTGGGAAGATCCCTTGGAGAAGGAAATGGCAACCCACTCCAGTATTCTTCCCTGGGAAATCCCATGGAGAGAGGAGCCTGGCAGGCACAGTCCATGGGGTCTCAAGAGTAGGATACGATTGAACGACTAAACCACCACCATCACATCTACTTTGTTTGCTATCTTGAGTCCCATTTCCAGAAAAGAGAAGTTGTCTTTTCCTGAGGTAGGGATGGCCTGAGAAAAGTACATCAAGAGTTTAAGAATAAGTGAGTCTGTGGAACTGGGAATACTACATACAGCCCCCAAGGATGATCTGTGAGGCACAAGACAATGATTTATGGGTTTGAAGGCTGACATAATAGCACTCTGTAAAACTGTAAAGAGCCACTGAAATATTCTGTCTTCTTCTTCTCGCTTGAAGCTTAACATGAAAGTAGATATTAGATACTCATAGCCAATAAGGTACCAACAGAGATGTTGGGATCTATTGCTTTAAACTTTTGCTGTACCTGTTTAATAATTGAATTCAAGTATTTTATGAAAGAAAAAAGTTATTTGATATATAGTTATAAATTACTAACACCAGTTTCATAAGCCATAATAAATAGTCTCAATGAATTTTATGTAAACTATTAAAAAACTTTTGTTAAGACAAAGATACTCTTTTTGGTCTAAGAAATAATTTAAAGTGGGGTAAGCAAATTACTCCTCTCATAGATAAAAAATAGCAAACTTATGGAGAAACAATTTGGCTATAAACTATTCAGCTAAAAACTAGCACAGTAATTCAAGATCTGATTATATATAGGAAATATATCTAAATATGTAAATAAGCTATACGCACTCAGATACTATATCCTGAAAAATAAATTCATTAGTATGAAAAAGTATACCATGACACACAGTTTAAATCACACTTTATTATAATTTTAATGTGTAACTTTTATTAGACAGAATAAATTACCTAGAATTAAGGATATACCATGAATTTTGAAACATCTATTCATGCCGGCAATGTACCGAATGTTTTTCCATGGTGAAAAATGGTTTCCCAAAATAAAGATAGAAACAAATCTACTCATACGTGATTTCTCTGTCTTATTTATTTCTATCATTCATTTGTTCACCTGTCCATTTACTGTTCATTCAGTTCTCATCGAGCCCCTACTCTGTGCCAAGTGTTTTATTTTATACTTATATATTGATATATATATAAAAGACTGTTTCAATATATAATATATTGTGTATGCTGCTGCTGCTGCTAAGTCGCTTCAGTCGTGTCCAACTCTGTGTCACTCATAGACGGCAGCCCACCAGGCTCCCCTGTCCCTGGGATTCTCCAGGCAAGAACACTGGAGTGGGTTTCCATTTCCTTCTCCAATGCATGAAAGTGAAAAGTGAAAGTAAAGTCATTCAGTCGTGTCCGACTCTTAGCGACCCCATGGAATGCAGCCTACCAGGCTCCTCCGTCCATGGGATTTTCCAGGCGAGTACTGGAGTGGGTTGTCATTACACATTAAATATATGAAACTGTCTTAATTATTTTAATAACTGAAATTTAGGTATTATTTCTCCATTCAAGCGATAAAGAAAAATAAAGGCTTAGAAAGTTTAAAAATAGTTTCCTTACCTGGTAACCAATCTAGCCAGGATGCTAATTTAGATATTGCTGACTTCACAATCTGAATTTTAACCATAAGCTAATGGAAAATGAGCTAAAGTTTACATTATATTCCTATTACTATATCACATAAAATGCATTATATGTAAAATCAAGAGAATGCCTCAATAGCTACAAATTTTTCTAGACCTCGAGTGTGGCCTTATAAATTAAAATGCAAAATTGGTTCCTATGTCAAATGGGTAGCAAAAGTTCTTTGTAAATATAAGTTCAGTGTAAATATCTTGGTCTCATTTTTCATTTTCCATTAAAAATTACCTTCAATGGTTTACTTTCCAGTTCAGTTTATGTGCCAGTTTAAGAATCACTGACTAATTCATGACCTTTACAAGATATTCAATACTCACTTGCTGAATACAAGGAACTCAATGAAAAGTTTGATTAACTTATGTTTTGTTAGGTACCCATATCTACCTATTCTTTTGTGTGATGTAGGCTCCCATAGAATCTCCATTATTTTGGCCACCTGATGTGAAGAACTGACTCATTGGAAAAGACTCTGATGCTGGGAAAGACTGAAGGCAGGAGAAGAAGGGGATGACAGAGGATGAGATGGTTGGATGGCATCACCGACTCTATGAACATGAGTTTGAGTAAACTCCGGGAGTTGCTGATGGACAGGGAAGCCTGGCATGCTGAAGTCCATAGGGTTGCAAAGAGTTGGACACGACTGAGAGACTGAACTGAACCCATATTTACCACTAGAGCTTTCCAGGTGGTGCTAATGGTAAAGAACCTGCCTGCCAGTGCAGGAAACTTAAGAGACATAGGTTTGATCTCTAGGTGGGTAAAATCCCCTGGGGAAGGAAATGGCAACCCACTCCTATATCTTTGCCAGGAGAATTCTGTGGACAGAGGAGCCTGGTGGGCTACAGTCTATAGGGTTGCAAAGAGTTGCACACTACTGAAGCAACTTAGCACAGCACTCAAAATTTACTCATTTAAAATCATGAGTCCCATCACTTCTGACTAGTATTTTATTGCTATTAGTGTGGTGTTCCTGAAAGTTCAGCAAATTTCCCAGATTTCACGTATTTCTGTGTTAATTTATTATTTGATTACTCTTTCTAACTTGATTTCCATTTTTATTCCTTTGACTTCTCTCTGTTTAATAATCTTACACATGATGTTAAGATAACCTCACTGGTGTTCATCCCTTGGACAGACATTATTTGGTCAGATAATGAAAAGATTTTGCATTTAGGGTCCCAAATATTATTAGCAAACCAGAGTCTGGACCAAAAATTATATGACCTAATCAGAAACAGATATTTCTGGAAAAGTAGATTCAAGGAGAGACCCAAACTCCCTGCTCAGAATATCCAGAAAAGAAGCAGCTGGAGCCAAGGAAGAGCCAGAAAAACCTGAGGCTCACACCTCTTATTTTTCCTTAAACGCTAAGGATAGGTTTCCCTTGTCTGCTGATTGACAGCAATTCCTCAATCTCTCTGATGCAGTGCTAGTTACTCCAATTAAGCATTCACATTTTGAAGGTAGAGAGCATGCTTTTTCTCCATTAATATCTTTTTTCTTTTTTTAAAAAAATTATTCATTTTTTAATTGAGGGATAATTGCTTTACAGAATTTTGTTTTCTGTCAAACCTCAACATGAATCAGCCATAGGTATACATATATCCCCTCCCTTTTGAACTTCCCTCCCATCTCCCTCCCTGTCCCACCCCTCTAGGTTAATACAGAGCCCCTTTGAATTTCCTGAGACATACAGCCAATTCCTGTTGGCTGTCTATTCTACACAAGGTAATGTAAGTTTCCATGTTGCTCTCAACATACATCTGACCCTCTCCCCATGGCCATAAGTGTGTTCTCTATGTCTGATTCTCCATTGCTGACCTGTAAATAAGTTGTTCAGTACCGTTTGTCTAGATTCCGTATATATATGTTAGTATATGATATTTATCTTTCTCATTACTTCACTCCGTATAATAGGCTCTAGGTTCGTCCAGCTCATCAGAGTTGACTCAGATGTGTTCTTTTTATGGCTGAGTAATATTCCATTGTGCATATGTACCACAACTTCTTTATCCATTCATCTTTCAGCCAACATCTAGGTTGCTTCCATGTTCTAGCTATTGTAAATAGTGCTGCAATGAGCAATGGGATACATGTGTCTTTTTCTTTTTCAATTTTGGTTTCTTCAGGGTATATGCCTAGGAGTTGGATTGCTGAGTCATACTGTGGTTTTATTCCTAGTTTTTTTTTAAGGAATCTCCATACCAGTCTTCCATAGTGGCTGTTTCAATTTACATTCCTACCAAGAGTGCAAGAGTATTCCCTTTTCTCCACATCCTCTCCAGCATTTACTTTTTTGTAGACCTTTTGATGAGGGCCATTTTGACCGGTGCGAGGTGATATCTCACAGTTTTGGTTTGCATTTCTCTGATAATGAGTGATGCTGAGCATCTTTTCGTGTGCTTGTCAGCCATCTGTATGTCTTCTTCGGTGAAATGTATGTTTAGGTCTTTTCCCCATTTTTTTTATTGGGTTCTTTGTTTTTCTGGTATTGAGTTGTATGAGCTGCTTGTATATTTTGAAAATGAATCCTTTGTCAGTTGTTTCATTTGCTATTATTTTTTTCCCATTCTGAAGGTTGTTTTTTCACCTTGCTTATAGTTTCCTTTGCTGTGCAAAAGCTTTTAAGTTCAATCAGGCCCCACTTGTTTACTTTTGTTTTTATTTCCATTACTCTAGGAGGAGGGTCATAGAGGATCTTGCTTTGATTTATGTCATTGCGTGTTCTGCCTATGTTTTCCTCTAAGAGTTCTATAGTTTATGGTCTTACTTTTAGGTCTTTAATCCATTTTGAGTTTATCTTTGTGCATGGTGTTAGGAAGTATTCTAATTTCATTCTTTTATATGTCGCTGCCCAGTTTTTCCAGAACCATTTATTGAAGAGGCTGTCTTTGGCCCATTGTATATTCTTGCCTTCTTTGTCAAAAATAAGGTACCCATAGGTGTATGGGTTTATTTCTGGGCTTTTTATCTTGTTCCATTGGCCTATATTTCTGTTTTTGTACCAGATCTTTTAATCCTGGAAAATGACCAGCTACCCAGTTTAATTTTTTAAAAATTAAAAAAAAAAATCACACAAAAAAATCACCTTGGGTTCTATTGGTCATAATATGATTATATGTTCATCTCTGAATGAATTTCAGTGATAACAGAGAAAAAGAAGTAATATGATTAATTTAAGCCAGTCTGGACCCATATCTACAATTGAGGATGGGGTCCATCCTTATCTAATTATAAAGGTGAAAATGGAAAAGAGGTTAATTTCTCAAAGTAGAATCAAGACATTATGAATAGCTGGAGAGAAAGAATAGTTTACAATGACGCAGGATGCTAATAAAACTACTCAGATATGCATACACCTAGGAGTATCTGATTTTGTTAACATTTGAAAACTGCATGCCCCAAACTGCTATAATCTGATGTCCAAATTCTCATGCTTTGTAAAGCTTAGTTTTATGTAAGTACGTATTCCCCACAAATTATAGTTCCTGAGCAAGTTTTCCATTAGTTATAACTTGCAAGAGGGCATGATTACCTAACTTGTCTCTGGTCTGCCTTTAGCCTGGTGCTTCAACACCTGACTGCAGCTCTTTGCTGGTGAGTGTGTATCCCTGTTCTGAGTGTTGGAGGCTTATCTGTTGCTCTGTTCCACTGGATCAGTCCTGTCCTTGTCTGCTTGCTGACCATCCCTAAGAACCAATGATCTACTTTTAAGGAGCCACCTAGACCCTGGAAAGTCATCCCAAATCCATCTCTTCCTGTGACTCTGTTACTTCGTTTATTAGTTAAGTGTATATACTCACTCAGTTGTGTCTGACACTTTGCGACCCCATGGACTGTAACCTGCCAGGAATTCTACAGGCAAGAATACTGGAGGGGAGTGGGTAGCCATTCCCTTCTCCAGGGGATCTTCCAGACCCAGGCATTGAACTCAGGCCTCCTGCATTGCAGGTGGATTCTTTACTGTCTGAGCCACCAGGGAAGATTACCTCATTTATAATGGTAAATAATAACATTTTCTCTACCAATATATTTAAGATGACATCAGATATAGAAATGGTATTTAATAATCTTTCTAGCTAATTTATAGTATCAAGTTAAAACGATCCATGTGTTAAATATTAAAGGTTTATTAGATGCAAATATTGATGTTTATAATATAATAACATGACCCTGGAGTCTATAGAAGTGTTACTATTAGCAATAATGCGATAGAAAAGTGGTAAAAGAAATGAAGAACTTAGAGTGATGGGAAATTTCCTTGGAAAAAGAAAAAAAGGGGGAGATTTTAAAATGCAGTCTTTCAGCTCATGATGATGGATTATTCTTTTGAAGCTGTATTATAAACACAAAGTGGGAATGGCATGGGGTGAGCCTGCAAATGAGACTAGTGATTTTGTTGGTGAGGATTCCCAACACACTTTGGAGAAGGGTGTGTGGATGCCATGCTTTCAGTCTTTGGATTTGATTCTTTGGGCAGGAAGCCTTAGTAAACATACATTTCATGGGAACCTAGGAGGATCATTTGCCCCCTGGAATGAAGTTTCGATGGACAAAACCTTACTTCTCAGGGTAAGATGTGGTTTAAAACATCCTGGAAAAATACACCTACACCTGATTCACTGGGGCAGCTCTGGCCAGGATACAGTTTCAGCTTGGCTTGAGCTGGCAGTCCAGATGTTCCCTGAGAACACAGCATATCCTCCTGGCTCTAGAGGAATCACTCACTATGCTTAACAATCCAAACAAAACCTTCTTTGTGAAAGGGGAAGGGAGAGTCAAGTTGCGATCCCAGCCCAGCTGCCAATCCCTCCCAGTTTGGGACCCTTTCTTGCTCTCCCCAGAGCTCCATCAAAAGTTGAGCAGAAACATTTGCCTCCCGGCATCGACCGTGTCAGAAGTCTGACAGCTTGTTTTTATATATATTTTGTTACATTTAAGTATGGGTACTGTTTTAGGGAAGAAATAAAGAAATGAGATGAAAAGTCCATTTGTTGGCTCTGCTTTGTAATTCTTTCTGTAGTCTTTTTTTTTTTTTTATTCCTAGCCAAGGCACAACAATCAGGTGACTTTATTCCAAAGAAAGGCTTATTTGAGGAGTGATCCATAGAAAGGATTAGAAAGTAGGCAGTATGATAGCGAGTTTGTTATCTAGAAAAAAGAAGTTCTTCCTCCAAGTAAGGCTTTTCCTTAGACCCAGACTGAAGAAGTATCAGAGGGAATATTTGATCCCATTCCCCAAAGTCTCCATCTTCTTCTGATTGTTCATTAAACTAGAGAGAAACTGGTGGGAACTGGGCTGTGGTAATAAGCTACAAAGTCACAGCAATAAAAGCACCAATATTTATTTGTCTGTATTTTGTCTACATCTTTTGGATCTCTTAGATCTCTGGGAGTGTATCAGTTAGCTATTGCAGTGTAGCAAACCACTCAAAATCTCAGTGGCTTAATACCATCGCATAATCATTTACCAGTCTATGGTTCAACAAGGTGATCATTCCAATTGCATCTCTGCTCACTGATACATCAATGGTCCACTGTGGGTCAGGTCAGTAAACCTCTGCTCATCTTGTATGGACTGGTATCTGTGTTTGGGAGTTCACCTGGCTGAGGTTGGTCTGGAAAGACTTTGAATAGGACAACTGGACTCTTCTCCTTAAGCTTTATCATCCTTCAGCCTTGTAGCTGAGGCTTCTAACAAAGTGACAGCATTATTGAGAGTATGTAGAAGAGTGTAAGATTTCTCGAAGCTGAGGCTCAGATCTGGCATACTGTCACTTCTAGCAGATCCTATTGGTCAAAGGTTGACACAAGACCAAGTTCAGAGTCTTGTGGGAGAATACATCCAAGGGGCTTGGATACAGGGGCCGGGGAAAAAAACGTGACCACAGTTCAGTCTGACCTTGTGAAGTTGGATGTGATTCTACCTGAAAAGAACCTTTTTGCTTCCTACTGCCCACCTGTCATAGACTGAATGTTTGTATCTCCCCCAAATTCAAATAGAAACCCTAACCTCCAATGTGACAGGTTAGGAGGTGGGACCTTTGGGAGGTTACAAGAATCAGTTGGGTTCCTGCAGGTGGAGCCCTCACAAATGGACTTAATGTCCTTATAAGGATCAGGAGAGAATTTGTAACCCTCTGCTGCCCACCATGTGAGGATATAAGGTGTTTGCAGTGTACAACCCAGAAGAAGATGCCCACCAGAACTTGACCATACTGGCATGATGATCTCAGATTTCCAGCCTCCAGAACTGTGAGAAGTCTGTTGTTAATGAACCACTCAGTCTACTGCAGTTGCTGTGTGTGCTATGAGCTCCACCACTTCAGTTGCGTCCAACTCTTTGTGACCCTGTGGACTACAGCCTGGCAGGCTACACTCCATAGCACCATGGTACTATAGTGAAGCCTCCTGACTTAAGTTAATTCTATAGAAAGTGTGGAAAATAGGAAGAAATCTGTGTAACTGTTGATTGGTCACAATTATTTACCATGTTATTCCTGCCTATATTTCCTAGGAAATCTGTCTAGGAGGAGAATCTCTTGCAGGTTTGCTTATTTCCAGAACTTGAGTCTGCATCCACTGCGTCTGAACCTGGCAATATGGCATCGATATGCTAGAGCAGCAGTTCTTAAACTTTAAAGTAAATAAGAATAACCATGGGAAATTTTAAGTCTGTAATTCCCAAGCCCCGATTCCAGAAGTCTGTTGTGGTATAGGCCTGGCATTAAGCCAGTACTTTGCATTGAACTGTCTACCCAGGCATTTCTGATGCTCTGACTCTACGTTGAAAAATACTTGATAAATCAATTAATACTTAATCAACCAGAGTGCTAGCTAGCCAGTTATTTTTAATCTTTTAAAGTATAATGCTGTTGCTACTGCTGCTAAGTTGCTTCAGTCGTGTCCGATTCTGTGAGACCCCATAGACAGCAGCCCACCAGGCTCCCCCATCCCTGGGATTCTCCAGGCAAGAACACTGGAGTGGGTTGCCATTTCCTTCTCCAATGCATGAAAGTGAAAATTGAAAGTGAAGTCACTCAGTCGTGCCCGACCCTTCGTGACCCCATGGACTGCAGCCCACCAGGCTCCTCCGTCCATGGGATTTTCCAGGCAAGAGTACTGGAGTGGAAGTTTCATGTAATTTTGATTGAAATAAGCAATCAGGGGGAAAAGATGGTGTCTTCCACAGGCTTTTTAATTTTAGTCCTGATGTTATATACCTTTACATTTTTATTCATTTGGAAAATGAACAAACCAAAAATGAGGGACGTTTGATATACCTGATATGATATTTCCTTATCTTTTTGTTCAAAATAAGCTGTGATGGCTTTATTCAACAGCTTTCTGAGTCTGATAATTGTTTTTAATCATTTCTTAGAAGAAAAATAGCATTCTTTCTCATGCTCTTATGGCCAGAGGATGGAAGGAGAGTTGAATACAATTTTTCTGTAATGCTATTGCTGCTTCAGGAACTCTGCCTGTGTGGGCTGCATTGGTGAAGTGTGGAGTCTGGGCTGGACCTGTGGCTTTGACTACGTTCAGTGACACTACCTGTGATGAGAGTCTCAGGAGACAGTCCCACAAGCAAGTCATTGGGAAGAATCGAGGTCCAGCATAGTGAGTCACTAGGAATGTTTCTTATGCAAATAGATCTCATGATTTTTCTGGACAAGACAGTGAAGTTTTCAACTTACAATCTGGCCCCCAAGTCAAATAGCTTCCGATAAAGAAAGGAGGCAAAAGCTTCCCCAGAGAATAAAGGAGTGTCCAATTGGGTGGAGTCTAATCTTGACAGAGGACCAGTCTGAGATGTCCAAGGTCAGTGCAAAATTCACTCATAGAGGTAGAGAATGCATATAAGACCTGACCCCCAGTGTGCATGTTGACTAAGGAAGATTTGTTGGAATTTCTGGGGAAGGAAAACTCTTGAGAGTCCCTTGGACTGTAAGGAGGTCAAACTGCAAGACTGAGATCAAACCAGTCAATCCTAAAGGAAATCAACCCTGAGTAGTCATTGGAAGGACTGATGCTGATGCTAAAGCTGAAACTCCAATAGTTTGGCCACCTGACGCAGAGCTGACTCATTAGAAAAGACCCTGATGCTGGCAAAGATTGAAGGCAAAAGGAGAAGAAGGCGACAGAGGATGAGATGGTTAGACAGCATCACCGACTCATAGACATGAACTTGAGCAAACTCCAGTTAATAGTGGAGGACAGGGAAGTCTATCCTGCTGTTGTTCATGGGGCTACAAAGAGTCAGACACAACTTAGCAACCGAACAACGACTGGGGGAGGGAGGTTAGAAAGGAAGAGATGTGAGATGAAACTTGAGGGAAGGAGATGATCTGCAGGGTGACTGAGGAGAGTGAGCCAAGTCTCTGGATTCAGATGGCCTGGGTTTATGTCAGCAAATGGGCTGTGCGACCTTGAGAAGTGTTTTAAGCCTAGTCTGCTTCTGCTTCATTGCACTCTGAGTATAATAGGGATGGGAAGACCAAAGAGATAATCTATACCAGAGTGCTTAGCATGGGATAAACTCAATTATTATTATTGTTCTCATCATCATCATCAAGAGCAGAAGCAGCGCTAGTGACATATTGGGTATTCTGAAAAGGAATCCTTGAAACCCTAAGCATCCCTGTCTTGCCAGACTTAGAGTCCATTCCTGAGAAAGCCGCCCCAAGCAGCTAGAGAGGGATGTTTCTCTGATGATTTTTGGAAGGATTTCCACATTTATAGCATTAACCTTGTCTCTTCAGATTAAGGGGTTTTAATGGAGTTCTTCAGAACTGCCTACCTCACATTCAACAGCACTCAAACGCTTTCTTTTAACCTGCAGCATCACTTCCACAAAAGATACTTTTCAGCTTCAAACATCCTCTTCCAGGTTGGTCCAAGTTGCATTGTCTGGGTGGGATTCTTTGAAGTTTATAGAATCAAGTGGAGTTGTTTTCCTAGAGTCCATATAAGAAAATGCTGCTTTTGAATTGTTCTTATTATTTTTACATTAAAGACTAAGGGCTGATGATTTTAAATGTGTCTAATTTCTAGACCTGGCAACATTTTGATGAAATCGGTCCATTTTTATGGCGATGTTGTGGGGTTGTTGGTGGTGGTGTTTTTCTCCACTGGGTCTTTGCTGCTACGTAGGCTTTTCTCTGGCTGGGGCAAGTGGAGGCTACCCTCTAGCTCTGGTGTGCGGGCTTCTCAATGCAGTGGCTTCTCTTACTGTGAAGCACAGGCTCTGGGGCACATAGGCTTCAGTAGCGGCAGAATGTGCACGCAGTAGTTGTGGCTCCTGGGCTTTAGGACACAGGCTCAGTAGCTGTGGTGCACGGGCTTAGCAGCTCACAGCGTGTGGGATCTTCCTGAATCAGGGATCAAACCAGTGTCTCCTGCATTGGCAGGCGAATATTTATCCCTGAACCACAAGGGAAGCCTCGGTGATGTTGTTTTGAAAACCAATGCAAATGTTTCTGGAGAACAATGTGACAACAGTAACAGAAGCCGCAAAAGATTAGCTTTCTTTCACTCAGTCATTCTTCTCAGTGGGATTTTTCCTAAGGAAACAATTCACCAGAACCAAAGCCTGGCTTCACAAAGAATATGTGTATCGTGGACACAACCTAAAAAGCTAACAATTAGAGAGCGGTTTAGTCAATGGAGGCATTTCCACTCGTTGGAAAATTATGTGTCAGTAAAAATTGGTCACTCAGAAGTCTCTTGTAAGCACAAAAACATACAAACTCTGAAGTTAAATGAAAGAAAATGGCAACAAAAAAAGAGCAGAAATTTTATTTATAATTATTTTAAATATGTGTTCACATACATATATATGAGCTCAACAGAAAATGCACTTGTCAGATTACTGTTGTGATTAGCTCAGTGTGATTACATGTTTTTCTCTTTTTAAAAATCTCCCTTTAGGATTTCTCTAGTGGTCCAATGGTTAGGACTCTGCTTCCGCTGCAAGGGGCATGGGTTTGATCCCTGGTTGGGGAACTAGGAACCCACATGCCACAGTGTGGCAAAATAGAAAATAAAAAGAATAAATAAAATGATCTCTAAACACATCAAAAATGACTCAATTTAAAAAATCCCTTTAATAAGGAATAAATCTTTCAGTTCAGTTCAGTTCAGTCGCTCAGTCGTGTCCGACTCTTTCCAACCCCATGAACCACAGCACACCAGGCCTCCCTGTCCATCACCAACTCCCAGAGTTCACTCAAACTTATGTCCACAGAGTCGGTGATGCCATCCAGCCATCTCATTCTCTGTCGTCCCCATCTCCTCCTACCCCCAATCCCTCCCAGCATCAGACTCTTTTCCAGTGAGTCAACACGTCGCATGAGGTGGCCAAAGTATTGCAGTTTCAGCTTTAGCATCAGTCCTTCCAAAGAACACCCAGGATTGATCTCCTTTAGGATGGAATGGTTGGATCTCCTTGCAGTCCAAGGGACTCTCAAGAGTCTTCTCCAGCACCACAGTTCAAAAGCATCAATTCTTCGGCGATCAGCTTTCTTCACAGTCCAACTCTCACATCCATACATGACCACAGGAAAAACCATAGCCTTGACTAGACGGACCTTTGTTGGCAAAGTAATGTCTCTGCTTTTTACTATACTATCTAGGTTGGTCATAATTTTTCCTTCCAAGGAGCAAGCGTCTTTTAATTTCATGGCTGCAATCAGCATCTGCAGTGATTTTGGAGTCCAAAAAAATAAAGTCTGACACTGTTTCCACTGTTTCCCCATCTATTTCCCATGATGGGACCAGATGCCATGATCTTTGTTTTCTGAATGTTGAGCTTCAAGCCAACCTTTTCATTCTACTCTTTCACTTTCATCAAGAGGCTTTTGAGTTCCTCTTCACTTTCTGCCATAAGGGTAGTGTCATCTGCATATCTGAGGTTATTGATATTTCTCCCGGCAATCTTGATTCCAGCTTGTGCTTCTTCCAGCCCAGCGTTCCTCATGATGTACTCTGCATATAAGTTAAATAAGCAGGGTTTGACATTAAAAGTGGCAATTAGTTTTAAAAAGCTAAGAGGACAGTTATTTGAATTTACCTTTGCTTCTGTTTAAAAATGTGTATCCACCAAGATGGTGTTAACATGGCCATCTCAAAAGCAGTAACACAATTCCTTGAAGATAACTCTGTCTGCTCCTGGTTTCCTGTCTCTAAACTTCCTTCTCTTCACCCCTCTGCCTCACCTCCACCAGGTAATTTGGTCTCATATCTCTTCTTTCTACAGACCAGTTCCAGGCCAGCTCTTGGCCATCTCCACTGAGGCTGTGCAAATGGGTAGCTCAGCCAAGCCCCACTGAGGGCAAAGCTGGATGAAATGATATGGGAGCAGCAACTGTCTTGGTGTGTATATATGTGTGTGTGTGTGTGTGTGTGTGTGTGTGTGTGTGTGTGTTGAGTGGGTGGGGATGGAGGATCTTTTTCTCTTTCAAACCAAAAATGTTCCCATTTCTCCGCTCCATTTTTTCCTAGAGTAACACCCACCACTAGGTTTGCACAACTCAGAATGTGCAAGCGGATTCTGCTCTGATGTGTGTAAAGCCTCAAGGGAGCCTGTCTCCTGGGAACAGGACTTGGGGTGGGGGGAGGGTGCTTTCCATATGCGGGTTTGTCTGCTTTGTTTATTCACGTCTGCATCTGCTTTGCTTTTTCTGCTTGGTTTAAGAGCTTCTGGTGTGGATCCTCAGGGATCCAGACCCCACCCCAAGTGGCTGATGCTGGGTTGGGTCCTGGGAGGAGGAATCTGGAAGTCTCTGGCCCATCTTTTAGGTAGAGGACCAGTGTTTGGAGTGAGGCATCCACTTCTCTGCCTACCGAGGAGCAGGAATCTCACTGTGCTTTTGCTCACGCTTCGTGGTATCCAAGAATGCTAAAGCCTCTGTGCCAAGAGAGAGAAATGACATAATAAGGGGCTTTCTAATCATGATAGACTCCTCTAAATGTTACAATCCACTTAACGTGCTATAATGTATGTTTTCTCTCTATTACAATTCACTGGGTAGACTGTAATGAAATGGAGATAGCTTCCAGGCTAAAAGGTATTGAAACTTGCAGGACTGGGATAGAAAGAATATGAGAAAAAAGAAGGCCCAGCAGAGTGCCTTCACATCATTGGAATATAGTACAATTCAAAAATATATATATTATGAAGTGAAAAGGATTTGTGAAAGTTGGGAGTCACTGGCTATGTGTTTACGAGAAAGGAAGCCTCTGGGAAGCCCAGCTCGTTCTCTGAGCCTGGATGGCCGGTGCTGAGAGGGTTAATGCTGCTCCTGCTCTGATGGAAGGGGGAGGGAGGCAGCTGGTGGGTGCTGGGCTTGGCACAGGGCATCAGGCCTTACTCCACCCTCCTCCTCTGGGGCTGCTAGATCCTTGCATTGCTGAGCAGCTGTTGTGCTCTGGCTGCCAGCACAACCTTTGGAAACCGAGTCCCAGAAGTAGCGGGGGTTTCTGCTATTCTGACCTAGGAAAGGCAAGTTAAAGAAGACTTTGAAATTGCACCTTCCAGGGAGGTGTAAGGGCGACATTTATCAAAGAGCCTCAGCCCCAGACTCCTTCGTTATGGCACAGCACTTGAGCGGCTGGCACCGAAAGGAGAAGTGAGGGAGGAACTTTCTAGGCGCCCAATAATGCTGACTGGCTGGTGATCAACTCAGAATAGAAGGGGTTTTCAGAAGCAGGAAATATTTACCAAGAAAGCTCTGAGGCCCCTCCTCACCCAGAGGATTGGTTGGTTTCACAGTGACCAATAGAACTCTCTGGACTTCCCTTCTGGGCAGTGATCTGGATCTGGTCCACAACAGTTCTCCGCTTGAGCCAGCAGAGGAGACAGGGGAACAGACTCAGAGCCAGGCCACTTCATTTGAATGTTGGCTCTACCATGTACTGACTGTGTGACCCTTGGAAAGACGGTCCTGAAACTGTACACAGGCTCTCGGTTTCTTTAGAACCAAAATGGGGGTAAACATCACATCTATCTCAAAGGAGGTATATTGGGTACATGAATTAAGGGGTATAGTAGGCTTAGACTGGGGCACTTTATTACTGCTTATGAAAAAAAAAGTGAAAATCACCTCGTTATACAGGCAGCAACGATAAATCCCTCAGTGGAGAAAAAGAGGTGGAATCAGCACCACTTTGGCTGATAGGACGCTCTGAACAGAAGAAGGCTTAGCATGGTATGAAAATAGCCCCAGTGAGGCATAGCTGGAACCCAGTGGTAAGAGCCAACTATGCACCTTACCTTCCTAACTCCATGTTGAGTGACGTCACCTCGGGAACTTGAGATCAGCCAGGGTGGCAGTATTTACACCACAGAAACTGACAAATGCTACACTTAGGTTTTTGTTTTGTTTCAAAAGGTGAGTTGTTAAACATTTATCAACATACCGGGCTTCCCTGATGACTCAGTTGTAAAGAATCTGCCTGTGATGCTGGGGGCCCAGGTTTGATCCCTGTGTCGAGAAGGTACTCTGGGGAAAAAAAAAGGGAACTCACTCCGGTATGTTTGCCTGGAAAAAGTCATGGACTGAGTAAGCCTGGTGGGCTACAGCCCATGGGGTCACAAAGAGTCGGACAAGACTTAGCAACTAAACTGCCACCACCAACGTACCACTGTCTTTATAACATGTATTTCTAAAAATCAAGGCTATAGAGTACCTGTCCCCCAGCAGATTTTAGTTCTGCACCGGGCATCCCCAGGATGACAAAAGGAATTCGAAGTGTCTGTTGGAATAACAGGTAACTTTTCTTGAGCACCTAGTATACACCGTGTAGTTTGCAAATGCTTTGTGTGCATCAGACAATGGGATGATTAAAGCAACCCTGGTAGCAGTGCCGTTTTACAAATGAGGAAAATGAGACTCAGGTTGAGTACATAACAGAAGACAGTGGCAGAGCAGGCTACAAAGTAGAGTGGCCCCTTAATATGAATCAATGGGTCAGCAAACAAATTCACTACCCGCTCAAAACTTCATTAACTCATGGTGTCCCAAGACTCCATGAACACATTCCTTTGTGGCTTATAAGAGAATTAAAATTAACTTCTAAGGAAATACTCATTGTTTTCTTTTTAACTAAGCTAAAAGTTGTTGTTAACATAAGTCATCCATTCCAAAATAAATACATTTGACCTCCTCCATGTGAAGGATACTGTCCTTGGAACAGAATAATAAAGAGAAGCATGGCTTAGATGGTGAAGAATCTACCAGCGATGTAGGAGATGTGGGTTTGATCCCTGGTTCAGGAAGATCCCCCAGAGAAGAGAATGGCTACCTACTCCAGTATTCTTGCCTGAAGAATCCCATGGAAAGGAGAGCCTGGTGGGCTGCAGTCCACGGGGTCGTAAAGAGTCGGGAAACAGAGTGACTAACAGTTGCACTTGTTTTTTCTCACTTTTCAAAAGTTGCTGTTGACATAAGTCATTCATCCAAAATAAACGTATTAGAATTCTTCCCATATACTGTCCTGGGAACAGATTAAAAAGAGAAGCATATGACTTGGTTTCTGGTCTTAACACATTATTGACTAGGGGAATTTTGCAGAAACTAGTGCCAGTAGCCCGGTTTGTTGTGTAAAGAAACACCAAAACATCTACAGTCAATAATGTCTGGGTGACAAAAGATGTATTTATGTATCTCTGGTCAATAATGGGAGCTGACAGCCTTCTCAGTGAGAAGTTGCTTGAAAGGACATTCCTATCCCATGGTAGATTTTTGAGGAGATTGTTAAGTGGAAGAGTTCCCTGGGAGCCATAGTGAGCAAAGAAACTCTCCAAGATTCAGGTCCTCATCAACACAGTAGCATCACAGTAGTACCACTGCCTCACAGCTTTGTTGTGGGGAACTAATAAGACAGTACATTTATCAACTTAGTTCAGTGCCAGGCAATCGTAAGAAGCTCAGAGGAGAAATAGTGTTAGTCACTCAGGAGTTTCTGACTCTTTGTGACCCCATGGACTGTAGCCCACCAGGTTCCCTTATCCATGGAATTCTCTAGGCAAGAATACTGGAGTGGGTTACCATTTCCTTCTCCAGGGGATCTTCATGACCCAGGGATTGAAGACCCTGGGTTTCCTGCATTGACAGGTGGATTCTTTACCATCAGAGCCATAAAAGAAGCCCTAAGACCCTCATACACTACCAATATTAACTGATATTCTGATGACAGTTCAACAGGGTAAGAAGTCTGTAAATGCTTCTTGTGTTGGAACAAAGACAAAAAGATACTAGACCATAGCAAGGGGAAATTAGCGCACCCTAATCTCCCTATTTGAAATTGCAAGCCATCACACACATCTGTCCTGATGCTCCAGGTCTCACTTCATTTCCATAGCATGTTTCACTATTTAATTATCCTATATAAGTTAACTTATTTGTTATGGTTATAGTTTGCTTTCTGATTTCTCCTGAAGAATATAATCTCCATGAGAGCAGAAGGATCTTGACCTATTTTGTTGGTTGATATATTCCAAGTCCTAGGAGAGTGACTGGCACACAGCAGAAAATAAATATTTGTGAAATGGATAAATGAATTCCCTAACCTCTGTGAGGGCTTCCCTGATAGCTCAACTGGTAAAGAATCTACCTGCAATGCAGGAGACCCTGTTCAATTCCTAGACCAGGCATATTCGCTGGAGAAGGGATAGGCTACCCACTGCTGTATTCTTGGGCTTCCCTTGTGGCTCAGTTGGTAAAGAATCTGCCTGCAAGTTTGGACACTCAGGTTCGATCCCTGGGTTGGGAAGATTCTCGGGAGGAGGGCATGGCAACCCACTCCAGTATTCTTTCCTGGAGAATCCACATGGACAGAGGAGCCTGGCGGACTACAGTCCATGGGGTTCCAGAGAGTTGGACACAACTGAGTGACTAAGTACAGCAACCTCTGTGAATCTCAAAGTCCTCTTTTTAAAGGTAGGAGTACTAACACTAATTGCTTTAGAAAACTATCATGAGAATTAACTGAAACAATACATATGAAGTATTAGCACAGTTCTTGTTGCTTGGTAAACATTCAAGAAACCGTTAGTATCATTATTATTTGGCAATCATTTCAATCTCAGACCATAATAATAGTTTGGGGATGATCTCCACTTGTAAAATAGTTCATCTCTTAGCCAAGGATTGCTTTAATTAGTCAATGTTATTGATTGCTTACCTGATCAATTACATGACCATCTAAAAACAAGAAGCAACTTTCGGCCAGACCATAGAGCTCTCAGATTGCAAATCAGGGAGTGAAGCTACTGCCTTTATCTCTTGTGCACTGGAATATACTTTTAGCCTCTGTTCTGCTTTGAGCATGCCCTCATGCTTCTGCTGTCTTGGGCAGGTTCATAGCTCTCTCTTCTCCAGGAATGTGGGGCATGCAAGTATGACCTGAATGTCAACTTGTCATTCACTCACATCATGGATCAATTCTGAATCCCAGAAGTGAACATATGGCTGATCTCAGTGGGCTAATTGTCCATCACCACTTTATTGGGTTGGCTTGCTCATTTATAGCTTCCATTGGGGTGTTGGAGAATAAGCCACAGGATTTGGAAGTGTGAAAGGCAGTGACTATCCTGGCCATCATGATGGCAGCATAGCACAGCACTCAAGAGCCCAGACAAAGTTTACTTATTGGCTCCGCCACTGCACTCAGATGGCACACTTCACGATGTATGATTCAGTTCCCTCATGTGTATAAAACTGGATAGTGATAATCATAGTAGCCATAACCTCATAGGGTAGCTACGAAATTAAATGAGCTGATGTTTCATTGAGTGACTCAGAATATAGACAGATGTACATATGTATGTATGGAGGAGTTAACCAACAGCAACCAGACTGGACCCAGGACATGAGCTGTCCCAATTCCAAAAACTGGCCACAAAGAAATGGGAACAAATGGACCCTAGAACTGAAGAAGAACTGTACCTAAAGCAATCAAGATGATGCTGGTCAGACCACTGAGGACCAATTTGAAGACGACTGTTAGAGACAACTGTGCTGTTTCTACATGTAGCTGCCTGCCACTGTGTCTATAAAAGCTTTCACCCTTTGCTTGTTGGGAGTGGGGTGGGGTGTGGGGAAGTCGGCCTTTGGACAGATGTCTGCCACCCTCCCCACACTAAATGCTGGCATCTGAAATAAAACAAACTTTCCTTTCCACCAACCTGGACTGTTTATTGGCTTTTGAGGGGCAAGCAGCCGTACCCCACACACATACTCTTTTGGTAACACTCTCTTCACATAACTTTGAAGGAGTCTGAATATGTGTCTAGAGAATCCAGGGATGGAGGCCCCTGATCCTTATTGCTCTCAGAGATTAATATGTCCCCCAATACCTCTACTTTTATGGGAAAGATCAGGCTTCTGAGTTGAACTGTGTGCATTTACTGGGAATCGCCTGCTGGAATATCTGCGTCATCAGTATCCTTCCCTCCCAGTTTAAATACTTTGTTCGCTTCTCCGCAGTCAGCTCAGACTCATTATCTTTGAATCACTGCTCTGTATCCTAGACCTGTGCCTCTCTTGCTGACCTAAACTTAATCTCTGTCCCTGAAAGTCATCAATTGCTCCAACAATGCCAGCTCGGCCAGCTGTTCCTGGAATGATGATATCCCCAGTGTTCTGAACTTTACTATCCAAGAATTCTAACCCTGGAAGGAATCAGAGGAGGTCAAAGACCATGCATCCATCTATCCATCCATCCATCCACGCTGACCTTTTAGCAGATGGCAGTCAGCCCCCAAGGGTCTTCCTACCGGCAGCACTGTGTCCCTGATATGAGCACCAGCTCTTGAAGTCTATGCCACGGCAGGCTCTGTATTCAACAAGTGGGTGTGGCACCCCCGTGACAGGGGTCAAGGCTGGTTACCCTAGTGCCTCGGAAGGGATTCAGACCCCTGCTGCCGAGCCCAAGGCTGCAATTAATCAGAGCCCAAGGCCAATTCAGGATCTGAATATTAAACCAGGCAGTTAAGCAAAGGGAGCAATTAGGAGCCAGGATCAGGGTGCTTGGCCAGGGACAGAGATACAGAGGTCAGGACCTGGGGGAAGCCCAGGCTAGAAATGGAATTCAAGGTCAAGAGTGTAAGAGAATGGAATTGGGATGTCAGTCAAAGTGGAAAGCAGAAGGAAGCAGAAGGAAGGAGGGTGATGGTGACCGTTGTTCTGGAAAAGAGCAGAACTAGGAAAGCAGAGCCCAGGCCGAAGAGGGGCTGCTGCCCTGTTGCCCAGCAGTGTGCCCTCCTGTCCTGAGAGTTCTCGTCTTGGTTTCTGTGTCTCTTCTCTAACTCTGCCATTGGGTGCTACCCATCTGGCTCTGTCTTAATCCCACCACCGTGGAGGACGCATGATAGAAGGATGGGCAGTGATGATGAGCACATCATCACTTGAATTCTAGACCACCTGAGTGTGAATTCTGCCACTGCCCTGTGCTAGCTGATTCATTCCGGACAAGTTACTGATACTAAACCTCAGTGAGCCTCAGTTTCTTCATCCGTTCAATGGAGATTATAATGGTGCTGAATTGTAGGGCTGTTTAGGGGAGCTGGATTTTAGTCCATGTACAGAAAGCACTTAGAAGAGAGCCCATGATAAGCATCATACACGTGTTTGCTTATTACTGTTATGAAATAAATACCTTGGTCCTTGGAGAAGAGGGTCATGCACAGGCCATCAGAGCCTGGAAGTTTTCCAGATCTTTTGGAAGCCAAATTCTGCCAAGATCAAGGGGAAAAGTTTCAAATTTGGGATATTGTTATTGTACGTACGAGGGGGGAATAAAAAAAGTTCATTTTTCCAAGATTTCGCCTGATTGCCCCAGACAGCGTTTTCACTGTGTGGCCGTGACTGGGAACACACGTGAGCCCACCCCCTAGCTCAGCCCCTCGCGTCCTCAGACTCCACGTCTCCCCCTCGCTCCTGTCTCTGATACTGATTAGAAAGAACCAAGTAGAATTTGGTGTTTCCTCCCCGTCTTGGTAGGGCTGTCCATAGTGGATCAACTACCTCAAGCCGTTTTGGCTTCCCTAAGGAACAACTGGAGATGGGACTTGGGGTCCAGTGGCTTAGGGAGGCATAACAAGTTTACATCTCCACCCGAAGACACCAGAATAGGAGGCAGTGTGGTCTGAAGTTTAGCGGAGGAGGAGAAGTAGTCAGAATTATGTTTTCTGTCTTAGCGCGACCACTAACTTCTTGTGAGACTTGGTTCTGTTGTAGAATTTAGCTGGTGGGGGAAATAAATCCACCTTTCAGCTAGGGAGGTGGTGAACAGCTAACGTTTAATGCATCCTTACAGGTGAGAACCAGGCATGGTACTTATCATTTAATATATATTCTATAAGTATATATAAATATATGCATATGTGTGTATAAAAAATATATGATACATAAAATACGTGTATATATTATTTCTATATTATCTACATATGTGTATACATATATAACATATATATTATGTATAAATATTATATGTGTTATATATAAAATCAGACTTCCCTGGTGGTTCAGCAGTAAAGAATCTGCATACAAGCAGGAGAGGCGAGTTCGATCCCTGGGTTGGGAAGATCCCCTGGAGAAGGAAATGGCAACCCACTCCAGTGTTCTTGCCTAGGAAATCCAATGGACAGAAGAACCTGATGGGCTATAGTCCATGGGATTGCAAAAGAGTTGGACATGACTTAGCAACTAAACAACAAAACAACAATATATGAAATTATTTATGTTATATATATGTATGTGTGCACACACACACACACACATGTTATATAAAACAACAAATGCTATTCCTGGTAACTCATGAAGCTACAGTTGTCATGTATATACATTATATATGTACATATGTATACATACACACATACATTTTATTTATGAATATATACATGTATGTGCATATATATATATATATATATAAATAATCCTCCTTTGTAAGACTATGATTATCCCCATCATACAAATGAAGAAATGGACCAGTAAAAGATTTATGTGATTTCCTAAGGACATAATGAATGGGACAGCATCATACATCATACTCAGTTCAGATTTACCCTTAAGTTCCAGATTGTAACTGCTCCTTCACACTGTGCATTAATGCAGGGAGGTACAATTATGCATTTTAGAATTTTTTTAAAAAATAAAATTAAGGATTAGTTTTAAAGGGTTGCTAAGATGATTCAGTTGGCTGAGAGAACACCTTGATTATTCTGTGTAACTCTACCAATTTACTTTGGATATGGCTGCATTTTTGGCTTTGAACTTTTAATAAGTAAAACTAATTTGGAGAAAATTTCCAGAAATCAACTAGTTGTTCCTATCTCTACAGACATGGTATTTCTCCTGGAGGGTTGTGGAGTGGAAAGTTGGAGCAGATTCCAGCAAGGTGCTCTGTCTGAAATCAGGAGGGCAGTGGTGTAGGAGGGCAGTAGTGGACACAGCAGTACTTCCAGGGCCCTCCTTTCCTAGTTAAGGAAGACCCTGATGTCCCATGGCGTTTCCCTGGTAGCTCAGCTGGTAAAGAATCCGTCTGCAATGCAGGTGACCCAGGTTCAATTCCTGGGTTGGGAAGATCCCCTGGAGAAGGGATAGGCTACCCACTCCAGTATTCTTGGGCTTCTCTGGTAGCTCAGCTGGTAAAGAATCTGCCTGCAATGTGGGAGACCTGGGTTCAATCCCTGAGTTGGGGCTACTCACTCCAGTATCCTGGCCTGGAGAATTCCATGGACTGTATAGTCCATGGAGTCACAAAGAGTTGGACATGACTGAGCAACTTCCACTTTCACTGATGTACCATGGCAAATCAGAGGAGGAATTCAGAGAAAAAGAGTCCAGCTGATCATCAAGAGAAAGGAACCATAAAGGGGTTGGTTTGAGAGTTTTTGACATATAATAAATTCTGCTGCTCCCAGAGTCACGTCAGTTTGGCTCAGTGCTGTGTGCCGTGCGGTGCTCAGTCGTGTCTGACTCTTTGCAACCCTGTGGACTGTAGCTTCTACAGTCTACCAGGCTTCTCTGTCCATGAGATTTTCCTAGCAAGAATACTGGAGTGGGTTGCCATTTCCTCCTCCGGGGGATCTTCCCGATCCAGGGATGGAACCCGTGTCTTCTGTGTCTCCTGCATCTCAGGTAGATTCTTAACCACTGAGTCATCAGGGAAGCCCCAGATTGGATCAGCTTCACTTGCAAATCCATTGCCCAGCCCCCGCCATGAGCTTCTTTGGGTGGAACCTTGGCAGGCCTGGGTCTTTATGGTTTTACCATGGCTCTAGATCTGGAAAGAATGACCAATGGCCAGGTCCACAGTCTCCCTAACCCCCTCTGTAAGGATAATTCCCATTTCCTTCTTATGCCAAAATCTTGCAATAAGAATATTGTACAGGTCCTCTGTTTCCCTCACATGCCCACTCATGCACTCAGGAGAACTCAAATGGAACATTATTAAGGGATAAGGAATTCCCTGAGGACACTGAGGGAAACGAGGTAATTTATTTACTGGTGGATATTGTGTGCCCCCATTAAACAGCAGCAAGAACCCCGGAGAAGAAAGCATACTTAACAACCTAAAACACAGCTCCAAACGAAGGGGAAGGCAGGCTTGTTTCAATCATCTGCCCCTTGTTCTGTAATAAAAATGTATTTTTTTTTTTCCTGAGAACAATTTAGTGTGGCCAATAAAAGCCCAGCTAATTTCTAAATCAGCATGGAGCCAAGTCAGCCACCCAGGAGCTCTCTCCTAGGGCAATATTTCTGAGACACACACAATCTATACTAAAGCGATCAGCTTGCCTCTGTCCTGCCAAAGGGATGCGTTAGCGGAGCCCAAAATATGACAAGAGGAAATTTATGTGCAACTTTTACACATAATATCTCATTATGACTCTTCCCAATCTTTCAATTTTAAAAATAAACGGCCTTTGTAATGATTTTACCAGGAGAACATCTAAACTAAGATTAAAAAGAAAGGAGGGAAGTGGTTCAGCTGCTCTGATTCCTTTCTTTTCTCCCGGTCTTTCTGGAAATTCAGCTCTTCCTTTCTCTTCTCTTTCCCTCCATCCCTGAATTTTCTTTCCCTCCCTTTCCTCCTTCCTTCCTTAGTTCCTTCCTCCCTTCCTCATTCTCTTCCTTCTTCTTTTTCTCTTTCTTTCCCCTCAAATAAGAAGGAATAGAAATGTTAGGATCTGACATTTTATCTAAAGGAACAAGATGTCTCTTAGAAGCAAAAACGACTCTGACTCATTGGTACAAGACACAAGTTTCCACTTAGAACTGACTGTTGAAGCAGGGCACCCAAAGCTGGTGCTCTGGGACAACCCAGAGGGATAGGTAGGGAGGGAGGTAGGAGTGGGGTTCAGGATGGGGAGGACACATGCATATCTGTGGCCAATTCATGTTGATGTATGGCAAAAACCATCACAGTAATTATCCTTCAATTAAAGTTAATTAATTAATTAAAAAGAGCTGAATGCTTTTTGCCCAAGAATCTGGTGTTAATTCATATCACACCCCCAAACTCTCTTGCCTCAGTTTCCTCCTCTCTCCCACTCTTGCGTCTTACAGCATAACTGCCAATGGAGACACACCCACAAACACAGCAGTAGAAGTGTTGGGCTTCCTCATGTCACACATCCCCATGTCATGTGCTCTGCTCATGCTGGGTCTGGGGTTGCTGGCCTGGAAACCCTGTGCTTTGTGGGCAGGCAACAGAGTAGAAAACAATAGATGGTGATCCCTGTCTGTAGTGGGGCTCAATCTTCAGAGAGATCCAACATTTCTTCCCCAGTGGTCGGCCTGAAGCTTTATAACATTGTCCATTCTTTCTTTGGTGGAAATAGCCAGCTTCTGGGCTCCTGTCGCCTTGTATTTACATCTTCCTCTCTTCTGCTAGAGAACCCATCTCCTGTGGGCTGTTTCTTGGAAGACAGCTGCCCTTGGTGGTGTCTCCCAAAAGTAGGGTTCTGGGCTGGTTGTTTATGTTCCAGCACTTTCCATGAAGAATTAACTCTACCCAGGTTTGGAATTCACAGGTGAATTCAACAGTGTAGCTGTCCTTGAAGAACTCATCCTAGCTGGGGATACATCAGCTGCTCAGTCGTGTCTGATTCTTTGCGACCCCATGGATTGCAGCAAGCCAGGCTTCCCTGTCCATCACCAACTCCCAGAGCTTGTTTATGGGACACATACCAATAAACAACTAAAGCCATTTCATCATGAAAGTGTCCAAAAAGAGGTTAGACTGTGGAGGCAGGTGTGGCCAGTTGTGCTTGGGTGTATCGGGCCGCCTTGATTCAGAAACAGTGTGCCTTGAATTTAGGCCAAGGTAGAGGCCTTTCTGCGGAGAAGGCAATGGCAAGCCACTCCAGTACTCTTGCCTAGAAAATCCCATGGACAGAGGAGCCTGGTTGGCTACAGTCCATGGGGTCGCTACTAGTCAGACAAGACTGAGCAACTTCACTTTCACTTTTCACTTTCACACGTTGGAGAAGGAAATGGCAACCCACTCCAGTGTTCTTGCCTGGAGAATCCCAGGGATGGCGGAGCCTGGTGGGCTGCCGTCCATGGGGTCGCACAGAGTCGGACACGACTGAAGTGACTTAGCAGCAGCAGCAGAGGCCTTTCTGAGGAAGAAGTGCTATTGGGAAGTTTCTAAGCATCGTATCTTCCTAACCCAAGCTGAACGTCTATGAGATGGGGATTCTATTTCAGGGTGGCAAAGCATGTTTTCTGTATGTATGAGAAGAAAGGGTCATTTCAAAGGCCCCTCAGGCATCAAACAGATCCAGTTAAACCAGAGACAGATGATTGAGGCAGAGACATTGAAGCAGAGTCCCAGGTGGTTTGACCCTTGACTTGAAATCCAGAGAACTTGGTTGAGGCCATGAGAAGAATCAGAATTACCATGGTAAGCTGGATAATGGATGTATCCTGGGCCTATGACGGATACTCTAAAGCCCTACAAAGTATGGTCTATCTTCACCACCAACCCCATCTATTCTGTCTGTTCCCTGTTGTCAATAAACATTTTGCCCATAGTTATTGAACATGTGTCACATGAGTAGTACAATCAAGATGGTACTTGCATGCATGATCTTATTTAACCTCTCAGCTCTTTAGAAGGAGACATTCTCATTTCTGTGATACTGATGTAGAAATTGGCATTCACAGGTGTTCAGCCACTTGGCCATGGCCCATAGTCACAAATGGCAGAATGAGGATTCAGCTTCAGGGTGTGTAAAATGCAGAGAGTACTTCTTGGGGCTGCTTGCCACTGCATCCAGGCCGTACATTTCCAGCCCTGGCCTTTGACTATCCGTATCTTCTCCCTGCCTTTTGTCATCAATCTGAGTTCTGTCTCTTCTCAGACCTCTGAAAATGTCCCTGTGTGCAGTGACCTTCCCCTTTGGGAAGTCCTTTCATGAACATATATTGAGTATCAACCATATGCTAGTATCTAGTTTAGGTCTTTTCACAAGTTGCTTGACTTTAGTCTTCATATCAAACTTGAGGTGTATCAGAAAGCACACTTTCACCAGCCATTAAACAAAAATAGAGCCTGTAATTCAGATAGTTCAACTAACAGGCAGAATTCAACTAACAGGCAAGACATCACATCCTCGTCAATGAGACCAAGATGTGAGTCCACTCCCCCAGAGAAAATTCACTGCCTTCTCCTCTGTGACCCTCTAACAGCTTTGCCTTGTTTCAACAATCACCATGATGCCCAGCATTCATAGATGATCAACCAATATTCTGAACAATAAATGAGTAAATGAATGGACTGTTTATATTAGGGAAGAGACTTAGGTTAGTAGAACAGCACATGGATTCTGAGATTGGATTCCTAAGGCTTAAACACAGAAGGGGATGTCCACCTGTCCATGATGCTGTGACTGGTCAGTAACAGAGCCTGTGTTTAAGCCTCCCAGAGCCTCGTGCCTACCTATGACCATGTATGTGCACACTCAGCTGCTCAATTGTGTCTGAATCTTTGCAACTGCCTGGGCTGTAGCCCACCAGGCTCCTCTATCCATGGGATTTCCCAAGCCAGAATACTGGAGTGGGTTGCCACTTCCTTCTCCAACCTATGGTCAATCACTAGCATATCCATGAAACTGGTACCAAACTGCCTCTCTGTTTTGAATATCTGCCTTTTTTTTTTTCCTATCACAGAGACACGCAGTATGGTTATTTGTTTATTTACTTTTTAAAGAGACTATGCAAGTCTATGTTTTTCTGAGAATGGGAAAATGGGAACAGCATGGAGGTGAAAGGAAGGAGAGCAAGAAGGTGGTGTAAAATGAATATTTGGTATAAGCACTTACTGAGTTTGGGGCCCCGGACTTGCACACTGATGTGTCTTCTTCTTGAAACCTCCCAACCACATTTCAAGTGGAAGAGTAAAGTAAATGCAGAAACAGAGTCACAGAGAATGCACTTCATCTATCCAAGATCACCCAGTTGTTGAGTAACTGGCCAAGATGAATATGTCTTCTGATTCTAAATCCATAATTGTAGTTATTCATAGTTATAGAATTGGCAATACTTGGTCTCAGACAAATTCAGTGTCAGAGCTTGGGTTCAAAATTCAAGGTCTGGGTGAGACTCGGAAGACAGTGAACTTTGACTCTACAGACCCCTTTGTCAGAGGGTAGAGAAACTTCAGGACAGGCCATCCAGAAATGATCTGTTGAACTTTTACTTCCTCACATCTCTATCCCTCCAGACTAAATGGCAACGCCAAAACAGTCTTGCTCTTTAAAATACTTGATGTGAAAAACCCCCGAGAGAAGGAGTTAACTGTCTCTTTTATTTTCTCTTTTTCCCTCTAAGTATAAACAGTTTTTCTCTTTCTCTCTCCTTAAGTGATAAATTTGAGTCTAAAACACGAAGTGGAACACATTATGAGGAAAGTGCTTATTTTCTTCTGATGTTTGATAGGAATTAGGATTGGTAAAACCCAAACTCCGTTTCCCTTTTTACACAGCCTGTCATTTTTGTCAAACAAGAAGCTGATTAAGTTTCCATCAAAAGAACAAAAGGCTCCAGAAAGATTCTTCTTGGAAAAGCAGTGGCTTTAGCAATTACCCCATGGAAAATACATTGTGTTGAGCCCGTGACTTAACTCTAAAACTGGTGTATCCTTTCTGTTTAGATGGAGAGTATCAGAAACATGCTGACCAATGCCACTAAATTCACCCTCTGACATATAAGAGAACCTTCCGAACCACTGACACCAATATTCATCATGCTGGTTGGGGGATTTCTTTTTAGTGGATGTATTTCAAGTCAGTAATTGTAAATGGAAAAAGGAGATGATTCTGTCAGGAACAAACAGGATAGACGGAAGGGAGAAAACACTTGTGACTGTAAAAACAGCTGCCCATGGCCCTTGGTAGTGCCTTCCTACACTCTGTCTGGTCTGCTACCGTGACTTGCTTTGGTCAGTGTGACCCAAACTGATACTTGGACGGGGAATGGACTTCAGGCCCTCTCTGGCCACCCTTGAGAGTCTTATGACCAAATACAGGGAAATGAGCCTGAACCAGCCTCTTGGGTTCTGAGAGATATGTGGTTGTGTCAACCCGGTAGCCCCAGCTGATTTTGCATCAACCACTAGATGTGTGAGTGGAGCCATCCTTGCCTACCCAAGCCACCCCAGACCAGAAGAACCTCCCCCATCCCCACTCCCACCAGGGAGTCATGAATCTCACAAATCTCAGCAAAGTGTGACAAATAATAAATATTTATAGCTACAGAGATTTTGGAGGTGGTCTGTTCTACAACAAAAGCTAACCAATCCAATCATTTTCTCTTTCCAAATTTCAGTCTCAGTCTATTGATTATGACAGGGTAAGATTCTAATCATAATTCAGAAGGCCCTCCTCTTTGAGATCTACCATCAGAGGCTTTCAGGCGTAGAGCCTGTGTTTAGCAAATTCAAAAAGTTGACCCCATCGTTTACATGGCTTGTCTTCCTGCCACCCACATGTGGCTTTGACCTAAGATTTAAATTCTTGTTCACTAGCTACTGAACACTCCCCTTTTCAAATCTGATGCATTTTGTTTGTTTTATCATTGGACTGTAACCCATCCAGTTTTCCATTATACAGTTCCGTCTTGGACTGCCAGGTAGAAGAGATTCTAACTAAGTAGAAAATATTGGTGAGCTCTCAGAGTAGCCAAATAGCCTCTGTTTTGAATTTTCTCATAATCACTGTCCTCCTCAAACTTCTTCCCATTCCTTTTCTTCTCTTCATCTCCAGTTTATGTGGAACTACATTAAAGAGAGGAAAGATCTAAGCCAAACTTTGTGAACTTCTCTTCAGTGAGTAATTCAGACATGTTTCATGGATACAATAGTCCCTCGTCTGGTCCCCAGGGAATCTGAAGTTTGGTTTACTTTGACAAGCTGACTTTTCCATATAGATTTGCATTAATAACTAGTCAAACCTGAGATGTCTTCTCTTGCTGTCTTCATTTCATTCAGTCATTATAATTAAATGTGTTGTCCTGAGCTTAAATCAACTTGCATTTGAGAGTCATCACTGGCCTTGGAAAAACCCCAGGGATGGTGAACTCAAGCAAGTGAAGAAAATCATCAAACCCACATAGCTTTGCTCCTCCTGCATTTTCTGTGAAATGAGAAGAAGCTCCAAGCCCCAGTGCCAGACCAGATGAACCCACTTTCGTATAGATACTGGGAAAGAAGTCGTCACTTGTGTTTTCCTGCTGGCAGCCAGCCCTGCCCATCTTTGGCCTCACCACAGACTACCTCCTTGAACTCAGCCAGGAAAACACGTCTGCTCACAACCTCACTTCATTTCTGGCTTTTTTCATTTTTTTTAAAGAAAGTCAAATAAACTTAACCTGGGGTGACTCAAGGGATGTTTCATGTGCTTGTTGTTGTAAAGCACAGAGTGTGCCAGTAACAACATAAGAAGGTCACAAGAATTATAAAAGAATGAACGATACCTTCTTATTAGTCTAATGGAGGGGGGAAATAATGGCGTTCTGGAGACATGGAAGACCTCTAGTCTTCATTTCTAGTACATAAAGTAAAACCCTCAGTTACATATCCCAAGAATTCCAGTTTTGTTATAGCAATGACATCATGTTGTTGGTTGTCCATACTGCTGCTATTTAGGAGCTGCCTGGAGAAAAAGGCATTTGATCCCAGACAACATCTAGGACAGAAGCGTCTATGTGTCCAGCTTTGAGGACTCACTTTTTCTCCAGTACACTTATTTCTTTGATTCAATTATTTCTCAAAAGCACAGTATAGTTTGAGTTCTGAAACAAGGGCAGCTTTAGGTGGCAAAGTCATTGGGGTCAAGGTTATGAGTCAAAGCTGCTGTGTCTCTTAAAGAGGACACCTAACATCTTCCTGGCTTTAATTTTTGCTTTAGATATAATTTTGTGGTATCAGTAAGTGAAATGGGAGGGGACTGAGCTGCTGAGGAACAGAGTTTATATGTTACTGAAATTAAGTTGATACAAATTCAAACTAGAGTATTATAGCTTTACTGTATTAAATGCAATGCTCATGATAACCACAAGGAAAATCTTTATAGAATACACACACTAAAAGATGAGAATGGTATTAAAACATTTCACTATTAAAAACAAATTAACTGAACAGCAAAGAAGACAGTAATACAGGAAATGAGGGACAGAATGATCCAGGGCATATCAAAAACAAATAACACAGCTACAGAAGTAAGTCTCTCCTTATTGGCAATTAGTTTAAATGTAAATGGATCAAATTCTCTAATCAAAAGACAAAGATTGACATAATGAAAAGAACAAACAAAAATCACCCAAACATGACCCAACTGCTGCTTTCAAGAGATTCAGATCCAAAGACACAAATAGGTTGAAAACAGGTGATAATGAAAGGATGGAAAAGATATTCATGAAATAGTGAGACAAAGAGAGCAGAGGTAGCTATACTAATGTCAGACAAAGTAGACTTCAAATCAAAAAAGATGAAAGAGAAAAAGGACATTTTATATTAAGAAAATGTACAACACAAGTGGAAGTTATAACAGTTATATATGTTAGTATATCTAAAACAGTCAAAATATATGAGACAAAAATTGAAAAAAAAATGAAGGGAGAAATAGGCAACTCTCAATAATAGCTGAACTCTTTGATAACCCACTCTCAATGCGTAAAACAACTATACAGAAGAAAAATGAGTAAATAGAAGATCTGAACAACACAATAAATCCCTAAATACCCAATGGCATGTACCCTTTTCTTAACTGTACTTGGGACATTATCCAGGATAAATCATATGCAAGGTCACAAGTTAAGTTTCAGTAGATATAAAATTAGAGACCATATAAACTGTCTTCTCTGACCACAATAGAATGAAGTCAGAAATCAATAATAGAAGAAAGATTGGAAAATTCACAAACTTGTGGAAATAAACAAGCTGAAACAGCAAATGGATTGAAGATGAAATCATAGGAAAGCTTAAAAAATATTTAGACGATAAACAAAATAAAAACATGCAAAACCTGACAAGGCCTTTATTTTATATCACATACAAAAAATAATTCAAAATAATTTTTAAAAAACCTAAATGGAGAGCTAAAACTGTGAAACTCACACAAAAACATAGGGTAAAATCTTCACAACTTTGGATTCATCAATTATTTCTTGGAATTGAAACCAAAGGCACAGGCAGAAAAGAAAAATATTGAATTTCATAATAAGAAAACATTTTGTTCATCAAAGGACAAAATTAACAAAATGAAGGTACAGTCTATAAATGGGAAAAAACATATTTGCAAATAGTTTACATGTGATAAAGAATTAATATTTAATATATATATAGAACTCCTAAAATTCACCAACAAAAATACAAACAATCCAATTAAAAAATGACCAAAAACTTTGACTAGATACTTTTCCAAAGAAGTTTCTGAATGTCTAGTAAACGCATGAAAAGATGTTCAACATCACTAGAGACACGTACATCAGAACCATACTGACATACCACTTTACACTCATTGGAAGAACTACTATAAAAACTAAACAAAAAATAACAAGTGTTGTGAGGATGTGAAGAAATTGGAATCTTTGTACACATTTGGTGGGAATATAAAATGATGCAACCACTGTGGAAAATTTTATGGCATTTCCTTAAGAAAAAACTTAAAATAGAATCACCATATGATCCAGGAGTTCTACTTATAGGTTTATACCCCCAAAGAGGTGAAATATCAAAGAGATATTTGTGCACCCATATTTAGAGAAGTGTGGAGTGCCTAAAATGTGGAGGCAACCCAAGTGTCAATTGATAGATGAATGGATAAATAAAATGTGGTACATACAAAAAATGCAATATTAGTCTTAAAAGGGAAAAACATTTTGATATGTGCTCCATTGATGAACTGTGGGTGAATTATGCTAAGTGGAATAAGTCAGTCACGAAAAGATAAATACTGTATGATTCCACTTATATGAGGCAATGGGAATAGTCAAATTCATAGGGACAGAAAGTAGATTGGTGGTTACCTGGGACTGGGGGGAGGAGAGAATGGAAAGTTACACTTTAATGGATACAAAGTTTTCATTTTGCAGGATTTAAAGAGTTTTGGAGATGGTGATGTTTGGGCAATATGAATGTACTTAATACCACTGAACTGAACACTTAAATATAACTAGGCTACTAAGTATTAGGTGACATATGTTTTACTCTAATTTTAATAAATGCAAAAAATGTCAGAGTGCAGCATCCTGTGCCTGGAGAAGAGATCATGGTTGTGTGTAAAGGAGTCAGGGACGGAACTAAAGGGTCTGCAGTTGAGGACCCCTGAGTGCATAGCCCCTGACTTAGGGGAAAGTCTGATGCATTTACCTCATTTTCACTGGGACTATGAGGGAACACAGAAGTTCAGTGGACACACATGGACCAGTGATTCACCTTGGACTGACGCAAAGGCAACCAGACTTTGAGCTGAGAAGCTTCAGTTAAAGAGGTCTGGGAAGCAGTAGTTAACAGAAACCTCCTCTAACTGGAGCCAGGTCTGTGACCCTCAGTGCTCAGTGCCTACTCATGTTTTCCGGTGCTGTTGCACAGCTCTGTTTTGTTTCAGGCAGGAAGGAAAAATCCAGAGATGCATTAGCCTTGAAGGAGTGGGTATTTCAAGAAACAATAACTCTATCCTGTAAATGTCCTCATTGCCAAAGTGTATGGAAGAGCTAGAGTGGGGCTGGCTGAACCAACTCAGCAGGGAATTGTTTAATGAAAATGCAGACTCCTACTGAGATTGCTTGTATTCAGAATTCATTCAAACAGCTGCAGAAACATCAGTGATGGGCGTGAATCAGAATGACATGATTCTCCATTCGTTCCCTTAAGGATGACATTGGTTCTCCCGAGGGCTCTTCAGAACTGGATTTCTTGAACCACCATGCATAGTTGCTGCCTGGGACTCAATCATTTTTTGTTTGTTTGTTTACAGCAAGTACATCATCCTTTGTAGCTGTGGTTTTTCCTGTCAGTTGACCCGCTGTGTAGGGTGAGGGTGTTCTGGAGTCTGGGGGTGGTTTTGCATCTCCAGATGCAGCCCAGAGGGAAGTAAGAGTGGGAGGAACTTGTTTACTTCCTGCAGGGCGCTGCTGCTGGATGCTCACCAGCTATGGGTTTAGACTGACTGCTGAAATTTCACTTCAGCTGCCAGTGGCTGAGGCAAAGAGTGTTCCCATCCTATGTGCGCCCTGCCATCTTCAGGTTCTGGGAAA
This sequence comes from Moschus berezovskii, assembly GCF_049115385.1. Classification (NCBI taxonomy): domain Eukaryota; kingdom Metazoa; phylum Chordata; class Mammalia; order Artiodactyla; family Moschidae; genus Moschus; species Moschus berezovskii. The sequence continues at coordinate 14,881,594 of NC_142474.1, forward strand.
CAAACAAACAACAAACCAGCAAATGCATCAGGATTATTGTGGACCCATGAATGAAGGAAATTGCATATTATAGTTGTCAGTAATGGATCCTTCAAAGCCAGGAGTGGGGTATTTCAGGGAAGGAAACATAAAATAAAACAAAACAAAAAACTGAACTAATTTGGGCTTCCCTGATAACTCAGCTGGTAAAGAATCTGCCTGCAATGTGGGAGACCTGGGTTTGATCCCTGGGTTGGGACGATGCTCTGGAGAAGGGAAAGGCTGCTGCTGCTGCTGCTGCTGCTAAGTCACTTCAGTCGTGTCCGACTCTGTGTGACCCCACAGACGGCAGCCCACCAGGCTCCCCCGTCCCTGGGATTCTCCAGGCCACTCACTATTCCGGCCTGAAGAATTCCGTGGACTACGGTCCATGGGGTCATAAAGAGTCTGACATGAATGAGAGACTTTCACTTTGAACTAATTTACTCAATCAACAATAATTGCTTTTAGTAGATATACGAGGTACGAAGCACATAGTAGAGGCCTGATACAAGCAAAGAACTTTGTACACATTTGCGCATGGAATCATTACCCCACCAGCTTGGGAGAGGGACTGTGACATTCTGTAAAGACATGGAAACTGAGAGAGGGGGATCCTAAGTGACCTGCCCAATCTTTGCTGGTAAGGCTTGAACCCAGACAATCTGACTGCAGAAACTGCATTCTGAAAAACTCTGGCATCTGGTCAGTCTGACTTTGGCTTCGGAGAAATTCTAATATTAAAGTTGCCAAGGTACACGTGGTTCATGTTAGATGCAGAGGGTTTTTGGTTTGGGGTATTTTTGCTTTCATTATTTTATTTTAGCTGAGCTGTTGAGAGAGCAGAATTCTTTAAAGTAAAATATTTATTTCTAACCTTGATTTTTACATTACAGTGAAAAATCCAAAATGACTACCTTTAATCAGGACCTGGGCGAAGAGGCAAAGAGACCATATTAAATGCTGGAAGCCTCAGAAAGACAAATCAGTGTTTGGAGACAAGATGGCACTGACTTGTCTCTGTTGCTCCAGACCAAGCCTAACTATTAATACAACCTTGGGCTGGATGGGCAGGGGTGATGAGAAGTCAATATGGCCTTCCCTAAGGTGATGAAGATCCTGTGCCTGGGCAGATTGGGGGAAACAGTGAGAATTAGTCCTACAAGGATAAGAGAAAAACAGATGCATTCAGCTACCATCTAAGGGGGAACTCAGGGAGAGCTGTAAGAATTATAAAGAATGTAACATCCCCTTTTTGTTCCTACCATTAAAAAAAAAAAATCCTCCTTACCCTATTTAAAACTGTGTCTGTCATCCAAGATGCTCCATTCTATTTTTTCTGCACTTGATAAAACATTCTCAGAGAAATGTTAATATGTCTCACTACAATTATATATTTTTTTCTTTCCCTTATATTTTTGCTGATTTTTGCTTTTCTATCTTTCCTTGTTGTTAGATGTCTAATGTTTTATGATGTCTATCGTCTTTGTGAATTGTACCTTTTATCTTTAATTTTTAATTTTAAAAATAAAATTTAAAATATCTTTTTAATTTTGTCTTTATTTATTTAAAAAGATTCATCTTGTTTCATTTAAAAATAAATAAGTGAATAAATTTATATATATATATATTTTTTAAAGAAAGCTATGTCTGATTCCCTGCTTGTTCTTCCTGTTAACTTAATCAAACAACACACATCAGGGACTTCCCTGGTGGTCCCATGGTTAACAATCTGCCTGTCAAAGTGGGGGGCATGAGTTCAATCCCTGATCAGGGAACTAAGATCCCACATGCTGTGCAGTTTGGCCAAACTTAAAAAAAAATGAGATACAGACAGGCATCAGTAGGGCTGGATGTCTGGCACACATGTTACTATAATACAGGATAGGGAATGCCTCTATGGATAAGTTTGATTGAATTTTCTGTTAGAAAATATTGGAGGCTACCATGTTTCAGTGAAAGGAGATATTCATTCATCATTCCATTTGTTTGTCTATTCATCCATCCCCAAACCATTGTTCATGAAACATTTACTATGTACTAGTGTTGGGGAGCGATGGCACCCCACTCCAGTACTCTTGCCTGGAAAATCCCATGGACAGAGGAGCCTGGTGGGCTGCAGTCCGTGGGGTCACTAAGAGTCAGACAGGACTGAGCAACTTCACTTTCACTGTTCACTTTCATGCATTGGAGAAGGAAATGGCAACCCACTCCAGTGTTCTTGCCTGGAGAATCCCAGAGATGGGGGAGCCTGGTGGGCTGCCATCTATGGGGTCGCACAGAGTCGGACACGACTGAAGTGACTTAGCAGCAGCAGCAGCAGTGTTGGGAAGAAACCAGGATTAAGGTAGAGCCCTCACTCTCTCAGATCATGCATTCCAGGAGGGGAGCCAGAATTTTATTATTATTGTTATCAAATATGTAATGGACAGTACAAACATATTCAGATGAGTGCTGTACAAGGTATTTAAGCGAGGTGATGCTATAGAGAATTAGGGTAGACTGCATGGTCAGGAAAGGCTCCAAGGAGGAGTTGTTGAATCAAAACTCAGCATGATGAAAATGAGCCAGTAGTTGTAAAAGGCAGAGTACAGACTGTTCTAGGTCAGAAAGTTGCTTGCCCAAGGGCTCTGAGGCAGACCCTACCAACCACGTTTGAGGCATTGAAAGAAAACCAGTCATCTGCAGCACACTAAGCAAAGGGAGTAGTTAGATACGAGTTTGGGGAGTTAGAAAAGACCAGGAATTTGGGGGTGTTAAAGCCTACCTAAGCAATTTGGCTTTGATTCTAACCCTGATTGGAAACCAATGGTATATTTAAGCCTAGGAGTGGGATCTGATTAACGTTTCAGAAGATGACTGTGGTATATAGATGTAGGACTGTAGGAGGGGTAGAAGTCTAGACAGGCAGCCGGAGGACTGTTTCTGTGGTCATGAGAGATGGAAGACATTAGAGATGCTTGTAAGTGGATGGATTATGGAGAAGCAGAAGGTAGAAGAGGGAGGATGGTGATTGAAATCATGAGTCTTCTTTCATCCTTTTATTCTTTTCTCAGAAATGTATCAAGCATTAATTTTTACTATGTACCTGGTATGCAAAATTCAGTACATTAAAATCCCTGACTCCAAGGAACCCAAAGTCCTAGTGGAAAAGATTGAGATCAAAACAAATAATTAAAATATATTTTAATAAAATTGTAATCAAGGGGTATATATATGTGCCATGAGAGTCCAAAGGAAACTCTGATTCATATTAAATATGTCAGTCTTTTGAAAGATGTTATTTTTATTGAAATCTACCCATTGATCCATTGGGTTATGTTAATATAAAAAAGCTCAATATAATTTATGTCAGTCAAATGTTTGGGTTCCTGTGTTCTGGACATAAACTTGTTCGATAACTCTGGATGACTCACTCTTACTTCCCTCACACTTGTAAAACAGTTTAAGCTATTACTACCCCAATTTTGGACCTGGGAACAGTTGGTGATGGTCACACCCTCATGTCAGCAACTTGGTGACCTCCAGATTATAGTAGAGAGTTGTGCATGTTACCTGGGCCCAGGGAACTCTATTCCTCCCTTTGGACCACTGATGAGGAAGAAGAGACGTGGTGCTATTTTTTACATGTCCTCTTTCTTCACATTACTTCTTTGTTAAATTATACTATTGCACAGGGTAAAAAATCACTTTTTTGTTACGTAGCTCTACTTTTGTGAAATAAATAAACATTTAAAGACCACCAAAATTGAGATTTAGACCATAAACAATACCCCAAAACTCTGCCTACCTCCAATTCCACAATCACTGATTTGTTTTCTGTTCCTCCAGTTTTTGCTTTATCCAAAAGACATCTGTCTTAGTGTGTTAAGGCTATTATAACAAAAATACCATAGACTAGAGGGATTATATGAAACAGAAATATATTTATCACAGTTCTGGAATCTGGGGAGTCCAAGAAGAAGGTGCTGGCTCTATGGAAGATGGTATGGAGATTCCTTTAAAATCAAGGGAAAAAACAAATATATGACCCAGCAATCCCACTCCTGGGCACATACCCTGAGGAAACCAAAATTGAAAAAGACACATGTACCCCAATGTTCATTGCAGCACTACTTACAATAGCTAGAACATGGAAGCAACCTCGCTGTTCATCAAAAGATGAATGGATAAAGAAGTTGTGGTACATACACGTAATGGAATATTACTCAGCCATTAAAAGGAATACATTTGAGTCAGTTCTAATGAACTAGACTAGTTCTAATGAACGAATGACTAGTTCTAATGAACTAGTCAGAACCTAGAGCCTATTATACAGAATGAAGCAAGTCATAAAGAGAAAGATAAATATTGTGTACAAACACATGTATATGGAATCTAGAAAAGTGGTACTGAAGAATTTGTTTACAGGGCAATGGAGAAACAGACATAGGGAGCAGAATTATGGCCATGGGGAGCAGGAGGAGAGGGTGAGAAGTATGGAGACAGTAACGTGGAAACTTACATTACCGTATGTAAAATAGACAGCCAATGGGAATTTTTTGTATGTCTCAAGGAACTCATACAGGGGTTCTGAATCAACCCAGAGGGGTACGATGGGGAGGGAGATGGGAAGGAGGATCAAGAGGGAGGGGACATAAGTATACCTATGGATGATTCATGTTGAGGTTTGACAGAAAATAACAAAATTCTGTAAAGCAATTATCCTTCAATTAAAAAATAAATTAATTTAAAAAAAAAGGTGCTGGCCAATTCAGTAGTTGGTGAGATTTGTAGACAGGCGTCTTTCTGGTTTGCAGGCAAACCTCTTCTTGCTGTGTCCTCCCATTATGGAAGGTAAGAGAAAACTCATTGGGGTCTCCTTTTTACTAAACTCAACCATGAGGCCTCCATCTTTACCTAATCTCTTTGCAAAGCCTCACCTCCAAAAACATTGCCAATGTTTGGATTTGTGTTCATGATCTTGTTTGATAATTCTAGACAATTATGGATGTCAGTTGGGTACATTTTCTGGACCATTAGTGATGAGACTGAGGTTGCGCTATTTTTGAAATGTCTTCTTTCTATTCGTTAATTTTTATTGAAGTATAACATTGCATAGAATAAAAAAGAACTTGTTTGGTTATACAGAGATTAAGATTCATTAATGTGAACCTGGGGGCTTCCCAGGTGTTGCTAGTGGTTAAGAACTTGCCTGCCAATGCAGGTGACATAATAATATGCAGGTTCTATCCCTGGGTCAGGAAGATCCCCTGGAAGAGGGCTTGACAACCCATTTCAATATCCTTCCTGGAGAATCACCAAGTACAGAGGAACCTGGTGCAGTCCATAGGGTCGCAAAGAGTTGGACACAACTGAGCAATTTAGCACTCATGCACGCATGTAAATCTGGGGGACATATTCAGTCCATAGCATCATCTAAACAGAATCATATAGTATGAATCTGCCTGCATGTGACTTCTTTCACACAGCATCATGCATTGAGTTCAGTTGTTGCACGTATTAGCTGTTAGCTTCTTTTTTTTATTATTACTGAATAGTAAGTCAGTATATGAATTTACCACAGTTTATTGATTCTGCAGTTGAAAGACTGGTGGGTTGATTCCAGTTTCTGATGATTCTGAGTGAAACCACTGGAACATTTGCAGCTATTTTTTGAATACATAAAAGAATAAACTTTTATTTCTCTTAGGCATACCTAGGAGAGGAATTGTTGGGTCACATGATAAGTGTATGTTTAACTTCATAAAAAAAAAAAAAACTATTACACTGTTTTCTAAAATGGCTGTATTATCTTGAGTGTATATTAGAAGTTCCAGTTGCTCTATCAATTTGGCAGCACTGGATAATGTCAGTGTTTTTGTTTTTTGTTTTTTAATTTAAATTATTCTAGTGGGTATCTCATTGTGGTTTTAGTTCACATTTCCCTAATGAATTAATAATATTGAGCATATTTTCATGTGCTCTTCTCATACATGATGCATTATATAAATATATGTCATGTCCTGTTATTCAAATAAACCTATACGTGTTTGGTCTTCTCTTTGTGGTACTAGAGATGCAAAAAAAATAAGTCTCAGTGTCTGCCCTCAGGAATTTTCTGCCATGCATTGTTTGGCAGAAAATAACAAAATTCTGTAACGCAATTATCCTTCAATTAAAAAATAAATTAATTTAAAAAAGTGGTTCTGTGGGAGTTCTGAGTCAGGTAAGATTATAAGCTGTTAGTACAATTGGAAAAGTCTTCAGAAAGCACACAGGTTTTGAGATGGCTTCAGAATTTAATTTTGAAAGACAGGCTGAGACAGGGCCATGGAGGGGAATCTCCAGGGAGAGATAGGAATTTGACTTCGATGATGGGGAAGAAACCAACGAAACTGGGAGAAAAGTGCTTTGTGAAGGGTAAAGGTGAAGAAAGCTGTGCAAGCATGGGCACGGAAGTCTGAGCTGATGAGCAAGAGCTCACTGATGTAAGACAGAAAAGGGAAGAGTGGACATACAGACCATTTCAGAGGTCAGAAGAAAGAACTTTGAGGGGACTTGATTTAACAAGCAGTTGACACAACATTACCCACCCAGAGTGAGGAGGGATGAGGCAGACTTCAGACTTGAATGAAGAAAAGGACAAGTGTGGGGGCGGGGCTCAGGGCTATCCTGGCTGCATTTCCCCCTTCAGACTAATATTCCTGCCCTGACTTCACAAACCAGGACAGCCCAGGGGCAGGATGAAACAGTTTCATCCACAGCTAAGATTCTCTCTCCCTTCTCTGTCTCTGCCTCCATCCTCAGCCTCCTGTCTGGGTGTCTGCTACTTGGCTATTTTGCAACCTCCTGCACACACCATCCACATATATATCTTCAGTTGGCAGCTAGTTCAGAAGCCCCATCAATATGGAAAATTAATGGGGCACCTCCCAACCCCTTCTCCATTGGAGTATTCACCATTGTATCAGGGTCAAGGCAGGACTGGGGGGAGAACCTGCCCTAGAGCACAGTCTGTCGTTACGAAGTGGTCCTCTACTTCACAGAACCTCTGCTGCCATAGTGCAGGGATTGAAGGGCAATGCAGCAGAAGTAAGTTCAGAGAGTGATGGCATGATGTCTACAGTAGGGGAGCTTCTTTCACCCAGAAAGAAGACTTAAGCAGAAAGGTAAAGCATGAATGGTGCAGCAATTAAAGGCATGAGCTGAGTCTGACCATGTCAGCCCAACCACAGTAGACGCTTCACAGTTGTTTCTAGAACCTGGTTCCATAACAGCAATGGGAAACAAGACAGTAATGTACAGGCTTGTCAAACAGGTGTGATTGGATTTTGCAGCCTATTCAGAAGTGTGAAACTTTTTCATTTTCTTATGTAAGGATAAGAAATATGTAAGAGATACTAATATTCCTAGACTATATCATTGTGTACTTGCTATATGTCAGTCATTTCATGAAGCATTTTATTTGACCTTCAGAAAAACTTTATGGGTAAGATTTATTTTTCCATTTTAAAGATGTGGAAACTGAGCTTTAAAGAGGTCAGACAACTTGTTCATGGTTATTAATAGAAAGTGACGTGTTGAGATGTAAATCCGGATGATCCGATTAGAAAAAACGCATTCCCGACCTCTACATACTGTGATACAGTAGAGCAGTCACCTCTAAGACTATCTTTTCCGTTTGAAACAGCATTACAGTAAATTTTAAAAACTAAGCAGTCCCTTGTATAAAGCTTGAGAATATTTTGAATAATATTTGCTACTTTCATTATGCCCTGGCTAACTGTGACACAATCAGAAGTATGCATTTGGTCTCTGCCCCTTGTTCCTGACACAGAACTCTTAAAACCCTTGTAATTTCCAGAGTCATAGGGGTGGTAGGAGCATCTTGTGTCCTACTACTTGGTCTTTGACCCCAGGTCCTGACAGAGTTCCCAAATCTCTTGGAATTTACTGGATGATAAGAGTTTCTTTTATTCTATGGTACATATGTACAGTGGAATACTACTCAGCCATTAAAAAAAAAAACAAAATAATGTTATTTGCAGCAACATGGATGGACCTAGAGATTATCATGTTAAGTCAGGCAGAGAAGGAGAGAAGTTGTATGGCATCCCTCATATGTGAACTCTAAAAAAGAAACGATAACAATGAACTTACCTACAAAACAGAAAGAGACTCACAAACTTAGGGAATGAACTTTTGGTTGTGGTGGTGGTGGGAACGATGGAGGGAATGAATAGTTAGGGAGTTTGGAATGAACATGCACACACTGCTATATTTAAAATGGGTAACCAATAAGGACCACTGTATAGAGCTTTGCTCAATGTCATGTGGCAGCCTGGATGGGAGGGGAGTTTGGGGGAGAATGGATACCTGTATGAGCTTTGCCAAGTCACTTCACTGTTCACCTGAAATTATCACAACATTGTTATTTGGCTACCATGTGAAAGTGTTAGTCATTCAGCCCTGTCTGACTCTTTGTGACCCCATGGACTGTAGTCCTCTAGGCTCCTCTGTCCATGGGATTCTCCAGGCAAGAATATACTTCAATACAAAATAAAACGTTTTTAAAAATGAATTAATGAAAGAGTATCTTTTATTCTTTGTCACAATTCTTTGTGGGCTCCCTGGATAGCTCCTGGATGGAGACTGTTTACTAGAAACACCAAGCCATGATTAGAAGCTTGGAACTTTATCCCTACCCTCTAGCCTTCTGGGGAAGGAAGAGGGGAGGTGAAATTTAGTTAATAATCAGTAATGCCTATGTGATGAAGCTTCCATAAAAACTTCTAAAGTAGAGCATTTGAAGAACTCCTGGGTTGGTGAACAGACCCATGTACCGGGAGGGCAGCACAACCCAACTCCATAGGGACAGAATCTCTTTTGTTCAGAACCCTTCTAGACTTCCCTCCACGTACCTCTTCATCTTACTGTTCATCTATAGCTTTGCAATACCCTTTATAATAAACCAGTAAACTGGATAGTAGATATCAAAGCTTTGTAGGTTTTTTGATTGGCCAAGCTCAATATCCAGCCTGTGGCCTGTCATTTCTTTATTTGTACCCTTTGCATTCTGCACAGTCAACTTCCATTTTAATATGTTTTAATACATCAACTGCTTTTCATTATTGGTATCGCAGAGAACCTGCCATAAATGTCTCTCACATGTTTTTCAAGATGTATTCTTAGACAGCTTATGTTCTCTATTGCCATTGAAAATGATACCCTTGAAAATTAATTATTGTAACTATCTCTTGCTGGCTATGTGGATAACAGCTTTTTAATATATTAACTGACTAGTCAGCTATCTTGCTATACTCTTATTGCATCCGTTAGGCTCAGCCAAAAATACATAAACCACTCCAGGTTTTCAAGCAAAAGTGATTTTATAGAAGGGAGTGGATGGCTTACAAAATCACTGGAAAAGCTGCAGTATGTAATATGAGGGTGGAGAGGCAACGCTAACTTTCAGCTTCAGGTTCAGAAGAATATTGAAGAAACACTTCCTTTGCCAGATATTGAAATATACTATAATGCCAATGTAATAAAAAATTTGTTATTGGCATAAAAACTGTCAAAGGGATTAGAGAAAACAGAAAAGAGTGCCCAGAAACAGATTCCAGTATATATGACCATTTAATAAATGAAACAAGTGGTATTTCAATTCAGTGGAAATTTAATAAATGATGCCAGTCCAAGTGGTTTTCCATCAAAAAGGGGAAAAAAAATCTTAGGCACCTACTGCATGCCATATTTTTAAAAAATTCTATCTGGGATGAAAACATAAATATTTACTAAAAAAAATAAATAGAGAGTTAGGGGACATGTTAAAACCTGAGGGTTTAAGAAATCATTATAACTAAGACAATAAAACCCAAAATTTAAGGAAAGACAGGCTTTTGATTGTTTAAAAATTAAACCTGTGTTTAAATATTTTTTTAAATTAATACTAAAGCAAAGAAAATAATGCATTCTACACACGTGCTAGATAAAAGGTTAGAACATGTTAAAAATAAATTGATAACAAATTGACCACAAAAATGCATACAAATCTTCAGGGGAAAAAATGGACAAAATATGGGAATGATAGTTGCAAGCATTAAAGGCCAATGGAAACAAAAGAATGAATACCCAAACTCTTTATTAGTAAGAAAAATTTTAAGAATTAACAATAAGATCATCTTTTATATCTAAGAGATGAGAGGGAAAAGTGTTATTTATGGCAAATAGGAATATAGAAAATATGGAATTAATCCACCATTGCTGTCAACATGAATCAGTAAATCCGGTTTGTTTTTTTTTGGTCAGCAATTTCAAAGGTTTTCTAAAAATTTTCTAAAAATGTATTTGTTGACCCAATAATCCCACTCTTGGGGATCTAATTTATAAAAATAAAAATACCAATGTGTAGAAATCCAAACATGGAAGCAAATATTTATTGCAGGATTTTTTAACAGAATCTGAGGTGAGTGAGCAAAAGCTTTTTTTGAGATAAACAGTTTGAGTAGATTATACTACATACACAATAGGGAATATTATGTTACCATTAAAAGATGTTAGAGTCAGACCAATTTGACAAGAGTGCTATCATCTATGGTGAAGGGAGAAAAGCAAGATGCATTATGTACCATGGTCATTTTTTAAAATAAAATGGCAAATTTTTTACTATCTATATTCAGATCAATGCTTGCAAAAATATCAACAGTTAAAGCTACAACTATAGGTACTGGATCATATGAGCATTGAATAGGCTATGGAATGTTAGCAAGAAGTGTTTAATCTAAGTCATGTGGTGCAGGATGGGGGACCAGGAAAGGGAAAGCAGAAGACATTTTTTTAAATTGTATTAAAATATCTAAAATAAGCAACTTAATATTTGTGTTATGTGCATACACACACATATATATATAAAAGGTGCATGAAAAGATAAACAGCAACATGTTGATTTTGATTATGCTGAAAAAACAGTATTTCAAGAGACATTAAATTTAATATATCACCTTTATTTTTACAAATAAAACATATTAACTGCATAATCCTAGGAACTAGTGATGGGCTTCCCTGGTGACTCAGATGGCAAAGAATCAGCCTGCAGTGCGGGAGACCTGGGCATGATTACTAGGTTGGGAAGATCCCCTGGAGGAGGGCATGGCAACCCACTCCAGTATTCTTGCTTGGAGAATCTCATGGACAGAGGAGACTGGTGGGCTACAGTCCATAGGGTCACAGAGTCAGACACGACTGAGCAACCAAGCACAGCATGAACTAATGAAGCTAGTTTCACTGTTGAAAAATGAAGAAGGAAGAAAATTTTGTCTTTTCTAGGTGTCTACATAAGCCTTCTTGGCCAACCCAATATGAACCAAAAATAAGTAATCACGGGTACTCAGAAAAAATTCTGTATAAATATCTAGTTGTTCATGTCAGTGGGTCACAATAGATCTTCACATGGTTTACTTTCCACACTCTTCATTCTGCTCATGGTTAGCTCTTGAGAGAGGGTTTTCTTGACCACTTTATCCATTTTACCCATCACAGATCATCACCTAAGCCTTTATGTTGACTTGACATAATATTTATTGCATACAGTTAAAGTCAAATTTTATTTTCAGCCTTCCTCTTTTAATAATTTTTGAAAATGCAATTCAGGCTCTTTTCCTTTGAAAAAAATACAGCTTTAGCTGTGACCCACAGTTTTTATTATGAGGTTTGGGTTTCTCTTTCCCACTCATTCTTTTAAAAAAATAACTAGTAATTTTCATTTTCTCCTCTTCATCAGGTGTTGTTTCAAAATGTTTTAAAATAAAAATGTGCTAGTTACATTTTTCAGGGGCAGACATCATTTGTTATTGATTTCCATATTCTTGAAGAGGAGGGGGAAGTAATTCTAAAATGAGACCTATAAAATATGTCCTTTGGAAATTTACTGACCCTTTTGGTGGCTACGTATATGGTTATTTTTCACCATGTTCCAAGGACATAAAAGGACCTATATTTCCATTTTGTTAGGATAACATACTCTTTATAAATCTATTAAATTGTGCTTACTGATTATTTTTCTCAAATGTCCTATTACTACCCACATGGGTTTTTATATCCCAAAATAGTTAGACTGAAAGTTTCCAAATAAATGCATTTTAACAAATTACCATGTTAAATGACCAAATTGCCAAATTCTAACCCAATGTTTACATTTCCCCGCAGTATTCTTTGCCGTGTAAGGATATACATCCTTTGTAAGTCTCTTACGGACTGTTGCATTTTATTATTATATAATATCCTTCTTTATCCTGCTTGGTGCCTATGACTTTGATTTCCCTTGTCCTAATATTTGTATTTTCTCTAGCACTTCATTTTATTTGTCTTCATCTCATAGCCCACAGTAATGGTTACTTTTTCCTCCCCTCTCTTCTCTCCTGGTAATTTAGAAGCTCTGTGAGTGGTTCCCACTTCTGGTTGTCAAAATCAGCCCTCTGTTTCTCCCACTCATGCTTCACGTACTTACTCCTCCACTTCCTTCGAGAGGAATGCTTTAGCACAGAGTCACTTTTACCTCCATGTTAAACCTTCGGAACTGTAGTAAACACTCCCAAACGTGATCTGAATATGAAGTCAGTGTCTCCTGACCTCTGGCCAGCTCCAGTTTTCAAACTATGGTGGGCTGCTTAAAGTTCTTGCTTTTTCTAAGGGTGAGTTGTGGTTGGAAAGGAATTGCCTGTGACTAATTGGGACATTCTCAGTGGAGGCAACATTTTATGAGATTTCAGTGTCTTTTCTTTCCTGATCTTTGACCATCCAGATCTACAAATACCACTAAATTATGTATTTCATTAAATTCATAACACCAAGGGCCTGCATCTTTTGATGATTGGGTTATTTGGAGAAAACATATCCCATCATGGAGGAATTTTATCATATTTTAAGTTTCTGCTCTTTGCAACTCCCTCCCTCCCCTCCCATTCTCCCACTACTGGATTTTGCTGAGAGTTGTGTTTTTTGGTTTTGTTTTTATGAGGGCAATCTATTAAAAGACTTCCCTTGTTTTAGGTGTCATTTTTTCCAGGACTACTTGCTTTATACCTATGCTACAAATTCATAGTAGCATTGTCATAATCAATTATACATAATTGCATGTGTATATGGAGTGCTCACCCATCTCTGCTTATATATTTATTTGTTGCCTATCCCTATTTCTTTTCCTTTTATATCTGACAATAGGTTGAAGTCTTTGGTCTTATTGAAATTTAATGTTCATGACTACAGTCACTCCCTCTGACATTGAACATGGATTGTACTCTCTGACACCTTTTCTGATTTTTTTTTTTTTTAGCCAATAGATGTATTATGTGTAAAATATTGACACTGTACAGGCTTCCCAGGTGGCTCAGTAGTAAGGAATCCACCTGCCAATGCAGGAGACCCCAGTTTGGTCTCTGAGTCAGGAAGATCCCCTGGAGAAGGAAATGGCAACCCACGCCAGTATTTCTGCCTGGGTAATCAATCCCACAGACAGAGGAACCTTGCAGGCTACAGTCCGTGGAGTCACAAAGAGTCAGACACAAGTGAGTGACTAAACAACAACAAAGTGGCATTGCAGCCATCCTCTTTTAAGAGTCTATAGATGTTGCAGAACAGTTAGTTTTCCGTACTGAAGAGAAATCTGACAGATTTACTCAGCTATGTAAAAAAAAAAAAAAAACAAAAACCAGCTACTTTTAAATAGAAACTTTAAGGACTTTTGTGTGGCTTAGAATTTAGGAATTTCAATGGTTTAGATTTTTTTGGTAATTTTTGAAACCCAGTGAGAAATTTTAACTGCATATTTATCTTCCTTCAGCTCAAGTAAATTGCCTTATGTTTCTTTTAAAATTATTACTTTCCCCTCATATTTTTTCCTTTCTTCTCCTGTTAATCCAGTGATTCCAATGAGATTTCTGATTCTGCCCTCAAAACTCTTTATTTTTAACTCTTGAACTTATGACTATATGTTTCTGCTTTATTTCATGACACTTTTTATCAACATCAGCTTTCAAATCTTTAATTACAATCTTGGCAAGGTTATGCTTTCTTATAATTTATGTATTGATTTTTGAAACTGGAAAATCATTAACTGGTGAAACTATTTCCCTAATTTTATCTCTTTGAGAATTCTTTCCTAGACTATTTCCCCTTCCCCCAAACTGGCATGGAAATTAACCCCTCATACGAGGAGAACCTTGATCAAGTCATTCCTACAGTTGGACAGATAGATGCAAGTATCTAAACCACTCACTCATGTCCAACTCTTTGTGAACCCATGGACTGTAGCCCTATAGGCTCCTCTGTCCATGGGATTCTCCAGGCAAGAATACTGGAGTGGGTAGCCATCCCCTTCTCCATGGGATCTTCCCAACCCAGGGATCAAACCCTGGTCTCACGCATTTCAGGCAGGCTGTTTACTGTCTGAGCCACCAGGGAAGTCCTATCTAAATCACAGAAGTTAAGAAAGTTTAAGCAGAAATCTGACCCCTCCTATTCCCAGGTCTTTTTCTTAAAAATAAAATGAATAGGTTATTTAAAACAGATTTAAGTATTCATTTCTAACTGTTAAACCCTCTGAAACTCCTAAACCAACATGGAAATAGGTGTTGTCATACTTCTATTACAATGCTGGGGTAATAGAAATAAACATTTTACCTAATAATTCAGGAGAGATAGGAAGACAGACCCTCTTGGAGCATCATGATGTATAGGAGTGACGCTGGCAGAAGTGCTCATTTCCACACTGCGAAAGGTCTATTTGTGTTGTGGGTAACCTGATTCAGGGACCACACCAAAAAGGAGGCTACTTTCCTCTCGCTTCCACAACCTCAACGTCTGTTCCCTTTGCAATCCTGTCCTTTATTTAGCTTTAGAACCAGGCATTATCATGACCGACTGGGCATGCCAGAGGCCAGTACCCAACGGTGTGGGAGCTTCTGGCAGGAGGGGAGAGGGTGAGGGTCAGAGAGGACTGCTAGAAGAGCAGAGAGAAGAGAATGGAAGGAGTGCAGGTGAGAATGAATTTCTCTGTTGACCTCAGTACACCAGGAGGCCATGCTCAGACCCCGTACCTATGAAAAGAGCTTGGCCAAGAGCATCAGACTCACTGGTCCAATTCTCACCTCCTTCTAGAATCTTCAAAGGTTGTATTATTTTGTTCCAACAAGTCAGTTACTGATAAAACTTTCTCCAGAATCCCAGAAAGATATTTCTGTTACCACTTTTTCTTCATTTTACAATCAAGAACCATTTCCTGACTTCTACACAAAGTTTTCCAAATGAAGTTATAATAAATCACATCTAAAAATCCTGCCATAAGAGACAAAAATAATAATGATGGAAGGAGCTGGTGCTACTCTAACCAAGTGATGAAGGTTAATCAAGTGATGAAGTTTAACATCATTGACAATGCCGTGTGGATATCATGTTTTCCTTGTGGGATTCTTTCCAAAAATCCATAAGCGTGAGGAAACAGGCAAACTCAAACTGAGGGACCTCACGGGTTTTTCTCAAAATCGTGCGACTGTGAAAAACAAGGGAAGGCTGAGAAACTGTTGCAGACCACGATACACTTAAGAGATATGATGATAAAATGAAATGCTGTGTTCTGGATTTGATCCCAAAACAACAACAGAAGAAGATATTAATGGAAAAACTCATGAACTTTAAATAAAGTCTGTTTTAAGTAAAACATCGACGTTGCCTTCTCAGCTTTGACAAGTATATACAATGGTAACATATGATAGTAACTTTAAGGAAAACTGAAACTGTGAGGTGTAGGGGGGCTATCTGTACTTTCCTGTTATTTTCATCAATCTAAAATAGCTCCATAATTGAATATATTTTTTAAAAGTTCCCCATATTCTAAAAACTAGTTTGCTTCCTTAGCTCTAGGCTAGATAAACTTAATTGCTTCTCCTTCAGATTCAGTTACCTAGAAAGGCAAGTATGCCAGGAATATAGTTCTGACACTCACAAATGTTTATTGAGCACCTACACTATGCCAATGATCTGATGGTTTAACATACGGGGTGTGTCCAAGTCATTGTCACTGGAGAAACCATTTCTTGGAGCCTGTTTCTTTCTGCTGGTGTCCTTTATGTCTATAGCTCTCCAAAAGTTTAATCAAGATACTGAGGACTTTGTTTCTTTACATCTTCTTTAGTAGATGGAGAGCTTAGCAGCGCTCTCAAGACATTCAGTGGCTCTCATTTGGGTAATGTGCTGAGCTTGCTACCAACATTTTGAGTGAATGGGAACAGGCTCTGAATCGGTATCTCTGTGCAGAGACGGCGTTGCTCAAAGGACATGGAACACAGCTGGATGCACACCTTCATTCTGCCTTCAATCAGGTCCAAACCGGATGGTGGGCAGAACAATGGGAGACAGATAGCATCAACTTCTTCGCCAACAAAAAGTGCAAGAAATAGTATTTCCCCTTCCCCTGAAACCTGATGGGAATTCAAGAATCAAGCTTGATCTTGGGGTGAGAGGAGAGGGTGTTTGGGAAAGGAAAGAGGAGAAAAGGCATGAACTGAGCCAAGGGTCTTGCTCTCTCTTGGCTTCTTCCTCTGTAGGGATGTCAGTGGGGAAGGAAATAGGCCATTAGCAAGTGTGTGTTCATTCCTGACACAGTTGAGATAATTCCCGTCAGCCATGGTCTCATCATTGTCGGATGGGCCATTGGAAGGCGAGTGTGTACTCTCTGCTCTCAAAGTTAGAGGAGTGGGTTTGGGTTGCAGCCAGATCCTTTCTGGCCATCAATGCATCCCACCTTGGATTGCAGCAAAAGCGAAGGCAGGATTTTCTGTAGGACGCCAAGGTTCTCAGAGTTCAATAGGCATTCATATGTTTTCTTAGCCATTGAGTCTTTAAAAGTTACATAAAATTTAGGCCCATTTAAAATCTCTGACCCATAACACCTTGTTTTTTTAATTTTATTATTTTAAAAATTAATTTTATTGGAGTATAGTTGCTTTACAATACAGTGTTAGTTTGACTGTACAGCAAAGTGAATCAGCTATATATATATACATATGTCCCCTCTTCTTTGGATTTCCCTCCCATTTAGGTCACCACAGAGCAGTGAGTAAGGTTTCCTGAGCTATACAGTAGGTTCTCACTAGATATCTGTTTTATACATAGTATCGATAATGTATATATGTCAATTTCAAACTCCCAATTTATTCCAGCTCACTTTTCCCTCTTGGTGTCCATACATTTGTCCTCTACATCTGTGTCCCTATTTCTGGTTTACAGATAAGACCATCTATACCATTTTTCTAGACTCCACATATGTGCTAATATATGGAAAGAGGAAACATGGTGATGCCCAACTTCTCTCCAAACTGAAAACTTTCTGGGTTCTACATCTAAGTTCTCAAGTTTTGCACAAAGTAGGTCTTCAGGGGGGAAAACAGGTGCTGATTTCTGTAGCGGTGCATTTTAAAATATAATAGATTTTTGAGATTAGAAGAGTACTGTTTACCATATATGAGTTGAAACATGACACGGGTGGTCCAACTTAGAGGTGAAGGATAGTCTGGATACATTTCCAAATATTCAAGCAAATGGAAAAAGAATATCTTGGAGTCATGACCTGCATAAAATGCAGAAGACAAATACCACTGTAAACCATACAGTTATTAAAACCGTGTTCTGACTTGCTGTTTCTATCTAGTACATATACACTGATGCAGACCATCATTGGACAAGGCTTAGACACATGCTGTGCTTTAGTTGCTCAGTCATGTACGACTCTGCAACCCCATGTCTAGACTCTCTGTGACCCGATAGTCCAGAATCCTTCCCTTGTGGCTCAGCTGGTAAAGAATCCGCCTGAGATGCGGGAGACCTAGGTTCGATCCCTGGGTTGGGAAGATCCCCTGGAGAAGGGAAAGGCCACCCAACCCATATTTTGGCCTGGAGAATTCCATGGACTGTATAGTCCATGGGGTCACAAAGAGTCAGACACGACTGAGTGACTTTCAATTCACTTCACTTCACTTCAGTCCAGATGCCATGGACTGTAACTCACAAGGTTCCTCTGTCCATGGGATTTTCCAGGCAAGAACACTGGAGTGGGTTGCCATGCCCTCCTCCAGGGGATCTTCCTGACCCAGGGGTCAAACCCACATCTCTTATGTCTCCTGCATAGGCAGGCAGATTCTTTACCACTAGTGCCACCTGGGAAACCCCTCTTTTGTGTGTGTATTCCCTATATTCCTTTAGGCTTCTTCTCTTTTTTTTGGCTCTAAGTTTCAAAGTTCTTTTCTCCTTCTCTCTCTTGTGATATATATTATCTTTAGCATAAAATCTATTACCTATTTTATCATGGGTTCCTGATGTAAAAGTTGTGCTTCCCAGCTGGCACAAGTGGTAAAGAACTTGCCTGACAATGCAGGAGACCCAAGAGCCACCAGAGAAGTGCAAGAATACTGGTGTGCATAGCCTATCCCTTCTCCAGGGGGATCTTCTCAACCCCTGGGGTCTCCTGCATTGCAGGAGATTCTTTACCAGATGAACTACCAGGGAAGCCTGACTTAGCATGCACACAGACATAAAAGAATATATGTGAATATATAATACACATATAGAAGAAATATCTCAGAGGAGGATATAAAAAATTGATTGGAAAGACTAAAGAAATAGGAAAAAACAAACAATCGAGTAAAAGAAAATAATCTGCTGACTAAAGCGATTCATCAATCCCCAGCAAAATTAATAAAACAGAATAAAATCCAAGATTTACCCAAACAACATTCAATTTAAGTATGATGTATACCTTCCCTGGTGGCTCAGATGGTAAAGAATCTGCCTGCAATGCAGGAGACCTGGGTTCGCTCTCTGGGTCAGGAAGATCCCTGGGAAAGGAAATGGCTACCCACTCCAGTATTCTTGCCTGGAAAATTCCATGTACAGAGGAGTCTGGCAGCTACATTCCATGGGGTCGCAAAGAGTCAGACACAACTGAGCGACTAACACTTTATACATTCTAAATGGAAGTATGAAGAAAAGATAGGTTGGTATAAATAGACACCAAATCACGGTAGCCACACACGTGTCTGAATAAACAGAAACTACTGAGTTCTGAGGGGGAAATATGCTGGCCACCATGTCTTGTGGCCAATGATTGTGTGAGGGCAGATGAAAAACATTCTTAGAGAGGCATGGGCTGAGAACTGAAGCAATCTGTGTTGCCTGGCTGAGAAAATTACTCTCAGTCACTCTACCTGAGCAAAAGATGAATCAATATCAACAACCCAAAAATGAGGAAGTTGTGGTAATAAGGAATTGATGGTATCCCTTTGGGCACTGTACTTCTCAGCCTGTATTGAGTTCTCTCCACTGCTTGACTAATGGTGGGGTATATGGCATGTGGCAAGCTCTTCCTTTTAAGAAGGAAAGGCACTGCACTTGTAAAACAGGACAAATGAACGTGTCCCCTCCCACCAGCCCCAGAGGGAGAACTAACAGAGCTCCATCAGAATATACTCTGTGGTCAGCAAGGGTAAACTCAAAGGCAGCCCCAGGAGTGAGCCCTGGGTATTTCTTGTTGGCTTTTTGCAACTGTCCTCACAGATCTGGCTGCATCCCATTGAAACGGGAAATGAAAGTGCAAGGGATTGATTCTGTATTTGCCGTCCTCTATCTGTAACTTTTATTTTTTACATTAAAAAGAATAAGTTTTCTGGGTTAAACTTGCCATCAGAACTCAACTTTCTCCTCCAATTTTGGTTTCTGTTTAAAAAAATACATGGATTGTATAGCTTCACAGTGTTTTGTCATTTTCTACTGTACAGTAAAATGAATCAGCTGTATGTATACATATATCCCCTCACTTTTGTATTTCCTTCCCATTTAGGCTACCACAGCTCATTACATAGAGCTCCCTGTGCTATACAGTAGGTTCTCATTAGTTATCTATTTTATAGATAGTAGTGTATATAAGCGGAGAAGGCAATGGCACCCCACTCCAGTACTCTTGCCTGGAAAATCCCATGGGCGGAGGAGCCTGGTAGGCTGCAGTCCATGGGGTCGCTAAGAGTCGGACACGACTGAAGCGACTTCACTTTCACTTTTCACTTGCTTGCATTGGAGAAGGAAATGGCAACCCACTCCAGTGTTCTTGCCTGGAGAATCCCAGGGATGGGGGAGCCTGGTGGGCTGCCGTCTATGGGGTCGCACAGAGTCCAACATGACTGAAGCGACTTAGCAGCAGCAGCAGCAGTGTATATAAGGACATGCGTTTGAGCAAACTCTGAGAGATAATGAAGGACAGGGAAGCCTGGTGTGCTGCAGTTCATGGGGTCGCAAAGAGCCAGACACAACGTAATGACTGAACAACAGCAAGGTGTGTGTACGTCAGTGTCAGTCTCAGTCTCCCAGCTCATCCCACCCTTCTTTCTCCCTTGGTGTCCATACCTTTGCTCTCCATGTCTGTGACTCTATTTCCACTTTGCAAATAGGTTCATCTGCACCATTTTCAACAATTAACTAAGTTGGGAGGTTAAATATTATGTAACAATCATATTTATGAGCGTAATGTAAGCCTCATTTTTCACACTCTGTCTGAAGTTTTCTTGTCAAAACTCTTTCTAATAAATGGGAAGAGGTTTTGATACTGGAAAAATGTCTAGTTTTGTCCCAAACCCTTTTAGATTATACCAAAGTTCTCTTCAGGGTGGAACTTTCCTAGTATTTCAGTATGACTGGGATAAAGCTGCCTTATGAAAGGTGCTGCAGAATTTATAAGCATCCTTTCCTAAAGACACATGTCACAACCAATCAGGGGCCATATGATAATCAGGTGACAAAAGGTTCATACAGCAGGAGTATGAAGAAAACCCTTATGTAGTAAGTCCCCTGTAAGTAATGCAAATCATCAGGCTTGCCTCTAACCAGCTGGGATGGCATGACGTGCAGACTTCTTTCTAATCTATGATCCTTCACTCAGTACTGATTCTGAAATCATCTCACAGTCCTGAGAATTTGGCATTTTATTTTTATCTCTCAGGGGGATAAGTGGATACTGGCACCATGACAAGTATAACAGTCTAACAGAAGGACAGTTACCTTAGGCTTACACTCCATCCTTTTTTTTTTTCAGCTTTCCAAGAAAGAAAGATATTTTCAAGGTTCATAGCAGAAAATTTTACTGTGACTTCATATACATGGTCTTTCACTACATGAAATCTCAAAAAACGGTGTGTTCCAAACTCCGTTTGTTGTCTGGGTAGTCTAACCATAAGCCATTCATTTTTCATCATTCCACAAATGTATTTTCAGCATCCATTGTATGCCAGACACCGTGGCGGCCACTGGGAAGCAGTACAGTGTAGTGGTGAGGAATGGGAGCTTCGAACACAGATAGGGTTTGACTCCCAGCTGTCATTTACTGTCTTGTACGCCTTGTATGCCTTCTTTAACTTCTCTGAGTCTTATTTTCTCAAGGAGCATAAACACAAAATATGCTCAGATGATGATGGTGATGATGGAGATGATTTGTATTAGTTTGTTCAGGCTGTCATTTAAAAAAAAAAAATCTTAGCCTCAGTTGCTCAAACAACAGAAATTTATTTTCTCCACATTCTGGAGGCTGGAAAGTCCAAGATCAAAGTCCAGCAGGTCAAAGTTTCTGGTGAGAATTCTCTTTTTCACTTATAGACGATTACCTTCTGCTGAGTCCTCAGATAGCCGAGAGAGTAAGCAACCTCTCTGAAGCAAAGGTCACTAATCCCATCGGATCAGGGCTCCCCCCTCACTAACCCTTATTACCACCCAAAGTCCTCATCTCCAAATACCACTGGGGCTCAGTTCAAAAGATAATATTGGGGAGACACAGTCCAGTCTGTGGCATTGATATCATTAATTCAACTTACCTGACACTACGTTTCATCATTTATATCAAAGGAGTCAGAACACTTATCTTTTTTAAGATACCAGAAATCCTATGGAAATTGCACAATTCAAAAAAAGCCAGCTTTGGGCCTTCTAGAAATGACTCAACTTCTCTCTTTAAGGACTCTCTATTTTTTTTTTAATTTTTTTTATTTCTAAAAAAGAATTTTATTAAAAAAGCACAAATGCAAAGAAATGAACAGAGGAAAATTTATGCGTCGAACCTGGACTGGTCACTTATGATAATATACATGCTACAATTCCATTCTCTCCAATCATTCCACCTTCACCCTCTCCCACAGAGTCCTTTAAGGACTCTCTAAATTCAAGCAGAGTCTGTATTTTCAAGATCCGCTTTCTGCCCAACCACACTCTCCAGTCACCCGTAGCGGATGTTGGCTCTGGTAAATACTGTAACCCAAGGATTGTAAACATTTCTGAGGCAATGTTTAGGATGGTTACAGCCACCCCCTCTAATTTAGCTAAGACATTTTTTCACAACGTCAGGGTTAAATAGTCAACTTATGCCCTGTGCACACAAATGACTCCAACAACAGGGTCCACAGCTGACCCAATAATGAACTTTCTTAACCTGTCCTTGAAAAGAAAAGCACTTGTATTATTTACCTTCAGATGGCTTTTTCAGGGTTTCTGAACCACCCATCTGACTTGGTCTTTGTGTCAGGACACTGAAAGTTCCTGTTACTAAGGAAGAAGAATATATTGCACCCCAAAGTCCATTCTCATTAGCAGAGCAATGATGTCATCATGCGCTTCTTCAGGAGGAATTAAAGATGTGAACAAAAGTTTGCTGCAACTAGCTCCAGCCAATTGCTAAATACTCTGAACTTGCAACCTCATTGCTGAATCTGAGTTTGAAACTAGCTGAGGTGGGAACATTCACACCTTGAAAATCAGCAAATACTACAAGTCAGGGCTTTTTCCCTTCTAGAAGTTTATCAACATTCAGTGGACTGTAACTTCTCCAATTTTTAAAAGTCCTAGACTGGGATAAGTCTTCGCCACACCTGGGGATATAGATCATATAATTTGCTCTAATATACAGATTCTCAGCCTCCACGTAGTATCTAATGCGTAATACTCTCTACTACTATCTTGGCAGTTGGTACTTTAGAAGACCAAAAGTTGCCACAAAACTGGTTTCGAAAGTATTTATAAAAACAAAAACATATATCTGATAGATATTAGGAGAAGAATGAGAGTGAGGAGTGGAAATAAAACCAAACAAACAATAAGTCAAGTGAGAGGTCTTGCACAGATGATAAAATCATGCCAAGTCCTATGACATTTAAGTAATTCTATCTCCTGTACCTGAACTATAAGGGGTGGGGTGAGAGTACATTGCAGAAAGCTCAATGTTGAGTGTAATATGCGTACAGGTAATAGGAACACTGCAAACTACTGCAGGAAGGAATCATGTCTCACTAGTTTCTGCACCTCCAGTATTTACTGCAATGCTTGTCATTGAGAAAGAATTCATAACATGGCTCTAAAACATCTAATGAGTTATTGAATAAGCGAATAATAATAACAGAGTTTCCCTGGGGGCTCAGTGGTGAAGAATCTGCCTTCAATGCAGGAGACATAGGTTTGTTCCCTGGGTCAGGAAGATCCTCTGGAGAAGGAAACAGCAACTCACTCCAGTATTCTTGCCAGGGAAATCCCATGGACAGCAGAGCTTGGTGGGGTACAGTCCATGGGGTTGTAAGAGTTGGACATAGTGACTAAACTACCAACACCAACAACAATAATAGCAATGCTAATAATAATAAAACCTCAATCTTTCAGCACAGTTACCTTTCACTATGGATACCAATAAAATTGTTTCCAATACACATTAGATGCCATCACTGACTTGTTTGGAACCCTCCAATGGCTTCCGATCACACCTAAACTCACTAACCCTGGACCCAAGTCCTTTCTGATCAGTTACCTTGCAGTCCTCTGCCTCTCGTTTACTTGGCTCTGTCTACAGTGAGCCTCTCCTCTCCTTGAGTGTCTCCTTCCTTGCTCGGACAGTTTCTACCTTGCTCTCTGTTCCTATAGGCCTTGACTTGGCTTACTCTTTGACTCATGCAGGTATTTTCCCGAAGGTCATCCCCTCATGGAAACTATCCCTTGGGCGATGTCCCTGAAATAGAGCCACCATCACTAGACAGTGTTTGATCTGTTTTATGTTTTGTTTTTCTGCAGAGTGCTCACACTTTCTGATATCTGTTTACTCAGCGGTTTGTTCATTGTCCTAATCTTATGAAGGTTGACTCTAGGAGACGGGGGACTTGGTCCATTTCGTCTTGTACAGTACCCTTGATTTCTGGAACAGTGCCCATCACTGTAGGATTTCATTAAACGTTTGATGATCTTTTGATAAGTGATGAATGAATGAGGGAATGAGGGAAAGACTTCATTCACAAAAATTCTAGAGTAATTGGCCAAGGCACCGTGAACTACAGGGGTATCTCAGTCTACAGAGGTCATAACCCTGCTAGCTGCTCCTGGAGGCAAGCTGATGATACTGCAGTGGTAAGCATGGCAGCTCTCCAGTCTGAACCTCTAATTATAGGCCAGGTTGTGAGTAACAGAAACAGAACATATTCACATGCATAATGCAGACAATTATAATTCAACATCCAAAAGCTAACTGAATGTATCCCTTCATCCCCAACTTTTCATTCCTTTTCTCAGCCCATGATATTGGCAAAACCAAACAATGGGGTACCATCATCGATGTTTTTAATTTATTCTCCACACTGCCACCCTCAGAGATATCATTTTAAAATGTCATGTCCTCAGTAAAAAAAATTTCCAGTACTTACAGGTTAAGACCCAGACCTCTTAGAAAGGCATCAAGGCTACTACTCCTCCGACTCAGACCTAGTTTCCCAATTTCATTTCTAGAGTCATATACTAACTTTCGGCCACTGGTTAGATTTTTTTTACCCCACACAAGCTATGTCTAGCTTTCCATTTCTTGAATCCACCATGTTCACTCATGCCATCAACTTTATTCCTCTGAAATCCTCTGACTAGACTATTTTGCCTCTCCCAGCCTGGCATATGAATCATTCAATGCTCTCACAGGAAGCCTTTCCTGACAACCACCAAGCTGATTTAATTGCCTTCTCCTGATGTGTTCTTTGGAAATCCTAAGTGGGCTCCTGGTTCTAACAGTTTCCCTCTTGAAAAAGCTCCAACAAGAGTGCTAATCTCCAGGGTACACATGTTTAACCCCATCACTGAACCGGCTAAGTCTGCAAGGAAATTCTTTACAAATACTGAGAAGAGAGGGCCAAAAACCTAATTAATTTTTCAACACCGAAGTCTGAGTTTTACAATTTGTCTCTTTTTTACAATAATAAATTTCTCTAAAACAAGCAGGGCCTGGTGGTTGGGCAAGGGGCCAGCAATCCTCATTTGGCAAAGGTTGCCTTGATTCAGGCTGTGAATATTTGGAGAACAATGCCATAGGTCAAATGTCAATGCTAGCCCAGTTCCCTTTCAATAGAGAATGTAGACACCCCCATGTGTGCCAACTGCCAAGAGATAGCCATGGATGTCCTTCTGGTTCTCACTCTAAGAGCACTTTGGGTCTTTGTGAATGACAATATTTTCAAACTGAATTCACAGACTTGTAGAACTCATGAAGTGACCTTAGAAATGATGAAGTTAATCATTTACTTATTCCATAGGTAAGACGTATCCCTGCTTCT
The DNA here is from genome assembly GCF_049115385.1 of Moschus berezovskii. Lineage (NCBI taxonomy): Eukaryota > Metazoa > Chordata > Mammalia > Artiodactyla > Moschidae > Moschus > Moschus berezovskii. The sequence continues at coordinate 14,907,249 of NC_142474.1, forward strand.
AACACTAGCTTTCAGTCCACTGACACCTTTTATCCAGTCCTAGCTGTTCAGATGGAGAAGGCAATGGCACCCCACTCCAGTAGTCTTGCCTGGAAAATCCCATGGATGGAGGAACCTGGTAGGCTGCAGTCCATGGGGTTGCTGCGAGTCGGACACGACGGAACAACTTCACTTTCACTTTTCACTGTCATGCATTGGAGAAGGAAATGGCAACCCACTCCAGTGTTCTTGCCTGGAGAATCCCAGGGATGGGGGAGCCTGGTGGGCTGCCATCTATGGGGTCGCACAGAGTCGGACATGACTGAAGCAACTTAGCAGCAGAAGCAGCAGCTGTTCAGAATGATAATCTGCCATTCCTTCTCTTCCTATTTCAGAGTCAAGAAGAACTCAGGTATCAGTACTGTAAGAACTCAAACAATCAACTCCAAATACCACTGAGGTTAAAAACAATTACTATCTCATTTCTAACCGCAGAGACAAGAGGCTTCCCTGATGGTGCAGTGGTTAGAACTTCGCCTTCTGACGCAGGGGGTGCAAATTTGATCCCTGCTCTGGGAGCTAAGATCCCACATGTCTTATTGCCAAAAAGAAAAAAAAAAAGTCAAAAAACATAAAACAGAAACAATACAGTAATAAATTCAATAAAGACTTAAAAAAATACAGACATAGGTGACATGCATCCCCTTCATGCTTTAGGCAACACTTTAGATTAAAAACTTCATGGTGGGAAAACAATGAAAAGGTTGCTTTCTTAATTCCCATGTGTGTGTGTGTGTGAGAGGGTGTGTGTTGAGTTGCTTCACTTGGATCTGACTGTTTGCCATGCTATGGACCATAGCCTTCCAGGCTCCTCTCTCCATGATTCTCCAGGCAAGAATACCAGAGTGGGTTGCCATGCCCTCCTCCAGGGGGTCCTCCCAACCCAGGGATTGAATCTGTATCTCCTGCATTGAAGGCAGATTCTTTCCTGCTGAGCCACTGGGGAGGACCCTAATTCCTACATACCTAGACCTTTTGAAAACTGCATTTTCTTTTTGCTTCAAGTTTTAGTTTTCTATTTCTGTGTAGCAGCTGGAAATGATACATATCTATGAACTCACACTTTGTATAGGTTGGACGTCTTGGTGCACAAGACTGGATTCTCTGCCCAGGATCTCATGAAGCTAAAGTCAAGGGGACAGCAGGGTTGGTGTCCACATTTGATATTCAGGGTCCTCTTCCCAGCTCACCAATGTTGGTAGAATTCGATTCATTGCGGTTGTTGTATTGAAATCTCTGCTTTTTGGCTGGCTGTTGTCAGAGGCCATTCTCAGCTCCTGGAAGCTGCCCATGTCTTTCACTGTCTTTAAGCCAGCAGTGACCCACTGAATCTTGCTTGTATTTCACACCTCTGGCTTCCTCTTCTGTGATGCTGGAGGAACCAGTATACTTTTCAAAAGGCTCATATGACTAAGTCAGTCTCATATGATGATTTCCTGGTCAGTTGATTTGGTACCTTTATTACATCTGCAAAATCCCGTCATAGCAACACCTAAATTAGCCCTTGATTTAATAACTTGGAGTACGTGTGTATAAACCAGAGGCAGTGGTCATGTATGGATGTGAGAGTTGGACTATGAAGAAAGCTGATCGCCGAAGAATTGATGCTTTTGAACTGTGGTGTTGGAGAAGACTCTTGAGACTCCCTTGGACTGCAAGGAGATCCAACCAGTTCATTCTAAAGATCAATCCTGGGTGTTCATTGGAGGGACTGATGCTAAAGTTGAAACTCCAATACTTTGGCCACCTCATGCGAAGAGTTGACTCACTGGAAAAGACCCTGATGCTGGGAGGGATTGGGGTCAGGAGGAGACGGGGACAACAGAGAATGAGATGGCTGGATGGCATCACCGACTCGATGGACATGAGTTTGAGTGAACTCCGGGAGTTGGTGATGGACAGGGAGGCCTGGCGTGCTGTGAATCATGGGGTCGCAAAGAGTCAGACACGACTGAGCGACTGAACTGAACTGAACTGAGAGGTCTTGGAGAGACATCATAGAATTTTGTCTGCCCCACCTTCTCAGAGTCATCGAGAAAGTAGATTTCAGAAAGAACATGTACTTCTTTATCCTCAACCCAAGTTTTCTCTTTTTCTATAGCTCATGTTTTTCTGCACTTTTCTCCTGGGTGTCCTATAGGCACCTTGAACTCAGTATGCTCTCATTTCAGATGGCATGGAAGAAAAGGATGGAATGAATTTAGAGAGATAGGTAGATGCAACCAGAGCCACACTGGTCAAAACAAAGAAAGTTGGCTATACTCACATTGTAGTGGCTTGCCATTAAAGGCATTTAGCTAGGCATGTAATATGATTAGGTGTGTTGGAAAGGTGAGTGGGTGCATGTAGGGAGACCAGTGTAGAATAGTTGCAGTGCTCGGGTAAGAGGTGACGGTGGTCTGAACTGGGGTTAGGAGTGTAGGACAGAGATTTTCCCATTAATACAGTCTAACTAGATCTGCACTCAGCATTCTCCACACTTCTCTCTCATATTACTCGTTGCATTATTTTGGAGCTGTCACTTGGATTGTCTCTCTCCCCTTCTTGACTATCGTAGAGCACTGTATCCCCAGCACAGTGTTGGCACATAGTGAAAAGTGAAAATGAAAGTGAAGTCGCTCAGTCATGTCTGACTCTTTGCGACCCCATGGACTGTAGTCTACCTGGCTCCTCCATCCATGGAATTTTCCAGGCAAGAGTACTGGAAGTACTGGAGTGGGTTGCCATTTCCTTCTCCAGAGGATCTTCCCAACCCAGAGATTGAATCCAGGTCTCCCGCATTGCTGGCAGACACTTTATTGTCTGAGCCACCAGGGAAGCCCAGGCACATAGTAGGCAAGCAGTAAATGCTCATGAACCATCCGTCCTGTTCCCTATGCCATTGCCCCAGATCCAGCTGCCTCCGTGTGGAAACCTCTGCTGGACTTGATCTTGCTTTCCCTGCCTCAGTTCATATGATGTGCCCTGCTTGACCCGGTAGCATCTGGGGTTCTTTTTGTCTTCCCTCTGTACTCCCATGGTCTAGTCCATTCAACCCAAGTTGAAGTCCCCTCCTCCCAGGTCATCTGGCTCTCAGTTACTGGCCAAGATTGAACAGGTTCCCTCTTGTCTCTGGCTGAGCTGAACTGAATATTTATTATCTCCCTCTACCACAAATTCTGGGCTCCCTGATGACTCAGTGGTAAAGAATCCACCTGCCAATACAGGAGAAGCAGGCTTGATCACTCTATGGGGAGGTCCCCTGGAGAGGGAAATGGCAACCACCCCAGTATTCTTGCCTGGAGACTCCCAGGGAGAGAAGAGCCTGGTGGACTATAGTCCATGGGGTCGCCAAGAGTTGGAGACAACTTAGTGATGAAATGACAACAAGCCCAAAGTCTACAACAGACACCACTTTGGCTACATTCTCAATATTCCGGCTCCATGTCTCCCCCAGTCTGCCCCTCCCATGTGCCTCTCTTAACCTTCGAGCCAGTCCACCAAGGAATAAGGGCTGGAGTTTCCACAGCCCCAGACATATTAGATCAGAACATTTATATTAATAGCCTTTTGCTTTTCTTTCCACTTTTAGGATTCTAAAATGCCCTTGTGAGGTCTCATGAGTCCAGTTGGAAATATTGCCGATTTCTTGTGATGGCTCTTCGGTCTGACTGCTCCTCTCTGCTGGGTGAGTCCTATGAAAATTGCTTTACTCACAGATTTGACTTCACTTGAATTTGCTTTTAGCCCTATTAGAAGACAAGCCATTTGCTCCTGCACCCCACCCTCCCCTTCAAAGGAGCATCAAGGGGGCTGCTTGTGTTTCGTTCCTAAGACTGCAGTTGAACTTGAGGCTCCAGGAAGTGCAAGACCCTCTTGGGGTTTGGCAACCGAATCCCGCACTGCCTCCCTCCATTGGTTCTGTCCTTTCAGTCTTGGTACCTTGTGGACAATTTGTAAAATTGGGAAATTAAGAAAGCCGAGACCAAAGAAGACTCGGGGAATGCTTAGTAAGGAAAACCCCTTCACAGAGATGAAACCTCAATCACAAACTTGCCAAGGGAATTTGAACTGTAGACTCTCCGATGGAGCACTCTAAATAATAAATATTCTGTCTCTCTTTCCTTGAAAACCCAGTAGCTTCTAAGTGAACATTAATTTTCTCTAGCGGGTCAGGAGGGGAAAAAAAACTATCTTTGATTAACAAATGGCAATTTATGAATAAAGATCTTCCACCAAATACAAGTTGATAGGGAGAGCGGATTCCAGCTCTGGTGGCTCAGATGGTAAAGAATCCACCTGCAAACCTGGATACCTGGGTTAGATCCCTGGGTTGGGAAGACCCCCTAGAGAAGGGAACAGCTACCCACTCCAGTATTCTTGCCTGGAGAATTCAATGGACAGAGGAGCCTGGCAGGCTACAGTCCATGGGATTACAGAGTAGAATATGACTGAATGACTTTCACTTTCTTTCACTTCTTTGTTGTAATTTTTCTTGGAACCCATTGTTGTACTCAATCTCTTCCTTTTCTGGACCCATGAACTTCATACTTGTGACCCCAGAAGAATGAGGGATATTGCTTGAATGAGGTGGCAGATTCCCCCTTTTCTCGCAGTTAATATCCTTTCCTGTATGTGTGAAATATCACACTTATAAACATTTTACCAGGAGGTTTATTTGCAAAAGAGAAACCATTTTCAGGAGAAGAGATGGGGTCCTGGTTCTGATTTTCCCCATGAATGTTCTGAGTCAGCCAAAAGGATACCTATACTCAATGGGCATCCAAAAATGGCAAAGAAAGGAATTCCACATAAACTTTTGTAAGGCAAAAAACAAAGATGGGTTGTATCTTCAGTGTGACCACAACTTTCACTTTAAATAAGTTTTACTTAAATCACATCGTTTGAAATTTACTTTCAGTGTCTGCCAGGCATTAAGGGTCTCTACTTTTATAGGAAGATAGTTCCCTCTTCACTGGCTTGCAGGGTACCAAAGGAGGCATCTGGGTGCCATGTGAGGCAGAGACACTCTTTAATGTCACCTCTCCCAGGCTGCGAAGTCAGCTCTGCACCCTGGTGTGGGTCTCAACTCCACCTCCTTGGCTACAAGCTAAAGAAATAGTAAGCATAAACTGCTCTCGGTTGGGATCTTTTTGTGGCAGAAAGTTGTATCTTTTTCAGGCTTATTCATTAGTCTTGTCTCCATTGTCTAGAACTAAGGCATAAATGTGTGTGAGAGAGAGAGAGAGCAGTAAGAAGAGGGAATAGAAGCAAGAGCAGGAGAAGGAGGGGAGGAGAAGAGGGAGAGAGGGAGACAGAGAAACACCCGACAGAACAGGCAGCTCCAGAGGATGTGAAAGTAAAAAGGTCACACAAGCAGCTTCAGCTATGAAATTCCCTAAACCTCCAGCAATGCGCTGCTTCCCTTCTTTGAGCAAATCAGCTAAAGAGAGACGGTCACCATGAAAACCATGAGACCTGCCCAACTATCCTTGTTGTTAGATATGTCCTGAGGTCAGAGAAAAGCCACCAGATCATCATTACTTCCTCCACCCCAGGAGCAGGGGCTGTGAGAGTTGTGAGCTTGTTACTAACAAGGCAGAAAGCAGCAGGGAGAAGTGATATTAACCTAGGACATGCAATTGTTCATTTAGTGGACAAATTACTGGCCAGGATGTATTTTGCTCATTTTGGTAACTTATTCGAGAGCTGAGACTGAGAGATTTTGTTGACATTTTACATATCACAATCAAAAACAAACATCCATTATCCAAAGAAGCATCAATATTCTGAATTATTGAAGTTACTCAGGTTCCCAGAAAGTCTGCAGGGACCTAGGCTTAATTACTATTTTCATGAAGGGTGAGTGAATTTCAGCTATTTGAACTACATGGAATTTTTAGAGTGCATTTTATGGCTAGCAGTTTTCCTTTTCTCTTCTTTTCTTTTCCCTTAAATCATTTGACTTGTTCAGGAACCATATTATCATACCCTGTACCCATATTCAATTTAGAAATGAAAAATTGGAGGCTTAGAGAACTGAAATAATTTGTCCAAGATCACAGAGCTACATCTGGCAAAGCTGATCTTTGAAATTAGATCTATATGCTCTCAAAGCTCTGTCTTTTTCCATCACAGCATGAACCTGAAGTAAAACACCAATTGGAGCTTAACTGGCATGTGTTTCTACATGTCCCTGAAGGACAGAGACAAATGTTTTAGAATCAGGGACATAGAAAGCCTGAGAGGTGTAGAAACTACTCTTACCAAGCTCAGTGTCAACTTTGTTGTTGACAAATCCAGGAAACCAGTATTCTTATGTGTAAGTAATGGAAACCTAGGAGTAGAACCAATCGTAATGGATCTTAGTGGGTCCGGGAGTGAAAATAGCAATCTCCTCCCCTTCCCCCTTCTTCCTTTTCCTTCCTTCCCTGTCCTTCTCCCCTTGCCTCTACTCCTTTCCTCCTTCCTCTCTGAACATCCCTTGCTTCTTCCTCTATTAGTCACATTCCCTCCTACTGACAACTTTTTCCACTTATGTAGACAAGAGAGAAACAAAAACACTACAGAAAATTCCAGACTTACATCATGCCAGCCTGGAAATGGCAGAAGACAGAGACACTATCCTCTAGTGTCAATGTATGAGATGATTTGAATGATCTTGATTGACCCTTTTGGATCATGACCTCTGTGGCCAAGTCAAGAAAGTAATTGACACAAATCCGTGAAGATGTATTTTTGACCTAACCTCGCTTCAATTACCAGAAGCATGAGTCCTCTTCTTGCTGAATTTCCAAAATCTTCAGATCTCTTCTAAGCTTGGAATTCCTCTTTATAATCAATTTTATTTTAATCTTCTCATAACTGGTGTAAATCCTCTAGCAAAGCATGGAGGGTCCTCATGGTTTGGTTAGTGGTAGTGATGAAATGATAGTAGTGGTGAGAACAGATGTCCTTTACTGAGCACCTAGGATGTGCCTATGAATTTGGAGTCTGATATCATGTATAAATACAGCTGGTTTCAAACCAAGACTCACACCTTGCATATTATTGGATCTTGTCATTGCATTTCAGTTTCCACATTTGCAATATGGTGGAAGGGGTAAGAATAAGCATTTGTCTCAGAGCACTTTAGGGAAGTTTAATTAGAAATACGCCCATAAAGTACTGGGCACAAGGCTTGACACATGTGAAATACATCAGTAAAACACAGCTACTATTTATATGTCCCAGTCAGATCTCTCGACATTTTATTTGATCCTCAAAAATTGAGTGAAGATGAAAGTATCAACCTGATTTCTTTCACAGGTGAGGGAACAGAGGCTTAGAAAGAGCTAGATATTCGCTCAAACACTCCTAGTTCATCAGTGACAGCCTGGGATAGGAAGAAATCTCACAGCCTTCAAAGCCCTAACCATCTGATCACCAAAGGTTCTTTGTCATTTTTGGACCAAATTTTAGGTCATAATCTGGTAATATCTGAAACTGGTTCTGTACCCAAATATTCAACGTGCACAGTAGCCAGAATGGACAATGAACATCCCTGGGGTGGTGTTCAGGGCTCTGCTATTTCTGTCTCAGTATCCCTCTTTCTTTAGTGTTCCGTTTATCATCTCACAGACAGTCTCCAGGGCTGTTTTAGAACCACTTCCACAGCATAGCTGCCCAAAGACTCCTGGGGAACAATGACACTGACATTCCGTCTGGCGTTATTACTTTTTTAACACACTATGAGTTTTTATGGGATGAGTGCATTGAGTCTATGGCCCATGCCAGAGGCCTGTGTCTTCCTGGTAGAGAGGAGTTTCTCAGGGCTACCCAGATGAGGGTAAAGATGCCTTTGAAAACGCTTTCTGTTTAATAAAGGCCTGAGAAGGGACCAGGCGGCCTCTGTCTTCCTTTGACTGCTGCTCGAGGTTGTGTCCGATCCCAGAATAAGCACCCCCATCTGTGTTATTCTGTTAACTGAAAAGGAAGGAATTAGCGCATGGACTTGTCACATCTTGTGACCTGTTGCACACTGAGATGCGAGGTGGCAGCAGAACAAACGGCATTCTTTCTCTCTGCGCCTTTCAGACTCACTGAGGAGACTCAGAAGAGCGACTCTGACTACATGAAACACACCAACGCCATCCCTAAAAATCAGACGGGGCCTCTCCAAGCTGCACCTTATGCAGAACTGATGGGGAAGGGGTGGCAGGGCCTCAAAGGAAACTTCCCCTCTCTGCCAAGCTCCAGATGGAGGACCTTCCCACGGAAATGCTTGCTGGAGGCACTTTGCTGACACAGAGTGCTGCCAGGGAAAAGGGCCTCTGGTGGGGCTGCTCTTGCCCTTTCTCACGGGAGAAAACCAGAACACTCTGAAGGTGGGAAAGGCCCTGGAAGGCCAGGTCTTGATGGAGGGGCCGGATGGGAGGTCCCTCATGAAGCGTCTCAGGGAAGTTCTGATCCTAGGCTGGTGGCTTGCCACTGACTCCTGGCACATAGATTTTCAATGCAACATGACAACCCTCTGAAGGTGTGTTTGATCTGCGTTTCTGTTTTCCAAAGCTTTCACAGGAATCCACACTCGACTAAGTGTTGGATACAGATTTAGAACAGGAATCCACTTGGGTACCAAGTGTTCTAGAGAACTTGGGCTTCATCTTGGCTCTCCCAATGGCCTTTACCAGTTTGCCTTGGCAGAGACTCAGGAAATGAGAGAGAAAAGAAAAAAGAATTTCTTATTTTTTGAACCCAACTAAATAACACCCCGCCGTAGAGAGGGGGGGCAGAGACCAAGGGTCAAAATAATCATCGGCTCTCTCTCCAGGGAGAGTAGAGGAAGGACCCATCTCGTGGGTGAGGTGGTCAAAACTGAGGGAAGGCTTTGTGTTCCCCAAAGAAATTTTGTCCAGAAGAAGAGGCTCCCCGCCAACCCAGATGGTCACTGAGAGCCATTGTCTGCTTCCTACTTCCCATGTCCTCTCAAAAAAAGAAACACTCGGCTACACGAAGACAAACAATGATTCCGGGATCTCACTGACCCAGCCTATGTTATGACCTCCAGAAATAATTCTCTATCAGCAAAAATATAAATATACTTTTTTTTTTCTCCTTGATTTCCTCTGTTTCTAGAATTTTATGAAACATACAGGGAGCCACAGTTGAGGTATTTCCAGGCGGCTTGTTCCTCACCTCAACTCTCACCAATAAGTTGTGAATCAGTAAGTGAGGGTTGAGGCTGGAGTCTCGTTTCCAGTAAGCATCTGATCCACAGGACTCTGATACGGCTGAAACACGGGCCCTGTTTATAAACATTTTGTGTTGGGGATTCCATCGTACCTTGAATTCACAGATAACACATGATTCAGCTAAATTCTCTAAACCTCACCTTGAACATTCTGTGGAAAGGATGTACTGGATCCCAACGTTGTCCATGGTATGAACCAAGACAGAAGAGTGTGCCGCCTATACTTCTGTGCCCTTTTTGTTTGCGATGTCCTCAGATTTCAGATAAGTAGGGACCCCAGCAAGACGAAATCAAAGAACACCTTATCAAGCACACATTTCACAAAATACCGCGGTGGTCACTGGTAACATGCACATGTTCACAATGAACGATGGTATAGTGGAGTTTCAGCCTTGTATAAATATTTTTGATTGAACATAATAAAGACATTAGATACATCTATTATTTCTTGAATATAACTCAGGGGCTGGAAATATAATAAAGAATTGAATCAACTATATGAAACAGGGGCTACCATTATCTACATTTTACTGATGAGGAAACTGGAGCTCCAAAAGTTTTGAAAATTGATTCACAAGTGTCGTATTGGTGATGCTTTCTTGATGCACAACCAGGCAATCCAACTCCAGACTGCATGTCCTTTAAATGCTATCATGGTTCTCTGGGGGAAGCGATAAATATGACTGAGATAAATAAGGTAAATGATGACAATTATTTCACACACTACATTTTTCTCTATGCATTGTTTGGTCTCTATATAGCCATGACGTCATCTCCAAGCCTCTTACCACATCACCAGCGTCCACTGCTCATTTGTACCCACAAAGCCAAAGATACCAAGGATTCAGCGTATTTCAATATAAACTGATCATTGACCCTAAATCTCCCTTTCTTCTTAGACTTTCTGGTCAAGAAGAAAACCTGTATCTCTTCTTAGAAAAATAAATAAGTAAAGGCTACCCACTAAGGTCTAACTCCAACCCCAAAATGAATAGAGCCTAGGCTAGAGTGTCAAGAAAACACACCCTTCTTCCAACAAAGGTAAGTCTCCAACACACAACTGAAAGAAAATAAATATTAATGAAAGAATTCCCATTTTCATTCTTATTTTCCCTATGTTGGATTCCATACATGACGTTTGCTGATTCTTCATGAACTTGATGCAATACCTACTGTGTGCCAGGTGTTTGCTAGGTATTGTGACTGTAGAGCCAGATACGACAACAACTCATCCTTAAGAAGCTTATGGTTTAGGAAAGCCAAAGCCATCTTTAAATCTTAGATCCCATTTCTGCTCTGCTTTAAACTCTCCAGTGGCCTCCCATTGTAAGAGTAGCATCCGATCTCCTGATCTCCTGTCTGCTTACAAGGTGCTCCCTGACCGGGTCTCTGCTTCTCACCTCATGCCACCTTCCTTCTTGTTAAATGTCTGCAAGTTACATTGGCCTCTTGATCTTCCTCTGCCTTGAAACTGCTAAGCTCAGTTCCCAATTTGGAACTTGGGACCATCTGCTTCTTCCCTGAATTCCCCTTTCCTGATCATCTCCTACCTGCACCTGTCAGTCATTCATTTCTCAGCCTTACTGACTGTTCTTAGGCGACGATGTCCCAGAAGCTCCAAAAAATAGTCTCCTACTCTGCATACCACAGCCACATATATTACTTCTTTGTACAGTGTTCCTGGCTACCGAATACACTCGTGTTTGTTTATTAATCATCTGTCTTCCTTATTACAGGGACTTCCCAGTGGCTCAGTGGTAAAGAATCTGCCTGCAATGCAGGAGACACTGGAGATGGGGGTTCGATCCCTTGGTTGGGAAGATCGCCTGGAGGAGGGCATGGCAACCCACTCCAGTATTCTTGCCTGAAAAATCCTATGGACAGAGGAGCCTGGCGGGCCACAGTCCACGGGATCACAAAGAGTCTGACACAACTGAATGGACTGAGCATGCACGCCTATTATAATGTAAGTAGTAATAAAGGTGATGTTCAATGGCTCATTTACCATTTTACCCCATTATTAGAACAGGACTGGGTGCATTGCTGATGATTAATAAAAAGAGATGAAGAACTGAATTATTGAATAAATAAACTTCCACTGGACATGGTCTTCCCTTCTCTCTTATTCTGCAGCAGGTTAAAGGAGTGAGTTTTGTTTGTTCCCATTTTCAAGAATCTGTATGCTATGTTTTCTAATCTATTGATGACTTCGGGGGCTTTGCTACATTGTGTTCTAGTTGTTGAAGCATCAGAAATTAGAGAAACTATTTTCATCGATAAAGATTGGATAGATAACACAATAGAGAACTCTGCCTTCATTAAAATGCTAATGCATGCTTTTATTTATTGTTATGGAAATGTTGTCAAAACATAGTATTGATTAAAACTTTTATGAAATATTATTAATCAGTTCACTGAAATCATACATGTGCATTCTGAGAGATATTCAGTGAAATGTTAGTGGTTGCTTCTGCAAGGTTGTGAAATCTTAGGTAATTTAAAACTATTATTTATAATTTTCTGTAGATTAATATTTTTACAATGATTTCATATTATTTCACTTACTAGAAGGACACTTTGAAAAGTTCCTTTCATTCAAAACCTAAGGTAAAAACATCAAATAAATAACAACAAAGACAAAAATGACACAATTTATTGTGCTTGAAAGCTGTTCATGGATCCTAATTGCCCACAAAACCACATCTGAATTCTTGAAATCCCTCCTCCATAATACCATCTTTCTTTCCAGTCTTCTAACAAGACCTGATCAGAATTCTAAATCCAGGCATGCCTCCCTCTCGCGGTTCTCTGAAACTGCCATGCTTGGCCACACTCTCATTGTTTTCATGGGGGTTCCCTTTGCCAGTGATGCCCTTCTTCACCCATCCTCATAAAAAACACACAGGGAAGTGTGTGGGACTTCCCTGATGGTCCAGTGGTTAAGAATCTGCCTTGCAAAGGAAGGGGCGCTTGTTTGATCCCTAGTCAGGGAACTAAGATTCCACATGCCCATGCTGTGGAGCAACTAAACCCATGCACCACAACCTACGAGCCTGTGCATTCTGGAGCCCGTGTAGCCCAGCTAGGGAGTCTGTGCACTGCCCTGGAAGGTCCCTAACGATGCCGTGAAGATCCCAGGTGCTGCAACTAAGACCCGATGCAGTCAAATAAATAAATGTTAAAAAATAACTTTGTGCATGTTTAAGAATTCGGCTTCATACTTCTTCACATTTCTCTCAGACTTTCTGTAAACCTCAACAATGGCTGTGTCAACACCTAGTTTCTCTCTTCTGTTTATATCTGGGCACCTCCCTGTTTACATTCACGTCCCGTCTACTAGCTGGCACTATGTCCTAAGGATTCAAACATGCCTAATAATCATGCAAAACACTCTTGTTCTGAAGTCTCCTCATACAACCCTGCAAATATTGTGACTCCCTCCATTTGACTGCACTGAATGTTTAAGTGAGTTTCCCAACTTGACACAGTCATTGGTAGTTCCAGGATTCAGATTTAGCCAATTCAGCTCAGCTCTGTGCTCTTAACTACTTTGCTTTGCTGCCTCCCAAGGCACACTATGGGCCTTTATTTAGACTCATAGACTAGACAATTCCACTAAATCATAAATTCTTTCGTGGGGGTGATGCTACAACATAAATTAAAAAGAAAAAGAAAAAAAAAACCCTCAACACTTACATATCTATACCTTTTGTGATTTGGGTTATTCATCTTATAGTATAATTATTAAAGCTTCCTCTGAAACAAAATGTTTTGAAAATTCACCTTCAATAACTTGTCTCATGGTGCGTGCGTGCTCAGTCGCTTCAGTCGTGACTGACTCTTTTTGACCCCATGTACTATAGTCCACCAGGCTCTTCTGTTCATGGGACTCTCCAGGCAAGAGTACTGGAGTGGGTTGCCATGCCCTCCTCCAGAGGATCTTCCTGATCCAGGGATTGAACTGGCATCTCCTGAATCTCATGCATTGCAGACATATTTTTTACCCACTGAGCCACCTGGAAAGCCCATGTCTCACGATGCATGTCCTCAATCATGGTACTTTGTTTCTATTTGATACTTTAATTAGAACTTTAGAAGTACACAGAGGTAGAGTAGAGCCTTGTTTTTTTTCAGTGGCCCAGTGGTGTCTGACTTTTTGCAAGCCTATGGACTGCAGCACTTCAGGCCTTTCTGTCCCTCACCAATTCCCAAAATTTGCCCAAGTTCATGTCCATTGCATCCGTGATGCCATCCAGCCATCTCATCCTCTGATTCCCTCTTCTCCTTCTGCCTTCAATCTTTCAATCTTTTCCAGCACCAGGGACGTTTCCAAAGAGTCAGCTGTTTGTATCAGATGACCAAAATGCTGAAAGATTAGATATTCAATAATATAGAATGCTGTTCATTTATAAAAATGCAGTTTGAAAGAGCATGGAGCTCTGAACTCCAAATTCACCTCTTACTCACTGTGAGTCCTTGGGCAAGCTGCTTTTCTTTATATATATATATATATATATATATATCTCCTTTGCCCTATTTAATGGGCATGCTAATGGTACCTTCCCCTTGGTGTTGTTTTTAGAATGAAGTGAAATAACACAGGTAAATGCTTCGTATGGTCTGCAATATAAGTGCTCAGTCAAGCCTCAGATCCAAAACTTAACTCTGATTGTCACTATTTTCCACTCCAGGGGCCATATTACACTGGGAGGACTAGAGACTAAGTCAGGAACTCAGGAGGCTGAAGTATTCCTGAAGGAAATGAACTTTCCTTACCAAGCTGACACAAACATATCTTTAGCAACGTATGATAAACTCCCCCACCCCGACTACTGGTACATTCCCCCCAAAAGTTTATTTATTTATTTTTAATTTTTAAATATTGTTATTGGAGTATAGTTGATTTACAATGTTGTATTAGTTTTAGGTGTATAGCAAAGCGAATATCCACACGTTTCGAAATTCTTCCCATATAGGTATCACAGAGTGTTGAGCAGAGTTCACTGTGTTGTACAGTAGATCTTTATTAGTTATCTATTTTATACATGGTAGTGTGCAATGATGCTTGTGAGTTCAGACGCATCTGACTCTATGAGACCCCACGGACCAAAGCCCATCAGGCTCCTCTGCCAATGGAATTTCCCAAAAAAGAATACTGGAGTGGGTAGCCATGCCCTCCCCTGGGGGATCTTCCCAGCCCAGGAATCGAACCTGCATCTCCAGTGTCTCGTGCATTGCAGGCAGATTCTTTACTGCTGAGCCACTGGAGAAGCCCATAATATGTGATAACTTATAGAAAACATCATGGTGATTATAACAATGATGATGCTAGGAGAAAGATAACAGGGTATAAAATTTATCAGAAACGCTTCATTCTGAGCAGGGTGGGAAAGTCTAAAAGTCCTCACGACACAACCAACATCCCGCAGGCCACCCTGAAGAGCCCATGTGCCACAACTCAGACTGGCACACCCAGATAAATATTCAATAGGTTTTAAAATATTTGAGAAAAATTTTTTTCTGGAAGGTTCTAAAAAGCAAAACTTGAATTTGCCCCACACTGACTTCCTAGGTGGCTCAGTGGTAAAGAATCCACCTGCCAATATAGGAGATGCAGGTGCCTCGGATTTGATCCCTGAGTTGGGAAGATCCCTGGGAAAGGGAATGGCAACCCACTCCAATATTCTTGCCAGGAGAATCACATGGACAGAGAAGCTTGGCGGGCTACAGTCCATGGGGTCACAAAGAGTTGCACACGACTGAGCACACACTCGGAGGCGACAATTTGTGTAGCATGTTACTTTGTATTTACAACTATTTACATAGCATTTATATTGCTAGGTATTATAAGTAATTTGGAGATGATTTAAAATATGGAAGGTTGTGCCTAGGTTATATGCAAATATTTTGCCATTTTATATCAGGGAGTTGAACATCTGCATATTTTTACCTGCCAGGTGATGGCGGGGCAGGTCCTGGAACCAATCTCCCATGGATAGTGAGGGACAACCATATATTCCAAACAAAAAATTTCTTTTGAATTTCTAAAAGATATTTATTTAATACTCTGTTGTTGAGACTATAACAGTCATTTATTCATAACAGAATATAACTCAAAGTAAATTAACTCTTTTCTTTTCTGTATATATTTTTCACCCCAAGATTCTACTCCATCTGATACAAATACTGGCATATCTATGTGACTCTTATTTGCATTTCCCTGATAAATGTTTTCCAGATACTTTATGATTAAACTTTCTAAGATACTTAAAAAAAGTCCTTGTATCTTCCAAGAGATGTATTTTTGTTTTTTACCTGAACTGAAGGCTTCTAGATATTATGGTATTACAATCATTTGCATTTATTGCCATAAGAGATAAATTTGCACTTCCTTCTATGATCTTATTTTATGTTTTCTTTATTTCATGCTTTCCTATCATTTCCCTTATTTCCTGTCATTTGTTAGTTGAACTCTGCTTTGATTTCTTTAATCTCCTCCAGTAATTTGGGAGGAATCATCCTGTTTTTGTTTCTACTAAATTTTGCAAAAGAACATACTTGATCTGATATTTCTCTAATTATCAAGGTCAAGAAGAAACAATAGCTTTTGACTCTACCTTATTTCAGTGGAGAAAGTTAGCACTTTTTATTTTTTCCTTCCTTCTCCCATTGCCCAATATTTCATAGCATAATATGTAGCTTTAGACATCCGTTATTATTTCAATATGATGTATTTTATATTTTAAGTTGTATTTATTTTAAAATTTAAAAGATCTTCCCTCTTGTTTGTTTAAAGATATTCTTATCCATGTTCTCATTAATTTCCACTTTAAATGTGCTGTTCAATTTTCTTTTTCACTGTCTTTTTGGGGTCTTCTTATGTGGTTCTTAAGTGGTAACATCCCCATTTCTGTTCTCTGTCATTTGTCCCTTCCAATCTCTACAATTCATTAGACTTTCTCATGTAATCTTAGGTATCTGTTCATCACATTTTTGCTTATGACCATTGAATTTCTATCATCAAATTTCTCTCCTGCCATTGAGATTTGTATAACTTACTGAATATATTTTCCTAGTCTTGAAGGAATTATGTTGGTGTATGACACAAACTAGCACAACATTGTAAAGCAATTACGCTCCAATCAAAAATAAAATTTAAAATTAAAACATTTAAAAATTATTTATGCTTATTAAAGTTTTAATTGATTTACAGTGTTGTGTTAATTTCTGTTTAACTCACAGCAGAGTGACTCAGTGGCATGGAAACAACCTAAATGTCCATCAACAGGTGAATGGATAAAGATGGGGTACATATATACAGTGGATACTACTCAGTCATGAAAATGAATGAAATAATGCCATTTGCAGCAACATAGATGCAACTAGAGATTATCGTACTAAGTGAAACAAATCAGAAGGAGAAAGAAATACCAGCCTATCTGATTTTTAATAGTTCTCAGTTGTTAAGGGTGCCAAGGCCTTTCAGTGTCCCAAAAGGGGGAAATTTTAGTTAGTACTCAGATTTAAGCTGACTGGAAGCCAGATCCTCATGCAGCAGCTTTTGAAGTATGCTGATATATATGGCAAGCACAAGCCCTTCTGGCTGGCCACCAGACCAGGGGATCCAAAGGTTCCCCTGGGGGACAGTAGCAAAAATCAGGGCTCTAGTTGTAGGCGGCAGAGGGAAATCAAAGATGACACTTGTTGGTTAAGGAGGCAGCCATGGAGAAGAGAGAGAGAAAAAGGGAAGGGGGGAGGAGGAAAGGAGATGAAAAAAGGAAGGAGGAAGAAAAAGAAAAATGAGGGGAGAAAAATAAAAAGGAAAAAATAAAAAAGTCATCACCAGCTTTAGCCAGGTAGAGAAAGAGCACAAAAATGAAAATGGCACCCACCAGTGCCTTTTCCCTGGAGATTATATCTCAACAAGTCCCTGTCCCTCAGACCAATGCTCTAAAATTACCAAACGAATCACTTTCAAGTAAAGTCTTGTGCTTTTCAAATGGCTATTTCTTCACCAGACCCTGGGTTCAGTGAGTCCACACTCAAGCACTTTGACATTTCTCACTTTGCCACTTAAGGTTTGGATCTTGAGATGAATGAAACCAGCCATCATGGGAATGCTGTCCGATGGGATTCTGCCTAAGAGAGTCATTGGCATTCAAAATTGTTATTCCTTTGGTTCTTCCCATTTTACTTAAGAAAGTGGCAATGTAGAAGGGTGAAATGGGGTGGGAAGTGGGAGGGAGGTTCAGGAGGGAGAGTCTGTATGCACAAAAAAAGAAAAGAAGTAAGTTGAACAAGAATAGTACAGAATTTTATGAAGCTGAACTACTTTTCATGTGGAAGTTTCTGGTTTAGTGTTAATCCAGATGGATTCTTCCACTGGCCTTGCTTGTCTCCAGTGAAGCTTCCTGTCAGAGACAGGCCAACCTAAAAGATGGCAGAGCATTACAGTAATCAAGTTAAAGGAACTCTTAGGTTTCCACAAAGTGGAACATTCCTTTACCTATACTTTGGTGGTACAGAATGCCTACCTTCCTGAAGACCTGCTTCTGCAGACCAAGGCAAACATATTGTCCTTTGAATGTCTCAAAAGTTCTTTTTTGTGTGTGTGTGTGTGTGATGCCAAATGCAATATTTGTTTGAAAGGACTACACCAGAAGTTTTCCAGCTGAGAAAACACGCTTGTGAAAAATGGCTTCAGAAAATGAAATAAACCATGCAAAAGTTGTTCAGGGTGTGTTTGAAATGAACATCTGGATATGAACTGCTAAATTACCTCCTTCCTCCTCCTCCTTTTTCTCACAGCTGTGTGAAAGAGTCCTGAGGGCAGGGAAACAGGTCAATGGACCAAATTGCACCCTTTTCCCCTTCTTCTAATCCTTTTTGCACCTATGCAAGGAATCTAGCTCACATATGTGTTTAATAAGTGGGTACAAATACAAGAAAAAAAAAATCTCAATTCTTATTGATGCTCTGTAGCAATACCAAAGGAAAATAAACTCCGGGTTTTCAAATTTCTCAAACAAAACTTATGGTTCTAATAAAATATTGCTTTAAAGTTGACTTTTTTATATCAAGAACTGAACAAACCACTCATTTCTCTTCATTTCTAAAGTAAGAAGAATTGAAGGATTATTACGTCACACTTGTCCCAAAGTTAAGAAAATCCAGTTCCCAAAAGTTTTGCCTTTTAACTTATAACTGAGAAACATGCATGGTTCTATATGTTCTTACTGAATTTCCCATTGCATCTGTTTATCACACACTCCCTGCATGACCACCACTTCAATAAATACATGATACTATAATAAGAAATATACATTTGGTCTTTGACCTAACTCCTGGAACAGAACTTTTCAAACCCTTGGAATTTCCTGAAAGTTGAGAGCTATCAAGGTGTCTCTCATTATGCAAAGCAACTTTTGGACCCCACCCAAGGATGAAGGCTTTGCCAGGAGAACCAGCCCTGTGATTAGAGGGTTGGAACTTTTAGTTCCACCACCCTGACTTTGGAGAGGTCGGCTGCAGGTCGAATTGATCACCAATGGCCAATGATTTAATCAACTGTGCCCACGTAATGAAACCTCCATAAAGTAACCTAAAAGGATGAGGTTCACAGAGCTTCTGGGCAGGTGAACATGTGTAGGCACTGGGAGAGTCCTATATCTGGAGAAGGTATGGAATCTCCTCCGCCTTTCTCCACACCTTGCCCTATGCATCTCTTCCATCTGGCTGTTCCTGTATTATGTCCTTTTATGAGAAATCAGTAATGTAGTAAGTAAAATGTTGCCTGAGTTCTGTGCTCTGCTCTAGCAGATAAACCCAAGGAAGGAGAGGTTGGCGGGAACCTCTGATTTACAGCCAATTGATTAGAAGCACACATATAACTACCTGACTTGTGACTGGCATCTGACCGAGTGGAGCATCTGATGGAGGCAGGGTGAAGTTTTATGGACTGAGTCCTTAATCTGGGGGATCTAATGGCATTTCTGGGTAGACAGTGTCAGAAGAGCCAACTCATTGGGAAAGACCCTGATGCTGGGAAAGATTGAGGGCAGGAGGAGAAAGAAGCTACAGGATGAGATGGTTAGATAGCATCATCAACTCAATGGACATGAGTCTGAGCAAACTCCAGGAGATAGTGAAGAACAGGGAAGCCTGGTGTGCTACAATCCATGGGGTCACAGAGTCGGACATGACTAAGCGACAGAACAACAGTGTCAGAATTGAATTACAGGGCACCTACATGGTGTCTGGAGAATTGCCTTGTTGGTGATGTGGCAGAACGTTGAACACCAAATTGGGTCCAAGAATACCAAACACGTGTCTAAAGAAGGCAACAACTAAGTACACTGGAAAGAACAAGTTAAAATTTTACAATTGCCTCATATCAGAAGAACATGTAGGCAAATTTGGGAGGAGTAATATTAGATATTTTCTCATAAAACGAGGCTGACTCTTATAAAAAGGAACACATTTGAGTCAGTTCTAATGAAGTGGACAAACCTAGAGCCTATTATACAGAGTGAAGCAAGTCAGAAAGAGAAAGATAAATATCTTTATATCGTACACTGAAGCATAAATATGGAATCCAGAAAGACGGCACTGATGAATTTATGTGCTGGGAAGCAATGGAGAAACAGACACAGAGACAGACCTATGGACACAGGGGGAGGGGATGAGGGAGAGGGTGAGATGTGTGGAGAGAGTAACACGGAAATTTACAGTACCACATGGAAAATAGACAGCCAATGGGAATTTGCTCTATGACTCAGGAAACTCAAACAGGGGCTCTGTGACAATCTAGAAGGGTGGGATGGGGCGGGAGGTGGGAGGGAGGTTTGGGAGGGAGGGGACATGGGTGTACCTATGGCTGATGCTTGATATATGACAGAAAACCACAAAATTCTGTAAAGCAAATATCCTTCAATTAAAAAAATAAAGTGGTAGAAAAAAAAAAGAGGCAGACTCTTCAACTCTACTGTCAGAAGCCAATGAGAAAAGGAGCCTCGGTATTTAAAGAGGCTTTATCCTCTATTTCAAACATCTATCTCCTCCACTAATTTCTCATCTTTTCTAGGATAGGAAAGGAGTCTTGCCCATCCCAGGCTTGTAGTGCTCTGCCAATAACAATTGTACACAGTATGTTACACATGCTCTTTTGATGACTGACAGTGGTGGCAATCTCCAGCATAGGTTTTCCAACAACAAGAGATGAAGAAATAACTAAATAGTTGCAAGGAAAGTTTGAGGAGCACAGGGAAGGGACCTATTGGATTAGATGGACTCCAAGTTCCTCCCATCATTTGCAGTCTGAAATTCGAAGTCCTTCTTCTAAATTGTTTGGAAGATTCCTGTCCACCTGCCAAGATGATGTCTCAGCAATTCTTCTTCCTTGTACCCCTGCCCCCCTTGCTATTCTCTCAGACACTTCCCTAGTACTTACTAGAACCAACGTAGAAGCAGTCCTTGAATTTGACCCCTGCCTCAAAATTGCATGTCTTCTATCTACACATCTCTTTCCAGTTGATTTTATTTTGTTTACTTTTGTTTGTGAGCTCTAATTCTGTCCTAATCACTGTGGATACGTACTAGGGAACTGCTAAGTGTATAGTAGACAGAAATTACCCAACCCGGGATATCAGGGAAGCCTTTCTTGAAGGAGCAAATTTGAGATCAACAACAGTGAACTAGATGAAGAAAGCACCCATAAAGAGGGTATTCCAATGTGAAAAATAATCATGAGTGGTATTGTTGAGTTGAAACAGCTAAATGGGAGATAGAACTATGATGTATATAAAACAGCTGCGGCTGGAGAGTAAAATACAGGGAAAGAAGGATCAAAAGTCATGGTGGGGAGTCCACAATTCACAATAAGGCATTTGAACGTTACAGCAGTCCAGCCCAAATCAGTTAACTGAGAACCTAGTCTCACCACTTATTCCTCACCAACACCATTTGCTAAGCTGTTCCCTCTGTCTGGCATGATCATCTTATCATTTCTGTCTCTTTAATATTTTCTCACCCCTCAAAACCAACTCCAACTCTCCCTTCTCCGGAAGCCACTGGCAATTTCCTTGAGTGGGCACACATCTCTTCACAGGCGCGTGCGCCTCTCAGACCACTTCGTATTCAACCTCACACCTACGCTGATTGGACTGGTGACATATCCCACCCGGAACACTGCGAGCCTCAGGCCAGCAGGGGGCGACTCCCACCCTTTCCCCCGGATCCATTCAACTCAGTATGTTTACGAACAGTGCACAAGGATCTCCTCAAAATAGAGTATTACTCAGGAGGAGCATGGCTCAGACTTCCTGGGTTAGAGTCTGGAGGGTATCACCTGCCTGACGCAGAATCTTAAGCAAGCTGTTTCATCTCTTCCAGTGTTATTTTCTTCAGCCATAAAATGGGGAGAGTGATAACATCGATCCTAAAGGACTTCCATGACTCAAAAGTAGTATGTGTGATTGGGACGTCCCTGGCGGGGCAGCGGTTGAGACTTCGCCTTTCAATGCAGGAGTTGTGGGGTCCTTGGTCGGAAAACTAATATCCCACAGGCCTCGAGGCCCACAAACCAAAACAGAAAACAGAAGCAATATTGTAACACATTCAGAAAAGACTTGAAAAAAAAAATATATATATATGTGTGTGTGTGTGTGATTAACTTATCCAAATGCTCAAAATGTTAGTTCTTATGATAAAATCCTGAGGAAGGATTAGAGAGACTGAATTGCCTGATTCACACTCATTTTCTCCCACTTAAGTCAGGCTCTTTAGAGGTTTTTCATATCTGATGTCTCATCCTACTGTCTTTCTCCTTAACCACCGTACGATAATACAACTTGGGGGAAAAAAAAGTACAAACATTAAAGGCAAAAAAAAAGGATGACCGTAGGTTTTAGAGTCTTCATATGCCCATACACACATGAAAAAGTTGAGATGAAGGAAGAAACTGGATGAAATTACTGACTCACACAAGGGTACAGAATGCTTGAGGAATGGTGAGAAGTTGCTCTTTCTTGAGCCTCCGTCCTGCCTCCTGGTTTATATCCCCTCACTACCTGAAACTGTTGTTTAGTTGCCAAGTCGTGTCTGACTCTTTGTGACCCCCATGGACTGTAGCCTGCCAGGCTCCTCTGTCCATAGGATTCCCCATGGAAATATCCCATGCAATACTGGAGTGTATTGTCATTTCCTACTCCAGGGGATCTTCCTGGCCCAGGGATCGAACCCATGTCTCCTGCGTTGGTAGGCACATTCTTTACCACCGAGCCACCTGGGTAGACCTGAAACTAGATCTTTCTCACCGCCTGTTTTGCCCTTATTAAACCGTGCCCCATCCTGTCTCTCTTCCTGTGGAATAACTTGGATGATAATACTGACTATGTAATTTATTGTCCAAACCCAGACACTGTGGGGAGGGGAAATGTTGCTCTGTTAACCATTACACCAGGACCACAGATATAATTGGACAGTCGCTGGTAACTCAAGCTGTGTGGTCATACAAGTTACAACCAGCAATCTTGCTGACTTGAATCTCACAGGTTTCAGCATCTTTCAAGTTCCTTCAGCTCCCAGCCAAAGAAGTGTACAGGCTCTTTCTGATCCAATTTATTTTTAATTGTCTCAGAACGTTTTCAACTCAATGTTGCACATAGGTTTCCTGGAAGGCCATGTCGATATATTGTGAAACATCTGGATCTTTAGGTATTAGGATGTCGGAATATAATGAGCCATTTTCAACCCAAATCTTTAGAGTCATGTAGATAAACCGATTGGTTTCGATTCAAGGAACTGAACTGCCAGCTTCAATTAGCCAGGCTTCTTTAATATATTCTTTTTCTAACATAGTAGGCAACTCCGATAAATTATTATTTATAGAGTACTTATTAAAATGCTACAGGGAAATCATTCCTGGAAACATCTCACTGTGTAACTGTAAATGATTAAGCCCTCGCTTGCTGATTGAGTGTTTGGGGACTAAAGTCAGATCACAAGATCACAGTCACTATCGGAGACCTCGCGTGGCACCCATACCATCTCCACATTTGCTCCCTGAGCCCCTTTAACAACATCATCAGCATGAAGGTACCCAGGAAATAGTTGACATCCTGGTGATGGAGGGATTCGTTCCTGCCCAAAGTAACCCTTTCCTTGGCTGGATGTCAGTTCCAGATAAAAAACTCATTTTCGGTTTTAAGCAGAAATCCATTTCCCCACATTCTCCACATCAAGCCCTGTTCCCTCATGTGGGCTCCATTCCCTGGCAAAATTCATCTTTTTCAGCTCCAGTCTGCTCTCACACTATGCCAAGTAGTGAACCAGTCACATCTGATCCTATGAGAAACACGCACAGCCCAGGAAGTAACAGACAGTACAGCAAAGTGGGTTGCCCCATGGACAAAGATAGACATGCCTGAGTGTGTAAGTTTGAGCCGGCTCCATCTATATCATAGCAAAGCATTTAACCTCTCAGAATCTTCATTTTCCCATCTGTATAATGGAAACGACTGCTAAGTATCTGCTCTAGGGCCTTCTTGAAAGACTGCAAGGAGCACTGTACGAAAGTATCGGGATAGTTTCCTGGCACATCTATTCTGTAGCTCTTATTGTGTTGAATCCCAGCAAATCAAGGCTGGAGATGGCGCTGCGGTCGTAACATAAGCTCACAGTGGGCTGCGGTGTAAGATCAGGCACCGTTTGACCCAAAATGTAGCATCCTCAAAACACTCCATCAAGTCTTCCTTGTACTTTGTCTTGAACGCTGAATTACTTTCTGAGGGGAGTAAATCCTAGCAACTAAGACCCTAGAAAATCATACTTAGTCCTGGACAGATATTAAATTCACTGGACAGCTATTTTTTTTAAAAAAATAAAAGCAGTGAAATACAAATTTTTGAGGGTTAAGAAATTTATATTTTCTGAAAGCTTCTCAAAAAATTCTAATGTGCAGTGAGGTTAAGAATAACAGATTTAAAGTGGGTCTTCGTGAGTTAAAATCTGGGCTCCCTCAATTACCAGCTGCACAACTGGGGAAAGTTCCTTAATATCCTCAAGCCTCAGTTTCCACATCTATAAAATGGAGATACAACAAAAATTCCTTTCTTAAAAGCTATAATAATAATATTTAAATGAAGAAGACAGGTGGAGAGGACAGAATGCTTGTTTGGTATTCTGGATAACTCACTTTATTTATTCATTTGCTTATTTATTTACTATTTTGATCATTTTATTGTATTTTTATTGGAGTATAATTACATCACAATGCTGTGTTAGTTTCCACCGTACAACAAAATGATTCAGCTATATGTGTACATACATCCCCTCGCTCTTGGACCTCCCTCCCTCCACCCCCGTCTCACCCATCTGGGTCATGACAGAGCACTGAACTGAGCGTCCTGTGCTGGACAGCTCACTTTGATAGGACTCTTCTATTCTTACCCATCCCCACCTATCCACATTGTCTCAGCCTTTCAGCAGGTATCAAAGAGCCTGTGTGTGTTAAGTCACTTCAGTCGTGTTCAACTCTTTGCCACCTTATCGACTGTAGCCCACCAGACTCCTCTGTCCATGGAATTCTCCA
This sequence comes from Moschus berezovskii, assembly GCF_049115385.1. Classification (NCBI taxonomy): domain Eukaryota; kingdom Metazoa; phylum Chordata; class Mammalia; order Artiodactyla; family Moschidae; genus Moschus; species Moschus berezovskii. Next base: position 14,932,088 of record NC_142474.1, read on the forward strand.
GGCAAGAATACTGGAGTGAGTTGCCATGCCCTCCTCCAGGGGATCATCTTGACCCAGGGATCGAATCTGTGCCTCTTATGTCTCCTGCATTGGCAGGTGGGTTCTTCACTGCAAGCTGCACCTGGGAATCCTGTAAAAGATAATGAAATCCCTGATTAAACTGGTTTTCAAACAGCTGGAGAATAAGTCAGTGAATAAAAAGCCTAGGTGAATCTTGGGGTGTAAGAGGCAGCTCTTATGCTTACATGCACACACACACGTGCGCGCGCACACACACACACTCTGAGCATCTATCATTATGCAAGAGAACATGAATCCAAAGATGAACGAAATTGAGTCCTGTTATCACCTCTCATCCCTGGCCCTTAAGGGGCTTATACCTTGAAGGGAAATGGATATGAATCAAATAACCACAAAGATTTATCTTCTGTCCTAACAGTGATAAATGCTCATAAAAGAGAGCTACAGTGCTATGAGAACGTGAAAAGGGATGGATGATTTGTTCAGAAAGTTTCACTGAAGAAGCGACAGCACTAAAGTTTGCGTACTGTTAACCAGGCCAAGGTGGGTGTGACGAGGACGGGGAGCCCAGCTGGTGTTAAGTCCTGTGCCCGGGGTTGCAGCCCAGCTGGTGTTAAGTCCTGTGCCTGGGGTTGCAGCGGGATCAGCGCTCTTTGATGAACTGAAACAAGCTGGACTGAGCAGAGCCCAGAAAAGGGAGGAAGGGGAAGAAGCACGGAGAAACTGAGTCTGGAGTGATCCCTGGGCTGTTTGTTCTTCCTTCTAAGAGCACTGGGAAGCAATGGAGGCTTTCAAGCAGGGGGATGGTGAGGCCATAGGTGTGTTCCTAAGAGAACGGTCCTTCTACTGATGTAGAGAACAGATCAGAAGGGAGAGCAGAAGGGAGGACGTGAGGAGCAGACCAGACAGGGTTGCACTGCATTCCCCCAAGGCTGGGAGCATGGTGCTCAGACTTTGAAGGTGGTGGGAGCAATGATAAGAGGTGGGATGTTTCCGGAGACAGGCAGATAAGAACACTGGAAGAACTCAGATTAGCTTGGTGGGCAGAAGCAGGGAGAGGAGGGTGTTAAGGATAATGAGTAGTTTGCAAAATTTCCTGGATGCTATTCTCTTGACTAAACCAGAGAGGGCTGAGCCAATACCAGATTGGGAGGGCGGGGTGGTCATGAGAGGTATTTTGGACATTTTGAGTTGGAAGCCTTCCTTGACTTCCCAGACAAAGACATGCAGGTTTGGACTTTGGATGAAAGTTCTAGGTTGGAAGGGGGTGGTATTTGATAATAATAATCTTAAAATAAGCAACAAACTACCATTTATTGACTATTTATTCTGTGCCAAGGCTAACCATCTATTGCTTAAGTTAATCACTGCAGGACTCTGTGAAAAGATTGATCATCCCCATGTTACAGGTGAGAAAGAGGAGGCCCAGGGAGGGCTTACTGTCCAGGCTCCGAACCACTGTGTCATACTGCCCCCTGCTGAGCACCTACTAAGTGCCAGGCTCCTAGAAGACACTGGGATTTAAGACTTTCTAAGGAGTTTGTATTCAGGTGAGTTCACAGACCCGTGGGTCTCTCAGAGCAAACTGAAGGCCGGGAAGCCCCGAGACAGGAGTTTTTGCCATTTGCCAGTTACACTGCTCTTCATGTCTAAGTCACGTGCCACTTGCATACACAGCTTTCTCTCCAGTCTTCTTTCTCAACTTTTTGAGAATTTTTTTTTTTCCTCTGATCCCTGACTTTAGGTGGCTCAAGGGCAGGTAGGTTAAATAAGAAGGGCTTCTCCAGGCTTCCTCTGAGCATCACACTCCATCAGCCTTCAGTGTCAGGCTTATAGGAATGCAAGAGGGGAGGGGAGCTCAACACAGATGTCCTTTCGTAAGACAGACTAAGGCTCCTCTCTGCTATAAGCAGCTGCCCCTGTTTACCTGCACTCTTATGAAGACTGCAAGCATGACCCTCCTAAAACACGCTGTGAAATTGAGATAGACTGACCAGAGCAACCCAAGAAAGAAGAATGTTTATAAACAATAATCACTTAGATCACGTTCTGCTTTCACCAAACATTGAACCTAAACATGGAAGAATTTTACTGCTCCCATTACCCAGAAGAATTTGCGATCTGAAATTAGCAAATTTTCCATAGTTTACATGGAATGAAGCATATGGATCAGGACTAAAAACATAAATCATCCTTAAATCTTTGCTTCTTATTATTTTAGTAACAATAGCATTAGCCAAGTTTAACCAACAGAGCCTCTGTGTGTATACATATGTAGGTATAGGCACAAAAAGAATGAATATATTTTCAATGATCCACTTTGGACTTGACTACAATCTTATCCATGATGGAGTGTGTTTTTGCTGTCTGAAATAATAACAAGTAAAGAGCTGTTTAGGACCAGGGCAAGGGATGATGGCAACTGATTTTATCATGAAGTGAGAAGTGATCTGACTAGAGATCTCAAGCAATTGAGCATGTTCTTGTGTTTTATTCCAATAAATAGCATAAATGTTTTCTTTGTGCTCAGTCATGCCTTTCATATTTTCTAGCTTTCCTTAAACTTACATCCCACGACGTTAAAGAAATGATGTTTGGAATGTCTCCTAGAGAATTCAGAACAATGATATTTCTGAGCAGGTAACATGAGTTTGAGTGAACTCCGGGAGTTGGTGATGGACAGGGAGGCCTGGCGTGCTGTGATTCGTGGGGTCACGGAGAGTCAGACACGACTGAGCGACTGAACTGAACTGAACTGAATCGATACTGTTCTCAAGGACCCTCTGGGGTTATCGTCTTAGTCACTCAGTTGTGTCCAAGTCTCTGTGACCCCATGACTTTGGCCCACCAGGCTCCTCTGTCCCTGGAATTCTCCAGGCAAGAATATTGGAGTGGGTTGCCATTTCCTTGTGCAGGGGATCTTCCCAACCCAGGGTAACAATCTCAGATCTCCTGCACTGCATGAATATTCTTTACTTTCTCAGCCACCAAGGAAGTCCCTGAGATTACTGATTTTCAGCAAATGGATGAGAAAACATAAGGCCAAGCCAAGGAAGAGCACCTTGTTTAGAACATATTTTTTCCCCAGAAATATTATTATTTTACTCAAAGAGTAAAATGTGTTCATTATAAATCATTTGACTATTAGTAAGTAACAGAAAACAGTTTTATCAGGAGGAGGATGGGAAAGAAATTGTGAGGTGTTCTTCCCTCCTTTTGCCACCTGGTACCTCAAAGCAGAGTTCAGTATCACTCATGCAAAAAAAAAAAAAAAAAATCATACAATTGTCCACTCATTGGAGTGCATACAATGTTGATAATTCTATCAAACCCAGATTGAAAGCAATTCTAAGAGCTTCTATATTTCTACCCGAGGCAGTTGCTTCACCTGTGCCCTGGATATCATTCATTTCTGCTTTTTCAATAACTTTTCACTCTCTGGAGTGAGGATCCTTCCAGAATATCATTTGCTCAACTCTCTCCATTCTTAAAAAAATATTCTCTTTGATTTTGCTCTGCTTTTACTTTTTTACTGTGTCCCCTCTTTTATCACTTCTCAAAAAGTTGTCCACACTCCTACATCCATTTTCTCTCTTTATTTATTTTTAATTGTAGGATAATTGCTTTACAATGTTATGGTTGTCTCTGCCCTACATCAACATGAATCAGTCATAATTATATATAAATATATATACCTCTCCCTCTTGTGCCTCCTTCCCCCCTCCCCCACGCTGCTCTCCCTATTCCATCCTTCTCGATTGTCACAAAATGCCAGCTGTGTTATATAGCAGCTTCCTGATGCCAGTTATCTATTTTACACGTGATAAGTGAAAGTGAAGTCGCTCAGTCGTGTCTGACTCTTTGCAACTCCGTGGACTGTAGCCTACCAGGCTCCTCCGTCCATGGGATTTTCCAGGCAAGGGTACTGGAGTGGGGTGCCATTGCCTTCTCTGATTTTTTTTACACGTGATCCTGTGTAAATGTCGATGCTACTCTCCCATTCATCCCACCTTTCCTTTCCCCCACTATGTCCATCTGTCCATTCTCTATGTTTACATCTCTATTCCTGCCCTGAAAATGGGTGTTCATTGGAAGGACTGATGCTAAAGCTGAAACTCCAGTACTTTGGCCACCTCATGAGAAGAGTTGACTCACTGGAAAAGACTCTGATGCTGGGAAGGATTGGGGGCGGGAGGAGAAAGGGATGACAGAGAATGAGATGGCTGGATGGCATCACCGGCTCGATGGTCTCTGAGTCGTGAGCTTTGAGTGAGCTCCGGGAGTTAGTGATGGACAGGGAGGCCTGGCGTGCTGTGATTCATGGGGTCGCAAAGAGTCGGACACGACTGAGTGACTGAACTGAACTGAACTGATACCATTTTTCCAGACTCCATATGAATACATTAATATATGATATCTGTTTTTCTCTTCCTGACTTACTTCACTTTATATAACAGGCTCTAGGTTCATCTACCTCACTACAACGGATTCAAATTTGTTCCTAGTGCAGAACTTTGAGGCCTTAAAACTGGATGGAAAACTACTTTCCCAATACCCACTTGGCTTTTGGGTAAGTAAGAAGTAAATGCCATTAGTTTAAGCCTCTAAGATGTGGGGATTATTTGTATTAAAGATACTATTACTCTTTTACCTCAAACAATAAATTAGGATTTAAGTACCCACCATGCGTCTTCATCTCTAAGCCATTTCACTTTCTGTTCATGAAAAAAAAATTTTTTTTAACTTCCTATATCCCTATCTGGATAGAGAGTGGCAAAGTATTCCAGCTGGAAGACCACTGGACTATGGTTCTTACAGCAATCTCGAGATTCAGAGACTTGCTCATTTCGATGGGCAATAAGCACAGTTGTTAAAGCTGGAACATCGGAATCTCTTAAAGTGCTTTGACTTCATGACGGCCGGTCTGTATCCACATCCTTTGCCCTTTGCTTGATAGTCCCTTCCCACGCCAACTCTGGGGTTCAACCACGTGATTTCCTTGGCCACTGAGTTGTTTGCGAACATGATACTGCATTGTCTTGAAAAGCACATGCATGTTTTTCTGACACTCTTGCCTACCTGGGCCTTTTCATTCTTGCACTTCTTCCTTGCCATGGGAATGTGCTATTGTAACCTTCTAACTGCCCTAAAAATGTGAAAGGTATGTAGAGGAAAGTCAAGGTCATTTGACTTTGTCTGTCACACTTGACAGACACTAGCTGACTCTTCCCCCTAAATGTGAGAGACATCATCCAAAATTTGCAAAACCACCTCTGTAGCTCACAGTTGACAGCAGTAACACAGTGAGCCAGGCAAGACCAGAATAAGGGCACAGCCTTCTCTGATACTCATTAATAATAAATGGTTACTATTTCGACCTATTCATCATTACTCATCTTGTTGCAGAATATTATGAAAGTGATAGATAATTGATCATTGTAAAAATCTCAGTGCTGATTTTTTTTTTTTTTTAGCTCTGTGACCTTTGACAAGTGACTTAATCTCTCACTGCCTCAATTTTTGCATCCAATGAATGGGACTGAGCATCACATCTTTCATAAGATTTGTTGTGAGGTGTGATCCCAATAATGCATGCAAACCATGAAGTATAGTAACCGATGTACAGAAGAAATCAATAAATCTTAGATATAATGAAGAGGAAAGGAGAAGGAAGAGGGGAAATAAAAATAGAAGGAAAACGAGACCTTTTGTAAACCAAGAGTTTGGGTTCATATTATATGCTCAGCATTTCTTTTGAAAGGCTATCTGAGAGAGAGAAAAAAATATTGAAGAAATGTAAACCAATAGGCAGCTTCTTAATCCATCACTGAATAAGCTCTATTCTTTATTTTACAAGATACTGTCCCTTGGAAATTGCATACATAGTCCATGTGAGCTCAATCCTTTAGAAGACATTTTTTACTCAAATATTGCTTCAAGATTTTACCCTTGGTATTTATCAAAGCTGCTTTACCAAATAACCATTAAAAGCCCTTTGTCTTGATTTTAATGTTTCTATAAGGGCATTCTCTATTGTACTTATTAATGTCCCCATTAGAAGCTTTCATGTAACGTATTTCTTTTAAAATGAAACAAAATACATAGCATGAAATGGAATCTATTATTTCTCCCTAGGAATCAATCTATTTCCTCTTTTTGGACAAGCTTTTCTTTTAACCCTGACCACCAGGAAGCTCAAATGTATTATTCAATCATAACAACTATGTTACTCTTCAGTTTAACATATTTACTTAATTCTCCAAAGACTGAATCCTTATGAACACAAATCTGATGCTCTTTCTTATATGCCATTTTTTTTAGCCAGCTCAAGTTCATTTTAGAATACATTGTGCATAAGCAAATAGGCCTTTTCTAGTGCTTAGCAACAGGCTAGAACCAAATTTTCACAAACATTTGCCAAATCTAGAGCAGAAACTATATCCTAAGGGCTTCAACTCAATCTCTGAAACCTGTTTTACGGTCTTTCAGCCTTGGCTTTGGAAAATCATCAGGTCGGTAACTGCTCTAGGGATCATAAAACAACGCTTGCTCCTCAACAGAGGAAAAGGCTCTAAGATGGAGAAGTGTATGCATAGGACACAGGGTGAGAAAAAGCCCCTCAGAAGCTTTGCTGGCATGAGTCCCAAGCTTATGTTACCAGGAATATTTACATTAAAAATATATCATCTCCAGCTTGACCACTAGCTCTGAGGTCAAGCTCAAAATCCTGCTTGGGAGTTCTTCAGTTTTATTACCATTTGTCAGCTCAAGCTCTGGCTATGATTTTTCTGCCTTCCGAGGCATGAAGGCAAACAATGCAGCTTGAGGGCTGGAAATATTAGCCCTGATTGTGTGAGGTAGAAATGGGGGGCTTCTGAGGTTTTTCAGCAGGAACTGTCTGGTTGAAGTTCTGGTGACCAAGAACTCGCCTCTTACATACCAGCCTTTCTATACACAAGGAAATATCCACCAGGAGGGGAATAGGACTGTATCTTGCTTTCTCTTCTGGGACCTACTTCTGGAGATGAATGTGTGTTATTGCTTTCCCCACCCACCTGGAGCCCCCTGAGAGAGCTTGCCAGCTGTAGGAGTGAGAGATGGAAAGATTTATGAAGTTTCCACTGTAATTATAGCCATAATTATATTACAGTTTTTACTGGGTTGCTACTCAGTCTTAAACATTTTATCCTAAGCCTGACATTACTGAACACCTGTTCAGAAAGCATGTAAAATATACTCTCATTATTATTATGGTTTTGTTTTAAAACAATTTACAGATCGATGTTTTAAGAAAAATTAAAAGAATACACAATTATGATTTCCATCTCTCGCGGCAATACCAGTCAAAATAATTCTGTGGAAGAAGAGGAAAAACGAAAGTGGTTACCCAAGGTTGTGGATGGGAAATGCCATCACTAAGCCTCAATGTAGAAAGAAAGCTCCAGCTCTCACTCACGTGCACCACTCTAGCGCTGAGCATCTTGTCCCAAATCACACCTCTATCTTGCTGCAGTGCATCTCTTGGGCCTCTTAGGAGATCGCTGTTTTACCAGTTCGGTCACTTTTTGCAGTTTGAACTTGACATTAGGCACCAATCATCTTCTCATCTTTCACCGCCGCTTTCAGATCTATTTTCCTGTTTGTGGATTCTCTCTTCAGCTGCATCTCTACTGGTATTTCATTTGTTTGTTAAGGCATTTTTCTGTTTGTATGTATTTTCTTTACTCTTTTCTGGAAGGATTATTTGGTACTTTTTACAAATACACCTTTGTTGTATGCCACATTTTCATTGTGTTTTCTATGATGCCATTTAATCTTTAATCACATTTAACAAAATTTTACTTTACAGACTTATTCTATCAAATTATCTTCAGTCTTTAGAGTTATTAGTGTGTGTGTGTGTGTGTGTGTTGACTCACTTCCCTTATGAAGTTTGAGGTTGACTCCACATTCTGCTACCCTTCTGGGCAGCCTTATGGGAGGAATACACCCCTTCTGGGTGATTTAAGGGAGACAGAAAGCAGACCCCCAAGATACTCCAGTTCTTCCCATGGAGAACAAGTCTTTTGTTCTTTTTTTTTTTTTCATTTTATTCATTTTTAAGTTTTATTCATCTTTCTAAAAATTTTTTATGTTTTTAACATCCAAAACATTTTGTGTTGGGATATAACTATTTAAAAATGTTGTGATGGTTTCAGGTGAACAGCAAAGGGACTCAGCCATACATATATATGTATCCATTCTCTCTCACGCCCCCCTCCCTCCAGGCTGGCACATAACATTGAGCAGAGTTCCATGTGCTATACCATAGGACTTAGTTGGCTACCCATTATAAATATAGTTGTGTGTACATGACCTTCCCAAAGTTCCTAAGTATTCCTTCCCTCAGCAACCATGTTAGTTTTACAAGCCTGTGAGTCTCTTTCTGTTCTGTAAGTAAGTTCATTTATATCATTTCCTTTTAGATTCCACATATAAGAGATGTAATACGACATTTCTCCTTCTCTGTCTGACTTACTTTACTCAGTATGACACTCTCTAGGTCCATCCATGTTGCTGTAAGTGGCATTATTTCATTCTTTTTAATGACTGAGTAATATTCCATTGAATATATGTACCACATATTATTTACCCATCCCTCTGTTGATGGACATTTAGGTTGCCTCCATGTCTTGGCTATTGTAAGCAGTGCTGCAGTGAACACTTGAAGTGGGGTGGATGCACCTCACACCACAATTCCTTCTGCTCAGTCATATGTGTGAGTTGAACTGGGATAGAACATGGGTATGCAACTTTATGATTAACTGTTTACCTCCTCTTGAAATAGCAGGATAAACAACAAATAAATGATACCCAGAATCTCTTGTACGAATATGACCTCAATGATGACCTCATCCCTTTGTCCGCAGCACAGACTCTTCTCCAGTGCGTCCCCTAGGTGGCGCTCACCAGATTACAAGTGCTTCTTCCTTTCACAGAGGAAGGGCGGCCCCTTCAGGAAGGGAAGCAGTTTCCCTTGCAGTTTCCTTTGGTCCCTCTGCTGTATTTGATCAGACTTCAAGTGTGACCTTGGTTCATCCCACTCTTGCAGTTGCAGGAATAAACACATTAGCCAGCTTTCTTCTTTTCATTTTGTCTTTGTATCCTGAAGTCTGGGTCATCTGAAGAAATTAGCTGATTTCCAAAGGTAAAGAAACTAGGTTCAGAAGAACAAAATAATTTTTCTAGGTCACACAGGTAAGTAGAGGAGCTAGAATTTTAACACTGTTCTTTCTGAGTCCAGAATTTTTTGTTTACTTTCCCATTAGTGCATGTCAGAGGGGATTGAACACATAAGCCTGATCAGAGGTCTTACAAAAAATACATACTAAACTTAAGCCTTTTACCTATTTAAAAAATTGGTATAAACTTTGTGTTTTAATTTATAATATTTTGTGTCAGTTTTAAAATGAAAATGAGATGATTTATATTTGGGGTTATATTGCCTAGATTTTATTTTAATCCCTTGGCCTTTGTAGTTATTTTTCTCCTTTAGTTGAGGTCTTAGCTTGCTGTCCACTAAGAATTCATGCTCTGTCTCCATAAGAGAACTGCTATTGAAATGTGGCTGCCCAATCAGGAGGCAGATTTCCTGGCCTTCTTTGGGTAACATGGCTAAGTTATATCTTATGGCAGTGATCCCCACACTTTTTGGCACCAGGAACTGCTTTCATGGAAGACAGTTTCCCCATGGACCAAGATACTGTGAGCAATGGGAGTGGCTGTAAATACAGATGAAACTCCACTCCCTTGCTCACTGCTTACTTCTTGCTGTGCAGCCCAGTTCCTAACAGGCCATAGGTCTGTTACAGCCCATGGCCTGGGGGTTGGGAAACCCTACACTATGGGATAGAGGTAGAAATAATAAATGCCATATACAGTCTTGACCTGTAAAATCCCCCATTTGCAATATTCCCCTCTCTCCATCCGACATCTGGATGTGGATACCCAAGAGGGTTGAAGAAATGATGCTCTAAGGACGGCTGAGCCTCCATTAGTTGAGTTCTTCTTGTGAAACAGAGACTTCATCCTCACCATTACTGCCAACAGGATTTCATACGATCAAGATGTAAATGTCTGGTGGGTCAGGACATTAAGATTTCCTAGGGTAAAAATGACATATCACCTCACACCAATCAGAATGGCCATCAACAAAAAATGTACAAACAATCAGTGCTGAAGAGGGTGTGAAGGAAAGAGAACCCTCTTGCACTGTTGGTGGGAATGAAAACTGATGCAGCCACTATGGAAGATGATGCAGAGATTCCTTAAAAAATCTAGGAACAACACTACCGTACGACCCGACAATCCCACTACCTGGCATGCACCCTGAGAAAACCATAACTGAAAATGACGTGTGTACCCCAGTGCTCACCACAGTACTAGTTACAATAGCTAGCCAACAAAGGTCTGTCTAGTCAAGGCTATGGTTTTTCCAGTGGTCATGTATGGATGTGAGAGTTGGACTGTGAAGAAAGCTGATCATCGAAGAATTGATGCTTTTGAACTGTGGTGCTGGAGAAAACTCTTGAGAGTCCCTTGGGCTGCAAGGAGATCCAACCAGTCCATTCTAAAGGAGATCAGTCCTCGGTGTTCATTGGAAGGTCTGATACTAAAGCTGAAACTCCAATACTTTGGCCACCTCATGAGAAGAGTTGACTCACTGGAAAAGACTCTGATGCTGGGAAGGATTGGGGGCGGGAGGAGAAGGGGACGACAGAGAATGAGATGGCTGGATGGCATCACCGACTCGATGGACATGAGTTTGAGTGAACTCCAGGAGTTGGTGATGGACAGGGAGGCCCGGCGTCCTGTGATTCATGGGGTCGCAAAGAGTTGGTCACGACTGAGCGACTGAACTGAACTGAACTAAGGACATGGGAGCAACCTGGATGCCCATCTACAGAAGAAAGAATAAAGCAGCTGTGGTATACACACACAATGGAATATTGTTCAGCCATAAAAAGGAACACATTTGAGTTAATGCTAATGAGGTGGATGAACCTAGAGCTTATTATACAGAGGGAAGTAAGAAAGAGAAAAGCAAATATCATATTTTAATGCACATATGTGGAATCTAGAAAGATGGTTCTGCTGAACCTATTAGCAGGACGTTGGTGAAGATGCAGGCATGGAGAACAGACTTACGGACATGGGAGGGGGAAGGAGTGGGTGGGACAAATGGAGGGAGTAGCGTGGAAACACATGCACTATGTTTGTAAAGTGGATAGCCAGTGGGAATTTTCTGTAAGACTCAGGGAACTCGAACCGGGGCTCTGTGACAACCAAGAGGGGTGGAATGAGGTGGGAGGTGGGAGAGAAGTTCAAGAGGGAGGGGCCATAATCAACCTGTGGCTGATTCGTGTTGATGTATGGCAGAAACTAACACAATACTGTAAAGTAATTATCCCTCAATTAAAAATAAATTTATAAAAGTATTTCCTAGCTTCTCTCTTACACGTGGCTGGTTTTATTTTACTACACATTGTCCTCTGCCCTAGACACTCTTCTGACCTGAAGAGCCTTTCCCAGATCAAGCCCTAACCTCTGCTCCAAGAGGTAAGTGCATGTTAGCATCGCCCCCTATTCATTTCCTAGGGCTATTGTAATAAATGACTACAAACTGGGTGTCTTAAAACAGCAGCGATGTATTCCCTCACAGTTCCAGAGGTTATAAGTTCAATATCAGGTTCATTGGTCCGGATCAAGGTGTTAACAGGGCCACGCTTCCCCTAGAGGCTCTAGGTGGAGACTCTGTTCCCTGCCTCTTCCAACTTTCCTTGGTTTCTAGCCTTCCTTGGCTTACACTACATCATTCAGATCTCTGCCTCCATTTTCACATCACCTTCTCCTCTGCATTTATCAAATCTCTCTACTTCTGTCTCATAAAGACACCCGATAAATTGAGGAGTCTCTGCATGACAGAAGATGTTTCCTCCACATCGAGATCTATAACTGAATCAAATTTGCAAGGACCCCTTTCCCTACAAGGTAATCGTTAAGGAAAGGCTCAGGATCCAATGCCTTTGGAATGTTTTTATAGCTTACCGTGTGTGTGTGTGTGTGTGTGTGTGTGTGAGCGCACGCATGCTCAGTCACTCAGTCGTGTTCAGCTCTTCGTGAACCCATGGACTATAGCCCACCAGGCCCCTCTGTCCATGGGATTTCCCAGGCAAGAGTACTGGAGAGGGTTGCCATTCCTTTCTCCAAGGGATCTTCCCAACCCAAAGATTGAACCCACATTTCCTGTGTCTCCTGCATTACCAGGCGGATTACTATCCTATCTGAAATAGCTTGAGTGGAGCTCCAGAGTCACAGACTATGCAGAAGGAAAGAGGTCTTGAAATTGCGAGGATGGTGAGTTGAAGGAATACTAATATCTCTCATTCACTTCTTTAGTGACAACAAGAAAGTATGTTTTACACACACACAAATATACACAGTGATGAGAAAAGTCCAGAAACTGAGTGGAGACTTGAGTCACACAGCGACCCTCACAATCCCTTGAACCACATATTGTAATCTTGAAGAACCCATGCATGGGACATCTGCTAAATCGTCTCTCTTGCTCCTTTTTTAAAATCAGTCAACAAACATCATTCAGAACCTACTAGAAAGCAGACACAGTTCTATGTGCTGGGATACATCAACAGAGAACATGAAAGAAAAGTTTCAGTCCTGGTGGCGCTTTCACTCCAGCTGGGACACAGTTAACAATACACTTGATGAATAACTAAATTACGTGTAAATAAAAACAGTCCACTGGCCCAGTTTCCAATCTTCTGGCATCATTCCTGTTTCCTTGACTCCCCGAAGATTAAAACTAGAAACCATTAAATCATGGCTGGGAGTTCTCTCATCACCTGGGTTGCATTTGGCTTTTCTCTTACAATATTTCCAATTCCTTTTCATTTGGGGGACGTTTTTGAAAGCGTTTCGTAGGTTGTTGCACTGTCATTGATTTGCAGGTTAGACATTCTTTTTCCCAGGGCAAAAATGCCCTTTGCACCAGACAGCTTTCCCTGCAGAGCCTTGTATTTTGGTGTCTATGTTTGTGTCCCTTTTTCCTTTCATACATATATTCAGTCTGCCCTCTGTCACCCCGTATCTCCCAGTAAAGCTCACACTGGGCTGCTCAGGGAGCCAGGAGACAGACAACCTGTCACAGGCCCACCAACACCCTGATCGCTGCTGTCTGGCCCTGCTCTCAGCACCACCTGATGAAAAGATGTCACGGCAGAAAAGCGTCTAACCTCCTCACCTCTCCCCTTTGCCCTCTGCCTGGTCAGGGGGCAGGTGGGAGTGAGAGAAGAGATTAAATCAGGTGGATGAAAGCTCAGACCCCGTCTCCAAGCAACCCTCCAAGAGAGTCCAGGAATTTAAACTGTAATATTATGCCCCTCAGGAGCAGAAGCAAGAAAATGAGAAAGTCGGGGCCTGGCTGGGTTCGGGGTTGGGGTGCCCAGGCCAAAACTAGCAACAGGGACAGGATGACAGCCCAGTGATCGCCGAGGTCCCTCTGGGAGAGGAAAGAAAAGTGAGGCTCACACAGGCTTGCATGTGGGAGCAATCAGGAGTGCGCCTGCCAAAGGCTCCGGGGGCTCTGGGGGACATTTGGAAACTCCAAACAAGTGCGTGGAAAAGACAGAGCTTGTTTTCTTTCTACCCCTGCTGAGAAATGCTGCCCATACTGTTTCCACGGGAAGCTTTGGTGGCTAATTTTGAAAAATGAAGTGAGCAGGTAAACTGGAGTTAATGGCCTCAACCCCGGGGCAGACATCTGGGGCGATGTTGACTTTGTTGCAGAGAGCCAGCTGGCCTTTGCGCGGCTCCCCACTCCAGCCCCGCTCCCTGCCGGCCTCCAGGGGGGCTCCAGCTTCTAATGAACCAACTGAGGAGTCCCTGACGCTGGGCTGCCGCCACCTCCCGTCTTCTCACCAAAGCTCCATAAATGTTTGTGTTATGAATGAGTTTGCCCTGGGCCCACTTGAGGCTGTTTTCTCCCTTATCCTGAGAGAGGCCACAGCTTCCCAACAGCCCTTCCTTGGCCAGGGGGAAGGAGGCACTGATCCAGGGAGAGGTAGTCTTGGCAGAACTTGTGACAGAAGCAGCCGCCACGAGTTTGTCTTAATGGCCAAGATGGCGAAGAGAAAAGCAATCTCCTCCATGTCTGACACTGCTTGCCACTCACAAAGGGCTCCCCAGTCTTATGGCTGCATGGCACAAGAGTTTTGTTTCTCATTTTATAGATGAGAAATTGGGCTTACCCAGTGGCTCAGTGGTAAAGAATCTACCTGCAATGCAGGAAGTACAGGGGACACAGGATTTATCCCTGGGTTGGGAAGATGCTCTGGAGGAGGGCATGGCAACACACTGCAGTGCTCTTGCCTGGAGAATTCTCTGGACAGGAACCTGGTGGGCTACAGTCCGTAGGGTCACAAAGAGTCAGACACAACTGAAGACTTTGCATGCACGATTGCAATGCATGTAATGGGACAGACCTAAAACCACAAAGTAACTAGAGCCGAAGTTAGACATAAACACAGCTCTAATTATTGAACGCAAGGCTTAAGAGTATGTTCGGAAAGGTCCCGGCTGGATACTGTACCAGCTCTGCCACTGACTTGCTCGGAACCTCAGGCAAGTTAACTTACCTCTCTGAGCCTTACTGCCCTATGTGTTAAAAGAGAAAGATGCCAGCCTTTGCCTCTTGGATGGTGGTGATGGACCAAGTGAGGTAATGAATGGAAATGATTGTTTTTTAAGTGTCCCATGCAAAGAAATGTTCAAAAACCATTTCCTATTGATATCACAGCATCGGTGATCTTTCCACTGTACTGTGGTTGGTCTCTAGAGAGTAAAGAAGTGCCTGGTTTCTAATACAGACAGCAGAACCCTAAGGCACGTGTGGATATGCCAGTTGATCTGGTTGTTCTGATTTACATGGTTTCCAGAGGGTAGGAGGAAGCTGCCTTCTCCACTCCAAATTGCGGCTGCCTCCCACCAGTGTCTGTATGTAAACTGGCGAAGGGCTCCCAGAAGGGCTGGCCATACCTGGGCTGAGGAGTTTGAGGTCTGGTTTCCCTGGATCGCAGTGTGCTACTGGGGGCTTACCATCCATGGCCACAGGTCACCTTTCCAGGACTGGCAGGAGTCAGAGTCATCAGGAAGTGGGAGTCTCCAGGGCCATTCTAGAATGGAGTTCCCCAGTGCCTCTTCCCAGTCTATCTTTTGTTCCAGTCAGGGGTCATGGACAGCAAACTCTCACTTTCTCAGGGAGAGTTGGTAGTTTTCTTCCTGCTAAGTGGCCCCATTCTTTGCTTGCTCACTCATTCACTGTGCATTCATTCATTCAGCAATTTTTTCAGCATCCACCACATACCAGGCATGGTGCCAAGTACTGCAGAACAGAAAAGAAAACTGTGTGTAGAGTTGTTGTTTAGTTGCTCTGTCGTGTCTGACTCTTTTGCAACTCCATGGACTGTAGCCCGCCAGGCTCCTCTGTCCGTGGGATTTCCCAGACAAGAATACTGGAGTGGGTTGCCATTTCCTTCTCCAGGGATCTTCCCAACCCAGGGATCGAACTCGGGTCTCCAGCATTTGCTGGTGGATTCTTTACCATGGAGTCACCAGGGAAGCCCTACATGTACAGTTATACATGAATATGTTTACTGCAGGAAAATGATCCAGCTTCTTCCTATCCTTCATAGTAGGTCAGAAGTTTGGATGTATACCCCGAAGCAGGAGGTACATACACACAACAATATGCTGAAACGCAGGCTAGGGAGTATTCTGTTGATGTGGATCTGACTTGTCATTTCATGTTAGCCACACACAGAGCTCTTGGATCTGTTTTTATTCTTTCACTCTTGCCCTGAGTCCCCAAAGTCCCTACCCCAACACTCCATAGCTCTGCTTCCCCCATATAATTGTATTCCCCTGATTCCACGTCTGAGCTTGCAGAGAGCAACTGTCAGGAAGGGGTTCAGAGGGAGCCCCATGCTTTCACAAAGAACAATTCTGTGTTTCCTTCTTCCAGAACATCAAACACAACGCCTCCCCCAGGGCCCCTGATATCCATGTTACCACCTCGTTAATGACTATCTGGGGGAAGGTTTTACGAGGTATCAGGGCAGATGTGAACAGATATGGGAGAACGGATGTCTTCTAGCCTCATGGAGTAAAAGCCATGCTGATCTTTTTCGTGTATCTTCCCAAGTCTTCAGCATGAATTTACTGGGTTTTTAATCCTCTGCCCACCATTTGCTCTGTGAGTCTGTGGAGACACAAGAAAGCACGGTTACTTTGCTGGAGAAGTTTGATGGCTCAGCCTCAAACGCACTAGAAATTCATGGGAGGGCAGGTTTCCAATTCTTCCTGCTGTCTCCGTGGCTGCAGGGGGAAGTCACAGCCTCACAGTATCCAGAGAGACGAAGACATGAGGTAGTGTTATCTGGTGGCTGGGAGAGAGTATCTCGCACAAAGTGGATGCTCAATAAATATTAATTGAATAGACGATTCAATAAATAGATGAATGAGTGAGTGATGGGAAAGAGGTAGCAGCTGATGTCCCCAGACAACGATGACGCAGTGCCGTCTGCAGAGAAGAGGGAGGAGGAGCAAGAGCTCGACTCAGGGGATTCTCAGCACACATTCAGCCAAGTACTTTAGATTCTGCTTCAGAGCAGATTTTTAATCATTGTCAGGAAACGGAGGCACAAGTTCAGTCATCAGTACATAAATGACTGGCATGAAAAAAGAAATAGCAATAAGTGGCCAAAATATGTTGAGCTCTTACTTTATGTCAAGAACTTTCTAAATGCTTTATGTTTATTCTTCATAACCAAGCACAATCACATAGATGCTCTATTTATTCCACCTTTGCAGAAAAATGGAAAAGAAGACAGAAGATAAAAACACTGTAGCCATTTCCTCCTCCAGAGGATCTTCCCAACTTAGGGATCAAACCCAGGTATCCTGCATTGTAGGCAGGTTCCTTACTGTCTGAGCCACCTGGGAAGCCATTCTTGTATGTATGGCTGAGACTCAAATCCAAGCAGCCTGATTCCAGAGGCTGTATTCTTAAGACAACCACTGAGGCAGGAAAAGAATTCAATTGAATGGGCAGATGAGTGTCTGGGGCTCTTCCCACAAAGAGCAAGGTCATGTCCAGAGTCCACCTGTGGGAGGAGCTAAGTCAGTCCTACAGGGATTGGACTCAGGGACTGGACTGAGAAGTGACTGCTCGTAGACTCTTCATTCATGAGCAGGCAGGAACAGGCTGGGTCAGGCTGCAGCTGTGGACAGCGCTGGGCAGGGCTGCTCATGGGTTATGTGTCTTAGACTGTTTCTTGCCTTTCTCTCCCTAGTCTCTAAATCCATGCTTCCATACACTCACAGAGCTTCAGATATCAGCTCTATGCAGGTGGATCCCAAACCTGCATCTCCTCTTGGCATGTGTCTTCCAGTTTTCCTTGCATATTCCCAAGGGCTTTCTGGTTGTGTCCCCTCCAATGCCTCGCCAGAAGCACACACTTGCCTCAAGGCCAATATTGACCTTTCCTTCCAACTCAGTCTGGCCCACCTTCTCCGCTTCCTTTCACCTGCCCATGACACCCTCATTTTTCCAGTTTCCCTGGCTGGGGGGAAATTGAACCTCTAGATCTATTTCTTTCCCTTGGCACAATGCAAAATTACTTGTAAATCCTCATTCATTTTCCTCTTTTTAACTTTCTTTAATTTAGCATGAGTTTATTTATATCAACATTTTCTATTTCTTTTTGAAAAACTTTTTTATTTTGTATTGAGGTATAAACCAATTAACAATGTCATGTGGTGTATTACGTTGATTGATTTGCGTATATTGAAGAATCCTTGCATTCCTGGGATAAAGCCCACTTGGTCATGATGTATGATCTTCTTAATGTGTTGTTGGATTCTGATTGCTAGAATTTTGTTAAGGATTTTTGCATCTATGTTCATCAGTGATATTGCCCTATAGTTTTCTTTTTTTGTGGGGTCTTTACCAGGTTTTGGGATTAGGGTGATGGTGGCCTCATAGAATGAGTTTGGAAGTTTCCCTTCCTCAGCTATCAATACCGTATATTAACGCATATATATGGAATTTAGAAAAATGGTAACCTGAACCCTGTATAAGAGACTGCAAAAGAGACATAGGCATTTAGAACAGTCTTTGGGACTCTGTGGGAGAGGGTGAAGGTGGAATGATTGGAGACAATGGAATTGTAGCATGTATATTATCATAAGTGACCAGTCCAGGTTCGACGCATAAATTTTCCTCTGTTCATTTCTTTGCATTTGTGCTTTTTTAATAAAATTCTTTTTTAGATATAAAAATTAAAAGAAAAAAAAACAATGTCATGATAGTTTCAGGAGAACAGCAAAGGGGCTCAGTCATACACGTGCATACGTATCCATTCTCCCCCAAATGTAATTATCATGATAGAAAGTTGCATGAGTTTTCTACCTCTGCAGCTGCTTATCCAGCCACATTACCGTCCTTACAGCCCTATAAGCCCTTCCTGAGTTCAGTTGTTTCTTGTTCGAAATGGTACTTGAATTCTTAGTTGATGCTTGCATCCAGTTTCTCTCTCCTTGGTTCCATCCCCCACACGCTGCCAGACCAATCTCCCTAAAGTGCCCTTCAGAGCACGTCACTCCTCCAAGCAACAAGCCTCGACGTCTCCTCATTGTCTGCCAAATAACGTCCAGATTCCTTATCATGGCTTTTCACATCCACTTAGATCTGGTCTCAGCCCAGTGCACATTTATTGAGTCCTGACTTCGCCCCAGGCTCTGCACTAGACATTGTAAATGTAAAAATGAACCCCGGATGCTTCCTGCCCTTGGGGGAAAAAAGAAGATAAGCTGGTCCCCAAATCTCCAGCCAGAGCTCCTTCTGGCTCAAGTCCGCAGCTGAACATGTAAAGTGGGATTTTCGCTGCTCTCTAGAACTTCCTCAGCACTTTCTTGACTCTACATTCAAATTCTTCCTCACTTTCATCTCCACCCGACCCTCTCCTGCTTTGATATTCCTTCCTCCTTGAAGCCAACCACAGGTGTCTTTTTGGAAGATGAATGATCTTCAGTTTTTCACTTCTGCGCCTTTGTCACGATGGATTGCAATCAGTTGTGCAATACGGCTTGGCATTTACCTGTTTTCTCTCCTGTATCTTCGTTCCCAAAACTGATGTGCAACAGAAAGCTATTCCAGAGAGTGCCAATTAATGCGTGTTCTTAGAAGAAAGTTCAGCGATCTTTGGTGATACTTGTCTTCAACAAAATCTGACAGTTTTATCCTCTGCCAGCCTTCTCAGGGACTTTACCAAGTCCATATTATACATCAAGAAGCTCTAAGAAGGGCTTCCCTTTTGGCTCAGTGGTAAAAAGCCCGCCTGCCAATGCAGGAGACAGGGGTCCCTGATCTGGGCGGATCTTACATGCCAAGGGGCAACTAAAATCGGATGCCCTAACTAAGCTTCTGCACCACAACCGTGGAACCTGTGCTCTAGAGCCTGGGAGCCTCAACTACTGAAGCCCATGTGCCACAACTCCTGAAGCCTAGAGACCGCGCTCTGCAACAGGAGAAGCCACAGCGATGAGAAGCCGCACACCGCAACTTGAGAGAAGCCCCTGCTCACCACAGCTAGAGAAAAGCCCGTGCAGCGACAAAGACCCAGCACAGTCAAAATTAAACAAAATGAATAAATAAATAAAATTATCTTTAAAAGAAGCTCTAAGAAAATGGTAGAATATACACTTTCAAAACATATGAAAATATGAGATATATTCCTCACTTTTTTTTTTTGTAAGACAGTTCACATCTGCTGAAAATAGTGTTCCATGAAACCCAACTGAGCAAATACTTCTCTGGAAAAGAAGACCACTGAGTAATAATAATAGTAATACTAAGAAAAACCATTGTTTTTTGAACGTTTATTCTGTGGTAGCTACCACTCCCAGAGCTTTTACATCCAGTCTTTTGTCTAATTTTCACAAACGTCCAATTCATGGATGCTAATTTCAACCTGTTTCACAGATTAGGAAAGAGAGGCTCAGAGTTGTTAAGCAACATTCCCAAGGTCATTATCACCAAAAAGTATTTAAATTGCAACAAGAAATCAGCCCATCTAACCCTGAGCCTGTGCTGTCTGCGGGTGGGGACCTGTTTTTAAAATCTTTCTGATTACCTCTCCCCACAAACGCATAACGGTTCATGACTCGAACATACTTATGATTTGGGTTTTACAGCCTGATTTTACATCTGAGCTTTGATGCGTTACAACAGAGAAAGTAGAAAGAACCACTGCTTCTAGGCTCAGGAGACCTGAGTTTATGACCCCAAATCTGCCTTTAATTAACCCTGTGTCATTAGGCAAAGAATTCCTTCCCTCTGGGGCTCAGTTTCCTCAGCTGTAAAACAACAGTGAGGCTGGACTCAACATCTGAGCTCCTTTAACCTCTTTGGACGTGCTCTTCTCTCTGCCAGCTTTCTGTGATGAATAGAATTAGATGAGCCTTTTGTTGTCCATTGTGCTTGCCACTGAGAGAGCTGGAACTATCCCTCAAAGGAATCCAGCACATGGCCAATTCACTGTGTAGACTCTGAGGCCATCTCAATGACCCGCAGTCACTGGCAGCCTGAGGGAGAGAAACACTGCCTTTTACCAAATATGTTCTTCCATTATAGTATATTTTTTAATGTGGAACATCAAATAAATTTCAAAATTTTATTTGGATAAGAATAAATGAGTGAAAAAAAAAACAGATGGGATACATTTCCTTTGCAATATACATGTGATTAAAAATTGAGGAGAGAAATGTTTGTAGAAAATATGGTTTGGATTTCCTGAACCAAAAGCTCTCTCTGAATCATTTGAAACTTTCAAAGCACCAATATGTAGCTGCTTTGGCCATCCTTCAATGAACCATCAAACCCCAGTTGTCCTGGAAACCTGCCTGCATCCTGGGATGCGATCTCCATTGAGCAGCTAAAATGGCTTAAACTTGTCCAAGGTAAGGTGCTTTGACTGTGGTTCACCCCTTGGGAAACTGCATAAAAACGAGATGTCTGTCTCCGGACCCCAGAGCCATAAGTGGCAGAGCTTAGAGAAAGAAAAACAATAAAGGCTCATGTTGGTTTAGGGGTTTTTGTGACGCAAAGCACAGAATTTCAGAGATGGGAAATGAGAGTCTATAAAAATGGTTCCCACTTTATATCCCTACCCAGAAAATAAGGAACTAAAAATTAGTCAAAGCAGCCATAAGAGTTGGCAGTGGCAAGGAGAATAACCAAAAAAGAAACCTGAAGATTCTCTTGCTAATTAAAATGCTCAGAGACTTGGACTTCCAAGGGAGTTGGGTTTTAACGTGAGCTTGCACTAGTTGCTGCTGCTGCTAAGTCACTTCAGTCATGTCCGACTCTGTGTGACCCCATAATGTTAATGTTATCATTTTAATTATGGCAGCTAGCATTTATTGAGCATTTATCATGTGATTTCATTTATCCTTTTAACATCTGTAGCAGATTCTGTTGGTGCCTGCTATCTATTGTTTTATTTATCCTTTTAACATCTGTCACAGATCTTGTTGGTGTCTAGTGCTGACACTCAGAGGTCACCAGTCAACAATCTCCAATGATGCCAAAGGAAGAAAATGCTTTTCTGCCAGGCAGTGTCCTCTGGCCATAGGAGAACTTTGTCCCACTGCAGTGGGAGCCAAAAACCCCAAGATGTTAAAACCACCAAGAATAGTCAGCGACAGACATTGGTGAATAAATATCCCAACTTCCCTGCCCTTCAGCATAATTCTGAGCTGAATTCTATAGAGATTGCCAGAGGGTCCCCAGTGAGATCCCTGGGGGAAGTTTAGTAACATATTCCAAAAACACTGAGCTGTTCAGTGGAAGAGAAAAAACACCCATGAGACATTCTATGAGGAGAAGCTCAGAGAGTTGGAGGCACACTCTCTGGCGTACCACCTAAACCGGAGGTTCAAAGAGCTAAAAGCAGCCCTTGCTCTAGCTTTGTTGATTCTCCATCTAGGTCTATGTGTCATGGGATACCTGGGAGAACAGACTTAGGACCCTGGCGAAAGGCTCAGTAGAGTTGGCGGTTTGGTAAATGTCACGTTCAAGAACCTACTTCTTGTTTTCCCCCAAAGAAATAGAATCTACTCTTTTCAAGGTTTTAAAAATCACATTCATTCTAGTTTCTTATTATAAAAGCAAAATGTGCACCTTCATAAAGAATATGAGAATTTATGAAAAATGCAGAAATGTATACCCATAATCTCTCTGCCCAAAGACAAGTATTAGCGGTTAATGCTTTATTATGGCAACTAGAATTTTTTTTAAAAAAACTTTTGGCCACATCACACACTTTGTGGGATCTTAGTTCCCCAACCAAGGATAGAACCCAGGCCCGCAGCAGTGGAAGCATAGAATCCTAACCCCTGGACCACCAGCCAAGGAATTTCCAGCTAATGCTTTTAGAATGGATTTCTTTATCTGTAAAATTGGGGATAATAAAAAAAAATACCTTGCTGATTTGTTATGAGAAAAAAGTGATTTAATGCTTATATTTTGCTTAAGACAGTCTTGACACAGAGCAAGTGGTCAGTAGTGATTAGTTACTATATGATTTTCAAAATATACCAAACATTTTCCTTTGCAATTTACATGACATTTCATTACATCTTCAAAAAATAGTAATAATCCATGCGAGGTGCTCACCAGTTTACTGGTGTTGCAGTGGAACTGAATAAATAATCTCAGAATAAATCGTTTTTCTGTTTCGCAGCTAGTATATGGCAAAGCCGAGATTTAAATTCATGTTTGCCTTCCTATAAATTTTTTTCCCTGTAACACACCATGTGTGTAACATGAAAAGATTCTTGAAACTTTGTTACTTCCATATGTTTGTGATCCTTGTTCCTTTCTCATAATTCTTCTCTTGTTAATAATTAGTAGTGAAACCACTAACACAGAAATGACCAATATTCTTCTCGTTCTTGACAACAAAACACAGGGGAATAGAGGATCCTGTTCTGGGTCACTTCCTTCTGTGCTTCAGGGAACTTGCTTTAATGACCATACACTCTCTCATTTGCTTTCTCAATTTATCTTCCATAGCATCATCCCCCCAGCCACTAAATATAGTCAGGTCTTTTCCATTCTAAGATGTTTCCCTTAAATGACACACCATATATATTAGACAACCTGCTTTACCGAAGAGTTCCAAAATCTCTGTGGTTTTTAACAACAATAGTGCACTTCTCGTTTGCATCAGAGTCCAGCGTTGGTCAGGGTGGAGGGTCGCTGTGTCATACAGTCATTCAAGGATCCAGATCATTCCATCTCATGGTTCTGCTGTATTCTTAGTCTCTGGGATCTCTTCATTGTGCTGCAGTATGGGGGGCGATGAAATAGAGGCCCTTCAGTGGACAGTTTTATGGACCAGGACTATAAATGGTGTGCATCATCTCTGCTCATGTTAGGTTGGCCAGAACTAATTACTTTGTCCCACCTATGAAAGCAAGCTGGGGTATGTAGTCAAGAAATAGAAGAGACCCCAGATGTAAAAGCACCATCTGTCTCAGTCATGCAATTCCAAGCAACACCTCATCTTTCTGTCTTTTTGCTTCCATAAACCTTGAAAGAAAAACAAAAGTGACCAACCTCTGTATAGTGTGTTACATTTAACAGAGCATGTGAGCCACCTCAGCTCTCTTTCTCCTTAACATTTTATAATTTTCTGTTATTTCTGACCCTGCCCTGATTCACCACTCTCAAAGATACCAAAGGTCAACTCAAACTATGTCAAAATCGAGTGGGTAGAACAGAGCTTGGCACACACTAGGAAGATACTTACATTTTATTGAATGGATGAATACAATGTGTAACTTTCGGGATACTCAACTTCTTTCTCTGCATAAAGATCCATTGATCTCATTTGACCTTAGACTGTGTTCTAAATACTGGCTAAGCCCTCCACAAGCAGATGTGAGAAAGAATATGAGATACAGTGTTTCATTACAGATGGACAGTTTTGGAAGGGAGAGGCAAGATATAAGATTAGGATGAGAGAGAAATCATCTTTTGTTGGAAGCCTGACAAAGCCTGGAGAAACCATACGGGAAAGTCAAAAGTGTGTGTAGACCCTTGGCATTGCCCTTCGTTGGACTTGATCCATCATTGGCTAGGGTCTGTCACAGGGAAAGAATCTCCTTAGTAAGATGGAGCTCACAACTGGGGCAGACCGTGAAGGAGCAGAAAGCTAAGTTCTTCTGTAAAGGACAATCTGTATGGCACAGTTCTATGCCAACCAAATGGGAGGGTTCCGATGGTAGAGAATCTGCCTACAATGAAGGAGACCTGGATTTGATCCCTGGGTCAGGAAGATTCCCCTGGAGAAGGGCACTAGATACCCACTCCAATTTTCTTGCTTGGAATATTCCATGGACAGAGGAGTCCATGGGGTCGCAAAGTTCGCAAAGAGTTAGACACAACTGAGCATCTAGCACTCTTACTTTCACAATATGGACTTTGCTTCAGGATCTAATAAGAGAAGTGATTATTCAAACTGTCATTTCAAAATAATATAGTACATGTGTCAGGAAAGATACGCAGAGGGTGCTCTGAGTCTTCTTGTACATTTTGACATACTTGGGTAATAAAGGAGTGGCTGTGAGGTGAAGCTTCCTGAAGCATTTGGTTCCTGCTTTGACCTTTGAAACATGCATAGGAGTCAACAGAAGGAGAAAATGGATAGAGAGTTTTCCAGATCCTCTATGAATTATTACTATTTTTTAGTACATGAAGACAACATGAAATGTCATGTAAACTGCAAAAAAAATGTGTGGAATATTTTGAAAATTATACAATAGCAGCCACCTCATGTGACGAATTGACTCACTGGAAAAGAGTTTGATGCTAGGAGGGATTGGGGGCAGGAGGAGATGGGGACAACAGAGAATGAGATGGCTGGATGGCATCACCGACTCGATGGACATGAGTTTGAGTGAACTCCGGGAGTTGGTGATGGACAGGGAGGCCTGGCATGCTGTGATTCATGGGGTCACAAAGAGTCAGACACGACTGAGCGACTGAACTGAACTGAACTGAACTGAAACCTTATTAAACACTTGCTCTGTGTCAGTGGGGACATTGTGAACAACAATGGAGAATACGTCTTCTCTTGCTATTTTTGCCCCTCTTAATCTCACTGACCTATCATTTCTTTTATTTTCCCCCTTCCGAAACATTAGATCTAACTAATCTTATTACCTAGGGTCCCTTCTGCATGAGTTACATTTTTCCTAGTGTTCTCACTAAACTCCAGTTCTAGCAGCCATTACTTCTAAACTAGCCTTTCTCAAGTGGGATCACTGGATGCTTTGAATAACATTTCTCAGTTCTCTCCAGGATAGTACATAATATCATTCTCAATGCACAGGAGGAAAGGGATTCCATTATGGACAAGGGATGGCTTAAGACATTAGGGTTTAACTCTTTGGGAACCCTGGTTTGGAAGGGCAGCTCTCGACAGAGGACCCCAAGTTGTTATCTGCATCCTCAACCTCCTTACTGATACTCAATGCTGTTGAGTCATTTTCCAGCTTCCCCTAGTAAATTAATGGTACCAGAGAGTCCAAATGTCCTAAACTTTCCCCTCCCTTTCCCTGCTCATACTAACTCCTGATTTTGATCTTTATCTTTGATTCAGTGACATAACCATCCATTCAGCCACCAGAATCCTCAGTATCCCTAAATGGGATACCCACGGGACTATTGAGTCCTCTAAAATGCCCTTCCATTTTTCTCTTTCTGTTTTTAAATTCAGGCTTTGTATTTGTTAAATTGCTATTTTCTCCAATCCAAATTCTTGCAACCCCTCTAGCACACACACACACACACTGTTCCTTTTTCTCCAAAATCGCTCAATTCCAATCTCCCCTTGCCACCACCACCCATACCAACTTATTAAAGGGAAATTATGTTATGCCTCTGTTTAAAAAGCTTCAGAGCTTCCTTGATTCCTTTACACAACAGTTCTTTCATCAAAAGCCAGAGGCAAGTTCAGAACCTCCACCTTGCCGCTATGGCAATATTCTATAAAGCTCCCAAATAAGAAAGACTATTTAACACCTTCCGAACAATTAGAGGGCTAGAGGTGTCCTCGGTTACTCACAGCCACCATTCACATAAGCAGTTTTTTAACTGGAAACTATTTATATTTCATGATTATCTTCATACTTAGAGACTTAGTATGTGCCCAACAAATGCCCTATAAATATTTATTCATGAATAAATACATGAATAAACAAATGAATATCATTAAATGCATACAGCTCCTCATTTGTATATTCAAAGATCTCCACCCGGACATTTTCACTTCCTTTTTCTACCTAACACCCTGTGAAACCATGATTTATAATCTACAATCCAGCCAAACACCATGGGTGGTCATGCTCTTAAATCGCTTTTCAGGCATTTGTCAACACCATTCCCTCCCTCTCAGAGTCCTGGTTTTACACTTTCACTTGTCAAAATCCCACCCATCATATCATGTCATATTTTCTCACTTTCTTGATGTTTCTTCTTTCTGATTGATCACCAGATATTAATTCTCTATTCCTAGAAACGCTATAGCTCAGAACTGTGTGCCCTTATCATATTCTTTCTGGTAATATGATTGTCACTACACAGGTAATGAGGCCCCATCTGCATATCTTCCATGAGAATTCCAGTGTTAGATCTTAGCTGAGGTTGTCTGAGTTCCTATTTAAACAGAATCACCATGAGCCCTGTAGATAAGATGATGCTGATGATAAAGAGTTCAATTCTTCATTTTCAGTTAATCCTAAAGCCAGCAATATCTGTGCCTTACCTGTAGCTGGTTCTTAGTTATTCTTGTATTGCATGCTGTAATCCTACATTTTAAAAATGCGTTCATGTTTTAATTTAAGTAGTGTGAACTGGGTTTCTGTCATGTGAATAAGAAAATATCCAGTCTAATTCATAAGCGGGGACAATGTAGCACCTTGCCTTGGCTTCTAAACAAGCCTTGACTTTCCTTCCTTTCTTCCTTTCCTTCCTTCCTTCCGTTACTGAGTCCAAGCTCACACAGGTCGATACATTTAGAGACAGTTTGTTGAACAAGGAATAGAGACTTTATGTGCAAGTGTCCCATAGAACCATCTTGCCTGGAATTCCAAAGCACTTACCAGCTCTCTTTAAGTTCAAGTTTATTAGTTTGTAAAAGGTTCATGTGACTGTGAATATTTCAGTCCCACAACTCTCCTAGGGTGGGATGAGTACTAGAGGAGGCAGGTGGGACACCCAGGGTGCCTCATTTTTGAAGAAGGCATCCCTCTTCACAACTCTGACAGTGCGCATCGAGCGTCTCCTTATATTTTGTCCCCAGGAGCCTTACTCATCTAATCTTAGTCCAGGCCTTCAGAATCATGGTGAAAATTGAATGAGTTATTACATATAAAGTTTTCATAATATGGATTGATATATAGTAAGCGTGGCTGGATGGCATCACCGACTCGATGTTCATGAGTTAGAGTGAACTCCAGGAGTTGGTGATGGACAGGGAGGCCTGGCGTGCTGTGATTCATGGGGTCGCAAAGAGTCGGACAGGACCAAGTGACTGAACTGAACTGAACTGAACTGAAGTGTTCAATAAAAATAGGGTATGGTTGTGCTGTTGTAATTATTATAACTGCCATTCTTTCTCATTATCATCATTGTGAAAACCACCATTATATATTTCTACTACCATTAATAGCAATCATTTATTGATAATCATTTGGCACTATGATTAATTATTTTAGCTGTTTTGTGAGGAAGGTCTTTCCCATGCTTCATACTTTTTGAGCAAAACGATGGCCAAACACACAGCCTTAGAAAGATGTAGCTTTAGAGAAGAAAGCATGACTGCAGCAAAACTGGGAAGAGTTTAATTGGTGCTACAGTGACTCGGAGCAGACACTTAGCTCAACTAACTTTAGGAAAGAAGTTTCCTGGAAAGAGAGAAAATCAGAAGCCTAAGACCACCACCCCTGCACCCCCATCAAAGGACAGGTGACATGATGGTTAACTGTTCAGGCTTTGGGACTCCTGGCTTCAAGAGCTAGCTTTGCTGTTTTCTGACTGTGTGACCTTGAGCAAGTAATTTCCTTTCCTTGATGATCCATGTTTTCACCTATAATAATAGACCCTAGTTCAGTTGGTTATGACAATGAATCATGACAATGCCTCTGGAGAAGTTAGCACAGATTGCATGCACTAAGCATCCCATTTAAAGGGGCTATTCATTCTATGGATGCAAGCCTGCTGCTGCTGCTAAGTTGCTTCAGTCGTGTCCGACTCTGTGCGACCCCATAGATGGCAGCCCACCAGGTTCCCCTGTCCCTGGGATTCTTCAGGCAAGAACACCAGAGTGGGTTGCCATTTCCTTCTCCAATGCAGGAAAGTGAAAGTGAAGTCGCTCAGTCGTGTCCGACTCGTAGTGACCCCATGGACTGCAGCCTACCAGGATCCTCCGTCCATGGGATTTTCCAGGCAAGAGTACTGGAGTGGCTTGCCATTGCCTACTCCGGGATGGATGCAAACCTAGCTTTAACTAAATATCCTTAATTATTAACCTTCTTCATTTTCCACCCTTTCCCAACCACACTCCCTTAAGAGAATTAGAATGCTTCATTTATAATTACTGTCATTAAAGACTCATGAGAGATCAAAAAATAAAGTAGGTATTCTTTTTTTCTTAGATAATGGTGTGATTGGTGAGTTTGTTTTTCTTTTTTCTTTCATTTTTTCTAAGTTTTTTTTTTTTTGCCACACTGAGCAGCATGCAGGAACTTTGGTCCCCAACCAATGATCAAATCTGTGCTTACTGCAGTGGAAACACAGAGTACTAACTATTGGATTCCCAGGGAATTCCCAAAGGCCTGTTCTATCTTCCCATTCTTTCTGAGTCTCTGGTTATTGTCATGTTAGTAGGACATTGCTATCCCTTGTCCCTTTACTCCTAGCCCCCATCTAAGGATTATCTGCTCTAGGCCAGTGTGGCCTGGAAAATCATGAAACCCAAACCTCTTGTCTTTGATGAAGTTGAGTTTTTGCAAGGCAAGACAAGGAAGGCTTCATCATCATCTTCCATCATGCCTAGCACCTGGTCAGCGCCCTCAAGGTGGGGCTTGGATTTTAGAATCCAAGTTCTTCAATCAAGGGAAGAAGCATAGTTTCCAATAGTTCATTTTCTAAGTCTGTCCCAAGACATTTATTCTCTGTTTTTCCTATGTATCTCTCAGCCCTGCTTGATGAAGTAGCTGACACCTTGTTGATAACTTTCTACCACTGCCCTTCATCCTCTGCTGTGGGATTGATGATATCTTCTACAGATTCCCTGTGGAGATGCTATGACAACAAGGCACCCCTAGGCAAGATGCCTTGTCTCTGAGCCATAACTGGAAAGTTCGATACTTTCAGATTCAAATTGGATGGAGGAAAGCAATGCTGAATAGGACACTGGACAGGACTAGATGGGGCTGTTTTTAGCAAGAAAAGAGTTATAGCCTCCCTGGCCGTTACACGTTACCCCTTCCATGGTCACTTCGGGGAATACCTATTATCTATAGATCTATCTATGGAGTTGGAAATGGCAACCCACTCCAGTATTCTTGCCTGGAGAATCCCATGGACAGAGGATCCTGTTGGGCTTCGTCCATGGGGTTGCAGAGTGTCAGACATGACTCAGGTGACTTAGCACAGCACAGCATAGATCTATCTATAACTGGATTCCTTTCTTAAAAGATAACTCAGGTACTACTGCCTGTATCTCTGAAAGAAGCAGTTACTGGCGTGAATCTAGTGAAAGGAAAGAAAATATCAAATGTGGTCTCAGGACCATTGCCTCTGAGCCTTCAGTCTGAAATATAATCTTGCTCCCTGAGAGCAACAGAGGAGGAGGTTGGCCTTAAGCAAGGCGGTGCAACACCTTTTGGCTGAGATTCCATTGACACGAGGGTGTTCCTTCCCTCCCACATCGCTTACGGAACTCACACAGAGGAACATCTGGCCAGATGCAATCTACAAAACATGCTGTGAAACATATTAGCTCCCTCAAGCCAATGGGAGCCCACCTAGTAAACTAGCAGGGAAGGGTCCCACGGTGAATTCTGGAAGCTGAAATCCATCTCACCCAGGACTCGTCTTTCTGGAAAGAGCCAAGTCCAAGCCAACAATTCACGCTGAGGTCTGACCGCATCTGGGAAGCTGTCTTGGGAGTCAGGGCCATTAACACACAAGGGATCAGTCAGGACGCCAAACCACTGTCAGTTTGTCACAACAGAGAGGAGCAAGGAGATAGGGGTGGGAAAGCCCTGGGTTGTCAATAGCAGATTGTTCCCAAGGAGCTGGCCCTGACTCAGTAATTGCTATATCTCCAAGTCCTGTGCTAAGTGCTTTAGATGCAAAACTTCATTTGATTTTCACAACAACCACAAGATCTATGCATCAATCCCATTTTGTGGATCAGGCATATGAGGCCAGAGAGGGAATGAAACTATCTCCAGCACACATAGCTTGTGAGTGCAGAGCCAGGAAGAAAACCCAAGTCTATCTGCTTTTCTAGCCTTTGCTTACAGCCACACTAGGAGACAAAGCATCAATTTTCTGCCTCCAGATACCTTCTGCAGCTTCCTGCCACGGGGTAGAATCCTCTAGATTGAGGGAGGAGCTGAAATATCACAAGCTCTCTCATCTCTGAAGCACCATCTGTAAGAACACTGAGAATGTGTGTTTGCATTTTCTTGGGTTCCCACAATCATGAATAGGCTCTCCCAACCTCTTGGGCTAAAGGTGAAGATCTGTGGGAGGAAAGGGCACTTTTCTCCTTGATCATTGCTCAGGTGTGAAGGCAAGAAAGGGGAGGACTGGGAGGAGTCACAAGATAATTAGTTGAGCAACTTCACAGGTTCCAAACTTCTGATTCCAATTAACCTCTGCGCTTAGTTCTGGCCCAATTGTTGACTCTCCCCATGATAGACCCAAGCCCTGGAACTTGTGTGACGTGTATTTCTAGCAGCTTCCTTGGGGGCCTGATGAGAAAAGGATCAATTGGATTCATGACCAGGATTGCCATGCAGGAAAATAAGTGAGTGATTACAGCGAAAGCACTCAGACTCAGGGAAGCTCAGGGCCAGCACTTCCATAGCTTTTGAGCACAGAACATCAGAGGATAAACAGGTGACTCAGACCTGCAAGCTGAGACCTGAATCAGCAGTACCCACAAATAACCAACCACCTGTCCATTTGGGCTTCTCTCTGCCACTTAACAGCTGCATTGTCAACATCCTCCTTTCTGTATCTCTCGTTACTTCTCATTTTGCAAGGTTGATGGGAAGTAATAGCTCCTTGGAGTGATGCTCCTGAGCTTCCACAGAATAGCAAAGTGAGTCAGGCCACTGGATTTTTCATTAAGATGGTTCAAATGCTTGCTGCACCTCTTCCTATCTGGTCAATCTTGGAAATGCTTCTGAAAATCTGTTTGTTTATCCACATAAAGTGTTAGTCTCTCAGTCATGTCCGACTCTTTTCAACCCCAGGAACTGTAGCTCGCCAGGCTCCTCTGCTCATGGAACTCTCCAGGAAAGAATATTGGAGTGGGTAGCTATTCCCTTCTCCAGAGGATCTTCCCAATCCAGGGATCGAACCCAGGTCACCTGCATTGCAGGCAGATTCTTTACCATCTGAGCCACCAGGGACCTCCTTCATAGGGGTCAGAATGAAATATTGTACATAAAGAGACCTAACGCATAGCTGGTACATAATTATTGTTCACCGCAGAGTTTATTATTATTACTACTACTATTATTGTTATTACTGAGTATAAATTACAAGTGAATGAGCCTGCCATCGCTGCCATAATAAAACCGGAATTGGCAGCTTAAACAAAAGAAGTTATTATATCACAGGTCTGGAGGCTGGAAGTTCAAGATCACACAGCAGAGTTGGTTCCATCTGAAGGTTACAGGAAGGATCTGTTTCACGCCTCCCTCCCAGCTTCCAGTGGCGTGCTGGCCATCTTTGGCGTTTCATGACTTGCAGATGCCTCCGCCCTCTTTGTGTTCATCTCTACTTGGCATTCTCTCCATGTCTGTGCCTGTTTTCAAATTTCCCTTTATTATGAGGACATCAGTTCTGTTGGGTTAGGGTCCTATCCTACGCCAGTATGTTGTTGCTGTTTAGTTGCTTAGGCATGTCTAACTCTTTGGGACCCAATAGACTGTAGCCCACCAGGCTCCTCTGTCCATTGGATTTTCTGGGCAAAAATACTGGAATGGGTAGTCATTTCCTTCTCCAGGGGATCTTCCTGGTCCAGGGGTCAAACCCTTTTCTCCATGGCTCCTGCATAGCACGTGGATTCTTTCCCACTGAGCCACCAGGAAAACTCATGCCAATATGATCTCATCTCAACTTTAATTGTACCTGCAACAACCCTATTTTCAAATAAAGGCACATTTTGATGCACCAGGTGTTAGGACTTCAACATATAAATTTTGAGTGAGCACAATTTAACCCATAACAACCAGTATGATATTTACTATACTTAGTGAATAAACCATAATGGAAAAGAATATGAAAAAGAATATGTGTGTGTGTATATATATCTGGATCACTTTGTTGTATATTAGAAATTAACACAATATTGTAAATCACTTCTACTCTAAAATTAAAAAATAAAAAAAAAAGAAAAGAACTTCCTTCATACTGCCTGGTCAGATGGCCTTGTTGCACTTCCTTCCAAGTGGCCTATGTTGTCATGTTGAGACCTAAGGAGCAAGGGCTGGTAAAGATGGGAAAAAGCTAGAATCAGAGGTTGAATCAGAGCTAGAATCAGCTAGAAATGTTGGGTAGGGCAGAGGCCACTGTTCAACAGAAAATGCACAAAATGATATCCCTTTCTTTATGTAATACAGCTGGCTTTGCTCTGAACTATCCATATTTTTATCATCATGGGCCTTGAAATTAGCACATGTCAATGATAAAACAGCGTACTAGGTGCAGTCCATAGCTCGTGATGGCTAGAAGAACCCCAACCGGTCCATGGACCTCATTTTCCCATTCTGCCCACTTTAGTAAAATGAATTGACTCTTAGGGGGTCCAGCCACACTGGAGTATAGATCACTGTCCCAATAACTGACAGCACACTTTCCACAATCAATAGCTTGCTTCCATCTAAATTTCCTTCTCTAAAGATTGCATAAATTATCACATATATGCAAATATGATTATGACTTAATTACTAGGGCTGATTGGTGATTAATTTTTTGATTATGATCAATCACTC
The DNA here is from genome assembly GCF_049115385.1 of Moschus berezovskii. Lineage (NCBI taxonomy): Eukaryota > Metazoa > Chordata > Mammalia > Artiodactyla > Moschidae > Moschus > Moschus berezovskii. The sequence goes on from NC_142474.1 coordinate 14,965,532, forward strand.
CTCACAAATCATATTAAAGCATTCAGGGCAATCGGCAGGATGCTAATAATGCAGTTTTCTTCAAAAAGACCCCCAAAGCAGTCAGAATAAGGTCTTTGCTGAAATCTTCATTTCGGAAAGAAATGATCTGAAAAAGGCAGTTCACATGGGGGAAAAAGTCAATAAAACTATGAAAAGTGCTTAATATTACTCATAAATAAAGAAATGCAGTATAAAGGGAGTAATGATCTTAACCCATCAAAGTGACATTTAAACATTTATAATAACGCCCAATATAGAAGGAAATTTCTAGGATTAGCCCTATTAATGAACACCAATGCAATATTTTTGAAGAGAACCTATCAAATTTGTCCAAATTCAAAATGCAATTATTTTTGACCCAACTATACTACTTCTGAGAATTTCTCCTGAAGCATGTTCATAAAGTTTACTATTTATTTACCGACCTTCTAGCTACCATACATGAACGTAACACAAAGTTTTTCATTTTAACTTTGCTGAGTGAACTCCGGGAGTTGGTGATGGACAGGGAGGCCTGGCGTGCTGTGATTCATGGGGTCGCGGAGAGTCGGACACGACTGAGCGACTGAACTGAACTGAACTGATGATACTAAAGACACCTGGAAACAGACATCAATGTGGAACTGTTTAATGAAGTGTGATATATACACATGATAAAGTCCTAGGTGGCAATTTGAAGATTACACAGATATATATATACTTAATGACATGTAAAGGTGTCCAAAGTCTACCAAGTGGAAGAAGCAAGCTGCAAAATGTACACAGAGTCAAATTTTATCGTGTATCAGAATCATATGCTAGTTATGTTAAAACACAGTTTGCTGGACACACCTTAGAATTTCTGATTCAATAGGTCTGGGGCAAAACCTGAAATTCTGCATTTCTCAGACGGTCCCAGATGATGCCGATGCTGCTGGTGCTAGGACTAAACTTTGAAACCCTTTCATACTGAGTATGATACTACTGTACGTCTTTGTTGCTATTGTTTAGTCAGTAGGTTGTGTCGGACTCTTTTATGACCCCATGGACTCTACCCGCTAGCCTCCCCTGTCCATGGGATTTCTCAGGGAAGAACACTGGAATGGGTTGCCATTTCCTTCTCCAGGGGATCTTCCAGACCCAGGGACTGAACTCCCATCTCCTAAGGATTGTCAGGAGGATTCTTTACCCCTGAGCCATACAGGGAAGACTACTGTATGTTTACATATATGAATATATACATTCGGAAATAAAATAATATTTTTGGTGTGGGGGCATGAGACTGGCGAACAGAGGAGAGTTTAAATTTTGTTTTTTTATTTACACTACTTAAATTGGTACTAACATTTATGACTATACCCATATTAATAATTTTGTTTTCAAAAATAATACCTGTAAGTCACTTGAATATCACATCTTCTTTTATGCAGAAAAAATTTCATTGAGTGACATAAATTCCAAGTATTTCCTCCTTGTCTGTAAATAGAGAAGGCATTGTTGACAAGGACTGTTTTAGTTATCTACCGCTGTATAACAGAGGACCCCAAACTTAGCAAGTTATTTTCAGCAGCAAAGATTTATTATCTCACATTGTTTCTGAGGTTTCCCTGTCCAGAAGTTTAGCTGGGGGAGTTTGGCTCTTATAAGGTCACAGCCAAGCTGCTACTGGGACTACCAGCTCTTCAGGCTTTGAGGTGGGGCTGGAGAATTCCCCACCAATTTACTCAGGTGCCTATTGGCAGGGGGCAGCTTCCTTTCTTACAGCTCATCAGCAAGTAAGACAAGTCATTTTTAATTATGATCTGGGATCTCAAACAGCTTGAAATTTGTAATGTGATGGCTTATCACCAGACCAAAATATTCCTTTTTTGCAGTTCTTCTTAAGAAAAAAAAAAGAGATACTAATTTTACTAAAGCTTTGCAGCATGAGGAAACCGAGACACAAAGCTTCCTTTTCTTGCTTGTCCGCATGTCACTCACAAATACTGAAGCTGAGATTCCACCCCAGGCCTTTAAACCCACAGCCTGTGTCTTATCCACTATATAACACGGAAGTGTGATTTTATCTTGGTTTAAACACAGATCTCCTTGGAGGAAAGGGGTAAGGGCGAGACTCTTTCTTGAGATGGCAGACTGTCTTAAACTTCATTCAAGGAGGTGCCAAGGAAGTATCTAGCTCCATCATTTACTTTCAGAATAAAAGATGATGATGCTTTTCAGAAGTCACAGATTCAGCATGGCCTGTTCTCGGTAGAGAACAGGTAGAGACTTGTCTTTCCAGCCCCCTTCCCACACCAATAGTGAAGATGCATTTGCTCTGAACCATTAACTCTCTCTGGCTCTGTTACCCTGGTGACCAGTGGCATTTGGAAGGCAGCTGGCTAAGGTCAAAGGTCAGGCTCTAGCTATAGAAAACACACCCTGGGCCTTTGTCTCCTCAATAACCAAGCTAGTCTCACCAACAGAGAGGGCTAATTGGCCCCATCCCTTTGAAACGAGGACCCAGCATAGCTGGGAGTTAATAAAATGTATCTAGAAGGGCACAGGCTCAAGTTAAAATCACCAAGGAGAGGTTGGGGACCTACAGATTCTTGAGTCCTAACCCAGGCCTCCTGAATTATAATCTCTTGAAGCTCAGGAATCTGCATATCTTTTCTTAAATTTCTCAGCTATTTTTGTGCACGGCTTTGAAATTGACACCCCTCTTGTTGCCTCTGAGGATGATCTAGTGGAATGGGGGCTTTGGGTGCTGAGCTGGGAAAAATATGGAAAAAGGAATTAGTGTATATATCTCGTTTATCTCTCAGGAGTGCTTGTGGCCAGTGGAACAGATGACAATGGTACGGGGAGGGGCAGAGACATGAAGAGAAGACAATATTCCTGCCTTGGGAATATTGTAGCAGTAGTTCCTGGATTCCCTCAAGACCCGCAGAATAAGTACTGAGATTCTAGCTATGTTTACATAAGCAGAAAAGACCTCCAAAGGAGATGCAACGCCACCCTTCAACTTCCTGAACAAGGACCCACTTTTATTGAGGGGATGATAACTAGAGCTTTGGGTGACTCCATAGGAGTCGGCATGCAGAAAGGGAAGGCTTGACCCTACTGGGTGTAAGTGCCATCCTTGACTCTGGGTTACCCTATTTCCCGAGCTGTAAGGGGCCACCTGTGCAGATAACTGGCATAGAGACTCGCAGCCACTGGAACTCATCCTTGCCCTGAGTTCCTTTGGCAAGCAGCCAAGATGAAGCCTAGGTCTAAATCTAGATCTGGGTCCACCTCCCTCAATACCTTGGTTTCCCTTTAACATCTCTAGATATTGAGGATCATATTCCTGTGATGGTCACTAGCTAAGCTTGAGTTTATATCGGGACTGACGGACTGGCCCCATTCCAGATGCCCCTTCAGTCATGTCAATCAAGAGGCCATGTCCAGTATCTCTTCCATCCAGTATCTTTTCTAGGCATTTCTGTATGTTATTTCTAACTTCTGAAGGCATCGGCCTGGGAGCCCAGATCTTACTCTTTTTTTTTTTTTTTTTCAGATCTTACTCTTAAGGTATCTTCTTTTCCCTGGACTCAGGGCAGACTCTATGGTAGCTGTGACCAACAGGATAATGCGAGAGTGGTGCCAAGCCAGAGTCCAGGCTCAGATTGTGAGAAGCTGACAACTTCCACTTCTGTCTCTGGAAACACTCCCTCTTGGATCATGTAAGTTCAGAGCCCTCCTGGAGAGACCACTAAAGAGTCCTTGGGAAGCATGATGAGGGAAAGGAGCCTGGATGAGCTGAGCATCGTGCTAATAGACCCTGTTTTCACATATATGTGCATCCACCCGGGATCTTCAGACCAAGCTAGTTACTGCCTGAATGCCTCCCGGAGATCCCAGTCGATGCCACGAGCAGCAGCAGAAGAGGCCCACTGAGCCCTGCTTGAATTCCTGACCCACAAAATTATGAGATTTTTGTAGATGTAATCAATTAGATGATTTTTGCTCACAGCCACTAGATTTGGGGATACTCATTTAGATGGCAATAGACAACTAGAACAGAATCTCAAAGAATCTGAGTGAAGCCATTCTAAAATGATGAGTGGTTAATACCCCAAAGGCCATCTATCTCAAGAGCCATTGTTGGCCATACTTGACCAGACGGAGAGAGTCAGCATCTTCTGGGAGCAGAGATGTCATCAGCTCTGAGGGTAGGACAGTGGTACCTGACACACGCGAGAGACCGATGGATCCATCCAGTTGGTGAAACTGCCCCTTCCACACAAAGGCTTCATCTCCTTCCTTCCCCTGCAGGGAGTGAGCCTTTAAGAAAAAGCTGTCAAACACTCCACTTAAAAGAGTTATTTCTATTTCAAACGCTTTTGTTTAACGGGGTCAAAGTAAAGGAAAGTCCCTGGAATACCAAGACACAGTGACTTGGGAGAGTAGCATGCAGCGGCTTCTAGCCTGATGATTCAGCTGATTTGATCCTTGTCCTCAGGAGTAGCCTGGGTCTGGTGGGGGCGCAAAACAAGACAAAAAACAATGAACCCTGGAAACCCACAGCTGCAGGTAGATGTCTTCAATCAGAAGCACTGCCAAACCCAGCTTTCAGCACCAATGCTCCCAGGAAAAAATGCTAGCGATTTTCCAGCTAAAACTCTCTCTTTCTCCCCCACTCCCGTCCCCCTCCTCGTTGGATGAAACCAGGAGCCTCCAGATCCTCTAAAACCTCAGTCCCAGAAAGACAAAGGCAACCCCTGACGTTATGTCCAGGGAAAACCAGATCTGTACAGGCAAAGAGGAAGTGCCGAGGCCAGGGCCCCGCTAAGATTACGGGCTGTTAATAAGGAAAGACAGAAGCCAGGAGGTTTGATGTCCAAGTCGACAAACAGAGGTTAAGGGGAGAGTCGGGCAGGCTCATTTGCAAACTTGGTCCTGTTTCATTAAACGAGAGCCGAGACAGCCTGTCTCAGTCCAGCAGAGAAGGACCTCATTATCCACGTAGGGAGCAAGAGATAAGAATCTTTTAATAATTGCTGGGAATTTTTTTATTATGATGTGGAATGCCAATTTAGGCCTCTCCTCACAGGCTGGATATAAACAGCCTCCTTGGGAGTTAAAGCCGCTCCCCTCTGGCTGTGGTCATTAAGCACAAAGAGGAAAGAGACGGATGTTTGCTGGGAGAAAAGGGGCCCAGGGGCCCCTCTTGGCTGCCGGGAGCTGGCTTTTTCCCCCAGGCAGCCTTGGGACTGACAGTGCTATCTCTAGCACCTTCATGGAAACCTTGGCAGTCAGTTGTCCAGGTTTGTCATCGTGGGTCCTCCCTCCCTATCTTCACCCCAAGTCTCCTTGAGACATTCAAAATATCTGCAAAAGGCTGAGCGGTTGTTTTCTTCCACTTTTCAAAATGTCCAGTATAAAGATTTCAACAGAGACTTTATGACTTGAGAGAGACAAGGCATGCTTCCTGTTCTGAGCAGCTATTAACAGTCCAGTGAAAATGAAATGAAAACACGACAACATTATTATGTCTTACCTGGATGCCCTTTACCTACCGGAGATAGGCTCTTTTTTTTGTTTAAATGGGAGCTTCAAAAGGAGTTAGGAGTTCTAGATTCTGTAGAACTCATCTGAGGCATTGCCTTTAAGGTAATCTAGGAAAGGAAAGACGGAGAAGGCAATGGCAAGCCACTCCAGTACTCTTGCCTAGAAAATCCCATGGGCGGAGGAGCCTGGTGGGCTGCAGTCCGTGGGGTCGCTACAAGTCAGACATGACTGAGCGACTTCCCTTTCACTTTTCACTTTCACACATTGGAGAAGGAAATGGCAGCCCACTCCAGTGTTCTTGCCTGGAGAATCCCAGGGACGGGGGAGCCTGGTGGGCTGCCGTCTATGGGGTCACACAGAGGACACGACTGAAGTGACTTAGCAGCAGCAGCAGGAAAGGAAAGAAAACTGAAAAGGCAATGACTTGTTCTTTTTTGAAATTTTATATATTTATTTTCGGCCGTGCTGGGTCTTCCTTGCTATGGGCAAGAATTCCTCTGGGCATTCTCTAGTTGCTGAGAGTGGGGGCTACTCTCTAGTTGCGGCACATGGAATCTAGGGCACAGGCTTAGTAGCTGTGGCGCATGGCCTTAGTTGCCCTGCAGGAAGTGGGATCTTTCTGGACAGGGATCAAAACTGTGTGCCCTGCATGGGCAGCAGATTCTGTACCACTGGCCCCCAAGGAAGCTCTTACTTTTTTCTTTTTCCTTGATATGAGTTCACCCCAGGATTGGTGGAAGAATCTGGATTTATGACGCTCCCCTTAGGGACCTCTTGTTGGAAGCCCCAGATTGGAAACCTGCCTCCAGAGGCAGTATTTCACCAGGCAGGGGCTGCAGTTCACCCTCAAAGGCTTAGGAGAGGGACGATCAAGGCTCAGCAAGGCCCGCAAGGTGCTGATCCGCCGGTCCTGGGCTGTGCCCGGGGCTGCCCTCTGATCCCACACAGCTAGGCTTTTAGCCCAACACAACAAAAGAGTCCCACGGGTGGGTCCTTAATTCTTGCCACCGGCCTCTCCTCCCCTCCAGCCCTCGCCCCCCAGCTCCCTTCCTTTTCCCCCTCCCCTTCCCTCCCTACATCATGTCCTGCTGGTAGATACTGAATGACAGTGACGGTGAGTTTGAAGTCTGAGGTGTCAGGAGCAATGAGGCGTCAGAGGGGCCTTACTGTTTCCATCTCCATGAGTGAGGGCACGGTGCCCAGGGCTGGAGGCTGGGGGAGCTGTCTGAGCATTTTCTCAGCGCCTGCTTCTTGGCTGGATTTCAGAGAGGTCCAAGGAAGCCCTGGTGGTGTTCACCCCTGTGGGGGCTGTGTTGACAGCTCCGAGGCTCCCCAGGGTGCCTGGTGCCCCAGCAGCTCCCAGGCAGGTTGGCCACCTGTGCACCGTGCTTGCCTACTCGTTGCTGCCCTTCCGACATTGCCCAGAGCAATAATCCATTACTATGAACGATAATAATTTTCTGACGATCACAACTAGAGGGTCCTACGGACCAAGGAATGTGTTGTTAGGAGCAGAAACCCCTGGTTTTAAGTAATGTGTTTGCTACTTCCTATCAGTGTGGTATTGGAGGACGGATTTAATGTGTGTGAGCCTCAGTTTGTTTACTTGTAGTAATGGGCTGATCATGGTACCTAACTGGGCCCTCACGCAAAGGGACAAAGAGGCCAAGCTGCACACAGGGAAGGACAGGATGGATCTCAGTTAACTGCAGAGCCTCAGTCTTTTTATCTAGTAAATGGGAATAATCATACCCACCAAGGTGGTTGAAAGAATTCAGTTTCACTGTGAACTGTCCTGTAGGGAGGATGGAGAGCAAGTCTCATTCACACAAAGAAAGCAGAGGTGGGGGGCAAGGTGCGCATGCTCAGACTTGACTTTCAAGGCCTCTTATTGTTGGCCTTTGAACCTCATGTTCCTGACCTTGATCTCTTTCCAGCCCAGGCTTTCTCTAAGCTGGCTTATCTCCATATGTGCCTAGTGGTGGTTTAGTCACTAAGTTGTGTCCAACTCTTGCGACCCCATGGACTGTCCCCTGCCAGGCTCCTCTGTCCATAGGATTTTCCAGGCAAGAATACTGGAGTGGGTTGCATTTCCTTCTCCAGGGGATCTTCCCAACCCAGGGATTGAACCAAGGTCTCCTGCATTGCAGGTAGATTCTTTACCAACTGAGCTACCAGGGGAAGCCCATATGTGCGTGGACCAGTTTATGTGCCCTTCTAAACCTAAGGAGCAGATGCTTGGAATGATTTCAATTTTTTTGAATTTACCAAGGCTAGATTTATGTCCCAGGATGTGATCTATCCTGGAAAAGATTCCGTGTGCGCTTGAGAAAAAGGTGAAATTCATTGTTTTGGGGTGAAATGTCCTATAGATATCTATTAGGTCTAACTCTTCTATTATATCATTTAAAGATTGTGTTTCCTTGTTAATTTTCTGTTTAGTTGATCTATCCATAGATGTAAGTGGGGTGTTAAAATCTCCCACTATTATTGTGTTATTGTTAATTTCCCCTTTCATACTTGTTAGTAATTGTCTTACATATTGCGGTGCTCCTATGTTAGGTGCATAAATATTTATAATTGTTATATCTTCTTCTTGGATTGATCCTTTGATCATTATGTAGTTTCCTTCTTTGTCTCGTTTCACAGCCTTTGTTTTAAAGTCTATTTTATCTGATATGAGTATTGCTACTCCTGCTTTCTTTTGGTCTCTATTTGCATGGACTATCTTTTTCCAGCCCTTCACTTTCAGTCTGTATGCGTCCCTCGTTTTGAGGTGGGTCTCTTGTAGACAACATATATGGGGGTTTTGTTTTTGTATCCATTCAGCCAGGCTTTGTCTTTTGGTTGGGGCATTCAACCCATTTACGTTTAAGGTAATTATTGAAAAGTATGATCCCGTAGCCATTTTCTTTATTGCTTTGGGTTCAAGTTTATACACTCTTTCTGTAATTCCTGTCTATAGAAGATCCTTTAGCATTTGTTGGAGAGCTGGTTTGGTGATGCTGAATTCCCTCAGCTTTTGCTTGTCTGTAAAGCTTTCGATCTCAATTACAGGAGAATAACTGTTAAAAGTGCCAACATATGGAGATTGAACAACGCGCTGCTGAATAATGAACAAATCATAGAAGAAATCAAAAGAGAAATCAAAATATGCATAGAAATGAATGAAAATGAAAACACAACAACCCAAAACCTCTGGGACACTGTAAAAGCAGTGCTAAGGGGGAAGTTCATAACAATACAGGCACACCTCAAGAAACAAGAAAAAAGTCAACTAAATAACCTAACTCTACATCTAAAGCAACTAGAAAAGGAAGAAATGAAGAACCCCAGGGTCAGTAGAAGGAAAGAAATCATAAAAATTAGGGCAGAGATAAATGCAAAAGAAACAAAAGAGACCATAGCAAAAATCAACAAAGCCAAAAGCTGGTTCTTTGAGAAGGTGAATAAAATTGACAAACCACTAGCCAGACTCATCAAGAAACAAAGGGAGAAGAACCAAATCAATAAAATTAGAAATGAAAATGGAGAGATCACAACTGACAACACAGAAATACAAAGGATTATTAGAGAATACTATCAGCAATTATATGGCAATAAAATGAATAACCTGGAAGAAATGGACAAATTCCTAGAAAAGTACAACTTTCCAAAACTGAACCAGGAAGAAATAGAAAATCTGAACAAACCCATCACAAGCACGGAAATTGAAACTGTAATCAAAAATCTCCCAGCAAACAAAAGCCCAGGTCCAGACGGCTTCACAGCTGAATTCTACCAAAAATTTAGAGAAGAGCTAACACCTATTCTACTCAAACTCTTCCAGAAAATAGCTGAGGAAGGGAAACTTCCAAACTCATTCTATGAGGCCACCATCACCCTAATCCCAAAACCTGGTAAAGACCCCACAAAAAGAAAACTATAGGGCAATATCACTGATGAACATAGATGCAAAAATCCTTAACAAAATTCTAGCAATCAGAATCCAACAACACATTAAGAAGATCATACATCATGACCAAGTGGGCTTTATCCCCAGAATGCAAGGATTCTTCAATATCCGCAAATCAATCAACGTAATACACCACATTAACAAACTGAAAAATAAAAATCATATGATTATCTCAATAGATGCAGAGAAAGCCTTCGACAAAATTCAACATTCATTTTTGATAAAAATCCTCCAGAAAGTGGGAATTGAAGGGACATACCTCAACATAATAAAAGCTATATATGACAAACCCACAGCAAACATTATCCTCAATGCTGAAAAACTGGAAGCATTTCCCCTAAAGTCAGGAACAAGACAAGGGTGCCCACTCTCACCACTACTATTCAACATAGTTCTGGAAGTTTTGGCCACAGCAATCAGAGCAGAAAAAGACATAAAAGGAATACAAATTGGAAAAGAAGAACTAAAGCTTTCACTGTTCGCTGATGACATGATCCTCTACACAGAAAACCCTAAAGACTCTACCAGAAAACTACTAGAGCTAATCAATGATTACAGTAAAGTTGCAGGATATAAAATCAACACACAGAAATCCCTTGCATTCCTATACACTAATAATGAGAAAATAGAAAGAGAAATTAAGGAAACTATTCCATTCACTGTTGCAATGAAAACAATTAAATACTTAGGAATATATCTACCTAAGGAAACAAAAGACTTGTACATAGAAAACTATAAAACACTAGTGAAAGTAATCAAAGAGGACACTAATAGATGGAGAAATATACCGTGTTCGTGGATTGGAAGAATAAATATTGTAAAAATGAGTATACTACCCAAAGTAATTTATACATTCAATGCAATCTCTATCAAGCTACCAACGATATTTTTCACAGAACTAGAACAAATAATTTCACAATTTGTATGGAAATACAAAAAACCTCGAATAGCCAAAGCAATCTTGAGGAAGAAGAATGGAACTGGGGGAATTAACCTGCCGGACTTCAGGCTCTACTACAAAGCCACAGTCATCAAGACAGTATGGTACTGGCATAAAGACAGAAATATAGATCAATGGAACACAATAGAAAGCCCAGAGATAAACCCACGCTCCTATGGACACCTTATCTTCGACAAAGGAGGCAAGAATATAAAATGGAGAAAAGACAGTCTCTTTAACAAGTGGTGCTGGGAAAACTGGTCAGCCACTTGTAAAAGAATGAAACTAGAACACTTCCTAACACCATACACCAAAATAAACTCAAAATGGATTAAAGATCTAAATGTAAGACCAGAAACTATAAAACTCCTAGAGGAGAACGTAGGCAAAACACTCTCCGACATAAATCACAGCAGGATCCTCCAAGACCCACCTCCCAGAATATTGGAAATAAAAGCAAAAATAAACAAATGGGACCTAATTAAAATCAAAAGCTTCTGCACAGCAAAGGAAACTCTAAGCAAGGTGAGAAGACAGCCTTCAGAATGGGAGAAAATAATAGCAAATGAAGCAACTGATAAAGGATTAATCTCCAAATTATACAAGCAGCTCCTGCAGCTTAATTCCAGAAAACTAAGTGACCCAATCAAAAAATGGGCCAAAGAACTAAACAGACATTTCTCCAAAGAAGACATAAAGATGGCTAATAAACACATGAAAAAATGCTCAACATCCCTCATCATCAGAGAAATGCAAATCAAAACCACAATGAGATACCATTTCACACCAGTCAGAATGGCTGCTATCCAAAAGTCTACATGCAATAAGTGCTGGAGAGGGTGTGGAGAGAAGGGAACCCTCTTACACTGTTGGTGGGAATGCAAACTAGTACAGCCACTATGGAGAACAGTGTGGAGATTCCTCAGAAAACTGGAAATAGAACTGCCATATGATCCAGCGATCGCACTCCTGGGCATACACACCGAGGAAACCAGAATTGAAAGAGACACATGTACTCCAATGTTCATTGCAGCACTGTTTATAATAGCCAGGACATGGAAGCAACCTAGATGTCCATCTGCAGATGAATGGATAAGAAAGCTTTGGTACATATACACAATGGAGTATTTCTCAGCCATCAAAAAGAATGCATTTGAATCAGTTTTAATGAGGTGGATGAAATTGGAGCCAATTATACAGAGTGAAGTAAGCCAGAAAGAAGAACATCAATACTGTATATTAACGCATATATATGGAATTTAGAAAAATGGTAACCTGAACCCTGTATAAGAGACTGCAAAAGAGACATAGGCATTTAGAACAGTCTTTGGGACTCTGTGGGAGAGGGTGAAGGTGGAATGATTGGGGAGAATGGAATTGTAGCATGTATATTATCATAAGTGACCAGTCCAGGTTCGACGCATACATTTTCCTCTGTTCATTTCTTTGCATTTGTGCTTTTTTAATAAAATTCTTTTTTAGAAATAAAAAAAAATTTTAAAAAATAAATAAATAAACCTAAGGAGCTTATTTCTTTTATCTGGAATGTGTCTGTTTCTCTTTTCTCATCAACTGACATTGTACACACCCTGAAGTCAGCTACTCCAAGCGAGTTTTCTTGTTTGTGAGTCACAGAACGATATACAAAGAGGAGAACTCAGCATTTTCACGTGAAATAGCTTGCTTCTCTCAGTAATGTGTTAAAAAAGAGCTGGCCCTGGACACAGGAAGCTGCCCTGCTCTCCTCTTGCAAACCTGAATCAGAAGTTTTGGTGACTTCAGAAGGCTTCAGCGTCACCGTCCATGTCATTCTCTTAATCTGGTCATTTTCAGCTGAGGCGATTCTCGAGCAATGTGCTCTCAACTTGAATGCACGCCAGGGATGAACGAGAATGCCACGAGAGGAGACCGAGCTCATGGAGTCAGAGATGGAGGAGAGAACGGCAGCAAGGTCTCTAGCTCATCTGGTGCACCAGCAACATGCGATTCAAAATTAAGTTTCAGAGGCAACATTGACTTCATCCTGATCTTGAGCACCCTCACACACATGCTCTTCAACTCTGCAGCTGCTAATCTAGTCTTCTAACTCCCTATGCCTGAACCCTCCTTCCCACCACCTTCAGATGCCTGTCTTCTCTTTCTGCAGGTGTCTGCTAAAACGACACCTCCTCCAGGAAGGCTTCCCTGACCCTACTGTCTAAAGTCAAACAACTCCCATGATTTTCTTCCCCTGCCTCCTATTAAGTTCTTTGGTAATACTAGTTGCAATGAAAGCTGTTTTATTTTTGCAGTTATTTGCTTGAGTATTTCTTGTCTCTCCCTGTGTAACATGAGGTTCACAGTTTTAAGAGCCTTCTTCTTGTTTGTCACCCTAGCCCAGTGCCTAAAATGAGATCTGATATATTAGGTGTTTGCGTGTGTTGAATGAATACAGGAAGGTCCAAAGAAACTCTGGGTGGATTGTGAGATAGAATTTGGAGGAAAGGAGTTTCCTGAAGAACAGCAACCCACGAACTGCTCAGGGATCCTTGGTAAGTGACATAATCCCCTTATCTCCCTTTATCCTTTTGCAGTGCTTTCAGACATGAATGATTGCTCCCAAATCAAAGCCAGGACAAAATTAAGGCTTTACGATGGTAACTAATTGGGCTTCCCTGGTGGCTTAGTGGTAAAGAATCCACCTGCCAATGCAGGAGACTCAGGTTCAGTCCCTGGGTTGGGAAGATGACCCAGAGAGGGAAATGGCAACCCACTCAAGTATTCTTTCCTGGGGAATTCCATGCAAAGGAGCCTGGATCATGGGATTACAAGGAGTTGAATACAACTTAGGGGTTAAACAACAAAACAACCATAACTAACTATTAATAGCTACAATTCCTTCTGTATCGGAAGCCCTTCTGCCAGGAAGAAAGAATGCGCTTTGGATGGTGAAGTTGATAAGGATGAATTGGAATTCTAAACAAAGTACTGGGCTAAGGTACGTGCGTCCTCCTCGCTCGTTCTTGCACGAAGTGCTTCGAATTGATGACATCCCAGAGAAGCAAGTCTGTAAACACTGTTAGAGGCGGACACAATTCTGCCCTAACTGCGTCTCTTACATGACTCCTCAATTCATTGCAAGTCCAACCTCAGAGCCAGTCAAAGACAGGCCCACAGCTCTGCCACAATGGGAGCAGGCATTTCTACAGTGGCTAAGAGTGCTTATGTCAAAGCTGGTTGGAGAGGTCTTTAAATTCTGGCTTCTGCACCACAAGTGACTTGTCAGACCTGGGACAATTCAATTAATCTCACTAAGCAAGCTTCAGTTTGATGTCTGCAAAATAGGGATAAGAATACCTCCCTTGTGGGATTTATGTGAAGACGAAATGAGTCAATGATGGAGAAAAACTCCCTAATATTATTATAATGCATCCGGGGATCTTCCCCAATGTAGTTGTGAATCACTGTGTTTCATACTCTTCAGTAATCTACTTCGCCGAAATCTACTTACTAAGACTCTCTGCAACCAACAGTACAAACATTCTGTGCATGACAATGTAGCACAGCCGCTGCCCTCAGAGAGTTGACACCCCAGTGCAAGGGAATGCCACGTGCACAGCTAATTGGGAAACAACTCAGGGAATTTTAAAGAAGGTGGGAAAATGTCTAAGGCACCCAGAGGAATGAGTGATCTCGTTTTCTTGGACTCAGCATGGCAAGTTTGATGGGAACTGTGGCTTGTAAATTGAATGCTAGGTCCAGAAAACGACAGGAGAGAGGGTGTGTGCGAAGGCAGAGAAGTGTGTGAGAGGACTGCATCTTCCTGGGGGAGCTGAGCATTCAGGCTGTGGGGCAGAATGCACAGGGGTGGAGTCATGGCAAGTGCAAGATGAGTAATACCGATTTAGTTGTACAGCTGGACGGAGAATCTGCCAATACAGAGGGTCGGCTGCAGGGGACTTGACGATGGGCAGATTTTGGTATTTGTAGGGGGTCTTGGAACCAACCCTCTGTGGACACCCAGGGATGACTACACTTTCTTGTGAGGCCCTTGTAGAACCAAAGATATCAGGAGGTGGGTGGGGGTGAGGGGTTGCTTGGCTGGTTTGCATTAGAAATGGGGCAAGGGTGACAGCAGGTAGAACATTCAAGAAGCTGATGCATTCACCCATTCTGGAGACGATAGACTCATCCACTGAAAGGCATTGGGGCAGAGGGAGGCCAGAGGCCTATTGGAAAGGTTCATGGAAAAGCTCGGTAAATGGGCAGCATTGCAGACATCTGCGTGATGGAGGTTTTTGGAGCAACAACGAAACTTAATGGAAATCATCAGAGTGGACCTGTGCGCCTATCCCTGTCAGCTGTTCATCAGTCCCCAGAGGAGCTGAGGAAGCTGAAATAAGCTCTGCCCCATTGCCTCAAGCCCGGGAAGGTGGGGCCAGTTTGTGACCCGAAGTCTGAGTTCCAAGGAGTTTGGCTAATGTTCCGTTCAGACTAATGGAACAGTCCACAGCCTGCTAGACCACACTCTCCAACAATATTGTCTTTGGGATACATCCATTCCCACTTTTTCCCTTTGGCTGTTGCTTTGGCCATGACAACTCCTTTGGGGTGGGGAGGAGAGAGGCCCCAGAACCCAGCAGTTACAGCAACCGACGTCCACTGGAAATGACCTTTGTTTGCTGACCTCTCCCTGGAATTCCTGGCCACCTGTAGGTTAGTTGACCTTTCAGTGAGTCAAGGAGCCACGAGGAGAGTAGGGAGAAAGATGCTCCATTGCTTTGTATGGGGGTTCAAGCCTGCCAAGAAAAGCTCTGCTTTTTTTTCCCCCGATTTTTGTATTCGGTTGCACTGGCTCTTCACTGCGGCATATGGGTTCTCTGTTGCAGCTAGTAGGCCTTCTCTGGATGCAGTGCGTGGGAGCTTCTCTTGTTGCAGCATGGGCTCTAGCGTGAGTGTGCTCAGTAGTTTGGGCACACAGGCTTAGCTACCCCACAGCATCTGGGATTTTAGTTTCCTGACCAGCGATTGAAGCTGCATCCTCTGCCTTGGGAGGCCGATCCTTAACCAGTGGACCACCAGGGAAGTCGCAGAAAAGCTAAGCTTTTGACTGTACATCTCCCATCATTAGTACCAACACAGAGCGTCCAAAGATGTTCCCTTCGACTAGACTGATTCTCTGATGATCCGACAGCACTGGTGTCACAGATGAAGGGCAACAGGGTGCTTTCAGAGAAAAGGGCTGGGAAGACTGGGGCAGAGGTCCTGTCTATGCCATTGGGGCAAAATGGGAGAGATAAACACACACACACAGACACACTCATAAGGGAAGTGGAATGTGTGCATGGTCAGTCATGTCTGGCTCTTTGCAACCCTATGGGCTATATCCCAGCAGGCTCCTCTGTCCATGGAATTTTCCAGGCAAAAAATACTGGAGCGGGTTGCCATTTCCTTCTTCAGGGGATCTTCCCGACCCTAGGATCAAACCCGCGTCTCCTGTGTCTCCTGCATTGCAGGCAGATTCTTTGTCACTTGAGCCATCAGGGGCACTATAAGGAGGATTAAATAAGAATGAAAAAAGGATAGATAGCATTTGTGGTGGTCTTAACTTGTACCAGGCAATGTAGTACCTGACACCCTACAAGGCGGGAACACTACCATCCCTATCAACTTTCCCCTGAATAGCTGCAAAGAAGCCCTAAGACGTCCCATTTCACCTTCTAGACGGTGGTCACAGCTACCCTCTCAGCTGGTAAATCCCATCATGGAGCTGCTGTTGGCAGAAACCTCCTATCACTTCCCCTCTTTCTTAGACTAACACCCAAAGTCTCCCCAGAGGCGTCAGGACTCATCTCCACGCCTCTCTCCCTCGCTCGTTGAGCTCCAGTCCCTCTAGCCACGCTGCTGCTCCTTAGCTTGACGGCCTCAGGACCTCTGCACATCCGTTTCCTTTGCTTGGATCCTTCATCCTGCATGACTCTGCAGAGCTTGCTCTCTCATCTTGCTCGTGTCTTTGCTCAAACTTCTCTTGGAAAAGGGCTTCTCTGACTGTTTTAGCTGAAATAGCATTGCTCCCTGTGGCCTTATAGTCTTCATCATAACACACACCTCCTGACACATCACAGGTTCTTTTGTCTACTGATGACTCTCTGTCACCCCAGCTAGAACGTACCTTCGTGAAGGCAGGGGTGTGTTGAGGTGTTTCCTACTCGTATTCTCAAAGGTAAAAAAAAAAGTGTCTGGCTTCTGGAGGCGATCCAACAAATACTACTGAATATAAGAATGAGTGGAGAAATGATTGTGGGCCAAATTCAAGGCCCTGAAGTTATTTAATCCTTCCATCAACTCAGTGAAGGAGCTTCTGTTCTTCCCCCTATTTTGCAAATGAGAAAATGGAAGTTTTCAGAAGTGGGATAACTTGCTTGGTGTGGCAGGAGATGCTAGTGGGCAGGAGAGCAGGGACTGCAGCCCAGGTGGTTGGACTCTCGGATCCACAGGTAAGTTGACTGACCTGGAAGAAAATGAAGATCAATGAAGGTCACCTATCCCTGAATGACCCAGGTAAAGAGTAGTTACATGCCCAGATATTTGCCATCTGGACTGTGTACAGAGTGGATTCTTTTGGTAGGGAAAAAAAAAAATCACGAAAATGCTTCTGCCCCACACCCCAGGGATGGCAGGGGCTGCAGAAATTGCTCCAGGAGAAGAGAGACTGCAGGTTCACGGTATGTCCTCAGCCCTGCATCCCTGACTCACCTGTGAGCTCAGCCTCAAAGCCAAGACCAATATAAAGCAAACAACCACTTCCCGACTTGGCAGTGGGCATTGGATCTGCATTGTTTCTGATGCCGCTTAAACCTTGTGGCCATCTCTGGTGTTCCCATGGTGAGGTCCTTTCTCTGTGCTTGTACTCAGGATACACAGTCTTCTAGAGCAAGTCCAGTCTAACTCTATTTAAACATTGCCAAGACATCGGTTTTTTCTTTTTAATATGACATGGCACCTTCTGCCTGCTTCCAGATTTCTCAGTCCCAGCCTGCTACCTGCCTTTTTCGCTTTGCTCCCTATTTGTACCTTCCATGATACCCTCTTGTCCCACCTTTATCTCATCCCCTGTAACCCCCTTCCTCAGGTCTTTCTCATTTCTATCTTTGGATTCCAACCAGCACACAGACCCTGATGCCATCCCAGGACCTCTTGGTGTCTTAATAGAAATTCAAATTCCATTGTTTAAGATCCTAGAATTTGGTGCCATTAACCATAATAGCAGAGCCCAGGCAAGGGGGGAGGGGTCCTAAGGCGGAGCTGATTTAAAATGTAAATTATTTGCACACTTTGAGCCGGCACATATATCTTGGTATTGATCGAAGTTCTTTGGAAGCTATTTACGTTTTCAGCACACCTATAAGACTGAGATTTATATTGCATTTGGTGTTTAACTAGCCTCTTAATGCATCTTGTTGAGTCATAGTATTGGTGGACATATTGTAAATTTTAGTGTTGGTGCTGAATTGATTTGCTTAGTGGAGTTGAATTTAGGCTATTAAAATAAATAAATAAAACAAATAAGATGGACCTCCAGTACCTCATATAATATTAAAATCAACCAAAGGCAGAGAGCCACAGCCTCCAGAGTCAGGATTCAGTATGTTTCGTGGATCCGACAGAGTGCAAAGGATTTCTCTCAGGATGGCCTCTCGCAGTAAACACTAACAGCGTGGAATTAAGGGCGAGACCACAGCGTGATCTGTGTACATGCTGATTTGAAACTGAGGAAACTTGAATTCATACCCTGACTTTATCCAGACACCCATTGCTGGATCTTCCTGTTCTTGGTTTCCAAAGGAGTGGCCCAGCCAAGTTCTTAGAGTTCTAGCTTCCTTCTAGGCATCTAGACAATTGCAGCTGGGTTCTAAGATGTGTCCAGCCCTTGAGGTGGAACAAGATGGGAGCAGCTCTCAGCATCCAGGGCTGGTACTTGGTGACATCTCTTTATTTTGCAACCCCTCAGAATCATGAATGGGCCTCAGTATTTTTTCATATTCTAGTGACTCTAATGTCAACACAGCGCAAATATTTTCCAAAAGATTCACTCCATATAAGAGCTTTGTCTTCTAGAGCTCAGCGGGTGGGGGAGTTCTTTTTTTGTTTGTTTCTTTGAAACTCATTCCATCAGACTGTTTTATTATTAGTATTGTTTTTTATTTAAAAAACAAATTTAGAGGGGAAAGTTCTGAAATCAACAGGCAATTTACAATTGTGGTTGTCCTGGTTCTCTGAAATGGTAGTTTCATTTCCTCTTCAATCAGTGCAAGGGTGCTGGTTAATTGGGCGGGATTTTTACTGAGACTCAACGCATACTGGGGACCAGGCATGATCAAGAGTAGGTTACCATCAAGAGTCTTCTCTGAAGGAGGAGTGGGTTTCCAGAGGCTGGATGTGACTCCAGGAACAGCTCTGTGGGGATGGGAGCACCAGGAGCCCTCCCCTTCTCCTGAGCTGGGACAGGCCGGGTCTTTCTCACTCACAGTCAGCCTGGGTCTCTTGATTAGCCCTTTTATGATTTCCCACAGATGGAACAGTTCTCTCATTTTAAAATATGAACTACTGTCTCTAACAACACTTGGCCCTGACATGAGATATATAATTGGTTTATCCACGCGTTCAATGTCCCTCACTCTAACCTTGACATACAAGCTCATGGATCCCATCAGAGAAGTTTTGTCTTCTTGAACGTGTTGAAACCACAGGAAAGCAAAGGAAAAAAAGGAAAGAATATAAATAGATGTTTGTATTTGTGTACTTCCTTCCCAATCCTTTTTTTTTTTTCAATAGAAAATATTTGTGGGGCATCCTTTCAACAAAGTAACTAGGTCTTTGGCAAATAGACATGTTCAGCATTCAAGATAAAATATTCAGCAGGCCCTGGAGATCTCCTCTAGCTGAAAAGTAGAATGTTGGGGTCCATTAGGTGAGGTGAGGGGCTTCCCCAATGGCTCAGCAGTTAGAGAATCCGCCTGCAATGCAGGAGACCCAGGAGACTCAGCTTCGATCCCTGGGTCAGGAAGGTCCTCTGGAGGAGGAAAATGCAACACACTCCAGTACTCTTCCCTGAAAAACTCCCATGGACAGAGGAGCCTGGTGGACTACAGTTCTTGGGATTACAAAGCATCGGGCACGACTGAGAGACTGCGCGTGAGCACAAGGTGAGGTAAAGAGAAGCTGTTTGGGAAGACATACAAATGCTGGGTTAAGGAGTGGGAGTAATATTCTATAGGACGCTGCCTTACCCTGCAGTTTCTGAGCAAGAGAATGTGTTGTTCAATTTGTATATTAGAAAGCTTTTGCTGATAAGATCTTTGGGGAGATTGGACACAGATGAGCTTTGAGACACAGGAACTAATCAAGGGACAGTTACTCTAGCTGCTGTGAGGAGGGCCCCAGATCATGAGCAAACTGTAGTGCTATTCACAGCTGAGATGACCGAAGGGGTGGTGTCCCGAAATTCATAATCACTCTGTTACTACACTCGCCCACAACACAACACACATCCCTACCTCACATCATATTTCCATACCAGAGTGACTGTTCTCATTCACTTCTGAAATACCATTTCAAAAACCACAGAAGTCACAGGACGCTTCTATTTCTCTTCGAATATGATCTCTTCAACATCCCAGACCCACGTGAGGAACTAGAGAAGGAATCAATATTGCTGACTGCACAGTTTTTCAGTCTTCCTCATTGAGGTTCAGCATGCATCCTCCATTCTCCTCCGACTGTCAACAGTGCAAGGGAGAAGTTATCACAAGCCTCCTCTACGAACCTCTGTCCCTCCTCAAAGCAGTGATAACTATTTCAATAAAAAGTCTGTGCAAAAGATCGCCTTGTGGTTAAAAAAAAAAAAATTGGAACAGGTTCTGGTTTATTTACTGTAACCAGGACAGAGAGAAATTGGATCTGGGATAATTAAAGCCAAATTCATCAACACTTTCAGTTCAGTTCAGTTCAGTCGCTCAGTCGTGTCCGACTCTTTGCGACCCCATGAATCACAGCACGCCAGGCCTCCCTGTCCATCACCAACTCCCGGAGTTCACTCAAACTCATGTCCATCGAGTCGGTGATGCCATCCAGCCATCTCATTCTCTGTCATCCCCTTCTCCTCCTGCCCCCAGTCCCTCCCAGCATCAGAGTCTTTTCCAGTGAGTCAACTCTTCGCATGAGGTGGCCAAAGTATTGGAGTTTCAGCTTTAGCATCAGTCCTTCCAATGAACACTGAGGACTGATCTCCTTTAGGATGGACTGGTTGGACCTCCTTGCAATCCAAGGGACTCTCAAGAGTCTTCTCCAGCACCACAGTTCAAAAGCATCAATTCTTCGGTGCTCAGCTTTCTTCACAGTCCAACTCTCACATCCATACATGACCACCGGAAAAACCATAGCCTTGACTAGATCAACACTTTGGGGAACAGCAATTTTGGAAAGGAGACTTCCAAAAAGAGATGATGGCTGGATGATGGCCTGACTAAATTTTGAGAAAGGGGAAACATTTCCTCAGGTATCACACTGATACTGAAGTACACAGCCCGTGGAGTGATCAAATCCAAACACCAGTTACCCCGAGTCTCGCCTGTTATAATGCCATCACCTGGATTCAGGGGACTGAGGGATCAGCTGGGTTAGTAGAATAGTCTGTTCTCTTGGAGGTTTCTGTGCATCCCTCATAGATGGATGTAGGGAGAGGAAATGATTTGGGGAAAGCATTCTGCATATTTTTTGTGTGTCTGTTGCTTTCCTACTTTTTAAAACTAAGATTAGGTTCTAGATGATATGTCAGTTCCAATCTTGTCAAAAGGGTGTGATGAGAAAACAACCATTCTGAGTGGCTGCCTAGGAATTTTGCAGGATAACAACTCTGCTTGCACCCAGAGTCCGGCCATTTAGTAAGGACCTGAGTTTAGGATTTCCCCTACAATTCCCACTTTGCTTTCCCCAGGACACCTTTAAAAATAACTACTTAGAGTTGAGCCCACTAAAAATTAGTGGCCACTGTGCTAGGTGCTTGCTACCCTCCTGCCTATTTCCTCTCACTTTCGACCTGGCATAGAGGACTGCCCTTCTTCCTGCTCATTGCACGCTTGCTCTGGGATCTGCACGTAATAAATCTTGTGAGTTTCCTTCCTTTGTGTGAATGTAATGACACTGTGTCACCCATCAAAATGGCCCTGGGATTCCCCTTCCCCAAAATGGGAGTTCTGATGCTGAGGGAGCCCCTCAGGGGCAACTAATACTTTCTCATTGATTAGGTCATCATTTGAATATTATTAACTTCATAGAGAAGTTTTAGGTTTTCCAACATAGAGGGATTAAAAGAGATTTGTTTCCAGCCTACTCTCCATACACATTTTCTGCCAGTGTCTCTGATCCTTTCAGCACTTCTCTAGGTACTCAAAAATACCAGCAATTTTTGAGACAAACCAAGGCTTTCCAGCTGCCCTTTGTACATACGCGCTCATCTCTCAGTTCTTTCCCGCATCACACAGAGAACTCCTGTGCCTCCTTCAGATTACTCCAAGCATTTTCTTCCCTGTGACTCTCCCAGGAAGAGTTATATTCTTCACCCTCTCCCACTTTAGTGTTCATTCATTCATTAATTCATGCAGCCAACAAACATTTCATTCATTCATTAATTCTTGCAGTCAACAAACATTTATCAAAATGTTTCATTGAGACATAGATCTAGGTGCTGGAATTACAGCCATGAACAAAATAACATCTCTGCTCTAGCAGAAATTACATTATAGAAAGGGAAAGAATAACACAATAGTTCAAACTAGGCAGAAAATGAAGACTAAGGGGGATAGAACATAAGGGAGTGGATGTTACTTTATACCGGGTGGTCAGGGAGCTGTCTATGACAAAATGATATTGGAGCAGAAATGAAGAAAGTTACGAAACAAGATTTTTCAGGAACATCTTATGGAAAAATCCAAATGAAATTTTTGGCTGAATTAATATAGATAAAATATATGTATATAGGAAGTATCACCTTTCTATAATTTCTCATTTACCTTTGCCACAGCAAAGGTTTCCTTATGGAAATCAAGGACAATGATGTACTCAAATCTTTCATAGGGTCACACAGAGGCTGACACAACTGAAGTGACCTAGCACAGTCTGTTTGTACAAATATCCAGCCCCAAATGTCAAAGCAGTAGTATTGATCTACTCAAGAAATGCTTGTTAAGAGTTAGAATGAGTAATCTCATAAATTCTCTGAATAATCATGTAACAAAACTATACCATGACAGCTTAATATATGAGGAAACTGAGACGCAGAGAGGTTAAAAATATTCACACTTGCATAGCCAAGAAATAAGCAGGGTGGTTTAGATTCTGACCCATGTCTGTAGGACCCAGAAAGAAAATATTTCCACAATAGTCTTACTGATGGAGTCAGAGGAGATCCTCCTACAAGCCTGGGGTCAGGGGGTATCAGCAGGCATCCACGCACTGACCCGACTCTGCCCAGGTGCATGCCTACCTTGCTGGCTGTCTTCCATCATGCCCTTGGGAGTCCTAAATGCTACATCTACGACATTCGGTGTGCCATGCAGCCCATCAGAGGGTGTTGCATGAGCAGAGCTTGGAGAGAATAGAGCTTGCACTGGGTCCATCTTCACGGATGACTGATGAAAAGGAGAAGGAAACACCATGAAATCCTGGTGAGGAACGGAGCAGGATGCAGGGTGTAAAGCACAGAGGAAGGGTCTTAGGGAAGGAGGGTGGAGAAAGTCTCTACGTGCCTGTCTCCAGCTAACAGGGCTTTCCCTGGGGCCCAGCTCGGGAGGGAGAGGGGAAGAACAAAGACACCACTTCTGGGTGGGGCTGGTGACAGAGAACCAGAGTTTTCTGGGAGCAGGGGCGGTTGGGCAGTGCCTGTTGTGTCTACAGTAGGCAGGTGTGGGCACCAGCAACCACACTCTAGGGGGAGGCCCCAGGGCCCAGGCTCTGGTGGATTTACCCTGGGCCTGGATGTTTGCCTTGGCAGTCCTGAAGCGTTAGCCTTGGCCTTGACATGATTCCCTAGTGGCCAGAGAGCCAGGCCAGCACACCTGAAAGTCATTAGCTTGGGGTCCCATTTTGTTCTCACATTTCCAAGCAGTGACCTGCAGCCATGTGTGACGGGGCAGGCACTTTATCAACTGGCTTTCCCAGCCCACCCCACCCATTGACCTTCCTGTCTCCATCAGTCTCCACCCAAGAACTGCTAATCCCCCAAACCCAGAGCTAACAAGGACCTTTTCTTTTCTCTTTCAAAAATATTTATAAGATTTGACTATTATTTTTACAACCCATTTAAGTAAGTCTTCATCATTTTCCCATTAATAAGAACTCTGAGGCTCAGAGTGGTTAAGTGATTTGCCCAGAATCACACAGCTAATAAGGTACAGAATCTAGGCTGTAGCAGAGACCTTTCTGATATCAATAGACTATTGAAGTGTGGGCTTCACACAACCGTCCCCGCCAAGCACTCTGGTCAGTTCGCCGTGCTTCTTCCCAGCTACAACATGTGAACTTACCTTTTCTCTTATTGTTGACTAAAGGCTTGATTTGTCTAAACAGTAGTTACCTAAAACCATTCCTCTTTTTGTTGTATTTACAGCTACATGGGTATCTTAATTTTGCATTCTTTTAAAGATATTTCCTCTAGAAACATATTTTTCTAGCTTATCTTTATATTTCTCTAAAGCAATGCTTCTCAGTCAGGAACATTTTGTTAGGGCATATTTGGCAATACTTGGAGACATTTTTGGTTCTCACAAATGGGCCCAGAGGGTAGCTCCCAGTGTCTCATAAGTAGAAGTTAGAGATACTGTTAAACATTCTATAATGCACAAAACAGCCCTCCACAAACATATATATATATGTATATATATATATACATATATGTATATATATATATATATATATATATATGCTTCCCAGGTGGCTCTAATGGTAAAGAACTTGTCTCCTGGCAATACAGGAGACATGAAAGATGCAGGTTTCATCTGATCCCTGAGTCAGGAAGATCCCCTGGAGGAGGTCATGGCAACCCACCTCAGTGTTCTTGCCTAGAGAATCCTATGGACAGAGGAGCCTGGTTGGCTACAGTCCATAGGGTCACACAGAGTCTGACACAACTGAAGTAACCTGGCACAGTATGTATATACATGTGTATATATGTATATATATATTTACATACACATATCCAGCCCCAAATGTCAAAGCACCAAGCTGAGAAAATGGTCTGAAGCCACCAATAAGTGCACATGAAGATGCTTTCTTCAGACTGAGCAGTTCTAGAAATAAATACTTTCTTTGACATTACGGCACTAGAAGTCATTTATGGAGTACATTACAGCCTGCTTGCACCCGACCACCAGAGCTTTTCATGTACATCAGCTTGAAACTGACCATGATGGAAATGTTTACACCAAGGAAATTGGCAGATGCTACAGTAAGATTTTTTTTTCCAGGAGCATTTAACTTATCAGTGTATTATTACGAACCTTTTATGTGAGAGGATCTTACATTATCGTATTTAATCTTCACCATACTCTGAAATAACTAGTTTCATTATCCCAATTTAACATTAGTAAACTGAGGCAGAGGAAGCTAAAACAACTTGTCATGTGCAATATCATTAGTAAGTGATGGGGACAGGAGTTGAAACCCAGGTGGTCCCACTCCAGAGCGTGCATGTTAAAGCCTATTCTGCCAGGTCAAACATTAATCACAAACAACTGTATTGCACTGTGTGTTCCTGCGTTGGTCCATTTCAGATGGGAAAGTGGATATCTACATTAAACAAATCAGGTTTACAAATTTGGTAACTTGATAAATGATAGAATTTGAAGTATTTCCCTTTAGGTGAATGTATAAATTCTAAAGTAATGAAGATTAAACAAACTCACTAAAGATTTTTAGAATCTTAAAAATAGCTTTTCTTTAAATTTGGCTTAAATGTCAGCTTTCAGTGAGATCTTCCCTAATCAATATTTTAAAACTGTAACCCCCATTACTACCCCCAGAGGCCCACTCTGCCCCAGCTTCTTTCTCTCTTTTCTCCATAGCACAAATTCCTTAAGACTATGTCTGTTTCTTCTTTCTTTTTTTTTCACTTCAACAACTCTAACACCTCAAACAGCATGTGGCACATAATACATTCTCACAAAAAGATTTGTTGGGTGAATAAATAAATGACAAATACAAAGGCTTTTCCAAGAATAGAAGATAATCCCATCACTCATGAAAAGTTCTATGCTTGATACATATTTATGAGAAAGGCAAAGTAAGGTGGAATATGCCCTTAGCAAATTTATTAAGCATCTTTTTTAGTCGTCAAAAATGGAAAAGACAAGTTGGACACCTAAAACAATTGAGTTTGTTTAGTTGAATTGATGCAGCTCTTCTGAAATAGATGGAGTTTCTCCCTCAGTTCATTCTCGAGCACTAGGTATTTGCCTCCAAGATCTTTGAGGGTGGACTTGGGGCCCTTAGAACAGACACCCATATATACTACATAAAAGTGCACAAAATGGAATCTACCAGTGCTAAGGCTTCCAGAGGTCATGTTTACTGAAGAAGGCCTCCTCCTCATCATAGGCTCCATGAGTGACACACACAAATAGAGTTCAAAATGTCCTCTTAGATAGCAGCATGATCTTGGATAATGCTTCAACCTGCCTGATGTTAGTGGAAAAGGAAATGGCAACCCACTCTAGCATTCTTGCCTAGAGAATCCTGTGAACAGAGGAGCCTGGTGGGCTGCTGACCATAGGGTCGCATAGAGTCGGACATGACTGAAGCGACTTAGCATGCTTGCATGCATTGGAGAAGAAAATGGCAACCCACTCCAGTGTTCTTGCCTGGAGAATCCCAGGGACAGAGGAGCCTGGTGGGCTGCCGTCTATGGGGTCGCACAGAGTTGGACATGACTGAAGCTACTTAGCAGCAGCAGCAGCAACCTGATGCTAGATTATTGTAGAGAAGTATATAACAACAAAAAATACAGGTCAGCCTTTTAAATTTGAACTTCAAACTAAATGTTTTACACACACACACACACACACACATATATATCAAGTCGCTAAGTTATGTTTGACTGTGATCGCATGGACTGCAGTACACCAGACTTCCCTGTCCCCTATCTATATGTATGAAAGTGAAAGTGTCAGTCCCTCAGTCATATCTGACTCTTTGTAACCCTGTGGACTGTCAGGCTCCTCTGTCCATGGCATTCTCCAGGTAATAATATTGGAGTGGGTTGCCATTCCCTTCTCTAGGGTATCTTCCTGACCCAGGAATTAAACCCAGGTCACCTGCATTGCAGGCAGATTCTTTCCCATCTGAGCCACGAGGAAGCCTATCTGTACATATATAGATACAGATACATACACTTTATATATAAAGTATTTGTTGCTCATTTTTTCTTCTGAAATTCAAGCCTAGCTGGATAGTCTATACTTTACCTGACAACCATTACAGGGAGCTTAGGCAAGACTCGAGCGTTTCCTGGTTACTGTCAGGGACTCTGCCGCACAGAGCGCTGAGGAGGCAGGAATAGAAACCAGGGACAGGAAACAGTCCCAGGATACGATCAGTCAACAACCACGGGCACGGCAGTCTCTCCCTTCTGCTCCAGCACATCATGATGTTTGAGAATCAGGCAGCCCCATTCCCAGCAGTCACCGAAAACTCCTGGTTTTTTCCTTTGTTTTGTTTCCGCATCCACCTGCATCCAGCGATTTCCCTCTAGTCGGTTCTGCTGTGGTAGCAGTGAGAGCTGTTCTGAAGCCTGGCTGACTCACAGATGCAAGGGACCTCCTTAAAGAAAGATCCTCCAGGTTTCACCTAACAAGTTGGTTAGGGGTTGAATCTGGGAGTCTGTTTTCTTCTTCTTCTTTTTTTAATCTCTTTGAGAGATTCTGATAATAGCCATTTTGGGATACAACCTGTTTTGAGCCTGTGTTTGAATATCTCAGGTCTCCCAGACACTCTACACAGTTTCACAGAGGCAATGATAAAGGTTGGAATGAAAGATGGTCCATCCATGGGATGGAGTGATAAGGGGGAATAGAGCTAAGATGTTGTGGAAGGAAGGCTCAAAAGCCTAATAAAGGGTTCATACAGTGCTGGGGAAATAATGAGTGGAAGGTCTAAGATGAAATAGGTTGGCTTCCACCATGAGGAATCTGGGTCACAAATTTAAACTCCATAGGAAAAAAGCAGATAAAGGAGGTAATGCCCTCGGCCTGTTGGCAGTACAAAATCAAATTATTTGAAAAATCAATTCATCTCTCTGAATGTCTTTATATGTAAAATGAAGATTCTTTTTTTTTCCCCATCCATTTATTGGAGTGAGTATTCATGAACCAATCATCTACAGTATTAGAAGAGCAGCATGAATACAATAGGTAAGATGCCTGCCTTCACAAAGCATATAGGCTATCAGAGGAGACACACGGTAAACCAGGAGAAGGGAACAAACAGGAATGATTATAACTACTTACAGTTAGTGATTGCTAGTTAACGCTATAAATGGAACAAACAGTTACAGGAAAGGATGCTTTCAATAAATTAAACACACACACACCACACACACACACACCACACACACACACACCACACACACACACACCACACATACACACCACACACACACCAAACACACACACCACACACACATACACACCACACACACATACACACACACATCAAACACACAACACACACACACAACACACAACACACACACAACACACACACACCTCACACATACACATCACACACACACACCACACTCACACACCACACAAACACACCACACACACACACAACACACACACACCACACACACCACACACACCACACACACCTCACACACACACACACATACCATACACACACCACACACACCACACACACACACCACACACACACACCACACACACACCACACACACACCACACCCACCTTACACACACACACCACACACACACATACCACATACACACCACACACACACCACACACACCCCACACACACACCACACACACCCCACACACACCCCACACACACACCCCACACACACACCCCACACACACACCACACACACACATACCACATACACACCACACTCACACACCACACACACACACCACACACACACACATACCATATACACACCACACACACACCACACACCACACACACACATACACACCACACACACATACACACCACATACACCAAACACACACCACACACAACACACACAACACACACACACACCTCACACATACACACCACACTCACACACCACACACACACACCACACGCACACACCACACAACACACACACCACACACCACACACACACACACCACACACACACACCACACACACACCACATACACACCACACACACACACACCACACAAACACACACATACCACATACACACCACACTCACACACCACACACACACCACACACTCAAACACCACACACACACACCACACACACCACACACACACACACACCACACACACACCACACTCACACACATACCACATACACAACACACACACACACACACCACACAAACACACACATACCACATACACACCACACACACACACCACACACACCACACACACACACATACACACACCACACACACACCACACACACACACACACACCACATACACACACCCACACCACACGTCACACACACACACACCACACACATACAACACACACCACACACACACCACACACACCACACACACACATACACACACACACACCACATACACACCACACTCACACACCACACACACCACACACACACACACCACACACACACGACACACACATACCACACTCACAAACATACCACATACACACCACACACACACCACACAAACACACACATACCACATACACACCACACACACACACCACACACACCACACACACACTACACACACACACACACCACACACACACATACCACATACACACCACACACACACCACAGAAACACACACATACCACATACACACCACACACACACCACAGAAACACACACACACACCACACACACACACATACCACATACACACCACACACACACCACAGAAACACACACATACCACATACACACCACACACACACCACACAAACACACACACACACCACACATCACACACACACACACACCACACGCACACATCACACACCACACACACACACCACACACACCTCACACACACATACACACACCACACACACACACATACCACATACACACCACACACACAACATACACATACACACCACACACATAAACCACACACCACACACCCTCCACACATCACACACACCACACACACACCACACACCACACACACACACCACACACACACACCACACACACACACCACACACCACACACACACACCACACACACACACCACACACAACTCACATACACACCCCACACACACACACACCACACATCACACACACACACACACCACACATCACACACACACACACACCACACGCACACATCACACACCACACACACACACCACACACACCTCACACACACATACACACACCACACACACACACATACCACATACACACCACACACAAACCATACACATACACACCACACACATACACCACACACCACACACCCTCCACACATCACACACACCACACACACACCACACACCACACACACACACCACACACACACACCACACACAACTCACATACACACCCCCCACACACACATACACACACCACACACACACCACACACACATACCATACACACACACACACCACACACATACACCACACACCACACACACCACACACACACCCCCACACACACACACACACACATAGAGGTGTGCGTGTAAAGGACGAGAAAAATATAAGTGTATCAGTCAATGTGCAGCCAGGAAAGAAAATCACAGGCCAGGTATTTCAACAGAGAGAATTTAATGCAGGGGACTAGCTTTAAACATATAAGAAGAGTTAAAGCAGCAAAGAAAAGATGAGAGAAATCCAGAGATTAGCAATTGTAGAAAGCCACTGCCTCATCTAAGACTAGAGGGCCAAAGGAAGGCGGTCCAGGAGACTTGTGGAAGGTGAAACTGTGGCAGGCTTGCTGTGACCATGAAAAGACAGACTGTCCAGGGGGAGCTGGTGCTGCAATGGAAGCATAATTGCTGCCACAGATGCAGCCCCAGCTGGAGAGAGGGAGAACTTTACCTTACCTACCTTAGTCCTATCCTTTTAGCTCCTGCCAAGTCCTTCCTTTGACAGTGCCTAGCTAGAAGCTAGCTGTCAAGAGAGCCTGGAAATGTAGTTTCCTGTACTATAGAGCAGGTGGAGAGAAGGGTAGGAAATGCCTCTGACTGCAAAACAGACAAATGGCCCGCATGAGTGGTAGGTTATGGACTGTAGGGATGAAATAGTGATGGCGCCACTATCATCGAATTGCTACCATGGAAGACAGGATGGTATGTGTGAAATCCTTGGCACAGTGCCTGGTGGATGATACATGCTCAAATTCCTATCAATCTGATGACCTATTTTCTAGTGTTATTTTTAATATTTATGTTCATCTATTTATTTGGCTGCATTGGATCTTAGGTGCAGTACATGGGATCTTCATCTTCATTGCAGTATGCACGATCTTTAGTTACAACATGCAAACTTTTAGTTGCATTATGTGGGATCTAGTTCCCTGACCAGGGAACCCAGGTTCCCTGCATAAGGAGCATGGAGTCTTAGCCACTAGACCACCAGGGAAGTTCTCAATGACCTATTACTGACTCCAGGAAGTTCTGACAACCAAATTCATGCATGGGGATGGGACATCGGGCAAAGAAAGCTGTCAGACTGGAGAAAGATGTTCATGAGAGCAAGGCAAGGACCCAGAGAGAACTGCGGTACCAGAAGAACAGGATAGGGACTATGAAATAGCCTTAGCAGGTGCCTGGTTTCTTCACAGGTCCTACAGGGAAGACTGTGTCTGACATTGGAGCTGAGACCTGGCTCTCTGAGCAAAGCATGAGTCATGTTCAGCCAATGGGCCTAGGTGACGTGATTGTACACCCACCTGAGTGGATTAAGTTGCACGTGGGAGGGAGTAAGGGAAACTCTGTCTTTGGAAAGGTAGTTGTCTTTATCCCCTTTCCCCTACTTATGGCTGGTAACAGGGCAGAGAGAATGTTATTTAGGAACCCCTGGGTGTGACTGGGTGAGCATAGTGAGAATATCACGTAGAAAAGCGCTTCCTCACATGAGGACTCAGACGATGACGTTTCCTACAGACCAGTGCAGCTAGCTATATCGCTGGATGATGTACCTGGTCTGTCATCCAGGGTGCAGGCACACTGCAAAGGAGGCTAGAAGTAGGAAGATCTTTATGGATCAATAATTCCCCTTTATGGGAAGATTATGCTGGAAGAAGGTGAACTTAGAAGTTAGACAAACCTAGACTTGCACTTCTTAGTAACGTGGTATTGGGAAAAGTTGCTTCTTGTTTCTTACCCACAAGCTGGAGATAATGTATACCTCATACACAGAGTCAAAAATATAGAGTGATAAAGTATATAAAAGAAATTATATATAAAACAATCCATTCATTTATTAACTCACTGAGCATTGATTATCCCACTACATTAAAAGAACACGGTGAAGAAAATGAACACGGTATGCTTTATGGACATCGCAGGAGAGATATACATGAAACACTGTGCTTAAAAATAATTTCACTATTATGATCAAGAAGCAGCTAAAGGAGAGTGACTATCAAGCTAAAGTCTGAAGCATCAGGGAAAATGCGGGTCCTGTATAACTTTGGTGTTTCTTTCACTATTTCATCTTTTCCTCCTGTAGCAAGTAGTATCAGTGTCTACCCACATGTCTTGGGCTATAGCCTTTCAGTGTGCTCAGAATACACACCAGTGTCTGCATCTCTTTGCTTGCAGCTTTTTCCCAAAGCAGCTGAAGGCTGCCGTGCCCTCCTTCAGGCAGACAGGAAGTGCTAGAAATAACACCCCTGGGAGCCATCTCCTCCCCGCCCCTCCACCCCAACCCCCCGGCACACGAAGGAATTCTGAAGCATTCATTGTCTGCCAGCGTGTCCTTAGGGGAATTAAGTTCCAGGTGCCCACCGTGTGGTTTGTTAGCACACCTTTTTTGGCTGCTGTCCCTTTTTCTCACTTCCAGGTTCCCCTACAGGTGTTTTCTGCACCTCCTAAATACACTACTTGCACCAAATTCCTTGACTCTGGTCATTCTTATGAGGACCTAAACCAAGACAAGGGCTTCCCTTTTTGGCTCAGTGGTAAAGAATCCGCCTGCCATTGCAGGAGACGCAGGTTCGATCCCTGGGTCGGGGATTCCTCAGAGAAGGAAATGGCAACCCACTCCAGTATTCTAGCCTGGCAAATCCCATGGACAGAGGAGCCTGACAGGTTACAGTTATAGGGCCACAAAAGAGTTGGACACAACTTGGAACTAAACAACAATAGCAACAAAAAAAACCCCGAGAAGTCTTCACTCACACTCATCTGAGTCCCTAAGCTTTGCTACCCTCCCACATTGGGCACAAAAGGCATCCATAAAAGCATACACAGACTTGTTGGAATAGATCGATCTTATCATATAGGATCTAAACCAGGACATGACGGAGCATGAAGGGGGTGCCATTAAAAGAACATCAAGAAAATACTGTGCTGGACAAACTGGTTCATGGTCATCCAGTCTCTGTGATGCTTTGAACTTTCCAGTAAGATGTCCAGGCCAGCATCCTGGTGGCTGAGCACTCCTCAAGGAGAAGGCATCACAGCTACTTAGCTGACCTGTCAGAACCTCGGGGCCTCACAATCCTCAAGCTGGCAAAACAGAGGCACCCTGGACACCAGGAAGCACATTCGTACCTAGCACACTTGCACAAACTCACAGCTTTTAAGGGAAAAAATAACACAGGTTTGTCAATGGCTGTCACTCCTTCGGGTGGCTGCAGCTTTTTAAGAGCCAAAGGGTCCCCAGTGAATGTGGATCACAGCAGTACACACGAAATGACTGACTGGGAGAGCTTTGGAGGGGATGAAGGCTTGCTGCTGGAGTCCTGCTCAGCTGGTACGTTTCCTGTGCAGGGCGCAGCTCTGGGTGCCTGGGGCGCAGGGAGGAGGGGTTCTCAATGAAGGAAGTTTCTATGCAAACCCTGCAAGCCCTCACCGATCAGGTTACAGCTTCGCTTTGCTAATTCCCTTTGCATTTTTCTTTCCTCCCAAACATTTCAACTCAGATAGCTATATAAGTTCAAATGTTCTTTTATAGAGGGAAATAAACAGCTTTTATAGCCTGAAAACAGCAAGCTTAGGGATCAACTGCTCACCACTGAAGCAGGCATGTTTAAGCTGAAGAAAGAGATGGCATTCTTTCCTTATTGTGAGCTATATTTTTCCCCAAAAAACTAATAGGCAGTAGAGTATAAATTTGCTGCCTTCTAAGTTGCCAGGGAAAGAAGTGAATGCACTGAACTCTGGGCATTTTGCTACAAGGCTGCCCCCGTCTGGTTCCCACCACAATGTGATTTCTGGAGAAATCCAATCGCTGTAAGAAAGAGTAGTTCAGAGTTGGGGCAAGTCAAGGTCAGGGTCCTGGCTGCTGCTCACTCTTTTTCCACCTTCTAGTTACCAGTTCTGGCTTCTCAACATGTCCTACACTTGTTTCTAAGAGCCAAAATATATAACTGAGATTAGAGAGAATTTGGACAACCCGCAGGTCCAAACTGTGATGGACGGGTGAGGTTGAAAGGCAGAGGAGCGTGGGAACACCAGAAACAAAAGGGACCCACACTCTCTGTGCTGGCACCGGCCATTCCATTCCAGGAGTAACTGTAGAGTCTGTCCATGACTCTCCCTTAGCCTCTGGTGGTTTGCTGGCCATGTTTGGCATCCCTCGACTTTTAGAAGTATCACCTCAATCCCTGGTTCATCTTCACATGGTTTTCTCCCCATATATATGTCCCTGTGTCCAAATTTCCCCCTTTATATAAGGACTTCAGCCACACTGCCACACTGGATTAGGGCCCATCCTAATGACCTCATTTTA
This sequence comes from Moschus berezovskii, assembly GCF_049115385.1. NCBI lineage: Eukaryota > Metazoa > Chordata > Mammalia > Artiodactyla > Moschidae > Moschus > Moschus berezovskii. The sequence goes on from NC_142474.1 coordinate 15,000,148, forward strand.
ACTTAACTCATTGTATCTGCAATGATCCTGTTTCCTAGGTCACTTTGTGAGGGACAGCACTGGGGTTTGGGATGTCAGCATATGAATTGAGGGGGGTCCCCATTCAATGCACTTAACAAGGCCCATTCTGTGAGTCAATGCAACAGAGTTGAGAGCTCTCCCCACCTCCCTGGGCACACATTTTATTTTTTATAAAGCATATTCATTATATAGCAACGGTATCAATGAACTTCAACTGTCTGTTCAACGATCTTCTTCACTGGTCTGTAAGTTACACAAGACCGTGGCCCTTTAGTGCAAGGATGTTCAGGGAATGTTTCTGGGAGAAACAAGAGGGAAAGCATGAAGAGCAAAGTCATAAAAGCACTGACAACCATCTCCTTTCATAAAAGGAGGGCTCTCAAGGGACAGTTCTTCTGGGACCCCTTCTCCAGTGCCTTAAAACCATGATTCATCCACCCACTTTTCCTGCTCTTTTTTTTTCTTTATTTTAAATTTCCAACTCTCCTTACTCCCCACTGCCACAAGACTGCATCCCCAGTCTGTGCTGAGTCTCAACAGCTACTGTCAAGGGGATGAAGGAAGTACAGAAAATTGGGAGTTTATCAAAGCGTTCCTAATACAATTTATAGGCTGTCAGCAGTTGTTTACGCCTTCATATTAATTCGGGATTTATATTTATTTTATTCGGATGATATCATGTGATGCCTAATTGCTTTGGAGAGCTTGGAATTGCTTTTGTAGAACTATGGGGCTTGAGTCATGAATCCTAATGCCTTGCTGCCAACAGGTTTTTGTCATGCTCCAGAGGATGTTTCCTGTCTCTTCTCATTCAGAAGAGAGTGTTCACACCCTAGTGAGTTAATAAAAGTGGAGAGAGTGTGTGATCTTGATCTTGCAGCAGGCTTTCGCAGAAGCTCTTAGTTGGGGCTGCATATGCCAGACACATTTGAAGTACTTGCCAGATCCATAGCCCTTAGCTTGGAAATGCTTCTCCCAGCCCATCTTTTAAGAGAGACCATTTTTAAGAAAGATCAAGATAGTGTCACCTACAAATTGGCACTTGCCATCTACCTCGACAAGGACGGAGGAGCCTGGAGGGCTGCAGTCCTTCGGGTCACAAAGAGTTGAGCACGACCGAGCAACTGGGAATGTCGCCCGTATACGCACCCTGGTCTGTCTGCCAGGCACACCTTGTCTCCGTACGTGTGTTCACACTGCTTCTCCAGTGTTAACGCCCCTCCTTCCCTCTCTTCCTTAAACTCCCTGCGCATACTCACCCTCCAAGGCCCTGTTTGCCCGTCACCTCTTTTCTGTTTAACTTCCCCTGATATGCTGGTGGGGCTTCCCAGGTAGCACGAGAGGTAAAGAACCCTCTTGCCACTGCAGGACACTGTAAGAGACATGGGTTCAGTTCCTGAGTAGGGAAGATCTCCTGGAGGAGGGCATGGCAACCCACTCCAGTAGTCTTGCCTAGAGAATGCCATGGACCGAGGAGCCTGGGGGAACACAGTCCATGGGGTTGCACAGAGTCGGACATGACTGAAGCGACTTAGCATGCACTCAGGATCTGCTGATACCTAGGGAAAGTATCTTGTATCCCTCCCAATGTTTCATGTATTTCCAGCCTAGCTCTCTTGTCAGATTTATTCCATTCTGTGGTTGGACCAAGAAACAAAAACCATGCTAAGCTGTGAAGACAGAAAATAAAAACAGAAGCTATGCTAAGTATTGAAGACAAGAAACTATGCTAAGTTTTGAAGACAGGGAAAGGTTATATAGGTGCTGAAAAAGTTCAGAAGCCAAGGAACATGACCTGAACCCTGGCTAAGGCGTGAATCCCTGGATTTCAATCTCAGCCTCTGGGTTAATCTTAGGACTTCCCTAGAATCACCAACCCCCGCTCAGAACAGCACAATCCACTGAATGCTGAAATGAGCAGTGCTCAGTAATCCCAAACAAGTGGTGGGAACATCTTGGACTGAGTGTTCTTTCCCCAGCCCTTCAAATTACTAAGTTCTTCTCATCTGTCACTTGGTGGTGAGTAATTCCGAGTGGTTCCCTGGAAAGACTGAATTGCAGCTTATGTGCTGTTGGACCCATGACGATGGATTTTCCCTTGCCTTCTCCACTCAGCCTCCAAGGAGGGAATGTGGATCAGGACATCTTCTTCTGGGAAACAGAGGAAGAAATGCTCTGGGAAGCGGTGTGTGTGTCCCTCATAAAGGAGAGTATCAACAGGCCCTGGGGATAGGTGACGTGGTTCTGTTGAAGTCTTGATGCAACTTTCCATTGGTCTCTTCTCATCCTTGAGAATTAATCCTACAAACTAACCTCTATTGCTGCTTATTGCTTACCAGGGCTTCCCTGGTGGCTAAGCAGTAAAGAATTTGCCTGTTGTGCAAGAGACACAGGTTTGATTCCTGCATCAGGAAGATCAGTGGAGAAGGAAATGGCAACCCACTCCAGTGTTCTTAACTGGGAAATCCCATGGACAGAGGGGACTGGTGGGCTACAGTTCATGGGTCAGAGAAGAGTTGGACATGACTGAGCAACTAAACAACAACTATGTACTAGGCACCATGCTAACTCCTTTGTACCCATCATTTCATTTCAAACTCATAATGTCTGGCAGAGGAGATATCATAGTCAATATTCCTATTTTACACATGGGCAAACTGAGGCTCAGAGAGGGAAAACAACTCACAGTAAAGAGTGGTGGCAGAATTCGAATCAAGGAGTATCTAAATCTAGGCTCCCAGGGTTATTCTTGACTCTCCAGTTCCAACATTTGCTCACATCTTAAAGAACAATATGAGTGAATAATTTCTAACACCTATCATACATTAGTCAGTCAACAACCACCTCCCTAAGGGCATGGAGCGATAGGCAAGGGCACCATTCACCCCAGTTTACACAGTTAATGCCAGGTGTCTCAGAACTCCAATGGGTTTGGCATTGATTCCATGCCCATCATTCTTAAAAATCTCAGGTTTGGGATTTACGTGGCAGTCCAGTGGTTAAGACTCCACATTTCCACTGCAGGAGGCATGGGTTCAATCCCTGGTCAGGAAACTAAGATTCCGCAGGTGGCATGGCCATAAAAGGTCTCAGGTTTAATGACACAGTATGTGATCACTCAATATAGAGGCAATGTTTGCTGTGATGCCTGAAACAGAACAACTTCTTGCAAAGTATTAATTTAATTGAAAGATACTCAATTCCCTGTGGAGCAGTATCATCCCCAAACCACAGTGGCACCGCACACACACATCTGCATATCTTAGAGGAGGCAAGTAAGGTTCTCACAACCAGAAATGACCCTAACCCCTAGTCCCCTGCCCCACTATCCCAACACATCCTCTTCCAGGAACAACAGTGGGGCTGTAGATTGAAGCAGCCATGGTTTAACCCTATGCCTCTGAACCAGAGGGCCCCCCACCCTTGACCCTGGGTGCCTGACACTGTGATGTGGTCTCCACTCCCTGGCTCTCCCACTTTACTTACATCCTCTCACAGTCTGTGCATGTGGTCTCTTCCCCCCGCCCCCCAGAATGTGGTCACTAACAACTCTCACTCTTATTGAATAGCCCCAGCACTGTGGGAACCACACAGCCAAGGAATGTCCGTATCTGCCAGGCCTGGGTCATGCTGGTGTCAGTGGCCTCAGCCCTCTCTGTGGTCACTGTTGGCGCAGGTTTAAAGGCATTCGTCAGTCCCAGCTACACCCCTGTCCTTGGGGGACCCCACCTTTGATCTTTCACAAGCAACTCTCCAAAACCACATCCCAGCTCTCGCAAGTTGTAAATGGCCGTGTCCATCCTCTGCAGAGGCCACTGGTCTTCTGGGCGTCTCTTTCTTTCATGGCACAGCTGAAGACTTTGTACGTGTTAGTCCAGACACCTGCACTCTTCCTTCTGTCCTCTGCCTGGCTGAGCCTTTCTCACACCTCTCAACTGACAAGCCATCCATCATGAGAGGCCTCCAAGATCACCTCTGCTGAAGTATCCTTAAATTGAAAGTGTTTGTCACTCAGTTGTGTCCGAACTCTCTGTGACCTCATGGACTGTAGCCTGCCAGGCTCCTCTGTCCATGGAATTCACCAGGCAAGAATATTGGAGTGGGTAGCCATTCCTTTCTCCAGGGGATCTACTCCACCCAGGGGTGGAACCTGGATCTCCTGCACTGCAGGAAGATTCTTTACCATCTGAGCCACCAGGGAAGTGCAAGTTAAATGACTGTATTTAGCTTCATTGTTTGGTTTCTCCACTGGAATATAAGTTCTACAAGGCCAGGTCCAGTACCTGAATTCCAGCACTATCTCCCCTGACTTCCCAACACTATCTCCCCAGGTTGGGGGCAAGCTGGCCCACTATTGTGAGAGGTGACTATGTGTCCTCTGTACCATGCTCTATCTCCCAGGCTTGTGGCTAAATATATATTACTCCAAAAAGCATCACTTGGGGTTTCACTTTTGCATCCAGTTGGGAAATGATTCAACTTAAAAAAAATTACTTTCCATCTAATAATTTCTTTTTATTTTATTTATTTGGCTGTGCTGGGTCTTAGTTGTGGCATGTGGGCTCTAGTTCCCCCATCAGACCTCAAACCCAGAGCCTGTGCATCAGGAGTGCAGAGTCTTAGCCACTGGACCACCAGGGAAGTCCCTGATGCCATCTTAAACTCCATGAATTCTCTCAAGTTGAGGATAACAGTTTATGCTTGTAAGTGGTTATTTAATTATCAGAATTCAAATTTTTCATTGTTATGCCTGAAGGGTCTTGGGTAAAAGCGAAGTTATGGAAATTATTGTTTATTGACGGCTACTGTGTGCCATGAAACTGGGCTAGGAATGTCACAGAATTCAAAGCAACTGTCAAAATATTCAGAGTGTGTGTGTTCATGTGCTTCAATCATGTCTGACTCTTTGTGACCCTATGGACAGTAGCACTCCAGGATCCCCTGTCCATGGACTTCTTCAGGCAAGAATACTGGAGTGGGTTTTCATGCCCTCCTCCAGGTGATCTTCCTGAGCCAGGGATCAAACCCCCATCTCCTGCATTGCAGGCAAATTCTTTACTGCTGAGCCACTGGGCCACTGCAACATAAACTATAACCTGGGTGGCTTTTACGTGGCAAAAAATTATTTCTCACACTTCTGGAGGCTGGAAAGTCCAAGACTGAGTGTCCGGTAAGAGCCCACTTTCGGATCTGTAAACAGTGCCTTCCCACTTCATCCTTCCATGGATGGTACAAGGAAGCTCTGTGGGGTCTCTTTTAAAAGGACACTAATCCTATTCATGAGGGGTCCACCCTCATGACCTAATAACCTCCCAAAGGCCCCACTTTCTGATATCATCACCTTGGGATTTAGGTTTCAACTTATAAATTTTGGGGGACACAAATAATTAATGTATGGTCTTCCTGGGTGGCGTACTGGTAAAGAATCTGCCTGTCAATGCAGAAGATGCAAGAGACACAGGTTTGATTTGTAAGTCAGGAAGCTATCCTGGAGTAGGGGATGGCAACCCATTCCAGTATTCTTGCCTGGAAAATTCCATGGACAGAGGAGCCTCGTGGCTCATGGGGTTGCAAAGAGTTGGAAGTGACTGAGCACACATGCACAAACATTTAATGTACAGAAGCAACTAAAATGTATACATATGGGAAATTGCTTTGCTAACAGTGATGTGGTATCTAGAAAGCTGTCTAGCAATGGTTCTGTGGTTTGGTGATGGTTCTGTGGTTTGGTGATGGTTAGCTTTAGTCCTGGCAGCTATAATTGACCATTACTTTTGATGGTTAAAGTTATGATAAACCTCAACTCAAACTAGTTTAAATGACAAGGGGGAATTCAAAGGTCCATGCAACTCAACAGTTTAACGGTATTCACTTCGAGGCTACAGCCCATGGGATCAGAAAAGAGTCAGACACAACTTAGTGACTAAACAACAACAGCAATAACTTCCAGTACAATACGACCCAAGGTTTAAAAGTGATATTAAGGTATGGAGTTCTGTCTCCCCTATTTTTGGCTGTGGTTTTTCAGGGTGGGCAACATTTTCTGGAAAGCTCTTCTCCAGGTCTGATTAGAACCAACATCAGCTTCTGAGGGTTCCCTTCTTCCTCATTCACATCCAGTGTGTGCTGGGGGGATGAAAGAGGGATACAACATCACAGAATTCAAAGCAACTGTCTTAGACTTCTATAACATAAACTATAACCTGAGTGGCTTTTGATTTTATCAGCCTAAGGGACCTCCTGATTTCATCCTCTGAAAAAACAGGCTGTCTTCTTACAACCTCAGAACATGTCTCCTTGGGCTAAGGATGCTGGCCTGAGGGTGCATGCTAGATCCTGAAGTCTTCACCATGGCCAGAATGGACCAGTTGTCTTAAGTCAATCAGATATTTTGGGCTGACCATCAGTCCCATCACAAAGGCACAGTGAGGGGATGGGAGAAGGGTGAGTTCCCTGTTGGCAGCCAGCACAGTCTAGGAGGAGAAACTAGTCCTGAGCACTGGGGAGAGAAGAGAGAAACATTCCCGCAATAACTTAACTCTGTAGCCATGATGCTCTGCTTAGAGGTCAGTCATTCGTTTGCTCCTTGAAGGGACTTCATTCTAGCATCTGCCTTTTACCAGAGGAGCTGAAGATACAGACCTGATCGTGACTGGATCACTGCTTATGTATGAAGAGCCCAAAGAGGAGGTTATTAACTATAGGATTAAAGGCTACACAGCAGTGGTGGCATCTTCCTCGGATCTTAAACGGTTTTCCTGGCAGAAAGTGTTGGGTGAGGGTGGGGAGTGGAGGGAAGTCACTGCAGGAGTCATTTGTCATTTCTGAACAAGCCCCAGGAATTTAGGAAAGTTACAGGAAGACAATCCAGGAGGAAGGAATGAAAGTGACAGGAGGGAAGAAGAAAAAGAAGGTGAGCCATGACGAGATCGGCCAGATGTACCACTGCTCAAAGAGCTAGTGAGGCTTTAGATCAGTGGGTCTTAACCACAGGTCCAAACAATTGACTAAACGATTAGAAAGATATAAGTTTTCTTCTGAAATTTTAACATAAAAGAATATAAATTCTTGGGGACTTCCCTGGTGATCCAGTGGGTTATTAACCCATCTTGCAGTACAGAGGACGTGGGTTCAGTTCCTGGTCAACGGATTAAGATCCCATGTGCCAGGGAATAACTAAGCCCAGATCTGCAGCCACTCAGCCTGCAACTACTGAGCCCACATATCACAACCAGAGAGTCTGTGCTGTGTAACCAAAGATCCCACATGATGCAACTAAGGCCTGAATCAGCCAAATAAACAAATATTTTACAAGTAACTTAAAAAAGAAATATAAATTCTATATGGCCTAAAAAGTTAAAGAGCAAAATGAATAATAGTCCATTGTATTACTCAGCCATTAAAACTAACACAATAATACCATTTGCAGCAACATGAATGGACCTAGAAATTATACTAAGTGAAATATGCCAGACAGAGAAAGACAAATATTATAAGACATATGTGTAATCTAAAAAAAATGATACAAATGAACTTATTTACAAAATAGAAACACATTCATAGATGTAGCTGTCAGACTTACAGTTACCAAAGGGGAAGGGGGCTGGAGATAAATTAGAAGTTTGGGATTAGCACATACACACTACTATATATAAGATAGATAACAAAGACTCACTGTATAGCATAGGAAACTATATTCAATACCTTGTAATCTGTAATGGAAAAGATCTGAATGATAATATTTATATATATGTATAACTGAATCATATATATATAATGTTGTATACTTGAAACTTACACAGAACTGTAAATCAGTTATACTTCAATTGAAAAGTAAAGAAAGAAATATCAAAATGAAAAAATAAAATATACTCTTGCCCTAGGAATGATGCTAATATCGTTAAGTATTTCACCAAAGTTAAAAAACATGATTGAAACTGAGGCATAAATATTTGAACTCTTTCAAAATTAGCAACTAAGAATCTAAAATTTGAAAGAAGAGAATGAAGAAAATACTAGCCACATACATGAAGGCAAATATTTTATATCTTCAATAATAAACAAGAGCTTATGAATTAGGAAAAAAATATAGAGAAATGGTCAAAAATCTGAGAAATGTTAGACAAGATCCTGAACATACATTTAATCTTTTGGTTCATAAAATAAATGCAAATGAAAAGTTTTCTATCAAAATGACAAGGAACTTTTGTTATTCATATTTTGTTTGTTTTACACGATTCTTACCAATGCAGGAATGTTTTGGAAACACTGTCCCTCCGCTGGCTTTTAAATACTTATTACTCACACATATAGAACTTGGCCCAGCATGTTTCTGAGCACTTCTAAATGTATTAACCTGTTTATTCACACAAAGAAACTTAGTTACAATGCAGGTATGTGATGAAGATCCCATCTGTTAAGAAGTAGAACAAGGGGACTTCCCTGGTGGTCCAGTGGTTAAGACATGGCCTTTTAATGCAGGGGGTGCAGGTTCTATTCCTGTTTGGAGAGCTAAGATTCCTATATGCCTTCAGTTCAGTTCAGTTGCTCAGTCGTGTCCGACTCTCCGTGACCCCATGGCCTTGCAGCCAAGAAAAAAAAAAAAAAAAACAGAAGCAATATTGTGACAAATTCAATAAGACTATTTTTAATCCACATCAGTAAAAAAAAAAAAAAGTAGAACAAGCTTTTGAATGTAGGCATTTAGACCCTGGGAATTTGTGCTTTAACCACTGCAAGGAGATCCAACCAGTCCATTCTAAAGGAGATCAATCCTGGGTGTTCAGCTGAAGCTGAAACTGCAATACTTTGGCCACCTCATGCGACGAGTTGACTCACTGGAAAAGACTCTGATGCTGGGAGGGATTGGGGGCGGGAGGAGACGGGGACGACAGAGAATGAGATGGCTGGATGGCATCACCGACTCGATGGACATGAGTTTGAGTGAACTCCTGGAGTTGGTGATGGACAGGGAGGCCTGGTGTGCTGTGATTCATGAGGTCGCAGAGAGTCGGACACGACTGAGCGACTGAACTGAACTGATTCCTTACTGTGTGTCTAGTTTCAAACAAGATGGATGGAAAAAGAAAGCATGAGGATTAGGTTGGAGGAGAGAGGATGATCACAGAGTCCACACTGTGTGGATGACAAACAATAATAAGGAGACTTTTAAAAGGTGAAGCAATCACTTCCACTATATTCACCATGCATTGGTCCGATCTCTTGTATAGCAAGGAAATATTTGCTATCTTCAATAATAAGTGAGATTTTATAAACAAATTAGGAAAACTTATACATAAATGGTCAAAAATCAGGGAAATAATAGATAAGATCGTGAAAATAAGTTTAATCTTTTTGTTCATAAAATGAATGCAAAAGCCAGTAGGGGTTAAAGAAAAGGTAGAAACTTTTACCTCTGTTACCAAGGATTTGATGGAGAGAAGCAGTTTCCAGTAGTCAAGTTTGCTGCAATAATCAGGGAAGCTTCTGTTTAAAGAATATTTTCTCTGTCATACATTCACAAATGATTCTGGTCTGCCTGGCTCAGAAATGTGGGACTTGACCTTGCCAGGAGGGAGAGGTGCACCCTCAGGGCCCCGAGGCATCCCTGAAGGCAGAGGGCATGGCCTGCTGGAAGAAGCCTTGCTCCACAGAAACTGCAGAAGTGAAGCCTGGGGACAGAGGGTCTCCAGCCCAGAGGTCTGTTCTTGGACCCCCTCCCTCTGCTGGTACAGTGCTCCCCTGGGTGCTTAAGGATTCTTTGCTCAGTGACTTTATCCACAGGGCAAGCCATCCTGCCACGCTGCAGTGGGGAAGGCGGCCTCCATTCTGGGACAAGAAGGGCACAACTTGTTTTCTGTTCTGTTCTGTTCAGTCACTCAGTCATGTCCGACTCTTTGAGACCCCGTGGACTGTAGCCTACCAGACTCCTCCATTCATGGGATTCTCCAGGCAAGAATACTGGAGTGGGTTACCGTTTCCCTTCTCCAGGGGATCTTCCCGACCCAGGGATCAAACCAGGGTCTCCCGCATTGGAGGCAGACGCATTAACCTCTGAAATCAGTTGCATTTGCTGTTTGTTGTTGTTTAGTCACTAAGTCGTGTCAGACTACTTTGCAACCCTATGGACTGCACCCTGCCAGGCACCTCTGTCCATGGGATTCCCCAGGCAAGAAAACTGGAGTGGGCTGCCGTTTCCTTCTCTGGAACCCAGGGATTGAACCCATGTCTCCTGCATTGACGGGCTTCCCTTATGACTCAGCTGGTAAAGATTCCACCTGCAATGCAGGAGACCTGGTTTGATCCCTGGGCTGGGAAGATCCCCTGGAGATGGGAAAGACTATCCACTCCAGTATTCTGGCCTGGAGAATTTCATGGACTGTATAGTTCATGGGGTCACAAAGAGTCGGACATGACTGAGCGACTTTTATTGTCACGTCACTTTCTCCTTCATTGACAGGCAGATTCTTAACCACTGAGCCGCTTGCGAAGCCTGATCAGCTGTATATGTTGAACCAAATGGCCCAGCAATGCCATTCCTCGAAATATATCCAAGAAAGATGAGTGCTGATGGTCACCAAAGACACGGACAAGAATACTCAAAGCAGTTTAATTCAAAAAGCCCCAAACTGGCAACAACTCTGAGGTCAACCACAGAATAAAAGAAATCATCGTGGTGTATCCACACCATGGGCCAACTGACACACACACTGACACTTGCCTGAGCCTCACAGATGTGCTGAAGGGCAAGAGCCAGACACCAAGACAGCATACTGAATGGTTCATTTAAATGAAGTTTAGGAACAGAAAAGGCTAATTATATGGCCAGAGGTCAGTGAGTTCCCCCTATGGACTGTATCAGTTGGGAAGGAACAGGTGTTTGGGGGCTGCTAGAAACATCCTCCATTGTGATCTGAGTTGTGGTTACACAAGTGTCTGCACAGGTAAAATTTCATCAACCTGTACTATTGATTTGTAGACTTTACTGAATATGAATTACATCTAAAAACTACTAAGATACTTGGACAGAAAGGCTTCTACTGTTTTATTGTGTTCTTGAGCAGTATGCATGGAATTCAAATGTTTAGAGGTTGGATAATCTATTTTCATATCATAAAAGTGATTCAATTCCCCTAAAGCCAAAGCATATCATAAAAATCCAGATAATTTCACGCTCCCTGTATTGCACACAGATTCACATTTGAGTATAGCATTAAGCCAAAAGAGGAATGTCTGATTAAAGTTAACAATGAAAGCCAGTGTTTATATAACCCTCACTGTGCACTGGGCATTATCTAAGCCCTTCAAGTATTTACTTACGAGTGGTCACTACTGCCATGATCATTTCTAGGCTGTATATTTGAGAACAAGAGGGCAGAAAGTGTAAGCGATTGCCTAAGGTCCCACGGTTAGTTATTAGCAGCACTGGGAGCCCAAATCCAGGCACCCCGGCTCTAAAAACCATGAGCTTAACCTGACCTCCTATTTCTTCTGTTCAGATTGTCACTTCTTTGCAGGTACAGCGGTTGCCGTCTTTATCTCAAGTGTGTTATTCTCAGGAAAGTCTCGTTCTCAGCACTAGCGTTAGCTGCTGAATTTGCCTGGGTTCCATTTATATTGAAATAATACTGTATGCAAATTGCAATAAAGACTATTTACTAAAGACAGTTTTTAATTCTTTTAGTAACAGAATTCAATCTTTCAAATTATAATTTTATCCCAAGATAGATAAAATGTTGACTTCTTTCAACTGACCTGGGAGACTTAGGTGGGGGCCGCTGGAAGAAGATGAGGTTGGGGGAGGGGGAGGAGGCAAGGATCTTGGCAGCAGATCGCTTCCCTGGGACTGGACTGCACCTGGATTTTCACCCAAGAAAACTTCAACCCATAGAATCCCACTCATACTCTCATAAAAGTAAATGAAAACAGAGATGGTATTTTTCATGAAGATGGAAAAATTCTGAACAGAGTTATGGACTGGCAGGCAGTACCCCATAATGCCAGTTTGAAGTTGGCTTTCACCAGCTGGTGCAATGTGACCTGAATTTGATTCAGGAATAGTGCTATATAGCATCTCACTGTAATATAAGAAAAGGTATATTGATTAAATATTGAATGTGGTCAACCCAAGGACCATGCCTGCTTTAGGATTTAAAGAACCATTTTGCAGCAAAATTCTCCAGGCCTCAAGTCTTCAAATGACACTCACTACCTCCCCCAAGGACTGTTTCCTGGACTGGGATGCAATCTGTTTTCCAAAGTGTGAATATCCCTTGACCTTCCTGTGATTCAGTTTTGAAAAATCTTCACTTTTGCATTTTATATATTGACAATCCTGAAACAGGGGCTTCCCAGGTGTTTCAGAGGTACATAAACTGCCAATGCAGGAAATGCAGGTTTGATCCCTGGGTCAGAAAGATCCCCTGGAGAATGAAATGGCAACCCACCCCAGTATTCTTGCCTGGATAGTCTATGGACAGAGGCGCCTGGTGGGCTACAGTCCAGGGGGTTGCAAAGAGACAGGCATGTCTGAAAGACCAAGCACTCAATCCTGAGCCAACTATTCTGTGTCAATATTGTTTCTAGCTTTTGATTTAATTTAAAAAATTAATACATGTACATGAAAAAAGAAAGAAATTAAGTAAATATTCAAACGTCAAAAAGAGTATCCTAAAAATAAATTTTTTTCCTGGCCCAGAATGGCAGATGTAACTATAGCTATTTCTATTTTATCTTCCCCAAATTTCCTCTGTAAGACTGGTATGTGTGTCTGTGTGTGTCCTTTGTGTTTTACTTTACACACTTCTCTGAATCATGCCATTGTTCTCTTCATTTGTTCCTTAGTTTTACTAGAAAATGTGTCTTACAAGTTTTATTGAAGTTTTACCAAACTCTCTGTAAAATTCAGTTCAGTTCAGTGGCTCAATCGTGTCCAACTCTTTACGACCCCATGAATCACAGCACGCCAGGCCTCCCTGTCCATCACCAACTCCTGGAGTTCACTCAAACTCAGGTCCATCAAGTTGGTGATGCCATCCAGCCATCTCATCCTCTGTCGTCCCCTTCTCCTCCTGCCCCCAATCCCTCCCAGCATCAGAGTCTTTTCCAGTGAGTAATTTCCCATGTATTGATGAAAGCAGCTATTCAACTAGTTTCCATTGATGGGTTTTTAGGTTGTTACCAATACTTCATCATTGTAAGCAATGTCACAAAAAGCCTCCTCAGTTGTTTCATGACACTCAGATGTAGGATACATTTCTGAAAATCCAGTTGCTGGAGCAAAGTTTATGTGCACTGGAAAAAAATAGATGTTGGCAAACTGGCTTCAACTCACACTTCAAACATTTAAGGACAATCCCCAGCACTGGGTATCATCAATTTCAAATGACAACATCTAAGCTAAAGAAGGATTTAGAGGTATGGCATGGGGGTTGCTCTGTGCCAGCCACGAGTGCAGTTTCTGCAGAGGCACCATTTTATTGACAGAACAGTGGTTATTTAATCAATAATCCAACCTGTAGTCCAAACGCAGGAGTTCTCCAAGTTGTACAAGAATGGGAAAGCTGAAACAGGGTCAGTCATTGACCCATGCTGTCTGGTAGATAACTGCAACCTAGGTCTGTGGTCAATGCCAAAGCTCTTCTGAACCTTAAAGACAGAATTTGAATCAGCCAGGATGCCAATCTGCCTATGAAAGTAGATTCCAAGGTGAGAAAGGCTTAAGAGAAGGACTCAGTGCCCTCCAACCCAGACCCTGGATGTGTGCATCAAAGGGTCAAGGTATTGAGAGAAGGACCTTAAGTATCTGTGGGCAGGCCTGCTCCTCAGGTAGGTACAGAATTGACAGCTGCAAAACCAAGGCAGGTCGAACCTTAGGCTAATGTTGCCTTCATTCATAAAGTGACTGCATTAGAGATTATTTTGAAGAAAAACCTTAGTACGAAACCTTTGGTTCAACTCACTAAGTGAGTTTACATTATCAAGAAGAGACTATGTGTCTGGTTCCCAACCCAAAGCCAATGTTCGTGGAAATTGAATTCTTGGGATTTGAGTAGGCAGAGCTTTGAATTCACAGGATAGATGATGAATCACTGAGGGTTTAGGGGAAGGAATAAAATTCAATCCAGGGTTAATTTAAGAAGATTTCTCTGGACTTACATTAAAAATAAGATTTGATTTGCCAGAGCAGTTGAGATCCAAAGAATGAACCAAGACTTGATTTCCTGGCAGAGTTGCCATTTACGGGCTGTGAGACCTGGGAATAATAATACCTACCTCAGAGGTGTCAATGTGAACCCTGAAACAGATGGTGTATGAGAGGGCTCTGGGAAACAGGAGGGTTGTAAGAATTGTGTAAACTCAGCTTTCTAGGCCAAGGCGGCCCCAAGAGGAAAAGTTGGTCACACACACAGACCCACATCAGTCCAGAGTGTGGAAAGGCCAGGCCATATTCATACTTGAGCATGGCCGTACAGGGGGTCTTCAGATTCTTACACACATGGAAGTGAAGTGGAAGTCGTTCATACAGTCATGTCCTACTCTTTGCTACCCCATGGACCGTAGCCTATCAGGCTCCTCTGTCCATGTGATTCCCAGGCAAGAGTACTGGCGTGGGTAGCCTGTCCCTTCTACAGGGGATCTTCCTGACCCAGGAATTGAACCAGAGTCTCCAGAATTGTGGGCCGATTCTTTACCAGCTGAGCTACCAGGGAAGCCCTTTGCACATGTGGGATTCATTGTTACTCCACATCATTCATTCTCGATGTTCAGGCTCCCAGTGCCCTCAGATCATGGGGAATATGGGTGCTGCCCATGCTGAAGCTGCCAGGGCCACCTCCTCCTCAAGCCCTTGGAAAGTGATTTCTTTTTGGTCCAGTCATGGAGCTAGCTGGCCTGTACAGCTGTGTCCTCCCCAGGCCAATATTATCCCTCAAAAAGGAAATGCTTTCTTCTGATTCCCTGTGGCTACATAAAATGTCACCCCACAGACCTGAAAGACCCTGTGGGGCTCCTGGGCTTGGAAGCCCTTCAGTGTCCCCTGTTTCCTGTTTGTAGGAAATAGGCTCCAGTCTCCATGGCCCTCCCTGAGTTTCAAAGAAAGTGAATAGAAAGTCGCTCAGTCGTGTCCGACTCTTTGTGACCCCATGAACTGTATAGCCTACCAGGCTCCTCTGTCCATGGAACTTTCCAGGCAAGAATACTAGAGTGGGCTGCCATTTCCTTCTCTAGAGGATCTTCCTGACCCAGAGATCGAACCAAGGTCTCCCACATTGTACGCAGATGCTCTACCATCTGAGCCACCAGGGAAGCCCTGAGTTCCAGAGAACAGATTCAAATAGTTGCCAATCAGAGAAAGGAGGGGATGCAAAGACAAGGAAAGGGCAGCCAAGGAATCCTGAATACACATTGTTAGAACTGATGCTGAAGCTGAAGCTGCAATACTTTGGTCACCTGATGAGAAGAGCACTGGAAAAGGCCTTGATGCTGGGGAAGACTGAGGGCAGGAGGAGAAGGGGGCAGCAGAGGATGAGATGGTTGGATGGCATCACCAACTTGATGGACATGAGTCTGAGCAAACTCTGGGAGATAGTGAAGAACAGGGAAGCCTGGTGTGTTGCAGTCCACGGGATTGCAAAGAGTCAGACACAACTTAGGGACTGAACAGCAACATTAGAACTAAACTCCCAACAAATGGAAATGCTAACTACTTGATGAAGCATTCTTCATTCCAGAGAGAAAGTCACAGTTTGATAACCTTGAGAACCACAGAAGTTCATCAGGAGATCACATGAGGTCAAATTAAAGGAGCTAAGGTCCTGCATACACCCTGATCCTTATCAGCAATGCCCCCACTTCCTTGAACCAGTGCTATGAAACTCCTCACCAAATCCCCCTGGGTTGGGACATAGAGTTTTTGAGGGCACAAACTCGCTGTGTCCTCTCTTGCCTGGCAAAACCATAAAACTCTTTTACTTCACCCAAAACTCTGTCTCCGAGATTTGATTCGGCACTGGTGCACTAGTTTTGGCCTCCAACCTAGTTAATTAAGCCCTGACATCCATTTTGCTAATGAATCTGCAGTTTGAACAGGGCTCAGGGAACAGGTCACCTTGGTTCCTCTCAACATCAAAGGGGGCTGGAATCATCTGGAAGGTCATTCACACCCATCCCTGACAATTAATGCTGAGGATTAGATGGAATCTTAGCTGGAACTGGGACTGGACCACCTTGATGTGGTCTTTGCATGTAGCTGGTTGGCTTCTCCATGCCCTGGTATGTGGGCTCCAAGGGCAGAGGCACATATATCGGGGGAAAGAGAGGAGGAAGAGAGACAGGGATGGGGCTGTATCACCTTGAATGACCCAGCTTTTGAAGCCACACATTGTCACTGAAGCATTTAATATTTATTAGAAGCAAGTCACTTCTAAATTCTAAGACTGGCACATAATCAAGGGAGCAGGGAATCAGACTCCACCTTTTGGTGGTAAGAGTGTCGAGAATTTACAGACATATTCCAAAATGCCACACCCTTACACTCAGTCCTGTAAGTATTACATTCTCCAATAAGGGCTAAAACCCTGCTTTGCGTAGCAGCAGCAGGTTCTGAATCTTTATTATGATTTATTAATGAAACACCTCTTGCCATTTTATTGGCAAGTATTTGTTCTCAGTCCCCTTGCCATGGGATGGGAAAATGACAGTCTTCTGTATTCAGAATCACGCTTTCATTTTGCAGCTGAGGTTTTTGTTGGTGGGACTGTCTTGTAGACTACAAACTATCAAGACTTATGCATCTCAGAGAGGCTGGAGTTCAGTTGATCTGGTTGGGCTTGGCTATAGAAGCTTGGCTGGGGCAGCTCTGTTCTATCTCTCAATGTCCTCCTGGGACCAGGGTGTTAGCCAGGGCATGTGTCATCCATCCTGAGGGCAGAGACAGAATAGGGAGAGTAGAAAGAGATAAGTCCTAGTCTTGGAATTAGCCAACTCTCACTTTTACCCACTCGTCACTGGTCATTCCAGATCTTGTGGCCAAGTCCAAAGTCAAGGGTGACAAGAATGTATTCCACCTACGATGAGGCCAGGACACATGGCGGTACAGAGAATGGTGAAGAATGAGAACAATGATGCTATCTAACCCATGAATCAATATTTTTTTTAGTTGACTCTCTTGTCCTTAAAGGAGTTCCCAGGTGGCTCTAGTGGTAAACAGACTGCCTGCCGAGGCCGGAAACTTAAGAGATGCAGGTTCCACCCTTGGGTCCGGAAGATCCCCTGGAGGAGGGCACGCAACCCACTCTAGTAGTCTTGCCAGGAGAATCCCATGGACAGAGGAGTCTGGCGGGCATGGTCCATAGGTTCACAAAGAGTTGGACATGACTGAAGTGACTTAGTACTGCATGTACACTTGTCCTTAAGGCAGAGATTGCAAATGTCCCCGTGGCCACTTCCTACCTCTGTGACATTATGGTTTACAGTACCAGCATGCTTGATGGAGAATTTGAAACACACTTCAGAACTCCTCTCAACACAATGCCCCACAGTAAACTGATTGGATCTAGAGAGTGAAATAAACCACATTTTGAGAAAATCCTATCCCAAGAGGCTGCTTTGTCTCTGATCCGAAGTCCTGATCCCCACCATGCAAAACTCTCACAGCTTGCCTAGTCATGTCAGGGAGCTAAGTTGAGAACAGCCAAGGCCTCTGATATGAAGGTGTATGAGAATTATAATTTGAACCACACATGTCCCTTTCTGTTTATTTATTTCTTCTATAATAAAGGAGGTCAAAGGTATTATCATGCACACAAACCATGAGCCAAGGAAACACTATCCTGAGTTCCATGATAAGTCTATTCTTAAGTAGGAGATCTCTTAAAATCATCTTTCCTTATGAATGAGAGAGGTCAGACTCTGTTGAGGATGGCTGACAAACCAGAAGTAAGAAACTAGTCCTAGCTATACACTCATGCACACACTAACACACACAGTACACACTCAGGAAAACATCTAGATTTAGGCACTCAGAGGTGATTCCAAGGAATCATTCATTCCTATTAAAGATGCTAGTGATGGACACAGTCCTTTGTTCCTTTTTCTCAATTTTTGTTACCATTCAATGGATATTACGCACTGAATATACTGGCTAAAAATAAATAAGAAATTTGTTTCTTGACTATATGTTGTTACTGTTCAGAAGTAAATCATTTCCTCAGATAAATGAATAGCTCTTAAAACAGAAAAGGAAAAGCTAATCAAGCAGAAGATACCTCAGGGGAGGTCCTCTGCTCCTCAGCCACAGTCCAACAGAAGCCAACAGGGGGAAGATGGGTGGAGGCAACCTGCACCAGTGAAGGCAAGAGGCAGAGTTTCCCAGGGAAGAGATCAGCGAGGCCAGGTGTCTGCGGTTTATAGAAGGGGAGGGCAAGGATGCTCAGTAGATAAGAAAATAAAACCAGTTCTGGACTCTGCCTCAGAGGTGACAATGACTCATATTGATTAATATGTTGGCCAGGGAGATATTTCCTTTCAGACTTCCAGGAGAGCTTGCTTTGTTTTCCCTTTTCACTGTGGAAGGGTTGGCCCAGTCCACCTGCCGCAAAGCATGATGGTCATCTCTCGGGAGACAATTGCTACCTTCAGAGATGGACACAACTGAGCGACTGAACTGAGCTGAACTGAACTGAAAAGAAGACTAACATCACAGGATTGAAATCTCCCTGGGAAAATTAATGTTTCTAGGGAAAAAGCACCCCCTTTTTCAGAACAGATTGGATGACCTGCAGAGATAGTGGGAAGACAGGGCATAGAGCTGATTCTTGTTGCCAAACATTCAGTGAAGAAGTCTCTATGACAGACCAGCCAATCCAGCCCAAGTGCTAATTGGTTCTCAGTTCCCCTAATTAGCTTGTCATCTACCTGGACAGTTAGCAGTTGGCTGAAAGCCCAGACCCTGCCCAACCAGATTCACAGCTCTGGGATTTGGAAATGTGGCAGCAGTGACAGCTCTGCACCCCGTCCACACGTGGGCCTGCCCACTGCACGTACACAACCTCTTGCTAAAATGTAATGGTGAGAACAGGTTCTCACAATGCTGCTAACAATCTCATCAGGCTGTTTGGTGTGAGGAGGATACAGGAGCTTTTCTAACTTTGCTCTAACACTGTGAACAGACTACAGAGCTGCACAGACCTGTTTCATCATTAAGCAAAGGCTACAGCTACAGTTGAAGGGGTTCCCAAGCTCAGGGCCCCCAAAACTCTCTTCCATCAGGGCTATGAGACAGTGTTCCACAAGCTATTAGCTCATTTGGATTAAGAACCGCCTTCCCAAATATTCACTATGTAGCTGAGACATTGCTTTCAGCCCCAGAATTTTGCACTTGGGTAACATGATGTCTCTTTTCTGAAGGAAAAAAAAAATTCCTTCCTTCCCGGGCTTTGATATAATTTCTATCACAATATATCTTCACTGTATATAAACGTAAAGCTTTGTATTAGCTGTTTAACCTCATAGCTCATACAACTATAATACAAACTGGAACAGAAACAAAGCAACAATAGCCATTACATTTGAATTAAAATATTAATTCAATGTGGCATCTTGTATTGTGTTCCTGAAGCTAAATTGCCACTTCAGATCTAAACATGACACACTGATTGCTCTGTTTCAATGGTATCACTTCTGTCGGGCAAGCAGATACTACAGTGCACTGTGTGAGTATCCATCCCACTCTCTCACACTGTCTGCCTGTTTGAGCTGCTTGGTTCTGACAAATGAATCAAGGGCATTAATTGACCTTCACTTGGAATGGACCCCTCAGTTATGCAATAAAATCTCCTCTCATCTTCTTGTTTTTGGTAAAAACACAAATGGGACTATATGGAAATAAAGGTGTCTAGCAATATCTAGATATAGAGTAGTCACCTCTATGACCCAGAATATACTTGTGTTGATGCCTTTGTACTATCACTATTAAAACAATAAAGACACCATTGGTCAAATAATTAACATTTTCTCATTGTGGAAAATCACACACCTGCCTTTTCTCTGTCTCAGAAAGCTCATTTACTCAGCATATAAACTGGCCCTCAGCAGTCTTCTAGGTACCCCTCAAAATTAGCTTAAGCGCGTCTCAGACTAAAGATACAATTCCAGCTATTCTATCATAGCAATGGTCTTTGCAAGATTCGTTTTTCAAACCAAACCTTTGCAAAGCCCTGTGTTTTTCTATTCTAACCTACTATTGTCTAAAGTTACTAAGAAGGTAAGAATACATTGAGAGTTTTGAAATGTCAAGATCTGTCAGTAGATCCCAGAAGAGTAAAAACCAATAGCACAATTTCCTTCAATGTACAGAGAAGTCTGGAGATGTTTCTCTGGAAACTGTGTGTCCTGAGCAAGGGCCAGAACTAAAGTGAGGCAAGTGAGGTACTCAACTCAGGTGTCATTTCAGAGGATGCCAAGAAACTCAATATTCAAGATAAAGAATAATTCCATGCACCATTTCTGTAAGAAATCAGCTTTAATCCAAACAAATCTACAGTGAACAAAATATCAAAAATTTAATTAAAGACTATTGCTCCATTGAGCCATATTAAGCTTGAGGCAAAAGGGAAAATACGTGTCTCTATAAACGTTTTTATCTATTTTATTACTCGCTGATTTTTTTTTTTCCTTTTTGCAGATCTTTAGTTGGGAAAATATTGAAAATTGAAGTGTAAGTGGATTAAAACTGTCATTATTTTCAGCTTAAGTATTTTATTTATGCCAACAGAGATTTTATGGTCATTTTACTTCAGCTTAAGTTAACTAAAAATTGTGTAAGATTGTCACTTGGTGAAGAGAAATCATCAACATGGCACTGTCTCCACTGAGAATGAGATAAGCAATGAAGTCAGTTTGGAAAATATCGAAGATACGTTTGCTTCTATTAAATCCAGGGCATACATGTTTCCTTCTGTCTCAAGTTCCAGTATAACTTGGTACGGCAGTCCTCAGGACAAGGCAGAGATCTGAAGATTAATTAGTGCTTGGAACAGAATAAATATTTTTTAAATGTTAATTGTTATCATTGTTATCACAATCCTTCTCCTGAGCTCCAAAGCAGAAGCAGGACTTCCGGCTGACTCTGCCAAATACAGTCTGAAGAATCAAGAGGAAGATGGTAAAAGCACGACAATAATCAAAGTTTTTCAGAAGTCTCCAAGCGCTGCTCCCAACTCATGATGTTGTGCTGTCTCCATGGCAACCTCAGAAGTAGTATCCCACTGCTCACCTGCCTCCAGATTCTTCAGCCCCACTCAACCATGTAAGCAGAAGAAAGTTCAAATCTTACAGGAAGAGGGGAACGTGGAGATAGCATTGTGTTAACAGAGGATTTGAGTGACAGACCAGTTTCCAAAATTCTAGAAACCTATGCTATTCCTTGTGGGCTTCCCTGGTGGCTCAGATAGTAAAGAATCTGCCTGCAATGCAGGAGATGCGGTTTTGATCCCTGAGTCAGGGAAATCCCCCTGGAGAAGGGAATGGCTACCCACTCCAGTATTCTTGCCTAGAAAATCCTAAGGACAGAAGAGTCTGGTGGGCTACAGTTCATGGGGTTGCAGAGTTGGACATGACTTAATGACTAACACACACACACACATGCTCATCCTTGTGAAAATGGGGATGTGGAAACTCACTTCTTTAGCAGTGCTCTGTGAATTAAATGCCCTGATTTTTATAGGGTGTCTGAAGCAATACCCAGCATTTACTATGCCAAGAATGAATGCTTATAAATGCAAGAGAAAAAGGAGGAAGGGATGTGTGTTGGTTTTCTACCACTATATAGCAAATTACTTCAAACTTTAATGCCTTAAAACAAGACTGATTTTATCTCAGGCTTCTGTAAATTTAAAAGTCCAGGTGGGCTCAATCGGTTTCTCTGCTGGATATGTCACAAGTCAATGTGAAGTTAATGTGTCAACTGGGCTGTGCTCTTACCCTAAGACTCTGGAATGAAACCATTTCCGAGTTATTTCAAGCTGGTACCATGAAAGGTCCTTTCTTTTTCTCTTAAACTTTAAAACAACATTATGTGATAAGCCATGTTCCCATTTTACAGATGAATAAACTCTTCAGCCATTGAACAATTTCCCCAATGTCTTAGTGTTAGTAAGTCTAATTGATGGCTCCAAATTTTTTTTTGTTTGAAAATAAGGAAAAATACACATTAATGTGGAAATCGAGCACTAATTAAAGGCTTGATTTCTTTCTCGGAAAATAATGTGGCCATTGGCAAGCTTACCAGAGACAACTATACACCACATTAACCCTACTTCCATATTTCCACTTGCCTTTTCAAAACCCTTTTGCAATCTTAGGTCTTAGAATTTCATGCACAGCAAGCTATAAAGTGGCCCAAGTCCCTCCAACCACCTACAAAGGAATGCATTGGGTAGGCACCAAGCTGCCTAGTGTGAACCTGAGTTGTTTTAAGTTTCTGATCCCAATTGAAAGTTGCCTATTTGAATATAGTTTTATTTTCTAGTCCTCCAGTTTTGGAAGCTAAAGTCCCAGTGCCTAAATATTGGAAATTTGGGGATATGTGAACATTTAGGAGAGGGTGTTCTGGGAAAATCCAAGAGGACATCCACTGGGTCACCTACTCTATCCCAGGATTTGTAGAGCCCCAGATGATTGATTGCCACAGGCAAATCCTTGGCCTTAAATGAGATTGTGAGGCTACACTTTAGTTGCTTTTCTAGAAACTGGGACCAGAAAATAGTCAATAATTCAAAAAGACATCCCCCACCAAAGGGTTTCCCTAAAAGATGAAAACTGAAGGATGGTATAGTTATCAGTACAATGGGTCCCTGACTTCTAACTTGGACCACTTAAAATATAACCTGTGATCAAAACTAAACTTGGTATGAAACTTGGGGTCTCTTTAAACTGTTTACTTGTTTAATCTTTTAGTCTCTGTTTTGTCTTTATTCTTTAGTGGAAATTCTTTTGGAGAAATTCTAATCTCTTTGGAAGAACCAAAAGGGAAATGGGTTTTCCCCCCTTTCAAGTTGGGATAGACAGGGAAGCAATGTGACCCTAGCTCATTAACTGGCTGTCCTTGGGAGAGGGCCAGTGGCCCAGAAGAGAAGCCAGATGGGGTCAGAGACCTCAGACTGACAGATGTGGCAGCAGAGGATTCCAGGAAGAAAGATCAGAGGCTGGCCAGGAACTAGAACCATTTGCCCAGATGCAAAACCCCAGAGGGGTGAAGGTAAAGGTTTGGGCAGTGTGTTTGGGTTGAGTCATGGGAGAAGCTGGTCAGCAGCAAGGGTCAAGTTTAGGACAACTGAGCACGGTCCAAGGAACTTGAGAAAATAGAGGGAGGGCAGGCATGAAGCTGTTTGCGGGACTCTGAGGAGTTGCACCATCTATATAAATGTCTTTATTTAACCTTCTTGTGGCCCCACCATGTTTGTCTAAATGTGACGATACGTTTTTCAAAGGATGATGGGGCTACATATAGATCAACTCCAGTGTATATGGGTCAGGGAGAAACAAAAAACAAACAAAAACACATGAAGCTAAAGAACAAAAGGAGTTAGTAGAAATTGTCTTTGAATTTTGCCCATTCTTCCTCAGCTCTGCCATGTCAAGTTTCACATAAGCAATTTACCAACCTATAAGAGAGAAATGGTGCCTCGTGTGATCCAATCTTCCATCTCTAAGAGAGTCAACACCCTCCTGGGAGAGGAGATAATGAAGAATTTACCCTGAACTCTTTGCTCAGCTTGGAAAGACAGTCTTGGACCAGTTTATTTTGACAAATTCTGCAAAATGCCTTTATCCGTGCTAATTTTTTAAAGACCCACTTAAATTGCAATCCATTTAAACTTTATTGAACAGCACATCCTATTATGTTGACAGAATTTCCTCTTTAAACTAATGTTCTTTCTTCAAATATTGTAATGATAAGACCAAGTAAGTAACTAAAATAACTCAAAAAATAATGCCTTCATTGAACCAGACTGAACTAGGAAAAGGGGACATGGATGAAAAAGACATGCCAGAATTCCAGCTAATAAATAGAGAAGAAAAGATGGAATCAGAAAATCACCCCTTGGCTACCACTACAATAATTGTTTCAGGCAAGAATCATTATTGGATGCTAAAATTAGTGGGTGTAAGTACTATGAGAAACAAGATATTTATGTAGTCTCAAAGTATTTCCCCAGAAGATACTAATTAATTACAAAAAGAATAATAGTAATTTTAAGAGGAGAAGTCTGACAGACACCATTTAAATAAAGCAATGAAAGTAAACATCACCCCAAAATGGGGAGAGATAAATCAACATCATGTGCCCCGTGATATGATGCCCTAGGAAGGACATAACATCATTTCTGTGGTTTTCCTACCAAAATTGCATGGCCTGAATCTAATTATGAGGAAACCTCAGACAAACCCAAATTAAGGGGCACTCTACTGAATCACTAATTTGTACGGTTCCAACATGTCAAGATTATGAAAGACAAAGAAAGGCTAAAGCACTGTTCCAAATTAAAGGAGAACAAAGGGACAAGACAGATTAAAAGGGCAGAACAACCAAATGCAGCAGGGCACCCCAGATTAGCTCCTGGATCAGTCCCTGGATTTAAAGAGATGACTGCTGACCCTTGAAAAAAGCTGCAAATCAGGTGATAATATTGAATAAATGATCATTTCTTGATTTTGAGAACTGAACTATGTAAGAAAAGGCCTCTGATCTTAGGAAATTCACACTGAAGTATTTAGAGGTAAAGAGGTATCCCTCATTCAAACATTTCAGAATAAAGTGTGTGTGTGTGTGTGTGTGTGTGTGTGTGTGTGTGTGTGTGTGCAGATAGACAGAGAGATAGGTAAACAGATAAATAGAAAAGTGGGTGATAGATCGAAAAGAGATTGATTGACAGAAGGATAAAGAAAATGTGGTCAGTTTTAACATTTGCAGATGATCTAGGTGAAGATCATATGGAAATTTATTTATACACTTTTTGAAACTTTTCTGTAAGTTTGAAATCATTTCAAAACAAAAAGTGAAAATAAAAATAGGAAGTTTGGGGACTTCCCTGGCAGTATAGTAGACAAGATTCGGCCTGTCAATGCGGGGGACATAGATGTGATCCCTGGTCCAGGAAGATTTCTCATGCTGCAGAGCAACTAAAGCTGGTGCGCCAGAACTACTGAGTCCATGCCCAAGAGCCCATGCTCCAGAGCCTGTGTTCCGCAACAAGAGAAGCCACTGCAATGAGAAGCCCAGGCTCTGCAAAGAAGAGTAGCCCCTGCTTGCCGCAACTAGAGAAAGCCTGCGCTCAGCCACAAAGGCCCAGTGTAACAACAATAAGACAGAAAGTTTGTAAAAGAAATTTTGGTCTCTCCCTATCTCACAGCATCATGGGCAAGTCATCATAAAGAGATAAACATAGTTCAGTGAACTACTGGATAGGCAAAGGGGATGTGATGCAAATCCTAGATGTAAAAGAGAATAGACACTTTCTAGAAAAGACATTAAGTTTGAATCTGACTCATTGCCTTCTTAGCCATTAAGGAAGATAGTTAGGCTTATCATTTTGAAAAGCTAAGTCATTTATTCCGTGTAGATCCAAGAAATGCTTTAGCTTATAGATCACTCTGTCCAAGAGTCCATCCACGAATCTTTCCAGTAACATAACCATTTATCCATTGTTGGTTCCCCCAGACTGTGAACACCAACTAAATCATTTTACACCCAAGCTACAGCAACACTGACCATCTCTTTCTTTGCTAGCAAAGATTCAAGTCCTTTTAAGAGTTTGTCTCTGTTAGTAGTTTTGAGATATACCATAGGGATAAGTTTCTATGGAGGAGTCCTCAATTTCATTTAACTTTGTTCTAACAAATCCAGTTATGTGACCCTTCTTCTCTAGGAAAAGAGAAGTAGGTACCTATAGGCATTAAAGCAGATGCCCATGTAAGTAAAAGGGCTTCCCAGGTGGCTCAGCGGGTGAAGAATCCACCTGCAATGCATATATGGATTTGATTCCTGGGTCAGAAAGATCCCCTGGAGGAGGGCATAGCAACCCATTCCAGTATCCTTGCCTGGAGAATCCCATGGACAGAGGAACTCGGCCTATAGTCCATTCAGTTCAGTTCAGTTCAGTCGCTCAGTCGTGTCTGACTCTCTGCGACCCCATGAACCACAGCACGCCAGGCCTCCCTGTCCATCACCAACTCCCGGAGTTCACTCAAACTAATGTCCATCGAGTCGGTGATGCCATCCAGCCATCTCATTCTCTGTCGTCCCCATCTCCTCCTACCTGCAATCCCTCCCAGGTCGCAAAAAGTCAGACACAACTGAAGTGACCGAGCATGCATGTATATAAAGTAAAGGAAAATACCTCCAAGTGATTTCACTAAATGCACTGATGTAAAGCAGTATGAAATACTACCTCATATGAGGCAGAGCAACGGATATTTAGAAGTCAAAAGAGGAGAGACATTTTAGGAAGTGACACAGAAAGTTTTCCAAGATGATGGCACCTGGGCAGGAATGGAAGGCCCCTGGCAAGCTTGAGCCACTGAGTGCAAAAGAATTGAGGATCTGTCTTATATTTGGGGTTCCCTGGTGGTTCAAGCAGGAAGAATCTGCCTTCAGTGCAGAAGACCAGGGCTCCATCCCTGGATCAGAAAGATCCCTTGGAGGAGGGAACAGCAACCCATTCCAGTATTCTTGCCTGGAGAATCCTATGGACAAGAAGACCGGCGGGCTATATATAGTCTGTGGGTTCACAAAGTGTCAGACACAACCAAACAACTAACACCTTCTTCTTGTATTCAATCCAATAACAGCTTTACCTTTCTCAGAATCATTGGCATTGACTGAGTTAGTAAATCAATTAACTTCCAAATTCACAATGTAAATAACATGGCATACAAGATTTGAAATCAAAGAAGAATCAGATGCTGCCTGTTTTGTACTGACCTAGCTCTAGTCAGTTCTGGAATGAGACCTTCATTTTTATCCCTGAGAACTTTCATGAAAATCGTATCTGACCAATGACTGCTGACCATGAGTGCTGCCATGTGACACGGGATGGATGTTTCACTGAACACCAAATGTGTGAAAAAACATTCTTGTTTATTCATTCAGCATCCACTGATTCACTCAGTAAGAATGTAGAGAACGTCTGTTATAAATATGGAGCCATGTTCTTTCACCAAGGGTGGTGAAGTGGAGGCTAGTCGGCATGTCATCCCGACTGAGGGAAAGCTGAACTGAGAGTCTGGAGGTCTGGTATGGACTTTGGTTATGCCACTGTGTCCTCACGTGGCCTTGGATAAATGCTGTCTCCTCTCTCAACCCTGTAAGGTGAGAATGATTTAATAGTATCTCTTTGGTACCTTCTGGTGCTATGTTAACAGGTAGCATTGATGGTCCACCTAACGCCCCCCCCCCCCAATATGACCTCAGACTGAAGAATTCATTCAGAGGAAAGTATACTAAAGGGGGAAAGATATTCACTGTCACAAACTTACCCAGTGCAGGTAGGAGTATAGTTTTGCCAAAGGTGGGGTAAGAGTCTTAGAGTGGAGATTACAAGAAAGATACATTTAGGGAGAAGAGAGACCCTAGTTCTGTCAGAGAGAAGGGAAGACCTTTTCTGGTGAGGAAGTGGTTGTTTTTTCAGATACCTGGGTGGGACAGCTACGGACAAGAGTGTGGAAATAAAACACAGACTAATGTTTGCTTGCAGTGGATGCAATTAGCCTTTAATATTTTTACAAGGGAAACGTTAGCCTTTGTTTATAAACTAAAGAAAAAATATTGTTGACTTGGGGGGAAAAAAAGATAAAAAACTGAGGGATGACTTGTAAAGTATTTTCCAGGTCTAAAATGCTGTGATACAGCTCACCAAGCAAGCATGTTGTTAACATTGGATTCACAGCTCCTCAGGGAAAAGTGTTTTCCTTAAAGACACCTAGCATGATTAGACACTTGATCTGTCTCCTTTTCCAAATGTGACAAGATTTTGAGTTATTGCTTCATGAAGGAACTGGAAAACACCCTGACACACTGTTTATTTCTTAATTGCTTCACTGTAAGCTGCTGTCTTAAATTCTAAACAGCTTTATAAAACTTTCCAACAATTTCAGCATTTTCTAAATTTGAGAGGCCATCTTTATAGCTTTTGGAAGAAAGGCCAGGGGTATTGTCACTAAGCAATTTCAGGCGAAAATCTAATTTTAACAGATGAAATAATAACAATTGAAGTGATGTCGTTGAAAACCTCCTAACTACTCAGCGTGCGTGTGACTAACACCCCATTACCTCACCCGGCTGATTCAGAAAGATGAGTGTGTTAGACAGGAGGGTTCATCCGAATGTCTATTTCAGCTGCTTTGCATTTCATCAATAGAGGATCTTACTAAATCAGCTAATGCATTGAAGCGAGGGGCCCATATCACTTTGGTCCTGGAGAGTAAAGGGGATGACAGAGGACCCAGAGGAAAGCTCTCATGAGTACCTTTTCATTCTTTAAAACTAGATGTTTGCTGGGAATTCCCTGGCAGTCCAGTGGTTAGCACTCTGTGCTCTCACTGCTGAGAGCCCAGGTTCAATCCCTAGTTAGGGAATTAAGATCCAAGAAGGTGCCTGGTGTAGCCAAAATAATAATAATAATAACAGCAACAACAACTAGATGTTTGCTAAACAGATCTGGAAGCAAGTGAAGGGCTCCTCAACACTTACGATAATCTTCACTAACCTTCACTTCAGCCTTGTAGCCACACAGGGTAGACATTATGACTTCCATTTCTGAAAAGAGACTGAGGTTCACAAGGGTAAAGTGATTTGTCTTAAGACTCAGAACTTGCAGAGCTGGAGCTTGAACCCAGTCCAGACTTCAGAGTTCTTTTAGGGAACCCAGGGGAGCTGCTGCCTTCTGCCTGGGCTTCAAACTGAAACCTTGCCTCCATCAAGAGGACTCTTTCCCTTACCTCTCTTTTGGTCATCCCTACTCCTTTCCTGGGCTTCTGGCTATCATCCCTTCTCCTTTGGGTTATGGTTTTTGCACCTATTCACTTCTCCTTGGCCCTGTGATAGGTCATGTGCAGAAAGCAGAAATGCAAGTAAGCTTTCAGTGGCTTCTCTTGGCAACAGACCCATCATAGACTCAGCCCAGAAGCTGTTCCCATGCAAACTAACAGCTAAAGCAGACAGCCCAGCAAGCTCTGTCCACTGTGCTCACCGAGGGGGATCTCGCTTTTCACTAGATTTCTCCTTCCTGTTGCAAACGTCATCACTGGGATAGAAGAAAAGAGAGGCATTAAGCTTTGCCTCGTGATTAGGGCTTGTCGGGGCTCAAACGCTTTTGAGCTAAATATTTAAACGCCCCCTCCTGTTTCAGAGTTGGTGGTTATTTTCCTCTTGATTAAAGGCCATATCAAGTACCTGGCAAGAATGTCTACCATTACGGGGAACTAGGTCTTTCCCCCTTTCCTGTTCATAGGACACAATGCAAGTACATCATGAACCTTCCACTGAATCATCAGCCATAGTTTCTGCTGTCCCCATTATATGATAAAACCCCCAAATCCAGGATCAAGTCTTCCACACCATCTCCCTCATCTGCCCTCATCATAGCCTAACCATGATTGGTAAAGCCCTGTGGATTTTACCTCCCAAACCTTCATTAAGTTTACCTATTCTTCTCCAATTCCATTGCCAGCATCCTAGTCCCTGTCAACAGCATTGCTATACTGCCTGACACAGTTATCTCCCAGCTGGTCTCTCTGCCTTCACTTTGCTCCATTCACCACCCAGTGGCCAGAGTTCAGTTCAGTTCAGTTGCTCAGTTGTGTCCAACTCTCTGTGAGCCCATGAACTGCAGCACGCCAGACATCCCTGTCCATCACCCGCTCCCGGAGCTTACTCAAACTCATGTCCATTGAGTCGGTGATGCCATCCAACCATCTCATCCTCTGTCGTCCCCTTCTCCTCCTGCCCTCAATCTTTCCCAGCATCAGGGTCTTTTCCAATGAGTCAGCTCTTCGCATCAGGTGGCCAAAGTATTGGAGTTTCAGCTTCAGCATCAGTCCTTCCAACGAATATTCAGGACTGATTTCCTTTAGGATGGACTGGTTGGAACACCTTGCAGTCCAGGGGCCTCTCAAGAGTCTTCTCCAGCATCACAGTTCACAAACATCAATTCTTTGGAATTCAGCTTTCTTTATAGTCCAACTCTCACATCCATACATGATTACTGGATAGGGAGGACTTCTCAGAATGCACACTTGGGGGCTTCCCTGGGGCTCAGTCCATAAATAATCCACCTGCAACGCAGGAGATTGCCTGCAAAGCAGCAGATCCAGTTTCGATCCCTGGGTTGTGAAGATCCCCTGGAGAAGGAAATGGCAGCCCACTCCAGTATTCTTGTCTGGAAAATCCCACAGACAGAGGAGCCTGGCGGGCTATAGTCCATGGGGTTGCAAAGAGTCAGATACAACTTAGCGACTAAAGCACCACCACCACCACCACAATTTGCTGTTCTCATGTTGACATTTTAGTGATTCCACATTTACAACGAGATGGAAACATAAACTCGGTAATGTGGCCTGCCTGGACTCAAAATGTGCAGCCTTACCTGCCTTTCCAACTGGGTCACACGCTGCAGTGCTTGTCTGTACTCTCTTAGCTCCTGGCGCACCCTCTGCCAAAATCTCTCTGAACTCAGGCCTTTACACAAGCTCTTCCCTCTGCCTGGATTAACTGCTGCCCACTTTGATGAGCTCTTAGCTCACCGGCTCCTTCCTTGGAGGAGCTTCCCAGATCGTTCAGATGGGGCTGAGCTCCCAATTCTACTCATTCATTGTGTTCCAGGTCTCTCTGTCACTGCAGCTGTGACAGATGTAGTTTTCGTTCTTCTTTGGGGGGATTATTTCTTTGATTTTTGTCTCCTCTTGTCAGACGTTTGGGTTCAGAACCATGTCTGATTTCTTCTAACCATTGAAACCCTAGAGCTGTGCAAGATTACAAGATGTTTTAAAAATTAATCTCCTTAAGATATTTTTGAATATTTACTTATATAAATGGATGCAAGGGGGAAAGCCTTGAAAAATATCTCTCATTTAGTACGACTGTTCTTCACAAACTTAGTGAGGTTTTAGTCAGTGAATTAATAAATACAAGATAGGTAAACATACCTCAATGTTGATGACAAACTATTTAAATTGTAAGTGAATAAATGCAATTCTCTATAACAAATACTCCAGCCAACATATAACTTTATTTTCAATAGTCAACACAAAAATCTCAAGGTTGCAAGTCAGTATTCTTTGAACATACAGTTCAAACAAATATCTCAATGTTATAGGAAAACTCTTGTACTTTTTAGTAAATTTTGCTTAGGCAAAAAACCTAACATGACAATGACAAAATACAGAAGAAGTGTGAATTTAATTGTAAATACAAATTTAGTAACTGACATGGACATATTCTTTAATCTTCTTCCTTATCTTTCTAAAAACACGGGAAGGCTAGTACAACATGTCACATTCTCACAACTATTGTCATGTCAACCACCTCATCACAGAACATTCCTCCATCACATACCCTTTAAATGTAAGCTTGCAAGTTTTAGCTAAACTTTTGACAAACACTGAATCAAATCATTTAGTATTTTAATGGTGGTGGTTGTTTAGTCACTAAGTCTTGTCCAACTCTTGCGACCTCATAGACTGTAGACCACCAGGCTCCTCTGTCCATGGGATTTCCCAGGCAAGAATACTGGAGTGGGTTGTACCCCGTTTCCTTCTCCAGGGGATCTTCACAACCCAGGGATTGAACCCTGTTCTCTAGCACTGCAGTCAGATTCTTTACTGTCTGAGCCACCATGGAAGCCCCAGTGCTGCGTGTCTATAGAAACCAACATGGTGTTAGCCTTTTTGTTCATGTTGAATAAATAAATAACCAACCAACTATGCTGTAAAGTGGCCTGGGTGGGACAGGACCAGGTAGGTGATCACTTAGATAGCCAAACCTTTCCTCTATAGTAAAGTTTCTCAACTTCCATGCTATTGACATTGGGGGCTGGGTAATGCTTTTCTGCACAGGGGCTGCCCTACTCATTGTAAGATGTTTAGCAATTCCCTGACCTCCACTCAGAAGGAAATGGCAACTCACTCCAGTATTCTTGCCTGGGAAATCCCATGGACAGAGTAGCTTGGCGGACAACAGTCAATGGGGTTGCAAAACAGTCAGATACAATTTAGCAACTAAACACCTGGGAACTTCTCTGATGGTACAGTGTTTAAGACTCAGCACTTCCAGTGCAGGGAGACTAAGCTCAATCCTTGGTCATGGAACTAAGATCCCACATGCTGTGTGGTGCTTCACTCCCCACAAAAAATTTTTTAAGTGTACTTGTGAAGAATTCACAGTCTCTGATGCAAAGCACAGACAGTGGTTACTGTCAAGATTATTTTGATAGCACTGCCTGCCACCTCACCTTTCTTTCCTTGCTTGAGTTCCTCTCTGCCCCTCTCAAGACTCGCCTTTCCACTTCACCAAGTACATCATGTCCCACCCCTTCCCAATCTCTGTCTCTAACTCCAAGGACCATCATGTTTATGCCTTTGGGAACATTGTGGCATTACTTTCCTGAGCATTTAAAGATAAGACTGTGCAATGACACCCCTGTCTTTGGGGCCCTGGAACACTCCCCGCTGCCACCACTATTGACCTGCCTCTGGTTGTAGTTTCTGACCAAGAATGGTGTCATTGGTGTGCCTTCTCTTGTTAAGGGTCTTCCTGTAACAGACTGTCCTCAGACAGCCCATACCGCTGCCTTTTAGCAGCTGGTAATAGGCTGTGGATATCATTAAGCCAAGTGTCTCCCTCCCCAGTCATCACAGAGCCAGGCTTCTTGGTCACTGCTTGCACAGAGGTGTAGGCATAAAGAGAACCCACAGAATAATCTCAGGATCCACAAGATCAGGGAAGAGAGTGTCCTTTGACCAGGTTCTCAATGGACTGGGGAGATGGGGTGCAACTAAATCAGCCAACTTAACTGTGCTCCAGTGGTTAAGAATCTGCCTTGCAATGCAGGGATGTGGGTTCGATCCTTGGGTGGGGAACTACGATTCCACATGCTGTGGAGAAGCTAAACCTCAATGCAGCTACTGAGCCCCTGTGTTCTGGAGCCTGCACGACACAACTAGAGAGGCCACGTGCCACAACCAAAGACCTCACAGGATGCAGCGGAGACCGATACACCCACAGAAATAAATGTCAGACAAAGCAGGCCTGACCGAGGAGCCCGGTCACTTCCGGGCTCTGTGAGCCTGCAGTCGTGCTTGGAGAGAGGTCCACAGGCCCCTCACTGAACCGGCTCATGAGGGTGAAGGAAGCGTCTACAATGGAAACGTCATGACACCCGTGCACACTCACAGGTGCCAGGATGGTAACAGCGGCCACGGTTCCATCAGCATCCGAGACCTCGCTGAATGATGTCCTCTCCATATAGATGGTTTCGAGTGACTTTCCATGTTGTCTCTTTAGAGAAGAGGGGCTTTCGTGTCAATCATTGTTTTTTCTGAATTAAGCTTTACCGTCAGTTTTCTAAGTCAAACTTAATCTTCCAGATGAGTCACATTAATTTTTCTTCATCTCACTCTAAATGGCGAGCCTAATTCCATTTCAGTTCCGGTCAGTTCAGTCACTCAGTTGTGTCTGACTCTTTGTGACCCCATGGACTGCAGCACTCCAGGCCTCCCTGTCCATCACCAACTCCCAGAGCTTGCTCAAGCTCATGGCAATCGAGCCGGTGATGCCATCCAACCATCTCATCCTCTGTCATCCCTTTCTCCTCCCGCCTTCAATCATTCCCAACAGCAGGGTCTAATGCCATTTAGAATCCAGTAATGCATAGCTTGTGAGTGTGTAGCAGAGGCAGGGCTATATGAGGAAACATTTGGGAAATTGATATTTTAGGAGACATGTTTAAATAAATAATAATATAAACTGTCCTCATCGTATTAAACATGCTATTTACATATGATTAGTAGGAAACTGTCCTTATAGCTTCATGAAAGAAAGCTGTAGAGCAGCACTGCCCGTAGAACTATAATGGAAGCCACATAAGTAATTTTACTGTATTGTAGTTTTTTATATTTTTAATTTACAATGCTGTGTACAACAAAGTGATTCTGTCTTATATATATATATACACACACATATATATTCATATTCTTTTCCATTATAGTTTATTGCAAGGTATCAAATATAGTTCCTTAAGTTATACACTAGGACCTTGTTTGTCATCTATTTTATATACAGTAGTTTTCATCTGCTAATCCCAACCTCATAATTCATCCTTCCCTCACCCCCTTTCTCCTTTGTAACCATAAAGTTTGTTTTCTATGTCTCGGAGTCTGTTTCTGCTTTGTAAATAAGCTCATTTGTGTCATATTTTAGATTCCACGTATAAGTGATATCATATGGTGTTTGTCTTTCTCTGACTTGCTTCATTTAGTATGATAATCTCCAGGTCCATCCATGTTGCTACAAATAGCATTATTTCATTTTTTATGTCAAGTAATATTCCACCTTCTTTATCCATTCATCTGTCTATGAACATTTAGGCTCTTTCCATGTCTTGGCTATTTTAACACATACGTAATTTTAAATGTTATAGTAGCCCCATTTAAAAAGTGAAAATAGCAGATGAAATTAATTTTAATAATATAGTTTACTTAGCTCACTAAATGTGAAATATTTGATAAAATCATATCAATATGAAATTAACATAAAAATTACTGATACATTAGACACTGCTTTCCTCACGCTAAGTCTTTGAAATCCGGTATGCGTTTTACTCTTACAGCATATTTCAGTTCAGACGAGTGACACTCCCAGTGTCTCCTAGCCACATGTGACCAGAAGCTGTCACTCAGAATGGCACAGAGTTCTAGAAGCATCTATCCAGTGTGATGCATGTCTTCTGTCTTCTTCTTCCTCCTCTTCTTCCACCTTATTGCCGCATGAGTCAGCAGCGTCACAGATCTTCTGGTCGTCTTCATTCATCTGTTTTCGAAGATAACACATATTCACTTTGGTCCATGCATTCTGTTTCTGGAGTTCTCGGTGAGAACTAGCCATAATGTATCCGAGGTCCATATTTTTCATTTCCCAAATGCGAGCTCGGGATCTGTCAAGTTCAAGTGAAATAAAAGGAAAAAAGTGAATTTTTGAATTGAAGCATATTTTGAAACTCTAGAAAGTGTAAATTTTTATAGTGTCTTTGACATTTACAGAATAGACGTTTAATCTGCCACACTGAGTTCTCCCAAAGTTTTGGATATGGACAGCCTAAAACTTTAGCTTAGGTGGGCTTTCACTTGAGGAAATACATTCCCAAACATCATTCACAAGACCAGTAGCATTGTCCCCACTGGCCCAGCAGACCAAAGCACTAATCTATTGAGAGGGAGCAGGTTCTTAGACACCAAGAAACTGAGCAACAGAAAGCAGCTTAATTTTCTCCCCTTCGTGAAACTGATGAACACGTTTCATTCAAGAAATAGATTTTTTTGAGTCTTATTTTATTTGCAACATTCTTGTGACCACTGTTTAAGTGTAATTAAGCCACAGACAATAAAAATTACCAGGTGAAAGCTCAGATTAATAAGACTAGTGTTCAATCATTAGCAATAATGAGAAATATCTTTGGTACTAATAGGTGAAGATGTCCATTATGTTACCAGTGAAGCGAATTACATGTCCCTGTGTATTGTATGGTCCTAAGCAGAATGTATGTTTGAAGATGTAGATCGGTATACAGACATGGCTACATCTATAAAGCCAGGGAGATGAGGCTCCACAAATTGCCCAGAGAGGCACTAGGAAGGGTGAAATTAAATGAGCAGGTGGACACATTTACTTCTGTGTAAATTTCAATAGTACGGTTTGCCTGTTATTTCTTTTTTGTGTGATTTTTAGAATTATTAATATTATCAATCACCATTGGGAATAAAGGTAAAGTACAGTGCTAATAGGATGAGAGTAAGTCAATTACATTCTTTAAAAAACTCAAGTGACAGAGTCTCTGGTACTAAAACATCTACCCATTTGCCCTGACCTTGCCTTGATCTTGACCCATCTGATGCTGACCACAAGCCCTGACTAATTCAGCTACTACAAAGTAGGTGATAATTAACATCCACTTGTTTATTCAATAAGGTCTTCACTTGTATTCCCTGAACTGGCTTAATAGTCTCATGGAGTCAGTATTACAATTTCCATTTTACAGATGAACAAACCAAGATGGAGAAAGATTGAGTCATGTCACCAAGGTCACAGAGTTGGCCAGCATTAGAAGCACAGTGTGGTTTCGCCCTTCACTGATAGCAGTGCTCCTTACCCTGGCATTTTCACACCATCCAAGGGCCTGTGAGCAGCCCACCCCTGGGATGTCCAGTCTTCCACATATCACCCATTTAAATTAGGTAAGATGTGTGTTTCATTTGTAGGAAAAAAATCTCCACTCAAGCTCACTCGAGGATGGGTGATCGCCAGAATCAACAGCCTCCTAAAATCGGCCATAAAACCAGGTGTCAGCATGCTGAAATGCAAGCCAGAAAGAATGGGGCGCCGAGGGAGAGTGGATGTGGGTGTCTTCAGCACATTGTCACTGTTCTAATGACTGCAAGTTTTGTTTCAAAGAGGATTTGAGCTGCAAAAGGTGTCACCAGCAACAGGCTTCAGTTTTAATGATTTAGCTCTAATTGCAAAAGTGAACCTTATGCTTATGAGAAGCGTGGATTGCATAAACAGATTGAGGGAATTATCTTGAGTGCAGCTTTTGTCTGACAATTGGTGGCGTTTCTGTTTAGGAACTGCTTGTTTAGCATTGACTTTGATTAAAACTTTTAAATTAGTGTTGCCACCCCAAAGGGCTTCAGGTCACAAACAACCACCAAAGGCAGTGACTGATGATGAAACACTATCAACGTTTTCTTTCTGTCCCCTACTAATTTCATAACATCTTCTCAAGCGTCACCAGCCAACATGTATCACCCTGAATGAGCTTGGGTGTCACGCATTTTTCCCACACTCTGACACATATATGTTTTGAAACTTCAGATAAAAATGTATGCAGTGAGAAGAGAAGAAAGATAAATAAATGGAACAGAGGATTTTTTAGAGCAGTGGAAATACTCAGTATGATATTAATATGTTGGATATATGTCATTTTCAGTTGTCCAGACTCATGGAATATACAACACTGAGAGTAAAATGAAAAGAAAGTGAAAGCCACTCAGTCATGTCTGACTCTTTGCAACCCATGGACTATACAGTCCGTGCTATTCTCCAGGCCAAAATACTGAACTGGGTAGCCTTTCTCTTTTCCAGGGAATCTTCCCAACCCAGGGACCAAACCCACTCTCCCACATTGCAGGCAGATTCTTTACCACCTGTGCCACAGGGAAGCCCAAGAATCCTGGAGTGGGTAGCCTATCCCTTCTCCAGCAGATCTTCCCAACCCAGGAATTGAACCGGGGTCTCCTGCATTGCAGCCAGATTTTTTACCAACTGAGCTATCAGGGAAGCCCTTATTCATTAGAGTAAACCCTAATGTAAGCTATGGCCTTTGGGTGTTTGTGATGTGTCAGTGTATTGGGTTGGACAAAAAGTTAATTCATTGAGGGCATTTTTTTCCTTTTCCTTTCTTTCTTTACATAAGATGTAATGGAATGAACATCTGTGGTTAAAAAAAAAAAAAAAAGAACAAAACTATATGTATATATATACCACTCTGGTGAGTGATGTTAATAAATGGGGGAAGCTATGCATATGTGGAGGTAGGGGGCTATATGCAACTTCCTCTTAATTTTATTACAAACCTAAAACTTCTCTAAAAATTAAAGTCTTAAATTGTTATGTAGCTAACAATTTTAAAAGATTACCCTCAAACATTTTCTCTTAACTGTAAGATTCAGTACTTGCTAAGAGTAAAATCAAGCTGGCCATTTCAATGCTATCACCTCCCTGGCCCCATCACAGCACTCTTTCCCACCTCCAGATTAATTATAGGCCAAATGTAACCCCCAGGCTTGGAAAACTCACTGTTGGTATAGTTGTTAGGGATAATGGATGGTTTGTGAGCAAGTTTCTTGTACACATCACTTCATTTTAAGCATCGTGGTCTGCCTACAAGTACTCCAAACCCCCTAACTGTTTCTTGATTAGTATAAGACACTTCAGTTTCACTGCTGCTTCCTTAATGTGTTTGAACAGAACATCTGGTGGCATCTAAAATGTACCAGTTCTGTGATTTCTGTTAAGCACGTCACTTTTCTCTTCATGTCTTTCTTATTTTCATCTGTGAAATGGGGATGATAATTCATATTCTGCAGAATTTCTGTTATAATTACTGGGGGTGTTTAGCGCAGATCATAAATGGTTTCTTTCTTCTACTAGAGTAAGCTTCAGAAAGATAGAAATTGATTCAAGAAGGAAGAAGTAGAGTATAAAAAGCAGTGTTAAGAAATAAGTTGGTAAACAGCATAAATCTTTTAAACTTTGCTATAAATTTTAATAATTGTAATAATAGTGCCTTATTAAGAGGGTGGGGTTTCCCAGGTGGTGCTAGTGGCAAAGAATCCGTCTGCCAGTGCAAGAGACACAAGAGATGCGGGTTCAATTCCCTGGAGGAGGGCATGGCAATCCATTCCAGTATTCTTGCCTGGAGAACCCCCAGGGACAGAGGAACCTGGCTAGCTATAGTCCATGGGGTAGCAAAGAGTTAGACAGGAGTGAGCGACTAAGCAGAGCATAGCACAGAAACAGTGTATGTAGTAAATCTTAGAAATACCGTTAAATGGTCAGGAAGGATAAACAGTTGCAGAATAATAGTTGCCTTTGGTTTTGAGAGGGCAGTGATCAAAGGAAACAAAAATCTAAAGGAATAAAACAACTGGGAAGAATTCTATCAGCCAGATATACTAACATGTGGACTAGAGTATATCCACTATCTCTTTGTTGATAATTTCAAGTTGATAAATATGAAACCCAGCATTCCCATGGGACAGAATTTTAACCATGCCTGTGAGTTCAGTTCAGACCCACTCAGACATGTCTGATGAACTGCTTGGAACTCCCTCTTGGCTGACTATAAACACTCTGCTCGAAGGTAATAATTGCCAACAGAGAAAACTCTTAAAAGAGAATTGCCACTTTTCCTAAGGACTTCCAAGGAATCAAAACCCTTCAGAAATCTCAGGGATTAAATCCCAAGACTCAAGAGTATGAGGCTCCATGCTTCACTATTTCTAGAATCACAGCCCTCTTCCACCGAGGTTCCATTGTTGATTGGGTTCGGAGGGTTATCCTTTTCTTACTTTTATGCTGGAAATATTCGTGTTTTTCTCCTCCACTATTGTTTCTGGAAATCTGTCTCCCAATGTCCTGCCCTTCCTATCTTGGGACTCTTGACTCTCTCTTGAAGACTTCATGTTACATCTCTGATAGCTGCAAATATAGGTGTTTTTGGGGCTTCCCAAGTGGCTCAGTGGTAAAGAATCCAGACTGCCAATGCAGGGGATATGGGCTTGGTCCCTGGGTTTGCGAGGATCCCCTGGAGGAGGAAATGGCAACCCACTCCAGTATTCTTGCTTGGAAAATCCTATGGACAGGGGAGACTGGCTGGCTACAGTTCATGGAGTCACAAAGGGTTGGACACAACTGCGCGACTAAGCATGATAGGTGTGTTTGCTTTGGTTAATGTGACCTCTTCCCTCTGTGATGTCCCACAAAATGCTTCTCTAGGCTTGCAAGAGTTAGTCACAAATTCAAATGCTTTCGGGCAGTCAGAATAACTAGATGAGGCACCCTGATATGGGAAAAGGGTAGGAGGTAGACATCTGGTAGTTCATCTTAAGCTAAGTTTTATCACTGTGAAATCATGGCATCAAATAAACAGAAGTAAGGCAGGGGGGTCACAGGGGACACTGATTATCAAGGTGACTGAGACGTCCCAGGAGACTACATCTAATCAACCTCTTTCAGTTCTCTTGGGCATAGTCCTGGGGTAGAATTGCTGAATCATGCAGTAAATCCACGCTAATTATTTTGTGGAGCCACAAGACTGTTCTTCAAAGCAGCTGCATCATTTTACATTCCCACTCACAGCATGTAAATGGTCCAATTTCTCTACATTTTCACCAACACTTGTTATTGAGTGTCTTTTTTATTATAGCCAACCTAATGGGTATGAGGTAGTATCTCAGTGTAGTTGTGATTGGCGTTTCCCTAATGACTAATGACATTGGCCTTTTTTTCATGTGATAATGGCTCATGTATGTTTTAATATTGGATATGGATAGTTTCCACCAAAAGGAACAGTCACCTCTTCAGGGGGCCCCACATGTCTGCCCAGGGGTATGGTACTCATCCAGGCTTTGAAACTCACTAGTTACTCATCTCCACACTTTCAGGCTGGAGAGAACAGATTCCCAAGAAAGAGGAAGAAAGCTGGAGATTTATGCCTCTGTCTCTCTTTTCCCCCTTTCCTGTCAAGGGCAGCTGGGTCTCTCCTAGAACAAATTCTGTCAGAAAAATTCTCCACCAGACAATAAATGCAAGGGGGATACATGAGGAGCTTGTTGTTAAGAGTTTGGGCCAAACGACCCAAAGCTTCCTGTGCCAGGTAAGCATGAATAGGGGGCGAAGTCATCCATTACCAAGCCCTCACCCATGACTGCCTGAGTGGTATTTCTCAGGCTCTAACCATGAAACCTGTTTCCTCTCTCCCCTTCGAGTCTTAGCCCAGAGAGGCCTGATAATATCACTCAGCAAATGGAAAATATTTATTTTATGCTTATTCTAAGAAATGTGATCCATCAAAAATGAGCTGACAAGTCCTTTCATTTCCAAGGACAGTGTCCACACATTCCAGGCTGCCTCTGGACCTGGAATCAGACAAATCTGAGCCAGAGGCCAGTGAGGGCCACACAGATACCTTCCTGATTGATACTGTAGCATGAACTTTAAGACACCATCTATGGACTCAGACACTTGGGTTTCAGCCCCACTGTCTTACCCACTAGCTGTGGAAACTGGACAAGTTGCTTTCCCATCTCAATGCCATTTCTCTGTGATAAAACATCCATAGAAATATTCCCTTCTTCATAGGATTGTTTTGAGAATTGAATAGGGCAATAACTGCTTGGTTGTTAGCAAAGGACATGAAACATCAATAAATAAAAATTAGGTATTCAGATGATTTGTCAACTCTGGAAGGGAAGATCATTACATTTCTCAAATCTGGTAAGTTTTGTCAAACTCTTGAGCTCTCATTAAAGTTGAAACATAGGCTGTTAATGTTTGTTTTGACCAAATTGCACAGCTCATGAGCTAACAAATTCATACTCAGCCATCTGAAGGCATTGGTAAAATCTACATTTGATTCCCTAGGATGCAACACAGCTATGGGTTTAGGGAGATGGATCTCCAAAATCAACTCTGAAAAGGATTTAGGCTCTGTGTAAGCCCCAA
The DNA here is from genome assembly GCF_049115385.1 of Moschus berezovskii. Lineage (NCBI taxonomy): Eukaryota > Metazoa > Chordata > Mammalia > Artiodactyla > Moschidae > Moschus > Moschus berezovskii. The sequence continues at coordinate 15,041,723 of NC_142474.1, forward strand.
ATTCAATAAGCAGCCCACAGTCCCGGAGAAGGCAATGGCAAGCCACTCCAGTACTATTGCCTAGAAAATCCCATGGATGGAGGAGCCTGGTAGGCTGCAGTCTGTGGGGTCGCTAAGGGTCGGACACGACTGAGCGACTTCACTTTCACTTTTCACTTTCCACTTTCACACATTGGAGAAGGAAATGGCAACCCACTCCAGTGTTCTTGCCTGGAGAATCCCAGGGACGGGGGAGCCTGGTGGGCTTCCGTCTATGGGGTCGCACAGAGTCGGACACGACTGAAGTGACGCAGCAGCAGCAGCAGCAGCAGCCCACAGTCCACGTGACTTTGGTCTGCACAGTGACTAGCTCTGAGCGGAGCTACTTTTGTTGCATATCTCCTTTGTTAGGTCACAACCAGAATAAAAATGAAGACAAAGTTGCAGGTACCCATGTATATCCATTTGGACAGTGAAACCAAGTTGTTTTAGTATCAGGAATCCATGCTAAAAATGAAGCCAGGTATAGCAAAATGCAATTTGTTTGAAAAAGAAAATACAAAGAAATAATGTAACTAATCTTACTCTACTAGTTTCCTTTTTCTTCTGAGACAGATTACCACAAATTTAGTGGCTTAAAACAATGTAAATCTACATCTTAGAATTCTGGAGATTCAGTTCATTTCAGTGACTCAGCAGTATTGGACTCTTTGAGACCCCATGGACTGCACCACGCCAGGCCTTCCTGTCCATCACCAACTCCCGGAGTTTACTCAAACTCATGTCCATAAAGTCGGTGATGCCATCCAACCATCTCATCCTCTGTCGTCCCCTTCTCCTCCTGCCTTCAATCTTTGCCATCATCAGGGTCTTTTCAAATGAATCAGTTCAGGTATTAGAAGTTGTAAATGGGTCTTACAGGCTAAGAGCAAAGCACTGACAGAGATGAACTCCTCTGAAGCTTCTAGGGAGAATCAGTCCCTTGTCTTTTCCAGCTTTCAGAGACTGCCTGAGTTCCTTGGTTCCAGGTCTCCTCCCAGCAATCTCTATTACTGTAACCTTTGCTTTTGTTATCACATCTCCTTCTCTGATTCTGACCCTTCTGCCTTCCTCTTGGGTGGACCCTCGTGATTACATTGGGTCACTCAGATAATCCAAGATACCCTTCCGTCTCAAGTTTTTTGACATAATTACATCTGCAAAATCCTTCTGGTCCTGCAAGGTAACACATTCACAGGCCTTAGGGAGTAGGATGGGGACATCTTTGTAGCACCATTATTCTGCTTGCCATACTTCCCTCCCTGAAGGACTATTATGTGAGAGAGGGATACAGGCAGAACAAATACCAATGAAGAGGAGGCAAGGAGGGAGAATTTGACTCCAAACACAAGAATCTCAGCAGTGGTAAGGGTGAGTTAAGATAGTAGGAGCTTTTGTGGGGGCTGTGGGCTCTTTCTCACTGAGATTGGACGCTTCTTCTACACATTTGCCCGCTCAACCCATGCTGGGCAGTTGGATCACCTTGTCTCTGAGTCTTTCAAATTCTATGTGCCTCGTTCTTTATGAGTGCCTCAACTTGTGTTGAGGATTTGGAAGATGTATCAGTCAGGATAGGCTAGGCTATGCTGGGTAACAAATAGCTCCAAGAATCTCAGTGGCTTCAATCAACATATTCACTGTGGGACTGCAGAGGGGGTCTCTAATCTTTGTAGCCCCCAGGGACTATGGATCAACCTCCATCTCTAATGCAGTTAGCCACTCTGTCAGTGGGAAAGAGAGCTCTGGAGGGTCTGTGTGTAAAGAACAATACTCTGGTGCAAAAGTGGCATGCAGCACTTAGAGCAACAATGCCTCAGTCAGAAGTGGTTGTATGGCTCAAACTAACCAAAAGGAAGACAAGGGCGTTCAGTTTGTAAGGCAAGGAACCAGATATAGTTGAGGAGCAGAAACAATGACCGCAATAGTAAACAAGCCCCTTTCTCCCTTCCCACCTTTTCATGAGGTTTAGCCATAAACGATTCCTTTTACCCTCTAATAAGTTCCTTTATAAAGGTCCTCTCTGTCTGAGACAGAGTCACGCCTGAATCTTTGCAACCCCATGTCTGTCTTAGTTCTGGTTTCATTGATGAGACAGGATCGTCTTATGCATGCTCTTCATTTATCCTGGCTCTGTGGTTAGGATTTTATTTCTAAAAGATTAATAATAAAATGATGACAATGATACAACAATGAATGCTTTTCAAAAATTCATGACGTGCTGAACATTGTCCTAAGAACTTTCCATGTCTACTTTCTCAGATGTTAGGTAGGGAGTATAAACAAATCGTGTTTCTCATTTCAAGCATACTTCTATCATCAGATTCATGCAAAGACAGCTCTGCTTTATTCATGTGTCCCCATTCTTCATTTTAGCAGTTATAATTAATGCCTTTATATGAATATTTAATCTTGTGTCTATCTTTGCAAAATGTGTAATGTTATTGTTGTTGCTGTTTTAACTACTAAGGTCATGTCTGACTCTTTGCGACCCTATGGACTGTAGCCCACCAGGCTCCTCTGTCCATGAGATCCTCCAGGCAAGAATACTAGAGTGGGTTGCCATATCCTCCTCCAGGGGATCTTCCTGACCCAGGATTCGAACCATCATCTCCGCATCTCCTACATTGGCTGGTTATATTCTTTACCACTGAGCCACCTGGGAAGTCTGTAATGTTATTGGTATGCAGGTACTTTTCCAATGAATAAGAGTTACAGCACTGTAAACTTGGTTCTTCCTTTCATACACACAGCATCATTTTTATAACATATTTTCATGTTTGTAGGTATATGCTCACACAGTTTATGGCTTATAAGAGCTGCATAGTATTTCATACTGTATGTCCGCTATATTTTACTTAAATTTTCCCTCAGCAATGGGACTTCCAGGTTGCCTGGAATAATAGTACCCTGATACTTTAATCTGAAGGCTGGGAAACTTTGTCTATAAAGATCCAGATAATAAATATTTTTGGCTTTGTGGGTCTTTGAAGGTCTTAGTTGTAAGTATTTGTCTTTGCTACTCTAGCATCAAAGCAGCCATAGATGGTACATAAATAAATGGCTATGGCCAAATTTGGCCCAAGGACTGTAGTTTAAAAAGCCATGCTACTAACAAGGCTGTGATGAACATGTTCTGTATGTCTTCTTGTGGAATGTGCCACATTTTCTCTCAAATATACTGTGAAAGCAAGAGGGAGATTGTAGCCTCCTGGAGTAAACACCATCAGACTAGGAACTTCTGAGGTTTTATTCTAAACAGTTGCATCAGTCTGTTCTTCAGACAATAGTTTATAGGAACAAAAGGTGTTTACCACATCCCTCCGAACATGACCCAATACATTAGTTTTTATCAATATGACAGGGTAAATTAATATATAATTACTGTTTCACTCATATTTCTCTTTTTAGTCATGACTTTCAGTGAACCTTCAATTTGCAAACTTTCAAAGATGTGGACACGTATGCCAGCCCCTGTACATCAGCTGTTGTACTGCACTACTGTGCTTTTCAAGTATAGTACTGTACTATAAGATTAAAAATGTTTTCTCGATTTTTTGTTTGTTTGTTTTTTGCTTTTTATGTATATGTTATTTGTGTGAAAGGTATTATAAACCTATTACACAGATGGTGACTGCATCCACGAAATTAAAAGATGCTTGCTCCTTGGAAGAAAAGTTGTGACAAACCTAGACAGAATATTGAAAAGCAGAGACATCGCTTTGCCGACGAAGGTCTGTCTAGCCAAAAATACGGATTTTCCAGTAGTCATGTACAGACGTGACAGTTGGATCATAAAGAAGGTTGAGCACCAAAGAATTGATGCTTTCAAATTGCAGTTCTGGAGAAGACTCTGTAGACTCCCTTGGACTGTAAGGAGATCAAACCAGTGAATCCTAAAGGAAATCAATCCTGACTATTCATTGGAAGGATTGTTACTGAAGCTGAAGCTCCAACACTTAGGCCACCTGATGTAAAGAGCTGAATCCTAAGACTCTGATGTTGGGAAAAATTAAGGGCAGGAGGAGAAGGGGGGTCACAGAGGATGAGCTGGTTGGATAACATCATTGATTCAATGGATATGAGTTTGAGCAAATCCTAGAATCGATGGTGAAGGACAGGGAAGACTGGTGTGGGGTCGCAAAGAGTTGGACACCATTTAGCAACTGAACAACAATAACTATATAACTGATTGTGTTAGTTGGGTACCAAGACCAACTTTGCTGGACTTATGAACAAACCGATTTTATGAACTCACTCTCAGAATGGAACTCGTCTGTATGTAGTCGGTTGACTGTCTATTCTGTGTATTGCCCGTTTATGCATGCCTTTTGTCTTTGTTCTCTATTTCTTGGTGAAGTGTGGGAGCTTCTTATATAGTCTACATATTAGTTCTTTTACAGTTCTAAAACTTGCAAGTAATTCTCAAGTAATTTGTCCCAATCTGTTAACTATTAACCATGTCAGTCATGCTTTATACTCAAGAATTCTTAATTTTGATAATTTTGATAGCATATGATTTGGGCTTTTTGGGACTTGGTTAAGAAATCTGTCAGCACTTCTAGGTCACAATAATAGTATTTTCTTTGATTAGATTAGAATTTGGTTTTTTTACCTTGTGCCCTTTAACCTATCGGGGGACATTTTTATTTATAGTGAAGGCATATCCACCCTAATACATATAGTAAGTCAGATTTTCCAGAACCATCAATCAAAACTGGTAGATAAAACTTTATCCACTTGAGAATCCCCTGGTTATAATTTTTGGCTTTTACTGCATGTCCATAGTTCAATCCCTGGTTGGAGAACTGAGAGGATTTCCTTCTATTCCACCAATGTATGTATCTATTTGGGGGGGCCTCCACTATATTGTCTTTATTTCTATGCCTTAGTAATATATCTTAATATTTGTACAGCTTATCTCTCCTATTTGCTTTTCTTTTCCAAAATTCACTTAGCTATATATGGACTTTTATATTTCTAGTCTTATTACAAAACCCCAAAGTTTTACTCACTTTGTCTAATGATGAAGAGGAGTAAAGTCATGATGACCTTAAACAGTAAAGATTCATCTAGAATAGTCTTACCACATTGAATTTTCATAATGCTAAATTATTTTGAATAAATTCTATTCAATGAGAACAGAGCGTGAGGGGATTTCCCAGTTGGGGCTAGTGGTAAAGAACCTGGCTGCCAATGCAGAAGACATAAGAGACACAGGTTCAGTTCCTGGGTCAGGAAGATCCCCTGGAGGAGGGCATGGCAACCCACTCCAGTTTTCTTGCCTGGAGAATTCCATTGACAGAGGAGCCAGGAGGGCTACAGTCCATAGGGTCACAAAGAGTCAGACACGGCTGAAGCAAGTTAGTGCATGTGCGCACACACGCGCGCGCACGCGCGCACACACACACACACACACACACACACACACTATTATCCACTGAGAAATACTGGCTAAAGTCTTTAAAATGGACTGATTTAGACCCTTACAATAACCTCAGATATGCAGATGACACCACCCTTATGGCAGAAAGTGAAGAGGAACTCAAAAGCCTCTTGATGAAAGTGAAAGAGGAGAGTGAAAAGGTTGGCTTTAAGCTCAACATTCAGAAAACAAAGATCATGGCACCTGGTCCCATCACTTCATGGGAAATAGATGGGGAAACAGTGGAAACAGTGTCAGACTTTATTTTCTTGGGCTCCAAAATCACTGCGGATGCTGATTGCAGTCATGAAATTAAAAGACACTTACTCCTTGAAAGGAAAGTTATGACCAATCTAGACAGCATATTAAAAAGCAGAGACATTACTTTGCCAACCAAGGTCCATCTAGTCAAGGCTATGGTTTTTCCAGTGGTCATGTATGGATGTGAGAGTTGGACTGTGAAGAAAGCTGATCGCCGAAGAATTGACGCTTTTGAACTGTGGTGCTGGAGAAGACTCTTGAGAGTCCCTTGGACTGCAAGGAGATCCAACCAGTCCATTCCAAAGGAGATCAGTCCTGGGTGTTCATTGGAAGCACTGATGCTAAAGCTGAAACTCTGATACTTTGGCCATCTCATGCGAAAAGTTGACTCACTGGAAAAGACTCTGATGATGGGAGGGATTGGGGGCTGGAGGAGAAGGGGACGACAGAGGATGAGATGGCTGGACGGCATCACCGACTCAATGGAGGTGGGTTTGAGTGAACTCCGGGAGCTGGTGATGGGCAGGGAGGCCTGGCATGTTGCGATTCATGGGGTCGCAAAGAGTCGGACACAACTGAGCGACTGAACTGAACTGAGACCCTTAAAAAACCTTCTCATGCAATCTCGGTGAGCCTGGCAGGCTACAGTCCACAGGGTCGAAAAGAATCAGACACGACTGAAGCGACTTAGCAGTCATGTGCAGTTTTGTGTGTTTTTTTAATCTCTAGATCCTTAAAAATATCTAGCTGGAATTTTTATTGAGACTGCATTGGGTTCACAATTCAATTTAAAGATAATAGATATCCTTTCAATATTATAACCTCTCTCTCATAATTACAGAATATCCCTCAGATCATCTTTTATATACTTTAATAGACTTTAACATTTTCTCCAAAGGTTCTGTGAAATTTTTGTTCAGCTAACTCCTAGACACTTAAGAATTCTCGCAGCTACTTGGAATAGAATCTTCTTCTTTATCTTTGTTTTTCTTTTCATCTAGTTGATTTTTGCTGGTATAGAGAAAAGCTATTGCTTTTGTGAGTTGATTCTGTTTTCCTATAATCCTTATGAGAGTAATACTCTCATCCCCTTCCATAGGTGAAGTTAGGTAACTGAGCCACAATCATTCAGCTAACAAGGGGTGAAGCTAGTGTACAATGCTAAGCGGTATTTCTCATCACAGGGAGTTCTGACTGTACAGCAGGTGAAGTAGTGAAGTATGTTTGAAACTCCCTGGCACACGAAGGAGTGCTCAACTTACAAAATGGAAACTCCCCATGCAGATTCTTTGGCTATTCCTCTACTGACGCCTGCTGCCTCCCAGGAACACGGCTAATGCAAAGCATGTGGTCCACGGCCCGGTAAACAACAGTGCTAACAGAAAAACTGCTGCCCTTTCCTATGGGACGTTCTAACGCATTCCTCCACTAAGTTAAAATCAACCCTGTCAAACAGCAAGATGCTCTGAATAGGGCTTCCCCAGACTCCCTGGCCAGGCTGGCACCTCCTGTCATTTCCCTTGTCATTTTTGCTGAAACCTTGTCCCAGCCCCCGCACCAGCTCCCCGCTTGGAAGTCTCCTGTCTGGAGCCAGTGAGGTTTGTCTGCTTTCTTGGGTTTGGCTAATAAATTGGGATCATGGGGTCAGGCAGCAGGGGACCTGGCACCCAGGGAGCCCCTGACACCGATTTTATTAGATTTCTCTTTGCAGGGCCGGTGATGCCATCCCAGCAGGGAGCCCACAGTCACTCAGTAACCAAGATTTTTGTCGTCTCTGGCTTGACAAGGTCATTTTTTACTAGAGAAGGAAAAATCCCACATTAATTATACAAGCAAACTGGGGCCAAGGCCGTAAGAGCTGGCCTCCCTCTTGTGGGAGGCGGGAGATGGAGAAGAGGTTGGTTTCCTCTACAAGGGGGGAGTGGAGCCAAGAGAGAAGGGGATGTATGTGCCGAGGTTGGTTGGACTTCCCAGACCCCTTGTCTCTGAAATGTGTATGAATTGTCTCATTCAAAATGTGTGTTTAACTAAAAGAAACTGCAAGGCGATTGAACCACAGAACATGCACAATCAAACACATACTCATTCATTCACTCAAGACATGTTCATAAAGCATCTGTTAGTTGCCAAACACACAGGTAGGCACTCAGATGGAAAAAAATAAAAGAAGCATACTTGCTGCCTTCTTAGCTATTCTCTCAGTATCACAGAGGCCTGGTACCCCAGGGTCCCACGCCAACATACACAAACTTGGAAGGTCAAGGTGAGCACACCATCACTCTTCAGCCAAAAGTTAGGAAACTCTTGCATCCTTCCTGGTAGACCCCCCGTGATGGATGTGCAAATTCTAAAAAACTATGCATTATGCCTTTTTAGTTGGGGAATGCAGTATGCATTGAACTAGCAGTAGTAGCTATGAACTCAAAACCTGAATTCTTCTTGAAAAGTTGGTATCAACCATTTGGTTCATAAAAATGGAAGCACCAGTGAAGGCCATGCCCTGTCCAGCAGTCACAAAGATTCAGTCAAAGTTAGGAACATTTGCATTATGCTTGATGGAGTGAATTGGTTTTCCATATCTCTTGCCTGCATATCCCTGTTCATTATCTTACTGTATGATCTGCCTTGGAATCGAAGTGAGTCCCTCATCCCCCATCACTGCCACTCTTTCTACTGAGCTGTCTGTTTTGAAGTTACTGGGAAGCCCATGGTTTCTTGTGTGAAGATGCTCCATTAGCTACAACATCTGTCATAGGATATCTCCCATCTTAACATTTCTTCTTCTGCCTGTATCTATCTCCCACTCCTCCTCCCCCACCTGTGAGACCAGACCCTCCCCTGCAATCCCCATACAACAGTCTCCAAAACACTCTTGATATAAAACCTCGAAATAGCACTGGCAGAGAACACATCTTCCCTGTGACATCTGCCAAAAAACTTCCAGAACATCAATGTGACACCATGACTCTAGGACCTGGGTCTGTTTCCCAGTTCTGCTGTATTTGACCTGAGTGACTGCTGCTGCTGCTAAGTCACTTCAGTAGTGTCCGACTCTGTGTGACCCCATAGACGGAAGCCCACCAGGCTCCCCCATCCCTGGGATTCTCCAGGCAAGAACACTGGAGTAGGTTGCCATTTCCTTCTCCAATGTGTGAAAGTGAAAAGTGAAAGTGAAGTCGCTCAGTCGTATCTGACCCTTAGCGACCCCACGGACTGCAGCCTACCAGGCTCCTCCGTCCATGGGATTTTCTAGGCAAGAGTACTGGCGTGGCTTGCCATTGCCTTCTCCGGACCTGAGTGACTATCAGCCAGTAACATCATCACTCTGTACTTTTGAATCATTATCTGTAAATACAGATAGAAATAAAAGCTCTCACAAGGAGAAGATTCATGGACAGCTACTGATGACTCATTGTCTTTGTCAGTATTTCTATTCTGGAAGCCCTCTTCCTGTCTCATTTTCAGCAGATAATCTGAGCATTTGCTTTGGCAAAATGATCAAGGCTATCTGGGATGAATGCAGCATCTCCCCTTTATTTCCTTCTAAATGATGATGGAGTTACATTTGGATGAAGGTCAGGCTTGTTGGGTCCTTGACTTCCTGGTGTCTCAAAGTATAATCAAAAGTGTCAGCCAGGGTAGAGATCTCATTTGGAGGCTGGATCAGGGAAGGATCCAATTCCAACCTCATGTAATTAACAGTAAAACTCAGTACAAGTTCTGGATACATATCAACCAATGAACCATCTGGAAAAAGCATTTAGAAACCAGGATGACCAAGGAGAGGGACATTGTGAATGCCGAGGTAAAAGAGGATCCATGGGGAAATATTGGACACCAAGTTTAGAAACTAAAATCTCCTTCTGCCTGATTCCTCTTCTGTAAATGGGAATAATAGTGCCTTCCACATAAGGCTATTGGAAGAAATGAATGAATTAATCCTTTTAAAGTGTTTAGGATAGGGTCCAGCACAGAGTGAGTTTTCTGTAGGCATTAGCTATTTTATCATTATTATTTATAATCGAGTTCACCTGGCTTTGCCTGCTCTGATTCACATCCTGTTGTTTCTCTGCTCTTCTGTGGTCTTTCCTGGCTCGAAAGTAAGTATCTCTTCCCTGCTGACCCTGGGATCCCCTCAAGGCTGCTTTGATGGGTCTGCCTTTCTGCCCAACTTCTCTGCCTCTGATGTGGCTCTGCAGGAGCAAACCAGAGCATCCCCAGCCTGGTCATCACCTCCAAGCTGAGATCAGCACTGGGGTTTGAGAGTGAGTGAGTGACTCCCTGGTCGGCACTTTTATTGTGGTTTCCTGATTGGTTCAGGATGACTGGGCCTTTGCTACCCACCCCCATCCCCAAGTGAATTCCCAGTCCTGCCAGAGGCTGAAAGGAGAGTAACTTAGTCATTAGCTCCTTTGGCAACAGCACCTGGCAGCCGTTCAAGGCAGCTTAGAAAACAGGGCAACAAGTGGCTGCAATATGTATTTTCAAAAGCTTAGCAGACAAGAGAAGGAAATGAAAACCAGAAAAGCAAGGATAGTAACGTCTGAACCTAGAGGTGCATCTAGACACCCCTAGGCACTGCAGACAATGCTTTCAGGTTCTCCAGGTGAGGGGCACAGGAGATAGTACCATCAAAGGAGCGGGGGTTGAATGGCAAGGTTGCTGCCCAGGGCCTCTCTCACCTTTTCTCATTTGCAAGTCAAAGATGAAGGAGGATTGCCTATGCATCTGGAGAATCATGATTAGGTACACCTGGCTTGGTTGGGGTCTGTAAAAGAAGGATGCCTTGTGCTGTGCTAGCCTCTTGTAGAATTCCTTGATGCAGGCATGTTAAGATCCAAGGACTCACTGGGCTGGACCACTAGAATCCCATCTTTCTTAAGGAAAATCAGCTCAGTTCAGTCGCTTAGTCGTGTCCAACTCTTAGGGATCCCATAGACTGCACGCCAGGCCTCCCTGTCCATCACCAACTCCAAGAGCTCACTCAAACTCATGTCCATCGAGTCAGTGATGCCATCCAGCCATATCATCCTCTATCATCCCCTTCTCCTCCCACCTTCAATCTTTCCCAGTATCAGGGTCATTTCCAATGAGTCAGTTCTTCACATCAGATGGCCAAAGTATTGGAGCTTCAGCTTCAGACTGATTTCCTCTAGGATGGACTGGTTGGATCTCCTTGCAGTCCAAGGGATTCTCAAGAGTCTTCTCCAACACCACAGTTCAAAAGCATCAATTCTTCGGTGCTGAGCTTTCTTTATAGTCCAACTCTCACATCCATACATGACTACTGGAAAAACCACTCTTCTTCCAAGGAGTAAGCATCTTTTCATTTCATGGCTTCAGTCACCATATGCAGTGATTTTGGAGCCCAAAAAAAATAGTCCCTCATTGTTTCCACCATTTCCCCATCTGTTTGCCATGAAGCAATGGGACCAGATGCCATGATCTTAGTTTTCTGAATGTTGAGCTTTAAGCCAACTTTCTCACTCTCCTCTTTCACTTTCATCAAGAGGCTTTTTAGTTCTTCTTCGTTTTCTGCCATAAGGGTGGTGTTACCTACATATCTGAGGTTATTGATATTTCTCCCGGCAATCTTGATTCCAGCTTGTGCTTCAACCAGCCCAGCATTTCTCATGATGTAAGGAGAATATGCATGAGAAATAATAATAAACAGTGATAAATGAGCTGGGATATCTCCAACTGATTCCATCTTAGGACATTTGACTCATGATAAAGATCAATGCTGTCACTGCTTCCATTTCATGGATGAGGGAGGAAAAAGGTAAGGAGGTACTATGTAGCCATTGAATTAATGAATTTGCTATATGTCTTCTTCCTCTCTAACCAGAATAGAGGTTTCTTGAGAGCTTGGATTATCTGTCCTATTTATCACTTTATTTCAGGTGTCTAGAACAGTCCCTGAAATACAGCATATACTTAAAAGCAAGTTGTTGTTCTTTTTTTTTAAATAACAAACTTATCAACACACTTACCAGTGATTTTTTTAAACAGTATGCTCCCAACTCCTGTAGGCTACACTGTATTGTCTGTAATTTGACATGCTCTAGTGGAGGTTGTGGTGTTGGCAAAGTCTGGGGCAAGGAGACAGGAATACTGCCCACAATCACATTTCCCCAAGTGACTCTCAAAGTTGGGATCTAGAGGGAGGTGGTTCTCTATCCCTCTGCATCTGTATATCCCTTCCAGGGAGGGTCTGATTGGTTTTTGGAGATATGCTTATCCTAAGGAGTAACTGCACCTACAAGGGAGTGGGGAATTGATAGCAAACTTCCCACTAAGAATATTCAGATTGAGATTGTAGGAAGAATAGTTTCACATAGGGATTCTAGGCTTAATTCAAACAACAGCAGCAGCAAAAAATTATGCCCAGCAGGACTTCATACCACCAAGGTCTTAGTCATGCCCTTTGGGAATTTGTTGGCATAATGGCCTCTATTTCCACGCCCTCACTTCCCTTCCACCATGCTCAAAACGTATATTGATAGTCATTCAGGGCATTCCTTCTTGTTGAGCTCAGACATACCTTTAAAAATAGTGCCTATGCATTTCCTCTATGTCTTTATCTTTTATAAGTCCTGGCACACCCACACATTGCTGAGCCCTTACTTCTCAGCTTCCCTTTTCCAGGTCTGGCCCTAACCTAGTATGGTTTGATGAAGCACTGACCCACATAATGTAGCTGGGGGACAGTGAGAAATTTCTTTAAGGCTTCAAATAACCCATTAATTGTCAGTCATTTTTCTTCCATCTCTGCTACTATATTGGCACTTTTTAAAATAATGTTAACATCAGTCTAAATGTGACACGAACTTTTGTTCTTGCGTCTACATCTGATTGACCTTAAACCAGTCATTTAACACTGCTTAACCTCACTTTCTTTAAAATGCTGATATTATCTTGAGGCTTCTCAGGTGGCACTAGTGGTAAAGAATCCACCAAATTCAGGAGACATAGAGACACCAGCTTGATCCCTAGGTTAGGAAGATTCCCTGGAGAAGGAAATGGCACCCCACTTCAGTATGCTTGCCTTCAAACTTCCATAGGCAGAGGAGCCTGGCAGGCTACTGCCCATGGGGCCACAAAGAGTCAGACATGATTGAGCAACTGAACACAGCACAATATCTTCAGTCATCTTTCCTGCTGTCATCCTAATTGGAGTATTCCAACTTTGGGGGGAAATTTCAAAGTATTCATTTTTGTATGGTACGTCATTCTTTCTTCTTTAGCACATTAATTTCTATAAAATGAGTTACAAATAGTAAACGTCCTGCCATCCCCATCTTCTGTGCATGATAAACACATTTCATAAATTATAACAATCTCTCTTTCTGAACTCATAGAGGTCTTCAGTTTTCTTCTTAACATAGGGTCTGGTCTTAGTAATGGGTAAAATGCTAGCCCTATAACAGACACTGCTGTAGTGATGTCTAACATATCTTAAAAGCAAGATTCATATGATCTATCTATCTATTTGAATACACACATACCAAATACTCAATGATAGTAAACTTCATAATGTTTGCCATTTAGTTAAGAATTACCAAGGCATGCAAATGAAACAAAATAATGAGGAGAAAAACCAATCAGTTGAAACTTACTGGAATTGACACAGAGGTTAGAATTGGCAAACAAGGACATTAAAAGTTATTATAACTCTATTTCATATCTCTAAACAATTAAATAGAGACAGGCAAGATATTAATATAAATCAAATCATGGTTTTTATTTAATCTAAAATGTTTGACAGAAAAATCTACAATGTCTGCAGATCGAACATAACTGAAAAAATTAGTAAACTTGAAGACATAGAAATGAAGCCAAAATATATAAATCTAAAAGTTTTTAAAAATGAAAAAAGCATGTGTGAGCTGTATGAAAAGTTCAAGTGACTTGATATACACTGAAGAGTAGTACCCAAAAAAGGAGAAAGGAAGATGGAGAAAAATTATTAGAGAAAATTATAATGCTTTATTAAAATTATAAATACACAAACTGAGAAGCTCTAGGCATCCTAAACATACTAAATACAAAGAAAGCTACAGCAAAGCACAACATCATCAAATTTCTCAAGACCAGCAATTAAGAGAAAATTGTAAAATAACTGAAGAAAAAGGTCATGTAACCACAAAGAGGCAAAAACATAAGTATTACATCATATTTCATGTCAGAAACAAACAGACAGTGAAGCAGCATTTTGAAGTACTAAACGGAAAACAAAAGAAAAGAAAAAAAAAAAACAAAAAACAACCCTGTCAGTGTAGGATTCTATACCCAGCAAAATATCTTTCAAACATGAAGGCAAATGGAATTTTTTGAGACATACAAACACTGAAATATTTGTCACCTGAAGATGGTAGTTACACTGTAAGAAAAAATAAAAAAGACTTTACACAGAAGAAATGTGACACCAGGTGGAAACATGCAACTAAACCACCATTTCTCAATTGTTTTCATGATCATCCCCCTAAGGAGTCTTTCTGAAGGCAAAAGGAGGAGAGTGACAGAGGATGAGATGGTTGGATGGCATCACTGATTCAATGGACACGAACTTGGGCAAACTCTGGGAGATAGTGAGGGACAGGGAGGCCTGGTGTGCTGCAGTCCATGGGGTCTCAAAGAGTTGGGCATGACTCAGTGACTGAACAACAAGGAGTCTTTTTATATTTTTTCCCTAATTGTCATGGCATAAAATATTAACATCACAGACACAATGTATATCTATTTACTTACCGCATGTTTATCTGGGCTTCCTACATTAAAAGTGATATCTTCTGTCCCTACCCTCAAGAATCAATTTCACCCATTTGGAGATAATACCATTTTCATATATGGTATATCACTTTTCTATTGATATTGTAAAAAAATTATCACAAATTTAGTGGCTTAAAGCAACATAAAGGTGTTAACTTAAAATTCTATGAATCAGTGGTCTGAATGGACCTCTCTAGACTAAAATCAAGATGTCAGCAGGACTTGCTCCTTTCTGAAGTCTCAAGAGAAAAATATGCTTCCTTACTTCTTCTAGTTTTTGGAGATCACCCACATTTCTTGGCACGTTAAGGCAATAATGCTACAGCACTCTGAGTAGCCTCTCTTATTTATAGCGCTGACCTCAGCCTCTGAATTCAGCCAGGAAAAGTTCTTAACTTACAGGAAATCATATGATTAGAATGGGTCCATCCAACTAATCCAGGATAACATTCTCATCCCAAAGTTTTCTTAAACTTAATCACATCTGCAAAGTCCTTTTACTGTGTTAGAAAAATATTGACAGGTTGCAAGACATCTTTTCTTTTCTTAGGGGCAGGGGGTGGGCATTTTTCTGCCTACCACACATAATTTAAACAAAGAAATAAGTAGTAGGGGAAAACAATGACTATGTGGATAAACAAATGTGATTTTGTTCTTATTAATTAAATCCTTAAAATACAATTAATTATTACAGAAAAATACTAATCATGTAGTGTTTTGTATGGTTTATAACTTTTATAAAAGAAAAATATAACAATAATACAAAAGCCCAGAAGGCTGAAAATAGTTCTTTTAAGGTCCTTGGACATGACGTGTACATTGTGTAAGTTTGTCTACTATAAACCCTAAACCAGCTTCTAAAATACAATAATGAAAAGATATTTATAGAAAATACCTAAATGAAGCAAACCCCAACCATAAAGATACTTAGTTATCTCAAAAGAAAGTAGAAAGAAACTGAACAATGAAATATGACAGAAAATAAAGAACAAGATAGATTTAATGAATCATATATAACTAAACGACTGAGTGACTGAGCAACAATAAAACTAAACACTATAAATGTACCTGGTTTATACACTTCAACTAAAATGCTGAGATTGTCAGGTTGACTAAAATGATTGTTGTTGTTCAGTTGCTAAATCATATCTGACTCTGCAGCCCCATGGACTTCAGCACACCAGCCTTCCCTGTCCATCATTATCTCCGAGAGTTTGCCCAAGTTCATGTCCATTGAGTCAGTGATGCTATTCAACCATTTAATCCCATGTTTCCCCCTTCTCATCCTGCCCTCAATCTTTCCCAGCATCAGGGCTTTTCCAACAAGTCAGTTCTTTGAAGAATGCATTAGGTATGTGCCAGGCAGCATGTTAAGTCCTTGTACAGGCTAATTCAACTTTCCTAGCATTCCTTTGAAGTTGGTGCTATTAGATTACTATTTCCCAGATGAAAAGATTGGGGTTCCAGAGGGGTTTATAAGTTTATCAGGTGGCCAAAGTATTGGAGCTTCACCTTCAGTAAGAGTCCTTCCAATGAATATTCAGGGTTGATTGCATTTAGATTGACTGGTTTGATCTCCTTGCAGTCCAAGGGACTCTCAAGAGTCCCTTGCAACACAATTTGAAAGCATCGATTCCTTGGCACTAAGCCTTCTTTATGGTCCAATTCTCACATCCATACAAGACTAAAAAGCTCACTAAAAAGACACAACTAAATTCAATGTGCAGATTGAGTCAGGCCTAGGTCACATTATAAACCAGAGTTGTAGCCCCCAAAGCACATGGTCTTAAAGTAGAAAGGATGCAGTTCCCCATAAGGCAATCTTGGTAGAATTTCTATAAGAAGAGTGAATGGGCACTGGGAGGAAAGAGTCCACAGATATCTTTCTCAATGTTTCTTTCTAACGTGAAAATAATATATTCTTCCCCCCCCCCTCTATTTTTTCCCAACAGAGGGCAACTTTGAATTAATTCCTCTTTTACTTTGTTGAAGAGATTCTCATAAAATAATCTTTCTTCTCCTCTTTCCCTGGATCTTTCTCCCCTCCTTTCTTACTAGATCATTTCTGTTTGTCAGTCTGGCTACCTTAAGAATGAAAAAATTATCTAGTTTGACCAAAGGTAGCCTAGGAAATGTTCCAAAAGAGTAATATCCTCAATATCTCTCCTATGGACTGTCAACTACACAAGCTATACTATTTATCCATTTCCCACTCACTCACTCTTTCACTCATTCATGACCAAGCTCAGATGTCACCTCCTCTGGGAAGCCCCACGTGGTAGTGAACACACTTTCCTCTGTGTTCCTGCAACATGTTTGAAATCCTATTAGAAATGATCTGTTCTTCCTACCTCTCTTCCCCATGACAATAAATCATTTACAATAGATATGAAGATTTTTTTTATATTTATCAAGTATCTAGCAGGTAGCCCAATAGATGGCCCAGTACTAGAATCACAGATTCTTAGTAATTATCTTCTCATCAACATAGAAATAATGAATAAATGATTGAATGCCCCTGCTGCATGGCAGGGTCCCACTGTCCCTCCCTGGCTCTATTTCTCAGATGGCTAATAGGTTTCATCTTTAGGGCCTACTGTGAATGACACATAGTGTCTCTATTGAGCTTTGTCTTAATAAGAATAATCAGTGATACTTGAGCTCAGTAGAAAGAACGCCATGATAGATTAGCAAAGTCTGGCACAATCAGTGGAATGGTAAGAAATAACACACTCAAGGAGCCTCTGCAGATGCTGTCTTTTGCTATACCTTCTGATCAGTTTTGTCTGTTGACCAGTTTACTGGTCATATTCCAGGGTTGAACCCAGCAGGGCACAGTCTAGCTACAGAGGTTCTGACCAAGGAGTGACCAAGATCCCCAGAAAAACAAAAGCCATATCAGGTCAATTTTCTTGTAAACTTCTAATGAAGAAAGGTACTGGGGTCATGAATCTTGACACCACTGATCAATCAGTCTGATCCCTTGACCTCAGAGCCCAGTTGAATCCTTGCTGGCCCCTTCCCAGTTTTAAAATGACCCACAGACAAAGGCAATTATAGCTGGACCATCACATGTTCCTTCTTATCCATATCCAGCCAGTTCTAACTTTTTACACAAAGTACAGGGCACAAAGCACTTCCTGTGAATACCAGTTCAGTTCAGTTCAGTTCAGTCGCTCAGTCGTGTCCGACCCTCCGCGACCCCATGAATCAAAGCACGCCAGGCCTCCCTGTCCATCACCAACTCCCGGAGCACACTCAAACTCATGTTCACAGAGTCGGTGATGCCATCCAGCCATCTCATTCTCGGTCGTCCCCTTCTCCTCCCGCCCCCAACCTTTCCCAGCATCAGAGTCTTTTCCAGTGAGTCAACTCGTCGCATGAGGTGGCCAAAGTATTGGAGTTTCAGCTTTAGCATCAGTCCCTCCAATGAACATCCAGGATTGATCTCCTTTAGAATGGACTGGTTGGATCTCCTTGCAGTATAAGGGACTCTCAAGAGTCTTCTCCAACACCACAGTTCAAAAGCATCGATTCTTCGGCGATCAGCTTTCTTCACAGTCCAACTCTCACATCCATACATGACCACGGGAAAAACCATTGCCTTGACTAGACGGACCTTGGTCGGCAAAGTAATGTCTCTGCTTTTTAATATACTATCAAGGTTGGTCATAACTTTCCTTCCAAGGAGCAAGCGTCTTTTAATTTCATGGCTGCAATCAGCATCTGCAGTGATTTTGGAGCCCAAAAAAACAAAGTCTGACACTGTTTCCATTGTTTTTCCATCTATTTCCCATGAAGTGATGGGACCAGATGCCATGATCTTTGTTTTCTGAATGTTGAGCTTCAAGCCAACCTTTTCACTCTCCCCTTTCACTTTCATCAAGAGGCTTTTGAGTTCCTCTTCACTTTCTGCCATAAGGGTAGTGTCATCTGCATATCTGAGGTTATTGATATTTCTCCCAGCAATCTTGATTCCAGCTTGTGCTACCAACCTCTGCTCAAATTTCTTTTCCCAAGAGGGAAACATTTGGTGACTTCCAGCTGAATAGCTGCTCTCCCCTTAATACCAATTCCATCTCATGGAGCCAAGCAGAAAACTCCAAATACATATAAACCTTCCCAGTGTGGGCCCTTCTAAGCCAAGAGCAGACTCGCCACAGATGTTCCTCCCTGCACCACATAGCATCTCTGTCTCCGTGGTGATCATTACCCCTTCTTACCTTCTTTCGAATCATATCTGACTTTGTGGTGCTGAAAAGGCTCCCTGCTTTTGCAGCCTTCCCAATCATTCTGCCCAGGGAGCAATCTGAGGTGTCCAGCTTTGTACACAATCCACAGGCCTGTAGAACTGTTGACACATCTTTTGTTTCTGGAGGATATAATGGAACAGTGTAGATCTTGTTTTCTGTGTGTCCCTCACCACCCTGGATTTCTTGGGTGACTCTATTCCCTTCTGTTTTTTTTTTAAAAAGATTTATTCATTTGCTTATGTTTTGGCTGCACTGGGTCTTCACTGCTGGGCACGCAGGCTTTCTCTACTTGCAGCGAGTGAGGGCTACTCTAGTAGGTGAGGTGACCTTTCTTGTTGCAGAGCACAGGCTCTAGGACGCTCAGCTTAAGTAGCTGTGGCTCGCAGGCTCTAGCACATGGCCTCAGTAGTTGTGTTGCATAGGCTTAGTTGTCTCTGGGCACGTGGGATCTTCCCAGAGCAGGGACTGAACCTGTGTCCCCTGCATTGGCAGGTGGATTCTTAACCACTGGACCACCAGAGAAGCCCCTTCTGTTCCCTTCTTCACTGTCACAGTAGGTGTTTCCTAAAAGAGAGTTCCCCTTTCTGCCTATGGCCCCATAGTTTCGTCCCTTTTTGAAACTAGCATCGCTCATTTCAGTGGAGGCGGGCCATGCTCCGCGGAGCACACCTGCTCTGTATTGTCCAGACAAGAGTCATCATGGTGTACCCAGCAGACACCAAGGACCCCTCCAGATCCCTCACTTTACCCCGACACTTAGATGTACATTTCTCATTTGCAATTAAATCATCACTATACACAGGGAAGAAGAGAGAGGATGCAGTAGTGGACACTGTGGATGTTCTAGAACTCCCACGTTTGCTCCACCATGAAGAGTTCTGGACACTGAAGGACAGCAGAGCTGTGTTTCCTTCCTACTTTTTGGACTGGGACTTCACTGCAAGATGTTCTCCTCTGATATCCCTGATATCCCTCCACTGATATCCTACATCTCACCATCCCTGTAGGTGGCGCTAGTGGTAAAGAACCGACTGCCAATGCTGGGGACATAAGAGACATGGGACACAGGTTTGAGCCCTGGGTGGGGAAGATCCCCTGGAGGAAGGCATGGCAATTCACTCCAGTATTCTTACCTGGAAAACTCCATGGATGAGGAGCCTGGTGGGCTATAGTCCATAGGGTTACAAAGAGTCCAACCTAGCCGAACTGATTTAGCATGCATGCTAGAAATAAACTTATTTTCTTTGATAGAAGTGAATGCAAACTAGTACAGCCACTATGGAGAACAGTGTGTAGATTCCTTAAAAAACTGGAAATAGAACTGCCATATGACCCAGCAATTCCACTGCTGGGCATACACACCAAAGAAACTAGAATTGAAAGAGACATGTGTACCCCAATGATCATCACAGCACTGTTTATAATAGCCAGGAAGTGGAAGCAACCTAGATGTCCATCAACAGATGAATGGATAAGAAAGCTGTGGTACATATATACAGTGGAATATTACTCAGCCATTAAAAAGAATACATTTGAATCAGTTCTAATGAGGTAGATGAAACTGGAGCCTATTATACAGAGTGAAGTAAGCCAGAAAGAAAAACACCAATGCAGTATACTAATGCATATATATGGGATTTATAAAGATGGTAATGATAACCCTGTGTGTGAGACAGCAAAAGAGACACAGATGTATAGAACAGTTTTTTGGACTCTGTGGGAGAAGGCAAGGGTGGGATGATTTGGGAGAATAGCATTGAAACATGTATATTATTTTATGTGAAACAGATTGCCCGTCCAGGTTCAGTGCATGAGACAGGGTGCTTGGGGCTGGTGCGCTGGGATGACCCAGAGGGATGGGATGGGAGGGAGGTGGGAGGGGGGTTCAGGATAGGGGACACATGTACACCCATGGCGGATTCATGTCAATGTATGGCAAAAACCACTACAATATTGTAAAGTAATTAGCCTCCAACTAAAATAAATAAATTAAAATTAAAAAAAGAAGTGGAAAAAATCAGTATTATTTTTCAAAAAGATAAGACTCTTGAGTAAATGCACATGTAAATACATCCAAGGAGGCTCTAATCAGTTTTGAAAGGCAGACCAACACCAGAAATCTGTGTTGACACAGGACCTGGCACATTGAAAAGTATTTAATAAATGCTTGTTCTGTGAATGAATGAATGAATTGGCTTGTGCCTGTTAAGTGTCAAAAAATCTATGTATGAATCTGACTTACCTCAGTCTCTTTGAATTGAATTTTGCATGGCTACACACACACACACACACACACACACACACACACACACGCATCACACACACACACACCTTGTATGCAGAACTGATTAAATGTGTCTTGAACCTGACTGCACAATCTCCCTGGTTTTTCGCAGTCTATACTTTTTGTGCAGCTAAGGTTTTCTATACTTTGATTCTGGCCTTCCATCCAACAAATATTTTTGGTTTTTCTCTTCCCAAAGAAATACCTATCAGCCCCTGGGAGAAATGTGTGCCTAGCACTCTGTGCATTTAGGAGGTAAAATGCCACGTTTTTGCAAGTACTTACATGTGGAGAGAAGGAGATCATGAAGATAAATTCTTACACCCCACATTTTGGGTCATTCCAAGACCTACTTGCTGTTTTAGATCTATTCCCTGGATCCACTGTCATTTTCCTCTTGATGCTCTGAAGTGTTTAACCCTGAGCTAATTCTAACGAAGATTACCATATGGCAGCCTTGTTAACCATTCCACTAGACACAGTGTAGGAAGAGAAACTGTAGGCGTTCAAGGGCAGCACTCTGCAAAGCAGAGGCCTTGAAATGGAAACATCAGAGAAAGCAAATGTGTCTTCCAAGTAGAAGATTGGGTTCAATCCTGGTCCTACCACTTACTAAATGTTTTCTCTTGGGCAAGTTACAAACCCCTCTGGAACCCACTCTTTTTATCTGCAAAATAGTAATCATAATAGCACTAACTTCAAAGGGATGCTATGAAAGTTGAATTAGATAGTCTGTACAAGCGCTTAACATGCTGTCTGGCACATAACTAATGCATTCCTCAGGCAAAGAAATTTGCTAGTTAGCCACCTAGTTGAGTAAAGTCAGAAATGTTTCTCCTAAGAGTATCAAGTAGAATCTGAACATCCTGACCACACCCTTCATCAGTTCAGTTCAGTTCAGTCGCTCAGTCGTGTCCGACTCTCCGCGACCCCATGAATCACGGCACGCCAGGCCTCCCTGTCCATCACCAACTCCCGGAGTACACTCAAACTCATGTCCACAGAGTCGGTGATGCCATCCAGCCATCTCATTCTCCATCGTCCCCTTGTCCTCCCGCCCCCAACCTTTCCCAGCATCAGAGTCTTTTCCAGTGAGTCAACTCGTCGCATGAGGTGGCCAAAGTATTGCAGTTTCAGCTTTAGCATCAGTCCCTCCAATGAACATCCAGGATTGATCTCCTCTAGAATGAACTGGTTGGACACCCTTCATAGAGAGCTGAAATGAAGATACTAGGAATAGACTGTTTGGAAGGGAGAATGTTAAGTAAGAGCTCAAATTCTAGACTATTTTAGTAAACGCAAAGTGTTCTAGATCAAAAGGCAAATACTGACACATTAAAAATCAAATAGACTAAATGCAATGTGGTATCCTGGATTAGATCCTAGAACCAAACATGACAATAGTGGAAACACTGGTGAAATCTGAAGAGAGTCTGGGGTTTAGTTAATAGTAATTTACCAATATTGGTTTCTTTGTTCCAATACAAGCACCACGGTTATGGAAAATGTTGATATTAGGGTGTGCGTCCATGCGTGCTCAGTCACTAAGTCATGACCGACCCTTTGTGACCTCTTGGACTGTAGCCCACATGGCTCTTCTGTCCATGGTATATTCCCACTGGAGTGAGTTGTCATTTCCTTCTCCAGGAGATCTTCCTGATCCAGGGATTGAACCAACATCTCCTGTGTCTCCTGCCTTGGCAAGTGGGTTCTTTACCACTGAGCCATCTAGGAAGTCCAATATTTAAGAAAGTGGACTGAAAGATAAAGAGAAACTCTCTACATTAGCTTTGAGACATTTCTGTAAATCTACAGCTTTGGGGGCTTCTTTGGTGGCTCAGATGGTTAAGAATCTGCCGGCAGTGCAGGAGACCCAGATCTGATCCTGGGGTTAGGAAGATCCCCTAGAGTAGGAAAGGGCAACCCAGTCCAGTATTCTTGCCTAGAGAATTCTCTGGACAGAGAGCCTGGCAGGCTACAGTCCATGGGGTCTCAAAGGGACATGACTGAACCACTAACACGGACACATACAGTTATTCCAAAATTTTAAAGTTTTTTTTTTTAAATAATTAAATAGGACTTTGGAGAACTTTTCAAAATAGACTCACTTAAAGTCCTGTCTTAAATTTTTACCTTTCTGGGCGATGGGTACCTGCAGGAGATGAAGGGTCTGAGATCCTCTACCTGGATGAAACCAACATAATAGTCGTTTATGCTGCCTTATCCTGGCTTATTTTCTCCTTCCTTCAGATCTGGCTTAGCAGAGGCCAGAGCCTGGTCACCAGCTTAGCTTAATCCGAGAGAAAGATGAGGTGTCAGAAAGGAAAAGGGGCCAACATTTGTTTTTCCTGAGCTCATTTTTCTCAGAAAAGTCAATGAATGTCTTATGACTATGCCCCCTCTTCCTCTCACACATTGTCCCAATTGGACAACATTCTTGGCTGTAGTTAATTCATAATGGTTTCTTGAAAACCCTGATACAGGTCCCTGGATCTCCAGCCCTGGTGGCTAAAACAAGAGGTGAAGACAGTATTTCATTCAGCAATGACACTGATTCAAGAATGGCTTTGAAAAGTTTACTTAACTGAGGTCACATCCCATGAAGTGAGGAAAGCGAGGCTCAGTGAGGCTAAGGGATTTACCCAAGGCCACATAAATAGATGTGAAGAGCCACACAGAGATGGAGTCACACAGAAATTCCAGTTTCTCCCTGCTTCTTTCAGATATGTACTCACATGCATATGTACACACTCACCTTCCCCAGAGGCCAAACCATCTCTGACTTCATGAAGTATGGACCAGACAGGTGTACTAAGTGCTTGATATGCATTTAATCCCAACGACACATATCTGGTACAGAACTCATTTTACCAAAGGGATAAATAAAGCCTAAAGAGGTTTATAGCTTCTGCAAGGCTTATACCATTTACAGAGTGCTGAGCTAGAATACATGCTCATCCAGTCTGATTTCAGAGTCTAAATTTTCAAGTACTCCATCACTCAATGGATAATTGTTGAATTAATAACTGAATGATAGAATAAATGAATGAGATAATGGCCAGACAACTTTAGGGGATGAGTGCACAGTAGTCTCAATAATACTGCACCCTGCATCCTATGTCTAGAACCTGAGATAATCCCAGCCTCTGCTAGAGAGTGAGGTGGAAGCTGTGGATCTCATTAGCCTTGGACAGAATCTGAACAGGATATGAAGAAAGGTGAAAGCACAAGGAGTGAAAAAATAAAGGACTTGTACCACTTATTGAATTAAATAAGAAAATGACCTGCACAGTCTTGGCAGCTATCAATTTAGTACACCTAACTATTGAGTGCAGAAATAGTGGAAAGCGTAAAAGGAAGTCAGAAATCCCCATCTGTCTATTCTACACTCTTCTCATGCTTCTCAACAAGCAATATGTAGAAAGGACTGAAAAACTCTCTAAGAGGAAGGGTCCAGGGTATCTTTAGAAATGTAGCAGAGATGGATAAAGCATATGGACTTGAAGTCAAACCTCCACCCTGCAAATCAGGTGGCAGGAAGTTAGGACAGCAGACGGTCTTATCTGAGCCTTATCTCCTGTAGGTTTTCCTTTCATTTCCACTGGAGTGGACAGTCCCTGCAAGACTAGTGAATATTCCACCACCACCCCCTCCCCAGTTCCTTGTGTTTTTTCTCTCCTCTTCCCTCTCTTGGGAACTTGACAGGTACTTAACGTGTGGGAAGGAGAAACATACCACCAGAAAAAAATTTTTTTATTTTATTGGAGGCAAATTACCTTATGATAATATATTGGTTGGTTTTGCCATACATTGACACGAATCCGCCCCGGGTGTACATGTGTTCCCTTTCTTGAACCCCCCTCCCACCTCCCTCTTCCCCATATCTTCCTTCCAGGTCATCCCCGTGCACCAGCCCCAAGCATCCTGTATCATGCGTCGAACCTGGACTGGTGATTCATTTCACATATGATAATATACATGCTACAATGCCGTTCTCCCCAATCATTCTACCTTCACCCTCTCCCACAGAGTCCCAAAGACTGTTCTATATACCTATGTCTCTTTTGCAGTCTCGTATACAGGGTTAAGGTTACCATCTTTCTAAATTCCATATATATGCATTGCTGCTGCTGCTGCTGCTAAGTCACTTCAGTCATGTCCGACTCTGTGGGACCCCATAGACGCCAGCCTGCCAGGCTCCCCCGTCCCTGGGATTCTCCAGGCAAGAACACTGGAGTGGGTTGCCATTTCCTTCTCCAATGTGTGAAAGTGAAGTTGCTCAGTGATGTCTGACTTGTAGCGACCCCATGGACTGCAGCCTACCAGGCTCCTCCATCCATGGGATTTTCTAGGCAAGAGTACTGGAGTGGCTTGCCATTGCCTTCTCCTATATATGCGTTAGTATACTGTATTGATGTTTTTCTTTCTGGCTTACTTCACTCTGTATAATAGGCTCCAATTTCATCCACCTCATTAGAATTGATTCAAATGAATTCTTTTTGATGGCTGAAAAATATTCCATTGTGTATATGTACCAAAGCTTTCTTATCCATTCGTCTGCAGATGGACATCTAGGTTGCTTCCATGTCCTGGCTATTATAAACAGTGCTGCGATGCAGCTCAATTCCAGAAAAATAAATGACCCAATCAAAAAATGGGCCAAAGAACTAAACAGACATTTCTCCAAAGAAGACATAAAGATGGCTAACAAACACATGAAAAAATGCTCAACATCCCTCATCATCAGAGAAATGCAAATCAAAACCACAATGAGATACCATTTCACACCAGTCAGAATGGCTGCTATCCAAAAGTCTACATGCAATAAATGCTGGAGAGGGTGTGGAGAGAAGGGAACCCTCTTACACTGTTGGTGGGAATGCAAACTAGTACAGCCACTATGGAGAACAGTGTGGAGATTCCTCAAAAAACTGGAAATAGAACTGCCATATGATCCAGCAATCGCACTCCTGGGCATACACACCGAGGAAACCAGAATTGAAAGAGACACATGTACTCCAATGTTCATTGCAGCACTGTTTATAATAGCCAGAAAATATTTCAATAGACAGAGACAAACATGAAACATAAAGAAGCTCTTAGTTCTGTCTCTCACTAGCTATTTGTTGTTTGATTTTGGGGTTAAGATGTTCAGCCTTGCTGGGCCTCTTTCTTTATCTAAGAAATGAGATAACAGTCTCTAACTACCATGGTTAATAGGAGAATTAGACATCATCTCTCCAGAATCCTTAATGCCAACAGAGTAGATGCCCTATACAACTTGTTTTTATATTTTTATCTTTATTGTCATCATTGTCTATTTTACAAAACCTGTTTACATCAGCAGAGTCTCACAGCTACATGCCACCCAAACACAATGACCAAGGCCACATGTCCTCCAAATCCTGATACCACCCAGAGAGATGAAAGCTTGAGCCGTAATAGGGTTTATCATCAGAGTGGAAAGTTGAGAGGGTTCAGCAGGGTTAGAAAAAGAAATAGCGTGTCCAGCTTGGCTGAAGGGGGCCCTTTTGGTGCCTCCAAGTCCATTGCCTGATCCACTCAGCTAGAGGGGGAGATGTCCTCTCAGACTGGGCAGCTGTCAAAAGATGGTCTTTGCTTTCCATAGTCAGATTGTTAATGAAATTCAACCTGAGTTCTAGATATGTACAGGCTGATTAGCAGAACACCCACCATCAACAAACAAAACTGAATTAAACCTTATCTTTTAGGGATACTACCTTTGATTTTTTTTTTTCTGCTGCTTGCTCCAACTCTAATGGATGTGGTTTAAAAATAGGACCAAACAGTTTATTAAAACCCAAAAGCCTCTCTCAGGACTCCAGGACGAGTGGAAAAGGCTGGAGGCAGCCTAGCTGCTCTCATTAGGAGCCCTTCCTAGCAAGAACTAAGAGTGTAATCAGCGGGATAATGACTGGAGCCTTGATCACCCCTGCCCATGCAGGATGCAAGCAGAGTACACAGGGCCAGTTTTTGATGGGGGGATATTCCCCAAAAGAGCTCCTTGGGAGTGGGGTGGGCATACTTAGAGATTGGGGTAGGAGTTTTATGAAGAAAGGAGAAACCTGCATAACATCAACCAGCAGCAATCATGGTGACTAAAAAATAATGGTAACAACAATAGCAATTGTATTAAATGTCTAGATGGAGCTTTAACACCAGACCCAAGGAGAAAAACAGCGGGAAAGAAGGACGTAAAAGCGAAGCAAAGGAAGTGATGAAAAAAGGGAAACTTTTTTTTAAGTCCTAATTGTATACAAGACAACAGCACAAAGTTTCTTAATTTTTATTGGAGTATAGTTGTTCTACAATGTTGTGTTAGTTTCCGGTGTATGGCAAAGTGAATCAGCTATATATACATCCTCTTTTTTGGATTTCCTTCCCCTTTAGGTCACCACAGTGCATTGATTAAAGTTCCCTCTGCTATACAGTATGTTCTCATTAGTTATCTATTTCATACATAGTATTAATAGCGTATATACATCAATCCCTACAATAGCCAGGACATGGAAGCAACCTAAATGTTCATCAACACTGGATGGATAAGGAAGAGGTGGTACATATATGCAATGGAATATTGTTGTTGTTTAGCTGCTAAGTTGTGTTCAACTATTTTGCAAATCGGACTTGCAAATCCCATGGACTGTAGCCATCCAAGCTCCTCTGTCCATGGGATTTTCCAGGCAAGAATACTGGAGTGGGTTGCCCTTTCCTTCTCCAGGGAATCTTCCCGACCCAGAGATCGAACCCTAGTCTCCTACATTGCAGATAGTCTCCTGCATCACAAGCAGATTCTTCACTGCTGAGCCACCATTACTCAGCCATAAAAAGGAGCAAAATTTGATTATTCTCAGAGACATGGATGGATCTAGAGACTGTCATACAGAGTGAAAAAGTCAGAAAGACAACACAATGGTTCTTTTACATTATTATTTTTTAATCCTCAAAACTACCTTATGAGTTGTCTGCCATTTTTCATTATCGAGAAATTGAGACAAACAAGTGGGACAACTTCTCCATTCTCATAGCTGGTAAGTGTGAGAAGTGAAACTGTTGCCTTGGCCTCCTGGTACATTCTCCTAGACTGGTCCTGGGAGTGAGTGTGAGATGGGACATCAAGCTGGGCAAGGCTACTGTCTCCAGAGTCTGGATCCCACTTCAATGAGTGATGGCCTGATTTTCCTACCAGTTCACGTGGCAAGCAGAGATTCACAGCATTTTGTCATATCCCCGCCTACTGCTATTATTTTTTTCTTTAAGTACCAAAACACACTCAGGTACATACATGTGCAAAGGCCCCATTTCTGGGTAAAAGAAAGATGGAGGCTGGGGTACCCTGGACTTTCATTTTCTTGGCTCACTTTCTGCACAATCGTACCCGCTCTTTCTTCTTTGTTTTACTTGCTGGGATTCCCATCTGGCTTGCTTTTCTGTCCCCTCATCTTCTTTATTCTTACGCTGGAGTGTCTTTCTCTCTCTCGCTCGCTCTTAAGGCAGTTGTTTCCAATAAACCCTCACTTGTTTTTTTTTAAGTTGTTCAGTTATTTTAAGTTTCCTCTTCCTCGATCCTCTGTCTGAATTTCTGTTTTCCATCTGGGCCACTTGATCCTCTGCATTTCTGGAATGAAGAAAGGAAGGTTTTTGTTGCTGTTGTCTTTGCAACCCCACGAACTGCAGCATGCCAGGCGGCATGCTGTCCTTCACTATCTCTCAGAGTTTGCTCAGATTTATGTCCATTGGGTCAGTGATGCTATCTAACCACCTCATCCTCTGCTGCCCCTTCTCTTTTTGCCTTTAATCTTTCCCAGCTTCAGGGTCTTTTCCAATGAAAAGGTGTGAGGAACTTTCAGAATCTGGCTTGCTTTGGGGAATGGAAAGGCATGGCAAAGGAGCAAATCACAGTTGCCGATATTTTCAGCATTTTTATTAGATCTCAGGTCAGCTAGTAATACAGTTGGACACACCTTGGTTGGCCACTAGAATAATCCTTGTTCCTGCTTTCCTAGCTCTCTGTTTACACGCTGAGTAGGAACCTTCACTCTGAGTGCTCCCTGTGTGTGTCTATCAGTTGGGATCCTGGAAGAAAGCAGCGGACACACTCAAATTGTGCCACATAAAATGAGTTTTAGATAAGGATGACTTACAAAGATATAGGCAGGCTGTGGGCATACCACAAAGGGTGGGGCAGTGTCCTGGGGATAGTAACTTGTCTTTCTTATTCAAAGAATGTATTTATTTAATTCCACTTTCTAAGGAGTTATAGATAGTTGAGAAAAGAAAAGGAGATATAAATATTTGGTTGTTATTTAATCCTTGCCCTTCCATTTCTGAAACCACTCTACTCTTACCATCCTTGTCTTATACAGGAATAAGCTGAGCATCACAGAAATGAGGTGACTTATCCAAGGTCTCATGGTGAGTCAGCAGCAGTTCTGCAATTTGAACCATGATCAGTCTGTAACTAACCTGCGTTTCTTCATTCTTTCTGTTCTGCAATAATGATGGAGCTGGCTTGATTCTAAGTCTTCCCATGTCACTTTAAAAGAACTGAGAGGGAAGGACAACACAACTGTCTTTCCTGGGCAAACCTTGCTTCCATTAGAATTTAATTTAGATTTAATAAAATGCTTAATGAATCTTAATTAAATCCAAATTGAAATTAAAAAAAGGTTTCACAAGGTTTAATAGTGATGTGCGAGATCACACAATTCCACTTCAATAAATATTTTCCTAATAACAAATAACCATTTCATTAGTGAGGAAAAATGTTGCCATTAAGTCTAAATTAAATTATCCATAATTTACTGGCCTAGTTAACAGTATATGTTAATGAAAAATATGTAAAGTTTTTTTTTTCCCCTCCTGCTTGTTATGAACGACTCTGGTATAGAGAATTTTTAAAAAGACACTTGAGTAGAATGGATTGGGTAGGTGTTCTAAAGCCAATGGAACATCTCTGAGTTTCTGTTTTCCTACTAACAGAGAGAATGAGGTAAGAGAAGGGAAAATATGGGCTTTCCACAAATGCCACCTGGACAGAGTGGGTGGAGAGACTGCGAAGCTAGGCGATAACTAGCTCAAGAAAAAAGGTAGAGAGAAAATTCAGATTCACATAAAATGGCACATGTCAGATGTGACACAGAAAGACTGAGGATTCAGGACGTGAGAGAGGAAAAATGGGTCAAAAATGCATTCCTGTTGCTTGCGTGAATGTGTGTTTATACATCCAACCTTTTATTCCTTCAAGATTGAACATGACGCATGTGAGGGAAAAGCTTCGGGTGGGAGCCCGTAGTAGGGTGAGAGAGACAGAGACAGATATGCAGACAGATTTCCGGAGCAGGGGATCAAGTTCCCAAGTGGGAGGTAGGTTCCCAGTAAAGAAGATATGTCTTTAGGGAAAGGGCAGTGGGTATCTATATGGGGTCCTAATTTTGTGTTCCACTCCACAATGCTGTTGTGATTGGATAGAGAAGGGGCTGTGACCTGAATGGTGTAACTCTGCAGCAATTTGAAGCATGGCAGAGATAAAATATTGCCAACCAATATTGTCACTCCAACATGTAATCAATATAAAGACATTAATGCAATATTTTGCATTTTATTTTATATTAAGTTCTTTAAATCTGGTACAGAATATCTGAGTTTGGACTGGACACATTTCAAGTGCTCAGTAGCTACATGTGGCCACCATATTTGACAGCATGGATCTAGTCACTCCCAAAATACCATACAGATGTTTAGGGACATGGGGAAAACACTCAGATTTGTAGATAAATATTGAGACAAAAATTATTGTTTAGTTTCAGTTATTGAATGTTGCGAGAAAACCTGATTTAATAACTAGAAAAATTATTCATGCATCAGTTCATGGTGGAGACAAGTAGTGAAAATGACCAAAAAGCAAAATGAGTTAATAGGGAGTCATTTCACAACAGTGGATTCTATTAGAAAGGCTTGTGATATCCCAGGGACGGGGGAGCCTGGTGGGCTGCCGTCTATGGGGTCGCACAGAGTCGGACACGACTGAAGCGACTTAGCAGCAGCAGCAGCAGCAGTGATATTTTAACTTTTGAAAAATGATAGGATAAAAAAAGTCACAGAGGTAATAAAGACTGGGAAGTAGCATCATAATTAGAAATTCTTCTGACTTCCCTGGTGGCCCAGTGATTAAGAATCCACCTTGCAATGCAGGGAATACAGGTTCAATCCCTCGTTGGGGAGCTGGAATCTCACATGCTGCGGAGCAACTAAACCCTCACGCTGCAATTGTTGAGCCCAAACGCTACAACTAGAGAGTCCATGCACAGCATCAAAAGATCCCACATGACGCAACGGAGATTTCTATGACCCAACACAGCCAAATAAATAAATAGTTTTTTTTAAAAAAGAAAATCATCTCTTTTATCCCAATGCCAAGAGTTGCCATTGGCATTAGAACTCAAGAGCAGGACTCCTTGATTTCTTAGGGTTTATAAGCAATATGAGGGCGAGTGTCAAATCTGTCTTACCCATTAGAGTACCTTAGTGGGTGCTCAAAAAAACATTTCTGGTGTGCGTTAAATGAGAGAGAGGAGAGGAGACAGAAAAAGCACATGCAATTTTCCTGAGAGCTGAATACAGAGATGCAAAGCCAGAAAGGAGAATCCTACACGAGGGGAGGGGTTAAAGCCACCTTTCCCCAGCTGCACCTCATCTTCATTCTCATCCTGAGGAGGTGAGATGATTAAAACATGAACAACTTTCTTGCCCTGATATGTGTCACCGACTTCCCTGGAGCTGCACAAAAAGATTATACAACAATCTGTGTTAGTTCTCCAACCTTCTGATTTCTATAGTTTTACTCTCTGCAACCTATTCTCCAACCTGACTATAGAGTACAATTCTTGATAGCCTATGACTTCCTCCAGGGCAAGTTTTGTTCATCTCCATGCACCCAACTAAGTGTCTAGCACAGTGCCTTTAACCTAGCAAGCCCTCCAAAATAGCAGTTTTTTTTTATTGGAAGACATACAGGAAAGAAAGAGAGAGAAAGAAAGAAAAAAAGGAAGAGGAAAAAAATGAAGGGAGGAAGAAAGAAAGTTATCAAAATATCACAGGATTTTTAAGACATCTTTGTACTTTAATGGGGCATTATTTTGGCAGAACATAAATTTGGTATTTTTGATGGTTATTTTAGCTATGTTCAGGTCCAAAGTATTTACCTGCCAAAGCAGGGGTGATGCATTTGTGTTGGTTCACATATTCAAACCCAACATTTCTGTAAAGGATTTTTCATTCATCTGGACCAGTTTCTTAGGTCCACATATCACTAAGACATTTTTGACCATGATAATGTTTTTGTTTATTCTGCCACCCAGAAGTTAGAGACTACTTGACGTTTACAGTACAAGAGACCTGCCTCTTAAGGCTGAAGGGTCCTCAATGGTTCTCTGTTCTCAGACTCAGATGCTGTTTTGTATGGCCATCAGCTCTGTGTTAGAGGAGTCAGGCTGCAGACCCTTAAAACCTTCTTGCCCTAGATAAACAATACTGTGTGTCTGAACCTTCCTGAAAGGGAAAGCAGAGTAATCTAAAAAGGCATGTTTGTAAAAGATCAATCTGTAGAAGTACTAGGTGATTTCTCTATTTAAAAAACAAAACCATGTCATTTATTGGGAAGAAAAGGATTCAGGGCCCTCCTGTCTGGGCTTTGTTATCTATTATTAGTTTTTCTGTTGAGAAGTGAGTATATAGAGATTTAACATTAAAAAAAAAAGTACTAATAAGTATTTCAGCTGTCTGGCTATTGTGAGTTGAAGACATCTGTATTTTTAATTAGCCCTTTCATAAATGTGATTATGGGATGTCACGTGGTCACCCTTGAAACCAACACCTGGAACTTTGAAAGGACAGCCATTCGGAGTCCCGGGGCTTAGTGCACACCGGGATGTCCTGGCAATTGCATTAGCTGTGTTATCAAGAGGTCTCCAGACCCAAATGATTTTCCTGTCTGTAAATTAAATAATAAATGAAAACAAAATCCACTGGGTCCAACAGGAAAGCACAAATATAACAGTGAGAATTTCCCGTCACGAGGATATTTCAAACCCCTGTTATCAAAAAAAAAAAAAAAACCTACTGAATGGAGTCTGATAAAGCACTCAGCCTTGGAGAATGAGTCTCAGGGCACTCAGAGCTTCTCTCGGTTTCACCATCATGAAGAGCTCAAGGTCCCACTGGAGCCAAAGCTACACTTGAAAAGAGGGTGGAGGGATCAGTGCTGATTCTATGAAAAGCCCTGTTGGACACTCTGGTCTCTAAATTCTCATGGAGAAAGTATTCTATGCAGTGGCTGATGTAATGCAACAGTTCTTCAGACTCATGGGAAATTATACACTTTAATTTTTAGTTAAGAGCTACAATTATAAAAGGGCAGATCTCCCCCATTGGCTGGAGTTTGCATTGCCTCTTAGCCCTCTCATCTTTGGTCACAGCTGATCAAAGGCCACCATCTTAACCACACAGGCTGGTGATTGCTCATTGGGGTTCTTGCAAGTCATGCCAACCTGATGAGGGAGAGAGAAGCATGATCTAGATTCAGCCATTGCTTCTTTCAAATCCCTCAGTTTCACCAGGACTTGATGGCAAAAGCTTAGAGCGCCAATTGCCTTCAATCTATTCTTTTTCTTACTTGAGGAGTTTTCTTCTTTACTCCCCAATTCTTGTCCTTTGCATTTCTGATTAATGATGATTAACAGAGAAATGTCTATGCAAACTCACATTAAAATGAAGGTCTCCTTCTGGTCAATTTCCCATGTCAAGGTGCGTAACTTGGCATCAATGTTATTAAACTCCCAAGAGCTTTGGGAAATGTGCCTGGGGGTGATGAAGCCTAATCGAGTATGATAAATAACTTACTAACTTCCCCACATGAATGGTGGGAGGGTTTAAAATTCAAGTATTAAAGGCATAAAAAGGGGGACTTCGCTGGTGGTCCAGTGGTTAAGAATCTACCTTGCAATGCAAGGGATGTGGGTTCAATCCCTGGTCGGGGAACTAAGATTCAACATACCATAGAGCAACTGAGCCAGCACATCACAGCTAAAGAGTCCATGGGCCACAACAGAAGGCCCCATATGATGCAATTAAGATTCCATATGCCTCAACTAAGACTGACCCAGCCAAATAAATTAATTAATTTTAAAAAATACAATAAAAGATATATATTTGAGAACTTAAGTATTTATTCCCAAAACAATTACTTTAAGTAAAGAAAATAAAAGACATTTTGGCTATACGATAGCTTACGCGCACATTTATAAAAACCTGCACAAAGATAGTATATATGTTGCTGAAATGAGCAAAACCTGCTCAAAGACACAGGTCAAAATTTACACTACAAAATTCAGTTTTGATCTGCCAAATACAGCACATATTGACAGAACTGAAAGAGAGTTTTGGTGGCTTTTCAATCCTTTACTCAAAAACCTGTCAATGTGTTTCAGGAAATAAGGGTAAGAAATTCTGGGAGTCCCTGAAATGTTCTCAAGTTTAGAGGGATGTTGCTGGAGACATGAGAATGGGATTCGAAAGTCAGAGGGCATCCTTTAGAGGTCTGCCCACCAGTCTGTGCATTTCATGGCTCCATTTCCCCCATGGAAGGTGGATTCTTCTCACCCAAGTTAGGACAGCAGAACAGTCCCTAGGAGTAACACCTACTGGCTGGAGCCAGACCCCACCAATGAAAGCAAGAGGTTCTGCTTTGTTAATATCCAGGCAAATGTGCAAGAACCACTCTTCTTTTGTAGGCACACAAAATACAAAGCTCGTTGGTTGTATGGAGAGTTAAAATAAGGCTGTCTTCGCCTCTGCCCTAAATCTAAGACTTACCTTAGCCAACCATCCCCTAAGAGGCCATCACTATGTTGTCATTTGTGGAAGCACTGAGTCCAAAAAATCTTCCCTGGTGGCTCAGACGTTTAAGTGTCTGCCTACAATGTGGGAGACCTGGGTTCAATCCCTGGGTGGGGAAGAGCCTCTGGAGAAGGAAATGGCAACCCACTCCAGTACTCTTGCCTTGAAAATCCCATGGGAGGAGCCTGGTAGGCTATAGTCCATGGGGTCGCAAAGAGTCGGACACGACTGAGCGACTTCACTTACTGAGACAAGGTAAGAGCTAAAGACAAAAGATGGAAGGTCAGGAGATCTGCTGTGACTTGACTTATTACCCGAGAGCCAGAATGTGAAAAAAAATTAAGGGTCTCAGTGTCCTGACCTATAACTAACAGCCACCTTCCTTATTCATAAATTGTGGTCCCCAGAATCAAATTCTTGGCTCCTCAAAACTTAGAGTTTGTAAGGAGGACATGGCCAGAGATGCAGCAACAAGAAAAAAAAAAAAATGCTTTCTTTCTTTTACTGTAATGGATCACAGTGACCCACACAAGAATGCATTAGCACAACTCTTGGATGTGTTATATCATTTTGTCTCTCATTTCACAAGCAAACGGTTCAGTCATTCATCCTCTCACTCATGTTCCCATTTAAAATAAAAATTTCTCATTCAGAAGCCCCTCCCACCCTCCTTCTCGAGAACTTCAGAGACCCCCCCACCCTCCCTCTCATGTGACATAAAAGCAATAGGACTTTTATGTGACATGTTCAGCCAAGATTAAACTGTAAAAAGAATCTTAACTGTAAGAGCAACTTGTATCTTGAGGAGCGCGGTGCTTTCATACTTTCAGTTATGAAAGCACTTCTATCCAATCTTTACTCAATCTTTACTCAAAATTTAGCCTTGGATGACAATACCAATATATCTCCTTCTAGGGAACTAAAGTGGAGAAGGCCATGGCAACCCACTCCAGTACTCTTGCCTGGAAAATCTCATGGACAGAGGAGCCTGGTAGGCTGCAGTCCATGGGGTCATGAAGAATCGAACACGACTGAGCAACTTCACTTTCACTTTTCACTTTCATGCACTGGAGAACGAAATGGCACCTCACTCCAATGTTCTTGCCTGGAGA
The DNA here is from genome assembly GCF_049115385.1 of Moschus berezovskii. Lineage (NCBI taxonomy): Eukaryota > Metazoa > Chordata > Mammalia > Artiodactyla > Moschidae > Moschus > Moschus berezovskii. Next base: position 15,077,762 of record NC_142474.1, read on the forward strand.
ATCCCAGGGACGGGGGAGCCTGGTGGGCTGCCGTCTATGGGGTTGCACAGAGTCGGATATGACTGAAGCGACTTAGCAGTAGCAGCAGCAAGGAACTAAAGAGACATAATTTGAAATAAAGATACTCTTAAAATCAAGGGCTAACTGATACAACTTTCCACCAGTCGTACCTATGATCATATTAGAAATAACAGGTCAGTGTCACTTAAAATGCATATTCTTTCCAAGTGGCATTGTAAAATAATTATGTATTCACATGAACTGAATAGACTAATATTTTTCACAGTAACAAAAAGAACTAAACACATGGTAAAACAAACATTCATTGGAGACAGCTATTTGGTATACACTTCCAGAATAATACAGCAGACTTAATGCTTGGCATCACCTACAGAGTGCATCCTTTTTTTCACTTTGCATTTAAGTGGTTACACATATCTAAGTTCTTTTCTTGTGAAGCAATAAATAATGGAGATGATTTATACAATGTCTACAGAAAATCAGCCCTCAAAAGTGACAAGAACATGGCCTGGTGCCACAATTATGAATTTTTATTAAGAATCAATTCAAAAAATTACACGAGAAAGAGGAAGTGAGTGTTGTTCAAGACAACAAGGAAAGGAGACCAAAATCGAACAGACGCAGAACAAGTGTAGTTTTGCTTCAAGTCTGCTAGACAGTAAACAATACAATCATTTAACAAGCATATTTTTGCATTATACTCATAGTCTTCTTTCTTGTGGAATTTTTCTCATGCCTTCCTTCTCTGAAGTGAGTTGAAAGAGTTATGGCAAGGATAAGTTTAATACAGGAAAGCCTTCTGACATAAATCTACAGGAAGCTGGCCACTCTTTCAGGATCTCTTGAGTTGTCTACACAGGGAGAAACCTGAGTGAGCATATAATTCAAGCATTTTAGGTTTTAACTCTGATCAGTACATCACCCCCATTTATCATGGGTGTGCTGAGACTGTACTTCGGCTCCATCAGAAAGAGAAGGTTATTGATTAGCAATGTCTGCTACAGACATAGCATGAGTGATAGTGTGCACATCACATGTTTGGCACTTCTGACTTGGTCCTTTGTACAGATGTGGAAACCAAGGCTCATAGATCGCTAAATGCTGAGTCCCAGCTCTCAAAGGAGCAAAACTGTCACAAGTGCACTATCTTCTTTGCACTAGAAACAGGTTTAAAATTGGATCCAAGACATCTTGATTCTCAGTCCTCGACTTTCTTCATTCTTCTCCACTTATCTTCCCTTTGCAAACATGTTAAACTAAACCTGCTGCTATTTTTTTCTAATAAAAACACAGTGCCAATTGTATACTGTGATTCAACCAAAACAAACAAACAAACAAACAAACAAAAAAAACACAGCCAAACATTGCTCTTAAAGCGAAAAACATCTATAAGAGCTACTGTTAAAAAAATTGAAAATTACATCTCACTTTAAACATCTCCCATTGTGAAAATACAGAGTGGGGGCAGATAAAGGACAAAAGTCATCTCTATAGTCTGAAGTAGAAGGTATTGATCTGGCAGGGCCAAGAGCATGTCAATGTTATATATGGCAGTGAACCAGATTGGCGCAGAGCAGATAGTATTGTTCAATAGTAATAAATAATAATTATGTACAGGGATTGTCTCACTGATGCGCCATTCTCCCGCCTTCACTAATAATCAGAATCTGGTTCCTTCAGAAACCTCCTTTCACTCTTATTCTAACAAGGCAGTAATTCATTCTAGGTCCATGGAAGGCCCATACATCTCGTCTAAATGTCCCTTCTGCACAGGCACATAAGATGATCGTAAGTTTAATTAAAGGTCATGACAGCATCCTGCCCTCTGGTCCTCTTAATTCCATATTGTTCCTTGTGACCTGCCCTGACACTGTATACCTGGCACATCCAAGGATAAGAATCAACCAGCTTCCATGTCTATGTTGTGATTTTATATCCCTGGGTGGGGGTAGAAAAAAGAGTCTCAACGAACTTTAATCATAGACTTTGGGTATGTAGACTTTAAATAACCAACCGGATGTTATGTGTTCATTGAAGGACAGCAGTGGCAAATTCTTTCAAAATATTTAGCACAATTGTAAGAGCCCTACGGGAACTAAATGAGGGCTTTTCAGTTAAAACTCCTCGTGCTGGGCCAGCACTCAGGTGATAAACACTTGTGTTACTCACTGCTTGAAAAATAAAAGCTTCTAGTGTCTGATAAGTAGTATCAATGTAATATGCCTATAATATATACAGCATGCTTTAATCAGATGAAGGCCACATATATGAAGCTTTTCATATGGAGAAAAAGAAGTGGCTATATCAGATGGCCTAGCTTGTACCCTGTCTACAGTTTGGCTAGATTTATGAATTATCAGTCATTTCTTTTTCCTCCCCTGAAAATGGGGATAATAATAGTCATCTCGCAAGATTGGTAAGAATAAAATAAGAACACATACCTTTAAGGAATTTATAACCATACCTTCTGGAGAAGGCAATGGCAAGCCACTCCAGTACTCTTGCCTAGAAAATCCCATGGATGGAGGCACCTGGTAGGCTGCAGTCCGTGGGGTCGCTAAGGGTCGGACACGACTGAGCAACTTCACTTTCGCTTTTCCCTTTCACACCTTGGAGAAGGAAATGGCAACCCACTCCAGTGTTCTTGCCTGGAGAATCCCAGGGACGGGGGAGCCTGGTGGGCTGCCATCTATGGGGTCACACCGAGTCGGACACAACTGAAGTGACTTAGCAGCAGCAGCAGCAGCAACCATACCTTCTGCAAAATCCCTGAATCATTTTTAACTATTTTGATTACCTGTAAACTGTATCAATATTAATATAATTGGCAATCATATATTAATAAAATGAGGTCTTAGTAGCACAATACTGCAAAATGCCCCATAGTTGGTCAACATACCAGCTTCAAAATCAAACTTTCATATCATCCATGTCTCCTAGATCATACCCAAACTTGAAATCACAAGAAACTAAAAGCCAGGAGAAGGTAATGTTTAACAGAGACACAGGCTTTGCCAGTCTAAAAATTATTTTCGTAAGGGGACATCCGCCTTCCCAAGAGACAAGAACTGCTGTCTACTTTAACTTCAGAATCATTATCCCCTGCCTCCCCCAAAGAGAATGCCTTGCATGTGGGAGGCTGGCTCTTACAGAGTATTTGGGAGCTCAACCATGGGGTGCTGGTGGGGGAGGGGAGGAGAGCAGGCAGGAGACAGAGAGTCAGCAGATCAATAGAACCACTTTAGGATAATGGCTGCAGCTGCAGAGGACGAGCGGGACTGGACCGCAGGCCAGCTCCATCACTGCCAGGAAAGACCCATTTGCAGGAACAAAGGGCTTCATCTGTCCTACTGGGCATAGGACCTCGCTCAGCGACTCTACTGCAGGACACTTCTCGATGTCCCAGACTACCTGTAGGTTCCGCCCTGGGCCAGCCTCACAGTTCATCTTTAGATGAACAGGGAACAGGGATGGGGAATAGGGTGGGTCAGGGAAGCACTGACTCAGGGGACAGACCAGAGAGAGAGGGATTATCATCCCAAGCCTGCAAGGTTGGAGGGTGGGATTAATAGATGCCTACAGTCAGAACAAGGTGGCTCAGTGGTAAAGAATCTGCCTGCCACTGCAAGAGACACTGGTTTGATCCCTGGGTTGGGATGATGCCCTGGAGGAGGAAAAGGCAACCTGCTCCAGTATTCCTGCCAGGAAAATCCAATGGACAGAGGAGCCTAGCAGGCTAAAGTCACAAAGAATCAGCTACAACTGAGCACACACAAATAGGCAGGAGAGCCCCTACTTTAACCAAAGGATGCAAATCCCTCCCCAAGTTCAACCTTTTGACAGAACTGGTTCTAAAAAGAGGGAAAACTGACTGATTCGGTCTTCAATCTTTGTTTCTTTCCCAAGTCCCTCTGTAGAGTGTGTGTCTGAAAGGGAAACCAGCTCTATCTGGCTTGGGAAAAGGAAAGAGAACAAACAGAGGCAGGGCAGCCCCATATGCTGGAGGAAATGCCAACTGGGCAGCAAACTGTCCACATTTCAGGATAAACTTGACTGAATAAGTAGCTAAAAGCTCTGGATCACATACCATGGACCAGCCTTCAGTTCAGTTCAGTTCAGTTCAGTCGCTCAGTCGTGTCCGACTCTCCGCGACCCCATGAATCACAGCACGCCAGGCCTCCCTGTCCATCACCAACTCCCGGAGTACACCCAAACTCATGTCCACAGAGTTGGTGATGCCATCCAGCCATCTCATTCTCCGTCGTCCCCTTCTCCTCCCGCCCCCAACCTTTCCCAGCATCAGAGTCTTTTCCAGTGAGTCAACTCGTCTCATGAGGTGGCCAAAGTATTGGAGTTTCAGCTTCAGCATCAGTCCCTCCAATGAACATCCAGGATTGATCTCCTTTAGAATGGACTGGTTGGATCTCCTTGCAGTATAAGGGACTCTCAAGAGTCTTCTCCAACACCACAGTTCAAAAGCATCGATTCTTCGGCGATCAGCTTTCTTCACAGTCCAACTCTCACATCCATACATGACCACGGGAAAAACCATTGCCTTGACTAGACGGACCTTGGTCGGCAAAGTAATGTCTCTGCTTTTCAATATACTATCAAGGTTGGTCATAACTTTCCTTCCAAGGAGTAAGCGTCTTTTAATTTCATGGCTGCAATCAGCATCCGCAGTGATTTTGGAGCCCAAAAAAACAAAGTCTGACACTGTTTCCACTGTTTTTCCATCTATTTCCCATGAAGTGATGGGACCAGATGCCATGATCTTTGTTTTCTGAATGTTGAGTTTCAAGCCAACCTTTTCACTCTCCTCTTTCACTTTCATCAAGAGGCTTTTGAGTTCCTCTTCACTTTCTGCCATAAGGGTAGTGTCATCTGCATATCTGAGGTTATTGATATTTCTCCCAGCAATCTTGATTCCAGCTTGTGCTTCTTCCAGCCCAGCGTTCCTCATGATGTACTCTGCATATAAGTTAAATAAGCAAGGTGACAATATACAACCTTGACGTACACCTTTTCCTATTTGGAACCAGTCTGTTGTTTAGGGGTTACATATTATCACCATCTGTCATTTTCTAAATGAAGACAAGCTTAGTGCTGCAGTTCATAAGGTTGCAAAGGGTTGGACACGACTGAGCCACTAAACAACAACATATATATATGAAAGACAGATCTTCAGCGATCTTCTGTCTGTGTGCCAGGGACCCAGGAGTACTGATGTAGGTTCTAGTCAAAACCTGAAGGCCTGAGAACCAGGGAAGCCCATAATGTAAGTTCCAGTTGAAGTCTGAAGGCCCCAGAACCTGTTGTTTCAATGCCCAAGGGCAGCAGAAGATGGATTTCCCAGGTCAAGCGGAGTGTAAACTTGCCCTTCCTCACCCTTTTATTCTATTCAAGCCCTCACGGGATTGGACGGTGCCTGTCCACGCTGGTAAGGAAATTCTTTTTCACTCAGCTTACCAATTCAAATGTTAATCTCTTTCAGAAACACCCTCCAAGACAAACCCACAAATAATGTTTTACCAACTATCTGATCATCCCTTAGTCCAGACAAAAGGACACAGGAAATCAAACGATCACACTTCCTGCAAACTCAAGTGGACTTCATGGCTGTAAGTTTTGAAGGGTGCAATGCAGGTTTCTGGAAAAGATCACTGTTGTGGAGGGAAAGAATCATACTAGGGGAATTTGTGTCCTGGCGCCAGACATCTTGAGAGATGCTCTGGACTAGTAAATATAGGAGTGCTCCTAGTGAGAAGTATTAATGAAGCATCTGTGTTGGGCTGTGCTTAGTTGCTCAGTAGTGTCTGACTCTCTGTGACCCCATTGACTGTAGCCCATGGGGATTCTCCAGGTAAGAATACTGGGGTGGGTTGTCATGCCCTCCTCCAGGGGAATCTTCCCAACTCAGGGATCAAATCCAGGTGTCCTGCAGTGCAGGCAGCACATTCTTTACCATCTGAGCCACCAGGAAAGCCCTTAATGAAGCATCTACTATGTACTAAGTACTTGACATCAAATTTCACATTGAATTTTCACAACAATCCCTCTGCAGTAGATACTATTATACCAATAAGGGAAGAGCTTTGTTGTGTTTAGTTGCAGAAACTCTTTCAGCTGATGATTATGGTGGCCAAGATCCAAATGCTAAGGCAGCCTGACTTCAGAGCCTAGGCTATTTATTTATTTAGCTTTCATAGATGTGCAGGCTTTTCTCTAGTTGAGCTAGGCAGGGTCCACTCTCCAGTTGCAGTGAGAGGGCTTCTCATTGCAGTGGCTTCTCTCATTGCGGAGCACAGGCTCTAGGGCACTTGGGCTTCAGTAGTTGTAGTTTCCGAGCTCCAGAACAGAGGTTCAATAGTTGTGGCACACAAGCTCTCAGCACGTGGAATCCTCCCAGCCCAGGGATCAAACACGTGTCTCCTGCACTGTCAGGTGGATTCTTTACCACTGAGGCACCGGGAAAGCCCTGAGCTCTGTGCTCTTAATTGCTGTGCCCTACTGAAACTGAGCAGGACTCTATGGGGCCTTCCACTATATCCTCTGCTTTAGCATCTCTCTGAAATACCTAAATTATATTATTTGCATATTTCCTCAGTTGTTTTGCATATGAAAAAACCTCCCTCTCTCCCCCAAATGGAAGATGTTAACTACTTGAGGATCACAAGCACATAGCCCCAGGCTTCCTGGAGCCTAAGGACTAGCAAAGTTAACCCCTGGGATCACACCCTGCCACCTCACCATCAGTCAGTCAGAGAACTGTACACGAGGGGATCACAGGCCCTGGGACCGTGATCTCCCACTTGGCTTTTCAAAGTGCTTTGTTGAAAACCTTTGGGGCATTCAGGGCTTTTTAGGGCACGAGACCCTTGTCTCCTTGCATTGGCCTTGCGAAAAACCTTTCTCTTTGAAGTTTTGACATTTCAGTTTGTTTGGCTTCACTGTGCATTGGGCACAGGAACTTGCATTAACAATACTGCCTGTTATTGGTCCATGCATCTCTCCTCTTGGTCATGGATGTGCCTGGCAAGTGAACACTGTAAGAAAGAAACAAGTGGATTATCCCAAAAGCAAGGGGCTAGGCTCTCTCTCTTCCATATGGAATTTTGCTGTGTCACTTTGGCCTCTTGGAATGGAGGACCAGCCTTTCAATACTTTTCCTCAAAAGATCTTTCACTGAACCAGACACGTAAGAACTCACAGCATGGTGGAAATTATACTAAAGGCTGAGGCAAGATGAACCAAAAGAATGAAGCATCTGCCTTCAGAGGCCTCACAGTCTAGTGGGAGATACAGGCATATTAAGAGATACATGTCATAGGTATGACAATAGAGGTTATACATAGTAACAGTACAATATGCAATGCACTGCGGGGATACACATACTTTTATCAGCTGTGTATAGTTGAATATTTTCTTACAAAATTAAATGATAGGCTTACCTTGCTCCTGCTGCTGCTGCTGCTGCTGCTGCTAAGTCACTTCAGTCGTGTCCGACTCTTGTGTGACCCCATAGACAGAAGCCCACCAGGTTCCCCCATCCCTGGGATTCTCCAGGCAAGAACACTGGAGTGGGTTGCCATTTCCTTCTCCAATGTATGAAAGTGAAAAGTGAAAGTGAAGTCGCTCAGTCGTGTCCAACCCTTAGCGACCCCACAGACTGCAACCTACCAGGCTCCTCCATCCATGGGATTTTCCAGGCAAGAGTACTGGAGTGGCTTGCCATTGCCTTCTCCGAGGCTTACCTTACAACTCAGAAATTTCCATTCTAACCAGGTGGCGCTAGTGGTAAAGAATCTTATTGCCAATGAAGGAGATATAAGAGATGCAGGTTTTATCCCTGGGTTAGGAAGATCCCCTGGAGGAGGGCATGGCAACCCACTCCAGTATTCTTGCCTGGAGAATTCCCTTAGACAGAGGAGCCTGGGGGGCTACAGTCCATAGGGTTACACAGAGTCAGACATGACTGAAGCTACTTAGCAGGCACATATACAAGTGAAATGAAAGCATACACTTGCAAAATCTTTATATTGTATTCATTCATAATTACCTCCAAACTACAAACAGTCCAAACGACCTTCAATAGATGAGTGATAAACAAGCTGTAGTACACATATAAAATGTAATACCACTCAGCAGTAAAATGAGTCAATTATAGATAGAGGCAACAAGACAAACTTCAAATACATCATATTAAAGAATAGAAACCAGGTTCATAAACTACAGAAAAGTCTGGAAATTTCAAAGCCAAGGGACTGAAAACAGATTTGTGGTTGCTGTGGGCATCAGGTGGGGAAAGGGAGCATGAGGAACTTTTTCAGGCTGAAGGAATTGTTCTGTGTGTTGATTGTGGTGGTGGTTACATGACTACAATGAAAGATTAAATTGACTGCACCTAAACTATATTCCAATTTAAAAGATACTTTTAAAATGCAAAGACACATGTGTGTGTATTGCATCGTTGGAGAAGTGCGAGACACTTTGAGTGGTGGATAGTGCTGTCTATGAATTATGGAGGGCTAGGAAGTGTGTTGACTGAGAATGACCTTCGATTAACTTATCTCTTAAACTCCACAAGGGTTGTTCTCAGATATAAAACTCTGAAAGGGACAAAAGCAAGAAATATGCACATGGGGGGAATGGTTTCATAATGGCTTTGATTATAAAGAAAGTTAAATATCTGAGATTCTACAAGTTTCTAATTTACCAGTTAAACAACTATAACATCTGTAGCACAGGCATGTATTTTTATGTGCTTAGTTGTGTGTTATACAAAAAGTATTTTATAATTCTATTAATAGTTCATAAGTAGTGTAATTATTTCCTGATAAATTTTGTTTTTTAACCCTTACAGCTCTTTCCTGCTTCAAAAATACCTCAGATAGGTCTTGAGTAATTTATCTGTTAGTGAGTTGATGATATATGTCTCTATTATGAGCGTGGTTATTATATTTGAATATTTAATCATTTCTTTCCATTGCTCCAGAATTGACCATCCACTTAGCCATATCATCCGCAAGAGATTCTGTCATTTGCATGTTGACACTCCATGCTCAGTGTCAAATTTTCTAACATTCCTTTCATTTCTCTGTTTATTATTTATTTGTGTTCTTGATTTATGTCTTGAGTTTAGCTTCTGTTTAGCTAATTCAATTTTCCACACTGTCAATTCTACTTGTTAATATTTCTAGTGATTATTTTAATCATCCCATACAATTTTAGTTCTCTTCCATTCCAGTTTCCCTCCGTATCCTCTTGCTTAATAAAAGTGATATCTTGATTTCTATCTTAGGGAATGAGTCACAGCATACTTTTTTAATGAGAGTGTCATGTGTTAAAATTAGATTTTATTTCAAGCTATAGTTTCTCTGGGCTGCTACTAATTTAGAGCCCAAGGGACTCATGTTCCATTGTTAATTCTGCTTCTTACTAGCTGTGGTGATCTGGGGAAGGTGAACTTTGCATTTTAATTCTGTGTCAGTAGATCCCGCTGATGCCCATTTGTTGATTCCTCAGCCCACCAGAGTTCCCAGCTACACAGATAAGGTACTTATATCTTTCATCTTCTCTGCTTGAGGTCTCTCTGCAGGCCCAGGAGCTCTTTTCCACACTCAGACTCAATGCAGAAGTGACAGTGTTTGGGTGGGACAATGAACACCCCCACAGCAAACCTTAATATATGAGAAATGAGAGGCATTCATCTGGCAGGATAATTCTGAGATACGTCTATAGTTATTCAGAAGACCTTCAAGAGCAGAGTATTTATTGACCTTTTTTTTAATCTTTTCTGCCTTGCTTTTTCCATATCTACACCTGTGCATTCTAGAAGCACATTGCAAATAAACTATCTGCATCCAAGCTTTTGTCTCAGGATCTTGAAGAAACTTAACCCAGTTCTCTGAATCTCAACTGGCTGCTTGCAGAGAAATAAAATGTCTCCTTTGGCCTGTCCGTCTTTCCTGTGGAACACCAGAAATCACTCTCTATCATGTGGTATTCAAGTGGGACATTCCAAGATACCTGATAATTCTCTATGAGACTGGATGGTGAGGCTCCCAAATTTGTATGACTAAGAATCAAGCTATGCCCAGCTCATTTAATGACAGTAAGGAGTAGGTAGCTAGTTGTTTATCAGCTAATACAACAGCCTCTTTTGACTTAAGGCACTCTCTCTTCTCTCTCATCGTCCGATTGAATAAGCTTCTATAAATCTCTGTAGGATTCCACGTAAACGGCTCTCATCTTTTGGTAAAACAAGAAACAGAATACCTACAAATTATACCTTTTCAAAGAGAACCCCACTGTTGGTTTGTTTGACAGGGATCACCGTTGGAAATCTGTGTGTGTGTGTGTGTGTGTGTGTGTGTGTGTGTGTGTGTATATTTGTGTGTGTGTGTGTGGGGGGGGGTAACAGCTGTACATGACTGACTCCAGTGGGAATTCCCTCTCTCATTTTCCAAAGATGAATTCTCAAAGACTTCAACCCCAGGCCTGTTTAGTACTAAAGTGAAAACTGTTAGTCTCTCAGTTCTGTCCAACCCTTTGGGATCTCATGGACTGTTGCCCATCAGACTCCTCTGTCCATGGCATTCTCCAGGCAAGAATACTGGAGTGGGTTACTATTCCCTTCTCCAGGGAAATCTTCCCAACCAGGGATCAAACCCATGTCTCCTGTATTGCAAAAGGATTCTTTACCATCTGAGCCACCAGGGAAACCCTTATTACAAGAGAGGCTTCCAAATGATATTGGCAAATACCCATCACATATTATCTGATCCCTTTCTATAAGGAACCTGAGTATCAGTGTTTATTATTCTGGGGACTGTGATTTTAGGAATTGTGTTAAACTGTAAAAATAATCTTTATTTTTTTCATGTGTTTGGTGCTTGTATTCTGTGTGTGTGTGTGTGATATAGGGTCCAAACTTTATTTTCTTTAAGAAGTCTATGGCGTGGAGTGCTTCAGCAAATCAGTTTCCTTTTCTTCTTAAGTACACAGGTGGGATATAACCTTGGCCTTCCTTGCATGTAGATGCATCCATGATTTTGAGTTCTAGTCAATGGATTTTGGGCAAGTGATGTGCACTTCTTTTTCAAAAAAATCTCTTTTTTTTTTTTTAATTTTTTGGCTGTGTCCTGAGCCATGTGGGACTTAAGTTCCCCAACCAGGAATCGAACCCACACCCCCTGCATTGGAAGCACGGAGGCTTAACCACTGGACCCCCAACGAAGTCCCCAGATGTGCACGTCTTTCAGCTTAGTCTATACCGTTCCTTTGAAGTCTTCCGTTCTCTCTCTTCCCTCATCTGGCGGATGAAAGTCCATATACAGGGTATTCTTGGGATTCACATCTTAAAGATAATAAAACTCATGGCAGGCTGGGATGCTGAGTAACTGGATACAGATTCCTTCACTAATTGAACATGATGTAGACAGAAAACGCACATATATTGTGAGTGTTTATCGATTGCAGTGGCCAGCATTACTTGATAGGACAAAAACTCAAAGGAGGTAAAAATTCAATGCTAGGTTTCTTCACCACTTCAGAGCTTAGCCTGCCATTCAACTGTGACCAGTGCTCTGGGCATTTACCCCATAGATACAAGGCTACATTTGGGGGCTTCCCTAGTGATTCAGTGGCTAAGATTCTGCATTTCCAATGTAGGGGCCCCAAGTTCTGTCCCTGGTCAGGGATCAGAGAACTAAATTCCACAGGCCTCAACTAAAGATTCTGCCTGCCATGACTGACGATTGACAGTCTCACATATCGCAACTAAGACCGAGCACAGCCAAATAAATAATTGTGCTTTTAACCAAAAACTATGTTTGGCCAATTTTACCCAGCTGGTTTGGGAAGAACCTAGACCTCCGCATGTCTTATAGTTCCTACACTCTTTCCATTGTACTTCCTATTTTACCTGTTTTTTCAAAGAAAAAATCAGGAGGTTTACTCCTGACCATCAGAAAAATGGGCATATCAAAAGAGGAAGAACACTGTAACCTATTGAAAAGTGTTATATTTGAGATCCTTAAGGGATTTCAGGTCATAGGGTGATATTCATCATGATCAACATCAATAAGAGAGGGATAAAATCTGTTTTGTTCACTATCAGTCACATCCATGAGGACTTAACTGGGTGCAGCAATAGTATCAGTTCAGTTCAGTTCAGTTCAGTCGCTCAGTCGTGTCCGACTCTCCACGACCCCATGAATCACAGCACGCCAGGCCTCCCTGTCCATCACCAACTCCCGGAGTTCACTCAAACTCATGTCCACAGAGTCGGTGATGCCATCCAGCCATCTCATTCTCGGTCGTCCCCTTCTCCTCCCGCCCCCAACCTTTCCCAGCATCAGAGTCTTTTCCAGTGAGTCAACTCGCCGCATGAGGTGGCCAAAGTATTGCAGTTTCAGCTTTAGCATCAGTCCCTCCAATGAACATCCAGGATTGATCTCCTTTAGAATGGACTGGTTGGATCTCCTCGCAGTATAAGGGACTCTCAAGAGTCTTCTCCAACACCACAGTTCAAAAGCATCGATTCTTCGGCGATCAGCTTTCTTCACAGTCCAACTCTCACATCCATACATGACCACGGGAAAAACCATTGCCTTGACTAGACAGACCTTGGTTGGCAAAGTAATGTCTCTGCTTTTTAATATACTATCAAGGTTGGTCATAACTTTCCTTCCAAGGAGCAAGCATCTTTCAATTTCATGGTTGCAATCAGCATCTGCAGCAATAGTATAGGTACTCAATAAATATGTGTTGGATGAAATGTTTGCATGTGTATTTGGAAGTGTGTCAGGGAAGACTTGGCTCCCAATGGTTAGGTCTGAGTCTCCTGTGGCTGGAAAGATGTTGCACTCTTAAAGTGCAAAAGAACCCTGACTTTCCTTCCTTTATTTCCAGACTGAAGTGCTTACAGTGGATCTCCAAGCCCTGCCATGGAACGGATTCTGGAGGAAGGGCAGAACACTCACAACTGCCCATTATCTCCCCAGAATGCCATCATGAGGTCAAGAGCAGTGGAAATGGAGAAGGGTGTGTGTGAAAGGGCACTTAAGGAATGAGAGCAGAAAGTTGGGGGGAAAATTAATTAGAGGGAGTAGAGGGAAGGGGAAAAGAGAAAAGTAAAAAAATTTTTTTAATTGGGATATAGTTGCTTTACAATGGACTCGATCCCTGGGTCAGGAAGATCCCCTGGAGAAGGAAATGACTACCCACTCCAGTATTCTTTCCTGGAGAATCCATGGACAGAGGAGCCTGGCGGGCTACAGTCTATGAGGGTCGAAAAGAGTCAGACACGCCTGAGTGACTAATACTTCCACTTCCTTGTATTTCCTTTGTATTTAGGTCACCACAGAGCACGGAGCAGAGCTCCCTGCTACACACTAGGTCCTCATTCAGTTCAGTTCAGTTCAGTTGCTCAGTCGTGTCTGACTCTCCGCGACCCCATGAATCACAGCACGCCAGGCCTCCCTGTCCATCACCAACTCCCGGAGTACACTCAAACTCATGTCCACAGAGTCAGTCATGCCATCCAGCCATCTCATTCTCTGTCGTCCCCATCTCCTCCCACCCCCAATCCCTCCTAGTATCAGACTCTTTTCCAGTGAAGTCCCTTAAATTTGAACAGCATAAACAACATAGGCAGATAATAATAATTTTAGGAAATAGCAATGGCAACAAGACTTAGAGTTCCCTATGTGCCCAGTCCTGCTTTAAGTATATTGTATGAATGATATTACTTAATCTTCCCAACAATAATATACTAGGAATTAATATTATATCCTTAATAGTTATGTACTTTCATGGTTCCTCTAGTAGCGTCTTATACCACAAATCTGTTCTGAAGATTAATTTAAATAATACAAGCTGAAAAAGAAAATAAATTTCCAAACATTATTTTTATAATTACAAACGACATTCTGTACTTGACTACATCTATCAAAAACATCCACCTTGACTTTCTACTACCCTGGAGCATCTAATGTGTCTGCAAAGCATATTTTCAGTGATAATATTATAACACCTAAAAGCATTATTATTAATCCTTGCCTAAATGTCTTCCCCATGGTTGTGAATTCCATCAGTTTATTGAGCAACCATAGTTTATATATCTTCATGCCTCCAGTAATGGGAACACCTTAAGTGTTCTACAAATGTTTGAGGTCTTAGTGTGGTTCATCAAACATTAAGTACTTATTATATGTCAAACACTAGCACTCATGCTAAGAACTTTAAAAAGGTTATTCCAATATAGTCCTTTTTACAACGCTATCAGTTCTCACATTTAAGTGTGCATCAGAATCACTTAAGCAAGCGTCAAGGCTTGTTAAGACACAAATTTCTGAATCTCACTCCCAGAAATTCTGATTCAGTAAATTCAGGATGGGGACCTGATGAGAATTTACATTTCTAACCACTTCCCAGGTGATGCTGATGCTACTGGTCCAGGGACCACATGGAAATCACTGCTAAAATTACCACTTGAATTTTAGGGATACAAAAATTATGGTGGTCCAATGGTTAAGAATCTGCCTGCCAATTCAGGGGACACAGGTTCAATCTCCCCTCTGGGATGATCCCACATGCCTCAGGGCAACTAAGCCCCAGAACTGCAACTACTGAAGCCTGTGGGCCTAAAGCCCGTGCTCTGCAACAAGAGAAGTCACCACAATGAGAAGCCCGCACACCACAATGAAGAGTAGCCCCCAAACTGTAACTAGAGAAAACCCACACAAAAGCAACAAAAAAATGGAGCACAGTCAATAGATAAATAATGTTTTTTAAAGGAAAGAAAATTAAGTCTCAGAGAATTGAGTAACTACCTGTATTGGCTTTCTATAATAGCTGTCAAAAAGTATCATTAACGGAGTGGCTTAAACAACAGAAATCTATTGTCTCACAATTTTGGAGACTCTGTTCGGGATAAAGGTGTGGGCAGGGTGGGGAAGAATCCATCCAGGCCTCTCCCAGATTCTGGCCATCTGTAGACAGTCTTCGACATTCCTTGGCTTGTAGAAGCATCACCCAGTCTCTCCCTCTGGGCCTGTGTGTATCCAAATTCCCCCTTTACTTAAGGATACCAGTCATATTGGACTGGAGTCCACGCTAAAGACCTCATATACATTTGATAACCTTTGTAAAGGGCATACCTCCAAATAAAGTCAAACTCTTAGGTACTGAAGGTTAGGAGTTCTACATATGAATTTTGGGGAACACAGTTCAACCATACATGCAAGACAAGTTGCTTCAGTTCTGTCCAACTCTTTGCGACCCTATGGACCATAACCTGCCAGGCTCCTCTGTCCATGGGATTCTCCAGGCATGAATACTGGAGTGAGTTGCCATGCCCTTGTCCAGGGAATCTTCCCAACCCAGGGATCGAACCTGTGTCTCTTACGTCTTCTGCATTGACAGGCGGGTTCTTTACCACTAGTACCACCATGCACTTTGGGGGAATACAATTCAACCATAGCATTAGACTAATCCTGAGGTCACACAGCCAATAAGTGTTGGAGATAGAATTAAAACCCAAGACTGTCTGATTCTGGAGCCCATACTTAAAATTATTTCTCTAATTGGACTCCCTTGGTGAATGAAATAAATGAAGAAATGTACAAATATATCAAATAAGTAGCTAGAGAAAAGGTAATTCAAGTCCTGTTTTTATGTCAAGTGACAACAGAAACCCTTTCTATGTGCCCTGTAAAATATAGGAGAGATACTCTTGACCTCTGACATTCTAATCGTCCTGATGGATAACAAGGCGATGCAGATGCAGACTTGACAGTCCCCGGCTTACAGCTGACATTCAAAATGCTCCAGTCAAGAAGTAAGACTTTTTCATCTTGTTTCTAAGGAACACGTGATGTTCAAATGAGAAAGCTTTCACTTTGTCAACTTTTTTGGACCTTCCCTCATCTAATCAGAAGAGACACCTTCCTGGCCATTTCAGCTGAGCCTGATGCAATGCTAAAGGTAGTGTCCAGTATCGTGTCCTTTCTCTGGGATAGCTAGCCAGGAGTGGAATGGCAGTAAGAGAGGGAACAGGAAAGGCAGGGATAGAGCTAGCTAGGTCAAACAGTGTGGTTGCCTTTTCTCCATGACTCTTGAAGCCTGAGATTTGTGGATAACATAAAAGGTTACAGCCCCTCTTTGGAAGCCACAAATAACCCTGCTTGGTCTCTGACAGCTCGGCAGCCCTTGGCGTGCCATTACCCATTTCTGCCTGGGATTCCAGCAGTACATTTGAGCAGCTGGCCCCAAAGTGCATATCATAGGAGCTCTGGGTCACTGAGGAGCTGTTTCCTCTTACGACTCAATGCCCAGAAACAACGCTTGATCTAATGAAATTACATACTTTCTGGAGTGATTAATAAACATGGTCTATTTCTCCATATGGGATGAATATACTTAAGTAAAAAGAAAGTAAATACATAAGAGTGCACTCATGTATAGATATACCTCTGCCTAGCAATGGCTGAAACTCCATGACTTTGGCATAGAGACACTAAGGAAGCAGCCCCCAAAACAGAGGTAACTCCCTACTGTACCAACACACATATGCACACATAAAAGAATGCATGTAAAACCTGGTAAAATCTGAACGTTTTGGACTCAAGTTAATAGTATTATATCATGTTAATTTCCTGGTTTGGACACTGTGCCATGTGTGTGTGAGTCACTCACTTGTGTCTGACTTTTTGCAACCCCAGGGACTCCTCTGTCCATGGGATTCTCAAGGCAATAATACTGGAGTGGGTTGCCATTTCCTTCTCCAGTGCTACAGTTATGTGCAATATTATTAGTAGGGGAAGCTGAGTGAAGGGTACACAGGAGTGCTGCAATATTTTTTCAGCTCTAATGAGTCTTGTTTAGTCGCTAAGTCGTGTCTGACTCTTTGCAACCTCATGGACTGTAGCCCGACAGACTCCTCTGCCCATGGGATTTCCCAGGCAAGAATAGTGGAGTGGGTTGCCAAGTCCCTCTCCGAGAGATCTTCCCAAGCCAGGGATAGAACTCGCATCTCCTGCATTGGTAGGTGGATTCTTTACTGCTGAGCCATCAGGGAAGCCCCTGGAAAGTCTTAAACTATGCTAAAAATTATTTTTACACTGAGAAATGATACTACTGCAATTACTGAAACAGCAAAGAGGATGAGAGGGTTGGATGGTATCACCAACTCAACGGACATGAGTCTGAGCAAATTCTGGGAGAGAGTGAAGGACAGGGAAGCCTGGCGTCCATGGGATTGCAAAGATTCAGACACAAGTTAGCAACTTAACAACAACAAAACTATAATACCCTTAATTGGCATTGTCATCATTCATAGAATTATATTATAAAACGTTTGTTAAAGAGTTACAAGAATTCCCAAGTAGTATATTGATTTTGAGAAACTGCTGGTGTCATCTTTTGTTAGAATGTGGGTCTCTTGCTAATTATGTCCCTGTCTGAGCCAGGATTTGACATAAGAAATTGGAAACATGTCCACTGACACCCCAATGTGGGTAAGGGTCATTATGTTATTGACATTCAGTTCACTGCATCCAGAAGACAACTGAGTGCTGACTTCATGACACATCTAGGCCTTCCCCTGGATATCAGCACTTTCCACACGACCCCAACTTGGAGTGCCTGCTCCCTGACCCATCCTTGCAAGGTCACTGCCAATCTGGGTCAGTCCAGACAGTGAATGGGGATCTATGTTGCTGTCACCTGGATCCACTGAGTAGACAAATGGGGTTGCCTGAATCCATGCCCTCACTATTCTCGGGACATTGTCTACTTAAAAGATGCAAAAATAGACTGCCATTTATTTCTCCAGCAAAGATGGGTTTATTCAAGATCAATAGAGAATTGCAATTTGAGCTCTGCAACTATGGCAGGCCACATGCAAGTCCTGGAACAGCAAGGGAAGAATGCTTTCATGCATGGAGAGGAAAAGGAATTTGGGGAGGGCTACAGTCAACAAAAAGTCCATGGCTTTTCATTGGCTGAGTCCTGGCGGGGAAAGAGGAGGCTCCTTTCTTCTTCCTGCTGGGCTCTTCTGTCCTCGCAGGGCATGAGAGCGCCCCCTTCTGGTCCCCTGACTCTATTTAATTGGGAATTCTCTGTTAGCTTTTTTTTTTACAACCTGATTTCATGACCATCACTATCATTAGATATTTTCACAATCACTAAATAGATAATTTCTCTTTACCAGAATTAGATATTAAACATGGCATAGAAGCCTTTCTACCTTCTATTGAATTCATAATTACTTTCAAAGTTTTCTAATCCTTATAAAATTTTTTCTGAAATATTCTGTTATCCAATACCTTTATATTCAATTAAATCATTCAGTGTCAGGAAACCTGTTTAACTATGGTCATTGGAATACCCTAAGATAATCATCTTGAGCTAATGAATATATACTAGACATAATATTATAAACTAATTATGTAGTGTCTCACAGTTACTATTAAAGTACTTATTAGCTGAAACGGAGCTATTTCAAAGTCTAACCAACTGGTTCATTTATATAAGTGTCTATCAGCTAAAAATTTCAGCTTTGCTGGTGTTGCTTGAACCCAACACATGGTTCTTCTAGGGCTAGTCACTACTATTTTCTTTCTCTCTTTTTTTGCAGCTTTTAAAATGAAGACTTATTTGACAAGTTTCACTTAGCACAATACACATAAAAGGATAATCACAGTACAATGAAAAATGTAAGTCAAGGCCTCACAATTTCTTACAAACACCAAGACCAAAATCCTATTGGTATTATGTGTCAAATTCCCCCCATTAACTTAAAAAGAAAAATAAAAGCTTAAGCTTACATGCTATAGAGGTTAAGTGAAACTAGAATTATCAACGGAGAAGGCAATGGCAAGCCACTCCAGTACTCTTGCCTAGAAAATCCCATGGACAGAGGAGCCTGGTAGGCTGCAGGGTCAGACACGACTGACTGAGCAACTTCACTTTCACTTTTCACTTTCACACATTGGAGAAGGAAATGGCAACCCACTCCAGTGTTCTTGCCTGGGGAATCCCAGGGATGGGGGAGCCTGGTGGGCTTCCGTCTATGGGGTCACACAGAGTCGGACACGACTGAAGTCACAGCAGCAGCAGCAGAATTACCAAACATGCCAAATGTGTTTTCATTGTGAAACTACTCTATGGAATGTTCTTCAGCATATCTAGAATATTCTTCTTACTGTGCTAAATGCCTGGGAATTTCTATAACTTGAGCTTGAATGAATCTTACAAAAAAAACAATTGAGCAAAGAAAATAAGGTAGTACTTTAATGCACTGTCCATAGCATTTCTAGAAAGCATACTTGATTTCTGGTTTATACAAGGTGACTCGGCCATAAAGAACCACCACACTTTGGACTAGCCCATCAAAAAACAGCAGGGAATCGGCATTTATCTGTCACTTCTTCCTGTCTCCTATTTCTCTTTAGTTAAGTTTTCCCCATGGGGCACTAACAACTCTGCATTTCAGGGTTGCGTGACTCAGCCCTTCTAGACACAGAAGAAGGAAACTCCTGCCTCTTACATTCGATGATACAGAACTGCATCTGGAAGGGAGGGAGTCAGAGCTGTGATGCTGTGATGCTGGCTTTCTTGGTCCTAAGCTCTCACTATGGAAGGCTCACTGTGTACATGCGTGCTAAGTCGCTTCAGTTGTGTCCAGCTCTTTGTGTCCCTGTGGACCACAGCCTGCCAGGCTCCTCTGTCCACGGGATTCACCAGGCAAGAATACTGGAGTGGGTTGCCATGGCCTTCTCCAGGGCATCTCCCCAACCCAAGGATAGAACCTGCATCTCTTATCTCCTGCACTGGCAGGTGGGTTCTTCACCACTAGTGCCACCTGGGAAGCCCTGTGGAAGGCTCAGTGGAAACCATGTCAAAACCTAGCCTACACTTTTGGGGAGCCAAGGCTGATGCCTGTGCCAAGAATGATAATGGCAACTGGAACTTCTCATCCAGCAAGTGGCATAGCGCCCAGTAGGTAGATACAGCCAAGTGAGTCTTACTGATCACAACTTGTGATTATACAAATGACTCTGGAGCAGGTTCCTAGAAAGGAGCATTAGGAATTTATTGAACATTGAAAGTTTTATGTCATTAGTCCCTAAAAGTGATTGTTTTGAGAGTAATGTTCTCATGTATAGACAATTTCTGTTTATTACAAATTTATTATTTTTGTATTTTCTTCTTCAATCTCTAAGCTTCTCTATACAAATCAACTTTTATTGAAATATGTTTAAAGTTATAGAAGATAGGGTCAAGTGGACCTGTAGATGTATGCCATTAACCCTAAACTGTTTAAGAAAATTGAAACTGAAACTGTTAGTTGCTCAGTCGTATCTGACTCTTTGCAGGGCTATGAGCTGTAGCCTGCCAGGTCCTCTGTCCATGGGATTTCCCAGGCAAGAATACTGGAGTGGATTGTCATTTCCTTCTCTAGGGGATCTTCCTGACCCAGGGATTGAACCCAGGTCTCCTGCATTGCAGGCAGATTCTTTACCATCTGAGCCACTAAGAAAGCCTAAACTGTTTAAGAAGCTGTGGTCAAATGTTTAGCCTAATCAACTTCAGTGTTCAGAAGCCAATTTGGAATCATTGGTGTATATTTTTATTGAGTTTAGCTGACATAGATGCCGTTAGTCATTTCTATCCAAACATTCAAAGAAGGAAAAAAACAAAAACAAAACTGAGACTCAGAACACAAATAAAAATCTAGATACCATTATAGGTAATTGGATACTTCTAAATATTGTGGTGCTTTAGCACTGACCCTGAGCAAAAGTGAGGTAAGCAGGGAATTAAAATTCTATTTAAAAGATTTCTATCAGCTGTAAAGTTCCACAATGGTTAACTTTCTGTCAGTTTGATGGAGCTAAGAGATGCCGGGATAGCAGGTAAAACATTCATGGGTGTGTCTGTGAGGGTTTTTCAGGAAAAGATCAGCATTTGAATGAGTGAACTAAGCAAAGCAGATGGTTCTCTCCAAAGACTGAGTATCTTCCAATCCCTTGAGGGCTCAAAAAGAACAGAAAGGCAGAAGAAGGGTGAATTTGCTCTCTCTCTGCCCAGGCATCTGGTTTTCAAGCTTTCTGACTCAACTGGGACTTATCACCAGGCCTCTGATTATCCGGACTTCAGACTCAGACTGAATTATAGCTACCAGCTTTCCTGGCTCTCCAGCTTGAAGACAACGACAGATCACGGGACTTCCTGGCCTCCATAACACTATGAGTCAATTCCTAAAATAAGTTTACTGGTGTTTATATCTCTGTGTATCTCACTGGTTTCTGTGTCTCTGGAGAACCTTGCCTAATATAAGCTCGTGCCCACTCTCACCCAGATGACACACAAAGACACCAACCCCTACCTTGAATGCCCAGTCAGGCTGATGCCCGTCCAAGACCATACGGAACCCTCCCTAAGACCCCACAATCCCTCCGTCCCTCAAGCCTGTGTCCCAGCCTCTTGCTGCTCCACCCCTTCATCCAGCTTCCCTGGCTTCTTCCCAGCCTTGACCCCACTGGCCCGTTGTCTCTCTGTTTCATTCCCTCATGCCCCCAAACATGTCAACTACACCATAGCATAAACATCCTACTTAAAACAATGGCTCTCAACGATCGATGTTCGTTTGAACCACCGATGGGTATCTATAAAAATACTCATTTCCAGACCCCACTCAACACTATTGAATAGCTCTCCATGGTTAGAAACAGGACAATTTATCTGTAGTTTTCAAATCTCTATAGCTGATTCTGAAGAACAGACGTGATTGTGAACCAATGAGTTTGAGCATGAGGTTTGTCTCCTTTAGTTTCCGCTTTGAAATTGCTTCAGTCTCCTTCCCTTTGCGTCATTCTTCTTGCCCCACCACCAGCATGATTTTCTGGGCAACAAACTTCTTCCTTGATAGCTGCTCCTCATTTCTATCAATTTAATTTGATGCCTTGATCTTAGAGTTGGTTGCATCATAGCAACCTAGAATCGAAGAATTAGATAGTACCCAGGATATTCTCCAGAGAAGGCAATGGCACCCCACTCCAGTACTCTTGCGTGGAGAATCCCAAGGATGGAGGAGCCCGGTGGGCTGCCGTCTATGGGGTCACGCAGAGTTGGACACAACTGAAGCTATTTAGCAGCAGGAGATTCTCAATCTTACCATCTTTTCTACTGAAATGCTTTGATAGCCTTTGCAAAGAAGTTTCTTAACATAGGGTCTGCAAACTAGCTTAAAGAGGTTTCCCTGGTGGCTCAGATGGTAAAGCATCTGCCTGCAATGCGGGAGACCTAGATTCAATCCCTGGGTCGGGAAGATCCCCTCGAGAAGGAAATGGCAACCCACTCCAGTGCCCTTGCCTGAAAAATCCCATGGACGCAGAAGCCTGGTAGGCTACAGTCCACGGGGTCACAAAGAGTCAGACAGGACTGAGCGACTTCTTTCTCTCTCTGTCTTTATTATTACTAACTCCTATGTGAAATCTGGGCTTCCCTGGTGGCTCAGTGGTAAAGAATCCACCTGCCAATGCAGGAGACACAGGTTCGATCCCTGGGTCGGGGAGATCCCTCAGAGAAGGAAAAGGCAACCCACTTCAGTATTCTTGCCTGGGAAATCCATGGACAGAGGATGGGAAGCTACTGGCAAGCTACACTCCAATGGGTCGCAAGAGTCTGGCATGACTTAGTGAATAAACACCAGCAACAAATGTGAAATATAGCGTTTCTTTCTATTAAGACTATAAGCAATAATTACAGTTGCATTAGTTGTACCTTAAACTTGGTCACTAATAGATGCTACAGACAGTTTTATACCAATGCAGTCATCACGGCTGTTTTTAAACACAGGCTCATGAGAACCCCATGAGCAATTTTTAAACACACACCCCATTTAAAGCTTAACTTCAAGACTGATCTACTTCAGGATCTTCTCAGACAACTTCAGTTACCTGAATACAAGTCCACTTTTTAGAAATAGATTTTAGGGGTGTTACTGGGTGTCTTCAATTGCTCAGTCATGTTGGACTCTTTGCAACCCCGTGGACTATAATCTGCCAGGCTCCTCGTCTATGGAAATTTCTAGGCAAGAATACTGGAGTGAGGTGCCATCTCCTCCTCCAGGGGATCTTCCAGACCCAGGGATCGAACCTGCTTTTCTTGCATCTCCTGCACTGGCAGGCGGATTCTTTCCCACTCGCGCCTCGGAAGCCCAGTGGGGTTACTTTCCAACGCCAAATCCCAGCATCCATTCTTTGGCTGCCCTCTACGGAGCTCACTGTTGCCCTTACCTGACTTCCAGTGTTGTAACGCCAGATTAATCTTCCAGGATATCAGACTCTCCTGGTCCAACTCACTTCTATTATAAGCCTAAATATAATGGTTGACATCTGAACGACTCTCATTCATTGAATTTCTGTCTGGTTTCCTATGCCTCATCCTTAAATCAGGCCACCTCTATTATCCAGGATACCCAGGTGGCACTAGCAGTAAAGAACCTGCCTGCCAATGCAGGAGACTTAGGAGAAGCAGGTTCAGTCCCTGGGTCAGGAAGATCCCCTGGAGGAGGGCGTGGCAACCCACTTCAGTATTCTTGCCTGGAAAATCCCATAGACAGAGGAGTTTGGTGGGCTGCAGTCCACAGGGTCACAAAGAGTTGGACACGACTGAAGCAAATTAGCATGCACGCACGTGCACCCCCCCCCACACACACACACTATTATCCATTGAGCAATACTGGCTAAAGTCTTTCAGTTCAGTTCAGTTCATTCACTCAGTCATGTCCGACTCTCCGCGACCCCATGAATCACAGCACGCCAGGCCTCCCTGTCCATCACCAACTCCCGGAGCTCACTCAAACTCATGTCCAGAGTTGGTGATGCCATCCAGCCATCTCATTCTCGGTCGTCGTCCCCTTCTCCTCCCGCCCCCAAACTTTCCCAGCATCAGAGTCTTTTCCAGTGAGTCAACTCGTCACATGAGGTGGCCAAAGTATTGCAGTTTCAGCTTCAGCATCAGTCCCTCCAATGAACACCCAGGATCGATCTCCCTTAGAATGGACTGGTTGGATCTCCTTGCGGTACAAGGGACTCCCAAGAGTGTTCTCCAACATCACAGTTCAAAAGCATCAATTCTTCGGTGATCAGCTTTCTTCACAGTCCAACACTCACATCCATACATGACCACGGGAAAAACCATAGCCTTGACTAGACGGACCTTTGTTGGCAAAGTAATCTCTCTGCTTTTTAATATGCTATCTAGTCTGTTCATAACTTTCCTTCTAAGGAGCAAGCGTCTTTTAATTTCATGGCTGTAATCAGCATCTGCAGTGATTTTGGAGCCCCAAAAAATAAAAGTCTGACACTGTTTCCACTGTTTTTCCCTCTATTTCCCATGAAGTGATGGGACCAGATGCCATGATCTTTGTTTTCTGAATGTTGAGTTTCAAGCCAACCTTTTCACTCTCCTCTTTCACTTTCATCAAGAGACTTTTGAGTTCCTCTTCACTTTCTGCCATAAGAGTGGAGTCATCTGCATATCTGAGATTATTGATATTTCTCCTGGCAATCTTGATTCCAGCTTGTGCTTCTACCAGCCCAGCATTCTTCATGATGTACTCTGCATATAAGTTAAATAAGCAAGGTGACAATATACAGCCTTGACGCACTCCTTTTCCTATTTGGAACCAGTCTGTTGTTCCATGTCCAGTTCTGACTGTTGCTTCCTGACCTGCGTACAGGTTTCTCAAGAGGCAGATCAGGTGGTCTGGTATTCCCATCTCTTTCAGAATGTTCCACAGTTTATTGTGATCCACACAGTCAAAGGCTTTGGCATAGTCAATGAAGCAGAAATAGATGTTTTTCTGGAACTCTCTTGCTTTCTCCATGATCCAGCGGATGTTGGCAATTTGATCTCTGGTGCCTCTGCCTTTTCTAAAACCTACTTGAACATCTGGAATCCATGGTCCACATATTGCTGAAGCCTGGCTTGGAGAATTTTGAGCATGACTTTACTAGTGTGTGAGATGAGTGCAATTGTGCGGTAGTTTCAGGATTCTTTGGCATTCCCCTTCTTTGGGATTGGAATGAAGACTGACCTTTTCCAGTCCTGTGGCCACTGCTGAGTTTTCCAAATTTTCTGGCATATTGAGTGCAGCACTTCCACAGCATCATCTTTCAAGATTTGAAATAGCTCAACTGGAATTCCATCACCTCCACTAGCTTTGTTCGTAGTGATGCTCTCTAAGGCCCACTTGACTTCACATTCCAAGATGCCTGGCTCTAGGTCAGTGGTCATGTTATCATGACTATCTTGGTTGTGAAGATCTTTTTTGTACAGTTCTTCTGTGTATTCTTGCCACCTCTTCTTAATATCTTCTGCTTCTGTTAGGTCCATACCATTTCTGTCCTTTATCGAGCCCATCTTTGCATGAAATGTTTCCTTGGAATCTAATTTTCTTGAAAAGATCTCTTTTTTTCCTATCTTGTTGTTTTCCTCTATTTCTTTGCATTGATCACTGAGGAAGGCTTTCTTATCTCTCCTTGCTATTCTTTGGAACTCTGCATTCAGATGCTTATATCTTTCCTTTCCTCCTTTGCTTTTCGCTTCTCTTCTTTTCACAGCTATTTGTAAGGTCTCCTCAGACAGCCATTTTGCTTTTTTGCATTTCTTTTCCATGGGGATAGTCTTGGTCCCTGTCTCCTGTACAATGTCACAAACCTCCGTCCAGAGTTCATCAGGCACTCTATCTATCAGATCTAGTCCCTTAAATCTATTCCTTACTACCACTGTATAATCATAAGGGATTTGATTTAGGTCATATCTGAATGGTCTAGTGGTTTTCCCTACTTTCTTCAATTTAAGTCTGAATTTGGCAATAAGGAGTTCATGATCTGAGCCACAGTCAGCTCCTGGTCTTGTTTTTGCTAATTGTATACAGCTTCTCCATCTGTGGCTGCAAAGAATATAATCAATCTGATTTCGGTGTTGACCATCTGGTGATGTCCATGTGTAGAGTCTTCTCTTGTGTTGTTGGAAGAGGGTGTTTTCTATGACCAGTGCGTTCTCTTGACAAAACTCTATTAGCCTTTGCCCTGCTTCATTCCGTGCTCCAAGGCCAAATTTGCCTGTTACTCCAGGTGTTTCTTGACTTCCTACTTTTGCATTCCAGTCCCCTATAACGAAAAGGACATCTTTTTGGGGTGTTAGTTCTAAAAGGTCTTGTAGGTCTTCGTAGAACCGTTCAACTTCGGCTTCTTCAGCGTTACTGGTTGGGGCATAGGCCTGGATTACTGTAATATTGAATGGTTTGCCTTGGAAACGAACAGAAATCATTCTGTCATTTTTAAGATTGCATCCAAGTACTGCGTTTCGGACTCTTTTGTTGACCATGATGGCTACTCCATTTCTTCTGAGGGATTCCTGCCCACAGTAGTAGATATAATGGTCATCTGAGTTAAATTCATCCATTCCAGTCCATTTTAATTCACTGATTCCTAGAATGTCTATGCTCACTCTTGCTATCTCCTGTTTGACCATTTCCAATTTGCCTTGATTCATGGACCTAACATTCCAGGTTCCTATGCAATATTGCTCTTTACAGCACCGGACCTTTAAGATGGGCTAATTTAGACCCTTACAAAACCTTCTCATGCAATCTCAGTGACACCACAAGTGACTTGATAAGAAAGGAGCAACATGAAGTGTTTCACATTCTTTCTAAATTTCTCAACACTTCATTTCAGTTCTCATTTAAAACAAATGTTTCACAAAAAAACTGAGAACTCCTTTTCAAATATCCTCGGTCCAATTTTAAAGTGCTTTTCTCTTTTAAATCACTCTCCTTTAAGTTTGTTTTGTTTTCAATTAAATAACTTTCTTAGACGGAAAGACAGTGGGTAGAATAAAGAAAATATGTTTCTAGGGTACCTTCTACCATCAGTTTCCATGTTGCATTTACAAGCAAGTATAATGTATTAGGGGTTTCCCCAGTGGTTCAGGGATAATGGATTTACCTGCAATGCAGGAGTTGTGGGTTCAATCCCTGGCTGGGAAGATCTCCTGGTTAAGGAAATGACAACCCACTCCAGTATTCGTACTTGGGAAATCCCGTGGACAGAGGAGACTGGCAGGCAATAGTCCATGGGATCACAAAAGAGCCAGATACAACTTAGCAACTAAATAACAGCAAACGATGTATTAGAAGTTTATTCACTGTTGGTAACGAAGACGGAAATGCAGCGTATATGAGACAGAAGACCGTTTCTGTTTCAGATAGAGGAGTCCGTACGTAGACAGCCTAAGACGGGTATAACTGCCCTACACCTTCATCAGAGACCCTAGATTTTATCTTTAGCCTTTACCATCCTCTACATGCAGCCTCTAGGTCTCAAAATTGCTGCAGGGGCTCTAACTATTACCATCTTCATTCCAGACAGCAAGAAAGAAGCAGTAGGGAGGCACTTGCCAGTGGTGTCAGTTCTCTGTGTCATCTTTCGGCTTCTGTCCCTTTAGGCAGTAACTCTAGGTGGGCACTAGCTTCCTAAGTGGAAAATTGTTGTTCTTCTTAAGAAAGGAGACAGAGGACATCCAGTGGGACATAGGAGTTTCTGCAAAGGAACAGATTTCAGAATTAGGCCAACGTATACTAAAGCCATGCTATTTCAGTGTTATGTACTTATGTACTTGGAGAACAGCTAAATAACTTTCAGGGTGTCAATCACTGATTCCTTTTTACCACACCTTTGCTTTTACATCTCCTTCCAGCAGTACAGACATCTGGGCACATTTCTTTCCTCCTTATATAAAAGGATACCAAGAACTTCTCTGGTGGTTCAGGGGTTGCAAGTCTACCTGCCAATGCAGGGGACACAGCTTTGACCCCTCCTCCGGGAAGATTTCACATGCAGAGGGGCAACTAAGCCCATGCACCGCAACTATTAAAGCCTTTGCACCCTTAAGCCGTGCTCCCCAACAAGAGAAGCCACTGAAATGAGAAGCCCACACATCACAACCAGAGAGCAATACCCACTCTCTGCAACTAGAGAAAGCTCATGCATAGCAACCAAGACCTAGAACAGCCAAATAAATAAATAAAATGAAATGAAGCACAGCAAGGGTCTGTTTAACTCACATTTTTACCTTTACAACAAAGTACAGAACCTAGTCCACAGTTTTGATAGATGTCTGATAATTGTAGATTGTAGATCTATAGTAGATAATTGTAGACTGAAAATGTACTTGTCCCTATTTGTCCAGCAAATGCACTAACCCCTCAGTGCCAACTTATAGAAAAGAAACGGTTTCCTTCTTAGCTACTCCCAAGCCCATCTGTTCTCTTATCATCTGGAATATACTTTTATTGGTGGTCATCAATTGGATTGGGCATTTTGCCAAGCTTTGTACACCCATTTTGCTCTTGGAATGTCAGTACTGCATGGATATAAGGCTCTTTACTTCTCACAGCTCATTCTTAGGAGACATTATCTCATCCAACTCTGAAAGGTATAACACTTTAGTGTTGTTACACTTAAGAGGCAAGGGAGAGAAAACAGAAGGGCCTAGGGCTGTCTAACTAATGCCATTACAATAGATTACAAGGTGAGAGTGTTTATGTAGCTTTTTATAACACAAAACTCACTCATAACACTATCTGAGATTGCAAAAGGAACACATTAATGGCAGGAAATGCTAGAGTAAAAATATTCTCTATGCTTTGGACCACATTATGGAAAGATATGTTTTATAAGGATAGGATTACACTGGGTGTTTGCTGTCGTCTGCAAAACGGTGTGAGTTTGTTGAGAATTTAACTCTTAGTGTGCCCCCAAAAGGAAGATGATGGAAATGAACGCGTCTACACTGTAAAAATCATAAGCTGAGGTATGAACTCGGTGACTAATGTCGCAGAAGGATAGAGACTCAGACTTCAGCCTGTGCTTTCTCGCAGACCCCAGCTTTCAAGACGATAAAGATAACAGCTCTGTCAGCCAAGGACCTTCAAAGGAGGGTGCCCAAGACAGGGGTGTGTGGCTAAGACAACGCCATAGGATGAAGGAGTTGGGAGCTGGAGATGCTGATTTTGGAGATGAGGAGATTCAACGGGACATGTTCTCAAAAGAAAGGAGCAAGATTTGGATTTAATGAATTCAAGGGGTACGACCAAAATAATGAAAAAGAGAAACCTACAAAAGACAAACACCAGCTCATTGAAAAGAATAACTGAAATTCTAAGCATCCTCAAAGCAAACCAGGTCATCTCAGTAGGAAGAGAGTTCTCTGTGGCTGGAGGAATTCAACCAGAAAGTAGATGTCTGTTTGGAAAGAGGCATTGGCAAAAATCACTATTACACTGGCTCAATTCTCCATTATTTCTTACCAGGCAATTGCAGTAATCTTGTAATAAGTCTCTCTGCTTTGATCCTTGCCTTCCAGGAAAAAGAAAAATCTATAGAAGCCTGAATGATCCTTCTAAGGGAAATCAGATGCTCAAAACCATCCTAAGGATTCCCTTCTCACCTCATGTGAAAGGCAAATCCCCTCAAATTTCATTCTAAAGAATCTATAAAATATGTTCCCCAGCCACCTCTCTGAATTCAACTCTGCTACTCTCCCCCGCACCCATTCTACCCCTGCCACACTGACCACCTTGTTATAACACAAACACATTAGACATGTTCCTACCTCAGGGCCTTTGCACTTGCTCCTCCTCCTGCCTGAAACGTTCTTCCTGTACAGATATTCCCTTCTTGGCTAGATCACCATTTACTGATCTCTTTCAAGTTGTCATTTTTTCAGTGACCCCTTCACAGACTACCTTACTTTTATATCCCTTATTTTATATCCCTGTTTTATTGTTTTTCATAGAGCTCTACCTGATGGCTCAGATGGTAAAGAATCCTCTTGCAGGGTAGAAGACTTGGAGTCAATCCCCAGGTAGGAAAGATGCCCTGGAGAAGGAAATGGCTACCCAATCCAGTATTCTTGCCTGGGAAATCCCATGAACAGAGGAACCTGGAGGGCTACAGTCCATGGGGTTGCAAGGAGTCAGACACAACTGAGTGACATTTTTCACTTGCTAATTTGACTATCCTTCCATACTAAGAATGCAAGTTCCCTTAGAGCAAGGGGCTTTCTCTCTTTTGTTTTTAAGATATAGCCAGAGTACCTGTAAGAGTGATGATGCCTGGCCTTAGGTAGGTACTAAGGAAATGTGTTGATTGAATGTATGATGCTTCTCCAAAACAGTGTTCTAGACTTTGAGAAATGAGGTTGTTGGCTATAGAGAGCCACTGAAAGAGTTTAAGTAAGGTTATGATATTGTTATATTTGAGTCTGAAATGATCTCTTCAACAGAATGAGGATGGGAGGACTTGAGTTCTCAGCCACGCCCATTACAGATGACCATGGAGAAGACTAATCTAAAGTCCAGATGAGAAGCAAAGAGGGCAAGATGGGTGTGCATTGAAGAGATGCTTTAGGATTTAAAACTAAGCAGAGAAATTCCCTTCTGAATGCCTAGTTCAACTGCACAGGACTTTTCAGTTGACTGAGAGTCCTTTCTCTGCTGGGCCCTTCATCACTACAAAGCCACATGGTCAAAGCTTTCCTTTCTAGTGAGAGGGGGCATAGGAATGTTTTCCTTGGCTGTCATAGCTTCAAACAAGGATAAATGGGATCAAATCCAACTGGAGCCCAGATCTTGCCCTGTTCCAGAACAGACCGGACACTTACTGTGTGTGAACAGACAGCCCAGATACCAACTCCCAGTTTCCATTACAAAAATAATAAAAGTTCGAGGGAAATGAGATTGGAAAACCAAAGTAAGTAGAAGACTCAAGACATCCTCCTATTTGTTTTTCTTCTGATTCTAGGCCCCAAGCCAGAAGAGCCCTCTTCCCCATGGTTGCCTGGTTACAGCCTGAGAGGTTCGCCAGGGCAACATCTGGGATAAAGGTGGGTGGGCAGGGAGCCAGGGCCGCTCAACTTGAACGGGGTCTGAGAAAGAAAGCAAAATGGGATCTTTATTCTTTTTCTAATTACTGCCCAGCCTTGAGGACAAAGGAAGGAAATATTTGAGATAAACCAAAAATATGTTAAAAGGTTTTCTTTTAAAGGATTGTTACAACTCATTAACATAGAGAGGACCTCTGGAAGTGATGGCCATTTTTAATGCTTTGGAGTGGGCATTTTCTACCCAAGACCCTGAGCAAAGCCAGATTTGGGGATATTTAATATACAGGGAGGCCTGGCGTGCTGTGATTCATGGGGTCGTGGAGAGTCGGACAACACTGAGCGACTGAACTGAACTGAACTGAATATTAATCTGACAATTTTGGGGGGGTGTTAGTTCTAAAAGGTCTTGTAGGTCTTCATAGAACCGTTCAACTTCGGCTTCTTCAGCATTACTGGTTGGGGAATAGACTTGGATTACTGTAATATTGAATGGTTTGCCTTGGAAATGAACAGAAATCATTCTGTCCTTTTTAAGATTGCATCCAAGTACTGAATTTCAGACTCTTTTGTTGACCATGATGGATACTCCAATTCTTCTAAGTGATTCCTGCCCACAGTAGTAGATATAATGGTCATCTGAGTTAAATTCACCCATTCCAGTCCATTTTAGTTCACTGATTCCTAGAATGTCGACGTTCACTCTTATCATCTCCTGTTTGACCACTTCCAATTTGCCGTGATTCATGGACCTAACATTCCAGGTTCCAAAAACATCTATTTCTGCTTCATTGACTATGCCAAAGCCTTTGACTGTGTGGATCACAATAAACTATGGAACATTCTGAAAGAGATGGGAATACCAGACCACCTCATCTGCCTCTTGAGAAACCTGTATGCAGGTCAGGAAGCAACAGTCAGAACTGTATATGGAACAACAGACTGGTTCCAAATAGGAAAAGGAGTACGTCAAGGCTGTATATCGTCACCTTGCTTATTTAACTTATATGCAGAGTACATCATGAGGAACGCTGGGCTGGAAGAAGCACAAGCTGGAATCAAGATTGCTGGGAGAAATATCAATAATCTCAGATATGCAGATGACACTACCCTTATGGCAGAAAGTGAAGAGGAACTCAAAAGTCTCTTGATGAAAGTGAAAGAGGAGAGTGAAAAAGTTGGCTTGAAGCTCAACATTCAGAAAACAAAGATCATGGCATCTGGTCCCATCACTTCATGGGAAATAGATGGAAAAACAGTGGAAACAGTGTCAAACTTTATTTTTTTGGGCTCCAAAATCACTGCAGATGCTGATTGCAGCCATGAAATTAAAAGACGCTTGCTCCTTGGAAGGAAAGTTATGACCAACCTTGATAGTATATTAAAAAGCAGAGACATTACTTTGCCAACAAAGGTCCATCTAGTCAAGGCTATGGTTTTTCCCGTGGTCATGTATGGATGTGAGAGTTGGACTGTGAAGAAAGCTGATCGCCGAAGAATTGATGCTTTTGAACTGTGGTGTTGAAGAAGACTCTTGAGAGTCCCTTGGACTGCAAGGAGATCCAACAAGTCCATTCTAGAGGAGATCAGTCCTGGGTGTTCATTGGAAGGACTGATGCTAAAGCTGAAACTCCAATACTTTGGCCACCTCATGCGACGAGTTGACTCACTGAAAAAGACTCTGATGCTGGGAAAGGTTGGAGGCGGGAGGAGAAGGGGATGGCAGAGAATGAGATGGCTGGATGGCATCACCGACTCTGTGGACAAGAGTTTGAGTGAACTCTGGGAGTTGGCGATGGACAAGGAGGCCTGGCGTGCTGTGATTCATGGGGTCGCGGAGAGTCGGACACGACTGAGCGACTGAATTGAACTGAACTGAACTGAACTGATGCAATATTGCTCTTTACAGCATCGGACTTTGCTTCTACCACCAGTCACATCCACAACTGGATGTTTTAGAACTAACACCCAAAAAAGATGTCCTTTTCATTATAGGGGACTGGAATGCAAAAGTGGGAAGTCAAGAAACACCTGGAGTAACAGGCAGATTTGGCCTTAAAGCACGAAATGAAGCAGGGCAAAGGCTAATAGAGTTTTGCCAAGAGAACGCACTGGTCATAGCAAACACCCTCTTCCAACAACACAAGAGAAGACTCTACACATGGACATCACCAGATGGTCAACACCGAAATCAGATTGATTATATTCTTTGCAGCCAAAGATGGAGAAGCTGTATACAGTTAGCGAAAACAAGACCAGGAGCTGACTGTGGCTCAGATCATGAACTCCTTATTGCCAAATTCAGACTTAAATTGAAGAAAGTAGGTAAAACTACTAGACCATTCAGATATGACCTAAATCAAATCCCTTATGATTATACAGTGGAAGTGAGAAATAGATTTAAGGGACTAGACTTGATAGATAGAGTGCCTGATGAACTCTGGACGGAGGTTCGTGACATTGTACAGGAGACAGGGACCAAGACCATCCCCATGGAAAAGAAATGCAAAAAAGCAAAATGGCTGTCTGAGGAGGCCTTACAAATTGCTGTGAAAAGAAGAGAAGTGAAAAGCAAAGGAGAAAAGGAAAGATATAAGCATCTGAATGCAGAGTTCCAAAGAATAGCAAGGAGAGATAAGAAAGCCTTCCTCAGTGATCAATGCAAAGAAATAGAGGAAAACAACAAGATAGGAAAAAAAGAGATCTTTTCAAGAAAATTAGAGATATCAAGGGAACATTTCAGGCAAAGATGGGCTCGATAAAGGACAGAAATGGTATGGACCTAACAGAAGCAGAAGATACTAAGAAGCGGTGGCAGGAATACACAGAAGAACTGTACAAAAAAGATCTTCACAACCAAGATAATCACGATGGTGTGATCACTCACCTGGAACCAGACATCTTGGAATGTGAAGTCAAGTGGGCCTTAGAGAGCATCACTATGAACAAAGCTAGTGGAGGTGATGGAATTCCAGTTGAGCTATTTCAAATCCTGAAAGATGATGCTGTGAAAGTGCTGCACTCAATATGCCAGCAAATCTGGAAAACTCAGCAGTGGCCACAGGACTGGAAAAGGTCAGTCTTCATTCCAATCCCAAAGAAAGGGAATGCCCAAAAAATGCTGAAACTACCGCACAATTGCACTCATCTCACACACTAGTAAAGTCATGCTCAAAATTCTCCAAGCCAGGCTTCAGCAATATGCGAACCGTGAACTTCCAGATGTTCAAGCAGGTTTTAGAAAAGGCAGAGGCACCAGAGATCAAATTGCCAACATCCACTGGATCATGGAGAAAGCAAGAGAGTCCCAGAAAAACATCTATTTCTGCTTCATTGACTATGCCAAAGCCTTTGACTGTGTGGATCACAATAAACTATGGAACATTCTGAAAGAGATGGGAATCCCAGACCACCTGACCTGCCTCTTGAGAAACCTGTATGCAGGTCAGGAGGCAACAGTTAGAACTGGACATGGAACAACAGACTGGTTCCAAATAGGAAAAAGAGTACGTCAAGGCTGTATATTGTCACCCTGCTTATTTAATTTATATGCAGAGTACATCATGAGGAACGCTGGGCTGGAAGAAGCACAAGCTGGAATCAAGATTGCTGGGAGAAATATCAATAACCTCAGATATGCAGATGACACCACCCTTATGGCAGAAAGTGAAGAGGAACTCAAAGGCCTCTTGATGAAATTGAAAGAGGAGAGTGATAAGGTTGGCTTGAAGCTCAACATTCAGAAAACGAAGTTCATGGCATCTGGTCCCATCACTTCATGGGAAACAGACAGGGAAACAATGGAAACAGTGTCAGACTTTATCTTTTTGGGCTCCAAAATCACTGCAGATGCTGATTGCAGCCATGAAATTAAAAGACGCTTACTCCTTGGAAGGAAAGTTATGACCAACCTTGATAGTATATTAAAAAGCAGAGACATTACTTTGCCAACCAAGGTCTGTCTAGTCAAGGCTATGGTTTCTCCCGTGGCCATGTATGGATGTGAGAGTTGGACTGTGAAGAAAGCTGATCGCCGAAGAATTGATGCTTTTGAACTGTGGTGTTGGAGAAGACTCTTGAGAGTCCCTTGGACTGCAAGGAGATCCAACCAGTCCATTCTAAAGGAGATCAATCCTAGGTGTTCATTGGAAGGACTGATGCTAAAGCTGAAACTGCAATACTTTGACCACCTCATGCAATGAGTTGACTCACTGGAAAAGAGTCTGATGCTGGACGGGATTGGGGGTGGGATGAGACGGGGACGGCAGAGAATGAGATGGCTGGATGGCATCACCGACTCGATGAACTTGAGTTTGAGTGAACTCCGGGAATTGGTGACAGACAGGGAGGCCTGGGGTGCTGTGATTCATGGGGTCGCAAAGAGTCACACAGCGAGTGAACTGAATTGAATATTATTCTCGAGTACACTCTGGTTCAGAATAGAAGGATCTACTTTCAAATATCTAATAATAAAAATGGTAATATTAATAACAAACACTTAATGATTGCTTACGCTGTTTCACTGAGGGATGTAGATGCACTATCTTATTTAATCCTTGTATGCGGTTTTCCTGGTGGCTCAGTTGGTAAAGAATCCACTTGCAATGCAGAAGACTGCCTGCCATGTAGGAGACCTGGGTTCAATCCCTGGGTCCAGATGATCCCTTGGAGAAGCAAACGGCAACCCACTCCAGTATTCTTGCCTAGGAAATCCCATAGATAGAGGAGCCTGGCAGGCTACAGCCCATGGAGTCACAAGAGTCAGACATGACTTATCAACTAAACCCACCATGACCACCACGACACTCTGGATAAGTCTGAGCCCCAGAGACGGTAGGAAAGGTCTCACTGCACATCTCATACTCTTCAGGCAGCATGAGTCCAGGACTTGCTCTCCTCTGCAGGCCACTCTCTTGCCTCCCACAGGTTACCAACCCCTCATCATCGATCGCACCCCTCCCATGGATTAGAGAGATGGTTCTACACCCTGGTTAAGTATCATATGGAGACTCCCCGCCATCACATCACAGCTTTGTGTTACCTTGAGCCAATAACTTATTCCAAGTCTCATGTTCCTCATGTGTAAGAGGGGTTACTAATGACATTTATTGCTTGGATCTGTTGGAAGAATTTAATGAGAAAACATGTAAAGCTCTTAGCTCACTGTGATTACCAGGGTTTAATAAACAGTTACTTGTTGACAGAATCATGGTTATAATTAATATCTTGATTCCTCAATTGAGAGCACATACATTGATTGTGCCAAGAATCAGGGTAATGAGTAAAACACAAGCATTCACTTTGTGGTAAACCCACATTCTGCTGGATCCTATCTCATCCCCTATGACTTCAACTTCACTTTTCCAGAGAGAAAAGGTGTATGGTTGTCCACTGAATCAACCATTCCTTCTCCTCCCACAGGTGTACTTGGAAAAATGCATGTAAACAAATCAGCCCATTTCCCTGAACGCTTATTGTGAGCTTTTTTTTTTTTTTTTAGATATTATGGGAGAATACTAAAGAAATTAAAGACATGGTTCTTGTTCTCTGAAATGTCTCCAGGAGGAATTGAGATTGAAATTAAAGCCAGAACGATTTTTATGTGATAGAATGCCTCTTCTTGCATATTTCAATTAAGAATAGATCTGAACACCAGTATGACTGGAGCAATTTGGTTATTCTAAGCACTATACCTCTACCTTGGGAACTCCCTGGTGGTCCAGTGGTTGAAACTTCACCTTCCAAAGCAGGGGAGGTATGTTCGATCCCTGATCGGGGAGCTGAGATTCCACATGCCTCAGGGCCAAAAAGCCAAAACAGAAGCAATGCTTTAACAAGTTGAATAAAGACTTTAAAAATGGTCCACATCAAAAAACAAACAATTTACCTTTTCCTGTATTCCCAGTTAAAGATAAAAAGTTTAAAAATTACATTGGAATAACATTGACCTTAGTTTTCAAACAAGTAACATTATTTACCCCTTCGTTCCTTGGTTTCTTCATTTAACGCATCAGAATGATGATAACTGTACTGTTTCCAGGCCTGTTAAGATTGTAGAGAAAATGCAGATAGGTGCCTAGCACAGTGATAGGTATATCTTAGTCAGCTAGGGTTTCTAGAACAAATTGCCAGAGACCGGGTGACTTAAACAAGGAGCTTTTATTCCTCTTAGTTCTGGAGACTGAGGAATCCAAGGTCAAGGTGCATCAAAACTAGTTCCAGGCGACGACTTTCTCCCCGACTCACAGACGGCCACCTCCTTGTGTCCTCACATGGTGAAGAAAGCAAGCGCTGGTGTTACTTTCTCTTCTAATAAGGGTATTAATCTTATTGTGGGGGCACCACCCTCGTGACCTCAGCTACACTTAATTATTTCCCAAGGGACATACCTCCCAATATTATCACACTGGGGATTAGGGCTTCAACATACGAATTTCAGGGGAATACATTTAATCTATAACAGTAAGTGTACAATTAATGTGATCTATAGTAACTTTAACAATAATCATACATCTTCCAATAATTATAGTTTGAGTACCCTGATTTTAACTGAAATAGGACACCTTAAAGTGGATGTTCTACTCCTAAAAAAAAAAAAAAAAGTCTAAATATTTTTGTTCAGGTAGAAATGACCACATGATTAAAACCTGGAAACAAATGGTAACATTAAAAACCAGAGAGCCAAAAACAGAATGTAAGCATAAAAGGGTAAGGCACATAACTGTTCTCTTTATTGCTGTACCTATAGCACACAGCACAGATGGTGGCATCCAGTAGGAGCTCAATCAATGTTGGTGAATGTGCCGAAGTACTAATGATTTCTGAGAAGAAATAATCAACAACTAAGTCCAAGAAGGACTCTACTTATTGAAATGGACTCAAGAAGAACTCTTGTTGAAAAATAGCCTATGCAATATTCTACTCAGTAAACACTGTGTTCCAGCCTCAGATTCCATCAGGTCTTTGGCTCAGAAGCCATATTTTTTATCAATCAGATAGGTGCAAAGGACTGCTATGGATAGTAATATGAAGATGCATACAATTCAAGCCACATGCTTATTTGACACCTACAGAATGCCAAGTCCTCTTGCTCTAGGCACTATG
Organism: Moschus berezovskii; assembly: GCF_049115385.1. Classification (NCBI taxonomy): domain Eukaryota; kingdom Metazoa; phylum Chordata; class Mammalia; order Artiodactyla; family Moschidae; genus Moschus; species Moschus berezovskii. The sequence goes on from NC_142474.1 coordinate 15,115,856, forward strand.
GATTCAACTATACATAAACCACGGTCTTTGCCTTTAAGAAACCCAAGGCTTAGCTGGAGAGATGGGCATAGAAACAAAGAAACAGACCTTCCAAATTAAGTCCTAAGCCAAAAACACTGTACATATGTGGCAGAAAGAAGTAGCTTGGTAGTCAGGAAGAAACTCAAGAGATGGCATGGTTGAGTCTTGCAAATGTGATCATTGGGCACCCAGTTAGGAAGAGTATTCCAGGTGCAGGGACCAGCTTGCACAAAATAGAGAGGTGTGAACGTGTGTGCAGGGCAGGTGGAGTTGGCCTGATGACGAGAGACAAGATAAGAATCACTCAGTCAAGGGCCCCTATGCCTTGTTTACAAGTTTGGATTATGTTCTCCAAGTAACAAAATCAAAAGGTGAAGGGATCATCAAACACAGAGGTAATAGTATCAGAAGTTAGTGACAGGTTGACTACAACGGTTAAGAAAGGAGTATGAAGGATTTTCTTCTGTACAAAGAAAGGAGCACAAGTTTGAGGAGAAGATGAGAAGCTTGAATGTGGGGTGTGCTCGTAGATGCGTGTCTCCAAAGCAGACAATCAAACAACAGTGATAACAGTGAAGCACTCAGGACAAACACCACGTGTCTGCTGGGGAGAGTGTTTGAAGACATCCACTGATGAAGATGGACACAATGTGCTTGCTTGGGGCTGAGACGGGTCCATGCTATGCAGAGCAGTGATTTTTTTCCCCCTTTCTAGGTCATAAATCTTTTGAAAATCTCATGTAATGCTATGAACTGTCCATTAGGAAAATGTCACAAAACTACACATGTACATGTAAAGGGTGCATTCAATTGCAATGTTCCGAGATTTTGCAGAGAACCAAGGAGCCCCAGTTAAGAAACCAGGGAATACAAGCAGGATGAAGAGGGGCCAATTTGCAACCCCAGCCATTTGGGTGGTGAAAAGCTAGAGGACAATACAATAAAAGAGTTGACAACAGCATCTCAATCCCCAAAATCCAGGGCACATGCCTCCCAGAAAGTCAAGTAACTTTTGCTTCTGAGTTTGAATATCCAGGTTTAGCAGAGTAGACTTGAGCTCCTGTCCACAGTTTAAAATATTTGACAAATGTCCCTTTTCACCTTCCCACTCATATTTCTTTCTCCATGTGCCTTTAAAGGAGTTACGTGAATTCACAATGAAAATGCTGTCTGAAATTCAACCTTTAGATGTCTTCACAACTAGGAGTCACTAACTTGGGTGGTAGAGAAATGCCTGCCCTGGTGGTAAACTACACTTGGGGTTTTCTGTAGAGCTTCACAGCCCGGCAAGAGTTACTTGGAAAGAAAAAACGTATATGATAATGAGAGAAAATAGCTTCTGGTCTTATGAGCCTTCTTGCTCTTCTACAGCCAGTACTTGAAGTCTCAGTGATGAGGCTTGTTGGGGATTGTTGGGGATCATTTGTCAATCAATAAAGCAGTCACAAGACAGTAAAGCCTGAATTGTTCTTGAATTTCTCTGAAATGTCACTTGTTCCTTCTTTCTCCTAGTCTTGTTGTGACAATGCAACTGCCCTATTCACTGGTCTACCTCTACCCAATACTACCACCTGCCTTTACCATTGATCTCTCCTGTTCCCATTTGTCCATCACCCAGTGACACGTTCATACTGCTCTATTTAAAATAGATAACCAGCTAGGACCTACTGTATAGCATTAGGAACTCTGCTCAATATTCTGTTACAACCTAATTGGGAAAAGAATTGAAAAAGAATAGGTATGTGTGTATATATATGGGCTTCCTTGGTGGCTCAGATGGTAAAGAATCCTTCTGCAATACAGGAGACATGGGTTTAATACCTGGGTCAGGAAGATCCTTTGGAGAAGGGAATGGCAACCCACTCCAGTATTCTTGCCTGGAGGATTCCACGGACAGAGGAGCCCGGTGGGCTACAGTCCATGGGGTTGCAAAGAGTTGGACACGAATGAGAGACACACACACACACACACACACACACACACATATACTCACACACATGTGTCTCTCTCTCTGTGTATATATATATACATGTATATATATGTACATGTATGTACATATATACACACACATGTAACTGAATCACTTTGCTGTATACCTGAAACTACACTTCAATATAAGATAAAAAGTTCTTTCTTTGCCTCCAAAAATGAAAGCTTGGATGGTGAGCCCAGCCTAGAGCAGCATGCTCACAAGTCTGATGTCACTTTTAAGCACAAACTGAACAAACTATTAAATTTCAGATTTCAATTTTAAGACATTCAAAACATAGTTAAGGGAATCTCATTTGCATGGTTTGAGAATAAATTGAGAAGAGGGTAAATTAAGAGACAGAATGACTTCCCAGAAATGTACCCGGAGGTGAAGGGGCTGAGGCTTCTTCTTATAGTCATCAAACTGGGTATCACAAGAAGCTTAAGAGTTTCTACAGTGGAGAAACTGTTAGGAAGGAAACTGACAAAGTCTTAATAGCTAACTATGGGCTCTCTCAGGGAGTACCAGAGAAGAGAGAGGGATATGGCGGAACTCTGGAAAATTTTGCCAAATCTATTGCCATGTTAAAGCAGTATAAAACCAGGGAAAAAAGGAGGCTCGGGAAATGAACAAAGTTTACTTACAACCACCTAGCCATGTCTCTGCTCTAGAAGCTGAGATGTATGAAAGAACAAAGGTCCTTGCATTCCCACCTATCGAATAGCAGGTCAATGATCTTTCTGGTTCATTGCTTAAGAAGTTGTTTACTTTCCCCCCCTAATTGTGTCCCCTAGATTATTAGTTATTTGCCCCTCCCAGATTCATGCATTTGTTCAGACATGCGTTCTTATATTTCATCACTCAGCAAATACTTATCATATATCTATCATGTACCAGACACTGTATATAGGTTTTCACAAAAGTCAGTGCATATAAAACATAAAATAAGGCAAGATTTAGGATAGAGCTTCTCCTATTTGCAGCTGAGATTAATTTGTTTATAGCACGCTTTGACTGCTGTTAGCTAAAAGTCCCAGCTTCAATGCCATCCATAACATATGCCTCCGTCTTGTCCACAAGTGTATCAAAATATCACATTTCAAATCCCCTATTTCTATTTTTTTCTCCTTAAACTACCAACTTGAAGACTTATTTTAACCTAATTCCTGGTTTATTTTACCGAGCATAGTCTGACTTCTGGTGAGCATAACTTTCCTGTCAAAATGCTCACTAACTATCTCTTTATTTATTTTTTTTAATACATTTTCTTTTTATTTATTTATTTTTTATTGGAGGCTAATTATTTTACAATATTATATTGGTTGGTTTTACCATACATTGACATGAATCCGCCCCAGGTGTACATGAGTTCCCCCTCCTGAACCCCACTCCCACCTCCCTCCTCCCTTTATCCTCCCTCTGGGTCATCCCCGCACACCAGCCCCAAGCATCCTGTAACATGCATCGACCCTGAACTGTTGATTCATTTCACATATGACAACATACATGTTTCAATGCCATTCTCCCAAATCATCCCACCCTCACCCTCTCCCACAGAGTCCCAAAGACTGTTCTATACATCTGTGTCTCTTTTGCTGTCTCGTATACAGGGTTATCATTTGCATCTTTCTAAATTCCATATATATGCGATAGTATACTGTATTGGTGTTTTTCTTTCTGGCTTACTTCACTCTGTATAATAGTAACCCATTCTCAAATGGTGCCTCAGAGCAAGTAAAATCATTGCTGCAAAATTTGATAAACCTTTAAAGAATATGACTATCTTTGTCTGCCTACAGTCCTTCCTTATTATTCACCATTCCTCAAGTTTAATACCTACATTCCCTACCATATGTAGATATTAGTAGAAAAAGTGAACTTCTCGGAATTCCTTGTTCAAATATGTTGGAGATTCCCAACAGTTTCTTCTTATTGTTTATCACAGTATTATGCAATTATTTATTGTTTAATCCTTAGAAATGATACTACAAAAATGCTCGTTTAAGAATTCCTCCCTAGAAAATATTAATAGTGGTTGTTTCTGTGGAGTGAGATTCAGAGTATAGGAGAGATGGAGATATGTACTATTTATTTTATACTTATTTCAATTTAGTTCTAGGGACTTGGACATTTCATCATATACCAAAACAATTTTCTTTAGAAATACCTTCTACTGAATGTGGTAGATATGAACCAATAATTGTAAAACCTGGTAATAAGTATTCTTATCTTCCCCATAAGACCCAGGCCGTACTCACTTGCAAAGGAAATGACAAAGCCACAGAAAAGAGCCAGCACCCACAGCACTGAGTAGGACTACCCACCTCCCCAACCTCCATCGCCTGTCCCCACCTCCCCAACGACAGTTTTGCTCTCTCCCCTGAGCTTGTCTGCTTGACTTTCCACAGTGACTTCATGCCTTTCCACTGGGGTATCACCATCTGCCTGTGTCTCAGTTGCCCTAGCTCACTGCTTTGTTCTCATCTGGGCTTATCTCCTTCCTTCTAGCACAATACCTTAGGACCAACTCAGAATGACAGGCCACTCAGATGAACTTGACCATTCTTGGTTGAGACACTTCAAGAGAAAACCAAATGGCTATGAAATGAGTTGTCCCAGAGTTCCAGATGTCCTCACAGAGGGACTCAGGGACATGTCCTAGTAAACTTACTCTTCCCTTCCCAAGTCATTATTTACTCTTATGAAGTTTTTATCATCCACCTTTTCCCCACTCCATTTTCACTTTTCTTTTTTCATTTTTTAAATTATTTATTTATTTTTAGCCTCTCCAATCAACACGTGGGATCCTAGCTCCTTGACAGGGATCACACCAAGCCCCCTGCATGAGAAGTGCAGGATCCAAATCACTGGACCTCCAGGGAAGTCCTTTATCATCTTCACCTTCACCACAAACATATTTATGATTACACTTCAGTTCATAGAAGGAGTTTCTATCTTTCTTATACACCTAGGGGAAGATGGTGTTAGTAAGCTAAGCCAAAACTTCACTAGACGTTCTTCTTTTGGTCAAAGAAAGGTGCCCAGAAGATCATCTAGCCTCCAATACCATGGCCTAGAAATCATCAAGTGAGAACACTCAGTGGCCAAAGGAGCCGCCTTGTGCTCTTGTTCACCTGCCCAGGACTGAGTTCAGTAACCCGGGCTCTGCGGCTCAGCTGCTGCCTCGTCAGCAGTCTCATTGCATCACGACCCCACCACCTTGAGTCTTTCATCTCTTCCTCTCTGTGGCGCTTACACTTGGACTACAAGCAATTCACCTGGTTTTCATCTTAAGCATGAAATAAAACAGACAAAAAAGTCCCCTCAAAAGACCCGTTAAACCAGAATCTCTGGGACAGAGCCTAGGCATCTGTAGTTTTTTTAAATGCTCCGAGGATTCAAATGCCAAGTTGAAAACTGGTGCTCAAAAGCAAATCCCTTGAAAAGGTAGTATTTCCTCTTTTTTTCCACTCCCACCCACTTCTTGATTTTGACCATCATAATCCTATTCAGTTGAGAACATCAATTCTTATCCTAGTGGCCTAGGCTAAGAACCATCTTCTTCTGAACCATCTTCTTCTTAAGGAGGTCTAATTTGACACAGTTTCCCTCCCCTCGCTTCATGAAACGCTCTCCTCTAGGATCATTTCCTGCTTTTCTTCTAAACTTGGACTGCTTCTCCTCATTTTCCACCATGGGCTCCTGTTTTTCCAGTTTTGGGGTGGAGTGAGGACAGGAAGCAGCCTACATAGCAGGATTCTCCCAAGAGCTTTATAGGGCTAAAATTCTTACATGGATAATACTTTTCAGAAAACAGTAAGAAAAAAAAAGTTAAGAAAACTGAGCTAATTCCAAAAAATGCAAGCAAACACCAGGAAACAGGGTAAAGAAGATGCCAACCAGATGTCGCTCAATGCCAGCTGTATGAGCTGGGGATCAGACCCTAACTTGGTTCAGATGGAACACAAAAGCCAGATTCATCCAGAACAAAGCTCTTGGGACACTTGGGATCAAGCTTTTATTCAGTCAGAGGAACTTTAGGGTAAGTGGGGAGAACACAGTGACATAAATTTCAGTCTCATCTACCATGGATTCAAGAATTTGCCCTTCCTTCGTCTTCAAGTCAAATTCGGGGAGGGCAAACCCACATCATACCACCTTGACTCCTGGGAAAAGTGCAAAGGATTAAGAGCAGAAGGCAAGTTGGGAAGGATCTGAGAGCAAGGCAGCTGTAGTAACAGCCCCTCCCAGTTTTAAGGATCTGAGCCGTTACGGTTCTGTTTTAAAATAAACGAAGATTCAGATGAACAGAAAGTTTGTGTTTCACATTAACGTTGTGGCTTTTTCTCAGCTGGGTGTTTTTATTTTCTCTGTCACTTTGCATTACAGGAATAACACAGCTTTCCAAGGGAACAGCTCCATCGGATAAGTAAACAGCACAAAGTAAGGAGTATAGATTGCAGAATTTGAGGCTCCTTGACTCAAGGAACACTTGGCCATAAAGGTCTGTCTGTGGCTGTTGGCCCAGACCATGAGCTTCAGGCTCTGCTCTAAACTGGGCTGGCAAAGAGGCCAGACCCTACGCTTTGCTGCCTTGCATTTTCTCATGGGCCAGAAAACAAGCAGCTGGGAAAATCACTTCATCATACTTGCCCTGGCCCTTGCCAGCACAGTTGTGGGCACTGCCTACTGCCACCAGCATCCTCAGCTTTGTACAAGTTAAGGGTAATGGAGCCACAGCTTCAGAAGTTATCGGCACCTCCTTGTCCACCAGGAAGGTGAGTTTCAGGAATAGGAATGGGTAGTTTCTCTACCCTGTTTCCTGGTGTTTGCCTACATTTTTTGGAATTACTCAGTTTTCTTAACTATTTATTTTTCCTGAATGTGTTCTGAACAGTATTATCTAAACGAGAATTTTGGTCCTATAAAATCCTGGGACAAATTCTGCTATGTAGATTGCTTCCTGTCCTCACTGCATTCTGTAAATGGTGGCCAACAAATGTGGGGGTAAGAGGGAATACACCCTCAGATATTCATCTGAGCCCTTCCGTCGCAAACTCCTGTAAGTTGTCTATAGCCTGATTGACTAGCTGTTCTCTACTTGCTCCCGATTCTCACTTTTGATGCTTTGGGTCATGTACCCCAGGAAAGTATCATGGCCTCACAGCCTAGACCTTCCCTCCACTAGGACTGGTAACCGTGTGAGCAACCCTACAACATCCTGAATGGGCCTCATTGAGTGAACCTGACATTATAGAATAAACAAACTCTGCCAAGACACGGACCGTCTGGTGGTCCAGTGGATAAGAATCCATCTACCAATGCAGGGGACATGGGTTCCATGCCTTGTCTGGGAAGAGCCCATATGCCACAGAGCCAGCCAAGCCCCTGGTGCACCATGGCTACCGAAGTCTATGTTCTAGAGCCCAAGAGCCTCAACAAGAGAAGTCACTTCAATGAAAAGCCTATGTGCCACAACTAGAGAGTAGCCTGCAGGCAGCAGCAACGACCGCCAAATAATAATGATAAATAAAGGAATGGTCTTCAGATCAAAATTTTAAAAAAGACACAGACCCTCTACCATGGTCCCCACTCATACAATAAGACTTCTACCACATCAACCTTGACCCAGCTGGAACTTGACTCTGCTTTACTCTTGAGGCTGGTTATTTGAGTGACTTTTGTCTTTCTGAAGCAAGTCTAGTGTGTCCCTCCCAAGCCCCATCTCATGCTGTTTTTATCTCATTTCCTCCTTCCTGTTGGGAAATCCTCAGTTCAGTTCAGTTCAGTCGCTCAGTCGTGTCCGACTCTCCGCGACCCCATGAATCACAGCACGCCAGGCCTCCCTGTCCATCACCAACTCCCGGAGTACACTCAAACTCATGTCCACAGAGTCGGTGATGCCATCCATTCTCCGTCGTCCCCTTCTCCTCCCGCCCCCAACCTTTCCCAGCATCAGAGTCTTTTCCAGTGAGTCAACTCGTCGCATGAGGTGGCCAAAGTATTGGAGTTTCAGCTTTAGCATCAGTCCCTCCAATGAACACCCAGGATTGATCTCCTTTAGAATGGACTGGTTGGATCTCCTTGCAGTATAAGGGACTCTCAAGAGTCTTCTCCAACACCACAGTTCAAAAGCATCGATTCTTCGGCGATCAGCTTTCTTCACAGTCCAACTCTCACATCCATACATGACCACGGGAAAAACCATTGCCTTGACTAGACGGACCTTGGTTGGCAAAGTAATGTCTCTGCTTTTTAATATACTATCAAGGTTGGTCATAACTTTCCTTCCAAGGAGCAAGCTGGCCTTTATCTTGAACCAGTCACCATTGGAATAGAAAGAGTTACTATGGAAACTTTTAATTTTATCACACCAATGTCTCTTTGGCAAACACGAGCTCTCTCTTGAAATCTTCTATGCTAATCACATGTTACAAAACTGCAATATTGATCTCAGGCCAAAAATTCACATGCTTTCATGAATCAAGGGGTAAATCCAAATCCATTTTCAAAATACAGGCTACCATGGTAACTAACTATAAGAGCACGAGGAGAGTTACCTGCAGTCACCCTCCCACCAGCATGTTGTTTCTCCATGGGTGGTCCTAGCAAACTCCTTTCCAGTAAACTAGAATCTGGTCACTAGGACAAGAATCTGGCTCAAAGTCATGTTTTCTGCTGTGATATCTTAATTCATTGATAACAAAACATTCAAAAACATCTATCAACCCTTGTGTTCATAGAATGGGCCTGATTAACCACTTGCTTTTAATGTTTCATTAAACACTTTGAATGTTTCATAATTTAAAAATTTGAATTTAGACAAATACCCATCACTCAACTTCAGCAATTAGACACACATAGCCTATCTAGTTTCATTTCTACTATTACTCTTTGGCCTCTGATCTTAAAGCAAATCCACCATATCTATCACATCAATACATATTTTACTATGTATTTCTATGTAGAGAAATACTCTGCTAAGAGAATTTCTATGTATTTCTATGTAGAGTAGGGCTTCCTTTTTTAACTTTTTATTATAGAAATTTCAAATGTAGATAAAAGTAGACAGTACAATGAACTTCCATGTATCTATCAGCCTCCTTCAACAATCACCAGCTTATCATCAATTGTGTTTTATTTATGCCTTCCACTGATTCCCTCCACCCCATATTATTTTGAAGCAAATTTCAGACATTATATCATTCCATCTATAAATATTTCAGTATACATTTCTTAGATCTGACTTTTTTTTCCTAAATATAAGACACCATTATCACATCTGAAGAAAATGTTTCCTACTGTTATCAAATACATAGTCAGTATTCACATTATCCCAATAGGTCTTCTTTTTAACTATAATTACATTATCAACTTGAAAATTAATAATAACTTATAAACTGTTTTACTTTGCTGACGAAGGCCCTTATAGTCAAAGCCATGGTTTTTCCAGTAGTCATGTACAGATGTGAGAGTTGGACCATAAAGAAGGCCGAGCACCAAAAAATTGATGCTTTTGAACTATGGCATTGGAGAAGACTCTTGAGAGTCCCTTGGACTGCAAGGAGATCAAACCAGTCAATCTTAAAGGAAATCAATCCTGAATAATCATTGGAGGGACTGACGGTTAGGCTGTAGTGCCAATACTTTGGCCACCTGATGTGAAGAACCAACTCATTAGAAAAAAAAAACCACTGATGCTGGGAAAGATTGAAGGCAAGAGGAGAAGAGGATGACAGAGGACAATCGTTGAATGGCATCACTGACTCAATGGACATGAGTTTGAGCAAGCTCTGGAAGATGGTGAAAGACAGGGAAGCCTGGCATGCTACAGTCCAAGGGGTTGCAAAGAGTCAGACATGAACTGAGTGACTGAATAACAACAACAAATCAATTGCTTCAAATCCTCAATCTGTATCCAGATGTTCCTTGATCTCTTTTTAATATTTTGGATAGTTTTTTTTTTTTTTTTGGCTATGCTGGGTCTTTCATTGCAGGGTGGGGGCTTTCTCCCTTTTTACAGCACACAGACTCAGTAGTTGCAGCACACAGTTTTCTCTAGCTGCAGCACGCAGGCTTGGTTGCCCCATGGCATGTGGAATCTTAGTTCCCCTACCAGGGATTGAGCTTGTGTTCCCTGCATTGGAAGGCAGATTCTTAACCACTGGACCACCAGGGAAATCCCTATATAGGTTTCTAATAAAGAGAGAGATTGAAATAAGATCCATACATTGTAATTGTTGATACATCAGTTCAGTTCAGTTCAGTTCAGTCGCTCAGTCGTGTCCGACTCTTTGTGACCCCATGAATCATAGCACGCCAGGCCTCCCTGTCCATCACCAACTCCCGGAGTTCACTCAAACTCCTGTCCATCGAGTTGGTGATGCCATCCAGCCATCTCATTCTCTGTCGTCCCCGTCTCCTCCCACCCCCAATCCCTCCCAGCATCAGACTCTTTTCCAGTGAGTCAACTCATCGCATGAGGTGGTCAAAGTATTGGAGTTTCAGCTTCAGCATCAGTCCTTCCAATGAGCACCCAGGATTGATCTCCTTTAGAATGGACTGGCTGGATCTCCTTGCAGTCCAAGGGACTTACCTCTCTTTTAATCCACAGCCTTTCTCTCCCTACTTTCCTTTTTTTTCCTCTTTCCACTTCCTCTTTCTTGCAGAATCATGCCTGGATTTTGTTGTCTGCACACCTGTGGTGCTGTGTAACATGTGCCTCTTTCCTCTGTACTTCTTTAATAGTTAATCATTTCACCCTTGACTCTGAATCTTGTATCTATTTCATGACTAAGGATCCAATAGAACCTCCTGGTCTCCACTCTTAACCACAGGTTTCTGTCTCCTGAATGATGGAAACATGAGGGTGTGTGATGCACTGGAAAGAAGGCAGGGTTTTAATTTGTCATCAGTACACTATATGACCTTGGCTAAGTAAGACTCACCTTCCTTGGTTATAAATGTACATACTAATATTGCCTCAAATGGTTTATCTGAGACTTAAAAAGTAGTTATTATAACACAGTGTATGTTGAGTAGCACACAATATGGCTGGTTATACACCTGAGTTGGGTGCAGTGTGGAGGAGGGAATACAGATTTTAGAGCCAGACATCCTTGAACACAGCCCTCTGTAGAGTGAAGATAAACTATTTTATTTTGTCTTAATGATTGAAGAGAAGTTATATGTAAAATACATAGTCCAATGCTCGGGGCATGATATATATGGCAGTTGTAGATAAGGACAATGGTTTATATTTATCAAAGAAGGCAGAAGATAGGAAAGATTGAGTTCAATATGTTTCTTCTCAAAATTATCTTTGACAAGCTTCTTCCCAATAATTTTTTATACCTAAAAAGCAAAAAGCCAAAAATGTGGACCAATGCAGTATGAACACAGAAGAGAGAATAAATGACTTTTGTTGCAAATACCAAGAAATACTCTGCAGGAGTCATAACAACTGGATTGGGTCTTAAAGGGTGAGTAAGGATTTGGTGTTTGAGTGAGAAAAAGCACATACAGAGGGAGAAACAGCAGTGGCAAGGGTAGAGCTGGGCTGCAAGCTCAAATGCCTTTAGAAAAATTGGTTGCAGTTCACCTTGTTGGCTGTGAACAGTTATGATGTGGCTCAGGTATGATAATCTTGGTCATAGTGAGATGGAGGGATTCAAAAGGACAGCTCAGATGATATTCTAAGAAAAGGAAGCAAATTAGGAAGTCATGCTAACAGAATAGGTAAGAAACGGAAAAAAACAATGTAGTGGCAAACCGTGTCAGGTCACCATAGATGTCAACAAAGTGTTAGATGAACTGTCTCTGAAGGTTGCATAAGAAGGTAACTATTTTCCCATAGTAATCATGGATGAAGTAGCATTTAAAACTAAACTGATAAATCAAAATTTTATGAAGAACTTACTCTCAACAAGTACAATGTGGGCAATGACCTAGAGGAAGGATGGCAAAGTTGTGGAGGAGTGTTCCTCAGGACAGGCGCACGGAAATCACAGCCTCCCATCACTGTTTCTCATTCCCTGAAGTGAAAGACAGCGTGCGTGCGCGCACACACTCACACGTGCATGCGCACACACTCACACGCGCGCGCGCGCACTCACACGCACGCGCAGACACACGCGCACGCGCAGACACACTCACACGAGCGCGCGCCCCTCCCCTATCCCATATCCCATGTCATGATTCTGTCGTATTTGCTCCACTGATTCCTACAGTGTGACCTGTAGAGATTAATTCTACAGGTGCCTCATGAAGAAATGAAACTGGAGGAAGGGAAGGAAAGGAAGGAAGGAAAGAAAGAAGGAAGGGAGAGAGGGAATGAGGAGGAAGGAAAGAAAATACTTTCTAAACAGTTTGGGAAATTCTAGCCTAAACAGAATTTTTTTTTAAGTTTCTTTACTGCAGGACTTCTCAGAGCCTTTGTTTAAAGTATTGCAAATCCCCAACATAAGCCCAGAGTACTCAAGACTTTAAAAGAGATTCCCCTCCTCCTGCAAGGAGCATCTTGTACAAGTATTCTATACACAAGCATTTTCGGGGGAAAGCTAATATCAGTGGTGGCTAACTGCTTCTTGAGATACCTCAGGAGCTGATTCTGATGGCAGAGACTGAGCTGATGGGGACGTTTCTGCTGCAGTTATTGCTGAGGGAATACAGGCCTTGCTGGAATGTAAGTCCTTTACATCATTTAGGTCTTTTCTATTTGGTCCAGACTAGTGTGCATAATTATATGTGAGCTAGATGGACTTTTCAATCATGCATTTGAAGAGAAAGGCTTTTACAGCCCTAGCCAACTCATTTCCTAATCCCATGAGAAGAAAGCTTAAAGCGGACACGAGTTTAAAAGAAATTCTCCCAGATAAAGGGGGAGAATAAGAACTGTTTGGATGCTAAAGCATCTCTAAGACTCAAATTCTAATCTAATGTTCTCACAGGAGGGTTCAAACTCATATCCAGGATATACAAGAAAACAACTTTTTAGTCAAAGCTTAAAGCACGCTTTGTTTTGCCCTCCCAGCATGCGAATGCACACAAACACATACACGCACACACGCACACTCATGCATATATGTGTGCATTCGAAATGTTAACATAAAATGGGTTTCAGAGTTTTGTTGTCAGCCTCTCCTTGTCCCAGTTTTGCCCTATTTTTATCAGTGCTTTCCTAACAATCTCTTATACAACTGGAAGCAAAGCTGACTAGATGTCATTTTCCCCTCGACCACTTTCAAGATATAAGGATAACCTCAAGTCTGGAGCTTCCCTGGTGGCTCAGACAGTAAAGCGTCTGCCTGCAATGTGGGAGACCCAGTTTCGATTCCTTGGTCAGGAGGATCCCTTGGAGAAGGCAATGGCAGCCTACTCCAGTACTCTTGGCTGGAAAATCCCATGGACAGAGGAACCTGGTAGGCTACAGTCCATGGCGTCTCAAAGAATCAGACACGACTGAGCGACGTCACTTTCACTTTCAAGTCTGACTGCAGCCCTGCACACTGAACAGCATCACCTAAATAATGTCCTCTAACCCCTCCATCTTTCAGTGTTGGGGAGAAGTCAGCCACTCTGCAGCCAGGTTGGAACCCTCCAGAACTACTCTTTAGAGATCTTAAAATACGGAGCTCTGCCCAACTCCTGGAGCCCCAGTGATGATCTACTTTAAAAGCATCACTTGAATTCCTATTAAATCTCTTATGTTTTCACCTTCTTCTATTGCCTGGGAAAGTTTCAATCTGTTCTTTTTTCTCTAGAACACCATTGCCCAACAGAACTTTCTGCAGTGATAAAAGTATTCTGCATCCACATTGTCCAATAGAGTAGCTACCCACATGATCATCTCTCCAGAGCAATGCACTGCAAGCCACATCAGCAGCCTTTGACACACATATCAGCCATGTGGAATTGAATAGTCACTGTACTGAGCTTCATATCCATCCTCTTTAGTGGGATAATTATTTATGCCTCAGAGGGTCATTGTTGCTGCTGCTAAGTCACTTTAGTCATGTCTGATTCTGTGTGACCCCATAGATGGCAGCCCACCAGGCTCTTCTGTCCCTGGGATTCTCCAGGCAAGAATACTGGAGTGGGTTGCCATTTCCTTCTCCAAGGGTCATTGTTAAATGGATTGCCATTTCCTTCTTCAACGCATGCATGCATTCTAAGTCGCTTCAGTCATGTCCAACTGTGCGACCCTATGGACAGCAGCCCACCAGGCTCCTCTCTCCATGGGATTCTCTAGGCAAGAATACTGGAGTGGGTTGCCATTTCCTTCTCCAAGGGTCATTGTTAAAGGGTGTCAAATGAGACAACATGTGTGTGCAGCGCCTATCACAGAGCCTAGTACACAGCAGGTGCTCAATAAATGTTTATTCCCTCTCCCTTCATCCAAAGGTTAGTTGGTGACTGAAGTACCCAGCTAGTTCATGTTTCTCTGGGTAACTTCAAGGCTGCCTTGTTCATCCGCTGAAACACTAAATCCTATAAGGATTTGAAAAGAAAACTTGGATCAATGATCGGAAAAACTCTTTGGCTTTCCTCTCCTGCAACGTGGCTCAAGCTGGTCTCCTCATCCCACCACTGGTTTCTGAAAAGCCTGGCCTTGCTTCCCTTCCTGCCCCCATCAAGGAACAGCCCCTTTCTGGGGGAGGTTGGAAACGGGACCCATTGTTCATTTGTATTGTGCAGCCTTTCCTCAATTAAAATGAAAAAAAAAATTCTCTAGAATGTGTAGGTTGGAGGCTTTGCTTCCTCCTTCTTAAAAGAGGCCCCAGGGATAGCTGGCAGGGCAGCTGCAGCACAAGAGGAAGGGAGAAATGGGCGGAAAGACATTCCAGGCTCCTCTCACTTCAGAGGGAGAGCTGGTCATGCTGTAGTCCAGAGGTCTGCTGGAACCTTCCTGACACATGAGACACAGGGACAGTTTTCTTGAATCCCCAAGTATCTCCTTATGGCCTCGCCACAATTCTCCAAATTCCAGGGTGTTTATAATTCATACAATATCATGGTCTTCTCTACCTCTGGGTTCCTGAGTGCCTCAACATAGGATGAATGTAAAGCTTTATATCAATTAAATATCTACATGTATTTAGATATATAAATATATATTTATATATTTATGTATATATAAATATATACATATTGCTTGCTAAGTCACTTCAGTCGTATCCTCTGTGTGACCCCATAGACGGCAGCCCACCAGGCTCCCCCATCCCTGGGATTCTCCAGGCAAGAACACTGGAGTGGGGTGCCATCGCCTTCTCCGATATATATATTAATAAGTAATATATGTTACATATATATTACTTATTATAAATATATTTATACATAATATACATATTTAAATATATATATATAAACTTGATGGACATAAGATTGAACAAGCTCCAAGAGTTGGTGATGGACAGGGAAGTCTGGTGTGCTGCAGTTCATGGGATCGCAAAGAGTCAGACACAACTGAACAACTGAACTGAACTGGTGGCTCAATGGTAAAGAATTGGCCTGCAATGCAGGAGCTGCAGGAGACTCAGGTTCAATCCCTGGGTTGAGAAGATCTCCTGGAGGAGGAAATGGCAACCCTCTCCAGTATCCTTGCCTGGAGAATCCCTTGCACAGAGGAACCTGGCAGGCTATAGTCCATGGACTCACAAAGAATTGGACACAACTGAAGTGACTTAGCACACAATATGTATACATATAGATATGGATAGATAGATAGGTCAAAACATACAACAGAAATCACTCACACACAGCATTTTTAATGTACTAGACTTCATCACGCAACAGGAACTTGAACTAATAGGCGTCTTGTTTGCTGAAGGAAAACACACTTGGAAGTCGCTCCTGGCCCTCCTGCCTGATGAGCACTGCCTCCTGCCTTCTCCTCGCCCTTCGATCTGACTCTCTCTTCTTCACCGTCTCCTCAAATTCCCAGAAGACTTCAAATTACTCACCTTTTCTTTGATGAGCAGTTCTGCCACCTCTAACTCCAGCTTCTATCAATAGGTCTGTATTGCTGAATGAACCAAGACAGCTCAGGAAGTAGATTCTCATTCAACAGAAAGGTTCTTCTTAGAAGACAACGGAGATGTCAAATGGTAATTTCTTTCCTGATGCAAATGGAAAGCGTAACTGGGAACTAACCTAGTTCTCTATTAGGACACCTAAGAATGTTTTAGTTGTTGAAGTGTGTGCTGAGGGAGTGTTAACAGGTTCAAAATTTTGGCCTCAATTATAAATGACAAAAATATGTATCATTGAAATGTAATATATTATAGTATAATATTATTTAATATATTATATCACTATATATATTATATTGTATTAAATAAATAAATATAATCATTATATTATACCACTAAAATGATATAATAAAATACAAACAATATAAATAATATACAATTACCATTTTATATCATTATGTATAATATAATACATGATAATTACTATATAAAATATAGTAAAATAAATAATAAAATATAGTAATTATTCTGTGATTATCATTAAATTTAGCCTTACAATTTATATTATTAACTATAAAAATAATAATATTATTAAAAAGAAGAGTGAAGGAATCCTCATCCGGGTGAATTACCCTTTAGAAAATCATTCAGGAACTCAGTCCATGACCCCATAATAAAATTATCTAACACTCACAACTTATAGACATTTCAGGAAAAATAGTGTCTTGAATGTTAAGGAACTGAAACAAGTAGGAAAACTTGAAATTGAATAGTTAGAACCCCACAAACAGAGAAGAAAGTATTAGGAGGTTATAGTAACTAGATTTGATTTTCCAGGAGGAGATTGTAGGTAGACGAAAAAACCAGAGGGATCAGCTGAGAAGGTGTTAGAACACCCATGAGTCACGGGGCATCTGTAGAGAAGGCTGCCAAGGAAAGGCGTAGACTCAGCTTGAAACACGGAATGTTCTCCAGAATCAACACTCTAAGTTGCTCTTTCATTTCACAGATGGACAGAATGAAACTGAGAGAAGACAAGTGGCTTATGAAGCCAGAGGTAGGATTGAAACAAGGTCTTCAGAAAATTTTGTACTCGTGTTCACAAAACCCAGGTCTTCTGACTGTTAACACAGAACTTCTCTAAGACATAGGATGTTCTGGGGTTCGAATTAATTTCCCTCATCCTCAAAATTAGCCTTTTAAATTAGAAAAAACTCACGACACAGTGCTAATGAGCTGTAAGGAGTAGAGGACAGACCAACCTTTTTCATCTTTAAATGTACAATGGACATTTCTAGAATCATTTTTTTCTATTAAAGAAATATAGACTCAATGTGGAAACTTAGACAAATACAAAACTTAAAATGAATAGAGTTCATACCTCTATCACATTCTTAGTCAATTTAATGCATTTCCTTTGTACAGCTTTTTTTCTTATACACTTTATATTGTCGAGGTCATAGTACCTATATGATCTTGTTATTTTCTTACTTAAATTATAGCATAAACTCTGCCTATATTACCCTCATTATTTTAAGGATTCTGCATGACATCATTTTCATGGCTGCATAAACGTCACTGCATTTAATGGGGTATAATTCACTTATTTCACACTCTTGCGTGTTAATATGATTTCTAGTATTTTGCAATGACAGCATTTTGATGAATGCCTTTATGATAAAAAAATATTTTTTTAAAAAATGTAGATTATGACTGTTCTGGTTTGAATTGTGTTTCCCCAAAAGATGTCCGATTCCTAATGCCCAGTACCTGTGGCATGCACGCATGTTAAGTTGTTCCAATGGTGTCCGACTCTTTGTGACCTATGGACTGCAGCCCACCAAGCTCCTCTGTCTATGGGATTCTCCAGGCAGGAATACTGAAGTGGGTACCATGCCCTCCTCCATGGGATCTTCCCAACCCAGGGGTCAAACCCATGTCTCTATGTCTCCTGCACTGGCAGGCAGGTTCTTTACCACTAGCGCCACCTGGGGAAGTGACTTTATTTGGAAATAGGGTCTTGGCAGATGATCAAATTAAGATGAGGTCATTAGGGTGGGCTCTAATCCAAAAAGGCTGATCTCCCTATAAACAGGAGCAGTCTGGACACAGAGATGGACATGCACACAAGGAGGATGCCACGTAAAGATGAAGTAGAACTTCAGTGTGATGCATTTATATAAACCATCAGAAACTAGGAAGGGAACTTGAAACAATCTCCCTTTTAGCCCTTGAAGGAATCAATCCTGCCCATATCTTGATCCCACACTCCAACCTCCAGAACCAAGACAGTTCATTTCTATTATTTAAGACCCCCAATTTGTGGTACCCCATAACAACAGCTCAAGGAAACTAACATGATGTCCTCAGGAAAAGTCCCCAAAGTGCAAATATCTGGTCAAAGAGGGCGAATATTTTAACTTTCATGATCCATTTTTGCCAGGTTGCAAATTTTTCCCAATTTTATGCTGATTTCTAACTCTGTTAAATGTGAGTAAGAATATTGCTTTCATCATAATCTCCCCAGAATATTGTTTTTATAAACTTTGCTAATTTATGAGACCAACTGTACCACACTGGATTTGCACTCGAATGTCTTTGATTACTCCTGAGATGAAATATTGTCTACATTTATTACTCATTTTTTGTTTTTCCTATTTTGAGCTCTATATCCTGTCCATGTCTTGTGAAATTATATCCATATTTAACTTTTGCATATTTAGCTTAATGGACATATTTCCTTTTCTATTTGCATGAATTCCTTTTATAGCATGGATAGTAATTATCTTTCTGCCATACACAATACAAATATGTCTCCAGTGTGCTGTGTGATTTTTGTTTTGTTTCTTGTCTTTTAAGTGTGTATTCTGACAGAACATTTTTTGAGGATTTTTAAACCTAAATATGCTAAAGAGCTGATGTCATTTAGGCCAGGATGGAATTTTTTAATAAAATAAAAAATTTTAATTCTATTTTAATTTAATTCTATAAGTGAAAGTGTTAGTCATTCAGTCATGTCTGACTCTTTGCGACCCATGGACTATAGCCCACAGTCTCTTCTGTCCATGAAATTCTCCAGGCAAGAATACGGGAATGAACAGCCATTCCCTTCTCCAGGGGATCTTCCTGACCCAGGGATTGAAACTGGGTGTCCTACATTGCAGGCAGTCTCTTTACCATCTGAGCCATGTGGAAGCTCCAATTTATAAAATATAATTCTTTAAGTAGTCTAGAAAGTAGTATTTGAGGATAGAGTCTTAAGTGAGGAGTTGCTTAGTTTTATTAACAAATCACTAACCCAGTTAACCCTATAAACTA
The DNA here is from genome assembly GCF_049115385.1 of Moschus berezovskii. NCBI lineage: Eukaryota > Metazoa > Chordata > Mammalia > Artiodactyla > Moschidae > Moschus > Moschus berezovskii. The sequence continues at coordinate 15,135,137 of NC_142474.1, forward strand.
GTGATTTATCTTTCTGTTCCCTACATGATGAAACATTGTATATAAATATAAAATATCATGTAGTTTTACCTATGAGAGTGCTTGTAGGAAAGAATGCATTGTTGAAGTGTTCTTGTCTAGCTATTGCTGGCCAGAACTTAGATTTAACCAATAAGAGCCTAAAGATTTCACTGGACAAAAAAAAGTCAAGAGGGGAGTTTTGTTCTTAATCTCTCTACCCTGTGTCCGTTCAGTATTGAAGGAAGCCTCAGACCATCCCCTAAACTCCTAAATATCTTTTACCCGCACCATTCTCCATCTGCTCTTTCTCCCTAGTTTTCAATAATTTCTGTCTTCGGTACCTGCCTGAAAGAAGAAAATCTTTCTGACATCTTTCTAGCTGCACCCATGATGTCTAGATAGTGATAGACTTCCCAAAACATAATTAGTAAATTAGGGACTGTTTGCCCCCACTAAAATGTAAATTACTGTCTCACCATCAAATGTCCTTCTCTTTCCCATCACCTAGTGAATACAGAGTTGTGATTAAGAACACGGCCTCTAGACCCAGCTGCCTGGGCTCAAATCTAGGGCCACTCATCGTTCATTGGCCTCAATCTCTTTTTCTGTGAACCAGGAGTAAAAATGGTACCCACATCATTGGATTATTCAAGGGAAGAATCAGTTATGAGTATAGACACCTGGTTACTATTCTTAGGATTCTACGGTAAAGGACAGCTCCTCAAAAAGGTTTTTGCCACCCTCCCCCAGAATAGATTAGGCCACCCCAGACCTCCTCTAATTTTCTGTCCTTTGTGTCATGCATTTATCCTAACAGTTACTTGTAAATTGCTTTCTGAGGTCTCCTGTTAAACTTTAACTGACATAGAGTCTATGGCTGCTTTCTGCACTACAATGGCAGAGTTTGAGTAGTTGCAACAGAGACTTAATAGATGGGCTGCAAAGCCTAAAATATTTACTGTCTAGCCCTTTATAGAAAACACTGCAGAGGGGTTGATTCTCAAACATGAGAATGCATCAGAATCACCTGGAGATCTTATCAAAATACGCATAGTTGGACTGCACCCTCAGAGTTCCCGTAGGTTTTAGGGTGAGGTCCCAAAATGTGCCATTCTAACAAATTTCCAATTTAGCCTTCCCCTGCTGGTACAGGGAACCACTTTGAGCCACATCGGTCTTTAATATCCAAACACACCTGTGCATCTCTGAGTACACACAAAGCTGAAATGCCAGGACCTAACATTGACAATTCCTGACAATGAGGTGATCCATGATTCCCTTCAGTTTTAATCAAGTAGAAGACCCATTGCCAAGACAACTTAGTGGCTAATTTTGTGGCTTTGATCATCCCTAGAATTTTGAGAGGAAGAACTGACCCCAGAGATTCTGCTGAAGTACCTGGGTGGCCCTAACAGGACCACTGCCCACAAAGTAAAGGCTGAGACTTCTGTTGTCATCACACTAGTATCAGCATGAGAAAAGGTGAATGAGTGGAACCTCTCCCTTCTCTGACACACCACCAAAAATACAAACAGCAATAATGGCTAACTTTGACAGCATGCTATCTGCTCTGGAAAAGAGCTTTATGCCAGCATGTGAGGTATGGGCAATAATTATTTTCATTTTACAGGGGAGAAAACTGAGGTTCAGAGGAGTCACACCACTGTGTCAGGTTGGACAGCTGGGAAGTGGCTTAGCCAGCTGTGGAAGTCAGTCTAGCTCCAGAGTCCACTGTTGTTCAGTCTCTCAGTCACGTCAGACTCTTTGTCAACCCATGGACTGCAGCATGCCAGGCTTCCCTGTTGGAGAAGGCAACGTCAGCCCACTCCAGTATTCTTGCCTGGAAAATCCCATGGATGGAGGAGCCTGGTAGGCTACTGTCCACGGGGTTGCTAAGAGTCAAACATGACTGAGCGACTTCACTTTCACTTTTCACTTGCATGCATTGGAGAAGGAACTGACAACCCACTCCAGTGTTCTTGCCTGGAGAATCCCAGGGATGGGGGAGCCTGGTGGGCTGCCGTCTATGGGGTCACACAGAGTCAGACATAACTGAAGTGACTTAGCAGCAGCAGGCTTCTCTGTCCTTCACTATCTCACAGAGCTTGCTCAAACTCATATTCATGGAGTCAATGATGCCATCCAACTATCTCATCCTCTGTCGTTCCCTTCTCCTGCCTTCAATCTTTCCCAGCATCAAGGTCTTTTCCAATGAGTCAGCTCTTTGCATCAGATGGCCAAAAGTATTGGATCTTCAGCTTCAGCATCAGTCCTTCCAATGAATATTCAGGGTTTATTTCCTTTAAGATTGACTGGTTTGATCTCCTTACTATCCAAGGGACACTCAAGCATCTTCTCCAGCACCACAGTTCAAAAGCATCAGTTCTTTGGTGCTCAGCCTTCTTTATGGTCCAACTTCACATTCATACATGACTACTGGAAAACCCACAACTTTGACTCTACGGACCTTTGTCTGCAAAGTGATGACACTGTTCTACATAGACCTCTTATGCTTGCCAGGGCACAGGGATTAGGGGTGGGGGCAGAGATCCCATATTAGTCTGGATGGTTGAGAGGAACTTATATGTGCTTATTCTCACTCAAATCTCTAGCATAGCAAGGAGTCATTGAGTCAATTAGCAATTGGGTCTTATTTAGAATAATCTATTAGATAAACCCCTGTCAAACCTCCAATCAACCAAGAAAATGGCATTACCAGTCCCCTAGCAAGATCCCAGTGGACACTGCGATGCGCCACCCAAACCCTGTCTCACTGAGGGCCTTATTGCCTTAGCTGTTAGGCAGGCTTTCAGCTGTTGAGTTAACCCATCTCACTCAAACTCACCCTGAATACAATGATGAATCAATGCCATCAGGCTAAAAAAAAAGACCAGCCCCTTAGCCCGACTGGGGACAATTCTGCAAAGCCATTCTAGCTCCAGATTTCTCCATGTGGTCAACCAAGGTTGTCCCTAGAGGGTATCACAGCTGAATTTTTCCCTCTGCCCACCCCTGCTTCTATCACCCACTGTTCACAGATGCAGATCCCAGGGGCATTGCTAATGAACATCATGCTTGTCTCAGCCTGTGTCCCAGGGAACCCAACTGGCAATAGAGACACTTCCTGTCTGAAGCCACTTACAGCACACCCTTACCTTCTATCCACAATAGTAGCTCCATATTCAGTAGCCTTATGAATCCAACAAAACTTTCCAGCTGAAACTGCTTCCTTCTCTCCTCTTCAAAATATTCACCCCATTATCATCATTTATGGTCTCCTATTCCAGCAGGAAGCCCTGAGGAGGGTTAGTTCAAATGGTGCCCTGCCATGGAAACTCAGTCATAGATCAAGGCAAAAACTGTCTGGAGTTTGCAGCCAAATATAGTAAAAAATGTTGAATATATCACTTTCTTGCACCAAAATGGTAGTGCGTTAGCAAGTCTATTTCTTTCTCCGCTCCTTGATTTAGTGGCTTCCTCTGGTTTATGAAATATTTTTCACCCAGGGCCCACTGAAAACATCTTTATAAAATAGAGTTCATCTCTGAACAGGTCACTTTCCTATTGAATTTTAACATTTCAAGAAGGAAAAGGGGAGTCTTTCTGACCCAGATATTATTTGAACAAGTACTTAAGTGGGTTCCTAGATGCCAGGATTTAAGCTCCGTTGACAGCCAATATAATCATCTGCTTGTAAAACAAAATCTTAAGTTCATGCCTGTATAGAGCACGGTGAACAGGCCCTGCTCAAATCACTCCAGTGATGTGACACTAACAATTGCATTTCTCCCTGTGACCATAGAGCCAGTCTTGAATTCACAGTTAGTAAGCAACAAAGCCAAGACTGGTAAGAGACCAGCCTGAATAGCTAGGCCGTGACATTTTAACCATACTGTGCAGTTCAACCAATCTTTATTGGGCATCATTTATGCGTGGTTAAGTGCCATATTTCTGAGATACCTGAGTATGTGCTTTTCCCCTGTCTCTCCTCTCTCTCTCTGTTTAGTCATTGCAGTTCCAAAGCAGCTTCTCTGGTGGCTCAGTGGTAAAGAATCTACCTGCAATGCAGGAGACACAGGTCAAGAAGATCCCCTGGAGTAGGGCTTGGCAACCCGCTCCTATATTCCTGTATTATTGCCAGGAGAATCCCATGGACAGAGGAGCCTGGTTCATGGGGCCGCAAAGAGTTGGGGATGATGATTGAAGCAACTGAGCATGTAGTTCCAAAAGTAGGAGCCCAAGCGTCTTTCCATTATGAGCAGGAAGAGAAAGCCAGTTTAGTCTTCCTTTGGGACTCAGAGATAAAGATGGAGGGTAGCTCTTCTATTTGGTCCTTGGAGGATTATGGAAGAAAGAAGGGTAGTGGCCAGTGGGAGATCGGATTCTTCTTTTCTTCTTTGCACCAAGTAGGAAAGTCAGGAAGCTGAGAAGGAACTTTGACCTGACCCTCATCGTAGGACACTTGTAAGAGTAAACCTCACAGGCTGCCGCCACAAGAGCCTGAAGATGCCTGATTCAGAATTAGTGTAACAGATAAGTATGAGTGAGCAAAGAGAGTGCTTCTCGAGGTACTCCAGGCTACCCCGCCTTCCCTGCAGTGGAGCAGAAATCCAGAAGTCTCTGCATAGTCCAGGAGGTTAAAAGTAGCTGAGAGTCTGACAGGGAGGTCTAGCCTGAGGGGTCATGGAATGGTCCATGTTGCTGGCAAAGCCCCAGCCTTGCCCCTCCTGCTGTTGCCGGAAGATGGTGGTTTCCATTTAGTTCCCAGTCCAAAAGCCCACCTGGAACCCTGGCACCACTCCACTAGGGAATCTTTTGTCCATCACCCTGAAAGGTTACTGACAAAGAATTGCTATACTCCATCTGTTCATAGTTACTTTTAGAAACACTTGCGATGTGGCAATCTCCTAAATGTTTTACATGTATAAACTATTCAACCTCAATAACCCTTCGAGTTGGGAATTATTTTCAACACCTCCTTTCAGAGAGGGGGAATCAAGGCAGGGGAAGCAGTGGCTTGCCCAAGGTCACGTGTTGGCAAGAGGCAGACCTGGATTCAAACACAAGAATCCATGAACTTGACCATTATGCTAGGTGGGCTCTCCTTCATAGGAGCTGCTCAGGAAAGCCAAGTATACCAAGGAGCAAAGCCAGCAATATCAAAGTGTATTTTGATAATACAATTTCACTCTGCATTAAGAATTGCAGAAACAGCTTATTAAAACTCAGGATCCTGGGACCCTCCCAAACAAACTGAATCAAAATTGGGGCAGGTGATCCTGAGGCAAAAAGTCCAAGTAACATACTTTGAGTAACTCTCTCTCACCTCCCGCTGTGTCTTTCCCTTTCTCTTCCCTAAATAGTAATTAGGTGGTTAAGGCCATGCACCTTGGACAGCCCAGCTCCTAAGCTGCTGTATTAATATAAACAAGCAGAACTCTGAAGATGGGGACAAACAGCTTCAGCCTGGTTAAGCATCTCTCCACAAGGAATATCCACTGTCTCAGGAAGTGTCCCACAGCTGGCACAGAGGAGCCTCAGGTTTAAGGGCAGGGTCCCTGCAAAATCCCTAACTATGTAGGGATGTTCACAGAGGCCCCAAAGAGGGACCCCCTGCCCTGCCCCAGGGACACACATCATCCTTGGTTGTCACATTCACATCGCTGGGCTCCAGGTCCATCTTTCTGCTCAGCTCCCTGCACCCTCGGGCTGTGCAAGCCAAGATCTCGGTCTGTATCCCTCTTGGGGGTTCCCAGAGAGTATGCTGGTGATGTTTATTACCGGTCACTGCCTCACTGATGACCGTTCAATGAACCTTTGCAGCTCAGCTTAAAAGCCTCAGACAGGCAGCTTCTGAGACCTGGGTGGTTTGGGGAGGAAGAGACGACGAGGAACCCAGACGATGGTGCAGGGGCCTGGGTCACCCTGCCTCAGTCTCAGCTGAGTGTGGACAGTCAAGGGAAGGAGTGAGGGGTGGCACTGCAAGATGAGAGATGCCCTCATTAGCCCCATAACCTACTGAAGCAGGTAGCCCTCCCCATGGTCTTCCTCCCACTCTCCCTCACCTTCTCAAGAAAAAAGCCCCAAAAGTAACCCTAGAAGATAATAGAGACCTTGGGAAAATGAAAAGCTATTTTGAGAACTTCTTACCTTCCTTGGATAGAGGAGCAAACCAAAGCCCAGAGAGGAAAGAAACTTGCTTGAATCTTGCAACCAAAATCAGGAAAGATCCCAGAGCTCTTTCCATACCTGCTTCTGTCTAGAGGATATTTTGCAAGGAGATCCAACCAGTCCATTCTAAAGGAGATCAATCCTGGGTGTTCATTGGAAGGACTGATGCTAAAGCTGAAACTCCAATACTTTGGCTACCTCATGCGACGAGTTGACTCACTGGAAAAGAGTCTGATGCTGGGAGGGATTGGGGGCGGGAGGAGACGGGGACGACAGAGAATGAGACGGCTGGATGGCATCACCGACTTGATGGACATGAGTTTGAGTGAACTCCGGGAGTTGGTGATGGACAGGGAGGCCTGGCGTGCTGTGGTTCATGGGGTCACAAAGAGTCGGACACGACTGAGCGACTGAACTGAACTGAACTGAAAGAGCTCCAGAAACAAAAGAAACCCTTGGCTGAAGTGGAGATGAGCAGGGGCAACAGTTTAAAAAAAGGATGTATCCATTTGACAGCATATTTCCCCAGGAGTGTTTCAAACCTGAGAAAAAATGCTGGGCTACCCCCGGCTTGTAGCATGACCAGATTGCAATGGTTTTCTTCAGATGACGACCAAAGGTCAGGATGATCAGAAGTCAATACCTGTTGTGTGTAGGGCCAAGGGAGCAATCTGAGAGATGCTTCCTTGGGGAGAACTGAAGCCAACACCGGAAGCTGTTGATCCAAAGCAAGAGGAAGAAGAGGAAGCTGGGTACAGTCAGAGAGACATGGAGGTGTCCAGAAGGAGAGGGTGAAGTTGAAGCAGATGGTGAACCTGACCAGGACTGGCTTCCTGGGCCAATGAGTGAAAATCCAACTTGGCCTGTGATGCACTCACTGTTGCCAAAATCGTGATAACTATTTTAAGGATGCTGTTTCAAGTACAAGTATGCTTCAAAATCCAAATATGTCTGGATCCTGGGTGCAGGGAGGGGCTGAGGATAAGGAGGGATGTCCCCAGTTTTTCCCTGAATTTCAGGGAATGAGCAGCAAGAGTTTGATGGTAAGGAATTTATTCATAAAGGTATCTGGATCTGTTTAGTTCCCGTATTTAGATAGAAAGAGTTTGGATAGTGAGAGTCCAAAGAGTGAGGCAGACCTGTACGGTGATTTTTTCCAGTTTACCAGTGAAGAAAGTCAAAGTCACAGAGATAATATAATTTGCCCAGATTAACCCATTAGGGATGGAACCAGAATTGGTGCCCAGATGTTTCTGACTCCAGATTTGAGTTTGTTGTGCTTCCTTCTAGCCTCGCAGGAATGGGATATTAGGGTTAGTTGGGAGCTGAGCAGGGGATTGGGGTGGGATCTGAGTGGGGGCTCCCTGGGGGGCTCTTGAGTAACTGTGGCATCTGACAGCATGGAGGTGGGGCCAAGGGCTGAAGCCGGACAACTGCTTTCAGCCTGATACCTTTGGGCTTTTCTTATTTACTTTTAAATTGGAGTATAACTGTTTTACAATGTTGTGTTAGTTTCTGCTATACAACAATGTGAGTCAGCTGTATGTGTACATATGTCCCCTCTAGGTCATCACAGAGCACCGAGCTGAGCTCCTTGTGCTGCACAGCAGCTCTTTTGACTTTCTCAACCACACGAAGTATGTACTGAAGCATCTTTGCTTCCACAGATCCCAGGCACACCAGTGTGCATCGTCCCAGCTCTTAAAACCATCGTTCGTTTTCAACCAGGCCCAGTGAATGAAAGGAGGGGGGATCTACTTTTCTGACTGGCAGAATTCATCAAAATGAATTGGCAACACCTATCAGCCTGAAACAGCAGTTTGCAACTTGCCCGGTAACAAATCTTTCTCGGGACGTTATCTCACAGGAAACGACACTGGATAAATTCTTATTTCAATAGGATGCCTCCCTCCCCTTACCTTCTCCCCACTTCACAAAGATTTAACATCTAATTCAGGTTTTGACGAGCCGCTTCATCTCTGTAGAAACACTGTTGATCTCTGTCGGACCCCAACGGCCTTGGGCAGAACAAACTGAAGAGATGGGGGAGCGTGGACCGTCAGCAGTGATAAATAAATACATTACCCACCGCTTCTGAAGGAGTACCATGACCTCCAATACAACTGGAGAGTTGCAGCGGCTTAACAAGAGTCACCCTATTTTCCCACAGCCTCAGGGTCTTTGAGAGCCAAAGCAAGAGGAGGATGCTCAGAGAGGCAACCCCACTCTCTCCGGATCCAGAAACAGCTGGGCTTGCTGGCTCTTGTCAGAGCCTCGCCTTGGATTTCCAGAACGAGACAAACACCTCCCAGGAGATAGAGAACAGAAGGAAGCCTCTGCCTGCAAACTCTTCCCAACGAGGAAACAGGCTCTAAAGAACCAGGTTAACTGGACAAGGCCAGGAAGCTAGAAAACAGTTGAGTGAGAAATCCAGTGCAAATTGTGCTTAAAAGTAATTTCACAGGAGGCATGGGTTTCATGGGGCTCATTACAACTGTTGTTGTCGCCTTAAAGAAAATATCACTTTTTTCCTAGCGAACCTGATCCAAGGTACTATATGTGGAATTTCAATCTTTGCATACACATAATATAAAATAAATATAAAACTGATTGTGGGAAATAATGGCTGACTAGTAATTACTTAAATTGATTAAAGGATTGAGACTTTCAGAACAGGACCATAGAACTGCTCTAATCTTAGGGTAATTGATAAATCCTTACTGGAAAAAAAAAAGGAAAGATATCCATTTCTAAAGTAAAATAAAAACTCATGCATTGATAAAACAAACAGGCTTGTTTGAATTCCGCAGAAAAGCCGCCTTGTGTGTGTAGCTACCTGGGAGCTGGAAGAGACGACAGCTGTCATTTCATCTTCGTCTCACAGACTGAAAACGGAGAGGCAGAAAATGGATTGAGCTGCCCGAGGTTGCAGAGCTGGTTCACAGCAGAGCTGGGAAAAAGCAACCGCACCTTCACTCTCTACCAAAGACACTTCCTTTGACCATTCCAAGTTGTCTTTTTTTCACAGAAGAAAATAAAACACGATGAACTTGAACCATGGAATGCTTTTGTTAACAAGAAATGCACCAACCAGTTTGTGACAAGCACTGTTTTAACAAAGAGTCAAGTGGGTCTGAGAAAATGACCAGAAGGAAGGCCTTTGTCCATGAGCTTGACTAAGAACTCAGTTAACCTAACAGATAGCACCATGCCTGGCACACAGTAAATGGGCCATAAATATGTGTGGGGCAGATGAATGACCCTTCACATCGGACAAATGAACAGTGCAGGGAATATCTCAGCAGTGCCCACGCTAGACAGTTCTTTGACACTGAATCTTGTTTATCCCCTACAAGTGTCTGCCATTGTTTATTTCCCGACTTCTCTTCCTTTCTCTCTCTCTACTTGAATATTTCTCTAGAAGGTCAAGAACCACATCGTTTATTCACCAGCCCACCGGAAGCATCAGCCATCTCTGGATACTCAATAAATGAGCAGAGGGAATGAGTGTGCCTGCTGGACTTCCTTGCTGGGATTGTCCTCTGATATTATCTGTCTCTCCTGTTTGATTTGTAAGAGTGATCCATTTATTCATAAAATGCTAGCATCCAAAGAGATCCGAGTGCTGCCTCTCTAATTATGCAGTTAAAAAAGGTTAAGTTTATAGACAGGGATTTTTTTTCAAGACCGTCTATCTTGTCTATAGCAGACTTTAGAATTTAATTCAGGGTTTATTTCATGATAAACAGTATGTATATGTGTATATATGAATATATGTGTATATAAATGAATATGAATACATTCATATGAATAGATATTTCGTGGCTCAAATGATAAAGAAACTGCCTGCAATGCAGGAGACCTGGGTTTTAAATCCCTAAGTGGGGAAGATCCCCTGGAGAGGGGAATGGTTATCCACTCCAGTATTCTTGCCTGGGAAATCCCATGGACAGAGAAGCTTGGAGGGCTGTAGTTCATGGGGTCGCAAAGAATCTGACACAATTTAGCAACTAACACAGGTATACACGTGTATATGAATCATATATATGTGTACACACACACACACACACACACACACACACATATATATATAAATCTGTGTGTGCATGGTTTATGCTTGGTCATACTCTCACAGTGAGCAAATGTGTGTGCGTGTCTGTGTGTGTTGGGAAGTTTGACCACTGGCTTTGTCATAGACACTTTTATAACTCAGGTTTCCAGAAAGAAATCATCTCAGTTGTGGCCACCGAGGAGCTGATCTGCTGAAGCCTGGTCCCTGCGGGGACCCATGGTCCCTGCAGCCAGTTCCCATGATGGGACCAGGCTTCAGCTGCCACACTTTTGAGTCCATCTCTTTGATCATGTCAGGTCAAGATTCTGGGGCCCAACAAATGACAAAGCACAGCAGGGAGTATTGGAATCAGGTTTCCCAGATGCCTCTACTGGACAACTGTGGCCCTGAAACTCCCCGTAGATCAGACAGGCTGGAACTTCGTCAGCACCGTGCTGTAGCCCAAGGCTCCTCTTGCCCAGCCCTTCTTCCCTCTATCCTTTCTTAGACCTGCAGACAACTGCAGAGAGGACGTGTAAGTCCCTTCCCCATGGAACTGAAAGGACCTGCCATGGCCTTCCTGCCTCCCAGGACCACTCGCATTTCTGGCCACAGCCTCGCGATGCAGAGAAGGGCTCATGTCTCTATAAGAAAGGAGGGGGAGGGACATCACTAAGCCCAGAGCACCTACTAAGTGCCAAACACTGATACATAGTGTAATAAGAGGCTGCGTATGCCCCAAGGGTCTTACAGGCTAGTGGAGTGTACTGGTATGCAGTTACAGAGTGACAGCAGGCCCAAAAGGGGTGAAACCCAGACAAGTCATTTGTTTAAACAGCCCATTCATTCCTCAGAGTCACAATGGGCCAGGTACTGAGTTAATCACTTAACCTGCATTCACACATATACTAATTGTATCTGTTGCTATCATTTCCATCTGAAAGCTGAAGATACCTTTATGGAAGCTAAATTCTTTACCTAAGGACACCCCACTAGCAACTCAGTACATCTGACCCTAATATTTCTGCTTTTAGCCACCCACATTAAAAGGATGCTTTCCTAAAAGAAATCAGGAGCTGGTCACAGGGCAAGCTGAGTGAGGGGCAAAAGCCGGTTAGCACTGGACCTCGTGTGGCTCCCTTAGTGGACAAGGAGTGCAGAAGGAGCAGACAGAGCCACAGGCCTGGAGAAGAGGGGCCCTTCCTTTTCAAGTCTAAGGTGATGTGGGTCCTTATCCGGACCCCAGGAGGCAAACATGAAAAAGCCTTGAATCAGATTCACCAACTGTCAGAGCAGCGTCAAGGAGATGGAGACTCTGAGACCAGAGAGGTGAAGGCGGGCTTCCCCCAGAGCACAGCGCTGGGCAGGGACGGAGCTCAGGGCAGAAGCTGAACCACTCCCAGTCATTGCCTTAGCACCCTTAGGGCTCTTACAGACTGAGGTTATAAATCGGGGTAAGACTTTTCCTAATTGGAGTTAGTTTACTCTGTTGTCTCAGTTTCACTGTTCTGTATGTGTGTGTGTTCAGTCGCTAAGCTGTACCCAACTCTTTGCAGTCCCATGAACTGTAGCCCACCGAGCTCCTCTGTCCATGGGATTTCTCAGGCAAGAATACTGGAGTGGGTTGCTATTTCCTCCTCCAGGGGATCCTCCAGCCCAGGGATTGAACAACATCTCCTGCATTGACAGGTGGATTCCTTACCACTGAGCCACCTGGGATATAAGTAACAAAGGGTAAGTCTTTAAGGGAGAGCCTGACCACAGAAGATTTTCTTTGGCCTGACTCTCCCCCGGGGCATATTTGTGTGGCTCAGAGGAGATTAAGTGAGACCCTGCTCGAATTACTTTTCCTTTGCTTCCTGTGCTTAGTCGCTCAGTCATGTCCAACTCTTTGCAACCCCATGGACTGTAGCCCACCAGGCTCCTCTCTCCAGGCAAGAATACTGGAGTGGGTTGTCATGCTCTCTTCCAGGGGATCTTCCCAACCCAGGGATCAAACCCAGGCACTGGTGGTTCCCTGAGCCACCAGGGAATCCCAAGAATACTGGAGTGGGTAGCCTATCCTTTCTCCAGGGGATCTTTCCAACCCAGGAATTGAACCATGGTCTCCTGCATTGCAGGTGGATTCTTTACCAGCTGAGCTACAAGAGAAGCCCTGCTGCTGCTGCTAAGTCATTTCAGTCGTGTCTGACTCTGTGTGACACCATAGACGGAAGCCCACCAGGCTCCCCACTCCCTGGGATTCTCCAGGCAAGAACAATGCAGTGGGTTGCCATTTCCTTGGGCTTGTCATAAAAGGGCTCCCTAGTTTTTCAGCCACTCACAGGCCTTCCAGGGTCCTCCTGTGCTGCCTTATTGCATGATCCCACCCCAGAAGGGGAGCTCGCATCCCATTATCACCCTTGACTTTAGACAATTTTCCCAACTGTCAGAACAGAAGCCAAAGGTTGAATCCTGCTTCTGAATCTGAGCTGAGCTACTCAGTACTGACTCCCTCATCATCCACCTGCATGTACGCACACACATACACACGTGATGTGCACACACTGTATACGTACACACATGCACACACCTATACACACACATATAAGCTCACACTCCAGGGATCAGGCCACCCAGCCTGTCACGGCTCAGCTCTCACAAAGATCCCGCCTCTGGACTTCCGGTTCACCTGGCTTCCCGGATGAATGTATGAACCCCGCCTGCGCAGCTGTTCTACGCCTGCCTTCAAGGCTGAAGAAGCCAGTAACAAGAACAACAGTTCTCCGTGAGCACTAGTATTAGGCTTGGTGCTGCATCCTTACATAAACTCTCATTTAATCTGCTGAAAACAACCTAAAGGGCTGAAATTATTATGCCACTGAAGGGAATGGCAACCCACTCCAGTGTTCTTGTCTGGGAAATCCCATGGACAGAAGAGCCTGGTGGGCTACAGTCCATAGGGTCACACAGAGACAGACAGGACTGAAGCAGCTGAGCATGCATGGATTAGGAAACCAAGGCTCTGAGAGGTTAAGAAACTCAGTGAGGGTCACAGAGCAGGAAGGAGCACAGCTGCACTTGGCTTCTTTTTAAATTTTATTCACTTATTTAATTTTTTGGCTGTGCTGGGTCTTTGTTGGGGTTTCATTGCTGCAAATGGGCTTTCTCTAGTTTCAGTTCACAGGCTTCTCATTGGGGTGGCTTTTCTTATTGCAGAGCACATCTCTAGGTGCCTGGGCTAGTAGTTGTGGTATACAGGCTTAGTTGCTCTGCAGCATCTTCCTGGACCAGGGATCGAATCCATATCCCCTGCACTGACAGGCATTCTCAACCACTGGATCACCGGGGAAATCTTTGCCTTTGTCTTCTTAACCCCAAGACAATGTGGATGTGGCTGGAGATTTAAGAAGTCCCAAAGCTGTGACAGATCCCTGATAAAATTATAGAGATAGAAGAGTCTGGTTTCAGTGATTTCTTTCCAGGAGAATGCGTTTGTGAAAAGATCCACAGGTGAAACATATTTCCCCCAAATTCAACACTGTAAGGAATTTAGTGGATTGACAGCATGTCCTCTGTGTCAGATCCAGTGCAGGAGCCTGGACCACCTTGGGCTCTGAGGATGGCGTCCCAGATGCATGACCCCTGGCCTGAGTCTTGGAAAGTAAATATTTGATGGGAAAATTTTTAAAGGGATAGGGAACACTCCAGACAGAGGAAATGTCATGAACAAAGGCTTAGAGGGAAGACACAGATCAGTATTTTAGGGAAATAGGATAAGGTGAGTATAGCTGAAGGTGAGACCAAGCAAATAGCAAGAGTTCAGGGTGCAGGCCCTTGAGGGAATGAAAAGAAATATGAATCTGATTCTGTAGGCAGCACCTGGGCCCCATGGCAAGAGTCAGCATGAGCGTAATCTGTTCAGATTGTCACTTTCAATAGCTCACTCTGGCAGAGATTCTGATTACAACAGGGACAGTGGTGATCCAGTCTATTGCAACGATCATGATGGAAGAAAATGAAGCCTGGGGAAGGGCAGCAGGATCAGTAAGAGAGAAAGGAGCCTGGGGTTTGAGAGTTCATGACTTTGTAAAAATAAGTCTGCAACAATTCAGGAAATAAATACAAGCTGACTATACATATGGAGAAGGAAACAGCAAATATATACAGTACATGCAAACCTTTCTGAAACAATCCTGGGACAGGCATAGCAGTGGGCATTTCTTTTCATTTATTTTTATTGGAGTATAATTGCTGTACAATGTTATGTTGGTTTCTGCCATAGGACGATGTGAATCAGCTATACTTAAACATATATCCCTTCCCTCTTGGACTTCCTTCCCATCCCACTCCCCACCCCACCCATCCAGGTCACCCAGCTGAGCTCCCTGCACTACACAGCAGGTTCCCACCAGCTGTTTTACACACGGCAGTGCACAGTCAGGGCACCCCAGCGGCTCAGTGGTGAGGAATCTGCCTGCAATGCAGGAAATGTAAGAGATGTGGGTTTGATCCCTGATTTGTGAAGATCCCCTAGAGAAGGAAATGGCAACCCACTCCAGTATTCTTGCCAGGAAAGTCCCACAGATAGAGGAGACTGGCGGGTGTCAGTCCATGGGGTCGCAAAGAGTCAGACACGACTGAGTACACACACAGGGAGGGACGGCACATACATCAACCCCAAATCTCCCAATTCATCCCACTCCCTGTTCCCCTTCCCCCAAGCCGGTGCATCCGTTCTCTAGTTCTCTATGTGAGTGCTTATGACTACATAAGGATTAAACTCCACACAGAGATGACTACTGTTACCACCATTTTGCAGACAGGAAAACGGAGGCTTGGAAACATGCACTGATTTTCCCAGGGTCTTTTAACTACTGAGTTACAGAGCAAACTTTCAAAGCAGGGAATTCTGATTTCAGAACCCAGATACCTTTTTCTCCATGTTTTCTCCGGGCCAGAAATTGGAGGCAAAGGTAGATGGAGGGCGGGCATTCAGAGTACCTTTGCATTCAGAAAGAGCAGCCTAAGGGGAGATCAGCTTCCATCAGTCTACACCAGGGTTTCTCAGTTTCATTGCAACTGGCATTGTGTGTTTGGGGGCGGTGAAGATGATTCCCTGCCGGGGTGTGGGCTGGGGCGGCCTGTGCTTTCCTGACCTCCACCCACCAGGTGCCAGTATTTGAAATAACCAAAACTATCCCCAAACTTCCCAAATGTTCCTTCAGGATGGGGAGGGGGACAAAACCACCCCAGGCTGAAAATCCCTGGTCTAACCTTACCCGAGGAGGTGGTCCAGGCAAGAGAAAGCTGCATTTGAAATTCATTAAAATTCGAGGCTGACAAGGAGTTCCCAGAGGCAACCGATAATTTGTTCTCTCACCGAGAGCCCTCTGCTCTGCATATTATTACTGGAATATTCCTGGGTGGTGAGATCCACTCTATTGCAGCTCCCTCAGCCCTCTACCCCAGCCATCAGAGAGGACCAGACTTTGAAGAGGGGGTGAAAAAAAAAAGTCTTCTCTAGGATCCAGAACATACTTCTATGAATTAAAGGGTCAGGGATTAAGTGGGCAATTCTGAGCTAGCCACCTGAGAGCCCAAATTAGCTTTGCTACTCTGCGTATTAACTCCCCTCTGGTGTCCTGTTTAATGATTTAATGATGGTTAACTCTGCGGTTCTTCAAAACTGAGGAATTTGTACACCCCCTAAGGCAGTTTCTACCTCCCTGGAGCTGGAAGTCCATTGCAGCACCATTCCGGGACCCTCTCCTGCAGGTCTTGCCTGTGGGGCGACCACAGGCAGAGTTTGGGCAAGCCCAGGGCTGTGGGTTAAGTTCCAGGAAGCAGGTCTATGATTCAGAAGAAGAGTTTAGCAGACGAGATGGAGCAGAGAGTGAGTGATGCCTAATGAGATTCTACTGCTTCACTTGTCTGCTCTAAGAAGGACTTTCTTTCTATATTTGATCATTTCTGTAACAAGAATTCGTTTTATATTAAACATTTACATTTAAAGCAGCAGTGTGTCTTTGGCCTCAGAAGACCCGCTGTTAAATTGATGTTGGTCAGGAAGATCCCTTGGAGAAGGAAATGGCAACCCACTCTAGGATTCTTGCCTCAGAAATCACATGGACAGAGGAGCCTGGCAGGTTTACAAGGTTGAAAAAGCACTGGACACAACTAAGTGACTAAACAACAAGTAACAGCTCCTTAGAATGGAAGAAACCTGGCATAGACCAAGTACATGTGAACAAATAAATATGCTTTTGACATAGATAAAGAAAAATGAGTTTTACATGTAAATGCATTTAAACATATAATATACATGGGAGGTGGGTCAGTTTACCTCCATTTTACAGGTGAGCAAGTTGAAGCTCAAGGCACATAAGTTCTACTCCCAAGGTCACAAAGCAGACAGAAAAAGGGAGTTTGTAATCCCAGATGCTTTTGGTCGCTGTATCCCATTATTTGGGCTCCATCTTTACTCCCCACCTTCCAAACCTCAGCATTTTCCAGTCCCTAGCTACCTAACAGTGCTGCTCTGCCTGCCCAAATTGGACTCTGTCTTCATACATGCCAAGCATCCTTGTGCACCAATACACAAGCATCCTTCATCCTCAGCATCTCCTTCTCTTGAGTGTGTCTTTGCAATAGAGGTTAGGGCTTCCCTAGTGGTTCAGTGGTAAAGAATCCACCTGCCAATGCAGGAGACATGGGCTTGATCCCAGATCCAGGATGTTCCCACATGCCGGAGAACAACTAAGCCTTTGTGCCACAACTATTGAGCCTGTGCTCTCGAGCCCACGTGCAGCAACTACTGCCCATGTGCCTCGACTACTGAAGCCCGCACCCTAGAGCCCGTGCTCCAAAGAAGAGAAACCGCCACAATGAGAAGCCTGCACGCCACAACTGGAGAGAAACCTCCGCTCGCTGCAACTAGAGAAAAGCCTGAGCAGCAGTGAAGACCCAGCACAACCAAAAAAACAAAGTAGTGCTCTCTTAAAAGAAAAATAAGTGTAGGTTAAGTAGCCCTGACCCAGTCACATAAAAGGCAAAATGAGATATCCCATGACGGTCCCTAAGATAGTACATGTCATCTAGTAAAACTAGTAATAACTTTATATAGCCCTTCAGGCTTCCCTGATAGCTCAGTTGGTAAAGAATCTGCCTGCAATACAGAAGACCCCAGTTCAATTCCTGGGCAGGGAAGATCCCCTGGAGTAGGGATAGGCAACCCACCCCAGTATTGTTGGGCTTCTCTTGTGGCTCAGCTGGTAAAGAATCTGCCTACAGTGTGGGAGACCTGGGCTCAATCCCTGGGTTGGGGAGATCCCCGGGAGAAGGGAAAGGCTACCCACTCCAGTATTCTGGCCTAGAGGATCCCATGGACTGTATAGTCCATGGGGTTGCAAAGAGTCTGACATGGCTAAGCGACTTTCACTTTCACTTTTCACTTTATATAGCCCTTAAAAATGTGCCAGTCCCTATATTAAGTGTTCTGAATATATTAACTGATTCTATCCCCAAAACAAAGTTGTGAGACTTCCCTGGTCATCTAGTGGTTTGGACTTGCACTGAAAGGGTCATGGGTTCTACCCCTGGTCAGGGAACTAAGATCCCATGTGCTGCAGTGTTCCCTGCCTGCCCACAAAAAAAGACAAAAACAACCCAACTTGTGATGTGGGTATATCACTATGTTTATCTGACAGATGAGGAGACTGGAGCACAAAGAGATGAAACGACTTGTCCAAGATCGCAAGGCTTACAGGTAACAGAGCTGACATTGGAGCCCAGACCCTCTGGTCCAGCATCTACAGCCTTCAGTTTAGTTCAATGCAGTCACTCAGTCATGTCCGACTCTGTGATTCCAGGGACTGCAACACACCAGGCTTCCCTGTCCTTCGCCATCTCCCGGAGTTTGTTCAGATTCACTGAGTCAGTGATGCCACTGAAACATCTCATCCTCTGCCACACCCTTACAGCTCTGCAACTCCTCTCGGTAAGTATCGTCCCCTTCTGTCACCCTCCCCTCCCAACCTCCCACGGAATCTCTCATCCTCAACAGCAATCTGACAGCTACTGTATAATGCCTTACATTACAATTTCATGTGATCGTCTCACCTACCCAACCCCTCCAAAGTATTTATATTCTGACAGCAGCATAATAACTTTTTGGAAACCGTGACTGAGTTGGGCAGTGAGACGTTAGATGTAAAAGTACCAAGGTGAGACTTCAAGTGGCCTCAGCAAGCCTTGGACACCCTATCATTCTGCTGTGGTCCCAGGGAGTTGTCACATTTGAACAGGCTTTTATAAAAATTTTTATTTATCGCTGCACTGGGTCTTGGTTGCAGAGTGGACTTTCTCTATTTGCGGTGAGCGGCTGTCTCACTGCAGTGGCTTCTGTTGCAACGCATGGCCTCTAGGTACTCAGGCTCAGTAGTTGTAGTGCATGGATTTAGTTGCCCCACCACATGTGGCATCTTCCTGATCCAGGGATCAAACCCATGTGTCCTGCTTTGGCAGGAGGATTCTTAACCACTGGACCACCAGGGAAGTCCCCAGGGAGGTTTTGCCTCTGTTTACAGGCAAGATATCTTCCTGCCTAAATTATGGGAGTTTTTACAGCCAGAGAGCAGGGGTTGACTATCCGAGGGGAACCCTGAAAAAGAAGCAGCTTCAGCACGAGGCCACCAAAGTATAATGTATACTGAGTAGAGGCAAGGAAGGCAAGACCAGCATGTAGAAGAGAGTACATGTTTCCCTCACGATCTGAAAGTAAAGCCTTCCTTTGAGACTTCTCATAAGCTAAAATAATTACTTCTGGATACATCTTGCTAAAAGACACACGAAACAAGCCGAGATAAAGTACAGATGCTCACAGACACAGTTCAAAGCCATAGCAGCTTCATACAGAGATGTGTGATTCCCAGGAAAGGATTTAGGGGTGCCTCTCTTGTTGTTTGGGGTACATGCTACCTCTGAGTGCTATTTTGACTTTTTGTCTTTTTTCATAAAAATGGAAAATCTCTTTGGATTTCTTTCAGTTACTGAAGACAGGTACAGATGTAGGTCTTTCGTGAAAGCAGAGCAGCAAAATACAAACTTTTAAAACGTGATAGAGACCTGTGTGACACTACTTAAGACATTCAAATACAAGGAGGAATTAAAAGACACTGGCCGGGACGTCCCTGGTAGTCCAGTAGTAAAGAAGCCACCTGCCAATGCAGGGAACAGGGGTTTGATCCCTGGTCTGGGAAGATCCCACGTGCCGTGGGGTAACCAAGCCTGTGCACCGCAGCTTCTGAGTCCATGCACTGCAACAACTGACGCTCTCGGGCCCTAAAGTCTATGGTCCGCAATAAGAGAAGCCACCACAATGAGAAGGCTGCAGACCACAACTAGAGGAAGCGCGATCAGCAACAAGGACCAAGCACAACCAAAAAAGAAAAAGATACTAGCCAGTCCATTCCAGTTGGAAAAGATAACAAAAGATGCATCTTTACTTAAAGGGCAACCCATGGGCATCAGTTTTCAAAGGCTTGCCCCCGAGAGTAAACCGTAGACATCATCCCTGTATGCAGGTCAGATCTGGATGCTTCTACATTGTAGAGTATAACAAAACATAGGCTCCAGCTTCTAATGCGCTGTGAGCAGGACTCATTGGCTAGCCGAGGGAAGTGTACACAGCATGCGGGTATATAATAACTAACATTCACTGCCTTTTTAACCATGTGCCAGGAACTGCTCTAAGCATTTGGTGCGCATTAACTGGTTTAACTGCCACTTCAGCTCCGTGATGTAGGGAGGCATGACCAGAGCTGCCCTCAGACTTGAGCAAAAGAAGATTATCTCCTGACCCTGCCATTTAGACACTGCATTACACACACATACACACAAAAAAAGGCTTGTTCAAATCTCACGGTGGGGCTTCTTGGAGAAATAGCTGATTCATGGACAGTGACAGAAAATATACAAGATGAGCCTGTGGCATCTTATATAGACAGGGAAAGAAAGGAAGTGCTCAAAAAGCTTAAACACATATGCACACAACAATGGGAGTATGTTGAAGGGTTCTAGAAGACAACTGGAAGGGATTCCAGGGACCACAACTGGAACAATTTAAGGGGGAAAACGTAGTATTGGACTAGAACCAAAATATAAGATAAATATCCATGAAGAGAACAGATGAATCTCCCAGGCAAACGACTTTCAGATAATTTCTGTAAAGACTTCATCTTCAAGGAGGTGAAGCCATCTTCCCACACCTGAAGTCTGGGCAGTTTATAGTGATTTCTTTCCAAAAAGCACAGGATAGAAAAGGGGAGGGGAATAAGTAACTTGATATGGAGGAAACTGACAAAGGCTACCTGAGTCAGTGACCAAGGTCAACATCAGCAGTGATAAGTCCTGGAGATACTATGTGCCCTTGGCATCACTGGATGAGAACAGTACTCCACCTCCAGAGTCTTCTTCCTAAAATAGGTAAACCCAGTATAAACATAAGAAAAACACCAGACAAATCCCAATTTTGTCTCAAAATTCAAATCTCAGATTTCTCTAGGCCATCAGGAACAAGGAAAACCTGAGACACTCACATGCCAAAGAAACCTCAGGAGACATGACTCCTAAGTATAATGTGATATTCTGCAGGGGACCCTGGAACAGAAATAGGATATTAGGGGGAAATTGAGGAAGCCTGAATAGAGTAATACATTTCGTGAGTAATAATGCACCAATATTGAGCTGTTAACTGTGACAAAGACGCCATATGAATGTAAGATTTTAAAAAGAGGGCAAACTTAATGTCTATGAATTTCCTGTATTATCTTCACAATATTTCTGTTAATCTACAACTATTTTAAAATAAGAAGTTTATTTAAATAAAAATTTTAAATACCTCACAGTGCTCTGTCACGTGGGACACAGTGCACTACAGCGTCACTCTCATAATTTACACTATTAAGATCCCAGAGAAATGTTTGTCACCATCCTCGCCCAATGGATGACCTTGACACTAAAGGACACTGTATTTGAATGTCAGGAGATCTGAGGGTTCCACCGTTGCCATCTTCAGAGATGGATGCTTCTCTGGAGTTGGGAAGAATTTGAGAGGAGAGAAAAGATAAATGAATTAGCTTGTCAGATCTTTCCTACCCACTTGAATGCTCTACCCAAATATTATTTCCTGGTGGTGACAAGTACCCATTTTCTTGCTTTTCATGTTCCAATTTAGAGTTTTCAAGCTATTCACAAATCAGCACAGTATTCACAACCATCGCACGCAGCAGCCATGGAATGTTTTGCAATGTTAAGCAATTTGTATTACTCTGAAATTTGAACACACGTAAGTCTAGACATTGCGTGCATGAAGCATGATACCACTTCATTACACAAATAACTAGATGAATATTGAATCCCAGAGTGGTGATTGTTTTTTCAAATTTCTCCATGAAACTTTAATCAAATTTTTCATAAATAAAAATGCAACTTTATTGAAATGTTATTAGATTATCGACATTAATTCAATTTAATATGGTTTGCCTTTGTTTTTATAAAACTTTTAATTTTGCTTTTAGTAAGTACTTTTCAATATCCTACTGTTTTGAAAATATTTAAAATTATTTTTATATTTTACATTTATTTTTTAAAAATTTATATTGACATTTACAATACCGACTTTGGTTTGCATTTTTGATGCATATAAAATATTATATGAAAATATATACTGTAAATAAATTATATTTTATGTTATAGTTGTTTATGTCATTATTGCCAAAAGGACAAAAATTATGTGAAAATCTGATTATAATAGCATCATTAGAGATTTTGCTGAGAAAATTGAAAGGATAAATAAATTTTACAGAATAAATATAAAATAGTTTTTGAATCACATTGTCCTTAGTTTGTTACTCACCAACATCCCTATTCTACTAATAGCACATTCACCCCATGCAATAATTATGTAGCCATCTTTTCTATTTAGATGTCTTTTAATTATTTAAATAGGACAACTTTACACATTTTCATTTTGAAGGTATATGTATCAAAGTTGAAGGCTAGAGAATACTTGTGTTAAGAGCTTGCTAGCTCGATGCACAGCTTTTAAATATTTAGTCATTAGTGTGAATGTCTCTGGACCCATGCCCAGGATCTGCAAACACCAGGGCTTGGGACTGTAAGGCCATTTTACAGACCAGAACACGAAGGCACAGAGCAGTTACAGTACTTGCCTGATTCCCCCCAGAGGGGAACCCTGACAGCGCTGAATTCAAACAAGGGGTAGCCCAGGCTCTCAACCAAGACACTGCCTTCAGAAGTAGCTGCTATGGGAGCCCTGATTCCAGTTAAAACACTTGCCTCCTGGAGACCCTGAGTATTCTCTGGAAGGACTGATGCTGAAGCTGAAGCTCCAATATTTTGGCCACCTGATGCGAAGAGTTGACTCATTGGTAAAGACCCTGATGTTCGGGAAGACTGAGGGCAGGAGGAGAAGGAATCAACAGAGGATGAAGTAGTTGGATTACATCACCGACTAAAATGGACACGATCTTGAGCAAATTCCTGGCGATAGTGAGGGATAGGGAAGCCTGGCTTGCTGCAGTTCATGGGGCTGCAAAGAGTTGGACATGACTCAGAGACTGAACAACAACACAGAAGTTTCTCAAGGCTTCCTTTTTAATAGGAATTGTGAGTCCAGGGAAAAAATACACAGAGAAAATATCCCAGGGCTGGAGCAGAGGGTGAAGAACACCCCTCCAGCACCCCTAAACCACAGCCTCTCTCTCCCATCTTTACAAAGTTTAGAGCCCTATCTCAAATAGCCCTAGAGAAAATATAAAACAGCAATGACAACAAAAAAAAGCCCCGAAGATCAGCCTTGAAGTGAGGAAAAAAACATCTCTCATCTGAAGGTAAAACATATATTCTCTCCTTTCACTCCCACAATAAGACCTTCTGCCATCTCCTTTCTCCCAGACCCATCTCTCTGGCCATCTATGTGAGAAAGGAAGCAGAAAGGGTCCCTGCTCCATCCCCACCCCCTCTGTTTCCACTTTCTTTTCCTGACAGCACTGGCAGTAGCAATTGCTGTCAGGCTGTAATTTAAAGCAAACCAGTGCAAACTTGAACCAGCTTTAAGTGGGTGATTGATGTGTCGAACTGGGTTTTTTTTCCCTACTTGCATGAGACTCTTGCAAGTAGGTATTATAATCCTAACACCTCTAATATTATTCCTTAATCTACTCAACAGCAATGTTTGGCATCTAGCTTTATAATAAAAGGTATCAATTAGGAGCTGTCGATGTTTTCCGAGGCAATATCTAATTACAGTCACTTGCTATAGGCTATCTTGTTAAAAAATTTGAGCAGAATGAGTAAGTATTCCTGACAAGTTCAATGCATTATTAAAGGTGTAATTACTCAGTTATTGCTCATGTAATCCTGAGTTAATTATGTGACTTCAAAATTCATCACTTTTATGTTTATTGAACTTTGATAAGTTCACCCATATCTGATTTATCCCGATGATCCATTCCTTTCCTTATTTCAAACTGAATCTTTCAGACCAATTGGTGAGAAAGTGAATAGACTCTGGAACACACTAGACCCGAAATTGACCGCAGTGGCTATACTTGGACTGCTGAGGGTGTAGCCAAGATGGGACATACCTGTGGCAGCAGCCAGAGCTTTGCTCCTGACATTAAACTTGAGAGAACTCAGGAGTTAAAATTCTGTTAAGTAAAGATCTTAATTCTGATTCACACAAACCTTGAGGAAGGTGGTTCCAAGCAGCTTGCAGATAAGTGCCAGGCAAGGAACACAGCAGGGAAGAGGAGGGAATGGGCTGCAGTCAGACGAGGTCATACGCCACCTTCTCCTGGGTGCAGCATGAGAACTTCCTGTTCTTCTTCCTCTGCTCTTGAGAGCAGATTCCTGTACCTTAGCTTGTCTGAGCCTGAGTTTGCACACCTGAAAATGGGGTTGAGCATCCCTGCCTTGCCTGCCTTTGAGAGTCCTTGTGAAGCAGAGGTCTTCACACTTGGCTGATGAGAGAAGCTGTCCCTGGCCCTCAGGATCACTTTCACATCCCCACCCTCCCCAAATACCCTGATGTCTATTCTAGAGCATAGCAAGCAACTCAGAGGGTGGGAGGCAGCCTCAAAAATGCCCCCCATGACTCACCTGCAGCACTTCTCCCCCAGGATAGTTCTCTGGTTTGAATGGGGTAGACCCCAAGTCTCATTTCTAACAGAAGGGACAAGATGTCTTTACTGAAGTTAGGGCACCAAAATGTTGTGACTTCTGCCTTGCCCACCTTGCTCTCTCTTTTTTTCTCCATTGGTCGTTCAGACGGAAGCCTGCTCCATGTTATGAACTGCTCCACGGAGAGGCCCCTGTGATAAAGAACTGATGCCTGACCAACAGCCACGTGAGTGAGTTAGGGAGGGCAACCTCCCCAGTCAGGCCTTCAGATGAATCCACACCCTATCCCCAGCTTGATGCAGCTTCAGGAGAGACCTTGAGGCAGAGGCACTCAACTCAGCTGTGCTCACAGACACTGGGAGATAAAAAGTGTTTCTTATTTTAAGGCACTATATCTTATTTGATTTGTTAGGCAGTAATAGATAATGAATACACAGGTCCATCCAAGAGGCAGGTTTCTAAAGCCAACTTGGTTGATCTCAGGAGATAATATTACATAGTACTGAAAAAAATTACATTTTATGTCTGATCTGAGTTTAAACCCTAATATTGTGTGGCCATAGAAGTAAACTCTGTGGGGCTTCATCCTCTACTTCATAAAATAAAGGTTGTTGTTGTTCAGTTGCTATGTTGTGTTGGACTCTTTGCAACCCCATGGACTGCAGCATGCAAGTCATCTCTGTCCTTCGTCTCCCAGAGCTTGCTCAAACTCATGTCCATTGAGTCAGTGATGCCATCCAACCATCTCATCCTCTGTCATCCCTCTCCTGCCTTCAATTCTCCCCCCAGCATTGAGGTCTTTTCCAATGAGTTGGCTCTTCACATCGGGTGGCAAAGCTGAGCTTCAGCTTCAGCATCAGTCCTTCCAATGAATATTCAATGAATATACAATGAATATAATTAACAAGGTTTTAGTTCTTATCTCATTGTATTGTGAGCCCTAAATAAGATGATATCTGCACAGCATTTCACTGGATCGCAGTCATCATGTTTTCCTCAATTAAATGGTAGCTGTTATTTGTTATCTTCATCTCCTGGTCTTCACAAGACACCCAGAGACCTTCATAGCTCTTCATCTGTCATGGCAACCCCATTGGATGCCTCTTGGGCAAATCTAAAGTCCCTCTCACTCTTCTACTTGATATTCATCTCTTTTATTTCCCGGTGTATCACTCACAATATAAACTCATTTCTATTCACATATTTCTTGATAAAAACACACTACAAGCAGTGACTAACACTTTAAACAGGACTTGTAGAGATAATTTTTCCAAATAAATAATAATATATGATAATTATCTTTGAAGAGGACCTTATTCTAGAGGGTCAGACACATAAAAGTTCAAAGTATACTATAATGAAAAGCATAAAAATGATGTCCTGAGGCACAGAGGCAAAACCCACAAATTCTGTCTTGAAAGATGAATGGATAATTCCCAAAAGAATGGGAGAAGTTGTCTTCAAGGAGAATAGGTTTGGCAGAGGTAAGCTAATGAGCAAAGGGCACCACATTCTTGGGAAAGGAGTGTATATCACTGTGTCTGCATCATAATGAGGTCTTACAGGAGGGGCAAGAGAAGGAGGAAAACCAGACTGCAGCCAGATTGTGAGGGACATAGTGTTCCCTTGCATGAGTTCTCCATTTCAATTTCAGAAAACAGAGTAATTAAAGTTTAGAAAGATGCTAACATGGCCTGACTTTTCCAGAGACTACATTATGAACTTCTCAAAGGATATCTTATTAAAATCCCTGGGATTTGCTGTTCAGTTGATGTGTAAAGATAAATGATGATGGTGATGATGATAGATAGATAGGTGGATGGATGGATGGATAGATAGACAGGAATTTGTTTTCTTTTGGAAAGAACGATGGGAAACTTAGGAACTCAAAAATGTTCATTCCCTTGAATCCAGTCTTATTGAACACAATCCGAAACTTTTAATCAGCTCTGCTAACAACTCCTTCTTTGTCAATTGTACCGTTATCTCTCTCCCTATATGAGGCACCTTCATTCTGCCCATTTCAGTAACTCTGAAGCCCGTTCTCACACATCCTCTGAACATTCCTTTCTCCAAACAAAATGCTCTCAATTCTTTAATTGGTCCTCAGATGCTATGGTTTCAGGATGAGTCTTGATTCTGGCCATCACTCCTGGAGTGTCAGGACTCTGATATGATCCCCACAGGTACTGAAGGCACTGCAGGTTTGTCCCAGCAGGTTCTGGGGCCCTTGGCTTGGCACTTTCTAGGAGTTTCAGTACTGTGTGTGTGTACAGTCAGTCATGTCGAACTCTTTGGGACTCCATGCACTGTACCCTACCAAGCTCCTCTGCCCATAGGATTCTCCAGGCAAGAATACTGGAGTGGATTGCCATTTCCTCCTCAGGGGATCTTCCCTACTCAAGGATCAAACCTGGGTCTCTAGAATCTCCTGCATTGGCAGAGGGATTCATTTCCACTGTGTCATCTGGGAAGCCAACCAATGCCATAGGCAATGGCGAAGGCTAAAGATAAAGAAGGCTAAAAAGTAGCCCTTGGAAAAATTACTTTAAATTGCCTGCAAAAAGAGAGATGAGTAGATCAGACTTGCCTTTATTTATTCTATTTCTAGGCGTAATTTCTCATCATCCTGGAGCAATCTTTGCCCACATCCTGAATGGATGTATCACTCAGGTTATTGCCTGCCTGGACCTCCCCAAGCCCTCAAAAAGTCAGCACATGTGGTCCTACTGACCTGGATCCCGGAGACATCTGATCTACCAAGGAAAATTCAGGCAGACAAAAATGTGGTTATTACCCAGGCTGAGGTGATAAATCCTACTTTGTTCCTGTTTGGAGGAAGAATCTTCAATTAAGTAAAAATTGATTTTCTAATGATTTTTTTTTTCTCCCACTGGCCATTGGTGGAGTGCTTGAATCAGCTCCAGCTCTGCCTCAGAGAAGAAAAATTAAGTCGCTGCCACTGCTGACAAAAGAACTGACCTCAAGTATGCGAAACAACTTAATCCTTTTGTTTGGAGCAAAACAGAAGACACTGCCCATCATGGAAGGGGAAATGGTTCAGTTGACAAAAACCAAAAGTGCCAAGCCCTCTGGTTGGAAATGTGAAACTATGTGGGTGCTAAGGCCCTTTTGTGACCCAGTGGTCTCGGTCTGAGTCACCTAAATGGTATCAGGTAGACTAAGAGAATCTTGTCATGGAGACTACAGGGCATGGCAGAGCAGGGAGAATTGGATGCAAACACTTTTTAATGAGTCTGTAAAAGACATTTTTTCTGAGAATCTAAAATCTGGACAAAGAACATGGAACTTTTTGGAAAAATCCTATGTAGGATTTTGTTATTTCTTCCTAATCTAATAATTAAGAGGAAAAAGAAACTTTTTAAAAATAATATTGTTTCAATTTGTCTGCAGTTATATGATTTAAAATATTCCTGCTCTGTTCAGAGATATAAGTAGCAAACTTATAAAGTAGAAAAATTAGAAAAAATACCTAATCATTCCAAAAAAATACAAAGAACCACAACCAAATCCTAACTTACACCTTTCCTTTTACATCTATAGTAAGTATTAAAAAATCATATTTAGGGAAAGTGTTTATAAAGCTATTAAGCTATAAGCTGTTACAAGCCATTTCTTATTTCCATTTGCTACAGGAAAATGCCCTCTGCCACTCAAGCAGCCACCAGATCTGGATTTTGACGTGTGTATTCACTCATGGGCCCAGAGAAGTGAGAGAGAAGACAGGAAATGCCAGCTAGACCTCTGTTAGTAGGGGCAGGTCAGATCACTGATCACAGAATGGGTTAGATGTAGAAAGCTCTTACAGTCTGCAAAACATGAAAGCAGAGTGGGGTCTTCTAGAATAGCCCTTGGGCAAAAGGGTGCAGGTGCTGAGAAGGGGGAGTCTTAGGACTAAGGGCATGGAACAGGTATAGAGTATGGATGGGTACAGACAGCATCTGCTGCTATGGACTAAGTTGGAACTAGGATACCAGGCAAGGAAACCAGGACTATTTTGGAACATGGAGTCAAGGTGCATTTACGACTCTAGGACAACGGCTTGAGAAGTGACTTATTAACAAAACAAATGTAAGAATTCAGTCTTAATAAGTACTAGGTATACGCCCTAATTGGAGAAGGAAATGGCAACCCACTCCAGTGTTCTTGCCTGGAGAATCCCAGGGACGGGGGAGCCTGGTGGGCTGCCGTCTATGGCATCGCACAGAGTCGGACACGACTGAAGTGACTTAGCAGCAGCAGCAGCATATCTCACCAGAGCAGGCAATGGCAAGCCACTCCAGTACTCTTGCCTAGAAAATTTCATGGATGGAAGAGCCTGGTAGGCTGCAGTCTGTGGGGTCGCCAAGGGTCGGACACGATTGAGTGACTTCACTTTCACTTTTCACTTTCACACATTGGAGAAGGAAATGGCAACCCACTCCAGTGTTCTTGCCTGGAGAATCCCAGGGACGGGGGAGCCTGGTGGGCTTCCGTCTATGGGGTCACACAGAGTCGGACACGACTGAAGTGACTTAGCAGCAGCAGCAGCATACACCCTAATGGCGCATATGTGTGTATAAACATATACATATGTGTGTGTGTGTATATATATATATATATAATATATTCATGCAAATATAAACTATATATGCAATTAACACATATAATATATAATCCTAACATATAATAACCAGATGGGAAGAGCCAACTTATTGGAAAAGACCCTGATTCTGGGAGAGATTGAAGCAAAAGGAGAAGGAGGTGGCAGAGGATGAGATGCTCAGATAGCATCACCAACTTAATGGATAGTAATTTGAGCAAACTCCACGAGACAGTGAGACAGGGAAGTCTGGCATGCTGCAGTCTATAGGGTAGTAAAAAGTCCGATATGACTTAGCAACTGAACAACAATAACTACATATAATTTAAGTATATGCTATATAATAAAGATGTATATTTATAATTTATAATATAGTATTTATAATTATGTATTATAATTTATTTAATGTAATATATTCAATGTTATAAATACTATGGCATAATTATAAACATTAAATGTCTATATTTAATATTATAAATATATATTCTAGTATAAATATATAAATAGCATACATATAAAGACTTCCCAGGTGGCATAGTTGGTGGAGAATCTATCTGTCAATGCTGGAGACATAAGAGAGTCAGATTCGATCTATAGGTTGGGAAGATTCCCTGGAGTAGGAAATGAGAACCCACTCCAGAATTCTTGCCTGGAAAATTCCATGGACAGAGGAGCCTGGAGGGCTACAGTCCACGGGGTCACAAAGAGTCAGACATAACTGAGCATGCATCCACGCACATACATATATATAAGTTAATATCCAGCCAGTCTGGACACACGAGGGAACCATATTTCAGGCTCTTCTACAGAGAAAACCCACAGCAGCAAATAGAAAGACCCTGCTTCTGTCAGGTCACACCCCTGGGGTCACACACTCTCCGCTGCCACTTGCTGGGATCTGAACTTTACCCTCCTTCTGTGAAATCCAGAGCCTCTAAGTTTCACTTCAGAAGGAGATACTACTCTTTGTCACCCTTTGAGGCACACTGCACTTCCTTAAATTTTTTTTTTTTTCTTGGCTGTCAGTTGAGTTAACATCCCAGGCTTGGAGTTTAGGGACCCCATTGTCACTTAGTGACCCAGGTGAGTGTGCCCTCCTGGGAAACAAACTCCATCTCATTACCAAGTTTAAATATTCAGCCATAGCCTTGACAGCCCCGAAACCTCCCAAGCAGGCACACCCAGCATGCGAAAGGCTGTCTGTGCATGGATTCAGGTGACCAGAGGGCTCTCAGGATAGAGAGAATCTCAGTCTCACTGTCTTTTCCACAGGAGTCTGAAAACATCACTGCCTATGGGACCCTTTAGGGCTTCCCCCTGTGGTTCAGTGGTAAAAAAACAAAAACAAAAACCCTCCTGCAATGCAGGAGACCCAGTTTGATCCCTGAGTCAAGAAGATCCCCTGGAGGAGGAAATAGCAACTCACTCCAGTATTCTTGCCTGGAGAATCCCATGGACAGGGGATTTTGGCGGGTAACAGTCCATGGAGTCACAAAGAGTCAGACATGACTGAAGCGACTTAGCACACAGAAATGCATGGAACCCCTTGAAGTCAAAAGACACAGGCAGGAAATAGAGTGAGGGGTCCTGTGGTCAACACTTCCAGAGCACCTCCTGTTTTGCCAACCCCAGTCAAGTCTAGATTGTAGTTTTTGCCTTTTCACAGTCCAATCTCATTTTGGAGTTCACACCTGAGCCTGTAAAGGAGGATGACTCTCTAAATGAATGTGATTGCTTTTAAGATGTTTGACAAAACAGACCCATCCTTGTTTGATCCTCCCATGGACTCCTCTTAGAATCTGCTCTGACACTTTCAAATATACGTCCCTCAACCTCAGTTTCCAACTATGCCCCTTCTTCTTGCCCTCCTTTTCATGACAAGTCATTGATTATCATGGTGCTAATGAATCACACCTCCCTGGACCTGTGCCCCATGTAATGGGATTTATAGCTCCTATCACTGAAAAGTGGAGCTTATTTCTCTACCTTCTTGAATCTGGGCTGGTCTTGTGAGCTGATCTGACCAATAGAATGTGGTAGAAGTGACCTGGTGTGCCTTCTGGGGCTTAAGAGGTCCTGAAGCTTCTACTTTTACCCTCTTGGAATCCCCAGACTACCAAGTTATGAAGAAGCCTGGGATGAAGGACAACATCGAGAGAGAGAACTGGCTTGAGTAGCTCTCCCAACCGTCCCATCAGCTGATGGAAACTGGAGAAGCGAGTTGTGGTAAGCCACTGTTTTGTTGATGGCTTGATATGCAGCAATAGATAAGTGATACTTTCCCAACTGGAGAACTCAAAAGTTTCAATGACAAAACTCCTCCCTCTTAGCTTTCCTCTCTCCTACATGTGGCTCCCTATATGAAAATGTGACCCGACCTCTTCCCCATCCCAAAGAAGAGAGATTTTTCTTTGCCAAAGGTAACTGATACTCGTGATTCTCTCAACTGGTCCTGACCCACGGACCTGACTCCTGTGGTCACACCTGCTCCCAGATGCCACCACCATCCTCCTTTCATCACCTACTGGCAGCAGTGGTCTTACTTTTTTGAGCAGCTAACACTGAAAGCAAAACAGGGCTGGACCACAACACAGCTTGAGCACCAATAAAGCCTTTGCCCTTGATACCATAGGTGACACATTGCCTCAAAGAAAGAGAGAGTCCTCATTGGCCCAACCATTTGGGGTCCTGAACCTTTCCATACGTGAGACTTGCCTGTAGTTCATGTTCCACTAGCTTGGCTTCAAAATAGAAACCTTGCTTCTCTCTCATCTTCACTACAGAACTTAGCACAAGGCCTTACTTCTATAAGGAAAAGAAAAGAATGGATGGCTTATAAATGTAAAGGAACCCTTGTTGATGGAGTGAATAGTGGCATGGCCTATGCTGGGTCCCCTGTGACCCGTGTAAGTGTTTACAGCATATAAATAAGTCAGGTGAGCATCTCTGCTTCACAGATGTGCTCTTTGTTTTACCTGAATTATTCAGTCTTTTAGGGACATGATTCCTAATCTTGACCATATGTTGCTAGGGGGTTTGGGGACCTATGATTCCCCTTAGAAAGAGAATAGGAATGAGGAAATGTATGGAAATTTCAACGCTCATGCCTGCTTTTTTCCATATTTTGTTCAAGGATGGGACTCAAGAGGGTAGGACTACCCTGGGGAGAGGGGTGAGTGGAACGTTGTCTGCACAGCTGTGTAGTGTGTGTAACTCAGAAGGGTAAACCTGCTCAGACCACCCACAGTCCAGAGCAGAATAAGAATAGGAACCTTAAGGACCTGGTCCGACTGAAGAAAGACCAGTTTCTGGGGTTTGGCGCTCACCCCCATTAAACAAACATGGAGCCCCAGCTCCTTTTATTAGGTGAATGGGAAGAGAGAAAATTGAAGTGTAATAGAAAAGTAACTGCACAAATTTTACTTCAGCTACAAAAACGCTCTTTAATTCCACCCTTTTTTCTCTGAAGCCCAGTATCTGGAATAACTCAAGCAATGATGACGAGCTCAGGTATTTCTTTTAATTATTCCAGTGCTACCTCCCAGGCCAGCCCTACTGCGAGCACTCAGCTACTCCAAGCAAAGCCATTCTAACAACTTCGATTAAATCCTGGCCTCTTCCCAATTGCACACAAATTAAAAGCATTACTGGACGATTCCAGCTCCAGCTCTTGGAAATGTTGTTATATAAAGAAAGAGGAAGGTTGCCAAAGGCTTGTTGGCATTTCCTTAGCCACAGGGGAGGATTAACCCCCCTGGGTTTCTTTAGGATGGAGAGATTTTCTTTTCCTCCCCATTTCAGCAGCCCTTTTTTTTTTTTTTTTTGGAATTGTTCTTAACTGTTGTTTTAACAACTGTTTTTAACTGTGCAGACACTTTAAACAGATTTGTGATGTGGGAGGCACCAATGAGATCTTAAATAGCACACATTTTGCCCAAATTTGGGGGTATAGCCCCCAAGACTTCATGTTTCTAAGAGATAGTGTCTCTGCTTGGCATGAGTTGAACAGTTTCATATTGTAGGGGGATGTCTGGCTTCAAAGACCTCCCCGGGTCACTGCCTCATTTATTTGGGGACTTGAATAAGGGCTTCTGGGTTTACTTGACTTGATCGTCAGTCTCCCTTAGAGACCAGAGGAATCCAAAATCATTGCTCAAAGCTCTACTCTCCATGGCCACCTGAAGCTACAAGCTCACAGCGCCCACCTCTCTCCCCATTGGGGTAACAAGACTGACAAGAGGCAAGAGTTGAGAGAGAGGGCACCCAAGCCTGCCTCAAGGAAGGAGAGACCGAGTCCCACTCAGCAGACCTTTGAACAAAGTTGAGGCTCACAGACACAGGAGCTCAGTTTGGGGACACACATCCCACATGTGGCAAAACCTGAGATCAAGTCCAGGTGTTTGGATTACTCTTCCAATTTGTTTTTCCATTTTGCCCTGCCACCTCTCAATGGAGAAATGCCCATTGCAGGTCACAGGAAGATGTGACGAGTCAAGAAAGCAAAGGTGTGAGGCAAGGAAAATGGAAAAAAGATCCAAGAAGAGAGGAATTCTTTCTGGCAAGTATGCCTCTCTTTATAAGACCTTAAAAACTTTTTATTGATTTGCTCTTATCACAAGTGTAGGCTTCCCAGGTGGCGCTAGTGGTAAAGAATACCCCTCCAACATAAGAAACACAAGAGATGTGAGTTTGATCCTTGAGTCGGGAAGATTCTTAGGAGTAGGAAATGGCAACCCACTCCAATATTCTTGTATTGGAAATCCCATGGGCAGAGGAGCCTGGTGGGCTACATACAGTCCATGGGGTTGCAAAGAGTCAGACACGACTGAGCACTCACTCATTCACTTATGACAAGTGCACTGCTGGATAAATGTTCCCATAACTAAATGCACTCATAAACTAGAGCCAGTCAAAAAGCAAAACATGACCACCCACCAGAAGCCGTCCTTACCGCCTCTCCCAGTCACTACCTTAGGACCGCCTCTCCCAGCCACTACCTTGCCCAAGGTTCAGTTCAGTTCAGTCGCTCAGTCGTGTCCAGCTCTTTGCAACCCCATGAATCACAGCACGCCAGGCCTCCCTGTCCATCACCAACTCCTGGAGTTCACTCAAACTCATGTCCATCGAGTCAGTGATGCCATCCAGCCATCTCATTCTCTGTTGACCCCGTCTCCTCCTGCCCCCAATCCCTCCCAGCATCAGAATCTTTTCCAGTGAGTCAACTCGTTGCATGAGGTAGCCAAAGTAGTGGAGTTTCAGCTTTAACATCAGTCCTTCCAATGAACACCCAGGACTGATCTCCTTTAGAATGGACTGGTTGGATCTCCTGGCAGTCCAAGGGACTCTCAAGAGTCTTATCCAGCAACACAGTTCAAAAGCATCAATTCTTCGGTGCTCAGCTTTCTTCACAGTCTAACTCTCACATCCATACACGACCACTGGAAAAACCATAGCCTTGACTTAGACGGACCTTTGTTGGCAAAGTAATGTCTCTGCTTTTTAATATACTATCTAGGTTGGTCATAACTTTCCTTCCAAGGAGTAAGTGTCTTTTAATTTCATGACTGCAATCAGCATCCGCAGTGATTTTGGAGCCCAAGAAAATAAAGTCTGACACTGTTTCCACTGCTTCCCCATCTATTTCCCATGAAGTGATGGGACCAGATGCCATGATCTTTGTTTTCTGAATGTTGAGCTTCAAGCCAACCTTTCCACTCTCCTCTTTCACTTTCATCAAGAGGCTTTGAGTTCCTCTTCACTTTCGGCCATAAGGGTGGTGTCATCTGCATATCTGAGGTTAGTGATATTTCTCCCGGCAATCTTGATTCCAGCTTGTGCTTCTTCCAGCCCAGCGTTCCTCATGATGTACTCTGCATATAAGTTAAATAAGCAGGGTGACAACATACAGCCTTGAAGTACTCCTTTTCCTATTTGGAGTCAGTCTGTTGTTCCATAGTACCACTCTAATATTTAACGCCATAGAGCGGTTTCCTCTGCTGTTGTGACGTAGCTCATAGGAACCACACAATGCGCCCTCCTTTGTGTCTGTCTTCTTTCATTTATCATCCATTTATCCTCACTTAGGGATGTGGCTATAGATATTTCTATCTCGTTGCAGTATAGTATTCCACTGTAAATAAAACACAAACATAGAAAAGGTAAAATGTATCTGCTTACTATAAATGACCACTTGCAATCCCAAATATATTTGATTGGCTCAGTGCTTATTTAGTGCCTTCAAATTTTGCCCTGTGCCAGCATCAGGCTTTTCTTAAAAGTGAAATCATCTCTGCATATTGTCAAGTGGATGCCATTCTAAGACTTTCCCTCCAAATTCTAGGCTGTAGTGGGGCTGCTTTGTTTTTCCAGTAATTTTCTTATCCCTTAAAGGGAGAAAATTCACTTGGATTTTTTTTTTCCCCAGCTATCATCAGAGAAACACTTAAACCTGAAAAGAATCATTGATTCCAAAGATGAGGAACAGATTTCAACTGTCCTGCACCAACTCTCATCAACTGAAAATGGCATCCTGGATACTGCAATGAGAAGTCTCCCTCCTAGCTCAGCAGCTACGGTTGATTAGCAGTGTCTGCCACTGATGAGAGTAGAGGGGAATGGTTATCATCTGATGTTTTGTTCGACTTTCATTATGCACACAAGTATTGGGGCAAGTCAAGAAGTGAGTTGGGCATGGACCCATTCTCTCGGTTTGTCACTGCGAAATCATTGAAATCGTTGGTTCTTTATGTGGCACAACAAAGAATTGTTAGAACCTATTAGGGAAAGGTTTTGGAGGCGTGAACCATCCTTTCTTCTAAGAGAAGTTTCATCAGGAAATAGAACAAAAGGAGGGGAAACCTGCAGGCTGGCACCACGCCTGCCCCTTTGCTACCCTCCCTCCCCATTCATCAGTGCCCATGTCCAGGCTGGCTGCTCTCGAAGGGCAGCCAAGCTCTGTGGCCCAGGGCCAGAGACCAAATCACTGCCTCCCGCACTTAAGAAAACAGTCTCCTGTCTCCATCAATCAGTGGGCTCCCACTCAGAGTCCCTCCACCATCCCCTCCCCAGCAAGGTCCAGATGTTTTATTTATGGGCTGGTCTCTTTAGGGGAGCCGAGTCAGACACGTATCTTGCTTCCTATTATTCATGAGCTTTAGGTAGAGGGAGGCTACAGAGGCAAATAAGAGAAGCCTTCAATCAAATCTTGATGAAATAAACTAATTAAGGAGATTACACCTCCATAATGATGTTAATTGTGCAGACAGGAAATCACAGGCTTCCTGGCCAATTCTGGCGCTGCCTCCACAAAGGCATCCTTCAACATCTTCAGAAATCAGTGGTGGTCCCTGCCTGTGTGTGCAGGGGCTGAACCACTGCCTGGATGTCAGGGCTTTCCTCCATGAAGACCAAAAGCCTTGGTTCTGAAATTCTCTCATTCGTCCTGCTGTAAGGAATCGGAGTGTGTCCAGGGCCCTAGAGAAGACTGATTTATTACTGTTGTCCTCGTCATTGTTAATCAGCTAGAAGTAGAGCATCAGATGACTTGTAAGAGCCAGGCTTATAGGAAGCATCCCAAAGCAGACAAGGTGTTTCAAACTTCACTTATCAGTTCTTGCCCAGCCCAGTCCCCACTCCAAGGCCTATTGTAGCTAAAAGGTGTCCAAACAAATTCCCAGGTGGGGGATCAAAATAAAACCTATCCACTCATTCATTCATGAATCCATTCACTGCTTTATTCAACAAATATTTATTTGAAGGCTACTCATGCCAGACCTCATTCATAGGAATGAACAAAACAGTGCTCTTACCTTTGCAGATCTTACATTCAATGAACGGAAGAGAAAAGAAGCACACAGGTACCTGAGTCATGAACTGGAGAGAGTTAAGTGTTACAGAGAAGAGCAAAGATGAGAGAGAGGCAGTTAGCAATCAAGGATATGAAGAGGAGCCTGGTGATATTTTACTAGAGGCTCTCAGAAGTTTCCCAGCAAAGATGACGTCTGTACCAGCCATGGGGTAAGGAGGCTTCAGGACAGAGGGACAGCATGCATAGGTACCTCAGGCCAGAGTGCAGCTGTGTGAGTCAAGACCATCACACGTGAAGACAGAAGTAATGACACACAGTTGTGGGTGATAACTCAATAAACATCTTCCTCCCCCGATGGGCTGGTAGATTCATGTGGGCAAAGTCTGTTTTGTCCTTTATCATTCCCCTCAATCTTATAGGGCAAAGAGTGTTTTAGCACATTACCTGGCATATGGTAGGTGTTCAATACATGCTTGTTGATTGAATGAATCATTGAAGGCTCCCTGTGCAAACATAAGGATGGATACAGGTGCTGAAAGGCAGAGGTTGAGATGTGCTCTCACATGGGCAGAGTCATGTGTTCCAGCGCCTCATCTAGGCCCTGGCCCAGGGAGCAGAGAAGTCTCCTTGTCTAACTCATCTAGTCTCTTTAGCATCTTGCCAGCCTCGGTGCTCGAGATGGCAACCTCGAACACAAAGCAGCTAGCCGAGGAGAGAGCCATAGTGGTATTCTTCTTACCTGAGGCAACTGCTAACATCAACCCTGTAAAAGCATAAAGGACAGAATTCTATGTGTATCAAATTGACGGTAATATGACCACCCAGGAAGTGTATGTTGCATGCAAGGAGTGTCGTGTCCGACTCTTTGCGACCCCGTGGACTGTAGCCCACCAGTCTCCTCCATCCATGGGATTCTCCAGGCAAGAATATTGGAGTGGGTTGCCATTTCCTTCTCCAAGGGATCTTCCCAACCCAGGAATCGAACCCAGGTCTCCTGCATTGCACACAGACGCTTTAACCTCTGAGCCACCAGGGAAGCCTTTCAGCACCTGTATCCATCCTTATGTTTGCACAGGGAGCCCTCAATGATTCATTCAATCAACAAGCATGTATTGAACACCTACCATATGCCAGGTAATGTGCTAAAACACTCTTTGCCCTATGAGATTGAGGGGAATGATAAAGGACAAAACAGACTTTGCCCACATGAATCTACCAGCCCATCGGGAGAGGAAGATGTTTATTATCACCCACAACTGTGTGTCACTACTTCTGTCTTCACGTGTGATGGTCTTCACTCACACAACTGCATTCTGGCTTGAGGTACCTATGCATGCTGTCCCTCTGTCCTGAAGCAAGGAGTATACATGTCTAAAATATAGCCTGGCGTGCTGCAGTCCATGGGATCACAAAGAGTCAGACATGACTGAGTGACTGAACTGAACTGAAAGTATGCTTTAAAATGCAAATAAAGCAAATATGAAGTGCCACCGTTAACTATTAAATTAGTGAAAATACAAAATAAAATATTTACACTCCATGCTGGAAAGGAGGCTACGAAACTGTCATCAATTACTGGTAGGCAGAGTATATTTTGGCAACGTTTTTTTCAGAAACAAAACTGGGCAATAGATTTCCAGACAAATAAAAAAGAGTTTATGTATTTAACTCAGTGATAATTCTAAGAATGTACGCAAAGGAAAATTCCTAAATATAGAAAGGCTATATGTTTGAAGATACTAGTATTATTTATAACACTGAAGAAAACAGGCAAGCTACCTAAATCTCCAAAAATAGGGATATGGCTAATTTAATGTAGGTTTATATTTATAGTCACTGGAATTGTGTGCAGTGACCACAATGAACATTTTCTAGCTGAAATGGGAACACTCACACACGCTTCTTAAACAAGTGAAAGTGTTAGTCACTCAGTCTTGTCCAGCTCTTTTTGACCCCTGGGACTATAGCCTGCCAGGCTCCCTTGATCATGGAGCTCTCCAGGCAAGAATACTGGAGTGGGTAGCCATTCCCTTCTCCAGGAGATCTTCCCCATCCAGGGATTGAACCCCTGCCTCTTACATCATAGGCAGATTCTTTACCAGCTGAGCCACAAGGGAAGCCCAAGGACACCACAGTGGGTAGCCTATGACTTCTCCAGCAGATCTTCCTGACCCAGGAATCAAACTGGGTCTCCTGCATTGCAGGCGGATTCTTTACCAACTAGCTATCAGGGAGACCTTAACATAGAAGTCCATACCAAAAACTGCTGGATAATTTTCATTCAATGAGGCCAGAAAATTTACACTTTTAAACTGCTTCTCGGGTGATTTTGACATCAGTCAGTGCTGATAAACAGGAACAGAAGTAGCAGAACCAGCAATGGGAATCCAGGTGCTTCTGCAAATCTTCTAACAAGGGTACAATTTACTCAGTGGTGACCAGGCACCAGACGCTATTCCAGATGCTTTGTGTGTGGACTGTTCATATTTTCCTTCCACTCACCTGGAGGTAGGAACCATTGTGATCCCATTTTACAGATGAGGAGACTGAAGCATGGGGTTTCCCATGTGGCCTTAGTGGTAAAGAACCCACCTGCCAATGCAGGAGACACAGGAGACTTGGGTTCAACCCCTGGGTTGGGAAGATTCCCTGGAGGGGAAAAAAAAAATGGCAACTCACTCCAGTATTTTTGGCTGGAAAATCCCTTGGACAGAGGAGCCTGGTGGGCTACAGTCTATAGGGTCACACAGAGTCAGACACGACTAAAGCAGCTTAGCATGCACTCACGCACAGAAGCATAAGGCAGCACAGCAATATGCAAAGTATAGATGCTTACAGCCACTTGTATAACTGGACCTTCCTGCAGTGACGACTTGGCCATACTAGGGATGTTCTGGGTACCCATGAGTAAATCCAACAGTGACAGCTGCAGTTCAAGCAGCCATTTCCACAGGTCCAGGCCCTTACCTCATTGCACCTTTATCTGGATGTGGCCCCTTCCCTGATCTGACTTACATCCTCCCCTTCTCTGGCCTCCACACAGGTCCACTGAGTGAGCAAGGGGAGAATAACACACAGTGGACCCTTTGAGGGACGGGCCTACAGGGACTGTGGACTCTGGGTTGCGGAGGAAGGATGCTCAGCCATGTGCCGAGTTCATAGCAGCCAGGGTGACATGCCTTCCTGGACCAGACGGCTCTCTGCCACTGAAGATTGATTACATGCAAACAGTTTTCGTAGCGATCGGCACTTGCTTTAACAAAATCCAATGCAGCCCAAGTCAGGCTAATTGTTTCAGAGCACAAGCCACACGTTCCTGGTGACCTTGTGGCCCCATGAAGCCCCCAAGGTGGTTTTGAGGTATGAATGGCTTTTTGTCACTCACATCCTAGGATTTGCTTAGCAAGAACAGGAGAGAGGAGCTTTCAAGGTTTCCAATCCAGGTCACAGACCTATTTCACATAAGGAGTGCCTCTTCCTCATTCATTAGGGTCAGTCGGTAGAAATAAGATGACCTCCCTCTCTGGGTCTGGCATAGCAACGGGCGTCAAGCCAAAAAGAAGGGCAAAACTAGACTGGTTCTTGCGATCCTGGATCTCACAGTTGGTTTGGAGGAAACAAGCAGTAGTTTAAAAATCACGTGAGAAATGTATAATTACAGGCAGGGGAAAGTGCTAGACAACACTATGAGCATTTAACAGGGTTTTTCTGGCCAATTGAGGGTTTCCCTGGTGGCTCAGATGATAAAGAGTCTGCCTGCAATGAGGGAGACCTGGGTTCAATCCCTG
This sequence comes from Moschus berezovskii, assembly GCF_049115385.1. Classification (NCBI taxonomy): domain Eukaryota; kingdom Metazoa; phylum Chordata; class Mammalia; order Artiodactyla; family Moschidae; genus Moschus; species Moschus berezovskii. The sequence continues at coordinate 15,175,741 of NC_142474.1, forward strand.
GCTCGGAAAGAACCCCTGAAGGAAATGGCAACCCACTCCAGTATTCTTAACTGGAGCATCCCATGGACAGAGGAGCCTGGTGGGGCTACATTCATGGGGTCGCAAAGAGTCAGACACAACTGAGCGACTTCACTCACTCTGGCCATTTGGGAGGAGGGGTTACCTGATGAGATCTGAAGGATACACAAGACAGTGACCAGAGGAAGGGAGAGAAGAAATATGGTCCTTTCTAGAAACGTGAAAATATCCAGGTGAACTTAGAAAAGTCCTAGTTGACAGGGAAAGTGGAATTGGAGCGTTCACAGGACCCTGTCACGAGGGGACCCTGTAATTGTTGCAGATGATCCAAAGTTCTCACAGTGGGGTTTAAGCTGGAAATGACATAATCAAATTTGCATTTTGAAAAATATTGCTCTGGCTGCTTTGCAGGGAATGAACATAGGGTGGGGACACGAATGACAGGGGACAGAAATAGGAGGCCGAATTCCTCTTTCAGCCTCTGGAGAAGGAAATCTGGACCAGAAAGAAAAGTGAGGATGCGGAGAGAAGTAGATGAAGTTAAGAGATCAGTGGACTCAGCTGGGAATTAGAGCAAAGAAGGCAGTGTATCATCTCCAGAGATTACAGTCTACCTTACAAGGAGCCCCACAAGATCTTTAATGACTGGCTTCTATGTGGTTGTCTTTTCTTTGAGCTTCAGAAACCTTGGGAAGAAAGTTCCAGAAAATTGGCCTCAATAGCCAAGACTCGAAAGTAATTCCTGGTGTTCATTAGCCTTCACACCACTTTCTGGTACAGAGGTATTGAGAGAAGGAAGGGGTTGGTTCAAAAGGAAAAGAACTTGTCAACTAAAAAGATACACAATGTGAGAGTTGCAAGTTCAGTTTTATTTGGGGCAAAATGAGGACTCAGCACCTCAGATAGCTCTAAGAGACTGCTCCAAAGAGGCAGTGTGTTCAGTCACTTCAGTCATGTGCAACGCTATGGACTATAGTTCTCCAGGCTCCTCTGTTCATGGGATTATCCAGGCAAGAGTACTGGAGTGGGTTGCCATTCCTTTCTCCAGGGGATCTTCCCAGCCCAGGGATCGAACTCAGGTCTCCTGCATAGCAGGCAGATTCTTTACCCTCTGAGCTACCACGTGCCAATTTGTAGTTGACAAACCTTTCCATATCCTGCAGAAATTGGCTGGTGGTCTGTGGGGTGACCTGTTCTCTATTGGAAGTGCAGAAGCCCTAGAACTGAGCCACTGGGGTGGATGTCAGAGGTGGGTCTAGCTGTGTCACTAACTCATCGTGGTTAGAGCTGTGACAAAGTGACCGGTTCTGAACCTGGCACTTCAGGAAGGAGGCTTTCTGCCCAGGGTCCTCAGAGTCACATAACAGCCCCAAGCTTCCTGTACAAAGCAACCCCAAGGGCTCTGGGGGCTTGTAAAGAATAAGCAAGCACACAAACTCCAGCATTAACAAGGCTGCAGAAGGCCAAGAAAAAGGCGATTGGAGCTCTGGCTGCCCCTAAACAGTGGAAACTGCAACCCTGACCTCAAAGGCCTCGAGTCTGCCTTGCAAACCAAACCCCAGGGGCGTCTCAGAATGAAAGCCTGTCCCAAGGTTTGAAAGGAGCTCCAGAGTTCACATTTCCCCACAGCCAGCAGCAGTCCTAGTCATCAAGAACAATGGAAACAAGGCTGGCTCACCAGATACAATAAAGACCAAGGGAAAAGGCCACATGACAAATCCATCCCCTTTGCACACCTGCAGAAGAGCAGCCTCCCTGGCCCCACCCCGCCAGCTCCTCCAAGCTCCACTCCAAACCCAGATCCCTGCCATGAGATCCCAGGAAGATTTTCATCCAAAACTTTCAATGTCACCACATCTCGACAATCAGGGATATCCTGATAAGGATAAATCTGTGTTTAAAAATGCAGATTTCCAGTTGGGACCTGCCAAAGAGACAACTCTAAGCTGGAACCTAGGAATTCACATTTTTAATAGGACACTATCTCTAGTCTGTGGGTCACTGCTCTGAGAAATACTTTTGAAGAGTCTGGAAACATTTTTTTAACCTGGTACAGAATTCTTTTTGCGCGTATCACTCAGCCAAGATGGATTCCAGAGAGTATTCTGGAAGGTTGGCAGGACATATGGACTGGTGTCTCCTCTCTCCTTTTGACCTTTCCAAAATTCTTCCTAGTGGTAGCTTGTTAGTTCTGAATTCCTTACCAAGACCTCTTGTTTGAGATAACTCATGCAAGCGGTTGCTCTGGTGCTTGGCCAGGCGGGCAGCTTCAGACAGTGGTTCCCCTGATAGAGGGAACATTCACTAGGTTTTAAGAACAAGCACATCTGACCTGTGGTACTGCATCTCAGTTCAGCCCTTCATTACCTGTGGGGCCCTAGAGACATTGTCTGCCTACAATGCAGGAGACCTGGGTTCAATCCTTGGGTCAGAAAGATGCCCTGGAGAAGGGAACGGCAACCCACTCCAGTATTCTTGCCTGGAGAATCCTAGGGACAGAGGAGCCTGGTGGGCTACAGTCCATGGGGTCACAAAGAGTCGGATATGACTGAGCAACTAAGTGGTGGCCAGTGCAGGAGACATAAGAGTCCTGGGTTCTATCCCTAGTTTGAGAAGATGCCCTGGAGAAGGGAATGGCAACCCATTCCAATAATCTCGCCTGGAGAACTCCATGGACAGAGGAGCCTTACGGGCTACAGACCATGGGGTCAGACATGACTGAGTGACTAACACTTTGACTTCAAGGGTTTGACAGATGCTTAAAAGAGGTAGGGAGGAGCTGAGAGAGAGAGGGAGAAGGTGAAGGAATGACAATCATTAGGGATGCTAGAGGAGGATCTTCACTTGGGGCACCTGGTATAAACACTTTAGCATCATTATTCCAGATCAAAATTACATTTTCCAAGCAAAGCCTAGGGTATGTTTTTCAGGCCTTTCATTAGCCAAAATGCACAGAGGTCACTCAGTTGGCTGGTTCAGGAAGAAGTCTTTTGCTGTATTTCAAGCAAAAGACTTGCCATAAGTTCCCCAAGCCACCATGGACCCTGCCTGTCTCAGTTTCCTGCCATTGACAATTAAGTGGGCATTGTTAATTAAATTGTCATCACACTTAATTGAGAGTCAGATAACTGTGATTTTAATGAACTTGGATTGCTTTGGGTAAGACTATGCACTGGTTAGAGGAACAACCTTCTTGCTATATTGCTAATGGAATTCAATTGTATCTGTTGGAGTGGATGACAATAACATCACCAATACCCTGGACTTTTGTTCTAAGGAAGTGAAGTGGATTTAGCATGAGGGTGGGAGTTAGTTATCCAGAACCTATGTGGTTGAGAGGGAGGGGAGGGGTTGTTTAGAGGCCTGAACATCCGATTGAATAAAAACTTCTGAATTTTCTAGAAATCCATAGTAGCCCTCCAACCAAATCCAAACTCAGTCACGTCATAAATGCCAGTATAAAATATGTCAAAGGCTGGGTTCACGGATAAATGAATGAATGAATTCATTAATGTCAGTTGCCCGTTCCAAAAGCTCAACTACATTTTTCTATCAGGAATGACAGAGGGATCTGGAGTCAAAGTCAGTGAATGATAAAGCAGGGGCCTGTGAAGTTTCTGTAATGAGCCAGAAATAAAATATTTTAGGTTTTGCAGGTCATATGATCTAATCAACTCTGCTGTTACAGCACAGTCTTAAATAAATGGATATAACTGTGTTCCTATAAACTTTTATCAACAAAAATAGGCAGTGAGCTGGATTTGGTGGCCAGAGGTCGTAGTTTAAACAAAGGTAATTTCATTGAGGATACCTAGTAGAAATAGGCAAGATTATTTAACACTTACACATGGAATAGTAATCAGTGTTTAACTAAAGAACAGATCAAAATGATTTGTAATTTTTCATCAATAAACAGAGAAATAAATAATGCTACAGGTATATTTTTTTCTATTTTAAATTAAAAAAAAAAACACTTTTTACAAAAAAAAAAATTCAAAAGCAGAGAGGGAAAAAAGAGGGAAAGAGTTTTCTTTCACCAGAGAAAACACAAATATTGAGTTGGCTAAAAAGTTAGTTTGGGTTTTCCTGTGACATGGTATGGAAAAAACCCAAATGAGCTTTTTGGCCTAGCCAATATAAATTACCCTTTTGGAATATTTCCTTCCAACCAGATTTCAGTGAAGACTTAACATCATTGTCATCATGTCACCATTTAAACATGTTGCTTTTACTTCATGTCATATTTCAAGCATTTCAAAGTTGCTTTATAATGTTCAAGGTCATTCTTTCAAGTAGCTGTATAATACTCTATTTTATTAATATCCTACAGTTGTTTACTAAATCATTCCTCTAATGGACATTTTGCTTAATTTCTGTTCTTGTACCACTATGACATCATGGTGGTAACAATTTTGTCTGCATTTTGAAGTTGTTTTCAGGGTAGTTTCCTTGAAGTTGAATTACAGAGTCAAAGCATCCAAATATGTTAATAGATACAGATAAAAATGCAAAAATTTCCCCAAAAGTATATGCTAATAAAATCTGTAAATAGCACAGCAGTGGAGTGCTACCCCAAATGGAGTGTCTATAGTCATAAAAATCATTCTCTTTAATAGTTTTGAACATACCCGCTATGAGATCCAGGCCTCTTCTGAATCAGAGACGTCAGTTAACTGTTTCTGGAGAGATGGTAAATGCAGACTTTACTTAGAATCCATCGTAAATCAAATCCATCCATCCACAGATGTTAGCGAGTGCCTGGCCTCTGCAATACCTCTCCATCGTCTTGCCCTCACAACATAGAGACGGAAGTGAACCCTTAATCAAACCGAATCCAAGAAGAGTTTGGCAGGGAGTCATGGGCAAGAAAACCCTCTGGAAGTTGTCTTCTTCCCAGCCTTATTCTAGATCTGAGAAAACACTGAAATGCAGGCACCACGCATTCTGAATCAAAATTCTAGGTGGGGGCCCGTCATCATTTCCCAAGGCTGCTGTGACAAAGTGTCACAGACAGGGAGGTTTAAAACAATAGAAATTTACTCTTTCACAGTTCAGGAGGCAAGAAGCCTGACGTCAGAGAATCAGCAGGAAGAATCTGAACACTCTAGAGCAAAGTCCTTGCTTCCATCCCCTGGCTTCCAGTGGTTGTCAGCAATCCTTGGTTTGCAGCTTCATCTTCCCAGCACCCATCTCCACGTTTGCATGGTCTTCTCCCTCTGTGCCTGCCTCTCTCCATTTTTGTGTTTTCATATGATCTTCTTATAAGGATAATGGTCACTGGATTTGGGGCTTACCCCAATCCAATATGATGCCATCTTAACTTGATTATATCTGCAAACATCCTATTTCCAAATAAGATCACATTCACAAGTGCTGGAGATCAGGACTTGGACATATCTTTGGGGGGCATACAAGTAACCCACAATGGGGGAAACAAGGAAGTGGAGACGATCTTGGGATTGTCCTTTCTTGGGAAACTGGGAGTTCAGTTATTGTACCTTCATCGCACCAGCCTTCCTCAAATCCCAAGCTCATCCCTCAAGGAGAATCAGACGATGTGTCTGGGGGCAGGGATGAAGTAGTCACATATTCTAGGATTCTCTCCTTGACACTTCCTGCACTTTATGTGTCTCTCCCATAATGAAAGCATAGCCCTGAACTCTCATGATTACTTGTACATTTATAGACTTTGAGCTCCCTGAGGACAGAGGGTAGGATATTCTTCATTTTGCCAAGTCCTGTCCTGGTAGCTGGCACATAGTAGGTACACAGCAAACTTAGGTTGGGTGGATAGAAGGGTGGTCAAGCATTTTGAAACATCAGTTTGGACTTATTTTTCTTCAATCGCTTTTGTGTCCCACCAGCACTAGACCAACTGCAAACAGGAGAATTAAATTCATTAATATTCATTATTCCAGCACCCCCATCACCATCCCTTTGTTTTCTGCAAGCTTCTTAGCCTGCAGTCAAATGAGCTCAGGGAAAATGATGTGACTTGGCTTTGCAGATAGATTCCTCCGGCTGCCAGAATCGATTTAGCAGACTCGGAACTGGGTCCGTCACTCCTTCCAGGACTGCCTCGGAGCACACAAAGTGCTGCGGCGTCCCTGAGCTACGAGGGGCCATTCCAAGGCTCTGATGGATTTGATTGTTTTATGCACTGACTTAAGATCTCATTTCCTGCCACATTCACAAGTGCTTTCTGGGCTGCTGCAGGAAAACCCCTCATGTTGGTTTTGTGCTGCCTCTACCTCCATCCATCTCCACTGGGGCCAAGATTGCAGAGCTCTGAGTTTCTCATCTGAGCAAAAAAAAAAAAAAAAAAAGCCTCAGAAAGATCAAATGATTTAAGAGTTGCCAAAGGTGGTTGCTGTATCTCCCAGCCAACCTTCCTCCGTGTGAGTATGTGTGTGTGGATGTGTAATATCTTTCTTTTGGTTGAGTCCCCCTGAAAATACACTGCAAGGGATGTGAAATCGAGGCGTAAACGACTCTATTAGGCAAACAACAAGCTGACATCCATGGGGGCACTGCTGACCAATTTGAAAAGGGAAAGGAAATATTCTTTGCTGAAATGCCCAGCATGAAGAAGGCAAATTCTCCTCACTGTTTATCAGACAGATTTAATGTCTATTTACTCGTTTCTCCATCACGTAGACAAACTCGGTTACATTTTCCCATCAATTTGGCAAAAGCAGCACTTGTGCCCATTTTCAGTTACTCACATTTAGTCTCACCCCCTCGATGCGTCTCTTCCCAGGTGAGGGTGGGTTCCCTGAAGGGAGGGTCCACTTTGGCTTTGTTTACTGCTGAATCAATAGGACTGAGCTGCTGGACTTGGTTCGTAATGAACGTTCTACCTGTAATTCAAGAAAAAATCATTAGTGTCCCCAGTGCTAAAGAGGGCAGTCACAGAAAGGAAAAGGAACCCCTGATTGTCTGACCCAAGTTAAGAAAGGAAGGATGAGTGTAGAGTAGTCATTTTCAAAGAGGTGTCCCTAGACCTGCAGGCTTGGAATCACCTGGAGATTTAATAGAAACGCATATTTTTCGTCCATCACAAACCCAATGAATTGGAAACCTGATGATAGGGTCCAACAACCCGAGTGCTAAGAAAACTCCTAAGTAATTCTGATTCACACTTAACGTTTGAAAACTATGGAGAGATAAAAAACATATATACAAGGAGGCACGTCCACATGCTGGGAGTGAAGGAGGCAGCTCTTAAATTTACTCCAGCAGTTTTGAGACAAGAGAATGCAAAATGTGTTGCAGAGACAAATGAAGTTCCAGAATACTCAAGTGGGAGACAAAAATAGTAGCTTTGAGCAAAATATCCCATCTGGCAGCCAGAGAAGAACAGCTACTAAGCGTCATAAACATGACGACTCTGTCAAAGGTACATAAAATGTGCTGTCATTCAGGCGTTATGGGTCAGTTTGTGTGGGGGGATGATAAAAAATATTTTCATTCATTAGTACAAAACATTAAAACCTATCACCTATGTGCTAAGTCGCTTCAGTTGTGTTCAACTCCTTGCAACTATGGACTACAGTCCGCCAGGCTCCTCTGTCCATGGGATTCTCCAGGCAAGGATACTGGACTGGATTGCCATGCCCTCCTCCAAAGGATCTTTCCCATCCAGGAATGGAACTCACATCTCTTGCATCTCCTGCATTGGCAGATGGATTCTTTTCCGCTGCACCGTCTTGGAAGCTGCTTTCCTCTTGTACCCCTTTTCTCTCCCTTACATCACACAACCTCTCTCCAAAAAATCTCAAATGCCTGCAGTGGTTCATGGGAAAGAAGTGAAACAATTTCAAAGTCCAGGAATTTGGTGAGGTTGGAATTAGACACTCATAAATACAACCATTTGTTCATATGTATAAATTTTTTCTCTTCCAGAGGTCACAGAGATCCAGGAGTAGGAGCAGGGAGAGAAAATGGCAGGTTTGATTCTGAGCTGGAGATGCACTGGGTGGGCGGGACCAGTGGATAGAACAAGAAGCTGATGGGAAGGAGGCAGCTGACAGGTTGAAATGACTGGCTATAGACCCAGGTTGAGAGGCATTTATTTCTTTATTTACTTTTTTCAAAAAGTTTTTTTTTTTTTTTTTTTGGGCTGTGCTACAAGGCATGCAGGATCCTAATCCCTCATCCAGAGTTTGAATTTGAGCCCTCTGCAGTGGAAACGGGGAGTCTAATCACTGGACCACCACTCAGAACCATTTAAACCAAAGGAGACAGATGTCCCGAGACAATGGAGGAGATCTTTGTGTCAGCACTCTCCCCTGCGTGGACTGTGTGTGTTATCTGAGGCTAGGTGGAGATGACAGAGAGGGTGGCGGTCACAGCCAGCCACACTGAGTGCCTCTCCAGGATGTCCTTGCACACGTGATCAAGAACCATTGACAGTGGGTCTCTTTGGTGACAACCCCTGTGTCTGGTACCAGATATGTGACAGAGACATAAGCACTGCTAGGACCCTACCAGGGCTTCCCTGGTGGCTCAGAGGTTAAAGCGTCTGCCTCCAATGCAGGAGACCCGGGTTCGATCCCTGGGTCGGGAAGATCCCCTGGAGAAGGAAATGGTAACCCACTCCAGTATTCTTGCCTGGAGAATCCCATGGACGGAGAAGCCTGGTAGGCTACAGTCCACGGGGTCACATAGAGTCGGACACGACTGAGCGACGGAACAGAACAGAACAGGACCCTACCAACAGTATGGCTTGTCTAGCTCTCTAACCAAGACAGACCTAACCTCTTCCACCCAGATGGAAAGTCAGAATGCCTTCTGACACTCCATGTCCACGAAGGAGGCTGAGAAACACTCCTTGCCGGGTCTGGATGGCTGAGCTGCACATTTTCTGGGCAGGAGAGCAGAGTGATGATGAATCTGCCCTGGAGACATGGAGCTGGGTTTGAGTCCTGGTCCACCTCTTCTTAGCTACCTTAGTGACCTTGGGTTCCGTGGCTCTCAGCCCCTCCTCCTCATCAGCAAAATGAGGGTTTTATGATGATTAAACAGAGCAAAGTAAAGTACAGAGCCAACTCATTGGGAAAAACCCTGATTCTGGGAAAGATTGAGGGCAGGAGGAGAAGGGGGCGACAGAGGATGAGATGGTTGGATGGAATCACCGACTCAATGGACATAAGTTTGAGCAAATTCCAAGAGCGAGTGAAGGACAGGGAAGCCTGGTGTGCTGCAGTGCATGGGGCTCCAAAGAGTTGGACACGACTTAGCAACTGAACAACAAACAACAAAGCATTTCATAATGCTATCATTAATATCCTTAATGAGGACAAGACAATCAAACTCAAAATCTCTCAGCTACAACTGTCTACCTTCTATGTAACCCCCATCCCTGCCTCCCAGCCCACCTCCTACCTCCTCAATGCTCCCAACCTTCTCCCCTTCCTAGTAAATGCACAAGACTAAAATTGCACCTCCACACAGTAAGCACTTAGTAGCACTAAGTTGCTGCTTTCACTCCATTCGGACTTCGTGGTCCACATTTGGGCTTCCTGCTTCATGACAAACTCGGTTATCCTATAAGAAATCCTCCCCAGGAATTGACCTGGGCCTGAATTCCCTACACCCTCTATATTCTAAGGAAAAGCTTCCAGATGTTCCCAGGACTCTTGAGGCACTACCATTGGGCCCCAGGGCTTCCATCTCGTCCATGACTGAAGATGATTCTCTTGGGAATGAAAAGGGGCTTTGTAGGAAAGCTAGGAAGCTCAGTGGGAAGCTGGGGGAAGCAACTCCAGGCAGTGGGAACAGAGTACAAGGTGGTAACACATAGAGATGTCCTTAATAGCTGGAAAAGAGGACTTCCGGAATGCGGGAACAATGGGATGAAACCAAAATGTGGGAATGGGGGACCTGACCAAGCTGCAGAGAGGACAGACAGTGGGCAGCAAGGAGACCATAAATGGTCAATGTACGCAGGATGGAATTTTCTTGTAATTAACACCCTCCCTGCCCTTGGGTGTCATCAGCAAATCAAGAAGCTATATTGAATTTAAGTACATATTTTCTTCATGGTTTTTCTCTGACATCTTTCTACCTTTCGAATCTGCTGAGAATTCACAGCCCACTTGCCCTAAGCTGGACTGCTTTCCAAGTAGACTGTACTAGGGTAACCCCACCATGCCCCTCCAGAGTTAGGGGCAGCTGCTTCTTAAGGTTCCATTCTGATCCTCTGGCTCCTGCATTTTTATTAAGTCATGTGTAGTCTGCCAACTTCATTGTCATTTATCCCTGGACAATTTGTTAACTTCAAGAATCCTTGAATGCCAACCTGGATGTCTTTATAATTGCTGTCTCTGTCAGAGCCTGTGTGAAAAATGTCACCGGGAGAATGAAATCAGAAAGCGAAGTTGCAGCTTGTTCCTCAGCAAGGTGACAACGACCGAAAGCATTACTTGCTTTCAGGACAGTTTTGAGAACATTTCCAGCTCCTGAAAGAAAAGACGTTTGTGAAATTGGCAAAGCTAGGCTGCTGACATTGACAGCAAATTCATAATGCGGATGCTAATCTACTTGAGAGGAGCAGACACACACCCCAGAGGAAGGCTCTAGAACCAGTTAGAAAAGCCTTTCATCAAAGGCACTCCAGTGTTCTTGGGCTTCCCTTGTGGCTCAGCTGGTAAAAAAGCTGCCCACAATGCAGGAGACCTGGGTTCAATTCCTGGGTTGGGAAGATATCCTGGAGAAGGGAAAGGCTACCCACTCCAGTATCCTAGCCTGGAGAATTCCACGGACTGTATAGTCCCTGGGGTCACAAAGAGTTGGACACGACTGAGTGACTTTCACTTTCACTTTTCATCAAAGGCAAGAAAGTTTAAAAACTTTTACAGACCAGAAAAACTAGCGCTGCCCACCCCTCCCCCCATCTCTTGAATATTCAGGTAAAAGGAAAAGATCTCTTTCTGCAAAACTAAGTCTACTACCTAGTTCTACATTTGGGGGTGGCTCCCTTTTTACCCCTGGGTTGGGAAGATCCCCGGAGGAGGAAATGACTACCCACTCTAGTATTCTTGCCTGGGAAATCTCATGGACAGAGGAGCCTGGCGGGCTACAGTCCATGGGGTTGCAAAGTGTTAGACAGAACTGGAAGTGACCTAGCATGTATGCAAGCATGCCTATTCTTTGAGTGTGGGAGTTAATTTTCTTATTTGTAGGAGAATTGAATGAAAGTATTTTCAATAAAAAGTCAAGTTTTCTGCAGAGCCTGTCTACACGTATAGTTATATTCTCTTACAAGGATCATTTTAGTGCAAAGGCTCACAGCTGCTCAAATAACTTCAGAGGTGGAACTCTCACCATTTGCAACTGACTCATATGAAAAGACCCTGATGCTGGGAAAGATTGAAGACAGGAAGAGAAGGGGACAACAGAGGATGAGATGATTGGATGGCATCACCAACTCAATGGACATAAGTTTGAGTAATCTCTGGGAGTTGGTGATGGAAGGAGGCCTGGCGTGCTACAGTCCATGGGGTCACAGAGAATCAGACACGACTGAGGGACTGATCTGAACTGAACTGAACTGAACCCCCTGTCTGTTTTTGCAAACAAAGTTTTATGGAAACAGCCACATCCATTTGTTTATGGTTTGTGGCTTCTTTCCTGCTATAAAAGCTGTTTGGGTAGTTGCCACAGAGACTGAGGAGCCCACAAAGCTGAATGTCTGTATCTAGTCCTTTCCAGAAAACTTCGCCAATCCAGGTGCTAAAACATCCTCTTAACCTTTTTGTTTTGTTTTGGGCCATCCTTTATTACATGCAGGACCTTAGTTCCTGGATCAAGGATGGAACCCTGTGCTTCCGAAGTGGAAGCACAGAATTTTAACTGCTGAACCGCCAGGGAGTTCCACTTCTTAACTCCTGGCCACTCTAAATATTACACAATGCTTCCTTCACTAAAAAACAGTTTCTTTGGTCAGAAAATCAGACCTAGTGACTGCAAGAAATGCTATAGTAATCCCACTTCTGGGCTTACATCCCTAATCTCAAAGAGATATCTTCAGTCTCTTGTTGATTGCAGCATTATTCACAATAATCAAGAGATGGAGACAATCCAAATGTCCATTGGTGGATAAATAAAGAAAATGTGACCACTACATGTATTGGACTGTTAGCCCTAAAAAAGAAGGGCATCATGCCATTTGCAACAATACGGATGTGCACATTATGCTAAGTGAAATACACCAGACACGGACACACAAAATGTATGGCCTCATCAGTATTTAGAATCTAAGATAGTCCAACTCAGAAGTGGATGGTAGATTGGTAGTGGTCAGGGGATGTGGGGAGAGGGAAATGAAGAAGTGACAGTCAAGGATGCAAACTTCCTGTTATGCAAGATCAGTAAGTTGTAAAGATCTACTACAGAGCAGAGTGCCTAGTGCTGACAATATTGTATATGTAAAATTTGCCAAGAGGGTTGATCTTATGTGAAGTTTTGTTATAACAATAAAAATAATCATGAAGTAGGCAACAGGAAACTTTGGGAGGCAGTGGGTATGTCTATGATGGTTATGGTTTTAAGGGTATATCAGTTCAGTTCAGTTCAGTTCAGTCGCTCAGTCGTGTCCGACTTTCCGCAACCCCATGGATCACAGCACACCAGGCCTCCCTGTCCATCACCAACTCCCGGAGTTCACTCAAACTCATGTCCACAGAGTCGGTGATGCCATCCAGCCATCTCATTCTCTGTCGTCCCCTTCTCCTCCCGCCCCCAACCTTTCCCAGCATCTTATCTTCAAATTCATTGAGATGTTTACATTATGTATGTGCGTATTTCTTATGCTTGCCCAGTGGCTCAGCAGGTAAAGAATCTGTCTGCAATGCAGGGGACTCAGAAGACACCGGTCCAATACCTGGGTCGGGAAGATCCCTGGGAGGAGGAAATGGAAACCCTCTCCAGTGTTCTTGCCTGGAAAATTTCATGGACGAAGAAGCCTGGCAGGCTACAGTCCATGGGGTCGCAAAGAGTTGAACACAACTGAGCATTCATGCACATATTTGTACATGTCAGTCATACCTCAAAAAATGGTTTTAAAGAGAGAGAGAGAAGAAATCCTGCAGTATTATCTATTATCTGATACACGGTTCTCCTTTATGGCCCCTTAGGAAGATCATTCTTGTCTTAAGAAAGTTCTTCCTTATACTCCTCAGAGATCTGTGGACCTGGGGATTCTGCCCTTTGGACTCAGCTTTGACCCCTAGGGTCCCAGAGTTCTGTTCCTCTTCCACAAGGCAGTTCTCTGAAGAATTAGCTGAGAAATGTTACTGGGAGAAGCAGCTCCAATTCCTCCAAGATTCTCTCATGGGTTACAGTTTAGCACTTCTCCTCCCTGCTAACCCACCTCTGGGCATCCATTGTTCCTTGTGGCATCTGTTCTGTGAATCGTATCCCTGAGCATGAGGACCCGGATATCCTGGGACTTCTAGACATTCTAAGATTGAGTCTGGGCAGGGGCCACTTCCTACCTTTGACATGTTGAGTGTGTGCTTCTGATGTGAAGCCACATCCTCCCAGTCTGTTAGAGTGTGGTTGGGTTCCAGGTCAACACATGGACCTTTGCGTGTAAAATGCCAAATGTCATCATTTATTTCAATATATCCAGCTAGATTTGGATCTAGGCATTGCACCCTCTCTACCCAATCAGTCCTAGAATCATATAATCAATAATTACCCCTTCCACAAATGCTATTCATCCTGAACTAGTAAACAGTTGTCTGAGCAAATTATGTTCCCTTTTACTGCCATGTCCTTGTACATGCTATACCCTGTCAACCTGCTCTGCATTATCACAATTGCCCCTCCCTTTCTACCTGATTAATTTCTCATAATCATCCTTCAGATATCACATCCTCCAGGAAGCCTTCCCCAGTCCCAGCATTTAGAGTTCACCTCTCGACAATGTCCATTGTATTGAGAGCTTATGTACAATACATTTGTACATAATGCACAATACAATTGTTCATTGTATTGAGAGCTTATGAATGGCAGGAACTGTGTCTTGTTCATCACTGCATCACCATTGTCCAGCACAGGGTTTGCACATCACAGGCACGAAGTACATTTTGTAAATGAACAAACGAATGAAGGAGTAATTCACACTGAGAGAGCCTCAGAGGCCATTCTGAGGAATCCAGAAATGGGGCGTGGGGACAATTTCTAACTGGATCATGGCCCATCACGTGCCATGATCAGTTGAATTTTAGAGAGAGAGGTAAAGTCACTGTGAAAGTGAAAGTGTTAGTCGCTCAGTTGTATTCTACTGTTTGCAAACCCATGGGTTGTAGTCCACCAGGTTCCTCTGCCTACGAAATTCTCCAGGCAGGAATACTGAAGTGAGCTGTCATTCCCTTCTCCAGTGGATCTTCCTGACCCAGGATTAAACCCGGGTCTCCTGCATTGCAAACAGAGTCTTTATCATCTAGTCGAGGCTGAATATATTGAAGGGGCAAAAATGGCAGGTAGTTAATTCAGGAGTAAGATGACAGAATCCAAAGGGTACCAGTGGAGATGGAGAGGGGGAAGTAGAATCAGAATGACCACCGAGGCTGAACTGTAGGACCTGGTGATGAACTGAATGGAGATAATGGTGACAAATTACTCCTGAATGACTAGATTCTGTTCAGAGTCGAGTTCTGTGCTGCCCAAGTGCCTGAAAGCTCTTTGCTGCCTCTATCCATTCTGCAAACAGGCAACTTACTTCCAAATCTGGCTGATCATTCAGAATCACCTCAGGTGCTTTTAAATTAATACAGATTCTGAGGCCCCATGTAAGACCCACTGAATCAGCTGTTTATAAAGCTCCTATGTGATTTAGATGACTTGTCAGGTTTGCAAACTCCTGGCTTAAGTGTCTAGTTTGTCAAAAACGTCCTTCCCTGCCTTCTTCTAAGCATAGGCTGTTGTCTTCTCTAAGTCAGGATGGATGTGACCTCCCTTTATATTAATCCTCTCTTGAATTTTTTTTTTATCTTGACTGGTTTGCAAGATGTATTGATGTCTCTTTCAGGATGTTTCTTTTCTCTGCACACGTCTCCTCACTTCTGCCATTTACTAAAAGTAATGTGTGTTAAGCCACTTCAGTTGTATTCAACTCTTTGAGACCCTATGAACTACAGTCCACTAGGGTCTTCTGTCCATGGGAATCTAAAGGCAGGAATACTGGGCGGGTAGCCATGCCCTCCTCTAGGGGATTTTCCTGACCCAGGGATCGAACCCGCATCTCTTATGTCTCCTGCATTGGCAGGTGGGTTCTTTACCACTAGTGCCATCTGGGAAGCCCAGTAGAGTAATAGTGAACATGTTTTCCTTAACCTGTCTAAACTCAGTATTCTCACCTGTAAAATGGAGATAATACTACCTCCTCTTTGCCACTATTGTAAGATATATCGAATAGGCAAGTATACAGAAGGTGTATGAAACAGACTGGCTTCTGAATAAACATTTGGTCTTCCCATTTTCAGCTAACTGCAAGGACTTTTAAGAGAAGAAGCGTGTCTCAGGTAAACATCTTTTCTATCCCAAAGGAATCTAGACCAATGACTTGTGCGTACTCAGGGGATATTAAGCTAATGAAGAATCAATCAACCAATTGATAAATAAATCAATGGATGAAGAATAAATGAATAAATGAAAATATTGGTCTCTAATAACCATTGGTTGTCTATAAATGACCATCTCTGGTTGTCTCTAGGCTCATGGCCTCCAAAGCCAGCTGCACGTTATAAATTTCAAGGGACTTAAAAGTATATAGATCTCAGTTCTAATCCATGGGGAGATTACCTGCAAATCACCATCACCACCAAGCAGTTCTCTGGACACCAACTGGATGTCCTACAATTCAACCCAATTCTGACACTATCTACCTGCAAATAGCCTCAAAACCCCCAAGTTATGGGTTCAGTTCCACAAGACAGCCCTACTCAATCCACCCACTTAAGATACCAGTTGAAAGCCCAGGTTGTCACCATCAGAGATTTCCATGACCCCCTCCTTCCTTGGGTTTCATTAATTTTCCAGAGTAGCTCACAAAAGTCAGGAAAGATTTTACTCTCTAGATCACTGGTTGTTTAAAAAAGGATGTAACTCAGGAACAGCCACATGGAAAAAGGGGATAAGGCAAGATGTGGGGAAAGCATGAAGGCCTTCCATGCCTTCTCTAGATGCATCAGTCCCCCAGCACCTCCTTGTATTCACCAGTCCAAAAGCTCTCTCAACTCCATCCTTTTGGGCTTTTTGGAGGCTTCATTACATCAGCATGTTTGACTTCATTGGCTTTTGGTTATTGATTCAATCTCCAATCTCTCTCCCTTCCCTAGAGGTGGGGGTGGGGCTGAAAGCTCTGACCCTTCAATCACAAGATTGGTGTCCTAGCATCCAGCCCCCATCCTTAGGGGTGGTCCAAAAGGCACTTCATACCTGTAATGAGACATCTTCGTGGTTCTCATCAGTAAGGAAATTCCAAGAGTTGTAGGAGCTATATGCCAGAAACAAGGACCCTAAATTTCTTATTATAAATCATAATATCACAGAATCCTTTTTTTTTAATTTTTTATTAGAAAACTGAAATTTACAATGTGGTTATATCACTCACTGAGTACCTGGCATTTAAAAACAACATCATTACAGAAAGATAACAAAAATACAAAGTCTTAAAACCTACAGGATATGGAAAACATTATCCACTGAGGCCTTAAATGTAGTAGACTTTACATAAAAAGGAAAAGCAATGAGTCTACAAGTATACAGTCAGTTTAAGAAGTTAGCAAGATAAACAGAATAATCATAAAGAAAAAAATCCTTTAAAAATTCAAATGCCTAAATTCTGTACAAGATTTGTGAATCAAAGCATCTAGTTAGTGGAGGCCCAAGACTCTGAATTGTAAAATATCCCTTCTTGGATTCTGATGCACACCCATCTGGGGAAACCACTGCCCGAGAGAACCAGTAAGAGGCCATATTGCTTTGTTTAACGTAAGGAGATATGTTTTCTTGTTCTACAGTAGTTATTGAAAGTTTCATTTCGATTGATTGTTCAAAACATGTCCATTAAGGTCCAACATCTGTTTAATAGATATATCCCATTACATTCTTGTACTTAGGGCCACAGTCAAGACCTGACATAATTGGAGACATGGTTTAAACAAACTAATTACATAAGGGAACCCAGGGGCTGTGCTGAGCAGGGGTCATTGAACACGACATACGCCTTTAATCAAAACCAGGCATCGGGGGAAAATAAGATATCCCAAGCTGGAGTTATGCAGCACGGGGATTCTATGGCAGGTATTCCTAGGGCCAGCCTGGTATGGGGACTCTGTGAACAACATTGCTGCCCCAACACCTCCCACTGCCTCAACATTCAACATTTCCGAAACCAGGCTGGACAAATATTGACTGATAGATGGCAGAAAAAGGGAGAGATCTGCAAATAAAGAGACTCTCACACCTTTTTGCCAGGGTGTTCTGAAGCATGGTATTGCAGAAAAGAAATCTCTGGGGTGGCTGAATGATCAGTTCTGGCCCTTCATGAAGTGGTAGTCACATAGGTATTTGCTTCCATTTTTCCCCACCTCACTCTCACAGCCTTGGGATTTGCACCTTCCAGTAAGACATTAGCACTTTGTCTCAGATTCTGTTCTAGAGAATCCAGGCTAAGACATTAATTGCTAGGCACTTCTGTGCACTTTATATACACTATACTTTCTTTAATCCCTAACCATGCATCTAACATGAGTATCAATATGCCTTTTTATAGAAAAGAAAACTGAGGATAACACAGTTAACTTATCCAAGGCAATTCACCAATATGTGGCAGGGACAAAATTAAAACATACACTCTTGCACTCCAATGTTTATGTTCCTAAAAACTATACATGATTCCATACTCCAACTGGTGATGGGGCTTTCTGGAATCAGTTAAATATGGTGAAACTTGTTGGTAAACTTCTCCCGGCGTGCTTACATAAACTAAAGCACAACGACTTGGATCAGCTTCATTAGGTTGGATATAAAGGAGACATTTTCTGTCCCATACACTGTGAACATGTTAACCAGGACTGCCCTTACCAGGTAGGCTTCATCAATGGCTCAGCAGGTAAAGAATCCACCTGCAACGCAGAAAGCACAGGAGACAGGGGTTTGATTCCTGGGTTGGGAAAATCCCCTGGAGGAAGAAAGGGCAACCTGCGCCAGCATTCTTGCCCGAAAAATCCCTTGGACAGAGGAGCCTGGTGGGCTACAGTCGCAGAGTCAGACATGACTGAATACACAGAGCACACGCACCCTTGCCAGGTGGATTCAGTTACAGAAGGCACATATTCACTTACATTTCTGCCTGCCCTATACCTAAGTTAAGAGTTTCTGATGAAAAAAAAAATGTTATATTTATCTTTGTCTCCATGGAGTCCATCATTGTGTGTGCATTAGTCACTCAGTCATGTCCGACCCTGCAACCCAGTGGACTGCAGCCTGCCAGGCTCCTCTGTCCATGGAATTCTCCAGGCAAGAATATTGGAGTGGGTTGGAGTTGCCATTCCCTTCTCCAAGGGGTCTTCCCGGCCTTGGGATCGAACCCACATGTCTTACGCCTTCTGCATTGGCCACTACTTAGCCATTCAGTCATTTTGATTCTTTGTGACCCCCATAGACTGTAGCTCACCAGGCTCCTCTGTCCATAGGATTCTCCAGGCAAGAATACTGGAGTGGGTTGCCATTCCCTTCTCAAGGGGATCTTCCTGACCCAGGGATCAAACCCAGGTCTCCTGCATCGTAGGCAGATTCTTTACTGTCTGAGCCACCAGGGAAGCCCTGGCAGGTGGATTCTTTACCACTGGCGCCATCTGGGAAACAAATGCTTAAGTAATAAACTGAATAATGAATTAATATAATATTTTAGAAAAGGTACTTTCACTTTGTTTATGCCTATAACGTAATAATTATTTGAAAATGAGTTAACCACAGAATGAGTTTAAAAAGAAATTACATAGAGTTTAACTTAACTGCACCTTAAAAACTTGACCTGAACCTACAATCCTTCCTTAACTAGCAAGAGCTACATTCCCCAGCCAATAGTGGCTTTGGCGCACATGACATCCTGGTTTGCTGGGCCTCTTCTTATATCCTCTTCCAGAACTGTTGATGTCACTTATCAAGATCTTTACCAAAACTCTACCAGGTTCAGAGTCAGTTTCAAATGTCTGTGATGTTTTGCAGAGTAAATGACTTTGAAATAGAGCAAAACCTCAAATGTTCTTCCACAACTCAAACATCCCTGAGTGTAAAAGCACGTCCTGTTGATTGACATTCAAAGTGATGTGTGGCTACAGCCAATCTAGGTTTCACTCCCACCATCAGCCAATCTAGGTTTCACTCCCACCATCAGCCAATCTAGGTTTCACTCCCGCCATGTGCTTCCTTTCACTTTCTCTTTGGTCCTCAAGTTAGTCCTTCCAGAATGAACTCTCCCTCACCTGGTCTTCTGGTCCCACGCTGTCTCCTACTGCTTGCTGGTGAATACCTACCTTCTGTAAGGCTTTTTCTCTTTACTATTTCTCTCCACTTTCTACTCTCACCAGATGCTATGGACCTTATCTAGAATGAGCCATTCCTTTTTAGACACCCCCTGCCCACCATAAATTCTTCTAAAAGATGAACAAATTGACCTTGATTTCCTCTTGTAGCGTGTTATTTTCACCAGACTGGAAATCACATTTCTAACTCACCTGTGAGAGAAAGAACCCTTGTGTAGGGGTGAGCAGGGGATATGGTTTCCACAGGGCAGAGCCCTGAGCCCAGAAAGGAGTCCAACACAGAGGCTGTGACTCACACAGAAGCTTTGTAGCTGAGAAGTTGTGCCTTTTCTTTGGTTTGAAATAGTTCCATCATGTTCAATAAAATGGATGGCAGAAATTTTTTTAAAAGGATCTCTGTACACACTAGGGCTTGGTGTCTGATTCCAAAGGATACTTCAGTATTTTGAGTTTTGTTTTGTTTTGTTGGTTTTGGTTTTACTCTTTATTCCCTTACATATACTAATTCAGCAAGTACACCTGTTAATTGTTACTACACTCTTAGAATGCTTCTGGGTTTTACAAAATTTTCACTGAAGGAAAATTAAGGAAAATCAAGCAGTGATTCTTAACCCCTCCTTCCCATCCAGCCACACAGTAGAAGCACTGGGATCCCAGCCTCAAAACTCCTTCTCTTCTCTTAAGTGACGTGGGCTTCCCCACATTCAGTGGTAGGAGTCTCTTCTCATTTATCTATGACACGATGACAGGGTGATTAATTTTTTAAGAAAACACCAGACAGTATAATGCAATAAAAGGTCTGGGAAAGGAGGGGAAGTCCTAGTACAAGTGTTCATGTCCAGAGCTCCAGCTTCCAATCAAGATTGTTGGAAGAGCTGTTTGAAGGAGGAAATGCAGAGTGTGATACTGTGAAAATCTGCAACTTCTCTTCACTTTCACCACCTGTGAAATGGAAACAATAGTAATAACAATAACACACTTTCCTTCTAGTGCTTCACAAGTCAGTTATAAGGGAAAAAAATAAGATAACGTGTCAAGTGCTTGATAAACTGCAAAAGTTCTAAGCAGATGTAAGTTATTACATCACACCCAGAGTTCAGAAAGACAATTAGGCACCCACATTATACCACAGATTCAACTGTGATTAATGCATTCACTTTGGGAACTCTAGGAATTAATAACCATTTGCCATACATTCATTATGATCACATTAATCATTATAATTGATTGGTTAATTAGCTAATTATGGTTATAATGTAGATGTCATATGCATTTCCATAGGAATTCTTTGGTAATTCAACATTAATTAATGCCTGACCTTATCTTGATGCTAAACAGATCATGGGAATGACCTTCTAGCATCTGATTTGGTCCAAAGGGGACTTCACAAAAGAATACAGTGAAGCAGGCATCCTAATTTTCTGAACATTGGGTTTTCGTTGAAGAGTAGAAAGAATTTTTGAAAAAGCCAAAAGCTTAGAATCTTTTTCTCTTTTAACAGGTACTTTCAGATTTTTCTCATTTTCTCTTTGTACAAACCCCATGCAGGAAATAGAGGTTCGTTACTACCATCCTAGATCCTGAAAGCAAGATTTTTCTAAAAATGGGAAGGAGAGTATCTGAGAGAGAAAAGAGAATCAGTTACTAAAAACTAACTACCTGTCCACTGCTTTGCTGGGCACCACAGAAACACAAGAGTCCCTACTCTCCGTCCCCAAGAATCTCATCATTTCCTAGGAGTCTCAGGTTTGTACAAGAAACATAGAAAAATATCAGGGATGTTTGAGGAGAAATTTTTTATTTTTATTATCTGTTTATCACTTGTCGTGATAGTTTACAAATCTGGGAGTGATGGTAAAAAGGGAAACCAGAAATAATGCTTAAATGAGGCAGGGAAAGTCACTTATTTACTATGGTGAATTGGCAAAAATTACTATACTTTGTAAACCCTCAAAATTTAGAAGTTAGCTAAATCTAAATTAGTTGAAAGCTGGCAAGTATAGCAAACCAAGTAATTACACATATTTCCTGTTAACCCATTGACTGCTGTTTTATACTTCTAGGGTGTGTATTGTCCTAAAAGTTCAGTTCAGTTCAGTTCAGTCGCTCAGTCGTGTCCAACTCTTTGCGACCCCATGAATCACAGCACGCCAGGCCTCCCTGTCCATCACCAACTCCCGGAGTTCACTCAAACTCATGTCCATCAAGCTGGTGATGCCATCCAGCCATCCTAAAAGTTAAATATCTTAAAAAAAAAGTGGAAACATTGATATTCTGGGTTTCCTGGATGATTAAATCACCTAGTCACCACTGAAATTTAAGACATGTAGCATTTGGAACACATTACAAAATCCTTGAAATGTGATGTCATACAAGATTAACATCTGAGATTCCAACTGCTACTATCACAAAAGTAAGTTTTTTAAAAATTATTTGAATGTATCCATTAGCACAAAATATTCATTTCCTCCTAAGACAGAAAGTTCAAATATAATTATGTTTAATGCATTAACAGAAGAATTCGGTGCTTTTTACTGTGATCAAGGGATTTGAGCCAAAATTGTGGGGGTTTTTTTTCCCCTAAAGGAAAGGTGAAATAAAGCTCTAGTAGTACATTTGGAATAGTCCCAGTTAAATTAAGAACTTGTAAGTAGAGTCGTTTAGGGTGATAAAAGGGCACACATAGAATTAATCAGCTGATGGAAGCCTACCATGTGTAAGTTCCTCCCTTGAGAAGGGATTGGCATTGGCTCAGGTTCTTAGAAAAGTAGGTGCTAAGACAGGATCCAAAAGACAAGAGATGCATTGGGAGTAAAAGTAGAGTGAGCTAGAGAAGGTACAAAGAGTCTTCAGACCGTGATGCAGATCTGATACCTGCAAAGGACTGTAGGAAGGAAGAAGAAGGTTAAGCAGTAAAGATCGCAGACTTCTGAGCAGTTTCAAGAAAGTTCTCATGTCAGTTAGGATAAGTGCCCACCCCAATACCTCCTCCATTGTGAAGCTCATCTCTTGGTCCCTAAGCACCTGTGAGTGGTGCTGGCTGAAGATCTGTGGGAAGAAAAGGCAAACTCAGACTCAGAATAGGTGTCCATCTCTGCCAGGAGATGGCAGAGATCTGCTGACTCTTCTGGGAAGGAAGGAGCCACATGAAACCAATTTGCTCACAAATGACCATTTGGTCTCCTCAAGAAATAGCACCTCAGTGTTGGTGGTTGCTGCTGGGAAAGTTGGACATATGGGGGCAGCCGCAGCTAGACTGGCTTGGGCAAGCGGACGTTCACTCTACTGGGTCCGTTGTAAACTCCCATCTGTCACCATGGTTACCCTGCCCACACGCTCAGCTCTGGGGTGGCCAGTAACAAAAGCTGTTTAATGTCACCAGACTGAGTCATTTTTGTCTGCTTGGTTGCTCCAGGGCTTCTTGCACAGTTAATGCTTTTCTGTTTGGGACTGAGGTGTGATACAAAAATCCTTAGGCTTTCTGCCCACTCTCCCACGTCCATCCGCATGCCTTTACCTAAGACTTCCTTCGCTTAGACTCTCTAGGCCATTTCATCCCAGGTCCCTGACCATTCGGCCAAGCCATTGACCACGGCCTCAGAGTCTAGATACACTTTCACCTTGGCCTACTTAGCTTTCCACACAAAGCTCATGACTGGGTGACTGGATTATAGGCTGAATGAACTGTGTTCTTCCAGAATCCACACGTTGATGTCCTGACTCCTGGTGTCTCATAAAACAACCATATTTGGAGATAAGGTCTTTAAAGTGATAATTAAGCTAAAATGGGGTTTTTGTGGCCTTAACCCGGTCTGACTGGTATCTTTCACTTGTTTGTTCTGTTTTGTTTTTGTTTTTTAATTTTTAGTGTTGTGTTAGTTTCTACAACAACACGATTTAGCCATAGTTATACGTACACCCCCTCCCTCCTGAGCCTCCCTTCCCTGCCCCTTCCCATCCTCCCAGGCATCACAGAGCACCGGGATCCTAGGGCACACTGGGCTCCCTGTGCTGCACAGCAACTTCTCCCCAGTTGTCTATCTAACACACAACACAGTGTCCATAGTTGAAAATACAGTACTGTAACACCAAAATGTGCTAAGAGAGAAGAACTTAAGTGTTCTCACCAAAAACAAAACAAGAAAGGGAAACACGTGCGGTGATGGATGCACTAATTAACTGGGTAGTGGGAATCCTTTCATAATGGAGCCATGTATCAAACCATCACGTTGGACATTCTCTGCATATGAAGGCGGTCCATTCCGAGAGTGTGTTCCTAAGTCAGTTTGTTTGTAAGTCCAAAAAGTTAGCCTAGGTTCCCAACTAACACAGTCAGTTTACATCGCCGAGTCCGACTCTTTGTGACCCTTTGGACTATAGCCTGCTGGGCTCCTCTGTCCATGGGACTTTCCAGGCAAAAATACTGGACTGGGTTGCCATTTTCCTCCTCCAAGGGATCTTCCCGACCCAGAGATCGAACCCACAGTCTCCTGTGTCTCCTGCATTGCAAGCAGATTCTTTACCCATTGAGACATTGGGAAGCCCCAGCTATATAGTGCTGTACTGTTATAGGTTTATAATACTTTTCACACAAAGAATACATTTTAAAAAAGCAAACATAAAGAAAACATTTTTAATCTGACAGTACAGAACCTTGAAAAGTACAGAACTACAGTACAACAGCTGGCACACAGGGGTGGCATTGAGTGAGCAGTCAAGAAGAATCATTGACCGGAGGAGGGAGAGGAGGTGGGAGACGGTAGAGCCGAAGGATCGTCAACAATAGGAGATGAAGGGCGAGCTGCAGTTTCGCTCACACCTGATGGTGATGCAACACATGTTCGCATCTTCCAAAGGTGGCAACTTGAAGACTCATATGTAGGGGATTTATTGTATTATAATTTTATTTGCCAATTATACCTCAGTAAAGCTGAAAAAAAGTCAATCATTAAAGGAGTGCTAAACCTTGCAGGCGGAGAAGGCAATGGCACCCCACTCCAGTGTTCTTGCCTGGAGAATCCCAGGGACGGGGGAGCCTGGTGGGCTGCAGTCTATGGGGTCGCACAGAGTCGGACACGACTAAAGTGACTTAGCAGAAGCAGCAGCAGCAGCAAACCTTGCAGGAATGAACCTGCCTTAGCACCCCCTACTGCAGTGACTCATTGGTGTCTCATGGGAAGCCCGGCCAAGGTGCCACTCTTGGGGCAGATCCAGAAATGCCCCAGCTGGAAGTCATCAGTCAACAGCAACCCCCCACAGCAGGGGATATGAGCACGGTGTTTTCATGGCCACCACGGGGCAACAAAAAGGCAGAAACAAGGTGCCACATTAGTGCCTCCCACTCCTCGGAGGACGCCAATGGTACTGTTATCCAAGTGGCCTTATCACTAAGTCCTGCAAAGCTTTAGGACTAAGTCTTCAGCCTTGTGAGAGAGCTAAGGCACAGGGAAACACAGGATGACTTCTCCAAGGTACACTTCCTTTGTTCTTCCGTCAGCTGGGATCAGCTGTTTGGCAGGGAGAAGAGAAATAGGGAGAGAAATGAAGGAGAATGAATCATTGAACGCACCCCCACCTCAGGGAAACATTTTATTGGATTTGTTTCTCTTTGATGCCAATTAAGCCCATGGGGTAGAACAGGTCAGTGAGTGAACATGTGGGCTGGGGGAGTGGATACAGGATCTGCCTATGGTTACTGTGCCACGGCTATAATTTATTATTAACTCTCTCTTCTGTGCTATGGTCTGCTGGACCGTTCCAGGGGGCCAATTCCTGGGGCCAGGACTGTGGCTCATCCAAGCAGATCAGACGGAACATTTTATTTACTAGCTTCTCCCCTTAAATCTAGGATGACTCAACCTGGCCCAAGGCAGAAAAAGTTTTCTTGACCTTGGATGAAACAGTGAGCTTTGGGAGAACTCAGACTACCAGCTACCCTGCTTCACTTATCATCTGACAAATTAGAAAGATCTTGGTGGAAGACGTTCATAACTTTGATTCCATCGCCTTATCCTAAGAACCTAAATAAGCATTTTTTTTAGTGTTCATTTATCATGTTCCAGATGTAGTGTTACGCTCCCTGAGTTCATTCATTCACTCAACAAATATTTACTGAGGGTTGCTAGTTGTCCAGCCCTATGCATACGAAGTGTGAGATATATAACCTTGAACAGAATAGCCAAGATCCCTCCTTGGGTGATAGCGAAATAATGAGTACAGAATATCAGCAATATCAAAATATCATAATTTCAGGTGGTTCTCACCTCTATGAGGTAAATGAAGAAAAAGAAGTGAGAGCCCTACATTATAAAATTTAATCTCCTCAAATCATCACGGTAGACAGGGGCTAATATTCCTATGTTATCTCTGACGGAAAGGATGTTCAGAGGGGTTATTTAGCCTACAGAAGTTTCAAAGAACAGACAGGAATGGGGATTTGACCAATATTTGAGCTAATATACCAACCTCACTTAGGCCAGAAGAGTTTAAAATCTCAGGTCAGCTTTCAATTACAGCAACAGTCCCCCCTCCCTGGTCTTTCTTTTTAAAAAAATGTATTTATTTTTAGCTGCACTGGGTCTTTGTTGCTGTGTGGGGGCCTTCTCTAGTTGCAGTGAGCAAGGGCTACTTTCTAGTTGCAGTGTGCAGGCTTCTCTTTGCAATGGCTTCTCTTGCTGTGGAGCATGGGTTCTAGAGACCACAGGCTGCAGTAGTTGTGGCGTACAGGCTTGGTTTCCCAGAAGCATGTGGAATCTTCCCTGACCAGGGATCGAACTGGTGTCCTCTGCATTGTAAGATGGATTCTTAACTACTGGACCACCAGGGAAACCTCTCCCTGGTCTTTCTTTTGCACTATATATTCCAGCTAGATGGCATTCTTGCAGTTTCTGAAAGAATCCCAGCATCCTCTTCCTCCAGTCCTAGGCACAGGCTGACCAAGGGCTTTCCCAGGCTTGGGGCACTCCTCCATGTCACTTTGGGTGATGGATTTACATGGCACTCGGCCACATCTTTGAGCAACACTGACTCACATAGAGAGAAAGTAATTCTCTTTGCATCTTTTTCTCTACTTCTGATTTTATCGAGAAGACAGTTTATTACTAGACAAACATTTTTGACCACTTGCTGAATCCCTCTTCTTAAAAAAAAAAACTTACTGAGGAACAATTGGCACACACTTATCACAACTTTTTTATGTGTTTGCTCCTTTTAACATCTGTGTGAGTTCTGGCTGGGTTTCAATTTGTCTTTTTCCTCATCATGGATCATAGTTTGTTACTCCTTTGCATGCCCATTAATCTCTAATTGGATGCAAGACACTGTTCATTTTACTTTGTTACAATTGGAGATTTTTATATTCCAAAAAATGTTAGATTGTTCCTGGATATAGTGAAGTTATTTAGAAGTTTAATTTTCTGGGATCTTGTTTCTAAAACGGGTTAGGTAAGATCAGAGAGGGCTTGACAGGTAGTACGAGTGGGAAAGAACCCGCCTGTCAATGCAGGAGACAGACACAGGTTCGATCCCTGGGTTGGAAAGATCCTCTGGAAGAGGGCACAGCAACCCACTCCAGTATTCTTGACTTGAGAATCCGATGGACAGTGGAACCTGGTGGGCTACCGTCCATGGGGTCACAAGACTTGGACATGACTGAAGCAACTTAGCACACATGCATGCACAAGATCAGAGATACACTGATTCCCTGCTTCTGTCGCAGAAGCCATTTGTGTGTTTAACCCCTTGCTCTACGAATCACAAGGTCTCCAGTCTGGCTGAAGGGAGTAGGCAATCCTCACACAGGGTACTCTTAACTTGAATCCCTTCTTCCTCTAGGTATAGCGATCACTACTCAATTGAATATTTAGGGGGAGCCTTCTGCAGATACCTGGGGTTCCCTCTGCAGCTCTCACCCACTCCCCCACCCCACAGT
This sequence comes from Moschus berezovskii, assembly GCF_049115385.1. Classification (NCBI taxonomy): domain Eukaryota; kingdom Metazoa; phylum Chordata; class Mammalia; order Artiodactyla; family Moschidae; genus Moschus; species Moschus berezovskii. The sequence continues at coordinate 15,203,251 of NC_142474.1, forward strand.
AAGTACTCTGCTCTGTGAATTCTAGCTGCCTTCATCTCCCTGGACTCTCAGTTCTGTCTCCTCAACGATAAGACTCCACCTGGGCTTCTCCTCCCTGCACTACAATCTGGTGATTTTTATATTCCTATAAATATTCTTTAGCTTTGTTCTAGAATGAAGTTAAATTACTTGGAAACAGTATGATCCTTGGAGGTCTTGTTTCTAAGATTTGTTAAGTGGGATCAGAACAGTTCTCACTGGCAGGCAGATTATTCCCTAGACAGGAAGCTGGGGCAATCTCAGAGTTCACCTCATTTTGCCTCTTGCTCAGGTCTTGAAAAATATTACTGCATATATTTTATCTTTTTTTTTTTTCAGTTGTTTTAATAGAAAGCAAAAGCATAACCCTCATACTCCATCTTGGTTTGAAGAATCCTCTATTTTTTTTTTTTTTTGGTGAGCAAAGATAAAGTAGACCTGAAAGCTTAGGCAAAAATACAGGGCTAAAATTGAATAACTTTGTCTTCTTTGCTTTATATTTCTTTTATTGTTAATTTATTTATAACAACCTGTACTGATTTTCCATTAATGGTAGCATTAAAAATCTCCAGAGTTAGGGACTTCCTTGGTGGTCCAGGGGTTAAGACTCCATACTTCCAATGCAAGAGGCATGGGTTCAATTCTTGGTCTGAGAACTAAGATCCTACATACCATGGCCAGAAAAAAAAAGTTTTAAAAGTTGCAGAGTTAACTGGATTTGTTCATGTTTAAAAGTATATTCATTGAATATTCATAAGTGAATGGTCTGTATCTCATGCCTTTGTTGGTTTTCTGTGAGCTGTAGTTTCTGGGAAGTGAGCAGCTCTCATTCCTGTAACTCTTGTAACCCAGTCATTCGTGTGCCCCCTTCATGAGGATTCAGTGCGGCTGTGGTGCTGTTATCCCTCTGATAGGAACTCTAACTTTGTGTAAAGACCCAAAGGTATGTTACTTATTTTTATTTTATATTGTACTATATTTCATTCACAGTGTTGTGTTTGTTTCAGGTGTATAGCAAAGTGATACAGTCATATATATATATATATGAATTAAGAAAAGCAGTTCCCGTCTTTTGATGGGAGCTCATGGTTTATAATATAAATGGCATTATTTTTAGAGAGGGATAACTTGGGTATGGTATTGGGTCTTTTTTCTTTTTGCAGCTTGAGGCAGTTATAGAATAACTTGATATAGCTTTTTGCAACTGTGTATTCTATAGTATTTTTTTCATTTGGTGAAATTTTAACTGTTAGTGTTTTTGGCATTGTGCTTTGTACCATTTATTAAATAAAAATTATTTATTTAAAAAAAAGTATATTCATTGAATCCATTTAAAGAAAATAATCAAGAAACAGCTGGGCAAGAATTCAGAACGTTCATCACTAGGGGAGTAAGAGGTAACTCAAGTTCAGGGAGGGCGGATCTTGAGGGCTCCGGACTTCCAACCTGACTCCATCCCAGCCTCCTTCATTCTCCTTGGGCTGAATTCACCTTCCTGGCTTTGACTGCCTCACTTCACCACCCAGACCCACCCTGTGCTAATCTTTCTGAGAGCAAATGTCACCCTCTAGTGATATATTCACCCCCTGCGTCAGCCCCCTGTTGTTTTCCTCTAAATCTGTGCCGCCCAGTCCAAGAGCCATGAGTCACACGTATTCACTGAGCACTGGTCACATGGCCAGTCCTTACTGAGATGTGTCAGTGAGGAAGACACACTGGGTTTAGGAGACCGAGCAAAAAGAATTTAGACTACCTCATGAATGATGTTTATATTCAGTACGAAATAGAATGTTTAGTATCAATTCAGTTCAGTTCATTTCAGTCACTCAGTCATGTCTGACTCTTTGCGACCTAATGGACTGCAGCACACCAGACTTCCCTGTCCATCACCAGCTCCCAGAGCTTATTCAAACTCATGTCCATCAAGGAGGTGATGCCATGCAACATCTCATTCTCTGTCGTCCCCTGCTCCTCCCATCTTCAGTCTTCCAATGAGTCAGTTCTTTGCATCAGGTGACCAAAGTATTGGAGTTTCAGCTTTAGCATCAGTCCTTCCAATGAATATTCAGGACTGATTTCCTTTAGGATGGACTGGTTGGATCTCCTTGCAGTCCAAAGGACTTTCAAGAGTCTTCTCCAACACCACAGTTCAAAAGCATCAATTCTTCAGTGCTCAGCTTTTTTACAGTCCAACTCTCACATACATACATGACTATTGGAAAAACCATAGCTTTGACCAGATAGACCTTTGTCAACAAAGTAATGTCTCTGCTTTTTAATTTGCTGTCTAGGTTGGTCATAGCTTTTCTTCCAAGGAGCAAGCATCTTTTAATTCCATGGCTGCAGTCACCATCTGCAGTGATTTTGGAGCCCAAGAAAATAGACTAGGGTCAGTTCAGTTCAGTCCAGTCACTCAGTCATGTCTGACTCTTTGCGACCCCATGGATTGCAGCACGCCAGGCCTCCCTGTCCATCACCAACTCCTGGAGTTTGCTCACAATCATGTCCAGGCTAAAGAAAATACATTATTAAAATTAATTCCACCTTTTTCTTACCTTTTTTATAATATGACTCCTAGAAGTTTTGACATCATATATGTGGCTAGCATTTCATTTCTTTCAGACTGCACTGTTCTAGCTGCATCATCCATGGACACCTCCCAACTGTCAGCAGTCCCCTTGTGGCTTCCCTTGAGGCTTCCCTTGTGGCTCAGCTGGTAATCTGCCTGCAATGCAGGAGACCTGGGTTCGATCCCTGTGTTCGATCTCTGGGTTGGCAAGCTCCCCTGGAGAAGGAAAAGGCTACCCACTCCAGTATTCTGGCCTAGAGAATTCCATGGTCCATGGGGTCACTAATAGTCGGACACGACTGAGTGACTTTCACTTTCAGAAATGTCAGCACAACACCTGACAGACAAGAGGAACTTACCAAACAGGTGTCGAATGTTAGTGAGTGAATGAAAACTTAAATGAGTGGCTTTAACTGGATTGAAGTTCAAAGGGGGAATATCAGAGCCTGGAAACAGCCATAGTTTCTTCATCCCTTTAATGGGAATAATAATTTATGCCTCATAGAGATACTGAAGATAAACTGAGGTCATTTATCTTAACAGAGAAATCTTAACACTGAACCTGAGTCAATGGGCAGGTCAAGAGAAGTTAGACATGATAGGGAAAATGTCTCTATTTAGACTCACGCCATGTGAAGGACCTTAGCAGCTGTGTACAAAGAGAGATGAGAAGGAGATTCGTTTTGAAGAGTTTTCTCTTGCTTGTTATGCAAATGTGCTTCATACACTTCTCCAGGCTCTTGTATAAGAGCCCAGCTTTGTGGCTTATAAACATTTGCCTCTGGCCCAGCCCCCACTACTCATTGGTGTCCTGATAACCGGTTCCTTATAAGCCATGGGGTGTGTGTGTGTGTGTGTGTGTGTGTGAGAGAGAGAGAGAGAGAGAGTAAAACACTTTCTCCCAGGTCTTATCTTATTGCTAAAAATAATGTACTTGTAAATTGCTTTATAAATTATTTATCATGAGGGGCTTCATCATGGAACAAGTGCTACAACGTGCTGTGAAATGGGGGGCAGGGAGGACTGGTAAGGAAGGAGGGAGGGAAGGAGACATTGGAATCACTTATAAATAATATATTCATTGGTCAAAGAAAGTTATCGCCTTTTATGAAGTGTTTGGATTCTGTCTTGCATACTAAGTGAGCATCCTCTTGCGGACTCCTTGGTGGTCCACCCCAGCCTCCTTGCTGCTCTATCCCTGAATATGGTGATTAGGATGCTGTGTATTTATTTCAGCCAAAACCACAATTGCCAAGTCTCATCATCTGGAAATAAACAGCAAACAGGGCTGACTGGTACCGCCGAGGAAACGCAAAGATGTGTTGGCAACGCCTGGGAACCAAGTCTGAGTTGCTGAGTTGGGCTCTGCATTTGGTATTCATCGCATAAGTGCTGCGCCTAATGAAGGCATTTGGTATTCATGTGGATGTCACATGTATTTCCAGAGACACTGGGCTCTAATTTAGCATGGGTTAATGGACACCTCTATTAAAAGTGTTATCGAAAGTTTGACATTCAAATAACCCAGTTTGAAAATCAGACAAACCTAGACATTAAATCTGAAGGGGAGAAAATGTAGGAGAAGTCAAGTATATAAATGCCAACTTTAGACAGAAACATTAATCTGCCGTGGAGAGGGACGATGGGTTGGTCCAAGTGCTTCTTGCCCTTTCGCTTTGCCTGGCTCCTCCCATACCTAAGTCTTGGCGTCTTCCCTGACTGCCTTTGCCAATATTTCTGTGATAAGCGAGAAAGAGGGGACAGAAGAAAGGGCACAGTTGTATTAAATAAAAGGTGCCACTCACCTTCTAAAATCCCCCACCATACCCTTGGCTCTTGTGTGCTAATCTTTTCAGTAACTGTCTAAGGCACGTTTTATTATTCCCAGATAGAATGAAATTGGAAACCCATAGAACATAACTGATTCTCGACAGGTCACACTCAGCTAGTAAAATAGTAGGAAAAGGTTAGAACAGTCACTATACTAATATTTATGTTCTCTTTTCATTAATTTCACAAATATTTATTAGACACTAATTTGGTGCCAGACTCACTTACTAGCCGGTTGATGTGAGTGAATAAAATAAAATCTTATACAACGACTTTGGGGATGTTTTACTTTTTATTTTATTCATTTATTTATTTTTGGCTGTACTGTGTCTTCATTGTTGTGCGAGGGCTTTCTCTGGTTGTGGCAAGTGGGGCCTACTCGCTAGTTTCAATGTGCAGGCTTCTCATTGCACTGGGCTCTCTTGCTGTGGTGCTAGGGCTTCAGTAGTTGTGGTCTGCAGGCTTAGTTGCCTCACAGCATGTGGGTTCTTCATGGACCAGGGATTGAACCCATGTCCCCTGCACTGGCAGGCAGATTCTTAACCCCTGGACCACCAGCGAAGTCCCTCCAGCAGTATTTTATAAAACTAAACTTATGCTTACTTTATGACCCAGAAACTTAACTCCTAGCTATTTACCTAAGATAAATGAATGTAATCAAATAAGTGTGGCCTCTTTATCACCAAAAACAAAATAAATGAATGTAATAGAATATAATAGAATGCACAGAACCCCTTTATTCATAATAGTCAGAAATAAAAAGTAGCCCAGATGTCCATCAGTAGAACAGATTGTGGTATAAACATATATCCATACAATGGAATACTACTCAGCAATAAAAAGAATGAACTATCAATATATGTCACAACTTGGAAGAGTCTTAAAAACCCTATGTTGAATGAAAGAAGTCCTACAAAAAAGAATACATACTCTATCAGTCCATTTATATGAAACTAGAAAAAGAAAAACTAACCAATATTAAAAAAGGTCAGAATAGCAGTTGCCTCAAGGATGAGTGGAGTTGAAGTTTAACTAAGAGGGGACACAAGGAAACTTTTTTGGGTGGCATTACAGTTTTCTGTGTTGATAGGGACTTGGGTTATATAGTCGCTAAGTCATATCCGACTTCTGCGACCCCGTGGACTGTAGCCTGCCAGGCTCCTCTGACCGTGAGATTGTCCAGGCAGGCATGCTGGAGGGATTTGCCATTTTTTTCTTCAGGGAATCTTCCTGACCCAGGGATCAAACCCAGGTCCCCTGTAGTGCAGGCAGATTCTTTACCTACTAAACTATCAGGGAAACCCCTTGAGTTATATTGGTGTACATTTTCAAAACCCATCAAACTGTGCACTTAATACTTGTGCATTTAACTCTATGTGCATCTTACCTCAAGAACAAAAGAAATCATAAATGAATACTGAACTCTGCTTCGTAATGATGGACATGCTGCAGTGCTTAGGGATGAAGTATACTGATGTTGTCATGCTAGGTTGAAATGCATCAAGTAATAAGAACAATGGAGGGAGGGAGGGAGAAGGCATGGATGGATAAATATGTGTTAAAGATAAAATATTAAAATGTTGTGTGACATAAGGGATGTGTGTGTATATGGAGCTTCCTTTCACAGTTCTTTCAATGATTATGTTTAGATTTTTCCATTATAGCATGTGGAGAAAAAATATTTAAAATATACAAAAAGACTCTTTCCCTGTGTTCCTATGGCTGACATTTTAGCAGTGAAAAAAATAATTAAACACGCTAAACACCCAGGCAAATATATAACTGCATATTTTGATGGCTGTTATGAGGAACATATGCAGGGTGCGGTGTGAGACATATATTGAAAACAATTGTTAAGTGGAAGATCAAGGGAAGCTTCTTTTGGAAAGTGGGGTTTATAAAAGTGTGACATGACAATGAGAAAGGAACGATGATGAAAACTGTGGGCATCCAGGTGAGAAGGAGGAGCATACCACAAAGAGAGGACAGCAGAAGTGCAGACCCCAAGGCAGGAAAGAGTTTAGCACAAGCATAAACATAGAAGGATATGAACACGAATGGACTGTGGCCAACCAAGGAAAGAACCAGTGAGAGATGAGGGTGGAAAGGTAGGCAGAGGCCAGATCATTCACAAGCTTATAGACCCTGATGAGTTGGGAATCATCTCTGGGGCAGTCAGAGCACACCTGGGGTATTATGTTCAAAGCCCAGTGACAAACAGCAACAGTAATGATCACTAATATGTATTAAGTGCGTCTTAGATGCCAGGCATTGTCTAGGACCTTATAATTTAGCTCATTTAACTTCACCTCTCTCCAAGCTATATACTATTTTAAGTGAAGTGAAGTCGCTCAGTCGTGTCTGACTCTTAGCAACCCCATGGACTATAGCCTACCGGGCTCCTCAGTCCATGGAATTTTCCAGGCAAGAGTACTGGAGTGGGCTGCCATTTCCTTCTCCATACTATTTTAAATAGATATATAAATATGCACGCCCCATTTTTACTTAAGAAAACTGAGATTTAGGTGAGGTTAGATATATTCCCCAACATCCTACAGCTTGTCCAAGGTGGAGATGGGATGTGAATCTGAGATAACGGGGCCTGGGAATGCTTAACTTGCCAGTGGAGAAATCTCCCCGGAGCCACAGCGATCTTCTTCCAATCTCTAAAGCCACCTTTGGTAAAAGAGCTTTTAGTTGTACCTTGTAATGACAAGAATCTGAATTATCATCCAATGAGATGATATTCTGAAAAAGCAAATTTGAAGCCTGTGCTAGGAAAAAAAAAAATTTAATGAACAGATTTCCCCAGAGATGGAAAAAGCCACAATAGGAGCTATAATTAAGGAGAGATTCCCTTCCCTTGGAGCCACTGGAGCCCAAGTGAGATGGCCCCAGGACAGGAGGCCTTAAACATCACAAATGGGCTGGACCTGAGGACTTTGAAGTGCCTCCCAGCCCTGAAACAGTGGGATAACCCATCAGACTGTTTGTGGCTGCAGTTTCTCCAGCAGGTTGGCAGCAGCTGTCTTCTGAGACTGTATTAATAACATCTTCATTGACGCTGCATGCACAAACAACATTTTCCATTTAAGCCACATTCATTGGTGGCCTCAGGAGAATCGCCGGTGAGACGGGAGTGCAGGCTGAATAGAGAAAGTCCGAACTGGCAGTGCGAGCACAATTACCGTTCACAAGGGGGAATCCGTGAGACCGCAAGCCCACCCCCGCCCCCCCACCACCTCCACTGCCGAGAAAGTTGTCTGGCACTTGCTGGTTTACGATGCTGTTCTATGGGGGCTAAAGGCAGGTAACCAGGAAGCGTCCAGTGCCTATGGACAGATCCCTATGGACTCAGATTTCTCAGGGTTTGGGAAGAAGGAAATGGCAACCCACTCCAGTGTTCTTGCCTGGAGAATCCCAGGGATGGGGGACCCTGGTGGGCTTCCGTCTATGGGGTCATACAGAGTCAGACACGACTGAAGTGACTTAGCAGCAGCAGCAGTTGTTATTTAGTCACTAGGTCATGTCTAATTCTTTGCGACTCCAAGGACTGTAGTCTACCAGGCTCCCGTGTCCATGGGATTTCCCAGGCAAGAATAGCACAGTTGGTTGTCATTTCCTTCTCCAGGGGATCTTCCTGATGCAGAGGTCGAACCTGAGTATCCTGTATTGGTAAACAGATTCTTTATCACTGAGCCACCTGAGAAGCCCAGGGTATATAGTTAACGCAAGTGGAAAAAAGTAGTTAAGGAGGTCAGCCAGGGCTGTCACTGCCATTGTCCTGTTACAGGTGATTTTTTTTTTATTACAGTTGTCATTTGCCAACATCCTAACTCATACGTGGATGAGAAATGAACTGGTCTGAGGGTGTGCTGCTATGGGCCAAGCTCTGTGTTCGGCACTCTATCATGACATCTCATTGAATCTTCACAATGTCTCTGGGAGTCTGCTTCTATTAATATCCCAGTTTAAGGGGAAGACAGAGCTATTGACTAACATTTTTGCACAATGGCAAAAATGGGAAAACCGATATTCTAACCTATTCAAGTCAGACTCCACTGCTTCAACCTAAGCATGCATGCATGAATGAATATCTACCTGAAAAATCACAAAGGCAAGGGACTTCCCTGGTGGTCCAGTGGCTGGGACTCTGATATCCCAGTATGGGGGACCTGGGTTTGATCCCTAGTCAGGGAACTGGATCCCTCTCATGCTGCTGCTAGAGATCCTACATGCCAAAATGAAGATCCTACATGCCACAACTAAGAGCCAGCACAGCCAAATATGTATATATATATATTTTGGAGAATGTATGCTGTAGACCATGTGCTCTCACGCATGGACACAGACTTCATTTCTTGCAACTGAATGGGTATAAAATGGTATTTTATTATAATCTTTTTTTTTAACTGAGGGATAATTGCTGTACAGAATTTTGTGGTTTTCTGTCATCCATCAACAAGAATTAGCCATAGGAACACCCATGTCCCCTCCCTCTCAAACCTCCCTGCATCTCCCTGCCTATCCCACCCTTCTAGATTGTCACAGAGCCCCTGCTTGTGTCCCCTGAGGCATACAGGAAATCCCCACTGGCTGTCTGTTTGACATGTGGTAATGTAAATCTCCATTTACTCTCTCCATGCATCTCATCCTCTCCCTTCTCCCCTCCCCAGCGTTAATAGGTCTGTTCTCTACGTCTGTTTCTCCATTGCTGCCCTGAAAATAAATTCATCAGTGCCATCTTTTTAGATTCTTCCATGTATATGTGCCAGTATGCTGCTGCTAAGTCGCTTCAGTCGTGTCCGACTCTGTGCGACCCCATAGACGGCAGCCGACCAGGCTCCCCCGTCCCTGGGATTCTCCAGGCAAGAACACTGGAGTGGGGTGCCATTTCCTTCTCCAATGTGCCAGTATACGATATTTTTATTTCTCTTTCTGACTGACTTCATTCTGTATAATAGGCTCTAGGTTCATCCACCTCATTAGAACTGACTCAAATGTGTTCTTTTTTATGGCTGAGTATGATTCCATTGTATATATGTGCCATAGCTTCTTTATCCATTCATCTGTCAATGGAATCTAGATTGCTTCCATGCTCTAGCTATTGTAAATAGTGCTGCAATGAACTTTGGGGTACAAGTGTCTTTTTCAATTTTGGTTTCCTCAGGGTATATGCCTAGTAGTGGGACTACGGCTCATATAGTGGTTTTAGTCCTAGTTTTTTAAGGAATCTCCGTACCGTCTTCCATAGTGACAGCCAAATAATTTTTTTTTAATTGCAAAGCCAATAAACCAGAACCATTAGCTTGGGATTAAAAAAAATAAATAACATGGGAGGGAAAATTATTTCCAAAAAGAGCAAGAGTGAGGAAAGCAAAAGAGCCTCTCATGTAATTGTTTTATGCTTCCTAGTAGCCAAGCTGGAGAGAAAAGGAAAGAAATAGGCTACCTGGCTGTCATGTCCACTAAAGGGAAGAAGATGAAGTCATCTGGAGAGAGTAGCTAACATCCTAGCTCTGAGCCTCATGTGAGTGGACATCTCTGAACAAGGCCCCAGCTCCCAGGATGAGCAATGTCCAGGCTTAAAATCCTGTGTCTGCCCATCTAGTCCATTTAACTGCCCTTCAAAAAAATTTTCATGTCCACTTATGAAGTGTATTATTTCTTATTCAGCAGTGGTCCTGGCCTTCTTAGGTATGATTTGAATTCAGTGACACAAAATGATTACCATTATCTGGAAAGGAAATTTGGTGTAGTTTGACCAGCACATCTATGCCTCTATGGGCAAACCCTAGGGTTACAACGAGTTCAAGACTGCTCTGTTTATTCTGTTCAGCCTCCCCTTAGGTAGACAACTGAGAATCCATTGTCCTACAGTAGAAATGATGTAACTATGAGTGCCCTAATAAAATCTAGTCCCCAGTTTCCAATTTGTTCAGTTGATTCTAAAATAGACTTTAATTGCTCCATCTTGGCTCTTGTCATTTATATATATATATATACCGTCTCCTACATTTCTGTTTCAATAAGATGGCCTCTGACTCACATAATATCTTGGTTCCTTTGTCTTGCTGGAGAAATGTCATTTGAAGAATTTAAACAATAACAAGTTGTTCCAGCTTCTGTGGAAAGGAAACCAAGGCCTAGGGGAGGTAAAGTAATATCCTCAAGTTCATATATATTGTGTGATGAAGCTGAATTTCAAATCCAGGTATACCAGACCTAAAATCTCTTTTCTCTGTGCCACCCTCTCTCTGTGGAGCAGACAATTAATAGCCTACTTTTATTATGGTGCAGTCACAGTGACAACCTAAACTTTTCAGTTAAGGCTCACATCTTTCCACCTTATTTCAACGTACGTGAAACTAAAAGATCAAACCTGACACCAGAGTTTATAGTCTGTGTTGCTTTCACTTTAGGTAAGATGACTACCAAAACATCAGGCAAACATCTTATTTGCTCTTTTTTTTCTTACACTCACTATTATTGTATTTCCAACAAAAGACTGTCCCTTTAAGAGTTAAGACCCTGGCAACTTGGAAATCCTGCACTCTTAGCATCTGATTAAATATAGATAGGGAGGCAGTGTGCTCCCTCACTTGCGGTCCTTTCCCTGGACCACTGAAACATAGCTGAAGAGGGCCGGAAACAGGGCCAGCCCATTATCTATTAATTCTTAATAAACTGGTGGATTATAACGATACATGGATGATGAAAAAGGATGGGTAGACAAGATCCTGTCAGTACCTAAGATCTATTTTGAATGAATGCCAGAAAGCTGAAATGATACACCAGACGCCTGAGGAGACAGTGGGAGTCCATTTATAGTAAAGCCAGACAGATTTGAGTGGGAGAATCCCTGGCCATGTCTGAGGGGCTCCCTATGATCCCAGTCTGACCCAAAGCAATCGCCTTAAACAGGTGCTATTACCAAACCCTTCTGTAGGCACATGCCCAAAACTTTTATATTTGCCTCTGTCTTTGCAGCTCATATTATCTCACACCGGGTCTGAAAATCAAGCCTCAGACCACTTTGTCTCCCATTATTGGAGGATCCTAAGGTTACATTCTAAAAAGGACTGTAGATGAGACAACCCAGAAGCCAGTTTGAGAAATCAGTTGCATCTTAAGCGCCATCTTTAATGGATTGGTACTGGCTGCTTAAAAGGCTGTGTTACAGTCTCTGAAGCTTTGTCCAAGCCCAGTGGGAAAGAGGCAATAATTGATTAGTGTTGTCTTCCACAGACACAGGGAGTAGGAGTGAAAGCAGCAAGTGTGTCTAACACTTGCCACATCTGAAAGAAGTTCTCTGTCTTTCTGATGTAGATGAGAATTTCCCATCAGTGTAATTAGTTTAACTGCCTGCAGCAAAGCTATGAGGCAGGCAGTCTCTGTCTCCTGAAAGAAGCAGATTATGGGTGGGACTTGGAGGAATTAACCTTGAGATGCAACCTCACAAAGACGCATGTGCCTCACGGACATACTTCATTGCCCTGTCGGATCTCACCAACGTTCTTTCTTCCCTGATCAATCCTAATATGTGAACACTTCAAGTCCATTTTTAACTCCTGGTTCCTCGAGTTGGCTCCTGTCCTGGTATCTTTCTGTGTACACGCTCAACATAATAATCTAACAACCTTCCGTCCCCTGATGAGAACCTGACTTCTCTAAGGATCTCAAAAATGTTCTCCGGGGCCTTTTTTGTTCTTCAGTCTTGGCACAGTGGGAAATATTCCTTCACAGGCATTTATTTCACTCTCTTCGGTATGCAAAGGAGAGGTCTAGGATGTAGAAAAGGCAAGAGATTTTGCGAGATCACCCAGAGATACAGTGATAGGAGAGCAGTGATGCTGAATCCTGACTACCAGTACACGACTTCCCGGTGTGATGTGTGTGATGGATCTGCTCTCAGGATCAGCACCAGAGAGCAATGCCATTCCTGGAAGGGAAAACTGATACTCATGACACGCTGTGTGACGTATTCTTGCCGTCATAACCACAGTGGGAGCCCCTAGGCAAAGACATAAGCGCACCCGAGAGGTATTGGGAGGAGAGAGAAAGAACTCAGGATGCAGCCTACCTGGGTTTCAATCCTGCCTTTAACACAGGCTCTGACAAGTCACTTCACTTTCCTATCACTCAGCTTCCTCATCTGTACGATGGATCTAATATAGTACCTACTTCTTAGAGTTCAGAGGATTAACTCTCAACTGTGTGGAGCACAGAACCCAAAGAACAGCCACTCCAGGCTGCAGTTAAGGATAGACACATGTCCTAAGCCTCTCTGATGAGGAAAACCCTCCGGGACTATATGGCTATGACCACATAGGACTCCTTTCCATTGGACATAAAGCTAGAAGGAGCTGCCAGCAGCCACTTGGCAGGAGAAGGAGAGTCTACTTGAGGATGGTGACAAAACAAAAAAATCACTTATTCAAGTTGAGAGGCACATAGATATGTATATATACACATGCTGATGACATCATTTGACCTCCTATATTGAGTCACATCTGAAGGCTGTTACTCACGGAGTTTTGAGTTATATAAGCCAATGAATTCCCTTTTTGCCTAAGCCAGTTTGGATTGGGTTTTCTGTGACTTACAACTGAAAAAGTCTTCAGTTACAGATACATATGAGTTTAAGAGCAACATCTGAGTCTTTGGCTTTGGGTACCACTTGGAAGAGCTATTGCCAAGCCTAACACCTTGGTGTGATTAATAGCTCATCAAGGCTTTGGGAACTTTATGCAACCTATGGGACACTCTATTTCTTGCTATGGGAAAAATGGGAATGATAAAACCAACATGAGGGGTTGCTTTGAGAATTACATGATACTTTGCTCTACATTTGAAACCAACACAACATGGTTAATCAACTATACTCCAATATAAAATAAACAAATTTTTTTTAATGTAACAGGCTCACAGATATAGAGAACTAATGAGAAAAAAAAATTGATACAATATATGGAAAATGCCTAACATTGTAACCACCACATTTTTGGGGTCTCAATCAACATATGGGAAGATGTCCCAGAAATGTGGTAGCTCATATGAAAATACATTGGTAATTCAGATCATAATTATTTCTGCAGGGGTTGTGACTGACAAGATAACAGAAGAGTGTGCTGAAAGTCGGGGGTACTTGATGAAGGGCAGAATTTTTTTTTTTTAATAAAAATGCAAAGGAGACAGGATGCAAATTGTTTTCCTTCTAAGAGTATAGTAAAATAACATAGCATTCTGAATTTATCATCAAGAAGTTTTATATTGTAACTCAGTATTTTCCTAGATAGGAATTAAAAACTAGTATCCCAGGTGGCACCAGTGATAAAGAACCAGTCTGCAAACGCAGGTAGACATAAGAGACTCAGTCCCTGGGTCAGGAAGATCCCCTGGAGAAGGAAATGGAAATCCACTCCATTCTTGCCTGGAGAATCCCATGGACAGAGGCGCCCGGCAGGCTACCGTCCATGGGATTGCAAAGAGTCCTTCACGACTGAAGCGACTTAGCAGGAGCAGCATGATGGTTCATAGCACAGATCCCTAGGCCCCAGCTAGTGACTGTTTTTTATCAACGGAGTGGTGAGAGGTATGTCCCTCTGCTTGTTTCCCCTGGTAAGGAAGGAGCCAATTTGATGTATTTCCCCCTATAACTGGCAGTCTCCCACCCCTGCACCCCCCAGGGAAGACTGACATGCCTTGATTGGTTGATGGTGAGAAAACAGGGCGGTTTCCCAGGGGTTAACGTTATCAGTCCCTGGGCACCCAGAAGGGTAACCCACTCCAGTATTCTTGCCTGGAGAATCCCATGGACGGAGAAGCCTGGTAGGCCACAGTCCACGGGGTCACATAGAGTCGGACACGACTGAGCGACGGAACGGAACGGAACAGAACGGGGCACCCAGAGGCCTGAGGCTATGTACTCATAGTGATCAAGTAGTTAACATCTTCCTTTTGGTGAGAAGTTTTTCACACCAGCAAAACAACTCAGGAAATGTGCATCAAATACTGTTATCTAGGTACTTCATAGAGGAGATAAAGCAGAAAATATGGGGGGACAGCCTGTCCCGGGAAGGCCCCTTAGAGTCCCGCTTGGTTACATCAACAAATCATCATCGTTGGGTTTCCTAAAAGAAAAGCCATATCTATTCCTAAGTAATTACTTTTGTCTTATACAGTTTTTTCTACCAGTTTAGCCTTTTTGGCGGGCTTCCCTGGTGGCTCAGAATGTGAAGAATCCCCCTGCAAAGCAGGAGACCTGGGTTTGATTCCTGGGTTTGGGAAGATGCCCTGGAGAAGGGCATGGCAACCCACTCCAGCGTTCTTGCCTGGAGAATCCCTATGGACAGAGGGGCCTGGCAGGCTACAGTCCACGAGGTCACAAACAGTGGGACCTGACTGAGGGATTAAACACAGCCTCTTTGGTATTAGCATTTACTAGGCTTCCAGAAATGCCCTCTCTTTATGAATTCAATTGCCATTCAATCTCTGACTCCAGGAGACAGCTGCTCTCTTTCCCTGCAGGCATCTTCTTCACCAGTCGGATGCTGGCAGCCACTCTCACTGCACATCTTTCCCTGGAAGACTCTTAGTAGCAGCACTCCTCTGGCAATGACCTCTCTGGTGTGCCCCTCGCCCAGGACTTCCCAGGGAGCTGAGCTCATTAGAAAAGAAACTCAAGAAAGATTAAGAGAGGCACACTCTTGTGTGTGCAGTTTCTCAAAAAAATTAGACTTAGTATGGGCCCACCAATTCCACTTCTAGGTCTATATCCCCCCAAAATTGAAAGCCCGGACATAAATGGATACTTGTACACAAAGTTCATAAAAGTAGTATTCACAGTAGCCAAGAGGTAGGAGCAGTCCAAATGCCCATTAATAGATACAGATACAGACAAAGTGTGGTTTGCACACACAATGAAACATTATTCGGCCATAAAAGGAAAAGACATCTGACACAAACTACAACACGAACCTTGAAGGCATTATGTTAGGTGAAATAAATTGGTCACCAAAGGACAAATTTAGTGATTCCACTTATCCAAAGTACCTAAAGTCGTCAAATTCATAGGGACAGAGAATAGAATGGTGGTTGCCAAGGATCGTGGGGAAGTGTGTGTGTCTGCTGTCACTGAGTCGTGTCCAGCTCTTTTGCAACCCCATGGACTGTAGCCCACCAGGCTCCTCAGTCCTTGGTATTTTCCAGGCAAAAATACTGGAGGGGGGTGGGGGAGGGGTGCTTCTCTAGCGATCCAGTGGTTAAAAATCCACCTTGCGATGCAAGGGACTCCAGTTCAATCCCTGGTCCGGGAGGATCTCTCATAGCTGGGAGCAACTAAACCAGTGCATCACAACTACTAAGCCAGCGCTCTAGCCCAAGAATAGCCGCTACTGAAGCCAGCGTACCTAGAGCCCATGCTGCATAAGAGAAGCCACCTCAATGAGAAGCTCCCACACCACAACTTGAGAGTAACCTTCAAACACTGCAGCTAGAGCAGAGAAAACCCGCAGACAGCAAGAAGACCTACCATGGTCAAAGAAATAAACAGATCTTTTAAAAAAAAAAAAAAAAGAATACTGGAGTGGGTTGCTGTTTCCTTCTCCAGGGGATCTTTCCCACCCAGGGATTGAACCTGCATCTCCTGCATTTGTCGGAGGATTCTTTACCACTGAGTCACCTGGGAAACCCCAGTTTAATGGATATGGAGTTTCTTTTTCTTTTTACATTTTATTTATTTATTCAGGGTTGTTGCTGGGTCTTCATTGATGTGCATGGCCTTTCTCTAGTTACAGAGAGCAGGGCCTACTCTCTGGTTGCGATGTATGGTCTTCTCATTGCAGTGGCTTCTTGAGCACAGGCTTAACTGTCCCGAGGCATATGGGATCCTCCTGGACCAGGGATTGAACCCATGTCCCCTGCATTGACAGATGGGTTTTTAACCGCTAGACTACCAGGGAAGTCCTGGGTATGGAGTTTCTGTTTGAAAACCTGAACAAGTTCTGAAGATGGATGTTTCTGATGCTTGCACAATATCAGGAATGTATGTAATGTCATTAAACAGTATGCTTAGAAAGTGGTTAAAATGGTCAATTTTATGTTGTGTATATTTTGCCAGGGTTTAAAAAATAACAATAAATGGAAAAATAAAAGAGGAAGGCACACTCTCTTCCCTGCTTCGGCTCCTCAGTAAGCTGGTGACCAAAAATAGACACCCAGCGTTTGCATTTGTGCCTGTCTTCTTAACTGTCTTGTTTTAGATGCAGATGTTTTTCACTTACAGTGTTTTGGGGGGGACTAGGAATTCAGAATGTGCTGGTGTGGCATTTCTGAACCCAGTCAAACTTTGATTGGTTTGAATGGCGGTGCTCGGCTGGAGATAAACATCAAACCCAGGAAAACTGCAGTCTTTTTCTTTTGCACAAGCTCTAGCTTAACAAGATGTCTTTCAAGCAGGGCTGCCTGTGGGATCAAGCATTTTCTTTGTTCCCTGAAATACTATTTTTTAATGCTTATGAAGGATGCGTGTGTGTGTGTTCTCTTTCATTTTTCTCTTTTTTCCTTTTTTTTTTTTTTTTTAATGGCTTTTTGCCTACCTAAGGTGAAAAAGCAGAAATGATCAGTGAGTTAGTTACTGCCCGAGTCTCAGAGGGGAGGAGGAGGGGGACAGCCCGGCAGAGTCTCATCCAAAAAGCCAAAGACGCTCATCCCGGTGTTTGAGACTTTCCTGTTCACCATCCGCTTGCTCTCACTCTTGACCAGGGCTGCTCTTCAAAGACTCTATGGACCTGTCAGGACCCAAAGAGAAATGAAATGAGAGGTGCTCCCCTTAGGAGGGGAATGGGTATTGTCCACTAAAAAAAAACTGTCACAACCTGGAAGTTGAGAGTTAGGTTTTCTTTGGTGGGAATTTTTAGAAATGTCAAGCTTGGGAGACAGCATCTCAAGTAACCCTGAGAGAACTGCTCCGAGGAGGCAGGAGGGTTGGAGATGGGAGGGAGGAATCAGGTTATATAGAAGTTTGCAACAAGAGGCGGGGACTCTGAATATCAAAGGATTACTGTTGATTAAGGAAAACCAGATATCTCGAGTTAAAGAATTTAGCCATTTTCTATGTATGGAAAAATGCAAGAGTCTGGGCTCACTGAAATCATTCCTTGCATATGTATCTCAGCTATCTGGGGCCAGCTCACTGTAGGTTTTTCACGTTCTCTACCCCACCCGACCCCCCAGTTCCTCAGCGCTCACCTTACGGAGTGGAAGCAGTAGGAGGCATTGTTCTTCCCGGGTGTCCTTGGGGGTTCAGAAATTCACATTTGGGGAGCCGGAATCCCTGAAGACTGTGACATTCTTGCCTACTGATATAGCAGGAAATACTCCATTTCGCAGTACCACAAGCTGAAAATCCTGGGTTTGACCCTGAGTTGGGCTTCCCCAGTGGCTCTGTTGGTAAAGAATCTGCCTGCAATGCAGGAGACCTAGGTTCAAGGCCTGGGTAAGAAAGATTCCCCCAGAGAAGGAAATGGCAACCCACTCCAGTATTGAGCCTGGAGAATTCCATGGACAGATGAGCCGGGCAGGCTACAGTCTGTGGGATCGCAAAGAGTCAGACATGACTGAGTGATTAACTAACTTCTGTTACTAAAGCCAAATCCACCCTCTGTATCCTAACACCGGATTAAATCTTGGAGCCACAGTGGGTGAATGCCCTCAAACCTGTGTGTCCCCATCCTGCAGGGGGACTCTGGGGAGTGTCCAGCAGTATTGCTGATAAGAGTCAGGCTAGGTGCAGAGCCCTCGCTCCTTCAACCCAGAGATCACCTAGCATCAGATGATGGATGAACTGTGACCTTCTCTGGAATGACGAGTGCTTCATCAAGGAGTTAACACATTCCATTTGGTGGGGGTTTCCTGCAGAAGAGCTCAAAGATGACACGCATCCCTTGAGGAAGAATCAGGGCCTTGCCTCCAAGGCTACACCACTGTTTCTTGACTGCTCTCTTATCTCCACATCGCCCTCCTCCCCTGATTAGAGACTCTTTGAATCTGCCTTTTGGAACTCAGAGAAGAGGGGACACAGAAAGGCTTTTGTGCCCTGGAGCCCTATAGGGTTCAGTTTGGTCTCACTCAGTTTTGTCGCTCAGTCGTGTCCGACTCTTTGTGATCCCAGGGACTGCAGCTCACTAGGCTTCCCTGTCCATCACCGACTCCCGGAGTTTACTCAGACTCATGTCTGTTGCATCAGTGATGCCATCCAACCCTCTCCCCTTCTCCTCCTGCCTTCAGTCTTTCCCAGCATCAGGGTCTTTTCAAATGAGTCCATTCTTCGAATCAGGTGGCCAAAGTATTTGGATTTCAGCTTCAGCATCAGTCCTTCCAAGGAATATTCAGGACTGATTTCCTTTAGGATTGACTGATTTGATCTCCTTGCTGTCCAAGGAACTCTCAAGAGTCTTCTCTAACACCACAGTTCAAAAGTATCAATTCTTCGACACTCAGCTTTCTTTATGGTCCAACTCTCACATCCATACATGACTACTGGAAAAACCATGGCCTTGACTAGACGAACTTTTGCTGATAAAGTAATGTCTCTGCTTTTTAATATGCTGTCTAAGTTGGTCATAACTCTTCTTCTAAGGAGAAGCTTCTTTTAATTTCATGGTTGCAGTCACCATCTGCAGTGATTTTGGAGCCCAAAAAAATAAAGTCTCTCACTGTTTCCATTGTTTCCCCATCTATTTGCCATGAAGTGATGGGACTAGATGCCATGATTTTAGTTTTCTGAATGTTGAGTTTTAAGCCAACTTTTTCACTCTCCTTTTCACTTTCATCAAGAGGATGATGATGCCGTAAGAGTGGTGTCATCTGCCTATCTGAGGTTATTATTATTTCTCCTGGCAATCTTGATTCCAGCTTGTGCTTCATCCAGGCTGGCATTTCACATGATGTACTCTGCATATAAGTTAAAAAAGCAGGGTGACAATATACAGCCTTGACGTACTCCTTTCCTGATTTGGAACCAGTCTGTTGTTTCACGTCCAGTTCTAACTGTTGCTTCTTGACCTGCATACAGATTTCTCAGGAGGCAAGTCAGGTGGTCTGGTATTCCCATCTCTTGAAGAATTTTCCACAGTTTGTTGTGGTCCACATAGTCCAAGGCCTTGGCATAGTCAATGAAGCAGAAGTAGATGTTTTTCTGGAACTCTCTTGCTTTTTTGATGATCCAGCGGATGTTGACGATTTGATCTCTGGTCCCTCTGCCTTTTCTAAATCCAGCTTGGACATCTGGAAGTTCACGGTTCACATACTGTTGAAGCCTGGCTTGGAGAATTTTGAGCATTACTTTGCTAGCATGTGAGATGAGTGCAATTGTGCAGTAGTTTGAACATTCTTTGGCATTGCCTTTCTTTGGGATTGGAATGAAAACTGAGCTTTTCCAGTCCTGTGGCCACTGCTGAGTTTTCCACATTTGCTGGCATATCCTGGAGAAGGGAAAAGCTACTTGTTCCAGTATTCTGGCCTAGAGAATCAGGTTGGTTTCATTCCTTACTGGCTTTCTGACTTGACTGATGTGCTAAGTTCCAGTTTCAGCATCTGTGAACTGAGAGTAATAGTGATGTGTGTGTCACAAGACAGTCAAGTGAAAGAGAGTGAGCAAGTGTCAGCTGCTCAGGCTCCCAAACCAGCATTCCTGGCAGATTCTTTACCATCTGAGCCACCAGGGAAGCTGCACAAGGCAGTGGTGAAAATTAAATGAGATAATAACATGGGCAGAGAATGTCACCTGCCATATCAGTAAACAAATGCTATTGCAGCAATCAAGCCTTCAGCCACTGTAATCTCCCCTGGCTAACCACCCTAAGAAGACTCAGGATAGGAAAAAAAAAAGAGGATACTGTCATTAGAGGCCCTAGATACTTAAGGTACATATCAAAAGAATTATTTCAGTGAGCTCAGACTCTTAACAGCTTCCCTTATGTAGAAAAGGGCTAAATTCATTAACTTGTGATGTCTTTTTTTCTTTAATTAACAGTAATCTTTTTGATGTTCTTACTACCTGTTTATCTGTTTTTGCACAAACTGTATTTCTTGTCTCTTCCATTAGTTCTTTGAAATTGTCCCTCAGAGCTATCTGAGGGGCTGGCTCTCAAGCTTAAGTCCTCAATTTGTCCACCAAATAAAACATAATTCTCAAATTTTAGGTTTTGCACTTTTTTTCAGTGAACAATAATGAGAAAGCACCTAGCATGCACAGTGGCACATAGTAACAGCTCAGTAAAGTTTAGATCTTGTGTAAGAAAGAGCCTTTTACATTACTAACTCCTGATTCTGAAGAGGGAAAGAGAA
Organism: Moschus berezovskii; assembly: GCF_049115385.1. Classification (NCBI taxonomy): domain Eukaryota; kingdom Metazoa; phylum Chordata; class Mammalia; order Artiodactyla; family Moschidae; genus Moschus; species Moschus berezovskii. The sequence goes on from NC_142474.1 coordinate 15,224,018, forward strand.
GTTTATGGTTGATCATGGAAGAAAAATTCTGTGATGCCTATAATTTGAAAAATCCAAACGTGCCCTTTAAAAACACAACTCACTCCGACTGCTGCTAAAGAGATGCCCAGTGGAATACCAGGAGGCATATCTTATTTTCAAAAGGGTTACCTCATCCCTGATGTTTGGCAATAGTGATTTTCCACACACAGGCAAGAATTTTATAGACTCCCTTTAATAGCGATGTGTCAGAATCAGTAACAGTGACAATATATCGTTTCATGACTCCAAATTCAACTCTTCTTAAAAGTACTGTAGCAAAATGCCAGCTAAGTGTGGGATTTACTGATTTAGCTGTGGAGGAAAGAAATTCTGCAGATCAGATCAATACAGCCAGTAAAAACAAACTGCACAATCCCCATTTTCTGCCGGAGGTCTATAAGTGAGGGCATTAGATGAGGCACCTGAATTATTCCCAAACACTTCATCTTGAGTGGCTGGAAATGGTACTTTACAACCATTACAGGGAAAGTATGATTTTAGGTCACCATGATTAAATTAAATGTCCTGTACCAAAAAAAGTTATAGTTAACATTTGTGGGAGGTGTCCAAAGATTAGAATCCATGAGAGAATAGTTTTAATCAGTCAGAGTATCGGGACAAACCCAAACCCCCAATTAATTAGTTCAGTGACTTTTAGGAACCACATCTTCTGCAGTAAGAAGATATAAATTTAGAATATCATTTTTTTGGACAACCGGCAGCCATATATGGAAACATGATTACTCATGACTACTTTTAAAATTATTTTATCATTGTCATCACCTTATCATTATATTTTTACTAATAGTGATACTTTAGAGCAATACATAAGAGCAATTTCTTTTATCTACCTCGAGAACTAGCCAATTTCCAAGATGTGACATGTACTATTATTGATAAAGGTGTACATTAGTGGTTATTTTGAAGGACAATTTAACCTTGTCCATTATAATAGAAAATTTATATTTGCTTCAATCCAAGAATACTACTACTAAGTAACTCTCTGAGAAAAGTATTCACAGATGTGTCCAAGAAATGAAGGAAACAAAAAAAACCCTTGTGGTTCATTGAAGCATTGTGTGTGCAAGTGAAAACAGGATATAATGTGAACACACTTCCTTCAGGGAATGACAAAATAAGCTGTACACGTCCACAATGTTAAACAGTTTGCAACAATTAAGCAAATAAAATAAGTGTCTACCAATAGGCATAAGACAATATCTATACTCAGCAGAATACGTTTAATACCTGGCTCACCAGGGAAGAAAAGCCCTGACTTGCAGTTTGCTTCTTCCCATGATGTAAATTCTCCCACCGTGGTCAGCTACAAGCTATCAATGTGATGCAGCCAAATGTGGAATTGGAAAGACATGTGCACATTGGCTCTCATGAATGGATGCCAGTCACCACCAGTATATTATCGTGCAGGGCAACATGGGCTTCCCAGATGGCGCTAGTGATAAAGAACCCACTTGCCAATGCAGGGAGACATAAGAGATGTGGGTTTGATCCCTGGGTTGGGAAGATCCCCTGGATGAGAGCATGTCAACCCACTCCAGTATTCTTGCCTGGAGAATCCCATGGACAGAGGAGCCTGCAGGTCTATAGTCCATAGGGTCACAAAGAGTCAGACACGACTGAAGTGGTTTAGCATACACTCATGCATGTGCAAGACACTACAGAACTAAACCACACACCACTATGCACTTGTTTGTGTACATACATATCAAACTAGTTAAGTAGTTCACCCCTGGGGTGGGAAGTGAACCTGCTAGTGGAAAGGATGTTCAGTAGTGACTTCTGCTTCGTAATATTTGAACATTTTAAAACTGAAAATGCACTAACTGTGAAATTAAACTACATTTAAAAGAACAATGGAAATTATATGGACTATGTCCTTGAAAAGGTGAATGTGATTTTGATAATTTGGGCTGAGACAGGCTTGAACTCAGAGGAATTGATAGATTAAAAGATGGAAAGAGACTGCATTAGACTGGAGATAGATTGAGTTCGGTTCAGTTCAGTCGCTTAGTCGTGCCTGACACTTTGTGAGCCCATGGACTGCAGCACACCAGACCTCCCTCTCCATCACCAACTCCCAGAGTTTACTCAAACTCATGTCCATTGAGTTAATGATGCCATCCAAACATCTCATCCTGTCGTCCCCTTCTCCTCCCGCCTTCATTGTTTCCCAGCATCAGCATCTTTCCCAATGAGTCAGTTCTTCGCATCAGGTGGCCAAAGTATTGGAGTTTCAGCTTTAGCATCAGTCCCTCCAAGGAATATTCAGGATTGATTTCCTTTTGATTGACTGGTTGGATCTCCTTGCAGTCCAAGGGACTCTCAAGAGTTTTTCCCAACACCACAGTTCAAAAGTATCAATTCTTCAGCGCTCAGCTTTCTTTAATGTCCAATTCTCACATCCATACATGACTACTGGAAAAACCTTCGTTGGTAAAGTAATGTCTCTGCTTTTTAATATGCTGTCTAGGTTAGTCATAACTTTTCTTCCAAGGAGCAAACGTCTTTTAATTTCATGACTGCAGTCACCATCTGCAGTGATTTCAGAGCCCCCAAAAATAAAGTTTCTCACTGTTTCCATTGTTTCCCCATCTATTTGGCATGAAGTGATGCAACTAGATGCCATGACCTTAGTTTTCTGAATGTTGAGCTTTAAGCCAACCTTTTCACTCTCCTCTTTCACTTTCATCAAGAGGCTTTTTAGTTCCTCTTCACTTTCTGCCATAAGGGTGGTGTCATCTGCATATCTGAGGTTATTGACATTACTCCCGGCAATCTTGATTCCAGCTTGTGCTTCATCAAGTCCAGCGTTTTCTCATGATGTATTCTGCATATAAGTTAAAAAAGCAGGTTGACAATATACAGCTTTGACATACTTCTTTCCCAATTTGGAACCAGTCTGTTGTTCCACGTCCAGTTCTAACTGTTGCTTCTTGACCTGCATACAGATTTCTCAGGAGTCAGGTCAGGTGGTCTGATATTCCATCTCTTGAAGAATTTTCCACAGATTGTTGTGATCCACACAGTCAAAGGTTTTGGCATAGTCAATAAAGCAAAAGTAAGTAGATGTTTTTCTGGAAATCTCTTGCTTTTTCAATGATCCAACAGATGTTGGCAATTTGATCTCTGGTGCCTCTGCCTTTTCTAAATCCAGCTTGAACATCTGGAAGTTCACAGTTCACATACTGTTGAAGCCTGGTTTGGAGATTTTTGAGCATCACTTTGCTAGCATGTGAGATGAGAGCAATTGTGTGGTAGTTTGAGTATTCTTTGGCATTGCCTTTCTTTGGGATTGGAATGAAAACTGACGTTTTCCAGTCCTGTGACCACTGCTGAGTTTCCCAAATTTGCTGACTTATTGGGTGCTTTCACAGCATCATCTTTTAGAATTTGAAATAGCTCAACTAGAATTCCATCACCTCCGTTAGCTTAAATCTAGGGATAGATTAGATGGATTGAAAGTAAAAGTGAAAGATTGATAAGTAGATGATAAATAAGATAGATGGATGACAGATAAATGATAGATGAGATACTAATAGAATATATAGATAAGATAGATTTGATACATTGAATGAATTAGAGAGAGAGAATTTTGAGGAGCAAGGGGGTGAGGGCAAAAGAAACAGAAAAATATGGACGCTTATGTGTGTTTGTTCAGGTGGGCCTGGGGGTTGATTGAGGTATCGGACAGTAGAATGGATAAGAAGATGGAGGAGAAGGGGAGGCTAGAGTTGGGAAAGGAAACTCAGGTAAGAACAAAGTCCAGGTCAAGAGCTCCTTTGTGGATCGACGTAGCAAGGCAGATGCTCTTCCCTGGTGGCTCAGATGGTAAGGAATCTGCCTGCAAAGCAGGAGACCCAGGTTCGATCCCTGGGTTGGGAAGATCCCCTGGAGAAGGAAATGGCTACCCACTCCAGTGTTCTTGCCTGAAGAATTCCATGAACAGAGGAGCCTGGAGGGTTACAGTCCAAGGGGTCACAAAGAGTCAGATTGAACAAATTTCACTAGTAAGGCAGGAGAAGAAAACAGAGGGCGGGGAGCAGTCTCAGGTTAAGATCACCATGTGGGACCACTGCAATGGGCACTGTGTTTCTCTACTGTGGAGGCAGGAAAGCAGGGAAGGGGAGGCCCTTAGCCTGTTGGTGTGTCCTATAATTGGATGGTGAGGAGCACTGAGCTGATGCTTTATAAATCAGAAGCTGAGGTCATTGGCTGACAGTTATGGGTGAGGGGCTGGTATCCAAGCTTCGGGAAAAGTGGAAAAGGCTTGAAAGAAGAATTCTGGGATAACCCTGTATATGAGACAGCAAAAGAGACACAGATGTATAGAACAGTCTTTGGGACTCTGTGGGAGAGGGTGAGGGTGGGATGATTTGGGAGAATGGCATTGAAACATGTATGTTGTTATATGTGAAATGAATCACCAGTTCAGGATCGATGCATGTTATAGGATGCTCGGGGCTGGCATGCGGGGATGACCCAGAGGGAGGATAAAGGGAGGAGGGAGGTGGGAGGGGGGTTCAGGAGGGGAACTCATGTACACCTGGGGTGAATTCATGTCAACGTGTGGCAAAACCAACCAATATAATATTGTAAAATAATTTGCCTCCAATAAAAAATAAATAAATTTAAATAAATAAATAAAAAAGAAGAATTCTGGGAAGAATAGGTGTGTGCAGGAAATGTTAAGGTCCAGTCTGAGTTAGGGGATATGAATTTACATTGAAATCCATTTTTCCTGTTATCTGAGCTCCGATTTTGGAACCCTGGAGTAGACGTGAAGAAAGGAAATAGGTGTATGTTCATCAGGCAGAGGAAACCAGATTCACAACCTTATCTCTCACTCACAGTGAGTCCAGGGGCATCCTTTATCAAATTTAAGGCTCGGTTTCAGCATCTGCAAAAGGGGGAGAAGAATAGTTCATACCCTATGGCTCTGCATCGTTGTGCTGCTAAAGAACCAGAGGAGACAGCAGTGGGGGAGACCTGGGCATAGTACAAAGGGCAAGGCATGTCTTAAAGTACCAGGGCCCCTGTCTCTCAAGTCCTAATAAATCTCAGTGGAAGATAAAGGGTCAGTCAATAATGGAAGGCAGCTAAGTGAACGTGACCCAGTCCACGCTCAGGGCACAAGAAATTCCCGATAAGTGGTGTTCCAAGAAGTGTTTGACCTCACTCAAAGGCACCAGAGAAGGAAGGTGACTTTTCAGAAATACGAGGAGGAGCTCTGGCCCTAGGCTCCCAGGTCAGCCAGCAGAAGTCAACAGACCCTTAGCCAGGTCCTACAGAAGGTTCGAGAAAGAAATTTGAGAAAAGAGACTCTCAGAATTCTTGCACCCACTCCCAGGGAGATAAGGTGGGATCCTAGCCTCTGGCCAAGTTCCTTCTTTACTGGGGGAACACAATCATGATATAAAAATATCCTAGGGCACCACCTGCATCACATGGATAGTGATTAACACGCCCTTCAAAACACCTGGAATCTTCCTTCATAATAAATCCTGGGTGAATGTTCATTGTGTGTTAGTCACTCAGTTGTGTCTGACTCTGCGACCCCGTGGACTGTAGCCCGCCAGGCTCCTCTGTCCATGGAATTCTCCAGGCAAGGATACTGGAGTTGGTTGTCATGCCCTCCTCCAGGGTATTTTCCTAACCCAGGGATCAAACCCACATCTCTTATGTCTCCTGCATTGGCAGGTGAGTTCTTTACCATCTGAGCCACCAGGGAAGCCCCCGGGTGAATGTTCAGGATAGATCCAAATAGGACAGGTGTTTCATAACTGATTGGTCATTACCTACGAACACCTTGTCCTCTCCCCTAGCCTGGCAACACACTGTCTCTGTTTTTTGAACACAGTGTGGTCTTTTACACCTCAGGGCCTTTAAATTTGTTATAACATTTGCTTAGAATGTTCTCCCTTCATGTTTTCCCAGGTCTAGCTCATTCCCATCTTTCAGGTCCTGGCTGAAATGTCTTTGTGGGGATATCAATGCAGTTAGGGCTAAATCATGACACGTATTAAATAGACTAAGGAATTAGGACATCATCCTGAAGGCAATGGGGAAGATCTGACAGATTTTTGAGCAGAGGAGAGACTTGTCCGAAACAGAGCTTCAGATAAATCGTTTTCGTGGTGTGTTGTGGGATGAATCGAAGAGGGATGAGATCGAAAGCAAAGAGACCAATTACAAGGCCATGGTAAAAGTCGAAATGAAATATGAAGATCAAAAACAATGATGGGGAAGACTGATTGAAGCAAGACTTATGAATCAATAAAAGAATAAACACACATAAACACATCCACAAAATTTTTGCACACATGCCTCAAACATAGAACATCGTTAGATCAAAGCACAGGGAGAAAAGATGTCCAACAGGGTGAAATGTGAAAATGCGTGATGAGATCTGCATCTTGCAGGTTTCAATCGGGTTTTTGGATTTTAGGCCCACTCAGCATCGAGCGGGAACAGTGCAGAAAGACAGATCATCATTCCCTTCCTTTAATCTACACATGAAGTCAGGTTTGCATCTGAAAATCAGCTCCTTATTGATCTTAACCTTGTTAATATTCATGAGGCTCTATCAAGAGGTAGGAGATTTTAACATGGTCGCCCCCACGCTCTAAATCAATTCTCATTGATTTCAATAGACTTCATCCACCCAAGCATTGATGTTGCCCCCTCCCATGAAAACCTGTTCCCAAGGTCCTTTGGAACATGTAAGTGGTACAAGAAGCTGGTCAGTCTTGTTTGCCATCATCTGGACTTTGGGGCTACTCAGGGCAGTGAGGGATAGTATTTGAGAAGCCTCTGCTCCTCTTTGGGGCTACGTGAGACTGATCATCTCTTAAATCTATTAAGCCACAAAGCCATGCTCCCCTCAAGTCCCAGCCACTCAGAGGGAAGACAGAGTCCTTCCTACCTTTAGGCACATGTCCATTTCAGGACAAGGCTGATTTTTCCTAAAATTTAGAGGCTACCTGTCCTTAAAGGCCTCTTACAAGTTCAGGTGACAACCCATTCTGTCCTCAAACACAACTGAGTTCAGAGCAGAATCTCACAAACCCATAGCTCTGGCTCAGAGTTCTTCTTCTTTTTAATTAATTAATTAATGTATTTATTTATTTGGTGGTACCAAGTCTCAGTTGCATGTGACATGTGGATCTTTAAGTTGCTGCATTCAGGCTTTTAGTTGCAGCATGTGGCATCTAGTTCCTGAACCAAGAATCAAACCCAAGTCCCCTGCATCGAGAGCTCAGAATCCCAGTCACTGGTCCATCAGAGAAGTCCCTCCGGCTCCGAGTTCTTTTCTGTCCTCAATTTGTGCAAGGAAAGGACTGAGCCTTTCTTCACAGCCAGGGTTTCCTTTGAAGGACTGGGAACCCAATTCAGGTGACTTCCTTTTATTCTTTTTAGTATCTTTCCCTCTTTTATTTCTTTCTGTTTTTTTTATTATGTTTGTGTCTTATTTTATTAACAGAAGTATTTGCTTCTTGTATCAGGAAAAATGTCCAAATGGTGAGTAGTAGTGCAGCATTAACTCTGGATTATACCCCAAAGAAGAAGAGTTACAATTGAACTTAGTGAAGTTTGTGAACACCAGCCACGTGACAGGAAAGTGAAGGCAACCTCTGGCCAATGGCCAGCAAGAAACTGAATTCTACCAACTACATATGCCGATTCTTCCCCAGATGAACCTCAGAGGAGACTCCAGCCCTGACTGATGGCTTGATCGCAGTCTTGTAGGAACGCAGCTAAACCCTGCCTATGCTCTGTACCCACAGAAATTGTAAGATATTAAATGAACATTGTTCTAAGCCACTAAGTTGTGATAATTTGACACACAGCCACATACAGCCAATGCAGTGCTTGTGTAGTTTATATTCCTGAAGGGGTATCACAGTTTAGTAGCTGAGATAGCAAATATCAAGCCCACCTAGAATCAACTATCAAATTCCATTTATGAACGGAGCTGGGTAGGGAATTCCTTGGTGATCCAGTGGTTAGGAGTTCACCTGCCAATGCAGGGGACATGGGTTTGATCTCTAATCCAAGAAGATGCCACATGCTGTGGGGCATCTAGGCCCCTGATCTGCAGCTACTGAAGCTCACATGCCTACAGCCTGTGCTCTGCATTAAGAAAAGTCACTGCAATAAGAAGCCTACACACTGCAACAAGGAGTAGCCCCCACTTGCTGCATCTAGAGAAAGTTGGTACAGCAACAAAGACCCAAATACAGCCACAAATAAAGAATTTTTAAAAAATGTTTTAAGAGATCTTTAGGTATTTGGCACTGATGACACTTTCTGATCCTCCCCAAACACGTGAAGTATATACAATCATTATCTCCATTTTTCATATGAGAAGACTGTGCCACAAAGAAGTGAGCTAGCTTTCCCAATGCTACCCAGGTTTATGTTAGTAGTAGTGGAGCATTACTTCAAACTGGGTCTCTCTAACTGCAAAGAATGCTCTTAAGCACTGAACTGTCTCAGGTACCAAAACCACCCCCGCAGAGTGTGTGCCCCACCCCCAAAAAAAAAAACAGATCAGGTAAGCCTTTGCTGTACAGATGGGATGCTGTACAGATGGGATGCTATACTAACCTTCTTAAACTAGGTATTACAGACGAGGAAACAGAGGCTCGTGGATTTCAAATGTTTCATCCTAGCCCATCTACCCTGGATGGGACCAGGACTGGAAGCTGGGCAAGTTAATGTCAAATCCCATGCCATTTCTCTCTCTTGCCCTGCTTCCTTGCTCTGCATAAAAGTATAGCCTAAACCCACCCTTCCTTTTTTCAATTAATTTTTTAATGTTGATTGATTTACGTATTTGTCTGTGCAGGATCTTAGTTGAAGGATATAGGATCTTCAGTTGTGACATGGGGACTCTTGGTTGCAGCCTGTGGAATCTAGTTCCCTGACTAGGGATCACACCCGGACCCCTGCCTTGGGAGTTCAGAGTCTTAGCCCCTGGGAAAGTTCCCCCTTCGTTTTATTTGTCATCCTGATTTTGCAGACTCCTCTGAACTGTTCTTTCCTGTGTTCAGCCAACATTTATGGAGCATTTGCTTTGTGCCAAGCACATTTCAGGCCTTGGAAACTCAAAGACAGACAAGACAGCACCTTTGTGCATGTCGCACTGGAGATTATTCAAGCTGCCAAGGTTCATCTATGCTGTTTTCTGTTGTAACATGGTGCCTGGGAACTTGATAGAGGGGATGCCTTTTTTCATCGTTAGCTCCACATGTCATTGGGAGAAAGCCTCATTTTGCCTCTGTTTTAAGCAGCTGCTCCTTTAACTCCTTAAGGTGGTCCCTAAATATGCCCTTGTTTTCACAACTCCAGACATTTTCCAGGCTTCCCAGGTGACACAGTGGGTAAAGAATCTCCTGCCAGAGCAGGAGATCCCAGAGACGTGTGTTCAATCCCTGGGTCAGGAAGATCCTCTAGAGGAAGAAATGCCAACTCACTCTAGTGAGTGCCTGGGAAAATCCCATGGACAGGAGCCTGGAGGGCTACAGTTCACAGGGTTGAGAAGAGTTGAACACAACACAGGCATTTTCTTGGGATCCCTTGGCCCCCTTTCGACCTGGAATGCCCCCTCATTACCTCTTTGCCTGTCTGAACACTTATGTTCCCCTTCACAGCCTTGGGATATCACCCCCTTCTGCATCTACTCCTTCTTTTACCATCACAGTTAATCTTACCCTGGTCACTTTTCTCCCAGCGATTTCACACATTTTGATGATAGCACCTAAAATATTCCATTATAGTTATTTCTTTTCTTTTCTTTTTTAAATTTTTTGGCCATGCCATGCGGTACGTGAGATCTTATTTCCCTGACCAAGGATTGAACCCAGGCCCCCACCATTGGAAACACAGAGTCTTATGTGGTTATTTGTTTACAAATTTCTTTCCTCTATTAGGCTGAGAGCACTTTGCAAATCCGCTCTCAACTCAACACATAGTAGCAATTCAACAAATGCTGGATGAACAGAATTTAGTTCATTCATTCCACAAATATTTACAAACCCCATCCCCTGTGCCAGGAATGAGATTCGGGGATTTGGCAGAGAACAAAATACGCAAAAATCTCTGCCCTCTTGGAGGTAATATTATATTGATTCTACTTGCAATGCCTGGCTCTGTTGGATCTCGTTGGCCAGGTTTTAATGAGCTTCCTTTGTACTGTCTTTCAATCTAATGCCAGCCCCTGGCTACGTGACTTGGGATTTATCTTGGGAAGCCAGTTTGTGCAAACATCTCTCCAAGCCCTGGGAAATCTTCAAGAAGTCTGTAAACCAAGGAGACCATGTTGTTAACAGACACACCAGCGCAAATCTGTCCAAATGAAGTTGTCTTCTCAGAAGCAGCCCCTGCGGGAAGCCGCAGTCTCAGTGAGGCTGCCAATGTCTGGACTATTTTTGGCCTCTTATTTTGGAGCTGTATATGGAATTTACAGCCCATTTGCGAACAGACTCAGTGGGGGGAAATGTCCCTTTTCAAGGCTTCATTTGTCACTAAATCTGCCTAGCCATGTTTCATAGATGAACAGGTGAACAAGCTCACCAATCCAGCTATATGGAAGCCAGAAAGAGAAAACGAAGAACCAGACACGCACGCCGGTGTGTTTACTAGGCAGCGATCCCTCTCAACAGATACTGCCTGCACAGCGACCTATATCTTGATCGGTAACCTCTCATCCCCGGTTACAAGTTACTTATCCATTCCCCATGGTTGTCATTAATGTATTGATATGTGTTGATATTGATAGGATGTCATTGATATACGTCACTGTTGCAGTTGGTGAATCCAGTGTTCCTTATTCGCAAGCAATGCTTCTTTCTTTGTGCACATATGCAAAAGATTATTTACCCAGCAATTGAGGTTTCAGGTCATAAAATGTAGACATCTTCAATTTGACCCGTTATTGCTAAATTGATCTCTAGATGAGACCTACCCACTTACAGTCACTCTGCCGTTGGTGAGAGCATCCCTTTCTTCACGTACTCAGCAAAAACCGGCATCGCGTAATGGGTGGGAAATGATGTCTCATGTTAGCTTGCATATCTATGACTTATTAATGTGGTTGAGCATTTTTTCCTATATATGTATGGCTGTTTGGCTTTCATATTCTGTGCTTTCTCTGTTTGTACCCTTTGTGCATTTTTTTCTAGTGGACTCTTTGTCTTTATATTGTTGACTTATAGGAATGTTTCTTACATTCCAGAGAGGAACCTTTTGTCAGTTATTTATACAAATGTCTGTTGGCATATGGAAGACTTTATTTCATTTAGTCGAATTTATAAATCTTATGCTTTATTCTTTGCATTTTTTGTTTATTTAAAAAAAACAATAACCTCTCTACTTCAAGATCACAAAGATATTCCCATAAATTTTCTTCTAAAAGTTCTATTATTTTAGTATTTATTACTTGAAGATTTGATGTTTGTGTAGGGGCTGAAATAGAGACAAATGTTTTGTTTTGTTTTTTGTCCTATAAAGATAGCCATTTCCCCCACCACATTTACTGAATAAAGCATACCCCCTCCCCTCACTACAACTCTTTGCTATGCCACCGCAGTCTTGTATGGAGTTTCTGGGTATGTTAAGAGCTTTTTCTACACTATCCTTTTCCTTTGATTGATTTGTCTATCTCTGTACCGAATTTACATTGCTTTAATTACCCTTAAAATAAATATTATCAATATATGGATATTGAACAGCAAGCCACTGCTCCTCCTGCTTCACAGATATCATTTGGATATCGTAGCTATCCCTGGACCTTTATATTTCTAGGAATAACTTAGGATTAGTTTTGTCAATTTCTACCAAAAACAAGCAAACAAAAAGTCTGTTTGGATTTGGTTAATTTTTTTTTTTTGCTTTTTTACTTTAGACTGACTTTGTTTTTCATCAAAAGATAAACTATGCTTTTAGGAAAAGGGAGCAGGAGAGGCACCTTTGGGTTTCAGGACACTGGAGCCAGGAGTTTCCTTTGGTTCTTGTCCCTCCCAGGTAATGCACTGGTAAAAAATCTGCCTGCCAGTGCAGGAGAGGCAGGAGTCTGGGTTTCAATCCCTGGGTCAGGAAGATCCCCTGGAATAGCAAATGGCAACCCACTCCAGTATCATTGCCTGGAAAATTCCATGGACAGAGGAGCCTGGTGGGGTCACAAAGAGTCGGACACGACTGAGCATGCACATTTGGACACGCAAGCACAGCACAATGTCACCATCACATCCCCAAGCTGGATCCCAGGCTGATGGGGTCAGCCAGCATGGGGACACATCTGCAGCTTGCCACTGGACCCCGGCTGCAGTGGTCCTGCCCCTCCCAGGGCTCAGCCCCAAACTTGACTCTTAGTGTGACACCTCCTTGCCAAGGTCCTGAATCACGTTCCGCATCCCTGGTCCTAAGACATCAGCAACCTAATTATTCTCCCCCACCAATCCACCAACCCTCTCATCACACTCTGGCCCCAGACTGGTCTTCCAAAAAGATGGTCATGGCATCTCTCCAGAGATGCTGGCCTTGACTTCTCAGAGCCTGGCTGATACAGTAGCCACTCCCTCTAAGAAGCATTTAAATGTATGCCTTAGTGAATTACAATTCAAAAAAATGAAAAGTCCTATTAGCCACATTTCAAGAGCTCAGATCTACAGTTTCCACATGTGGCTGCCATCACACCTATATGTCTACCATCACAGAAGGTTCTAGGGGGCCGAGCCACAGAAATTCAAAGCATCTCTGGTTCCCCAGAGTGAGAGCAAGGTGTGATACTTGATACACATTACTCCTGCCCTCACAGCTCCCACCTGTCCATTTCTCTCCCTGCCTGCCTACTCAGATGAATTACCATCAGGGCATCTTCTCAGCCCTGCAAGCACCTTAGAGCTTCCTGATCTGAGCCATGGCTTAGTCTGTCCCTGTAGTCTAGAAGGCCCTTCCTTCTCCATCTCTTCTCTCTCCCAAGTCGATTTCTCTCTTCAAGGCTCTGCTTAAGCTTATCGCCACACTCTAAGATCTCCTCCTCCCTAGTCTCCTTTTTGTCCACAGCCCACTGTGTCCCTGTGGCACCCAGCCACTATGTTATTAAACTCAACTCATGCAGGGCAGCAGCTATCCACAAAGTTCCCTCTCCTTGGATCCCAACTCAGAGCCCTGCCCCTAGAAACTGTCAGGGCATAATCACAGAGCCTGCTGCTGCTACTGCTGCTGCTAAGTTGTTTCAGTCGTGTCTGACCCTCTGCAACCCTATGGACTGTAGCCCATCAGAATCCAAGAGATTCTCCAGGCAAGAATCCTGGAGTGGGCTGCCATATCCCCCGTGTGTCAATCTGCTGGCTCCCAGCACCCCTCATCCTATAACTTAGCCCCCACCCTCTCTTTTCTACTCACTCCCCCACGTTTAATTACACTTAATTGCAAAATGGTCTGCTTGGCTTCCCTGTGCCGCTAAAAGTGTTTGTGTAAACAGCAGAGAGATCCTGTTCATTATAAAGACTTCCTCACATTCATCGCAGCCAGTTCCGGCCCCCTCTGATCACAGAGGAGATAGGACCAGCCACTTGGAGACAGGAAGGAGTTTATTGAAAGGGAACACAGCCATCCTGAAGCGGGAGAGCAAGATAGACATGTGGTGCGTGGGGTACATGCTTCAGTCCCTTAGGAGAGACAGACAAGGACAAGGAGAGACGGAGAAAGAGCGAGACGGGTAGGAAGCAGAGACAAATAGAGAGAGGAAGCAGAAAAGCAAAGTCAAAATAGGAAGACACAGGCAAGATTCATGGATGGAGGCAGACAGACAAAAGTGGACCCAAGAGCGTGCCATCAGAGACACTGAGTGGGAGGTAAAGATGCCCAAGCTGCTTCACGTTAATACAGCCCTCACTTCCCACGGCATGCTTGCTCTGGGACAGCGCAGGTTACAACGGGCATGACAAACAGCGCAGACACACAGAAAATTGAAAAGTCATCAAGAGATCCAATGGAAACCAAACTCAACTTCAGCCACCAGAATCTCAACGACCAGCATGACCGAGCTTGGATGTCGTCCACGTTCATCTGACCCTGCCTCTCTGAAAAGATCCAGAGAGAAAAGTTTGGGCTGTGGCCTGTGGTTCCTTGGGAGTCACCTAGCTGGAGTTCGTAGCAAAAATCTGGGTCTTTGCTGTGAACAGAACCAAACTGAGGCTATAGTAGAACAGGCGAAATATAACCAAAACCTTTTTTCCCCTAAATGTATGACTTCTAAAGTTTTTAGAGTTTGGAATGTGCCCGATAAAATAATTCATGGTCACTGGAGAGGGACAGCTTTTTCATGACAGTGAGAGGCTGCTTTTGAGCCACATAAATAAAACTGGCCTCTTTCCAGATTCTTCAACACTCTACTCTCAAGTTCTATCAACTTATGCATCAATCTGGGCAACATCCTCATTCGCTCATCTGCTCACACACATTTATCAGGTACCTCTTGTGGCTCAGCATCGCACCAGGTGCTACAGTGGCAAACAACACAAATGTTCCTAGCACCCAAAGGGCTTGATATATTGTGTGGCTAGTCAGTGCTCGTCACTCAGTCGTGTCTGATTGCGACCCCATGGACTGTAGCCTGTCAGGCTCCTCTGTCCATGGACTTCTCCAGGCAAGAATATTGCAGGGGTTGCCATTCCCTTCTCCAGGTGATCTTCCTGACCCAGGAATCAAATCTAGGTCTCCTGAATTGCAGGCAAGATTCTTTACCATCTGAACCACCAGGGAAGCCCATAGTTTAGATAAGCAGATACTAAAGAAAGAATAATACAAACAGGAATCGCACTAAGAATATGAATATGAGCAACAGATTAAAAGAGCATGGAAAAGAGACACAGATGTATAGATCCGTCTTTGGGACTCTGTGGGAGAGGGTGAGGGTGGGATGATTTGGGAGAATGGCATTGAAACACGTATGTTGTCATATGTGAAATGAATCACTAGTTCAGGGTCAATGCATGCTATACGATGCTCGGGGCTGGCATGCGGGGATGACCCAGAGGGAGGATAAAGGGAGGAGGGAGGTGGGAGGGGGGTTCAGGAGGGGGAACTTATGTGGGCCCGGGGCGAATTCATGTCAATGTATGGCAAAACCAACCAATATAATATTGTAAAATAATTTGCCTCCAATAAAAAATAAATTAATTACAAAAAAAGAAAAAAAGAGCATGGGACCTCCAAAGAAATGAAAGCAAAGTCTGTCTTAGTCATCTAGGGCTACCATAGTAAAGTGTTAGTCGCTCAGTCATGTCTGACTCTTTGCGACCCCATGGACTGTAGCCTGCCAGGCTCCTCTGTCCATAGAATTCTCCAGGCAAGAATCCTGGAGTGGGTTGCCATTCCCTTCTCCAGCAGATATTACGGACCCAGGGATTGAACCCGGGTCTCTCACATTGCAGGCAGATGCTTTACCATCTGAGGCACCAGGGAAGCCCTTAGGGCTACCATAACAAAATACCAAAGATGGGGTGCCTTCAAAAATGAAAGCATATTTCTCACAGTTCTAGAAGCTGGGATTCTGAGATCAGGACGCAGCCTGGTCAGGTTCTGGTGAGCTCTGTCCTCCTGGCTTGCAGATGGCTGCATTCTCACTGTGACCACACAGGGCAGAGAGGAAGCTCTGTGGCTCTTCCTCTTATTCTAACGGTACTAGTCCCATAAAACGAGCCCAACCCTCATGACCTAGCCTAAATCTAGTTATCTCCCAAAGGTCCCATCTCCTAATATCATCACGTCACGAACACAATCATTCAGCTTGTAACAGACTCAATCAGGTGCTTATATTGTACATGAATGTTCATAGCAACCCTATCTACAATACCCAAAGGTGGAAACAACCCAAACGCCCATCAGAGGATGAATGACAAACATATTATGGTACATATAGATACATACACTACAGTTTTCAGCCTTAAAAAAGGAATTAAGTACTGATGCATGCTACAAACTGAATGAACTTGAAAATGCCATGCTAAGTGAAAAAAAAAAGTCACAAACGATCACAAACTATATGATTCCATTTATGTAAAATATCCAGAATAGATAAATTGATAGAGACAGAACACAACAGGTGGTTGTCAGGGTCCAAGAGGAGGGGCAATGGGTAGTAACTGCCTATTGGGTACAGTGTTTCCTTTTGGGGTGTGAACTTTATCATAATTGAAAAAAATTGTAGTCCTAAGAGATGGAATATTATGAGGTGAGCTAGTTTAAACTAGGCTTCTTCGGTGGCTCAGACAGTAAAGAATCTGCCTGCAATGCAGGAGTCCCAGGTTCGATCCCTGGGTGGGGAAGATCCCTTGGAGAAGGGAATGGCTACCCACTCCAGTATTCCTGTCTGGAGAATTCCATGGACAGAGAAACCTGGCGGGCTACAGACCATGGTGTTGCAAAACAGTCAGACAAGAAGTGAATGACTAACATTCACTTTCACTTAATTTAAACTGGGAGCCAAGGAAAGGCAACTCTGAAGAAGTGGCATGTATATGAAACTTGAAGGATGAATAGAAGTTAGTAGGGGGAATACTGGAGGCAGCAGAATCTGGGCAGAGTGAATAATATCCAGGAAAACCATCTAGTGAGAAAGACCTGACTGGCACATTTGGGAATGAGAAGGAGCCAGGGTGACTGGAAGACAGGAGCGAAGAAAACTGTGGCTGCAGGTGAAACCGGGTAGTTAGTCAATGGCAGATTTTATGGGCATTTTGATTTTTGTTTTGTTTTAGCATTGATGGGAAAGAGAAGTGACATGATCTGATATACATTTTAAGATCAATCTGGCTGCTTTGAGAATGGATTGGAAGTAACAGAAATGGTACCAAGGTCTCAATTAGAGTCAATCTCTCCTTCTCCCTCCTCTTCCTTTTTTCTTTTTTTATTTTTAAATATGAACAGAATCTGGGCTGAATTTAGAAGTCCTGCATCACAGCTTTCTTAACATCAAAGCAATACAGACTTTACTCCATTTTTCCCCTAACATTTTTGGTGGTAGAAAAGAAGTCCAGAGCTGGCTGGATTTCTCATTCTTTCCATTTAACAACACTTGCCATTCTTAGGGGTTTCCCAGGTGGCACTAGTGGTAAAGAACATGCCTGCCAATGCAGAAAATGTAAGAGGCTCGGGCTCAATTTCTGGGTTGGGAACATCACACTCATATTCTTGCCTGGAGAGAATCCCACGGACAGAGGAGCCTGGCGGGCTACCGTCCATAGGTTTGCAAAGAGTTGGACAAAACTGCAGCCACTTGACACACACCCCTTCTTATGTTCACCTCATTCTCTCTTCCTTTTTCCTTAAGATAAAATCAAAATTACCAAACATTTCGGTATTTCACTCAGGCTCACACTATGGCTTTTCCAAAAGATTCATTTCTCTTTTTTGGCTCAGAAATGTCTCTTCTATTACATCTCTGATTACTGCTTTCTCCTTTTTCTTCCTGGATCTTTTTCAGGAACAAATTAGATCTGTTCCATCTCCTTCTCCTACTCCTCGCTTCTTTCTCATCATCCTTGTTTTGTCTCTTTCCTCCTCACTCTGAAGTGAAAATGAAAGTCACTCAGTCGTGTCCAACTCTTTGTGACCCCATGGACTATACAGTCCTTGGAATTCTCCAGGCCAGATTACTGGGGTGGGTAGCCTTTCCCTGCTCCAGGGGATCTTCCCAACGCAGGGATCGAACCCAGGTCTCCCGCATTGCAGGTGGATTCTTTACCAGCTGAATCACAGGGAAGTCCAAGAATACTGGAGTGGGTAGCCTATCCCTTCTCAAGCAGAGCTTCCCAATCCAGGAATTGAACCAAGCTCTCCACTCTAATAACACATTTTTTTTTTCAAATGTATTTGTATTTATTTTTTTGGCTGCAGCATGAGAGATCTTAGTTACCCCTCCAGGGATCAAACCTGTGCCCCCTGCTCTGGAAGCTCAGATTCTTAACCATTGGATCACCAGGGAAGTCCCCATTCCAGTCACTCTTGATCAGTTTAGATCAAGCTCCACATCTCCACATGGCAAAGAATCTGACATGACTGAGTGATTTAGCATGCATGCACATATTTAACCCTTGCAGTGCTGCCTTTTCATTTTAGGATTCCTAAAACAGATACTGAAGTCTGTTCTTATATCCCTCTCTCTTAGGTAATACAATTTTCTTTTTTACACCACCTACATTTTGCCCACGTCTGTTTCCACTTAAACCTTATTGTTATTTCACTTCTCACCCCTGTTTTCAGAGACCCCATTTCTTCCACAGTGTTTAAAACACAAGAAGATGTTCTTGCATTGTCTTTGTTTCTTCCCTCCCTGGCATATTGCATGCATTTTCTCAATCTTTTGTAATTTGAAATGTTTCACAGAGCTGATGGTGCCGCTTTAGATATTCATCTTTAAGCCATGAGATATGTAAGCAGGGCTGGTGTTTTTCCATAAACATTTTGAGTAAATTGTCTTTGCTTCCCCTTCTGGTTCCCTTTGGTTGTTCTTGGCTTCACAGATCTCCAACTGGAGGGCTTCTTCGGTGTAAATTTATAACAGTCTCATTGTTATTGAGCAGCTGGAGGGGAGTTGGGAGGAAGCCTGAGCTGTGAGCAGTGTTCACAGGAGTATTTATCTCTGCAGCAATTCTTTCCATGCCTGGTGAAGCTGTTGTTGTTCTCAGCTCTGTGTTTTGCACTCACTTTTAATTTGGCACAGCCTCTACTCCAGTGTAAACGCTGGCGATGCCCAGGCTCCTTCCTGGTGCTACTGCTTGACACTTGGAGGAAATGCCTCTATAATCCCCCGGGAGGACTTTCTTTGATGTGGCAGCTACTTGATGCTAGGTCTTCCCAGCGCCCCTGGTTCAGAAGCTTCTGATCTTTTTCAGTGCAAGTCACAGAGCCAAGGTGCCACCAGGGGAGCTTCCTTTACCTTCAGCACCTCCTATGCCTAATTAGGAAAACTTGAGGATTTCCCTCAGGGTATCCACCCAAATCTTTCCATGATGCACAAGTTCTCACCACTGTGGCCCCTTTTCTTCTTCATGTGACTACCACACTAACCCTGGACTCTCAAAGCACTGCTGACACAAATGATGTTGATCCTTAAAGTTCAAGTGAAGCACAAATTTAGGAGGTCATCTTCCACAGACGTAGAGAACAGACTTATGGACAAGGGGTGGGGAGGAAAGAGAGGGTGGGGTTCATGGAGAGATCACATGGAAACATACATTACTATATGCAAACTAGATAGCTAATAAGAATCTGCTGTATGACTCAGGGAACTCAGATTGAGGCTCTCTAACAACCTACAGGGGTAGAATGGAGAGGAAGATGGGAGGGAGGCTCCAGAGGGAGGGGACATAGGAATACCCATGGCCGATTCATGCTGATGTTTGGCAGAAACCGAAACAATACTGTGAAGCAATGATCCATCAGTTAAAGATAAATAAATTTACTTATGAAAAAAGGAGGTCTTCCTCTTCCACGTGGCCTGTCCACGCATGCAAGTCTTACTCCTCCAGGTAAGTGTGTAAGATTCCACTAGAATCCCTGTATGTCACTTGTGATATGAATGCCCTTTCCTAGAAAGAGTTACAAGTTGAACCCTTGCGGTATTTCTCAGGGCAGTGCCTTCTGTCCTACGTCTACCCACATCTTCTCAGTCTCCCGTGGTTGTATCAGGCCATTTCCTAGATTTCTGCTCTCCCCTGCCCACTCCTTCCCTTTGCTATTTCTCAAATGAGGATTTGACCAGAAGCGGAGAAGAGAGTTTAAAAAGAGTTTAAGAGGAGGTATGTGTGTGTGCTCACCTTGATGTCTAATCGAAACATCTAACCTTACTTGATGAACCTTGCTTCTCTTGTGTGGACTCCGTTTTTGTCTTAAGCTGACAGCATGCAGAGGTGAACACCTGTGCAGAGTGTATGGCCTACGGCAACAATATTCAGTGTGATCAGATGATTACAGAGTCAGATAAGATCCCAACGTGCAGACTTCCTGAACAAACACAAAACCTACCAAACTTAGAAAAAGAAAAAAAAAAAAAATCCTACTTGGACCCATTTAGGCAAGTAAATATCTTTTTACTTTCCTTTGGCACCATACATCTAGATAGTCTATGAGTCAAAATATTTAAAGATTTGAAAGTAAACAGCGGGCTTCCCTGGTGGCTCAGCAGTACAGTCTGCCTGCCAATGCGGGAGACACAGGTTCGATCCTTGGTTCTGAAGGGTTCCACACGCTGCAGAGCAACGGGGCCTGTGTACCACAGCTACTGAGCCTGTGTTTTAGAGCCTGGGAGCCACAACTACCGAAGCCCAGCACCCTAGAGCCTGTGATCCACAGCAAGAGATGCCACCACATGAGAAGCGTGTACGAGGCAACTGGAGAGTAGCCCCCACTCTCCACAACTAGAGAGAAAGCCCACTCAGCAACCAAGACCCAGCACAGCCAAGAATCAATAACGTTTTTAAAAGTGAACATCGGAACGAACAATGGTTTTAAAAGGGTTTAAAGACAACGAAAGGACTATTAAAATGTACACCAAAGTAAAACCTAAAGTAACATGTTACTGGGGATTTTTACGCTCCTCCTGTGTTGTTGCTTTTCTGGCAGGTGGCAAAGCGGTGGAGAGTTCAACTAATCTTCATTGTTTTCAGGGGTCAAGTTTTCCCTACAATTAGCAAGCACGTGTGACTTCAATAAATATGAAACAGGGAGGAAAGGAGGCTGAGGGAACCTGTCACTCACCTAACAGGATAACCACATTGCTCATTACATTAAGAGCAGATGTGTTTTCATCTATTTCAAGGCTAAAGATTCAGCCTGATTCTACACCCCCTCCCTTCCTGTTGTGTTCGGGAAAAGTGCAATAAGACATTTGGGACCCAGGGGGTCTTCGGTCCCTTATGAGTCTTCGGTCCATGTGATCTGGAAACTGGAGAGATGGCTAATCTGACGTAATAACAGAGAAGTTGTGACAAGGTACAAAACTGTACAAAGAATCACAGGCATTTTCACAAGAGACAGAACCACACTGGATCCTCCCATGCATAACTTTCCCTAAGAACTGTTTTCCATCTTTCTCTGGGCTCCCCCATCTTATCAGATATTGAGTGTAGGTGTGTAGATATAGTCTAGGAAAAAGAAGTTGATGATGGAATAAAGACAATGGTGTGGTTTTTTCCAAGTGATTGATAAAATGAGTGAGTACACAGGGTTGGGGTTAGTGGTGAAAGTCTTGCATTTTATTTTCCCTAAAGTAAGGCTGTGAAAGCAATCTAAGTGCCCATCAACAGATGAATGGATAAAGAAAATGCAATATATATACTCATATATATATGAGTGTATATATATATATATATATATACGGAGAAGGCAATGGCAAGCCACTCCAGTACTGTTGCCTAGAAAATCCCATGGATGGAGGAGCCTAGTAGGCTGCAGTCCGTGGGGTCGCTAAGGGTCGGACACGACTGAGCGACTTCACTTTCACTTTTCACTTTCACACATTGGAGAAGGAAATGGCAACCCATTTCAGTGTCCTTGCCTGGAGAATCCCAGGGATGGGGGAGCCTGGTGGGCTTCCGTCTATGGGGTTGCACAGAGTCGGACACTACTGAAGTGACTTAGTATATATATATATAAATACTACTCAACCATATAAAAGAATGAAAATTTTCCATTTGCAGCCACATGGATGGACTTGGAGGGCATTATGCTAAGCAAAATAAGTGAGACAGAGAAAGACAAACACTGTATGGTATCACTTATATGTGGAATCTAAAAAATGCAACAAATTAGTGAATATAACAAAAAAGGAGACTCAGATATCATGTTTATAAACTAGTGGTTACCAGTGGGGAGTGGGAAAAGAGAGGGGTAATACAAAGGAAGAAAATTAGGAGGTACAAACTGTTAGGCAGACACACAAAAAAGGCTACAAAGTTACAGTGTTTAGCACAGGGAATATAGCAAATATTTTATATCTATAAATGAAGTATAACCTTTAACAATTGTGAATCACTATATTACACCCACGGCTTCCCAGGGGTGCTCAGTGGTAAAGAATCCACCTGCCAAGCAGGAAACACAGGTTCCATCCCTGGGTCGGGAAGATCCCCTTAAATAGGAAATAGCAACTGATTCCAGTGTTCTTGCCTGGAAAATTTCATGGGCAGAAGAGCCTGACAGCGGGCAGTCCATGGGGGCACAAAGAGTTGGACACAGCTGAGTGAGCATGCATGCCAACTTATCTCACACTTACATCAACGATACTTCTTAAAAGTGGGCTGTGAAATATTTCCTTCTTATCTCAAGGTGTGTCCAAGAATCACACATGTCATGACATTCTATCCTCATGCTCTGATTTTAACAACAAAAATCAACGCCATCTTTGGTCAGACCAAAACAGGCAATTACCACGATGGTAGTACTATTTCTGCTGAAATGTTCATCGTTGCTTTATTTAAAACCCTCCTTCCTTTAGAAAGCATCTGCTGCTGTGCCTTGTGGAAAATGGTGATCAACCCTTTCCTCCTCTTTGGACTGGGCTGTGGGAAGTTTGTGCTCCAAAGAAGTGGGGTCCTGTCCACCTCCTGTCATGCAGACAGCCCAAGTGATGATTATTTATTTACAACAGCTAATACAATTGGTGGTAACGACTTCATAGGCTGCCTCTAAGTGCAGGCGGGATGAAAAATTTACTAAATTGGAGAATAAAATGCATAAGAAAATGTACAGAATCAATATTTCATGGCCTTTGCTTTACCTTGCTGTTCACAAATCTATTCCCGAGTTCGCATTAAAATTTAAAGCGACAGTCATGCGACAAGTTCAAACTCTGGGTTATTTCACGTTAGTTTAGCTTTAGAGGAGTTTTGTTGTTTGTTTCATAAAGTCATGAGGAGCTGAGGAGGGGAGACACTTAGGAAGCCACTTAGCCAGGTGACTCTGGTTTTGCTTTTTTTTTCTAAGCAGGCAGGAAGGCAAAAATGGTGTCTGGCATTCATAAAAAGGTCACTTTAGTCATTCAGCTTCTGAACTAAGCCTTAGAAACCTTTCTGTTCAATCTTGTACCAGATTTAAAAGATTATTTTTAAAACCTTTGAACGTCAATTATTTTGTCAGAAATCAAACCTTTATTGACTCGCTACTATGAACTAAGCACTAAGTAATATACATTAAACTTGATGGTCCTGGAGGAGTACCATATTCCCTACATTCTCCCTGTTTCCATGAAATTTATGAAACTGACACTATGCTGAATAAACAACTAGAGGAACAGACATGCAGTTGATGCAATCTGGATACTGAAGGCAGAACATCTTTTGTGTGTGGTGTAAGTTTTGAGTAAATGCAGACTGAAAGACAGCCATGAATAGTTTCTTTCTCAATGCTTGACCGAAGATTTAAAGACACATTGGTCTAAAAGGGAAAGCAGTTCATGAAATCTACAAAATGTTACAGTTATATCCAATGATTTTCTCATGTTTGTTTGCTTATTTGTTTGTTTGGACCAGTATACAAGGAATTTGGAGCTTACTAATACAGCATTAATTTCACTACTTACCATTCATATTCTTAAACTATAACTTCTTACTTTGTCAGGATACGTGTTTGGATTGCACATGGATATAACTGTAATGAGAAAAAGAAACAGTCTTTTGGCTAGAGAGAGAATCTTGAGGACCACCCAGAAACTGCTTCTCAACGAAGCGTTCTTCTTCAGAGTGTCAAGTATGTGAAGATTTGTGAAGGTTTTTTGTCCATGAGATTATTTTACATATAGATGCCTTGCAACCTCCAAAGAAACTCAGCTCTGACCAGTGCACACTGAATATCACCAAGCAAGAGCACAAGATGGCCAACAGCCTTTCTGCTCGGTCTTAAATTATTTCTAATCCCTGTGGTCAAAAAGTATTAGCTCTATGGTTTCAGTGTCCCCCACGCCACATTTTTATTGTCTCCTACTCATGCCTGAAAACCGATGTTTCAGTGAAGGTTAGAAATCTGTTCAAAGATTTCGAGTGAGAGCACAGTAATCCCAGTGCAAGTTTTGTCGTTAATCATGTGCGCTTCCGTTTAAGCCAGTGATGGGATGAAAGGTGAGAGGTGGGAGGCTAAGCCCACTGCAAAAGCACTAGAAACGCCTTTTGAAGTGTTTTGCCGTATATAGATTCAGGTTGCTGCACAAACTCAAGTAGTTTATAGTATATGACTAGTAGGAGACAGGAAATTGAGGGAGTGTCCAAATGAAGATCTATATTTTCTTAGCAAAAAAGGAAAATAAATATATCTGCTTCAAGTGGAGGAGGGAAAAAGTAGACATTTCAGAGCCCTCCTCCTTACAGGGTAGTCTTGGGACCAGAAGTTGGGAACTATTATTAGTGCAAATGTGAGCTTCCCAGGTGGTGCTAGTGGTAAAGAACCCACCTGCCAAAGCAGGAAACATAAGAGACATAGGTTCGATTCCTGGGTCAGGAAGACCCCCTGGAGGAGGGCATGGGAACCCACTCCAGTATTCTTGCCTGGGAAATCACATGGACAGAGAAGCCTGGTGGGCTACCGTTGATAGGGTCGCAAAGAGTTAGACTTGACTGAAATGACTTAGCACGTACATTAATACAAATGCTGCTGGCTTGCCCAGCTCAGGCCTCTGGATCAGAATCTACTTTTGATTTCTTTATCAACTAACTGTGGAATAAAGCACATCCATTTAAACTGCAGAATTTAAAGCATTTTGGCCGTCATCAATGCACATGAAACCACCCTGACAATCAAAACCCTAAAAAGTTCCATCATCCCAAAAGATTGTGCCCCTTGGCGATCATTCTTTCTTGCTTCCCTGGCCCCCAGTAACCACTTGTCTGAATTTTTTGTCACATAGATTAGCTGACATTTTATGTAAATGGAATCATATAGTATATGCTCCCCTTTGGGCCTGGCTCTGTTCACTGGGAACAATGCTTCTGAGATTCACCACTGTAGCTGACCTTATTAGTTGCTCACGGAGTACTATCCCATGATGTATATGTTCCTTGTTTTCTTTCTCCATTTACCAACTAATGGGTATTTAAGTTGTTTCTGGATTTTTAAAATATTTATCTTTATTTATTGATTTGGCCAAACTGGGTCTTAGTTGCAGCTTGCGGGATCTAGTTCCCCGATTAGGGATTGAATGGGGGGGCCCCCCAGCACTGGGAGCACAGGATCTTAGCCACTGGACCACCAGGGACATCACTGTTTCCTGATTTTGACTACTTTGAATAAAGCCACTACAAACATTCATTGTTAAGCCTTTGTGAAAATATTTCTTTGGGGTAAATACCTGAGGCTGAAACAGCTGCATCTTATGCCATGTGTATGCTTAACTTTTTAAGCAAATACCAGTTTTCCAAAGTGGTATTAACATTCCACGTACCCACAAGGAGTGTGTGTGAGGTGGCGTTGAACCACACCCTCAGTAACACTTGTATTCTCCTTCATCTCCTTTATTTTCATGATCCCAGTGCTGTGTGGTAGTACCTCTTTGGGGTTTGCATTTTCCTGCTCACTAAGACAGAATCTACGTTTTGACAAGATTCATACCCTTTGCTTTACATACACAGTACAGTTTGAGTAACATTGATGCAGAAAGCTTGGACAGAGAAGCTTCAGTATCAGTGTTGGCGGAGGCCAGGAACAATGATAAACATAGTGATGGGTGATGAGCACACATTAGTGGTAACTCCAGGCTGCATGACTGGATACTTTCTACAGCAGCACAAGAACAAAATCGGCAGGATTTGCCTGGCTGTCCAGTGGTTTAGAATTCACTTTCCGATGCAGGGGACGCAGGTTCCATCCCTGGTCAGGGAACTAAGATCCCACCTGCTACAGGAAAACTAAGCCCATGTGCTGCAACTACTGAGCTCACCGGCCACAACGAGGGAAGCCTGTGTACCGGCAACTACTGAGCTCACCTGCCACAACTAGAGAAGCCTGTGTACCAGCAACTACTGAGCTCACCTGCCACAACGAGGGAAGCCTGTGTACCGGCAACTACTGAGCTCACCTGCCACAACTAGGGAAGCCTGTGTACCGCACCAAAGATTCTGTGTGCGGCAACTAAGACCCAATGCAGCCAAATGAATAAATTTTTTTAAAAAAAGAAGCCAGAACTGTCATGTGGTAGGCATCTGTAATTGATCATTAACTTCTTAAACTCACATTTTCCTTCTTACTTGGGAAAACAGAGACAGTTTCAAGGGGAAGAAAACTAAAATTTTTCATAAATCTATGATATAATCTTTTCACCTATAGCTTTGATGCTATTTTAATTTCCTATTGCTGTTATAACAAATTAACACCCACTAACTTGACTCACTGGAAAAGACTCTGATGCTGGGAAAGGTTGGGGGCAGGAGGAGAAGGGGATGACAGAGAATGAGATGGCTGGATGGCATCACCGACTCTGTGGACATGAGTTTGAGTGTACTCCGGGAGTTGGTGATGGACAAGGAGGCCTGGCGTGCTGTGATTCATGGGGTCACAGAGAGTCGGACACGACTGAGCGACTGAACTGAATTTATTATCTTGGGCTTCCCTGGTGGCTCAGATGGTAAAGAATCTGACCACAATGCGGGAGACCCAAGTTCAATCCCTGGGTTTGAAGATGCCCTGGAGAAAGGAATGGCAACACTCCAGTATTCTTGCCTGGAGAATTCCGTGGACAGAGGAACCTGGTGGGCTACAGTCCATGGGATCTCAAAGAGTTGGACACAACTGAGCAAGTAATATTTTCCCTTGTACTTTCAACTTATTATCTTATCTTCTGGAGGTCAAAAGTCTGAAAATAAGCCTGATGGGGAGAAAGTCAAGATGTTGGCAGTATTGAGTTCCTCCTGGGGACTTCAGGGCAGAACCATAACTTGCTTTTTCCAGCTTCAAGAGGTTGCCCACATTCCTTAGTTCATGGTCACCTTCCAGCCACGGCATCACACTAGCCTCTACTCTCATCCCTGTCATATCTCCTGCTTTGATTTTGACTGTCCTATGTTTTTCCTTTCATTAATAAGGACCCCTGTGACTACACTGGGCTCACCCAGATTATCCAGGATAATCTCCCATCTCAAGGTCTTTGATTGGTTACATCTGCAAAGCCCCTTCTGACATGTAAGGTAACACATTCACAGGTTTCGAAGGTTACAATGTGAACATTTGGGGGCCATTATTCTGCCTATTGGGCTTCCCAAGTTGTGCAGTAGTAAAGAACCCACCTGCCAACGCAGGAAACATAAGCGATGTGGGTTTGATCCCTGGGTCAGGAAGATCCCTAGAGGAGGGCATGGAAACCTACTTCATTCTTCTTGCCTGAAGATCCCATGAACAGAGGAACCTGGAGGGCTACCATCCATAGGGTCGTAAAGAGTCGGACATGACTCAGTGACCAACATACACATACATTCTGCCTATCACACACGCATTTCCTTTCAAGCACTTTTTTCTACCTATTATGACAGTATTTAAATACATATTAAGTCAGAATGATTCAAAAATCCTCCCTCTCCTTCCTTATAATAGAAGAGCCATTTCTATGGGTAGAGAGGAAGGCTGAAGAAGTTGAGAGAAAGTCAATTTATCCACATGATAATAATAGCAACAATAATAGCAACAATAACAGCAGTAAACAACTGTTCAGTTAAGACAAAGCTCTATGAAATTCATATACACGCACTAATTTAATCTTCAAAACACCTCTACATGCTCTGAATCTTTCCCATATGACAAGCAATGGAATATTTTCCCTAGTATCCCAGCAAACATAATAGAGGCCCATATTGCTGGTCAATACGTGTGGAGTTAGCTGTAGCCTTGTCTCTTTTTGTTTTCCCTTTGATCCTTTGCTGACATGTGCCTCAAGGTGAAAGAAGAGAGGCCCAGTTGAACTCAGAGATCCACTCTGGTTATTGTCTCTGCTGATTTTGATTTGCTTCCTGTTTTTTTTTTTTTTTTCTTTTCATGCCCACAACATGAGCATTTTCCTGTAATAAAAATATTTTTCAAAAACGTGACTTGAATGGCTGCCTAACATTTGTCATCCGAATGCCTCGTAACTGTTTGTATAAACGACAATAATTGTGCCAGGGCCAGGATGAACAGCCTCATCAAAGAGCAGGCTGTCCTTGCAAACTGGGGTGGGACTGCCCCCCTGTGCCCAGTTGAGAGAGCCCTCCTCCTCCTCGGGCCTTGCAGTGTGTTTGGAGCAGGGTATTTCCTGAAAAGGCGCTTTGGGGAGAAGTAACGATTGACATGCAGCAACTACAGCTTCTTCTCTGCATCTCTGGGGCAATAAAATTGGCTTTTTCCCTCTCAAGATTGAGACGTAAAGGTTGTACACAGTGTCCACATTGTTAGAAAAGGCACACAGGCTCTTTGCATGGGACTCATCCAAGCCTCAGGACACTTATAACTGAACCAACTTCCCTTGGGAAGGAAAAGGTATCAAATGAGTAGTCCCAAACAAGACATTCTCAGAAACAGAAATAAAGCAACCTGCACCATCCATATTTGCAAGCTCTTGCTTGCTTTCAATAAGCTATCTTTTTTCATCATCATAAGAAACTCTTGAGGGAGAAACTCCCTATTTTACAAACAAGGAAACTGAGACTCAGAGGTTGTTGTTATCTACTCACCTGATAAGTAGATGGCAAGTTGAGCCTCAAGTTCAAGTCTAACTGATCCCAAATTCCACACCCTTGATCTTGGGTCTGGTGCCACCATCAGGTGTCTGAAAGACATGAGTGCGTAATTTATGATGTGTTCAAGGGGACTGCTCAGGGCCCTGTGTTGCTCAGATCAGGGCTCCCCACCCCTTCCCACCATCCTCCGAAAATCCACTTCCAGGGGCTACTTCTTCACTCTCCACACCGCCCCCACCAAGGAACAGCATCTTCCTAGAGTGGAAGGGCAGTCCAAAAACTGTCACATGGACATCTGCTGCTAGTCCTTCCCAGCCCCACAGGGCACTGTCAGATGTCAAAGCCTGGCTGAGCACATCTGGGATTTGCCCTGTTCCTGCAGAGGGCCCAAGACAACCCTGAAGGACTAGACCCCAGGCCAGGCCTCTTCCACTTTCCCCATCTGTTTTGGGGTCCAGGGTCCTGTCCAACCTGGCTTTAGGTTTTCATGCACCAGACCAATCACACACAATCCCATCCACTCGTGTTTTGAGTCTATTAAGACACGTTCTGCTTCAGTATTTAGAAATGGTTTGCAGGATAGGTAAAAAATATCAGGTATTTTGTAGTTAACATTTTCAAAGCACTCCCTTAATTTTCCAAGTAAAAATCTTTATAACTTACATGTTCTCTAGCTGTGTGCATTTCAATACTTTTTTTATTTTCAGAATTGACTATAAATTGTATTCTTTATGACTAGAGATGGTAGCCAACACTCATTAAGAAGGTTGGAGTGTATCTTTTCCATATCATAAATAGGACAAGAAAAAAATCCAGTATCATTACACTAGAAGTCTAGAGTGCCAAGATCTTAGGAAAAAGTGGTAATCACTTATTACTTATTATAATTCATTAAGCTAGTAGGAAATATTTAGATACTTAATTGGCATTTAACAAGATAGCTATAGAGAGTAAATGAGACATTAAATTCTCTTCTTAAATGCCCATTAGGTTTGCTTTAGAAATTAATTGATATCTAATTCATCTGCTATCAACTATTTTACCCTTTGCCAGCTGAGAAGTTCAACATATTCATGATAAATAGAGGCAGGAGAAAGGGGGACTTGACTTGCTGAGTTCTGTGTCAGTCAGCCTAATTTAAAAGGCAAAGGTCTTTATTGTCCCATCAAAGGAGCACTGTCACTGATTTTAGAGGGAGAGGGTTTCTAACCACATGCCCAGCTAGACCTGTCCAAACCCTCAGCATCAAAGGCCCATAAGAGGATGGTGAACAAGGGACTTCCCTGATGGTCCAGAGGCTAAGACTTGTCTGTGAAGTATTGGATAGTAAATATCTGAGGCTTTGTGAACCATTTTATTTCTGTTGCAATAACACAACTCTGCTGCAAAAACAGTCATAGAAAACATGTAAATGAGCACACATGGCTAAATTGGGCCTTTGGACACAATTTGTGACCTCTAGACTTAGACAGCATATTAAAAAGCAGAGACATTACTTTGCCAACAAAGGTCCATCTAGTCAAAGCTATGGTTTTTCCAGTAGTCATGTATGGATGTGAGAGTTGGACTATAAAGAAAACTGAGCACCAAGAATTGATGTTTTTGAGTTGTGTTGTTGGAAAAGACTCTTGAGAGTCCCTTGGACTGCAGGGAGATCTAACCAGTCCACCTTAAAGAAATCAGTCCTAAATAGTTCTTGGAAGGACTGATGCTGAAGCTGAAGCTCCAATACTTTGGCCACCTGATGTGAAGAACTGACTCATTGAAAAAGACCCTGATGCTGGGAAAGATTGAAGGCAGGAAGAGAAGGGGACGACAGAGGATGAGATGGTTGGATGTCATCACTGACTCTAAGGACATGAGTTTGAGTAAGCCCTGGGAGTTGGTGATGGACAGGGAAGTCTAGCGTGCTGCAGTCCATGGGGTCAGAAAGAATCAGACACAACTGAGCAACTGAACTGAATTGAACTGCTCTAGACTAACACCAAAAGAATCTGTAATAATTACTTCTGTTGAAGGAAACAGAAAAGAGAGGAACTGAGTGGATCTTAATGAACAAGAAACAAATATTGATATGGATTGACAACTATGATATTCCTGAAAGGATCTAGTGTAGGGTAAGGCAAGAGACAATTCAACATTTAAGGAAGTTCTCACTCTCAGAAACTCGAACTTGGGCACTCTGATGTATGTTTAAATCTATTGCTTGATTGAATCCCCACAACCACAAAAAACTCATGAAAAAGTAAAATAATTGAATAATGAAGGGAATGAAACTGTTATCATCCAGGTGATACAGTGATAAAGAATCTGCCTGCAATGCAGGAGACCCAGCTTCAATCCCTGGGTCAGAAAGATCCCCTGGAGGTGGAAATGGCAACCTATTCCAGTATTCTTGCCTGGAAAATTCTGTGGACAGAGGAGCCTGGAGGGGTACATATGGTCCATGGCATCGCAAAGAACCAGATACAACTAAGCAACTGACCACTATTACTATGCTATCACCAAGCCCTTTTACAGTTGAGTTTGAGGTTCAGAGAGGTTGAGTGGCTTGCTCACTGTCACCCACTTGCTAATGGCTGCACCTGGAAGGGCATGACCTTGAAGAAGCAGCCCTTTGCAGTGGAGGCAGATGCTGAGCTGGAGGTTCTCTGCTGACCATATTCCTGTCCTTCTTTAGAGGAATCTGGATGGTGCATCTCTGCATGGTCTACCATACTTTCTCTAGAGAATAAGCCACAACAGGAAAAAAAAAAATGTCTGATTCTGCCCACCACTGCATGCATGGTCTATACCAGAGAATGGGCCATTTAGGAGGCACTCAAAAATCTTTGTGGTTAATTAATTACTCAAAGCAAAAGACCTGAGTGCATACTGCCTTCATGAATTCTCCTAAATGGAGACTTCCACTGGTCTTTTCTAGATGTGAGATGGTAGGGATTCTCCCTTCAGAAAATCAATTACAGAAATTTAAGACAGAAATACGCATGTTATAGGGAAGTGTAAAGGGCTTCCCAAGTGGCTCAGCAGTAAAAAGTCAGCTTGCCAAGCAAGAAACTCGGGTTCAATCCCTGGGTCAGGAAAATCCCCTGGAGAAGTCAATGGCAACCCACTCCAGTATTCTTGCCTGGGAAACCCCATGGACAGAGGAGCCTAGTGGGCTACAATCCACAGGATCGTGAAGAGTCAGACATGACTGAGTAAATAGCAACAGCAGGGAAGCATGGTACAGGGACACTTAGGCCTGAATGGAAGCTTGAGGTAGGTGTCCTGTGGAAAACTCTTGGAGTAGGTGGATTTTGTGTTGAATCTTAAGAGATTATTTGAAATGGAAATGTGGAGGGGATGGGATGTGAGTGAAAAGGTGGTGAAAGAAAAGGTGAAAGAAGGGACTTCCTTAGGGGTCCACACCAGTGGCTAAGACTCAGCTCCCAATGCAGGGGGCCTGGGTTCGATCACTGGTTGGGGAACTAGATCCCACATGACGCAACTGAAAAAGAACTCTCACGCTGCAACTAAGATCCGGCACAGTCAAATAAATAATTTTTTTAGACTTCGCCGCAGCGGGCCCCGACAGCCGGAGCTTGGATGAGGCGGCGCCCGCCGAGCTGGGGCGTTCGTGGGGCAACCCGGGACGGGGACATGTGCCGGTAGCCCCAGCACTTCAGCAGCCGCAGGATGGCCGAGGCATCTCTTTGTGGCGGCGGGGCTGCCACCGGCCTGACTTTGACAGTTAAATGGAATGCCAACTAGCAGCCTTAATTGTGCTATCGGCTGTACTCTGAACTGCAGCTGCCAAAGCTTCAAACCAGGGCAGATCAACCACCGTCAGTGTGAGCAGTGCAGACATGGATGGGTGGCGCACACTCTGAGTAAGCTGAGGATCCCCGCCATGTACCCCACAAGCCAGGTGGAGATCGTCCAGTCCAACGTGGTGTTCAGCATCAGCAGCCTCCTGCTGTATGGGACCCAGGCCATCCCTGTGCGCCTGAAGATCCTTCTGGACCGACTCTTCAGTATGCTGAAGCAAGATGAAGTCCTCCAGATCCTGCATGCCTTGGACTGGACCCTCCAGGATTACATCCGAGGATACGTGCTGCAGGTTTAGGATGCATCGGGAAAAGTGCTGGATCACTGGAGCATCATGACCAGTGAGGAGGAGGTGGCCACCTTACAGCAGTTCCTTCATTTTGGAGAGACCAAGTCCATAGCTGAGTTCATGGCAATTCAAGAGAAAGAAGAGCGTCTGTTGTCATCCCACCTTCCACAGCCAACGTCGACATCAGGGCTTTCATTGAGAGCTGCAGCCATCGGAATGCCAGCCTCCCTGCTCCTGTGGACAAAGGAAACCCCAGCAGCATGCACCCCTTCGAGAACCTCATAAACAACATGACCTTCATGCTGCCTTTCCAGTTCTTCAACCCCTTGCCCCCAGCACTAATAGGGTCACTACCTGACCCCTATGTGCTGGAGCAGAGTCAAGACCAAAGCCAGGACCCCAAACAGGAAGTCCATGGAGCCTTCCCTGACAGCAGCTTCGTCACTTCCAGTTCCACCCCATTTCAGGTTGAAAAAGATCCGTGTCTCAACTGTCCCGATGCTGTCACCAAAAAGGAAGACAGCACCCACTTCAGTGACTCCAGCTCATACAGCATCATCACAAAGCTCGAAAGGACACAGCTGTCCCCAGAGGCCAAAGTGAAGCCCGAGAGAAACAGCCTGGGCACAAAGAAGGGCCGGGTGTTCTGCACAGCATGTGAGAAGACTTTCTACGACAAGGGCAAGCTGAAGATCCACTACAACGCCGTCCATCTGAAGATCAAGCAGAAGTGCACCATTGAAGGCTGCAACATGGTGTTCAGCTCCCGGAGGAGCCGCAACCGCCACAGCGCCAACCCCAACCCCCGGCTGCACATGCCCATGAACAGAAACAACAGGGACAAAGACCTGAGGAGCGGCCTGACACTGGCTGCCTCGGAGAGCACCAAGCGCCCAGGCCTCGGGGTGACTCCTCCAGACTGCCGGCCTCTCCCTGGCTACGCTGGGGCAGTGGAAGACTCCCAGAGCCAGCCAACCTTCCCGAGCCTCAGCCACAACGGGGTGCTCTTCCCCAACCTGAAGACTGTCCAGCCAGTTCTGCCTTTCTACCGCAGCCCAGCCACTCTGGCCGAGCTGGCCAACACCCTGGGATGCTGCCCTCCCTCCCTCTGCTATCCTCGTCCATCCCAGAACAGCTGGCTTTCAACGAAATGCCATTCGACACCCTGCCCAAGAAGAAATCCCGCAAGTCCAGTATGCCCATCAAAATAGAGAAGGAGACCATGGAGACAGCAGACGAGAAGAGGCAGCCTCCGACTCTGACGGAGACATGCCCCTGCAGGTGGTCAGCAAAGACGAGCTGGAGACCTGCAGCCCCCGGTCAGATGGAGCCCCAGAGGAGCCGCACACGCCAACAGGAAGCTCTGAGAGGCTTCGCCTTGAGGAAGAGAGGCCCTGCTATCTCGGGCCAGGAATTGAGTCCAGTGGAGCCATCCACCAGACTCCTGAGCAGGCCACGCACAACTCAGAAAGGGAGACTGGGAAGAAGTCAGTGTTGAACACCGTGCCACGGGACGCAGAGAAGGATGGCCGTGAACCTCACCTCACAACCAGGGTGGAACCCTGCGTGCCTTTTCCCGACTATATCAAACTGCAGCAGCACCTGTTGGCCGGGGGGCTCTTTGGTGCCTTGTCCACCCAAGGAATGGCTTTTCCTTGTTTCGAAGATTCCAAAGAGCCAGAGCACTTGGGTCAGCCGGCATCAGTGAGGTCGAAGGAGGAGAATCGCTTCCAATGTGACATCTGCAAGAAGACCTTTAAAAACGCTTGCGGCGTGAAGATGCATCAGAAAAACATGCACTCCCGGGAAATGCACACGTGCACGGTGGAGGGCTGCAAGGCTACCTTCCCCTCCCGCAGGAGCAGGGACAGACACAGTTCAAACCTAAACCTGCACCAGAAAGTATTGCCCCAAGAAGTGCTGCAGAGCGGTGAAGACCCCTTCCGTGCAGCTTACCTCCTGAAAGATCCAGCTCAGGAGGCCTACCAGGAGGCAGCCTTCACACCGCAAGCCTCCCAGATGTCTGTCATCTTTAAGGGGATGAGCCGGATGGGCAGTCTGCTGTACCCACTAGCCCAGGTCCACAGTGCCGGCCTACAGAGCTGCGCCTCTGGTCTGCCCAGCGAGGGCACTGTCTTGGATCTGAGCACTACCTCGAGCGTGAAGTCAGAGAGCAGCAGCCACTCCTCCTGGGACTCAGATGGGGCCAGCGAGGAGGGCGCTGTGCTCATGGAGGACTGCGATGGGAACTGTGATGGGTCAGGCCTGGTGCCCGGGGAGGACTACCCACTCTGCGTCCTGATGGGGAAGGCTGACCAGAGCCTCACCAGCCTGCCTTCCGGGCTGCCCCTGATGTGTCACCTCTGTCAGAAGACATACAGCAATAAGGGGACCTTCCGGGCCCACTACAAGACCGTGCACCTCCGCCAGCTGCACAAATGCAAGGTCCCCGGCTGCAACACCATGTTCTCATCTGTCCGCAGTCGGAACAGACACAGCCAGAACCCCAACCTGCACAGAAGCCTCACCTCCTCTCCTAGTCACCTGCGGTAACAAGACGGTAGACCACTTGGCTTGAATAAGCACTGGTCGGAATTCAGGAATAAGGTAGTCCAAAGGAAAGTCTCTCACTCTGTTTAATACCATTTGGGGCAAGCAAGGCAAAGAGTGTGTGGGTTGACTTCATAGTCTTCAAGAGCAGGATGAGCAGAAGAGGCCTTGTGAGAAGCTGTCATAGAGGCAGCGTTACCTGTTATCTTTCTCAGCCCAAGAGGTTTCTCACTGACATAGCAAACACTTGCAGAAACGCGGTTTTCCCAGATGTGTTTACACATCACCTGGGAGAGTGCCAGGTCTGTGTCTTGACCACGGGTGCCCAGGACCCGGAGGTGAGCTGGAAGGGAGGTTGCAGTATTAAGGGTGGATGAAGTGTCCTGAGGACACAGACTGTGACCGCAGGCAGCACCAGGAGCCAGTCCCAAAGATCATGTCTTTGAGTTCCTGCCTGAACGAGTCTGAAATCCAAACTGGAGTTTGGGGAAACGACCGAGACTCTTCCTCCATTTAGATTGGAGAATTGCTTTCTTCCCCCTATAGGTCTCATGTGTTACTCCAGGGAGTTCTCAGAGAAAGTGGGTTGGCCTCTTTACATGTAGGAACACAGATGTTCCCTGGGATGCTAGTTCTTGCTCCATAACACACATTCAGGAAGCTAGCGGGGAGTACTTCATGCACTTAAAAATAGTGGTCTTCAATTTAATTTAAAATAAGTTTGATAGTATTTAATTTGTGTTTATATTATGTGAGTATTTGGGATGAGTGCAGGCATGCCATAGTGTGACCTTTGAGTCTGCTCAGAAGCAGAGCGAGTGACAGCCTAAAATTCAGAACCACTGCCTGTTTTCACTTGGTGAACTCCGGTATCTGTTCATTTAGAGTCCCGCTGGAGCGAATGCAGGCGTGATGCTGGCAGGACCATTTGTATATAATCAGCCAAAGCATTTAGAGAATGTGGTTCTGACAGTTGTTGTGTATTTTCAGTATCACTGGATCCCTCAGTCTTCACCGTTTTACAGATGTGTAAGATTAGGATGAACATTTGAATTTACATGGTAGAAAGAAAAGTAGGACATTATTGCCATACTGTATGTCTTAATATTTAACTTATTCTGAAATATATTCTGTACCATTATACCTGTTTGCTGTTGTAGAAAAGAAACTTCACAGGTCCTGTGAAAGGAGACCATCTCCTGAAATTCGGCATTTGCCCTAAAAGGCCATGGTTGCAAAAAAGAAATTGATTTTGTATTAAACTTTCAAGTTAATCACTTTTTAAACTCATGGTTGGTTTGAGTAATGAGAATTGGGGAGTCAAAAGAGATACTATTCCTCTGGCCCAAAGGTGAAAAAAAGCCAATAATGTGTTAATGATTATTTCAACATTTTTTTTTTTTAAATAAATGTGACAACTTAAAATAAATAAATAAATAAATAATTTTTAAAAAAACAATTATATTTAAAAAAGAAAAGATGAAAATAACCCTGGCTTAAGCAGGGAGGTATTTGAGGGCACCATTTGCCAGCAACTACTGGCATTGGGCAAGTTCAGTGTTGCTCATGTTCGGTTAGAATGGGACATCCAATAACCAGATGTGTGTGTGTGTGTGTGTGGAGCCCAGAGGTGAGATCCAGAAAAAAATCACTGAACAAGGGATAGCACTTCCATTTCTCCAGTAGAGGAAAAAAGAGAAAAACAGATCACAGAGGAAAACCCAACATGTTCCGTATTTAAGGGTCTATTATTCTAGGAGTTCTCAGTTACAGGTGACTGGAGAAACTCAATTTGAACTAACACAGCAACAAAACACTACCGCTTCCCATCCCTCATTTCTGAACATCGGCCTCTTGCCTCTTCCCTGCACAGACTCCTGCAAAATGTCAGTGAGACTCTTAGCGTTTGCAAACTGACAGTTCTGTGACTAGAGAGGAAAAGTTTTCTCCTGTCAATTCAAGTTAGACACATCCAGGGAATGACTCCGAAGACAAATCACACGCTGTCTTTGAACTGATTGCAGTGGCTGTGAAGATGGGGGGAACCAGGACTGACCCAGCCTGGGCCGTGTGTCCCAGTTATCAAAGTGGTGGCTTCAGCCTCTGGGGCAAGGGGAAGAGGGTGCTGGATGGACAAAAAGCACATACACCACAAGGATGGAGAAAAGATACAGACGGAGAAGATGGATGTAAACACAGGAGAATAATGTCTGGTAGCCAGGTGGGTCTCAAAGGCAGTTAAATACATACTCACACAAATCATACACACACACACACACACACACACACAGACTATAAAACAAACAGAAACATAGGGCTGTGCTATGGCTAGAAGGATGTATTAGTTTCCTATGCTACTCGAGCAAGTTAACACAAACCTGTTGGCTTAAACAAAAGCAATTTATCCCCTAACAATTCAGAATCCAAAATCAGGTCTTGATAGACTGTGGTCTCTCCAAAGGCTCTAGGGAGACTCTTCTCCTAACTCTTTTAGTTTCTGGGGGCCCCAGGCCTTCCTGGGCTTGTGACAGGACCATGCCACTCTCTGTGTTTATCTTCATTCACCTTCTCTGTGTGTCTCTTTGTCTCAAATCTCCCTCTGCCTTTCTCTTAGAAGAAACGATATCTGCCATTGGATTTAGGGTATACCCTAAATCCAGGATGAGCTCACATTGACTTAATTATATTAATTATATCTGCAAAGCCCTTTTTTCCAAATAAGGTGACAAACATGGGTTCCTGGGATTAGGGCTTGGACATATCTTTGGGGACCCACCATTCAACCCACCACATGTAAGACAAATCTATGAAGCAGACTGGGCACAAAGCAATAGGGAGTGGTGGAGACTATGGCTTATTGCAGAGTATGTGTCCCATCCAAAGCCAATCATGCTAACTCTACATGGCCAAATAAAACACATCCAGCATCAAGATATGGTCCATGGTTGCCCCATTTGGAACCCAGGGCAACCCTGGATGCTTCTTTTCATGGGTGATGCCTTCATAGTTAATGTCACAGTAAACTCCTGAAATGCCAATCACAATTGTAATGGTAGCTGAAGATGCTGGATTTTTCTTAAAGTCTGATGTTAAGCTCAAAATGCAGAACAAGTGATTCACCATCCATGCCTTGCTTGGGAGAAACTAGAAAAAAGATTGTATCCTCTATGTAGAGTGACAAATGGAGTAAGTGTGTCCGGGGGCCACAGCAGTTCTGCGCACACCATGAATCTGATTCAAACAAACGAAGCTCACTAGAGCGGCCTGAGTCAGGGCTCTGAACTGAGTCTTAGAGCTTCCTTTTCTGGCTCAGTTCTGGCTGGGGGCGGGGAGGGTGGCGAGGCACATCCTGGACCTTGGCTACCTGCCTCAAAGTAGAAAGGAGTGATGTGAGACCTTGTGTTTGGCACTCAAAAAATAGTGAGTTCCTGGAGCTTCCCTGGTGGCTCAGTGGTAAAGAATCTGCCTGCCAATGCAGGAGACATGGGTCTGATCCCTGGTCTGGGAATATTTCACATGCCATGGGACAACGAAACCCATGTGCCCCAACTGCTAAGCCTATGTACTAGAGCCCTGAAACCACAACTATTGAGCCACGTGTGCCACAACTACTGAAGTCCATGCACCCTAGAGCCCGTCCTCTGCAACAAAAGATGCCACTGCAATGAGAAGCCCTCACACTGTAACTAGAGAGTAGCCCCCATTCACCACAACTAAAGCCTGCGTGCAGCAACGAAGACCCAGCACATCCAAAAATAAATAATTTTTTACAAAATAGTTCCTACGTCCTGGACCAGCTTCTCAGTGTGTCTCTCTGTCTCAAACCATCCTTTTCCTAAGCCTCTGATTAGTAGCAAGCACTTGGTATCAGTCATTTTGCTTGCAGAGAAACCCTTGGAAAGATACACAGTATGGTTGATTTAACAGCAATGTGTTCAGTTCAGTTCAGTTCAGTCGCTCAGTCGTGTCCAACTGTTTGCGACCCCATGAATCACAGCACGCCAGGCCTCCCTGGCCATCACCAAATCCCGGAGTTCACTCAAACTCATGTCCATCAAGTCGGTGATGCCATCCAGCCATCTCATTCTCTGTCATCCCCTTCTCCTCCCGCCCCCAATCCTTCCCAGCTTCACTCTTTTCCAGTGAGTCAACTCATCGCATGAGGTGGCCAAAGTATTGCAGTTTCAGCTTCAGCATCAGTCCTTCCAATGAACACCCAGGATTGATCTCTTTTAGAATGGACTGGTTGGATCTCCTTGCAGTCCAAGGGACTCTCAAGAGTCTTCTTCAGCACCACAGTTCAAAAGCATCAATTCTTTGGCAATCAGCTTTCTTCACAGTCCAACTCTCACATCCATACATGACCATGGGAAAAACCATAGCCTTGACTAGACGGACCTTGGTTGGCAAAGTAATGTCTCTGCTTTTTAATATGCTATCTAGGTTGGTCATAACTTTCCTTCCAAGGAGTAAGCATCTTTTAATTTCATGGCTGCAATCACCATCCGCAGTGATTTTGGAGCCCAAAAAAATAAAGTCTGACACTGTTTCCACTGTTTCCCCATCTATTTCCCATGAAGTGATGGGACCAGATGCCATGATCTTTGTTTTCTGAATGTTGAGCTTCAAGCCAACCTTTTCACTCTCCTCTTTCACTTTCATCAAGAGGCCTTTGAGTTCCTCTTCACTTTCTGCCATAAGGGTGGTGTCATCTGCATATCTGAGGTTACTGATATTTCTCCCGGCAATCTTGATTCCAGCTTGTGCTTCTTCTAGCCCAGCGTTCCTCATGATGTACTCTGCATATAAGTTAAATAAGCAGGGTAACAATATACAACCTTGACGTACTCCTTTTCCTATTTGGAACCAGTCTGTTGTTCCATGTACAGTTCTGACTGTTGCTTCCTGACCTGCATACAGGTTTCTCAAGAGGCAGGTCAGGTGGTTTGGTATTCCCATTTCTTTCAGAATTTTCCACAGTTTATTGTGATCCACACAGTTAAAGGCTTTGGCATAGTCAATGAAGCAGAAATAGATGTTTTTCTGGGACTCTCTTGCTTTCTCCATGATCCAGCAGATGTTGGCAATTTGATCTCTGGTGCTGCTGCCTTTTCTAAAACCTGCTTGAACATCTGGGAGTTCACGGTTCACATATTGCTGAAGCCTGGCTTGGAGAATTTTGAGCATGACTTTACTAGCGTGTGTTTGTTTCAGCCGTAGGCCAAAGTGAATTAGTTAAACACATCCATATATCTACTCTTTTCTAGATTCTATTCCCATAGAGGCCATTACAGAGTACTGAGTAGCATTCCCTATGCTATCAGTTCAGTTCAGTTCAGTTCAGTTGCTCAGTCGTGTCCGACTCTTTGCGACCCCATGAATCACAGCACGCCAGGCCTCCCTGTCCATCACCAAATCCCTCAGTTCACTCAAACTCATGTCCATCGAGGCGGTGATGCCATCCAGCCATCTCATTCTCTGTCGTCCCCACCTCCTCCCACCCTCAATCCCTCCCAGCATCAGACTCTTATCAATTATCTATTTCATATACAGCAGTGTGTATAGTGGAAGCTCAAAGCGGTTATACAAGAATTAGCAGAGGTCACCCATTCAAGTGAAAATGCTCAGAGGGGGAGTAAATCAAGATGAAGAAGTTCCAGAGGGAAAGAGGTTCATTAGCATTCGATGCAAGTCTTATCAGGGACCAGAGGATCCGGAGCACTGGGTTACTCATCTGGTGGCAGGTGGGTGTCTGAGCTGGGCTGTGGACCACACCGTCTGTACCCAGTCAGCCACAGCTTTCCTCTATGGCAAACACAGAGCCAGCGTGCGGTGTGATAAAGCATCAGCAACAAACCCAGTTTAATCAGGTGGGAAATCCCTCCTGAGTAATAACATGTCCTCTTCCCTTGCCCCAACCTCCTCCCTTGCTGAATGCCTGATGCAGAGAACTTCAGCACTGAGCTCTGCACAGGTGAGCCTTTGAAAGTCTTTTCTCCCAGAGCCCTGGGGCACTGAGAGGGTTAATCTTGTCATGTCAAGATTCTCCTCAGATGCCAGCCCAACTCAGCATCAATGTGACACAGATTTCTTTGGGGGAATCTGGGTTAATCTTTCTGGGCGGGCTGTCCATGTGACGGACAGAAACCGTTCTGGAATTCGCCGGTACACCTCCCACATGTCTCCCTCACTCGCCCTGTCTCTGGATGAAAAATTCAAAAGGGCAATTAAATTTAAAAAAAGCAATCTGATGTTTACAGGCCCTCATAGGTAATTTATAAATGCTGTATTTCAGGGCCAGTTTTGCTTAAAGAATTTAATTTGGAGACAGACTTTGGGTGGGAAAGCAGGATCTGTCTCAGAAGCCCACTGGAGATGAATTGAAAAATACAACAGGCCTGGCTGACATCAGTGGCTGGCACAGAAATGGCTGTCCAGTTTCCTAAGGATTTCTCCATGCATGTGCATACACAGACTGCCTATGCAAAGGACGCTTTACTCTCAGTATCTGCTTTTATATCTGTGTGCTAAATAAATCATGGGGCATGAATACACAAGGATTCCAAAGATGCTAAGCTAAACGCAATATGTTCTCCCTCATTAAATTTTGGAACTGAAAGATAGACAACAGTGGAAAAAGCTGGTGGAATCCAAATAAAGTGGGCAGTTTTGTTACTAGTGATGTGCCAACTTTAGCTTCATAGTTTGGACAGAAGAACCTTAGCTATGGGCTTCCCTGGTGGCACATTGGTAAAGAATCCACCTGTTAATGCAAGAGACACAGGAGACACGGGTTTGATCCCTGGGTCAGGAAATTCCCTTGGAGGAGGAAATGGCAACATGTTCCAGTATTCTTGCCTGGGAAATCCTATGGACAAAGGAGTCTGCGGGGCTAAAGTACATGAGGTCTTAAGGAATCGGACACAACTTAGCTAGTAAACAACAACACCCTGGCTCTGTAAGATGCTAGCATTAGGAAAGGCCATGCAAAAACTCTCTGTCCTTGGTCTTTGCTACTTTGCTATAAACCTAAAATCATGCCAAAGTGAAAGTTTCATTAAACAGTGCTGCTGCTGCTGCTGCTGCTGCTGCTAAGTCACTTCAGTCGTGTCCGACTCTGTGCGACCCCATAGACAGCCGACCAGGCTCTGCTGTCCCAGGGATTCTCCAGGCAAGAACACTGGAGTGGGTTGCCATTTCCTTTTCCAATGTGTGAAAGTGAAAGGTGAAAGTGAAGTCGCTCAGTCATGTCCGACTAGTAGCGACCCCATGGACTGCAGCCCACCAGGCTCCTCTGTCCATGCGATTTTCTAGGCAAGAGTATTGGAGTGGCTTACCATTGTCTTCTCCATAAACAATGCTGCTGCTGCTGCTGCTGCTAAGTCGCTTCAGTCGTGTCCGACTCTGTGTGACCCCATAGAGGGAAGCCCACCAGGCTCCCCCATCCCTGGGATTCTCC
This sequence comes from Moschus berezovskii, assembly GCF_049115385.1. Classification (NCBI taxonomy): domain Eukaryota; kingdom Metazoa; phylum Chordata; class Mammalia; order Artiodactyla; family Moschidae; genus Moschus; species Moschus berezovskii. Next base: position 15,266,865 of record NC_142474.1, read on the forward strand.
AGGCAAGAATACTGGAGTGGGCTGCCATTTCCTTCTCCAATGCATGAAAGTGAAAAGTGAAAGTGAAGTCGCTCAGTCGTGTCCGACTCTTCGTGACCCCATGGACTGCAGCCTACCAGGCTCCTCCGTCCATGGGATTTTCCAGGCAAGAGTACTGGAGTGGGATGCCATTGCCTTCTCTGATTGATACCCACTGCTGCTGCTAAGTCACTTCAGTCGTGTCCGACTCTGTGTGACCCCATAGACGGAAGTCCACCAGGCTCCCCCTTCCCTGGGATTCTCCAGACAAGAACACTGGAGTGGGTTGCCATTTCCTTCTCCAATGTGTGAAAGTGGAAAGTGAAAAGTGAAAGTGAAGTCGCTCAGTCGTGTCTGACCCTTAGCGACCCCACGGACTGCAGCCTACCAGGCTCCTCCATCCATGGGATTTTCTAGGCAAGAGTACTGGAGTGGCTTGCCATTGCCTTCTCTGTAAACAATGCTAGAGGTCCTCAGTTTAATATTTCTAAACTATCCTTTGGTCTGAAGAGCTGAAAAGTAACTATTTACACTTCCCAAGCAGTGCTAGTGGTAAAGAACCTGCCTGCCAATGCAAGAGACAAGAGACACAGGTTCAGTCCCTGGTTGAGGAAGATCCCCTGGAATAGGAAATGGCAACCCACTCCAGTATTCTTGCCTGGAAAATTCTATGCACAGAGGAGCCTGGCAGGCTACAGTCCATGGGACCACAAAGAGTCAGACATGACTGAGTGACTAAGCACACACACGCAAACATAACCACCTCCCTGTGTAAGGAGAGCAGCCTTCATTCCCTTTATTCTCTCTCTTGGCTATTTATGTGCTTCACAATTTGCCGTTACTTTATTAATCTGTTAACCAATTTTCTACCTATTTCTCCCAGTGGAATGAACATGTCCAGAGAAGACCACACAAGCCTGTGTCATCTTATCTCAGTATTTCTGTTTCCTCACGGGGTACCTGCTACAGAGTGTGCAGTAATAAAATCTTAAAAAGTCTAAGAATGGAAGTTTCTGCATTTCATTTTCCTTCCCTTCTTCTAAGATCACCCCCTTCTGGAATCAGTGGCTCAGGCAGCTTTTTAAACAGTCGCCAAGCAACATTGAGCCTCTAGAGGAGAGTGTGATGTCTCCTTTGCCAGAAGGGATGAGCTCCATGAGGAGACGAGCATGCATGCTTTCTTCCTGCTGGGAACACAGCTGATTCTTAGTAAACGTTTTGGAGTTGGATGTCAGAGAAGTGTCGGACACAGAAAAACACAGTGTCATGGGAACTGAAGGAAGAATCTGGATGGAGGAAGTGGAGGCAGAAAGAAACAGCTTTGGGGTACAGAGGGAGAAACTTAGGGCATCAGTTCTCCAAAAGGAAAAAAAGTAAAAGAAAGCAAGACACAGGAGTCTAAAGGATTCCAATCAGTGGTCAGGAGGGAGTACCTAGAATGCCTGCTGGTTGCCTCACTCCAGATGGACACAGAGCGCTCATGCCTTCTCTGCTGCACCCTCTCTGATCTTCCACCACTCGTACCTCAGAGAAGGAAGCCTCTCAAGGCTGCTTCCCTGCGGCTGAAAACTATTCTCCTCTTCAGTTCCCCCACTGCTACCCAGACGGAGCATGACCCGTGGTCCCTCCCCCCAGGTCCTCTGTCTGCCTTTTGTCTGTGGAAAAACTTTAGCCAAAGGATAAGCTTAAGTGTTGTGGGTTTTTTGTGTTGGTTGTTCTATGGTTTTTTATAGCCTCACCACCTTCTCCACCTGCAATGCAAGTGCAGAGTTTTAACCAGTGGGCCACCAGGGAAGTCCAACCAGAGCGTAAGTTTAATCAAAGAAGTGGGAAAATGAAGAAGCAAGAGAAAACAGTCCAGCAAGATCAAATAATAATGGTTTAGTCATCAAACAAAGTCAAGGGCTTTTTGTTCCTCCTCAAGGGCCTAGAAATGACATTCTGAGCAGTGTCCTGTGAGCTGTTTCGTAGATATTGAAACTTCTCCAGTTAGAAGAAGTTAACTACATGATGACCAGGCTGTAGCCAATACAAAAGCTGCCATGGTTCCAGAAACCTGGCCTTAAAGAAATGGAAACAGATGGACCCTGGAACTGAAGACTAACTGTACTTAAAACAGTCAAGATAATGCTGATGAGACCACTGCAGGACCAATTTCAAGATGACTGTCAGAGCTGACTTCTTTTTCTTCTTGTAGCCCCCTCCCTCTGCCTATAAAAGCTCTTGCTCACTGATTGTCATTGAAGGGGCAGGAGTTGGCCTTTGGACAGGATTCTGCCCCCCACCTACCCGCTTTGCCTGCCTCTGAAATAAAGCAAAGTTTCCTTTCCACCAACCTTGTTTCTTTCTCGGCTTTTGAGTGGCAAGCAGCCAGGCCCCACTTTTAGTAACACTAATAATAAAGTAATTACAACAGCAAAAATTTACTAAGGATTCATTATGTAAAATTTTACATCCATTCATTATCTCACTTAATCTTCACAAGATCATTATGAAGCAAGAATAATCACTAACCTGATTTTTTTAGATGAAGAAATTGACAATAGGGAAATTTAGTAACTTGCCTCAAGTCACACAGCAAGGAAGTTGCCGAGGGCAGGCTTTGTGCCTAGGCTTCTGTGATTCCAAGGTCAGTGCTATTATAACACAACTGATGACCAAAACCAAAGGATCAACTGCCTATTCCAAGAAGGTGGTGCCTGGATCTCTGTCCACCTCTTTAAGGAATCTCTTATCTGTGGTCTTACTGCCAATATCTTGATTCAATTCACCATCATCTCTCACCTGAACCATTTTATGAGTGGTATGACTTCAGTCATGTTCCTTCACCTTGCTGGGTTCCATTTTTCCCATCTATAAAGTGTCCTTGTCTGTTTTTTTTATTTTTTTCTAAATTAAAAAAAAAATTGGGGGGCCACATCATGCAGCACATGAGATCTTAGTTCCCCCATCCAGAGATCAAACCCGTGCCCTCTCCAGTAGAAGTGAAGAATCCTAACCACTGGAGTTCCTAACCAAGGAGTTCCATGTTTGATTTTTCTTGATTAGGCTTGTACATAATCTAAAATTTTTTGTTTCTTGAATTTGCTTTTTCTTTAAAAAGAAAAAAATATTTGTTATTTTTATTTGGCTTCACCAGGTTTTAATCGGACCATTTGGGATCTAATTCTCTGACCAGGGATGGAACCAGGGACCTCTGCATTGGGAGAGCAGATTCTTAGCCATTGGAGTACCAGGGAAGTCCCCTGAATTCTTTTTTCAAAACTCTTTTTTAAATTTCTTTTCTTGAGCTACTTTCATGCTGATTTTGCCAACCTCCAAATAACTTCTCAAGTTGACTATTTTCCTTTAATTCTTGATTATTGAATACCAATATTATGATTTTCTTATCTAGTGTAGTTTTGACTATATCCCATGAGGTTTGGTATGCACTAAGTCCATTGTTTTCTAAAGAGTTAATGTTAGCTTTTAACTCATTTGATTGAGGATTTTTCTTCTTCCACACTTTCCAAGTGGTTTTCACTCAAATCTATTTAAGTTTCTAAAATCTAGTGTACTCTGGTTAGAGAACAAGATCTAGTATACTCTGGTTAGAGAACAAGAACTGTCTAATTTCTACTCATGAGAATTTATTGAGGATTTCTTCATGGCTAAGGGCTTCACTGGTGGCTCAGATGGTAATCAGCCTGCAATGCAGGAGACACAGGTTCGATCCCTGAGTCAGGAAGATCCCCTGGAGAAAGGAATGGAAACCCACACCAGTCTTCTTGCCTGGAGAATTCTATAGACAAAGGAACCCGGTGGGCTACAGTTCATTGAGTCATAAAAAGTCAGACACAACTGAGCAACTAACACTTTCACTTTCATGGCTAAGAACATATTAAATTTTAGTATATTTCTGTGGACATTGGAAATAATTTTTTTGTTATGCAACCTAATGTTAAACACTCCCATACTGAGCCTAACGAATTTTAATAGAAAATTCCATAAATAGACCTTTGTCTTCACGATCTATGAAAAAATGAAATTGCTTTGTTTCATATCCCATGTAACTGTATTTTTAAAATTTTAGTTTATTTTAAACACTTTTATATCATTTGATAATGATATATATGAAATATAGTTAAACAAACTATGACAGCATAATTTGTGATCACACATTCTATCACATAAACTATCCATTATCCTATTCACTGTATTGTGCTTTAAATTATACTTTGTGTAACATCAATTCTCTGTCTCTGCTTTTTGTTTGTTTGCATATGCCTGGAATATCTTTTCTAGTACTTTGAGTTTTAATATTTATCAGTGAACATTTAGATATAACTCCTGTAGGTGGCACAAAGTTGGATTATTTTTTAATTCAATTCATCTTTTAGTGAAAGGATTTTACTAAGTCCTTTATGTTTTAGTAAAAGGATTTGAAACATTTGCCTTTATTATAATAACTGATACATTTATTCTCTTACTCTTTGAATGCTTCATTTCTGTTTCTCTGGGAAAAGGTAGAGAATGAGAAAGTACATGAAATTTCAGAGTTGCACCAGATGCTTGGGCTTCCCAGGTGGCTCAGTGGTGAAGAATCCACCTGCCAATGTCGGAGTCACAGGAGATGTGGGCTAGCAAGTTGGATCCCTGGGTCAGGAAGATCCCCTGGAGGAGGAAATGGCAACCCACCTCAGTATTCTTGCTGGGACGATCCCATGGACAGAGGAGCCTGGCGGGCTACAGTCCATGAGGTCGCACGGAGTTGGATGCAGCTGAGTGACAGAACACAATGAGGATGACGCACCAGACGTTCAGCGTACACAGTGACAAATCTGCTACAGCGAAAATTTCCCTTCCTTCAGTCTTCGGATTAGATAAACTTTTGGTCTCCTGTATATTTACATGACCCTTGGGCTTACTTTATCAATTGAATGAGACCACCCATTAATAAGGGAAGCTCATTTAATATCTTATGGTGCTTTTAACTTTCCCCTGAAGATATATGAAAACATAAATAATTTGAGAATTAAACTGATCTATTACTGTTAGGCAAGAGAAATGATGGAAACCATATAATTGCTACTGAAGTATCTCATAAAATCAGAATGCTTCAGTTTATAAGGGTACGACAACTCTCACTAGGACAGAAACTCATGAAGAAAAGACAGAGACCTTCTAGAATAAACATCCTCAAATTCAGGAAGAAAGCTGCCACCTTTGATGATATTTCCTGATAAAGTTGTCTCTAACATCATCATATGATTGATGTGAAAGCCTGTTGTGTAGAGAAAACCCATGTCAAAAGCACATCGTAAAATAAGCACTGGATAAATGTGACCTAAATAAGTCCACATACAAACATGGGCACGTCTGAGACAGTTTGAACAAGTTTACTTTCTCTTCTTCTCATTTGGGTCTGAGTTTGATGGATGTAGTCAATGTGTCATCATTTGTTGGCATAAAATAATTTTTATATTATTTATTCCTTGATTTTCCAAGGACATATATACTACAACCATAGTAAAAAGACAATTTATGCTTAACTCTGTATTTTGCAATTTAGTTGTTTTCCTCCAATTCTTTAACACCATGATTTTTGTATTCTTGGGTTTTATTCTTGAGTTTTTTTTTTTCTTCTTCTTGTTTTGTAGCTTTTTTTGCTATGTGGAATCTTCTCTACAAGGTTATTTATATGAGAATTTTTTCTTTTAAATGTGTTGACTTTCTGAGCGTGTGTCTTTCTGAAAATGGATTTCTCTAGCTCTAACGCAGGCATATCTATTTTATCTAAATAAAATTTGTTAAATCTCAGTATTTTTTCCTCAAAACTCTATAACCATTGTCTGAAGCATTTAGAGTTCCCCAGAAGATCTGAGACCATTCTGGTGTTTGTTCCTTTCTAAATAATCTGTTTATTTTCATGCGAGAGGGCTTGTTGCAAAATTTATTTTAACTTTCAAATTCAAAATAATTTCATTAGGCTACATCTCAGCATTGCTGCCTTTTCATTACTTTTTGATAATACTATCATAGTGAGTCAGTTCAACTAACAAAGATAACTTTTTAAGACCTAAAAATTTTTATTTCTTTCCTTTCTTTATTTTGTCTCTCCTCTGTCTTTCCATCCTCCTAGAATTCTCCTTGGATCTGTCCTCTTTTATCATTATTCTTTCATACTTTTTTCAAGATATTTGCTTCATTCACTTTCCTCTGCTTTTGTCTAATGGAGATTCCCTGCCTGATGGATAGAAACATTAACACAAAGAAACTGTTGTAGTGGTCAAAATCATTGCATCTTGTTGATAAAAGCTTAAATTTTTTTCTTCCAACATTTTTTCATGTCAGTATGATACAATTCCTCTGAATGGAATTACTAATTTCATATTAAACCCATAGTGTACACAATCATGGGCTCTGCATGCACAATAATGTTTTATATCATAATTATAAAGGCCCATTGGCTGAAATGTTCTTTATTCTTAAAATTTTTTGCTTAAAAACATGAAGAATATGCAACGGAGTATATGTTACCTTCAGAGACTTAAATATCATCTGATCCTTTATATAAACAAGGGTGCTGACCCTTAACTTAGACTATTGTCACCATTACAGAAATATCTGTTGGACAGTGCTCTGAGTATCTAACGGGCTAGTAGTGGCTCAGCTGTAGTTTTAAATTCAGCAATCTTATATTTCATCTGCATCCATTCTTTACCAGCCCTATATTGTTTCCTGCCTCCTCACACTTTTTACATGCACCATCCTCTAGAATATTGTTGAAGATGCAAATTCTAACTTTTCTGAACTTTTCTCTTCTTAGAATAACTATTTAACACGGAGATGTTTTCTCTAATTCTTCAAATAAGTCCTCTTTTTTTGACATTAGGGCTTCCCAGGTGGCTCAGTCGTAAAGAATCCGCCTGCCAGTGCAGGAGCTGCAGGAGATGTGGGTTAGAAAGCTCAACCCCTAGCTCAGGAGGATAACCTGGAGGAAGAAATGGCAACCTGCTCTATTATTCTTGTCTGGAGAAATCCATGCACAGAGGTACCTGACAGACTATAGCCCATGGGGTCGCAAAGAGGTGGACACGATTTAGCAACTGAGGACTGAGCACTTTTTTTATATATTATCTGATGCAGGGAGGGATTGGGGGCTGGAGGAGAAGGGGACGACAGAGAATGAGATGGCTGGATGGCATCACTGACTCAATGGAGGTGAGTTTGAGTGAACTCCGGGAGTTGGTGATAGACAGGGAGACCTGGCGTGCTGTGATTCATGGGGTCGCAAAGAGTCGGACATGACTGAGCGACTGAACTGAACTGATCCTCTCCTATGCTTGAAGGACTTTCTCTCTGCTCACCCTGAGCACTAGGAGCCAAGATAGATTGAGCAAATGGTGTAGGTTCCTATCTGACTCTTAGATTTATTTTTCATGAATACTGCCAGTTCAGAAATCCAGTAGTATGGTGCAAGTGGAAATGGGGCCCAAGTTAGACCCATTTCATCATTTCACCATTAGGCTGGATAGTTTCCTTTATTTGAAAATGGCCAAAAGTTAGTTTCACATGGCCCACCCTCTTTGACAGCAATAGTTATGCAACTGGGACTTGGCACTGGTGGTGCCAGTGTCCTTTGTCCAGCCTCCTTGCCAAGAATAAGTTTCTAGTGCTTGGCATGACCACCCAGAGTGATTGGTGGGATTCAGACAAGCCTCCCCGAGTATCCACAGTCTTCCCTTCCAATCATTTCTTGTCCATTGATAAAGTCACTCTACCAGCTTCTTTTCTAGGTCCTGTTTTCACAGACTCTTGCTTCACATGTGGGAAGCAACTGCTATGTATTTTCATCTTTCCATCCTTCCTCCTCTGAACTATATCTAGCAGGAACTCTTTGATAATTCTGACATATAAATGGCACCTTTCCCTCACTTACATTGCAGACATAACAAGTCATCTTTACATCCCATTGGTAATTAGTAAGACCATAGATACTGGAGTAAGCTGTTCAGGCTCACGATGTCCTTTATCCATAAATTCCAATGGAGATTTCATATTTATAGTTTGGAAGAGTGTCATTTAGAAAAGGAATGCTTACTCTCAACTCTCCATATCTCTAGAAACCCTAAAGGTTCGAAACACTAGGATAGAAACCAGCCAGCACCCACCTTCTGGCACAAGCTTAGCTTGATTCCAAGAAAAACTGCCCCCAAGAAAACCACAGCCTTTAAACGAATAACAGATGTCGCAGATGTTATAAGAAGCATTGTGTTTTCCCAGTACCCAAATTTTTAGCTGAATTAGGGAAAGGAATCTGTCTTTCATCTGCATGTTTGACAGCCTGTAGATGAAACATCAGTCGAAGACAGTAGGCACTAAACAAATATATGAGGGAAGATGTCTGGCTGCGCTGACTTGCTGAAAGACTGGGTTTTTCACTTCTCATCCAGATGTTTTGGCTTTGCGGAGGCACCGGCAGAGTCTGCCAAGCTGATGCATGATCTTTGAATGAAGGGTGGGACATGAGCACAGAGCATTATCCTGGCAAATGAGTACACGGGACCGTTGTCTGTGAAATGAGGTCTCACCGGCTGCAACCAAGGCGTGTGACAGACCCGCCAGTCCACTTCCAAGTGCTTCTGACAGACGAGCCCCCCATTTGCATACATCGCCTCGTGACACATGCTGAAACTGTTAAGTTATTATTAGTACTGATAATGGAGTCTTCACCAGGAATGTATTCATATTTTTAATGTTGTCACTGCAGATTGTCTTGCTGTTAAGGAAAAAGTCTATCAGGCATAAATATTTATGCCTGAATGGATGTCAGACTCTTTCATCAGGAAGGGATTTGGTCTTAATTGAATCTTGGGGACAAATTTAGGCTCAATGTTGATGGTAGGGCTTTTTCACTCCATATGAGCAGGGCTTTCTCAGACTCCCCAGGATTCCAGAGATGTGATCCTCTGTTAGGTGAACAGGTAAGTTCTCTCTTAAGGGGTCCTGGAAACTTAGCTGTGTTGGGAAGCGATGGCTTGGGAAGAGAATGGGCAGGGCTTCATGGGACCAGATAAAGGGAATGCCACCCAGCTAGAGCTGGCCTCCCAAAGGCAATTCACAAATAGAGATTATTTCAAGAAAGCACTGGGCTGTAATTGCCATAAAGATAGGGGGTGCGTGCTAAGTCACTTCTGTCTTGTCCGACTCTTTGCAACCCTATGGACCACAACCTGTCAGGCTCCCCTGTCCACAGGATTCTACAGGCAAGAATACTGGACTGGGTTGTCATTTTCTCTTCTCGGGGTTCTTCCTGACCCAAGGATCGAAGCTGGGTCTCCTGCTTTGCAATATTATAGGACCATCTTATTTGTACATCTTGTCTGTCTTGGAGCAGCAGACAGACAATGGAAGGACAATTGCCATTGGAATAAAGACAGGGACTTTGGCCCAATGGCAATTTGTTCTTCCATTGTCTGTCTGCTGCTCCAAGACAGACAAGATGCCCAAACAAGATGATCCTATGAACAGTTGTGGATGAATAAATACACTGATGGTAAGAAGCTATGGTGGGGAAAATCCATAAAGCAGTTGACTCACTTTGCAGATGTGAAACATGTGTGTCAGGTCCTGTGATCCACAGTGCCAAACAGATTTAAAAGTTTCAGAGACAAAGAAGACGTAACCCAGGCATTCAACTGAGTCACAGCCAAGTAGAGTCTGGACAGAGGTGAAAGAACCCTGCTCAGCAGGGACAGAGGTTACACAAGCTAAGTGAAGTCCAGGAAACCAGATTCTGAGACAAAGAACTGGGGCAGCGCTGGTGACAGGTGAGCGGGTAGGCCAATGTCGAGGGCAGGGAGAGTCACAGGGGGGCTTTAAGCTGTCACGGGGTTCCCAGAAGAATGCTTATTCCACAGCAGTAATGATAAAAGTCCAAGAAAACTGCAGCTTAGTGAGACAGAAAAACATGTCCATTTGATTTAAGCCCTTGAGGGTCCAAATGCCAACTGGGCCGTTCTCTTCACTTAGCATCTTGGTTTCCTGACCTGTGCAATGGACAGTATAATACCCAACTCAAAGAGTTACTCTGAAGATGAAAAGAAATCAAATATGTAAAGCACTAGGCAAGAATGGAGGCCAGAATAACTGTGCCCTCCTCCAGGGGATCTTCTGACCCGGGGATCGAACTCGTCGAATGTGTGTCTGTATGTCTCCTGCACTGGCAGGCAGGCTCCTTACCACTAGGACCATCTGAGAAGCCTCTGGGCACTTAAGAAGCACTCAATAAATACACACCTATGTACTTTCCTGCTGACGGCACCGGGCTCCCCGTGCGCTGTGCATAACAGAGACTTCAGTAACAGGTGCCACGGTTTCCTTCAGGAATCAAGACAGAGGAGGCCAGGGCCCAAGCTCTCCTCTGCGCGCTCACAAGACACAGACTACCAGCTTCTCAGCAAGCGCCTTTTTGAACTGTTTTCTGTCTCATGCGAGATCAAGTGACCTATTTGAGGGCTCTCACTTCTGTCCCCATCACCAAGAGCAGCACTTGAGAGATGAAGATGCCCTGGAAAGCTTCCCTGCTTGGATGGCTAGGGAGATGGAGTCCTGAGTGGGCTGAGAGGTGTGTGTGGAGGGGGCGGGGGCGGTGAGTGAGAAACAGAGAAGTGAATCCCAGAGAAAGAACTGGCCTCTAGTTCTAGTCAATCCAGACTTCCTGAGAATGCTCTTTGGCCAAACCATCACACCTCAGTCCCCTCTAAATAAAGCAGAGGGCACAGTATTTGCTGAGGGGCCTGCAACTAGGCTAATAGGATCCATTAGAAGTCTAGGCCTTAGATTACAGATCCTGGCTAAGAAAAACCAAGGTCTCCCTCCATCTTGGGGAAAAAACTTCCATGGCCTCCAATTCATCACATGACCAAAAACTGTCACAATTGACACCAGCCTCTAAATTGAGCCCTACATTTTCCCTTTCATTTAACACCCCCCACATTTTTTGTAAAACACTCGAAAAAACATCTTCAGAAAAACTTAGATTGTGCACTTTCAGACAAAAATAAATCAAAGCACCAAACACAAGACCCCCCGCAAAGTCGCATTTGCAACTGACCCGGACTTTGGGCAGTTGGCTGTTCCCAGACCAGCCCAGACCAGATGGTGGGCACCTCTGATGTCACAGTCCCACAGCTGCATTGTTCAGAGCTGGGCAAGGAAGAGCTGTGCGCTGTTTTCTTCTCATTTCCCAGCCCTTTGGGGCTCCCAGATGTTTTAATTACAGAGGAAAGGGAGCGGATGATTCCGCCCATATGTCTCCATTCCACACAAATAAATCTCCTCGCCGTCCCACGTAGCTCTGTGGCATTGCGACTGTCCCACCGAAACGGATGCTGTCGAGTCTAATCACCATCCTCAATCCTTCAGTGAGCGTGTTAATTCAGGGAACACCGGCTGGGGCTGCTGTCCCAGGGAAATACTCAATCTAGAAACAATTAGACACCATCACAGCAAGAGGCTACCCCTCCTCTGGGGAACTGGGCACTTTCCCAGCCTGAGCTCAGAGAAGCCCACAGGGAGTTGAGTAGGACGAGCTAGGCAGGGTGGGCTCAGATCACAGGGCAATAATTTATAGCTGGCACTTTGGCATCCCGCACAGCATGTAGGCTGGCTTCCCAGGTGACTCACTGGTAAAGAATCCACCTACCAATGCAGCAGATGCAAGAGACTCGGGTTTGATCCCTGGGTCAGGAAGATCCCCTGGAGAAGGAAATGGCTAGCCACTCCAGTATTCTTGCCTGGAGAATCCCATGGACAGAGGAGCCTGGTGGGCTACTGTCCATGGAGTCGCAAAGAGTCAGACATGACTTAGACACCATGTAGCACATGGGTGCTAGGTCATGATCTATGGCATGCCTGGCTGCAAAGATGTCTGCCCTCCTAAGAACTTTGGGAGGAGACTAAAGGAAGGTTCCTGAACATGTAGCCATAGTATATGTGTGTGTGTATACACACACACACACACACAGAGAGATTACAGTGAACTTTTCCAAGAGAACAGCAAAAGCTAGAATTCTGATTCTGTTTCACTAGATGCTAAATTTGCTTTTAATCAGAGCATCATCACACATAGATTAAGAACCAATCCAGGGAAATTCTATATGATTGGGGGTCACCAATAGAGTACTCTGTTGTTGTTTTTTATAAACCCATTATACCTAGAAGGAAATATAGAGGATATTCCAAAGGGATAAATGTGTTTGAAGTGTAACCCATATTGTCATAAAGCAAATGCATCTTCTGTGAGCAGTTTTTTTCTTAGTGAGGACAGCTGCTGCTGCTAAGTCACTTCAGTCATATCCGACTCTTTGTGACCCCATGGACTGCAGCCTGCCAGGCTCCTCTGTCCATGTGATTCTCCAGGCAAGAATACTGGAGTGGGTTGCCATCTCCTTCTCCTAAACATTATTTTGGGCTGTACCGGGTCTTCGTTGCTGCATATGGGCTTTCTCTATTTGTGGTGAGCACGGGCTTGCTGTGGAGCACAGGCTCTAGAATGTGCAGGCTTCAGCGGTTGTGGTTCATGGGCTCAGTTGCCCCACAGCATGTGGAATCTTCCCTGACCCGGGATTTAGCCACGTTTCCTGCATTGACAGGCCGGTTCTTAACCACTAGACCACCAGAGAAGTTCCAGTGAGCATTTTGATGTCTCAGCGTAGGAGATACAGTAGGATTGAAGATGTAACCTTCTTTGGAGACCTACAGCCCTTATCATTGAGTTATGGGCCCAACTATCAGACTTTTTCTGCCCTTCAGCTGCCAGAGATGAAACTTCCTTTATGGTTGTCAAGGAGGTCCTCTGATTTTCATTCTTTGTGCTATACTGGTGACTAATCACCTTCAGAGTTTCAATTTTTTTTTTTCCTAATGCATCGATTATGCCAGTCATCCCAGTCCATTGTCCCTAAAATTATTATATCCCTTAAATATCTTAAAAATCTACAGGTATCATATTCACCAGTGTGTCATCCTATATTAGTTTCCCATCCCAGTTCACCACTGGTGTATTTTAACAGTTGCACCACTATCCCCTGCCAGGAAAAGTTAGTTCTCCTTCCAACATCACTGATGTGATCAAAGGGACCCTTGATTCTGTAAGTAGTGAAATGCCACTGTTCATTTTGGAGCATAGGATGACATGCTTCAGGATTTTCAAGAAGATGACTCCATCAGCCCAAATTCTGTGTACTATGACAGACAATGGACTTTAACTGGAAAAAAAGTACTGGCTGTGATAATAACCCTTGTAAGTTAAGGAAATAGCACAAATTCCATGAATTTATAATATTTTGCTGTAGAACAGATCACCTCAAACTTAGAAGCTGAGAAAAATACAAATTTATTATCTCCCTGTCTCCATAGCTTAGGAATCTGGTGCATTTTAGCTGTGTTCTTTGCTCAGGGGCTCACAAGGCTGGAGATCAAAGTACTAGCCAGCTGTGTCCTCATCTGAAGGTTCAACTGGGGAAAGTTCAGTTCTGAATTCCCTGAGGCTGTTCACTTCCTAACAGTTGCATTACTGGGGACCCCTGTCTTCTTGCTGGTTGTCAACCAGAGATTACTTTGGCTCCCAGAGGCCACTCACAGGCCCTTGCCACATGGCCCCTTCCATTAGTTGGTAGTTGGTTCCTTCAAGGTCAACAGGGACAGGATTTGCTGCAGTTTTAAATCTCCTTGACTTTGTTTCTTAACCTCTAGCCCCTTGGTTAAAAGGGCTCCCTTGACTGGGTCAGACCCACCACACTCTTGGGGAGAGTATTATCTATTTTTTTAGTTATTTAATTAATTTATTTATTTGGCTGCTCTGTGTGACATGTGAGATCTTAGTTCCCTGACCAGTGCCCCCTGCACTGGAAGCACAGAGTCTTAACCAAGGGACTACAAGTCCTGAGTGAATATCATCTAGGATGTATCACTGAGAACGTAGGAATCTTGCGGACCACGTTACAGTTCTATCACACTCCTAATCCAGTGCGAACCATTGAGCTGTGAGACTACTGATGGCTCCAGAAGTCTTACTTGAAAGAGTCTGAGGCATGGCTTCTCCATTTAGACATGTCTTAATTTATCCGTTCTAGGCTTTTCTCCAGCGGATTCCTCCACGGATAAGACAACAGAAATATTCAAAAGTATAATTTTCCTTCTAGCCACAGATCTGATCCTATCTGACATGAAAATCTCTTTCTCAAGTTGCCAGATTTCTTTTAAAAGTTTTTTCATCGTTGTTACAGATTTACTTCTCACAGTGTGTACATCCATGCTGCTGCTGCTGCTGCTAAGTCACTCCAGTCGTGTCCGACTCTGTGTGACCCCACAGACGGAAGCCCACCAGGCTCCCCCGTCCCTGGGATTCTCCAGGCAAGAACACTGGAGTGGGTTGCCATTTCCTTCTCCAATGTGTGAAAAGTGAAAGTGAAGTCACTCAGTCGAGTCTGACCCTTAGCGACCCCACGGACTGCAGCCTACCAGGCTCCTCCATCCATGGGATTTTCTAGGCAAGAGTACTGGAGTGGCTTCTCCGACATGCATGCTAGATCACCTCAGTTGTGTCTAACTTTTTCAACCCTATGGACCATAGCCCACAAGGTTCCTCTGTCCTTGGGATTCTCCAGGCATGAATACTGGGGTGGGTTGCCAAGCCCTCCCCCAGAGGATCTTCCCGACCCAGGGATGGAAACCACATCTCCTGTGTCTCCTGCACTGGGAGGTGGGGTCTTTACCACTAGCACCACCTGGGAAGCCCTACTTCTCACAGTTAGAACATATAAAGAGAGTTCAGCTAAGCAGGTCTGTCCCAGGAGTGGGGCAGACAATAATCATTGAAGGGAGTGTCCCAGGAAGCTGTGCATGGTGGAGCCTCAGCCCCCAACCTGGGCCAGCCTGTGGAGTCAGTCCAGTAAGGGATAGAGTTAAGAAGATGAAGTTGCAGGGGTGGGGTTGTAAGTTTCCAGTTCCTAACTGACTGCCTCCACGGTTTTCTGCATACATTAAAGAAAATGTATGGGTACAAGAGTCTGGAATTCAACAGCTCATAACTACAATTAACCACCATTAATTAATGGCTGCGAGATAAATGAGCCATGAGATCCGTTTATTCCTGGGTTGTAAGTATTTAAATTCACAGTAGGATGCAGGCCCATTTTTCACCAGTGTGAATTTAAAACGAGTCTACATCAGGGCTGCATGTTGCAGGAAACTGGCAACAATTTCCTCTCTCAGTCGTTCATGTTTTAGGTTCTAGGAAATGGCAAGAGGTGGACAGAGCAAGGAATCGCCACGCGCGGCAGAAGTAGGAAGTGAAGTCCGGGATCTGAGCACGCCCCTTCCTAAAATCCTAAGGACAATGACGATGTCATGAGACTGATTTTGTGCAGGGCGCTGTGCGAGGAAATGTCTGGGCAGCATTTGATGTTAATCTTCACTACATCCCTCTGAGGGCTATTATTATCCATATTCTCAGCTGGAGGAAACTGATGCTCAGAGGTCTTAAGAACTACTTCCCGGGTGACGCACTGGGTAAGAATCTGCCTGCCAATGCAGGGGACATGGGTTCGATCCCTGGTCCGGGAGAATTTCACATGCCGTGGGGCAACTAAGCATTGTGCCACAGCTACTAAGCCCACAAGTCGCAACTAAGCCCACACAATGCAGTTGCTGAGCCCACTTAACAACTACTGAAGCCCGCATGCGTCTACAGCCAGTGCTCCACAAGAGAAGCCAGCGCCATGAGAAGCCCATGTACCACAATAGAGTAGCATCCGCTCACTGAAGCTGGAGAAAGCCATGTGCAGGAACAAAGACCCAGGACAGCCAAAAATAAATACATAAGTACATAAAAAATTTTCAAAATAATTTTTTAAGAACTACTTTAGAAATAAAATTGTTCTTCCTCATTCCTAAATTTCTTCCAAGATGCTCCCAAAGTGTGTCAGATGACCTTCTTCTGATTTTCACATATCATCACGGCCTGTGTCCTGACGTCAAAACTCCCCAAATAATAACTGAATATTCTGCTTGCCCTTACATTATCAGTCCACCCACCGGACAAGGATAAGGTTCAAAAGACAAGGAAAAGAAAAGATGTCATCTTACCTAATAGAAAACAAAATGAGATGGAGTTGTTATCTTTACCATCAAGATGTTTATTCATTACAAAGAGGAAAAAATAGTAACTTTTCAGTCAAGAAGTTTAGCAGTCACTATCTTTACCAAGTTGTCAAAGCCAATGGAATTTTGAAATAAAATTTTGGGTAATATACAATCAGAAAATGTATATATATATTTAAAATGTATATTTTCTGATTGTATAACCTGAAAAATTCTTTATATAATCTGAAAAATTCTTTTTGCATAGGCATGAAGAAATCACTGTATTTGAAAATGTTTCAAATTTAACTAAATTTCCTAAATTTAATAGATCAGAAATAGCTTATGTGTGGGATCTTAAAAAAAAAAAGGGAGGATACAAATGAACTTATACACAAAACAAAAATAGACACACAGACATAGAAAACAAACTTCAGGTTACCAAATGGGAAAGGACAGGGGGATAAATTTGGGAGTTTGGGATTAACAGATACACACTACTAAATATAAAATAGTCAAAAAGGACCTACTGTATAGCACGAGGAACTATACTTAATATTTTACAATAATCTATAAGGGAAAAGAATCTGAAAAGCATCTGAATATGTAAAATATATAGATAGACATATATAAACACATACATATAAATATATATATTCTGAATAAACTAAATCATTTTGGTGTACACCTGAAACCAATCCATTTTAAATCAACTACATTTCAATTTAAAAACTTGCAGAAAAAGATTAATGAAACAGAGTCCTTAAAAAGGAAAAAAGATCAGAAGGAAATATATCCTACTGATTCACAAAACTGTTTGAAAACAAGTGTAAATTCTGTCCAATAACTGCTCGTGGAAGCAACATGGAGTTAGTAAATAATACATTCTCGACTCTGTATCATGGCACTCATGTGGCAGCATATTGCTTGGTGGACAGCTACTATGAGATCAGAGGGGAAACAAGGAAATAGCAAATGAGACCCTTATGAGCTGGGAGAGAAAAGATTGAAGAAAGAGAGAGTCTGAGATCTTTGCTGGAAGAAATAAACAGAATTTGCCCAGTTAATCTAACATCTTTGTCAAATAACATGCCAATTGTTTATTTTTACTCAGCATTTCATGGAAGACAAACTGAAAAGAAAAAAATAAATGTCCACATTTTGGGGGTAAAGTCAAGGAAGCAGAGGAGGGTTATAACTTTTTAAAAAATCTTTTAGGGTTAGAGAAACTTGAGCAAGTTAGCAATAAGAAAGAAAAAAATTCAGGGAGAAAGATAATAAAAATAAGATACACAAAATTACCTGTAATGGTAAACCAAATCTCAGCCTCAGAAGTATTCAGCCACTTGTACTCAACATCTCACAGGACTAGAATCACTGAGGTCACGGCCAGCAGAAATTTAGCAACTCCTTCCTAACCTAGCCAGACTTGGAAGGAATCATTTTTCTGCTGGGCACTGGAGGACAGAGGACCAAAGAAGCCAGCTCTCTCTGTACCTCTGGGGGGTTAAGCAATGGCTGGAGGGTCAAGCGATGGCTGGAAGGTCAAGCAATGGCTAAAAGGTCAAGTAATGGCTACAATTTTTATCTGATCCTACCTGGCCCATAAGATGGGCACCCCCTAGTTGCCAGTCTATAAGTGTCTTGATGGGTCCACCAGCTGTTTTTCAAGACTGGGATGCTCTGCCAATATGCTTTGCTCCCATGACATTCACTGTGTTGGGTGCATCAGATGTGACACGAATGGTGAAGAATACATTGTAGAGTTGGGTGGCAGGGGGCGCTGCGATGGTGCTCGAAGCAGTTTTACTATGAAAGTGGCGCAGTGGTAAATAATCCGCCTGCCAGGGCAGGAGACACAAGGGACACGAGTTCAATCCCTGTGTTGTGATGATCCCATGGAGTAGGAAATGGCAACCCACTCCAATATCCTTGCATGGGAAATTCCATGGACAGAGGAGCCTGGAGGGCTATAGTACATGAGATCACAAAGAGTTGGACACAACTGAGTGACTAACACTTTTCATATTCACTCTCAAATGTGTCATGTCCATCTGACAGAAGCATGTGATGTCACACCTCTATCCTGCACTTTTACAAGCTTGGTGTGCCTGTTCCTGTGTCTGGCCCAGCACATGCCCAGTTCTTTAATCTTCCTAGCTCAATCACATTTAGTAATAATACTTCTAAACAATGGTAATAATCCAACAGGAACAAATGTCTGATGAAGCTGGTAAATATTGCTGGTCACACTGTAAGCTTGTTCCCAAAAATATTTTCAAATCATTCTGCAAAATTTGAGAATTTTATTCAAAGACTATAATCTTTTAGAAACAAACACCAAAAAATGATAAAAGCACTGTGTGTGAAGATATTTATTTCTGTGTGAGTTTAATGTATAATTAAAAATAATTCTAAGTAGCATAAATATCCATGGAGAAATGATTAAGTAAGTAAAATTATACCAGCTTGGTGGAATAGTATGCAGCCAATAAAAATGTTAATTAGCAATATGACAAAGAAACTCAACATTTGTTTATGATATAGTGTTTAATGCACAAAGCAGAATACAAAATTATATGCACACTGTGAGTAAAGCTATAAAAATTATGTCTGCATGGAAACAGGGTCTGGAGTAAACATGAAAAATGAAAACAGCTTTATTTGCGGTTTTTGTTATTGTCATTATAATGCTGTTGCACAGCAAATTTTAAAAACCCTTTAAAATAAAAGATGAAAGAGTTCAACCAAAAGGAGCAATTTTCAGGGTGGCAGACACTTATTTGTGGTATCCTTTTGTGTTTTTATTCTCAGGGGAAAATATTACAATTGGCCGAATGGATTATGTTTAGAATCATGAATAAAATACCTGAAGAAGGATATCAAGCTTCTTAAAGCTGATACCTTTAAATGCTACAGGGTGAGATTTCCCAGCAGGACATTCCATACAATGGGATCGGTAGATGGCGGAAAGGAGTGGAGGGGCAGGGAAAGAAAGGATGAATCTCAGTCTCCCAGAGAAACTTTTCATACCACTGGAGATTGGGTCCAGTCCTTGAACTTAGAGAAAGCTCCCAAAATAATCCAGTCGCCTCCTGGTATTCCACCTAGAGTCACAGATCTGTGGCCTTTCATCATTGCATTGACGTCACAAAAGGGCTGCCCTAAAGGGCAACTCAGAAAGGCTCAGAGAGGCCTCTGCGAGCACTGTCAATTGCCCCAAAGAAGGAAGAATCTAGTGTTCTCTTGGCATCTTCTTGTTCTTGTGCTTGAACTTGAGGAAAGAGAAATAAAGAGAAGATGGAGAGAGTGATGTAGGACACATTCCCTTTGCACAAAGGTTGAAGCCTGACTTAGTGGGAGCATGTCCAAGGGTTTTACAGTTAGAGAAATTAGAATCTTGCTCCTCTCCACATATAGCCTTGATATTCAGAAGATATCAAAATTTCACTGATCTCTTAGAAAGCTCAAATATTCTATCCCTTAAATACCTGCCCAGTTTTTAGGTTTCTGTCGCATCATATTTCCCCATGTGTTGTGGTTCAGTCACTCAGTCACGTTCGAATCTTTGCTAACCCATTGCCTGCAGCATTCCAGGCTTCCCTGTTCTTATCTGTCTCCCAGAGTTTGCTTAAACCCCAATTTGAAAGCATCAATTCTTTGGCGCTCAGCCTTCTTTATGGTGCAACTCTCACATCCATATGTAACTACTGGAAAAACCATAGCTTTGACTAGATGGACATTTATTGGCAAAGTGATGTCTCTGTTTTTTAATATGGTGTCTAGATTTGTCATAGCTTTCCTTCCAAGGAGCAAGCATCTTTTAATTTCGTGGCTGTAGTCACTGTCCTCAATGATTTTGGATCCCAAGAAAATAAAATCTGTCACTGTTTTCACTTTTTCCCCCTTCTATTTGCCATGAAGTGATGGAACCAGATGCCACGATCTTAGTTTTTTTGGAAAGTTGAGTTTTAAAGCAGCTTTTTCACTCTCCTCTTTCACCCTCATTAAGAGGTTCTTTAGTTCCTCTTCACTTTCTGCCATTAGAGTGGTATCATCTGCGTATTTGAGGTTGTTGATATTTCTCCTGCTAATCTTGATTCCAGCTTGTGATTCATCCACCCTGGCTTTTCACATGATGTATTAATTAAATAAGCAGGGTGACAATATACAGCCTTGACATACTCCTTTCTCAATTTTGAACCAGTTCATTGTTCCATGTCCAGTTCTAGCAGTTGCTTCTTGACCTGCATACAGGTTTCTCAGGGGACAGGTGTAAGGTGGTCCAGTATTCCAACATCTTTAAGGATTTGTTACAGTTTGTTATAATCCACAGAGTCAAAGACTTCAGCATAGTCAGTGAAGCAGAAGTAGATGTTTTTCTGGAATCCCCTTGCTTTTTCTATGATCCAATGAATGTGGCAATTTGATCTCTGGTTTCTCTGCCTTTTCTAAATCTAGCTTATACATCTGGAAGTTCTTGGTTCACATATTGTTAAAGCCTAGCTTGAAGGATTTTGAGCATTATCTTGCTAGCATGTGAAATTTTGAGCATTATCTTGCTAGCACAACTGTATGGTAGCTTAAACATTCTTTGGCATCACCTTTCTTTAGGATTGGAATGAAAACTGATCTTTTCCAGTCCCATGGCCACTGCTGAGTTTTACAAATTTGCTGGCATATTGAGTGCAACACTTTAACAGCATCAGCTTTTAGGATTTTAAATAGCTCATCTGGAATTCCACCATCTCCCTGAGCTGTGTTCATAGTAGTAATCCTTCCTAAGGCCCACTTGACTTCACTGTCCAGGATATCTGACTCTCCAGGATATAGGTGTGTGAGTCATGGTTATCCATCATGGTATTCAGGTTATTAAAAAATTTTGTGTATAGTTCTTCTGTGTATTTTTGCCATGGACTGTTGCCTGCCAGGCACCTCTGTCCATGGGATTTTCTAGGCAAGAATACAGGAGAGGGTTTGTCATTTCCTTCTCCAGGGATCTTCCCTACCCAGAGACTGAAACTTCCTCTCCTGCACTGGCTGGCAGATTCTTTACCACTAGTGGGGTCCCAGAGAGTCGGACACGACTGAAGTGACTTAGCAGCAGCAGCAGCAGCAGCAGTGCCGTCTGGGCAGCCTTGGAAGTGAATCCTTCCCCACATTTCCATAATAAGATGTTCCCTCTTCCTGGAATGATTTCACCCCTTTTATTTGTATTTGAAGCTCCTATTGCCTCCCTGAAAGGTGAGTATTAGTATGCCCATCTCACAGATGACAAAACTGAAGATAAATAACTTTCTAGAGGTTTCACAGGACCCCAAACAAAGCTCTTTTACTTTTTTGTGTTTACTCCAGAGCCTGTTCCCATGTAGACATCATTTTTACAGTTTTACTCACAGTGTACATATAATTTTCTATTCCACTTTTTTCATTTCTTGCGTTGGAGCTGAAAGTCAAACACAAATCTGTTCAACTTAAAGCCTCAGCTTGGTTCTACTACACTATGCCATGTGCCTAAAATAAGCATATAATATAATGTCACAAGGATCCTGGTTTATCCCAAGTCCCAGGTGGCTCAGTGGAAAAGAATCTACCTGCCAAGCAGGAGATGCAGGTTCAATCCCTGAGTTGGGAAGATCCCCTGGAGGAGGAAATGGCAACCCTATCTAGTGTTCTTACCTGGGAAATCCCATGGACAGAGGAGTCTGATAGACTACAGTCCATAGGGTCGCAAAGTGTAGTACACGATTTACCAACTGAGCTGGGATGTTTCATAAGGTCACAAGCTTTATGAAGCTTTTTATTATCATTAGTTGTTAAAATGCTCATCTTCCCTGCTGGGCTGTTACAAGACTGATGTCTATTGAATGAATACGAAAGCTTAGTGATGCTACATATATACACTCGTACTCCTATCCTCTTCACCAGAGGCTGAGGCTCAAGCTCTGGCAAGGAGGATGCTTCTTAGTCTGCCCATCACAAGTTTCAGCATTCACAAGACAAGGACCAGACTGACTTTCTTTCCCTCTCAGCGAAATGGTGAGACCAAAGTTTCAACATGTTCACATAGTCTAGAAGGAAAAAAAAATGCCAGCTGCAAATATTGTTGCATTTACCTCATGAAATACATATTTCCAATTGTAGAAAGATGACCAGACACCTCCTTTTTGAATGCAAGAATCAGCCTGCTGGCAGGAGGAAAAGCCTTCAACACTGAGACATGGGTCACGGTGGATGGAGGGAGGGAGTACCTCGAGCACTTGACTGCAATCCTGATCCTGACACTTACCTGGACTTCCCATTGTTTACCCAACCAATACATTGGTCCTGCAGACAGCAGGTGGGCAGACCAAGTGTTGAGCACTTTCCAGTGATGCCCTGGGAAACAATGAACTTTCTTAGGCAGGTATGGGGAAGGTGTACACTGACTTGTAGCATTTGCCAATTTCCATGGTGTAAATATTCCTAACCTGCTCAGTTTCGTGCCACCAATAGGACCTCGACTAGTTTGCACAATTCCTGAAAGTCAAAAGTAGACTCTTGTGAGCTAGTACAAGCCAACTCCAGCTAAACCCTGGGGATGGCTACGCCTTTTATGGCCACTATTTTAGATTAGGGCTATTGAGGGGGGAACGGGACAAAAGGCTATCAGAGGCAATGCTGGAAATTCTCTTTAAAGTCAGATTGGCACTGGCATTACAGAACCTTTACTTAACACATGGATATCATGGAGCCACTGAAATATGTGATCCACAGCAATAAAATACAATGTTAAAAATACAAACAAATATTTATCTATATTTCTCTATCTCTCCATATTAAAAGGGGATTATTTAATTTTAATTTTTTTAGTAACTCTTTTGGATCAGTGTGTACCTCCCTGACTACTTCCTCTGAGTCTGATGACAGATAAACCTCTTTCATAGGGAGTTGATGTTTTTGTTATCCAACTCTTTGCAGCCCCATGGACTGCAGCACGCCAGGCTTCCCTGCCCTTCACTATCTCCCAGAGTTTGCTCAAACTCATGTCCATTGAGTCAATGATGCCATCCAACCATCTTGTCCTCCATCGTCCCCTTCTTTCCCAGCATCAGGGTGTTTTCCAGTGAGTTGGTTCATAGGTATAGAGACAGGAAAACACCATGGAGAGAAAAAGGGAATGTCACAGAACATTTGCTGGTCTGTGATGCTAGAAAGAAGAACTATGTGGGCACCACCACTGCCACCAGCCATGAGGCTCCAATCTCACTGAAGCCCAGTAAGACTAACTTGCAGGCACGTGAGGAACCTCATCTCCCCAGGATTTTTCACTTTACAAAGTCATTAAAATGGAGGGAAATGATAAGTTGCAGTTCTAAATCTACCACGTTTTATTTTTCCTTTCCCTCCACTAATGCATCCTTGCCTTTTTGGCCCAGGCAGTTCCTTGACTTCAAGCTCTCCTTAGAGACTTTCTCCAGATCTCTTTAAGGAGTGAGTCTGGGGTCAGGTCTCCAAGGACAACCCTGAGACAGGGCTGTGCATACAAGTGACTTACAAAGGCAGCACTCCCCAGGGAAACTGGGCAGGGAAGAGGGAGCAAGACAGGGAAGCAGGGAAACCAAACAAGAGTGTGATTTCTGGCCAAGTCCCACAGTCTGATCCTTGATCCTCCAGGGAACCCTGCCGTGTAAATCACACTCACAGTGGTCAGCCTCTCCCTGGAATGGGAGCTTCCCTACTCCTGCACCTCCTTAGTCATTGGATCAGACATACTCTAAGGCGCATCAGACTCACTTCTGGTGTGGACAAAAGTGCTCCAGCAGCCAGGTAGAACCCATCAGATCCCAGAGCTCAGCCCTCTCCCTCTGTCCTTCCATTCTGACATTGATTTACAAATCCTAAACCCCGCCCTGCGGAGTTTCTAAGGAGGCTCCTTAGAAACGAGGGACAAGGGAAGACCCCCAACACAAATCAGAGTCCTAGTTCGTGGGCCTCCTGGCTCTGTAGATTCTACACAAGGAAATTTCCACCACAATGAAGGGCTTCCCTGGTGGCTCCGATGTTAAAGAATCTGCCTGCAATGAAGGAAGACCCAGGTTTGATCCCTGGGTCAGGAAGATCCCCTGGAGATAGGAATGGCTATCCACTTCAATATTCTTGCCTGGAGAATTCTATGGACAGAGGAGCCTAGTGGGCTACACTCCATGGGGTTGCAAAGAGTCAAACACAATGGAGCAATTAACACTTTCACTTTGGGACAGATGTTTCAATAGCTTTGGGGTTATTTTATTAATATTTCATCTCTCAGTGCTTTGATTTCCCCATCTGTAAAAATGGGAATAATAATAATTACAGTATCTATCCATTATATGGGTTTGTTATAGGATGAAATATGTTAATTCCTGTAACATGCTTCGATCCATATTGGGCCCATCTATCTCTATATAAATGTTTGTTTAATAAAATCTTATCTTTCCAAACTACTAGATCTTATCATTGAGGTCAGACCCACTAGAATGGGAATTTTATCAACTCTAAAAATATTTTTAAAAAGTGATAAAATATTCCAAAGCTATTGATATCTTCAAAGAAAAAAAATGTGCCAAGGAAATAATGTATCGTGATAAAATAGTACAAACTTAATGGGGTGAAGTCATGATATCATTTTAGAGCTTACTAAACAGAAACACATCTGAAAGAATCAGTTATGGTTTTTAAATCTGAGGAGGTACCCAGGTCCCATGAATGCTACTGTGCTTCCAGTACCATCGTAGGCACTGAGTTATCTGCTCCAGGTGGCAAATGGAGACCGGTTACTAGTTATAGTGTCCTATGGTTCTAGTACTATGTCTCAACTTCCTCTTCTAGTTAAAAAAAAGTTGGGGGGGGGACAATAATCTGGTCTCATCTGTCTTTTGTGGACAGTCCCTAAATAAGTAAATGACAATAACTGATATTGACAAGGGCAAACATGTGGCTCTCTTTCTGTCTTCAAGAAGAACTCCAAGACCTCAGCCTTAAGGTCTCACACTATTGGAGGAGGTGTGTTTAAATGCCAGGAGGGCACGCAGCGGATCCAGCTCCCTACACACTAGAGCAGACAGGCAGCCTTGACTCTGGCAAAGGAGGGGATCAGCCCACACAGCATATGGACCTGCAGCGGAGCATATGGTCTAGTCCTAGAGAAAAGGCTCCCATATGCTCCCGGAGCCGGGCCTGCCTTGCCCACTCCCAGCCTCCCTGCACTTTTGGCTGGTTCATAAATCAGCCGCTTCCTACCATCCCCGCGCACCGGCCGATCCATGTGTGATTAATGCACACATTTGCCTGCGGCCTGGAGAGAACCCCAGGTACAGGTGGAGAGGAAGGAGAAAGATTTAATTGGAGTGGGGGTGGAAGAAGGAAGGAAGAGGTCATTCCTCATTGCCATTGAGCCAGTGCTATCTTTAGAAGTCCTGGCTTTGTAAGAATGAGTTTTCTTGGAGATCTGTCTTGCGGACTCCCCAGGAAACCCACGGTAGCCCAGGCTTTATCTCCCGAGACTCAGAAAGATGACTGCTCCCTTCTGTCCTGTCCCACCCTCTATGATCCTACAGGGCTTCTTCATCTGAGTTTAAGCTGCCTTCAGATCCTTTAAGAAAGGCTAGGGTCACTGAGGACAGTAAGATTAGATGCACCAGGCAGCAAGCCCACTCCACTGTGTTTCAGACCAATATTTTCCAACTGTGCCCAACAGAGGGCAAAAGGTTTTATGCAAAAGGCGCAGGAAGGGTTCAATCAGAGAAAGTCTGCTTTGACTTTATTCTACATGTTAGGCTGTTCAAATCTGATTCAGTTGTGATTTTGTTAAGGATCATATGGCTGAAAAAAAAACTGAGACCCACTCACTCAAATTAAAAATGCTAGAGATACAATGAGGAGTGCCCACTGTCGGGAGCACGATTATAAAATGAGCCATGGTTGCCATTCACAGGGCAGGAGAGACAGCAGCACTATAATGGACAAAAGATGCCAGGCGACTTTTCCATCTGGTGGTTGAGTGACTGACCTTGGGCAAAAACATTTCCTCTCTATGCCCCAGTTTCATCATCTGTGAAATGGGAATTATAAATGGTAACTGACAGACGGACAAGGGGGAGATCGAATGAGATTCATCCATGCTCTGCATTTCCACGATGTTGGAACATAATAAAGGACCAAGACATGTTTGCTATAATCTTTCTTCTTCTTTGTGTCACTCACCCTGCTGAACATGTCATTTGCATTATCTTTGGTCCTCCCATCTCTATGAAGGTTTATTCCAGTTTTATAGATTAGAAATCTAAGGGTAAGATCTGGATCTTGAACAATGGTACTCAAATATCTCCTCATGTGGAGGACATTGGTGTTCCGGGACCAGTCTGAGAATCATCCATCTAGACGACTCTGTTTTATTCATGCTGCTGCTGCTGCTGCTAAGTCACTTCAGACATGTCCGACTCTGTGCAACCCCATAGATGGAAGCCCACCAGGCTCCCCTGTCCCTGGGATTCTCCAGGCAAGAACACTGGAGTGGGTTGCCATTTCCTGAAAACACCATGCAATTTGATGTGATTAGGCTTTCTGCTCTCTTCACTTTCATGTGTTCTGTATGCATTCACCCATCCATCCACTGAACTACCAATTCAGTTCAATAAGCATTTATCGAATGCCTACTTAGCGTCAGGAACATCAAAAAATCACTTCGATTCTCTGAAGATTAAAGAGCCCTTCAGGTAAATCATGGGTGTTAAGATGAACTACAGTGTAGGATTTTTACATAAAATGAAGTAAATTACCTCAAAGAGTTTTGCCATCTACAAGTGTTCTCTCCATATTAGGAATACTTAGGGATAGAGAAGCCATATGCTTCAGTTTGCTTGGACATTTCTGGCAGAGTTACTAGCAGCATCCTTTTTATTCTCAAAAAGGTCCTGTTTGTAAGTTAAATCCTAGAGTCAGGCTAAATGTGAAGATGGTCACAATGATCGTGTATATTCATGTAGGTTTATCTAGAAGGGGCTACTTGTCCCTCTGCAGAAGTTTTGAGACTAGATTAGGGATAAAATGGTTCTCTGTGTGTTTTAAAGTATGGGTTTCATGCCCATTAAAGAGATGGAAAAGTTGAGTCTGCCTCTCCGTAGGAACATAGCAACCTTACATTGTGAGGACTTGGCAGCAGGGAGGGAAAGAATTTATGGCCATCATTCCACCACCAGTGATAAGTGAGTTACCTGGGAAAACTTTTTATAAACCAGTGTAACCTGATATTTTGAGGCTTCCGTGGTAGCTCAGCCAGTAAAGAATCCACCTGCAATGCTAGCAATGTGGGTTTGATCCCTGGGTCAGGAAGTTCCCCGGGAGAAAGGAATGGCAACCCACTCCAGTATGCTTACCTGGAGAACCCCATGGACAGAAGAGCCTGGTGGGCTATAGTCCATGTGGTTGCAAAGAGTCAGATACAGCTGAATGACTGAAGAGGTACACGCAACCTGATATTTAAAAACTCACATTTCCCGGAAAGAAGGGCCCCCTCCAAAGGATCTGAGGGAACCCACAAGAAAAAGTGCTTCCCATGTGCTAATTAAAGGACGTCATCAGCTCCTGATGTCTGCACATTTACTCCTCTCCTCCAGGACTCTTTCCCACCCCACGTCACTTCTTGATTCTCCTTAGTGACTGTCACTTCCCCCAAGCCACAGGGCTTCTGCTAACAGTACGGTTACTTCTGCCAGACATGGTGAGGTCTTCCCCAGGGCCCTTCTATCCACTCCTGGGGCCCCAAGATCCTACTCTGTCATCTTGGGTCCCAGAGCTTACAGAGTGGGAGCAAATGTCTCCCCTTCTCCATTTATTATCACTTTCTTTCATGGGAGCTCCACAGTCAGTTTGCTTGGGTCTTGTATCTCCTGGCATCTTCTAGTCAAATAATTTTATCCATTCACACTCATCATAGTTCCCAGCACAAGATTACAGAGAGACGAGACACTCACACAAGGAGGTACCCTCAAATAAGTCCCTAAATCATATTTCCTCAGTGTTTTATGGGACAAAGCTTGGTAAACCTGACATCCTATTTCTGTGGGATGAGTTCACTCGTGGGAGGTTCCCTAGAATTTCATTCAAAGAGATTTGAGCCAGCTTCTTTGTTGTATAAAATATAGCACTTAAGAATACAGGGTCTGGGGGCAGATACATATGAACCTAATTCCAGGCTGGGCATCTTACTCACTGTGATCTTGAGCAAACTGTAAGCCCCTCTAAGCCTCAGTTTCTTCATCTGTGAAATGGAAATACAAGCACCAATCAGTTAGGGCTGTCATGATGGCTATAGTACACATTGCTGTAAAGTCTTTGAACAATGTCACGAAACAATACACATTCATCTTTATTTTGATGTCTTCATTATTATCATCCTAACAGCCAATCTTAGTCTGCAATGGGGAGGATAGGAGCGCTCCTATGAAAGGTAGAGGGCTTCCCTGATAGCTCAGTGGTAAAGAATCTGCCTGACAAGCAGGAGATGTGGTCGAGAAGATCCCCTAAAGAAGGGAATGGCAATCCACTCCAGTATTCTTGCCTGGGAAATCCCATGAACAGAGGAATCTGGCGGGTTACTTCTACGGGGTCGCAAAAGAGTCGGACACACTTAGCGACTAAACAACAAGAATGAAAGGCAGAACAAATGTGTTCTATTTCTTTTTTATCAGCCCTCAGTTCTTAGCCCCAGAGCAAGCTACTCTCCAGAACTCAAATTTCATGGAAGCAAGGCAGAATATTGACTTCCTTCTGTCTTTCCACTGAAAGTTCATTCTGTGAAGGGGTGTAGGTGCCCCCCACCCCGTCCGTCTAAATATTTCAATTTCCTCTGAATGTCTGCCAGTCCGTTAGGAGAGCGTTGATAACAAGGAAGATAAAACATGTATTTAGAAAGAATGTGAGTGAGTGTGTGTAGATGTGTGGGAGTTTCTAGACATCTGTGTAAATGAACTGATTCAGGGTATGTCTGTGCTGGGGGCAAAGGCTGTCTTACACAAGTCTCGTTAAGAGAGTGACTGGTTGAAAGCCAGACCTGGATTATCACAAATGGATGCAGAGGGAGGCTGAAAATCAGGCCTCCTGCCCACTCAGCAGTTCTCAGCGCTGGCCCCATCTCAGCCATCTAATGCTGTTCCTGCCTTAGATGCTGCAAACACAATTGACTTCTATTACTTATAAAGCCAACCACTTTACTTCATTTAAACATTTAGGACGGACTTGAGAGATTTCTGAGGGGCTGGACAGCACAACCAGCCCCAACCAGTGCAGCGCTCCAGCCCCTACTCAGACTGCATAACAAAAGAAGAATATTCCTTCATTCTACAGTCAGCATCCAGTCTCCATTAGCAGATGGCTTTAAAGGTTGCTATTTCTGCACTTGAAAGATCTGATCCAAATACACATCCTCAAACACACTGTTCGTTTCATTCATTCATTGGACCTAGGTTCAATGTACCAGGTCTCCATTGGGCCCAGGAATATATGCAGAGATCATATATCAAAGAAATCTTTAGGATGTTCACAGTGGATCACAAGAAATAGAGAGGCAAAGAAATGAGAAAGATATAGCAGTATTAATGCTGCATGTGATGATTGCAAAAAAAAAAAAAGGAAAATGGTACTTCAGTTCAGTTCATTTCAGTTCAGTCACTCAGTTGTTCCAACCCTTTGCAACCCCATGAATCGCAGCACACCAGGCCTAACTGTCCATCACCAACTCCCAGAGTTCACTCAAACTCACGTCCATCCAGTCGGTGGTGCCATCAGCCATCTCATTCTTTGTCGTCCCCTTCTCCTCCCGCCCCCAATCCCTCCCAGCATCAGAGTCTTTTCCAGTGAGTCAACTTGTCGCATGAGGTGGCCAAAGTATTAGAGTTTCAGCTTCAGCATCAGTCCTTCCAATGAACACCCAGGATCGATCTCCCTTAGAATGGACTGGCTGGATCTCCTTGCAGTCCAAGGGACTCTCAAGAGTCTTCTCCAGCACCACAGTTCAAAAGCATCAATTCTTCGGCGCTCAGCTTTCTTCACAGTCCAACTCTCACATCCATACATGACCACGGGAAAAACCATAGCTTTGACTAGACGGATCTTTGTTGAAAAAGTAATGTCTCTGCTTTTTAATATGCTATCTAGGCTGGTCATAACTTTCCTTCCAAGGAGTAAGCATCTTTTAATTTCATGGCTGCAATCAGCATCGGCAGTGATTTTGGAGCCCAAAAAAATAAAGTCTGACACTGTTTCCACTGTTTCCCCATCTATTTCCCATGAAGTGATGGGACCAGATGCCATGATCTTTGTTTTCTGAATGTTGAGCTTCAAGCAAACCTTTCCACTCTCCTCTTTCACTTTCATCAAGAGGCCTTTGAGTTCCTCTTCACTTTCTGCCATAAGGGTAGTGTCATCTGCATATCTGAGGTTATTGATATTTCTCCCGGCAATCTTGATTCCAACTCGTGCTTCTTCCAGCTCAGCGTTCCTCATGATGTGTTCTGCATATAAGTTAAATAAGCAGGGTGACAATATACAGCCTTGACGTACTCCTTTTCCTATTTGGAACCAGTTTGTTGTTCCATGTCCAGTTCTGACTGTTGCTTCCTGACCTGCATACAGGTTTCTCAAGAGGCAGGTCAGGTGGTCTGGTATGCCCATCTCTTTCAGAATGTTCCACAGTTTATTGTGATCCACACAGTCAAAGGCTTTGGCATAGTCAATGAAGCAGAAATAGATGGTTTTCTGGAACTCTCTTGCTTTCTCCATGATCCAGTGGATGTTGGCAATTTGATCTCTGGTGCCTCTGCCTTTTCTAAAACCTGCTTGAACATCTGGGAGTTCACGGTTCACATATTGCTGAAGCCTGGCTTGGAGAATTTTGAGCATGACTTTACTAGTGTGTGAGATGAGTGCAATTGTGCGGTAGTTTGAGCATTCTTTGGCATTGCCTTTCTTTGGGATTGGAATGAAGACTGACCTTTTCCAGTCCTGTGGCCACTGCTGAGTTTTCCATATTTGCTGGCATATTGAGTGCAGCACTTTCACAGCATCCTCTTTCAGGATTTGAAATAGCTCAATTGGAACTCCATCATCTCCACTAGCTTTGTTCGTAGTGATGCTCTCTAAGGCCCACTTGACTTCACATTCCAGGATGTCTGGCTCCAGGTGAGTGACCACGCCATCGTGATTATCTTCGTCGTGAAGATCTTTTTTGTACAGTTCTTCTGTGTATTCTTGCCACTTCTTCTTAATATCTTCTGCTTCTGTTAGGTCCATACCATTTCTGTCCTTTATCGAGCCCATCTTTGCATGAAATGTTCCCTTGATATCTCTAATTTTCTTGAAAAGATCTCTTGTTTTTCCTATTCTGTTGTTTTCTTCTATTTCTTTGCATTGATCACTGAGGAAGGCTTTCTTATCTCTCCTTGCTATTCTTTGGAACTCTGCATTCAGATGCTTATATCTTTCCTTTTCTCCTTTGCTTTTCACTTCTCTTCTTTTCACAGCTATTTGTAAGGCCTCCTCAGACAGCCATTTTGCTTTTTTGCATTTCTTTTCCATGTGGATGGTCTGAAGGTACTGTCAAAGGAAGTGAAGTGAAGTGAAGTCACTCAGTAGTCTTCGACTCTTTGCGAACCCGTGGACTGTAGCCTACTAGGCTTCTTACCTGGGATTCTCCAGGCAAGAATACTGGAGTGGGTTACCATTTCCTTCTCCAGGGTATCTTCCCAACCCAGGGATCGAACCCAGGTCTCCCACATTGGAGGCAGACGCTTTAACCTCTGAGCCACCAGGGAAGCAGGTGACAAAACCAAGTAAAATAGTCAGCTTATCCTTGATTGTTAAAGGGTAAATTTCCTAAACAGAAACCTCAGTCACAAGATCTTTATTCTTCATCATGAAGCAAGCACCCATCTACCTTTAAGGTTGCAGCATAAATCGTGTTTCAGGGCTTCCCAGGTGGTGCTAGTGGTAAATAATCCACCTGCCAATGCAGGAGACATAAGAAACGCTGATTCGATCCCCAGGTCAGGAAGATCCCCTGAAGGAGGGCATGGCAACCCACTCCAGTATTCCAGCCTGCCTGGAGAATCTCATAGACAGAGGAGCCTGGCAGGCTACAGTCCACAGGGTTTCTAAGAGTCACACATGACTGAGCGACTTATCACACATGCATAAATCCTGTTAGATGTTTTGTTCAACATCTGAATTTCATTCTTCTCATAGAAGAATGGACTTACAAATCAACATCAAAGTCATGAGACAAGAGTCACTTTCTACTCAGTATTTCACCCTCCCTGCATCTTCATTCCAAAGCCTGCTTAGAGTCAGACAAACAACACTGATTGAGAGAAAAGGCATTTTCCTAACATTGTGCTCCTTACCTTTTAAAAGTCTCAGTGGGAGAACCAAGGAAAACTGCTCTCCCAACATTTCCCCACTGTATCCTCCCTGCAAAGAAAAAAATAAATTGTAAAGACAGCGTATGTGCCCAAGCGTGATGATCCTCCACCATGGAGTTCAAACATCATCTCCTGGGATATAGTCAACCCAAGCCCAGATGACCACTCCCTCCCCTGTGGAACTACCAGCTACCCTTCATCGGTTGCATGGTATCAGTCTTCTCAAGTGGCTCAGTGGAAAAGAATCCACCTGTCAAGTAGGAGACGTGGGTTCAATCCCTGGGTCAGGAAGATCCCCTGGAGAAGGAAGTGGCAACCCACTCCAGTATTCTTGCCTAAGAAATCCCATGGACAGAGTAGCCTGGCTACAGTATATGGGATCACAAAAAAGTCAGACATAACTTAGCGACTGAACAGCAACAACATTGCAATTAATTCCCCATTCTTGTCTGTCCCCATAACAAAGCTAAGAGCTCTTCCAAGTCTGAGACAAGATCTTATCTACATCCTTATGTCCCCCACATGGTACAACGCTTGGCACCTAACAGATAGGAGTGCATACATATGGGTCTAATCTCATTTCAGAGTCTCCTAACTTCCAGTTTTCTCTAGAGTGATCTGGGGCCTTCATGAATACACAAGTCAGAGATATGAATACACATGTCAGGGAACTCCAAGGGGCAAGACAAGCTTCTAATGACTCCATCCCCCACTGACTGTATACGTGAATAATCTGTTCACTTACTGAGCCCATGTGGATCAGTCAAGACTAGATATGTGTAAATTCTATTTCTGGCAGTAACTCAGGAGCTGTAGGGAGGTTGCTCTGTGCATCCTTCATGCCATCAGTCTCCCAGGTGTGGGGCTATGTAAGTTGTATTTGAATTTACCAGGTTCGCCTGGGAAGGAGGTGTTCTCCATGTACATATATGAGCTTCCTTTTGTTGTTGCTGTGGTTTAGTTGCTCAGTCATGTCCCATTCTTTTGAGAGCCCATGGACTGTAGCCCGCCAGGCTCCTCTGTCCAAAGGATTTCCCAGGCAAGAATACTGGAGTGGGTTGTCATTTCATTCTCTAGGAGATCTTCCTGCCCCAAGGAGCAAACCCGTATCTGCTGCATTGCAGGCAGATTCTTTACCACTGAGCCAGCAAGGAAGCCCTATGAACTTCCCTTGAATCTAGGTATATTTATGTCTGTATTCTCTCTGTGGAGAGCTGTTTCCTCAACTTTTTCACTTCTTAGAACAGGTGTCAACAAACCATGGTGTACAGGTCAAATCAAATACACAGCTTATTTTTATAAATAAAGTTCTATTGGAACACAGCAACCTTCATGTCTCCATAGATTGTCAATGGCTGCTTTCATGCTAGAACAGTAGAGTTCAATAATTTTCCATAGAGACTGCAGGTACTGCAAAACCTGAAATATCTACTCTCCAGGCCTTTACAATAAACATCTGCAGCCCCCTGTTCCAGTGTTTAACTCCAGTGGCAGTAGCTATAGTAACCTGTGCAGGCTCAGTGCTAAGCAACTGAGACCCACATAGCTTAAAGGTGGCCACTATGGAGACTTCTCCAGCAGTACAGTGGTTAAGACTCCACCTTTCAGTGTAGAGGCCACAGATTAAATTCCTGGTCTTGAACTACTTAATACGAACCCATATGCAGAGAGATGGGCCCAAAAAACTTTTTTAAAGGTGGCCACTCTGAAACTGCAATACTTTGGCCACCTCATGCGACGGGTTGACTCACTGGAAAAGACTCTGATGCTGAGAAGGGTTGGGGGTGGGAGGAGAAGGGGACGACGGAGAATGAGATGGCTGGATGGCATCACCGACTCTGTGGACATGGGTTTGAGTGAACTCCGGGAGTTGGTGATGGACAGGGAGGCCTGGCGTGCTGTGATTCATGGGGTCGCGGAGAGTCGGACATGACTGAGCGACTGAACTGAACTGAACTCCCATGATGTCCATTTCATGGATGAGCTCACTTAGCCTGCACCTCACTTAGCCAAGCACAGTAAGCAAGGCAGACATGATGCGCGCCTCAAGTCAGCTCCCAATCTTTCTTCACTGGTTCAAGGCCTCTGAGCCACGGTCCAGAATTATTCTCACGTATCACCTTTTGCTAACTCCTCCAAATAACCCCGTATACACTTCTTCTGACAGCTTGTTCCCTCCTGCCTCCCAAGAGCCCAAATCAGAGCCAAAGCACTCACGGAAAGTCCACGAATTTCCAAACTTCCTCCATGAAATGTTTAGGCTGTGGGAGGAGCATCCTTCTCCAGGCTGTGCTGCAGCCAGAGCCCCTCCCATTCTATAAGTGGGCGTGGCCCACACCCATCTGCCCCGGCCAGGGTCAGACCTGTGGGTCCGCTCCACCCAGAGGCTGATGACGCTCTGGGACTAGGAACTGAGAAAGTGCCCTGGCTGGGTCTGCCGTAACAGTGGCTGGATCTCTGGGCGCCACTCAGGGCAGGGTCTTCCGCTGGCCCCTGACAGGTAGATATTAAACGAGGCCTGCATCCTTCCCAGGGGGCGTGGCTGGGACGTCTTCCATCAGTGGTGCCATGGGTTTTGGCTTCTCTTTCCTTCCTCCAGCGTGTCCCTGGGAGACCACTGTTCTTTCTCTGTTATTTTAAATGGGCCACGATGAAAAATGCTCATGGTGGGACTCTGCTGCACAGGAGGAAGACCGTGGAGGGACAGAAGGGCCACAGAAAAGTCCTGACCGCCCCAGCTCGGGCGGCTCCAAGCAGATCCTAATTAGGAGAACGGCCGAGCGTCTCTCTGCAGGAAGCCCAGATCGTTAGCGCTGGCACCGCATACACTCTGCCTGCGGTCTGCGGCCACGCGGCTGCGCTGGCACCACACGGGCCCTGCTGGCACCACGCGGGCCCTGCTGTTGGCTGCCGCATCAGAGCAGATGCCCAGAGTGGGCTTTCGTCTTTGTTTTTCGTTTCTTGTGTTTGAGAGAATTTTTTTTTTAAGAGTTACATGACCTTCTGCCAGAGACTTCTTGTGCCAGGATAAAGGGTTTGGCTGGGTCAGGAAAGCATGACAAGAGGGATTTCAACAGTGCTTGTGTGGGCTCTCGGGGTGAAAAACAGTGAGATGTGGAAAGAAGCTGGATTGCTCCCTTGCAGTTTGAGAAGTTGGCCAAGAGGTGCCTTCCAGCATTGTCTTTAGCAGCCACCAGACTACTCCTGCAGAACCCACCCCTCTGTATAAACCACTAGACCCACAGTCCAAGGCACTGATATTGTATTATGTACCTACAAGGGGTTGGCAAGGATTCATGACAATACTGTGTTCTTGAACACACAGACACAGTGTGTTTACAAGTGTGTGTTTTCACACATCTCTAACACATGGTAGATTTACCCAGAATGCCTTCCCCCAGCAGCAGACAATGACACAGTGACTCCTCTGTTTTACCAATGGGACACCTGATGAAAAGTGTCATTGTATATTTTAAAGTAAATGGAACCAGATCCAAAATTTCTATGTAGGCTTTCTCATTATTTTGGGGATTCCATATAAATATGGACTGTGACAAAAAATTGGGATGTGTCAACTGGCCAGCAAAAGGATGGATTTAAAAAAAAAATCAGGGCTATTGGGGAAAATCCAAGATATACCATTGCTGTAACTATAACATTAGAATTTAGCAAATTTTCTGCAAGTGGATTGAGGCAGCAAACCCAGCCCACACAATTTGGCCTAGAAATTCAAGGTATGTAACTTCTATTTGGGGACTGGCTTTGAAATGAAGACCACATGACATCAAAACATTCAATTAAAATGCCATTGGTCCAGATGTTTGACCATACAATGCCAACAACTAGTTTGACTGTTTTGAATTTAATTGACCAGATGTTTTAGTGGTAGGTGTCTTAATTAGTAGGAGAAATGTTTGCAGAGTTGAATCAAATTTCTCTGGGAAGAGCCAGACTCCCTGGAAACAGGGACTTAAATGCTATCACTGCCATTAACCAGAACTTGTCAGAAGTTCCAAAACTGTCTCACCCACTTCTTACATACCCCTTTAGGATACTGTGCTCTTCTGTTGGCTAAGCTCAGAGAAGATGGACCATGCCTTGTCAGGATTCTCCCAGAAGCAGATCCTAAAACAAAAAGGCAAAAGCAAATTTAGAAGCAACTGGTAAACCAAGCACGGATTAAACACAGACAAAACAGTTTTTTGAAGAGTAGAAAGTGGATGGATGTGAGGGTAGAGGCCTCAGATTCAGTGTCAGGCGTGCTGCTTTCTTTGAATGTGGTGATAGAAACGGCAGCTTACATGGAGGGCTTACTCCATGCCCAGCAGACAGCATCCTTCATCTGTTTCACAGATGAGAATGTCCAGGACCTGAAGCATTAAGTCATGTCCAAAGGTACCCAGCTGGGAAGTGTCAGAAGTAAGATTAGTTCTCAGACATTGGCTGGGAGCCGGAGGTGTCAGCCACCCCTCTATACTGTGTGATTCAGAGCTTGTTAGAATGTCAGTTTCCTCACGTCTAAGTGCAATGTCTGTCTTGGAGGGCAGTCATAAAAGGGTTAAACAGGATAAACTAGAAGAAGATATAGGGTTTGTATGGAACTCCATTCTTTATGAATTGAGTTTCCCACAAGGGCTAGATTTGACACCCTTATAAGAGCTGATTGTCAGTGCTTATATGCTCCTGCCTCCTCTTTATAAGGTCTCTCCATGCAGATGGCATGACATGGATCCCTGAGACCTAGTAGCTCTCCCCTTAAGATAAAAGCACCTATCCGTTTGCAACTCAACACTGCGGCACAGGAAACCAGTGGCCACCCTCCCATGTCTCTACCCTCAGCAGCTCCTGCTTTTTCCACAACCTTATGTTTCCCGAGCCATCCACATGATTCATATTAATGTGGAGAATTAGGACACACAGGCCTGGCATGACCAGGCAGCCTGAAACCCACATACACACAGGATAGAGCAGTCCCTAGGACAAAGCCAGGTGGCCAACCAGTGATAGCCAGGATCCAAGGTGGGACCCCCAGCAGATACCCACGGGTGTGTGGAACCTGCACTGGGAGGCACAGGGCAGCCTCATTTATAAGTTTGCACAGGACTGAGATCTCAGGAGCTCTTCCCACTGGATTCACCCAGTTTTATTTCTCTTGATTGCAGCCATGAAATTAAAAGACGCTTACTCCTTGGAAAGAAAGTTATGACCAACCTTGATAATATATTAAAAAGCAGAGACATTACTTTGCCAACAAAGGTCCGTCTAGTCAAGGCTATGGTTTTTCCCGTGGTTATGTATGGATGTGAGAGTTGGACTGTGAAGAAAGCTGAACGCCGAAGAATTGATGCTTTTGAACTGTGGTGTTGGAGAAGACTCTTGAGAGTCCCTTGTACCGCAAGGAGATCCAACCAGTCCATTCTAAGGGAGATCGATCCTGGGTGTTCATTGGAGGGACTGATGCTAAAGCTGAAACTGCAATACTTTGGCCACCTCATGCAATGAGTTGACTCACTGGAAAAGACTCTGATGCTGGGAAAGGTTGGGGGCGGGAGGAGAAGGGGACGACAGAGAATGAGATGGCTGGATGGCATCACCGACTCTGTGGACATGAGTTTGAGTAAACTCCGGGAGTTGGTGATGGACAGGGAGGCCTGGCATGCTGTGATTCATGGGGTCACGGA
This sequence comes from Moschus berezovskii, assembly GCF_049115385.1. Taxonomy (NCBI): domain Eukaryota; kingdom Metazoa; phylum Chordata; class Mammalia; order Artiodactyla; family Moschidae; genus Moschus; species Moschus berezovskii. Next base: position 15,305,128 of record NC_142474.1, read on the forward strand.
GAGTCTGACACGACTGAGCGACTGAACTGAACTGAATTCTCCTAATAACGTGCTGGGCAGGAGGGAAAGGTCAGTAGTAAATGAGGCTCCCTCTGTATCAAAGGCCAGGGCAGACAACACACAGCATTTTGTTTGTTAATATATCCACTAAGATGATCCAGAAACACAGCAAGAATTCTGTCTTTAATATAAACAATCCCTGCAAATTTATGGTTACCAAAGGGGAAATGTAGGGCGGGGGTGGTGGAGGAGGGATGAATCAGGAGCTTGGGATTGACATACACCCATTACCATATGTAAGAAAGATTACCAACAAGGACCTACTGTGTAGCATAGGGAACTCTATTAGATATTCTGTAATAACCTATACGGAAAAAGAATCTGAAAAAGAATAAATATATGTATATGGGTAACTGAATCACTTTGCTATACACCTGAAACTAACACAACATTGTAAATCAACTATCATGCACGTATGCTCAGTTGCTTCAGTCATGTCCCACTCTTTGTGACCCTACAGACTGTAGTCCACCAGGCTCAGAAATGACTCACTCTTGCTTTCAGGCTCCATGGACAGCATTTGTGCAGAGGCCTTTTGGGGGCCAGTGAGGATGTGCGGGCCAAGAGTCCCTCTATGGGAAAGATCGGTTGAGGATTTCTCTCTGGTCTAGAATATGAGGGGAGGGAGGAAAAGAGTTATCTTCTCAGGAGCTGCCCCCTGGGGTCCCTCTGGAACTTTTAACATGTGGCAAGGGGATGAGGTGGAAGACCAGAGCCTGAGCCACCAACACTCTGTTCTAGAAGGAGGGATGAATCTAAAGCAACAGGACACCTCTCTTGTTCCTCAGGGAGGAGTTTCCTTTTCAGGATAGAACTGACCTGATCAGGGCTCTTTCTCCTGGGGTCCTGATCTGAGAAAACAGCATTTATCCCACTTCAGGCAGGAGGCTGAATCCCACCTCTTCACAGCCTGATGCTCCTCCAGATCAGGGATCTGGTCCTCTAGAAGGTTCCCTGGAAGTCCTAGTGGACCTCTGCCAAATGCTCATTTGCACAAAAAGATATAAGAATAATTTTCAAAACCTTTGAATATCTCTCAATATTTTTTGTCTCTGGGATGTATACTGTTTTCTTAAGTTATGAAGATGTCTTTCAGCCAACAGAGCTTTCTCATGGGAAACAAGCTGGCCTCCATAATAGCCAGAGATGGTTTCAAATTTTTCTGAAAGAATTTTGACTTGTATTTTATAGGTGCCCATGTGCATTGCTGAGCTTGTCACCTGCTTTTGAAGGATTCTTTTCTACTTTACAGGGTGAAACTGAAAGTCGCTCAGTCATGTCCGATTCTTTGCAACCCCATGGACTATACAGTCCATGGAATTCTCCAAGCCAGAATACTGGAGTGGGTAGCCTTTCCCTTCTCCAGGGGATCTTCCCAACCCAGGGATAGAACCCAGGTCTCCCACATTGCAGGTGGATTCTTTACCAACTGAGCCACAGGGGAAGCCCAAGAATACTGGAGTGGGTAGCCTATCCCTTCTCCAGTGGATCTTCCCAACCCAGGAATCGAACCGGGGTCTTCTGCATTGCACGCAGATTCTTTACCAACTGAGCTATCAGGGAAGCCCTTTACTTTACAGGGTAAATTCTCTCTAACTCAAATATTTGGTGAGAATATTTTTTCCCCCTTGAAACAGTTCTAAGAGAACTTGAAGTACCCACAGAAGTTGTTATCTCTGTTTTCTGTTTTTGTTTTGTTTTTCTGACTATGTAAAGGTTTATCAGTTTAAAGACTTTGCAAATAATTTTAAGAACATCATTTATTAATCTTTGTCAGTGAGTTTAGTATATATCTCATTTCTTTATTTTTCGAGAGTTTTTAGTATTTAACTCAGTCACATGAATCATTGATTTCAAAACTTGGTTTTTCACTCATTCTATGTGATCTCTGTATGCTGATGAATCCCAAGCTCCCACCATGCTGTCTTCTCCAGGACCTGCTGCACAAGCTCTCATATTCTCAGATTTCAATGACTACCCAAAGACTTGGCCTGACTCTCCTTAGAATTTTCTGATATTCTCTTCTGTATAGTAAGTTTATCATTCTCCCTTTCATTCCTTCAGCTTCTCATGAAAGAAAGTTTCAGTTCAGTTCAGTTGCTCAGTCATGTCCAACTCTTTGCGACCCCATGAATCACAGCACGCCAGGCCTCCCTGTCCATCACCAACTCCTGGAGTTCACTCAAACTCATGTCCATCGAGTCGGTGATGCCATCCAGCCATCTCATTCTCTGTCGTCCCCGTCTCCTCCTGCCCCCAATCCCTCCCAGCATCAGAGTCTTTTCCAATAAAGTGGAAAAGCATGAGGTGGCCAAAGTATTGGAGTTTCAGCTTTAGCATCATTCCTTCCAATGAACACCCAGGATTGATCTCCTTTAGAATGGACTGATTGGATCTCTTTGCAGTCCAAGGGACTCTCAAGAGTCTTCTCCAGCACCACAGTTCAAAAGCATCAGTTCTTCAGTGATCAGCTTTCTTCACAGTCCAACTCTCACATCCATACATGACCACTGGAAAAACCATAGCCTTGACTAGACGTAAAGATTGGAATCTTTTTTCAAAGCATCCTTTAGAGCTACCTGATGGATTTTGAAAGATGTCATGATGGCAGCTATTTGATTTTGGAGGTATCCTGATTTATCTTAGAAAGACCAGATCTTTCTGAAAATGTCAACTTGCTCTTTGTTAATTATCTGTTTACCCATTCACATCCCAGGTAGTAAAATAATATAAAATTTAAATTTTAACCATTTTAAGTGTATAATTTAGCAGTATTAGGTACATTCATGTTGTTGGGCAACCTCATCACTATTCATCCCCAGAACTTTATTGTATTCCCAAACTGATACTCTGTATCCATTAAAATACAATTCCTACTACCTCCTCCCTCTATTCCCTGCCAGCCACCATTCTACTTTCTGTCTTTATGAATTGAACTACTTGAGATACCTCATGTAAATGGAATCATACAGTATTTGTTCTTTTGTGAATGGCTTATTTCATTTAGCTGACCCTCTGCACAGTTGAAAATCCACATGCAACTTTATAGTAGGCCCTCTCTACTGATGAGAACCGGCGTCACTTCTGCGCACTCAGAGCCAGCCTTGCTTCTGCGGCCCAAGGTCCGTCTAGTCAAGGCTATGGTTTTTCCAGTGGTCATGTATGGATGTGAGAGTTGGACTGTGAAGAAAGCTGATCACTGAAGAATTGATGCTTTTGAACTGTGGTGCTGGAGAAGACTCTTGAGAGTCCCTTGGACTGCAAGGAGATCCAACCAGTCCATTCTAAAGGAGATCAATCCTGGGTGTTCATTGGAAGGACTGATGCTAAAGCTGAAACTCCAATACAAAAAAGCCACCTCATGCTTTTCCACTTCACTGGAAAAGACTCTGATGCTGGGAGGGATTGGGGGCAGGAGGAGAAGGGGACGACAGAGAATGAGATGGCTGGATGGCATCACCAACTTGATGTACATGAGTTTGAGTGAACTCTGGGAGTTGGTGATGGACAGGGAGGCCTGGCGTGCTGTGATTCATGGGGTCGCAAAGAGTCGGACACGACTGAGCGACTGAACTGAACTGATGAGAGGGCCTACTATCCTCTGTAGAGATAGAGATAGTTTTACTCTATAGAGATAGAGTTTTCTCCATGATGAGGAAACCATCATACTGATGTTTCCCTGTCTGCAGATTCAATCAACTGCAGATGGTATAGTGCTGTAGCATATATCTGTTGAAAAAAAAAAATCCACATGGAAGTGGACCCACCCAGTTCAAACTCATTTGCTCAAAAGTCATTGCATTTAATAGTGTAAAACAAGTGATGCAAACTCCTTAGTGAGCAAGAAGTTTAAGGGGGTGTAGATGGCTTCAAATATAGCCTGATCTAGGGTCAAGCAGTTTATTAACAGCATTCCCTCTTATATCCCTTGTCATTTCCTCATCTCTGAAAATAGTATTCACACAAACAATTGTACATGAATGTCCGTATCAGCTTTATTTGTAATAGCCAAAAGCTGGGCAGGAACAGGGATTCTACTCCTGATGAGGTTTCCATGGAGATGACAGTGGAAGGCATGGTATCCACGACTGACTGGCAGGGATGGAAGGACCAGCTCCCCATCTGATCTCCTCTGACATCGCTCCAGGGGAGGTGCTGGGACACCTCTTACTTCACCCATGGATGGGAGTCTGTGCTCCCCACCAGCCTTTGTGTGGTCCTCTGTAGTGTTTGACTGAAGCAGTTATTGTCTGAAAGTTTTACATCTTGACAGTCTGCATCTTCTTGGTCTCTGGCTAGAGAGAGCGGATGTTGATGTTTCCAGGTTGCCAACTTCTTCACTGCCACCGAGTATATGAGGTGGAAAGGAACTCACCCCCATGTCCTTCCTCAGGTTCTGGGGTTTTAGTCAGCCTTCTTTTCTTTCCAAATATCCGTGTACTTATTTTATACATAATGTCCGGGATTTTTTGTTGTGCTTAATGGGAGAAGTAATGACACCTACATACACTCTATCTTCCCACTCTGGGCATGTCTTCATGTGCAGGACAGGCCAGGATGCCAAGGAATGAATTCCTCAGGAGCACCCCTCAATTAGTGATGGAGAGAAGAGACACAGATGTATAGAACAGTCTTTGGGACTCCGAGGGAGAGGGTGAGGGTGGGATGACTTGGGAGAATGGCATTGAAACATGTATGTTGTCATATGTGAAATGAATCAATGTTCAGGGTCAATGCATGTTACAGGATGCTCGGGGCTGGTGTGCGGGGATGACCCAGAGGGAGGATAAAGGGAGGAGGGAGGTGGGAGGAGGGCTCAGGAAGGGGAACTCATGTACACCTGGGGCGGATTCATGTCAATGTATGGCAAAACCAATCAATATAATATTGTAAAATAATTAGCCTCCAATAAAATAAATAAATAAAGACAAGGTAAAAAATATAAAAAAATAAAATGTCTCAAAAAAATAAAATAAAAATAAAACTCTATCTGAAGCTTTTTTGTAAGTTTAGAGTTATTTCAAAATAAAAAATTATAAGTGGCTTTGATATATGAAGAATTCATACAATTTGATAAGAAATCACTAAGACACCAGTAAATGAATGAGCAAGAGTATAAACAGGATACACAACCAGAAACACACATATACTCACAAAAAGACAAAAAGGTACTTAACAGATAAGGCAGAAAAACATTCAGTAGCAAAGAAATGCCAATTAAAATAAGATTTCAAGGAATCCCCTGGCAGTCCAGTGGTTAGAACTCAGGGGCACTTTCACTGCAGAGGAGCATGGGTTCCATCTCTGGTTGGGGAACTAAGATCCTGAAAGCTACATGCATGGCCTAAAAAACAAATAAATAGATAAAAACAATTGTTTTTAAAAAGTAAAATAAGACTGCAAAACCTGTCAAATTAGATGCTGACTTTCTACTTTTCCCTCTTTTTCTTTACCCTCCCCCCACTTCTGCTGGAATGTTTCCTGGTACCCCGCCCCAAATCAACTACTTACACTCACATTCTTATTTCAGGGTTTGCTTCCGGGAAGCACAACCTAAGACAGTTGGCTAAATGAGTAAGAAAGATGGCAGGGATCACCCTGCCAGTGGAAAGAAAGAGTTAAGGGAAGACGCAGGCAGGAGATAAGGGGGAACGCAGAGAGGGTTTGCGATGCTTCCTGCTTCAATGCAATCAGCCTCTTATCCTCATCTTCTCCCAAAGTATTTCAGACGGGAAGACTCTGGGTATCTCTGTGTCCTTAAGTGGCATCTGCCTTCCCAGCAACTCCCCAATCAGCATTGTCTGCAGACTTCATTAGGGAGCCACAATTCCCATCCCACCATCCTCCTGTTTCATGCAGGCTTCGGAAAAGCCAGGCAGAGGTAGGAGCTGCCATCTCCCTCCCAGTAACCTGGAGTTGGCCCTGGGGGCGGGGGCCAGGGTGTTGGAGGACTCTGAATGTGCTGTGACTGACTTTTAATAAACATTAACGCGGAGGAGGAGATTGGTTAGTGCAAAATTTGCTTCAAATTAGAGCTGGCAAAGCAGGATCCAGTTATCCACGGGAAAGAGCAACTTGTGAGCTGGCCAAGATTATCACGCCATCATCAATCAGGGAGAAAGAAAAACACGCCTTCCCTGGCCTCCCCGCTTCTCCTCCTCCCGTTAATGCTTTCCAGCCCCAACCATGGAATGTTTTGTTTAAGGAAAAAGTTGTTGGGACGTAATTAGTAATTCTATTAGAGTAATACATCTTTATCTAAATAAACACAACCTGCTTTTCCACCATGAGAAATTACTTGGCAGGGACGGGGGAGGTGAGAATCGGGCTGAGGTTTTGAGGGCACTTAGTGAATCTGCCCCCCGGTCACATGAGAGTCCTGGAGTCAGTCTGTGGATAAGCAAATGGGCCGATAGGAGATGTGTTATCAGAGGCTGAGTCAGCTCAGCTGCTTTGCTGTGACCCCTGGCAACATCCCCAGCCAGCATCGCTCCCGCAGCCCCTTCTGTTAAAGATGTTTCCTCCTTAGCAGAGAGCCCAGAAGGATGTACAGGACTGAGAGATTAGTACCAGCAGGCAACCCACCTTCTCTACAGAGAGCAGAAAAGAGAGCATAGGAAGAAATCCACAATCCCAAATACCTGCCTGGGATCTGGAGTTCAAATCATTTTCACACCGAGGATTATACTAACCTGTGTAGTATCCCCTGTCATTTGCCCCTAAAGTTGTTGCTGGTGAGAAGTGAACAGGGCGTCAGGATGTAAGTCAGAGAGGTTGACATAACATTCTCTAAAAGTGGAACCAACAAATCAGTCTCTAAGAGCAAAAAATCATCTGGTACTTCTCTCCAGCTAACCTCTTCCAGGGAGTACTCACGTTTGCCTCTGGGCAGTGGAAGACAGGCATGCATGCTCAGTCACTTCAGGTGTCTCTGACTCCTTGTGACACTATGGACTATAGCCCACCAGGCTCCTCTGATCATGGGATTCTCCGGGCAAGAATACTAGAGTGGGTAGCCATTCCTTCCTACAGGGGATCTTCCCGACCCAGGGATCGAACCCACGTATCCTGCATTGCAGGCAGACTTTGTACCACTGAGCCACCAAGAAAGCCTGGAAATTCATTAATTTCTTTCCATTAATGAATCTTTCTTTTATGCATAAAGGGATTGTTCCATATTATAAATACACTACAGGCTCATTCTAGAAAGTTTTAGAAGAAAAACAGAACTTATGTGTTGTTGTCAAGCAATTCTTCATCACAATAAAGTGTAGAGAAAAACTTGGCTACATTTTCTTCCAGTCTTTTTTCTATGCAAGCTATTTTGGTTTATTTGTCTTATCAGTTATGACCAAACCATGTAGACCATGTTTGTTGAATGGCAGCTGTATGCTGATCCAAGGTGAATCAGGATCCAGGTACCCTCTGAAAGGCAGACACTACCTGAAGATCTGTAGTCACCATGATCTGCCTACCCAGGTCAGATAAAGACAAAGAATGACACTTTGGCTATAGTCATTTTTATGGATTGGTGGTTATCTGTGTGCTTTTTTTGCAAAGCCAATTTTGGAAGATGAGATGAGCAGAGAATATATGAATGGGATGAAGGGTTACGAACACAACCAATAACATCATCATCATCAAAACAATAACCATAATAACTGGCTCAAATTCTTCTTAACAGATACCAGCTGCCTGGAGCATTCGTTGTGAGGGAATGGATCTACCGCTTATCATTCCATGAAGGACCAAAGACCGACAGGAGAGAGTTCACGTTCTTATCAGCAAAAAGGAAAGCAAAGATAGATTTCTAAGCTGCAATACCTCCCATGCCTGTAGCTCGTCTTTCTAAAGCAATTATAATAGCCAACTTTGTTGAGCACTTTCTAAACACCAGGTTAAACAGATTCTGGTACCAATTCTGACGGGGGATGGTCCTCATACCAACAAGCAATTCTTGGGATACCAACCAGGTGTCTTACAGGTCAACCAGGTCAACTCAGTTCTGACACTGCTTACCCAGGGATAACATCAGATTCCACAAGTTCATGGTTCAGTCCTACAAGACTGCCCATCCCTTCCAGATGCCAGTCACTAGTCCAGGTTTGTCACCTGTACTTCTGGCCAACTCACTATAAATCAGAGGTTCTCAAGAGCCCCTCCTTGGGTTCTATTAATTTGCTAGAGTGACTCGCAGAACTCAGAGAAACTTTACTAGAATGCTTGCTAGATTACTGGTTTGTTGTAAAAGGATATAACTCAGGAACAGGCAGATGGAAGATATGCATAAGGCAGGGCATGGGGAAAGGGGCATAGTGCTTCCATGCCCTCTCCAGACTTATCATTCACACATCCCCACATGTACAGCAATCCAGAAGCTCTCCAATCTCTGTCATTCTGAGGTTTTCTGGAGGCTTCTTTATATATCCATAAATGATTAAATCATTGGCCACTGACAATTGATTCAACCTCCATCTCCTCCACCCTCCCCAGAGGGGTGATAGGGTAGGTACTGAAAGTTTCAACCCTCTCATCACTTGGTTGATTCCCTGGCAACCAGCTCCCAGCCTTAGGTTACCTCAAGACAACTTTATAGAATTCATCATAGGAAATTTCAAGGATTTAGGAGCTCTGTGCCAGGCACATGATGGAAGATTAAAGTCTTCCCTGTTGGCTCAGATAATAAAGAATCTGTCTGCAATGTGGGAGACCCCGATTCAATCCCTGGGTTGGGAAGACCCCTTGTAGAAGAGCATGGTTACCCACTCCAGTATTCTTGCCTGGAGAATTTCATGGACAGAGGAGCCTGGCGGGCTTCAGTTCATGGGGTGGCAAAGAGTTAGACACAAGTGAGTGACTAACACTTTCACTATTATAAATCACACTGTGATTATTATGCCAAACTCTTCAAGTGCTGTATCCCCTTTCATTCATACAACCCCATAACTTAGGTACTATTATCCCCATTTTTAAGGACTAGGAAATATAAAGTCAGATGAAGCTAAGCAAACTGCCTGGTGGAAATTTCCAGCTTTTATTAAGAATATTTTGATCTGTTCTGAGGGTTGCTGTGAATGGAGCCCAAATGTCCTCTGTCAAGTTGAAAGTCAGCCTTTAATATGGGCCCCGGAGCCAGTTCCCAGCCTCTTTCTGCTGTTCATCATTTGATACATGTGTACACTGGTGACATTTTTATGGCCATTTCACTTTCCTCAACTAGAACATTCCTTTCCTTCATAGATTTTCTTAATATTTAGTGTCAATATTGCCCACCAGCCTGCAAATTCCATGAGAGCAAGGACCATGGCTCTCCCTCCACACAGTGTATGGCATGTGGCAGGAATGGGTAAACATCCCCTGAATGAACGTACCCAGGAGACAGAGATGATGCCACCCATCTCTCCTCTGCACCTTGCTCAGAGCGGAACGCAGTCAGTGTCCAGGAAAAAACCTGCTTCCCCATGTTTCACCCCCCGCAGAGTTCCTTTGTGTCTCTATAAATTCTACCATCTGTTAAGGTCACGTTCAAATTCCGTCTTCTCTATGAAGTTGTTCATAGACATTGCAGCGTCACGAAGAGCACAGGCTTTCACATCAAAGAAGCACGGGCTGTAATACCACTCCGCCACTTGATTGTGTGACAGATGCTCAGGTTCTCAATTCTCTTAGCCTCAACAGTCACATCTGTAAGGTGGGGCAACGTTAGTCCTCACCATACAAGGTGATGATTTATGAGACGTGCTCACAACAGAATCTAGCGTGTCATAAATGCTTATTTAAGGCAAGTTGTTAACATTCAAACTTAATATATGGCCTGATTATTTTTTTATCCATTAGCACTATTCTATTTTCTATAGCAGCATGTACTTGTTTGGGTTTTTGAAGGTGGCAGGTCTTTCCAGGTAAGTCCTAGCCATGGATTCTGATTCCCTCCTAAATCTTTCAGTGCCACATAAATGGTCTTGAGGGCATCCCTGGTGGTTCAAATGGTAAAGAATCCACCTGAAATGCCAGAGACCTAGGTTCAGTCCCTGGGTTGGGAAGATCCCCTAGAGAAGGAAATGGCAACCCACTCCAGTATACTTGCCTGGAGAATCCCAGGGACAGAGGAGCCTGGTGCGCTATAGTCCATGGGTGTCACAGAGTTGAACACAACCAAGCGACTGACACACTTTCAAATGGTCATGACATGAGAGTTCAGTTCAGTTCAGTCGCTCAGTAGTGTCCAACTCTTTGCGACCCCATGAATCACAGCATTCCAGGCCTCCCTGTCCATCACCAACTCCCGGAGTTCACTCAAACTCATGTCCATCGAGTCGATGATGCCATCCAGCCATCTCATTCTCTGTCGTCCCCTTCTCCTCATGACCCCAATCCCTCCCAGCATCCGAGTCTTTTCCAGTGAATCAACTCTTCGCATGAGGTGGCCAAAGTATTGGAGTTTCAGCTTTAGCATCAGTCCTTCCAATGAACACCCAGGATCAATCTCCTTTAGAATGGACTGGTTGGATCTCCTTGCAGTCCAAGGGACTCTCAAGAGTCTTCTCCAACACCACAGTTCAAAAGCATCAATTCTTCGGCGCTCAGCTTTCTTCACAGTCCAACTCTCACATCCATACATGACCACGGGAAAAACCATAGCCTTGACCAGACAGACCTTGGTTGGCAAAGTAACGTCTCTGCTTTTTAATATGCTATCTAGGTTGGTCATAACTTTCCTTCCAAGGAGTAAGTGTCTTTTATTTTTATTTTTTTATTTTTATTTTAAGTAACTTATTTTTTATTGGAGGCAAATTATTTTACAATATTATATTGGTTGGTTTTGCCATATATTGACATGAATTCGCCCCGGGTTTACATAAGTTCCCCCTCCTGAACCCCCCTCCCACCTCCCTCCTCCCTTTATCCTCCCTCTGGGTCATCCCGCGTCTTTTTTAATTTCATGGCTGCAATCAGCATCCGCAGTGATTTTGGAGCCCAAAAAAATAAAGTCTGACACTGTTTCCACTGTTTCTCCATCTATTTGCCATGAGGACCAGATGCCATGATCAGAGTTTTCTGAATGTTGAGCTTCAAGCCAAGTTTTTCACTCTCCACTTTCACTTTCATCAAGAGGCTTTTGAGTTCCTCTTCAGTTTCTGCCATAAGGGTGGTGTCATAGGTACCCAAGAAAAGTATAATACTTCACAAGGCTTTATTTGTTATTTTTGCTTTGGTTTGCTGGAGAATTTAGGAAATTTTTGAAAAGAAAAGAAAAAAATGTTAAATTAGCCACAACTTCCAGAACCACTCAGAAATGACCTAAGCTTTTTCCTTTTCATCCTCCCAAATCTGTGTGAGATTACACTATAAAAACAACTTCATGACCTTTATTCTTTCACATATTTACTATACATTTTCTCACAACATTAGAAACACAATTAACGCCATATTAAGCGACTCTTATTGTATGCCACAATTTGACATAGTTTATTTCGTTATTCCCCTGTGGTGGGTACTTTGGTCACTTCCAACTTCCTGATACGATGAGTAACACTGAAATTAGCAGCTTTGTGCTTAAGCTTTCCTGCATTTTAGATAATAATAGATAAAATAGAGGCTCTTATATTAGAATATTAGCTAAAGCATTTTTGATCCCCATTTATTGTTTTCCCTTCTCTATGCTTCCAAAAGACCCCTCTTGTTGTTTTTCAATCGCTCAGTCGTGTCTGACTGTTTGTGACCCCAAAGACTGCAGCACACCAGGCTTCCCTGTCCTTCACCAACTCGCAGAGCCTGCTCAAATTCATGTCCATTGAGTCGATGATGCCATCCAACCATCTCATCGTCTGTCACCCCCTTCTCCTCCTGCCTTCAATCTTTCCCCACATCAGGGTCTTTTCCAGTGACTCAGCTCTTGGCAACAGATGGCCATACTATTAGAGCTAAAGACCCCTCTGCTTCTCCTTTATAGCAGCAACACACTCATGACTACTTGTTTAAGCTCTTCCTTCCCTGATAACAGTAAAAACATCCCCCTCCATATCTGGCATAATGACTTGCTCAAAATACTGGCTCAATAAATATTTTCCTACAAATGATCAATAAATCAGTCAGATCCAAGTTGGACTACTGTACTTACTATCTGCATAAACTCAGACAAGCCCCTTAACCAAGATCCCCCATAGATGGAGACGCTCAGAAAGCTTAAATGACCTGCTCAATGTCGCACAGCTGGTGAGTGCTAGACCAAGAGCTCGCACCCACTGGTCCGGTTGCACAGACCAGTTCTAACCCTCACGATGCTCTCCTCTCAACTGTCCCAGTTCACAAAGTCCTTCCCTCTCACATGCTGAAGCTACACTCACATCTCAGTACATGACCAAACTCAGTGCAGAAAACACGTCATAGGCTGCCAGCTGGGGGTACTGACAGTGAGCTCTCCATTCTAAGGCACGGGGACAGCCAAAGCTGCCATCGCCTCTGTTCAAACCAGGGAAGACAGAACCAAGAGCCCATCAGACAATGAACCACCAAGCACAGAAATCAAATAGGAGGAAGGTTGGCTATACAGCCTGTATTTATTTCTTAGCTGCGTTAATAAAGTATTACAAATGTGGTAGCTTAAAACAACAGGAATATTTTCTCCAACAGTCCTGGAGGCCAGAAGTCAAAACTTAATGGGTGTTGCAAGCTCAAAAACTCCTCAGCATTTGGGGGAGAATCCTCACCTCTTCCAACTTCTGGTGGCTCCAGGCACTTCTTGGCTTACGGCTATGTCCCTCCAGTGTCTGCATGCTGGCCACATCACCTTATCCTCCATGTAGCTCTCTCAGAACACCCTCCGCTTCTCTCTTATAACAGTGCATTTCATGGCATTTAGGGCTCAGGTGGATAATAGAAGATAAATACCTCCTCTCAAGATCCTTGCATTAATCTCCAATTTTACCATATAAGGCAACACCCACAGGTTCTAAGGATTTGCTATGGTTTGAGTGGGAAGCATTCTTCAGTCCACCCTATGGCCATACTTCAGTAACCCCACTACCACCCCCACCAAACACCAAGGACAGCGAGGCTGCCAGCTCCTCTGCTCTTAGAACTGGGTGTTTCTCCTGCTGCTGTTGCCATCACCACCCACCCCAAAGTAGTTTCTCCTCTGCCACTGTGTCTTAGCTTTCCCACAGCCCAGTGCAAAGCCTTGAAACAGTATGTCTGGCTGACCAGAGGTCATGCGCCCCAGCCCTGCCTTAAAAGAAGCAGGGATAGTGAATTCATGTCCTTGGTGATTCTCTAGGCAGAAGAAGGCTGGGCCTTTCCCCAAGTCTCATACAGTGGGGAACGCCTGGCATCAAAGGGAGTTCATGCCCTGGGCATGGAAAATGACCATGTCTGCTAGCTTCTCCCAGATCTTCTCAGGCATCCACAAGCTTCTTGCAGGATCACACAGGCAGATCTATCTGGTTCTTCTGTGATGACTGCTCATCAGGGTTCCATGATTGTGCTTGAGAGTAATGTCTAACCACAACCACTATGGCCACTGTCTGCTCTAAAAGTGCTAGAATCCATGAGCTGTTCACCTTCTCCTTATGACCCCAGAGCTACAAATACGTGTTATAACAATGTATCACAAGATATCAAACAGATATACCCGCCTGTCCTAGGTTATCCCACAGGCAGACTATAGTATAAGCAAAAGAGAGTATAAGCCCTTTCTCTTCTTCCTTTTGAGCAGCGCTGTGGCCCCTGAGCCCCCAACAACTCACTTCTCGGTTTCTACGGAGCTCCACATCCTTGGGCTCTTCCTACTTCCCGTCTCCACGATGCTCAGATGTGAGTCTTTGGATTTGGCCCAGGAAGTCTCTCCACAAAAGTCTCAACTCTTCTACCATCCCACTTCAGGACAACGGTGTGTGCCATCTCTTCCCTCTTTCTCATTTAGCCAAATGCCCTCCTGTATAATATGGACCTTCACTCCTGACAGTTTTCCTTCATATATAACTCTGCAGTGCAGTCCTCAGTCACGCCCAACTCTTTGCAACTCCATGGACTATAACCAACCAGGCTCCTCTGTTCTTGGGATTTTCCAGGCAAGAAGACTGGAGTGGGTTGCCATTTCCTCCTCCAGGGTGTCTTCCCAGCTCAGGGATCGAGCCTGTGTCTCCTGAGTCTCCTGCATTGGCAGGCAGATTCTTTACCACTGAGTCACCAGGGAAGATCCAAACCCAAGATAGTCATACGTTATGTGGTATCTCATTCTTTGGGAACATCTTTCCCAGGTCTTGAATGTAAACCCCTTAGCAGGTAGCGACTCCAGACTAAACTTTGCTTGCCTTTAAACCCAGAACTTGCCATTCCTTTTACCTACAAGGCCCCTTCCAGTGGGAAAACTCTTAGCCTGCCGAGGAGCTCTGTAAGCTGTTAAAACAGCTTTTAACACTTGTTCCCTTTTTCCTGGGGGCAGAATTATATATAATTCCAAATCATGGTAAAACTAAATACAGGCCAAATAAAGGTACAGCCAAAGGCTAGGGAAGCACAAAGAAAAGGAATGACTTGCAGGGCATCAAGGAGGGTATAGAATATAAATTACCTTTAGAGTGTGCATGACTGGTCCTGTCTATTTGGGGCCAAACATATCTGGATACACCCACTTATCTCCAAGTCAGCTGCCACCATCATCTCACACCTGGAAGACTAATCCCTGACTTTCACCTGTTTCATTTTCCACCAGAAACCAAAGGGATTATCCTCAAAGTAAAAGGAGGGTTGCCCACTCCTGAAATCTTTTAAAAGCTTCCCCTATCACTTTGGGTTATGGGTCGAATTGTGTTCCCCACCCAATCAATGAAAAAAATATATATATATATATTGACGTCCTCACTCCCAGGACCTGTGAAAGTGACATCACTTTATTTGAAAATAGATTCTTTGCAGATTTAAGGAAGTGGAGATGAGGTCATTAGGGTGGGCCTTGGTGCAATGTGACTGGCGTCTTTATAAGAAAAGAGGTGTTTGGAAGCAGAAGCAGACAACAGAGGGAAGACAACCCCATGAAGACAGGGAGGGGTTGGAGCAATGCTGCCTTAAACCAAGAAGTGCTGGGCTACCAGAAGCTGGACAAGGCAAGGAAGAAGCCTCCCCTAGGGCTTTGGAGAGGGTATGGCCCTGCCAGCACCTTGATTTCAGGCTGCCAGCCTTCAGAACTGTGCGGCAACACATTTCTACTGTTTTAAGCCACCCAGTCTGTAATACTTTGTTTTGGTGGCCCCAGGAGGCTTCCCAGGTGGTGCTACTGGTAAAAGAACCTTCCTGTCAATGCAGGAGACAGAAGAGACGTAAGTTCAATGCCTAGGTCTGGAAGATCGCCTCGAGGAGGACAAGGGAACCCACTCCAGTATTCTTGTCTGGAGAATCCTATGGACAGAGGAGTCTGAGGGGCTACAGTCCATAGCGTTGGAAGAGTCAGACACAACTGAAGTGACTTAGCACACACACACAGGAAACCAACACAGTTGGGGTATAATTCAGACCCCTTCCATGGCCTGCATAGTCCCACATGACTGGCACTTGACTTCCTACCTTCATCCTCTGATATTAAAAAAAAAAATTCCCTATATTCTAAATGCATTGGATTTCCTAGAGTGTACTGCCTCTCTCACCTTTGCTTTCTAGAATCACTGTCCCCTCTGCCTGCTCTGCTCACAAGTCGTAAATACACACCCCCGCCCACATCCTTCCCAATTCAGGGTAAAGGCTCTCCCTTTGAAATCTCATCCCTGCCTTGATGACTGGATACCACCCCTTCAACCCGCCCCCAGCCTGAATGATCTTCACCATATTGACTTCATTCACTAAAGTACCACATTCTGTGGGCTTCCCAGGAAGCACAGTGATAAAGAATCCACCTGCCAATGCAGGAGACACGGGAGATGTGGGTTCAGTCCCTGGGTGGGGAAAATCCCCTGGAGAAGGGAATGGCCACCCATTCCAGTGTTCTTGCCAGGAGAATCCCATGGATAGAGGAGCCTGGCAGCCCACGGTCCATGAGGCCACAAAGAGTTGGATACGACTTAGCAACTAAAGAACACTACTACTACTTCATTTCTTTATCTACTTTTAAATAGCTTACCTCCTCACTGGAATGTCAGCTCCAGGAGAGCAGGGGCCTCCTCCATCAGACACACCACCTCTCCCCAACTCACATAGCATTGTCTAAATGAATGCTTGTCAAGGGAATAAATGTAAGTTGGAGACGGGATAACTAGCACGAGCACAGCCACAGAGGCTGGGAGAGTGCAGTGGGTTCTCAGAGTGCTGAGGATGGAAACTGGAAGGAGAGCAGAGAGTAGCATCCTCCTGGGAGACACGTAGTGGATGTTACTTGGTGGAAAGGACATTACTTACTTGATTATAGATGTCTCAGGATGCCCCCTGGGGCATTTGGACTTAATTCTGTATTAAAATCGGAATCATCATAGATTTTTGAGCAGCAGTGACCCAAGATGACCTTGCTTTAAGGAGATCTCTCAAGTCAGAGCAAGCACAGAGAGTGGATTAGACAGGTGGGCAACTATAGCCAGGGAGACAAGCGTGGCATCTATTAAAATGTTCCAGGTAAGAGGTGAAGGGGGCTTGACCCAGGGCAGGAACGCTGGGGATGGAAAAAGACAGACAAGGCAGGGCTTGAACTGACAAGTTTCAGCAGATGATGGCACATGGAGGTGGAGGGTTTGGGAGGGCAGGACACAGTGACAGGTTCTCTGACAGGAGTGACTGGATGCAGAGAAAGGAACTTCAGTACCTCTAGGAGGTAGGTACTGAAGGCAACTTTTAAGGAAATGTGTCCAAAAGTAAGGAAGTAAATTTTTATATTGGTTCCCAGTAAATGAAATGGCTGAGGTTTAACTAGAATGGCTGGTTGCATTTTTAGAGCTTTCCTGCTCAAAAAGCAAGAAATGAGAGTTGATTCTTCCACATGTCCTCCCTCTCTCAGGGAGGGCTTGGCCATCTGGACCACAGGGGAAGGCACCAGACTTTGGCCAGTTAAGTACGGCCAGCGAAGCCCAGCCCGCCTCTCAAGCCAAAACCCCTCCACTCAGGACTTTCAGGACCTCTCCCCCACCCCTTACTGAGCCAGGATGAATTTTTAACTCACTATTGATCAGGCAATTTTAAAATCAATTTTAATTAAATGAAAGATTTCTATCAGGATTGCTTCTTTCTGGACAGTAAATTGGACCTTGTAATAACACTTACATTGGAACATCTCTCATGCAAGTAACAGAGTTCATCATAAATAAGTAAAGACCCTTCTCCTTATTATGCGTTTGGGGAAAATCCGAGGTTAGAGGTTTTGCCGAGGCCCAGCAGTCATGGGGACAGAAGTGGGGAACCTGAGTTATGAGGTTGGCGACATCAAATCCCACTCGTACCACTCTCAGCGTCCAAAATCCCTCTCCTTCACATGGAATAAAGAGAAAATAGATCCTTGTCGGTTACCAGAGAAGGGAAATAGGGAGAATTTAACTGACAAAGATGAAGCAAGCGCATTGAGTGGTGTGCATAGGAGACAGTTCATTATCGGAAGGCACTTTCCTGGTTAGAAATGGTCACGCTTGGTTGGCTCATAGAAATACTGTCCCAACAGAGAGAGCACCTGAGCACACCACTGCTTCATGTTGCCTGTGTCTCTGTTTCTTCCCTTACATCATCACCTATATCTCATACTGGGGAGAATGGGACACACATGCCCTCGGTCAGGACATCAGCTGTGAGGTTTTGTCTTCTCCAGACTGCTTCAACTGGACTTTATCTCATCACCTGTTTGCAGATTCAGTGCTTTTCCAGTTCCTGAACCATTCTTGACAAGGACTTGACCAACTACACATGGGGTACAGACTTTATCTTGGTATCAAAAGCCTGGACTCTGTGAGGTAGGCATGAGGTCTGATTGGTGGGCTTATCATGGAGCTCCCTTTGCCTGCTCTCTGGAATTACATACCGTCCTTCTGAACTGGATGGCTCCATCAGATAATAGCTTGGGAAATGGTCTTTCATCGGGTATCCCAAGATACAAGATACCCATGACTTCACTATAGTGAAAGTTATTAAGATACATTTTTAATATAAAGTGAAATTTACCTTTAGGTGTACAATTCTATGAAATCTGATAAATCCACACTTGTGTGACCACCACCACCATCAAGATACAGAACATCTCCATTGCCACTCCCCACCAAATTCCCTTGTGTCCCTTCATAGACAACCCTACCCCTATCCCTGGAAACCACTGATTGGTTTCTGTTCCTATGGTTTTGCCTCTTCCTGGCTGTTGTCTGGTTGGAATCATGCAGCTTCACCTTGGGAGTCTTGCTGCTTTCACTTAGCAGAATGCATTTGAGATTCATCTATGTTGTTAAATGTATCAGCTATTCACTCCTCATGTCTGAACAATATTTTATTATATGGACATACCACAGCTTGTTTATCCATGCACAAACTGAAGGACATTTGGGTTGTTACCAGTTTGGCATGATAAATCTGCTACAAACCTTCACATACAGGTTTTTGGGTTAACAACTCTTTTCATCTTTCTTGGGTAAACACTTAGGAGTGGGATTCCTAACTGCCATGGTGAGTGTATAACTTTCCAAGAAACCACCACACCATTTCCCAGGGAGGCTGGACCAATTTTGCACTTCTGCCAGCAATATACAAAAGCTCCAATTATTGTGCATTCTCACAGCCCTTGGCATTCAGTTTGTTTACCAGTCTAATTGGCACAATACCTCAGATTTTACCTTGAATAAATGGCTGCCACACTGTTTCCCACTCTTAGCAACACTGTCAATTACCTGTCCAGCCATTTTTCTTCTCCCTTGGTAAGAGAACCCAGATTTTGTTCATCCTCATCCTAGAGGTCATATCCTTCAGGGTAAGCCCAACCCCAGTCAGTTTGTGAATCCTGGTTTCTCCTCTTGGACTTCAATCGTGGCTCCGATGCTTACTAGTTGTAGCCCTGCATAGCTACCTAAATTCTCAGAATCTCTGCTTCTTGGGGATAATTGCAGAAACTACATTGACAGTTGCTTTAAGAGCTGAATGAATCAATGCATGGAAGGTCTTAGTTTTGTCTCCAGTACATAAATATTATCATTATTACATTACCAAATGATTTCTCATTCCCTGCATTTTCCTAACTCTAGTATTGAAAAGGTTAATATCCCCAGGCAAGAGGTATTTAAAGACAATTAACCAGATTAAAATCTCACACAGATTTTTCAAAACCATTTACTTGTCTCTTGAACAAATAAACTAACAAATTTAAGAGGGCTTTGTTCTCTGAAAAATAAGTCACCATCCTAATAGGCTCATTGAAGAGATGCCTGGCTAGTTCCTCTGAATCGACTGTTTCCCTGATATGGGTCTGCACGAACATGCACATGTGGCAGCCACATCAGAATCTGGCATCAATGGACAAGGCTGCAGTGGTTTCTTCTCTCACCACAACCCCAACCTGGGCCCAGTCCTGGCCTCTGGGACTCTCATTACCCATTAGAATGAGGACTCTCCTCTTGACTAAAGAACTAAATGGGTATAATTTCATTTTCGGACCATTTATCTTTTAACCTGGGTGGGTGATGAGACATCTGTCTTCTTAAAACAACTGTCTAATCCTCCCATTCAATTTAACTTCTAATAATACGAAGACTACTCCAGATACCATCCAAATAAAGGGAAAGTACTTATGCCAGGGTAAATAGGATATCAAGAAATTCTGACCTCTGCTTGTTGAGGCTCTTGCCCTATATTCCAGGAAGAGTTTTTCTAGAAGAGTTGCAGGTACCTCCCAAGGGTAACTAATTCATCAAAATATTTTAGAAGTGTCTCTCAAAAAAAAGATCACTATCTTTATTAGAGCCATCAGGAGGAGGGCTCAGGAATCTGAAATTTAACCTAACTGTACACACTCATGGTTGAAAACCACTGCTTTAGAGCAGTTGGTGGGCTTCCCAGGTAGCTCAGTAGTAAAGAACCCACCCGCCAATGCAGGAGATACAAGAGACATGGGTTCCACCCCTGGGTCAGGAAGATCACCTGGAGGAGGAAATGGCCACCCACCCCAGTATTCTTGCCTGGGAAATCCCATAGACAAAGGAGTCTAGCAGGCTATAGTCTATGAGGTTGCAAAGAGTTGGACACGACTGAGCAACTGAGCACTCACATGTGCACACACACACAGCAGTTGGTAAAGTGTGGCCCACGAGGGAAACACTGTCAGCTGCTTGTTTTTGTAAATAAAGATTTATTGGCACAAAACCACAACCGCTTGTTTGTATATTGCCTATGGCTGCTTTCATGCTAAAACAGCAGAGTTGAGTAGTTGAAACAAAAACTATATGTCCCACAAAATCTAAAATATATGATATTTAGGTTCCTGGCCCTTTACAGGAAAAGATGGCCAACCCCTGCTTTCAGGAAAAGTCCTGGTGGTATCTGCAATTAAAGTCCTAGGGAGTAGAAAGATAATCCAGGTCTAGTACTAGTGTATTGTCTTCCCTCCTTTCATGCTTTTGTGCATATATTTTAAATAATTACGTCAGATAGCCCATATATACATATGGCATCCACTAAGGGCCAGCAGACACTATGCTATGTGTTAAAAAAATACAGTGATCCCCTTGGAGCCCCCATGAGGTTTGTAGTTATGACTTATTTTTATCAAATCTAAGTCATCATTGATTAAAGACATCATTATTTTATGCACTATTAAGAAAGAAAAAAAATGCTACCAATTAAATCATGGTACAGTATTCCCTGATGCCTTAGAAATTTTATTTTCTAATTATTAAAATGCTCTTTTAGATTTATTTTTATGGCTCTTGGCATACATAAAAAATTATATGCAATACTACTGGTTAAGAGCTACAGTCTCTGGGGTCTTCTTCCAGGTTACTGACCACCCCCACTCGACAAGTGACTTGCAGACACTCTACTGATCTTATCAGAAAGTATCAACAGAGAGTCTTCAGACCAGGTTTATGTATGTGAAGGCAATGACAGCTATGTCCCAACTGTTACCTGGCCAAAAGTGTTTAAAGAGGCAATCAATCATAACCCATTTTCAGATTTGGTAAATGGCTTTTAAAATATGTGTAGCATAGAATTGATAAGATAGGGTTTATTACTTGATGAAAAAGAAGTCAAGGGAGACAGAGTGGGTCCTAGGCAATATGACCTCCCAAAGATGGGTTGAGAGGACGGGGTTAGGTCTCCTCTGTAATAGGGAGAATCAGGGATGGCCTCTAGCTACCCCATGGCCTCATTACATCATACCACATGTACTTCAAGAAGTGGTCTGTTTCCACTTGACACTGTGATGCCTTTCAGGGTCCAGGTGTGACCTCATCAACCTCTGAGCTCTAAGACACATCACAGAGTGGGAAATAGCAGGAAGCAGCAGTCCTCATTCCTTAAATGAGCAAGTGAAGACACACAGGTGGGCAGAGAGGAGAGGCTTTCCCAGTGAAAACTCTAGAAAACAATCCTCAATGCCACCACATGTGATCAAGGATGTCTGAAAGTCACAGGTGAGAAGATGTACCCCTCCAGGAACCTGATCCAGATTGGATTCTTCTCAAGGGAGGAACATGGAGGAATTTCTCAGGATAAGCTTGGGCCTGTGACATAACAGGGCTGTGTCTACACCTAGACTTTGGGCTCCAGCCCCTGAGAACCCTAGAGGGCTTCCATGGAAATCCCCTAATTTTATCTGCTCAGCGTCACTATGTCAGGGAAGCAGCATTTCATGTGATTCTATGGGGAATGCCAACCCCAAGCCTTGCCTTTTCCCTGAATGACCTCAAGAATGGGCGTGGCAACTCTTCCATTAAGTCACTGATTCTACTGCCCACAATACCTTTGGGAGCCCAGGGAATGTTATGATCTCTATGGAAATCAAAAGAAAAAAAAAAGGATATGAACCAGACTGTATTATATTTGTCCTTATAACAACACAGTAGTAAAATAGAACTCTCAATTTTTTTTCTGATGGAAAATCGAGCCCACAAAGGCATAATTGCTCCAGGTCCATAAAAGTTATGAGGGGCCCTGAGAGTAGGCATGTGACAGAGGTCATGCCCATCAGAAGCACTCCCAAGAACCTGGCTCTAGGGACATGAGTTATACAGAGAGCAGGGCCAAGAAAGGGACCTATCTGCCATATTGGTCTTCAGTTCAGTTCAGTCGTGTCCGACTCTCTGCGACCCCATGAATCACAGCACGCCAGGCCTCCCTGTCCATCACCAACTCCCGGAGTTCACTCAAACTCATGTCCATAGAGTCGGTGATGCCATCCAGCCATCTCATTCTCTGTCGTCCCCTTCTCCTCCTGCCCCCAACCTTTCCTAGCATCAGACTCTTTTCCAGTGAGTCAACTCGTCGCATGAGGTGGCCAAAGTATTGCAGTTTCAGCTTTAGCATCAGTCCTTCCAATGAACACCCAGGATTGATCTCCTCTAGAATGGACTGGTTGGATCTCCTTGCAGTACAAGGGACTCTCAAGCATCTTCTCCAGCACCACAGTTCAAAAGCATCAATTCTTCGGTGATCAGCCTTCTTCATAGTCCAACTCTCACATCCATACATGACCACGGGAAAAACCATAGCCTTGACTAGATGGACCTTGGTTGGCAAAGTAATGTCTCTGCTTTTTAATGTACTATCTAGGTTGGTCATAACTTTCCTTTTATATTGGTCTTAGAAATGCACATAAATCAGGAACCCTGGAAGGAGGCACAAGCTCACACTGTTGTTTACCTCTAAACAGTAGGGAGAATAGGATTGGAGCCTGGGAAATTGAGTGGGTTTTGCTTGTTTATTCAACCAAACAAAACAAGAACAAAATAATAATAAAAACTCCACAAAAAGCAAATAGCAAATATAGCAAATGAACATTATCATCAAAACTGGATTGGGAGGGAGATCAATGTTTATTATTTCTGTGTATATATTATATTACATTACATTATATTATGTTTCTGTGTATTTTTAATTTATCCAAAAAAAAATTGCCCACTCACCCTTGAACCAACAATCACAGGAACCACTCTGGGCCCTCTTCTAGGGCCTGGTGGCTTAATTTTTCCTTTGATTCTGCAAACTACTTTTATAATTAGGTTCTTTCTTCACTTCCTTTCATTTAATCAAGATGCTGTTTCTGTTGCCTGTAGTCAAGAAATCTTAATCCAATCAAGTGTACTTGTACTGCCAATACTGATGATAGAGATGAAAATTTTTCTAGGGTAGCAGAGGCCCTTTAACTTGGCTTTCACCCAGTCTGGAGGCCCTTAAAATGCCAGTTACATGTGGCAGGGGTGGGCTTGGATAAACAGTGGTTCAGGCTTACTGGTCTACCTTGACATCATCTCAGGCTGCATTCTGAGCAAAGGGTTCCACAAGCAAAAGGAGCCTTCCTGACCAGGGGAATTGGGATTGGAGAATAGGAAGTTGCATGCAAAAGGAACAGTCACATTTATTAAGTACCAGGTGGTTTTAGGGGTACTTCTCCAGTATCTCCTGAAAACCCTGAATATCTTGTGATTCAGATCTGAAAGTAATGAAGAGTGATCACACAATTTATCATTCAAACCAGGATTTCATTTAAGAATGAAAGAGGGTTCTCTTATAATCATGTTGGGACAACAGATATAAACAAAAAATTCCAGGCAAATTGAGACTTGTTGTCACCCTAATTATGAAGCTGAGTTATGTGCCTTGTGTAAGGAGGTCACATGACTACCATTGGCTGAGTTGGGATCTGGGTGCAATTGGTTTTATCTCTAAGGAAAGAACATTTCTTGGGAATTCTGAGAATCCCACATATTTGTATAGGGCTTCCCAAGTGGTGCCAGTGGTAAAGAATCTGCCTGCCGATGCAGGAGACTTAAGAGATACGGGTTCAATCCCTAGGTCGGGAAGATCCCCTGGAGGACAAATGGCCAATGGCAACTCACTCCAATATCCTGGCCTGGAGAATTCTGTGGACAGAGGAACTTGGCAAGCTACAGTCCATGGGGTCACGGAGTCAGGCACACCTGGAGCAATTTACCATTCAAGTATTTATGTGCATAACTGTGTTCCCCCCAAATTCATATGATGAAGCCCTTGTCCCCAGTACCTGAGAATATAACCATATTTGGAAATACATGTGAAAGAGGTGGTTAAATCAAAATGAAGTCTTCAGGGTGGGCCTTAATCCAATCTGACTGGTGTCCTCATAAGAAAAGGAAATTTGTAGACACACAGAGACACAAGGGATGTGCTTGCCCAGAAAAAGAGACAATATGATCTTACAGCCAGAAGTCATAATATACAAACCAGGGAGAGAGGCCTCAGGAGAAACCCAACCTGCAGATATTAATACGTTGACTTCTAGCCCTTCGGGAAGGTGAGAAATAAATATCTGTCGTTTAAGGCACTCAGTCTGTAGTACTTTGCTCTGGTGGTCTTAGCAAACTAACACACCACATATGAGTTGGAATCAAAGCAATGCTAGGGCTTCCCTGGCAGTCCAGTGGCTAAGAATCTGTCTTGCAATGCAGGGGACACTAGTTCAATCTCTGGTTTGGGTTGATCCCACATGCTGCAGGGCAACTAAGCCTGTACACCACAACTACTAAACTCGCGCTCTAGAGCCCGTTCTTTGCAACAAGAGAAGCCACTTCAGTGAGAAGCCTGCGCACCGTAACTAGAGAGTATCCACCGTGCGCTGCAACTAGAGAAAAGCCTGTGCAGCAATGAAGACCCAGTGCAGTTAAAATAATAATAGGCATAATAAAAATAAATAAATGCAAAAGAAAAATTTTAAAGCAATGCTAGAGAATCTGCTGGGATTCTAAAATCTTGGCCCCTCACCTTTCCCTGCATCCCTATGGATTAGCAGTAAAGTCTAGTTTACCATCAAGAGACCCATGAGCTTGCATCCTTGGACAGCAAAGGAAGGGGAGCGTGTCCCCCAAACTGAAGCTCTGTCAGGTGCCAGGAACATCCAAAGGGACAGGATGAGTGGTGGCAGTCCTGAAGAGGAAAGAGAAAGAAGTTGTGGCCAGGGAGCTGGCTTAGCCCCGAGCAGTGCAGCCCCCTCCCCGTCCCTTCCCTCCCAGGTCCCATGTCCCACACCCCACCCCCGCAGACATTAAAGTCAGAAGGTCTGCGCTCCATCCCCCGCCCCCACCAGACACCAGGGAGATTCAATTACATTTAGAGACACAATGTCTGCCTCCCCTGGATTAATTTCCGGATCCTGCCAAAGCTTGTCCTTATCTCTTTTCTCTTGCTGAGAGTAAGAACCCTATAAAATCATCTCTATCAGGACCAAGAAATGAGCCAGGGCAAGGCACACACAAGGATCAGGGCCCTGCATCTCTCCAGGTTCAAACCTTACTTGTCTCCTCACATAGATCTGGGAAGGGCCCAAGCATGACAGCCTGCCACAGAACTCACATACCTCCTTCCTGTCTAAAACGGTCCATCCGGTCAGGGCAGTGGGTAGGAGCTTGACACACTGTGGGCATGAGTTACATAATAGTATTGGCTAAAAGTCCCCCACATGCCAGTCCTGGTGCCATTCTCCTTTCACGGAGCTTTATTGTTGTTATTCGGGAAGTTGTACCAGACTCTGCAACTCCATGGACTCAGCACACCAGGCTCCTCTGTCCTCCACTGTCTCCCGGAATTTACTCAAATTCATGTCCATTGAGTCAGTGATGCTATCTAATCATCTCATCCTCTGCTGCCTCCTTCTTCTTTTGCTTTCAATCTTTCCCAGTACCAGGGTCCTTTCCAATGAGTCAGCTTTTCGAGTCAGGTGGCCAAAGTATTGGAGCTTCAGCATCCGTCCTTCCAATGAATATTCAGGGTCGTTTTCCATTAGGATTGACTGGTTTGGTCTCCTTGCTGTCCAAGGGACTCTCAAGTGTCTTCTCCAGCACCTCATAATAGTAATTAAAACAGCAGGAGCTAGCATTTACAAAATGCTTAGGAAGCAACCCCTCAGTTACATTGTCTTATTTAATCCTCACAACAACCCCATGAGACAGGGCTGCCTATCTACCTATGACGACATGTTTATCCCCACTTTGCAGACTGGTAAACTGTAGCTTAGAGAAATTCAGGAACTTGGCCCAAGTCCTGTACCTAGCAAGGAGAAAAACAAAAATCCCTTTAATGCTGACACCAGTGTATCAGCAATTGTCAGAAAAATCAGAGTGTAAGGCACTCCATGGGGTAGCAAGTGATGTCCAAATTTTGATTGATACTGTGAGTCAAAAAATAATAAATAAAACATTCATTGAGTAAATATGTACACTCACAATTTTAAGGCATTATTTTACTTAATCTGTACAGCAAACCTATGACCTGAGTACTTTTATGACCACCACCACCATTTCACAGATAAAAAAATTTGAAGCTTGCCAGGGCTCCCCAGCAGAGAAATGGAAAAGCTCAAATTTGAACCAAGGTATCCCGAGTTCAGAACTCCTGTTCTAAGCACGACACTCTCTGACCTTTCCTGTGACTGAGATGTTTTGCTGGCTGAGCAGTGAGCTCTGAGTGTGAAGCCAGAGATATATGAAGTGGTAGGAGCAGAGCGCTAAGTTGTAATGCCTACCCTGGGGCTTAGGTTCAGAGTCTGAGATACCTCAACTCCAATTTAAGACGTGCGTCTCCCCTCCCCAGCTCAAATTCCCCAGGCTGGCTGGACGGGATTGGATTCCTTGGATGTTGTACTGTTTAATGTTCTTTCAAAGTGTGTTAGACCCCATCACCCGCAGTTACTCCCAGGTGCAAAATTGTATGCACAAACAGTTACAGCAGCAATTTACTGACTGTGAGCTCAATCAGCCAATTGTGAGCACAATTAGCTGCTCCCTGCTCATTTGGAAGGAGCCAGGGTGATGATTGCCTCTGCAATTAGCCAGTTGTGGGCAGCTCCGTTTGCTTGTGCAATTGCGCACCCTCAAACACTGGAATGTGCAAAAGTGGTACATATTCTTTGGGTTCCAAGTATGCAACCTGATGTCCACTCACCAGTCTCTGTACTTATCCATGATGGCCGGCCTCCTAAAGCAGTTTGGAAGCTGCAGCCCTAGGGAAAGATAAGATACCAAATCTCAAGGAATGCTACATAGCCAAAAAAACAAATCTTTCCATATTGTGGCACAGGACAAAGGACAGAGATGAGACACTAACTTGGGCTGGCTTAGGGAAAGTTGTGGTCAGGGTTGGGAAGACCTAAACATGAATATAAGGTATTCTTGAAAGTGAAAGTCGCTTAGTTGTGTCCAACTCTTTTTGACCCGATGGACTATACAGTCCATGGAATTCTCCAGGCCAGAATACTAGAGTGGATAGCTGTTCCTTTCTCCAGGGGATCTTCCCAACCCAGGGATCGAACCCAGGTCTCCCACACTGTAGGGGGAGTCTTGTAGCTCAGAGGGTAAAGAATCTGCCTGCAACGCAGGAGACCAGGGTTCAATCCCCGGGTCAGGAAGATACCCTGGAGAAGGGAATGGCAATCCACTCCAGTATTCTTGCCTGGAGAATCCCCATGGACAGAAGAGCCTGGTGGGCTACAGTCCATGAGGTCACAAAGAGTTGGACATGACTTAGCAACTAATACACAAAGATGAATTATCTGTGTCCAAGAGAGATCCATTCAAAAATGTATCATCTCAGAATAGGGAGACTTTGGCATTATCAGAAGGACTTGAGTTCAAGAGTCTGAAAATACTAGAAACTGAATCAACTGGGGGAACTGAAGTGTCATGTAAGTCATTGGTGCAATCAACAATTTTTCTCTCCCCTCTTCCTGTTTCCTGCTTGAAAAAGAAAACACATCCTCCCACTAAAATTGGGCAGATTCCTGACCACCTGTTCCTACTGAGGGAAACCTGCAAATTTAGAGATTTTTTATTGCAGCTGTCCACAAAATGAGCTACACTGTGACTGGATTTGTTCTAGTTTTCCCTTTGCTTTGAATTAATTAAAAAGAAAAGTTCACTATATTTTAGCAAGATGTTTCTGCCTTGATAGTCTTTTCTACCTAGAAGCAAGGCATCTGTAGGCTTGTGAAGGAAATCAAAAGGAAACGAGACTCAGAGTTTGGTTAACCCAGCTGTTCTGTGAGCCTTCTGTAACTTGAAGGGTACCTGTCTACTCGCCAAGTATTCTTAAAACTGCAAGAACAATGAAACATTTTTTATAATAGCCAAAATGTTCAAACAACCTAAAAGCCCATCAACTGACAGTGGATAAACAAAATATGGTATATCCATACCACAGAATATCATTCTGCCTTAAAAAGGAAAGAAGTACTGATACACCATGCAACGTGAGTGAACCCTGAAAACATTGTTAAGCGAAAGAAGCCAGACATGAAAGGCTACATATGGTATGATTTCATATGGAAGTGTTTAGAAGAAGTAAATCCATTGAGATAAAAAGCGGATTAGTTGTTGCCACCATGTAGGAGGTAGGACTAATGAGGGACTCCTAATGGATTTGGGGACCTTCTTGGGGTGATGAAAATGTTCTGGATTTAGATAATGAAATTTGGTAGTTGAATAACCTTTCAAATACATTAGCATCCTGGAATTGCATGTTTTAAAGGGTTGAGTTTCATGGTAAGTGAATTACATCTCAGTTACAAAAAACTATTAGAGTAGAGAAAATTTATGCCTTGGAAGATTAGAAGTAGACTGAACCAGTCTGAGAACATTCTTGCATTGACTTGTCCACCAGCCACTCAGAGAACCCTGGGAAATAGCCACTGCAGGGAATAAATAACTTAAAAGTCATTACCGATGTAGGTCACAGCCAAAAATCATTAAAACAGTTACTATATACCAGATTATTTAGTAAGCATTGAGAAGAAAGATTCAATGTCTTTTGATCTAGTGGTAAGGTCACAGGGTGAGGGTAGATTTCAAAAACATTGGTAGACTACTCCCTGGGTCAATATTTCCAAATTTCCATTCAAAATGTTGAGGCACGTAAGACAATATTTTCCTGGACCAGAATGGAAAGCAAAGGTTTACAAGAGAATTTTCCTGAGCCAATGCCTTTTAGCCAGGACCAAGCCAACTCAGTCAAGAGGGTGTTTTGGTTCTTTTTATTTCCTATATTGAGTATACTGAACTTTTTACTCTTCTTTACATGATATGGATTCTAAGATAGGCAGACAGGCAGACAGTTGGATAAGCCAGGAGTCTTAAGTTAAGTACAAAGGGAGGCATAGGTACTCTAAATTAACACTCACCTTCTCCTGTCGAATGGCTGCCCAAGGAGCTATAGACACAAAGGACAACAGTCAAGTGCAAAGCAAATACTGTGCTGTTAATAACTAGACAAGTCAGCGTCCCAGTTCTCCCTACATCCGACCATTCTGAAACATAATTCTTAAAAGTGGCACCTTTGCACACTACTCTATTTCTTCACTGTCATTCACACTTCCCTCTGATATCTGCCCTCGTGATTCCCCAATTCAGTATTTGGTTGATTACGCAAGAAACACATGAATCCTACTAAATTCATCTCATCCCCACTGTGCAATTCATGATTCAGATCTATAATCCCTGTGTTCAGTCTCTTAAATTTCAATCAAACACATCTATTCTTGTGCCACCTTAATCCAGGCCACCACCATCTTGTCCCAAATGACCTCAGAGACTTTCTCATTGGCCTGATCTCATCCACACTTGCACTGCATCATAACTGATCCAAGTTAAAATAGTTCATTGGTCCCTTGGTTAAAACTCTAACCGAGAGAGTCACCCTGACATATACACATATATGCACACATATACAGTGAGCTGAGTTCCCTGTGCTATACAGCAGTTTCCCACTCGCTAGCTATTTTACACATATACAATAGCTAACGAGTGGGAAACTGCTGTACAGCACAGGGAACTCAGCTCACTGCTCTGTAATGACTTAGAGGGGCGGGATGGGGGTAGAGGGAGGCTCAAGAAGGAGATAAATATATATACATACAGCTGGCCAATGGAGTGTGAGCAGAAGTGATATAAGCTGCTGAGTCACACTCAGCTACACACTGGAATCATCTAGAGAAATTTAAAACATATTGATACATGAATCTCAACCTCCTGAAATTCTGATTTAATTGGTATTGGGCACAGCCTGGATATTGAAACAAATTTAAAGTTCCCCTGATGATTCTAAGATGCAGCAAAGTTTGAGATCGGATGAAAGTCACTCCCAGGTCTGGTCCTTAAAAGCATTTGTTTTTTTCATACCCTCCTTTGGAGACCTCAGAGGCCAGTCAATCCAAACACAGTAAGCTGTCAGCTTGAGAATCTGAGCAATGTGTATCTCTTGATTGAACTTGTAATCTGAACAAGGACTACATCTCCATTCATTCTAAAATTAATCTGCTATCACAGCACAGCCTTCTGACTAATACAGTGAAAAATCATAGAAAGTCAAAACTACCTTCATCATGCCTTAAGGAATTATCCTCAATGGAGTGGCCAACACAGCCCTGTTTTTTCTTCACCACTGACACAGATCACTGCTTCTTCAGAGGATAGAATTGTTGGCTGACTTCTAGAAGGTATAGTCTATAAAACATGAATTATAAATACTAAAATCACAGTGAGATATTCACAGCATAAAGAAGCAGATAGAAATTGCAACCTGCCAAAAGAACAGTAAGTTCCAGTTGCCTTTCTCACACTCATGACAGGCTAGGAGTTCTCCACCAGGGTTATGTTGTTTAGAAGTACCTTTGGAGTTTTTAAAATACACCCATGGTCATGGCATTATAGATATTGCGATGATACATTAATACTATAGCTACTTCTACAAGGTTTGATTCATGGAGATAAAAATGAGAAGCATCTATCCCTTTAACCAAGTGTTTCTAAATCTTGATCTGGATATTTACCAGATCGGTACCATGCTTTGTCTCCAAACCGCTCAATGAGCTTATTCTTGATTTACCTTTCATATTCTTCTTTATCGTGTTGTTAGGTATTGAACAAACACAAAATACAGGGAAGGGAGATGAATCTCATAAATAGTATTTTTAACAAAAGATGTCATAAATTGTACCTACCATGCAATTTCATTTGCATGAAGTTCAAGAACAGGTCAACTGATCTCTAACAATAGTAATCAGAACAGTGGTTGCCTATTTTGGGGCTAGGTTGTAGATATGACTGAAAAGGGGCACAAAAATTTTTTTCTGGGATAATGGAAGTGTTCTTTTTCTTGATCAAAATGGGTATATTCCTATACACATGTATGAGTTCAGTTCAGTCGCTCAGTCGTGTCCGACTCTTTGCGACCCCATGAATCACAGCATGCCAGGCCTCCCTGTCCATCACCAACTCCCGGAGTTCACCCAAACTCACGTCCATCTAGTCGATGATGCCATCAAGCCATTTCTTCCTCTGTCATTGCCTTCTCCTCCTTCCCCCAATCCCTCCCAGCATCAGAGTCTTTTCCAGTGAGTCAACTCGTCGCATGAGGTGGCCAAAGTATTGCAGTTTCACCTTCAGCATCAGTCCTTCCAATGAACACCCAGGACTAATCTCATTTAGGATTGGCTGGTTGGATCTCCTTGCAGTCCAAGGGACTCTCAAGAGTCTTCTTCAACACCACAGTTCAAAAGCATCAATTCTTTGGTGCTCAACTTTCTTCACAGTCCAACGCTCACATTCATACATGACCATGGGAAAAACCATAGCCTTGACTAGACAGACATTTGTTGGCAAAGTAATGTCTCTGCTTTTTAATACGCTGTCTAGGTTGGTCATAACTTTCCTTCCAAGGAGTAAGTGTCTTTTAATTTCATGGCTTCAGTCACCATATGCAGTGATTTTGGAGCCCAAAAAATAAAGTCTGACACTGTTTCCACTGTTTCCCCATCTATTTGCCATGAAGTGATGGGACCAGATGCCATGATCTTCGTTTTCTGAATGTTGAGCTTTAAGCCAATTTCTTCACTCTCCTCTTTCACTTTCATCAAGAGGCTTTTTAGTTTCTCTTCACTTTCTGCCATAAGGGTGGTGTCGTCTGCATATCTGAGGTTATTGATATTTCTCCTGGCAATCTTGATTCCAGCTTGTGCTTCTTCCAGCTCAGCATTTCTCATGATGTACTCTGCATATAAGTTAAATAAGCAGGGTATATCAAATATCAATTGACATTTAGTGGATTGTTACACTTCACTTAAGATCTATATATTTCACTGTATATAAATGTTATCTTAATTTTTTAAAGGAAAGGAAATTTTGAAATAAATAATACAATGAGAATTATGTTTTCCTTGAGACCACTGACCTTCATTGGTTGTTCATCAATTTTTTTTTTTTCTGTTAAATCCTTAGGGCTGATGCCTCCTTGTGGTCTGTAATCGATGTATGTCACCTAGAGTGACAAGCATGATAATTTACAAGACACAGTCATTGGTCACAAGGAATCAGAAACAAACTGAGAATAAGTTCATCTTTGATACTATTACTTGCTGTGCATGTGTGCTGAGTCACTTCCATCATGTCCGACTCTGCGACCCCGTGGACTGTAGCCCACCAGGCTCCTCTGTCCATGGGATTCTCCAGGCAAGAATATTGGAGCGGGTTGCCATGCTCTCCTCCAGGAGATCTTCCCAACCCAGGGTCAAACCTGCCTCTCCTGTGTCTCCTGCATTAGCAGTAGATTCTTTACCTACTGAGCCACCTGGGAAGCCCCACTACCTGCTGTACCTGTATACAAAAATTTGAACACATATGGAAAAAAGCAAGACAGAGGACTATCTAGAGAAGGCTTGTGAAAATGACTCTTGATGAAGGCCCTCTACAAAGCTGAAGGTTAAGACCAGACGGAGTTATCATCTGTAGGTTACAGTAGCATAGGGCAGAGAAAGCCGGGCCAGCTTTGCTACTTGGAGAGCACAAGATAAGAAACTGAGGTTTTCTTACCAAAAAGACTTCCCAATGCTGGTTGAAAATCACCAATTGGAGGTCTATTTGGGAAAAGATATTTTTCTTAGGGTTAGGAAGAGAAAGAAATTTTATTATTAAGCTGTGCTATCAGTCATCCGCACCTTAGTATAAAGTATGTCCATCAATCAACTGATCGCCATTTAACTGCCTTGAATCAGTCTCACTCAATTCATTCACCACCTGTAACACCAAAATAAGGACTAACTCAGCACTCAGTCCTTCATGATGACTCTTCCTCTAGAATATCCATTTATTTATTCATCTACTGTTAATTGTTCTCTTTACAGATGTATCTCCAACAAATATGTACCTGGCAGGACTAACTTGGCAGTCCAGTGGTAGAGACTCTATGCTTCCAATGAAGGAGGCAAGGGTTTGAACCCTAATCAGGGAACTAAGATCCCATATACCCTGTGGCACAGACAAATAAATAAATAAGTAAAATGTCTGATTTGCCAAAAAAAATTACCTGGCACATAGTATGAGCTTAGCAAATATTTGCTAAACAAATAAGTGACTTTCCAAAACATAAGAGTTTCAGAGATCTGATGGGAAACTTAATAAAGGGAGATAATAAATGCACCCCTAACTGTAATAAAATTCCTAAATATAAGCCGTAAGATTATAGCTGGGGACAGGGGGCAAGAAGGGGTAGAGGGGAAGTGGAGTGGAAATCTTCTTCAGGAGAGCCGATTAGGAAAAGAAGGCAAGGTCAGACAGACTTTGCAATCCTTTCTTCAAAGATCTCTTTGCTCCCAGGGTCTAGATAAAGAATGGTAAACTAAGAAAAAGTGGTCTGTTATTTTTATCTGAAGAAGCAAAATAGAGGGTCAAATAATTTGACCCCCACAGACTTCCTTGTGGTTAAGACTGTGCTTCCATTGTAGGGGGCATGGGTTTGATCCCTGGTCTGAGTATTAGGATCTCACATCCCCTGCAATACCAAATTTTGCCTGACCAAAATTAAATAAATTTAAAAATAATAACAAAATAAAAATCATGGTGCCTTTGAAAAGAGACAAGGGATTTTCTAAAAGAATAATAATAATTTGACCCCCAACCCCCCCAAAAAAAAAAAACTGGTATGAAAGAGGCAATCAGATTAAAACATACGTTTTACATTTTAAGGTATATTTTGGTCACCAACAAGATTATACTGATTCTTGCCAATTGAATTGGCAAGAGTAGGTGTTAGGTGTGTTGCAGTAAGCCAAATGAAGACCCCCTCCGGTGGCAAACTAAGTTTCCAGGCTCATCCACACCGTGACTACCAAGTTGGTCTTCTCTGGCTTAGTTTAGAGCCCTCTGGCTTAGTTTAGAACCTTCAGAGATGAATTTAAGTTGGTATCTGAGCCCAAGGATGACAAGCCCAGAGCTGGGTTGCTGCTCAAGCTGGCTTGGCTGTTGGAAGGTCCATCCCTGCCCACTTTTAAATAACACTTGAAGCCGCTCCTTTCTCAGACGTAATTTCTCTTTTAATCACTTTCAGATTCTGCAGAATGTTAAAAAGAGCCATCTTTAGCTTGACTTTGAAGTGCGCTATTTGCTTTTGGCTAGCTGCAAATTAGCAGATATTTTAATTGTTGATGTTTGTTATTACGGTTGTGTTCGGTGGTCTGTGCGGTTGCTTGGCTGAGTGAGAGCAAATGCTCTGTGAATAAAACTCTAGTCCTCAAACAGATTTGAGGAGGGGGTACCCCAGCAGCAGTGTGGGTGCTATTCATGACTCAAGCTCCGTTTCAACCACACTTGGGACTGGAAAACCCAAAACACATTTGGCCCTGAGCACTTTTTCCCCCAATTTTTAATCTTGCGAGCAATTTAAAGGAAATTTAATCCATATGTTTCTTATTCATTTAAATCACAAAAACATTGAGCTTTTAAGAGTTATTTGATGTCCAAATGTCTTTTGAGACTTTTTAATAAACTTTCCAAGTCTTATTGCTTTAAAAACACATACTTACGTTTTTTTCAGGAGTGAGTGGATTCAGTCTCCAAAAGATTTGGATTGAATTTTAAGTCCTGAACTCGTAAATTATGGCCATGTTAAGATAAGGCCTGTGTCTACACAATACCAAACAGCCCCATAGGAAGCCAAAATCCTAGGTTGTCATCCAGACATTGCACAACTTCTAAATGCGTGGCCAAGCATCAGCAAAACATCCGGATGGTTTACTGACTCGTTCCCTCTTGATTCAGATGTTTGCTGTTACAGAGTTAAGGACGTGGGTAGCAGCTGTGATCCTGGCACACTCCAAGAAGTTTATTTGAAAAGGGTCTCTTTATTCATATGCGGACCACAATGTTCATGGGATGGGGTAGGGGTAAGGATAGAACCTGTTTTCCTTTATAAAAAACAGGTTGTGCAGAGTATGTTGCTGAGATTTGAGGGAGGAGAAAAGAAGCTATCCAGATGTGTCTGATCATCCCTTCAGGAGAGTGAGGAAAATAGATGAATTTAATAGCAGGCTCACTACATTTTTCTAAGTGGAAGGAATACGTGTTAAAGCAAAACTGATGAGAATTTAATGCTTTATGATCCTTTCTCCTTAAAGGGAGAAGATCTAGAAGTGCATGTGTAAAATCCAGGCAATTTCAGGTCTTTCAAGAGATGAAAGGAGTGACAATAGATTAACAACAACTCACTTCCATACAGACGATCCATGAGATAAGGAGACTAATAATTCAAACAAATGGTAATATTAACAATCACTGACTCATAATAGACCTTTCATGTTCTATGTCTTATTCATTTACAATAATAACTAAAATATTAATAATACCTGACTCACATGACAACTTTGATAAGACACATATGATTCTAAAGATTTTCCAGTGTTTACATTGAATCCATCCAAACATATTTGAGGTGGCCCTTGTTATTTTTTCATGGGAGACCATTTATTTTGTGAATATTGAGAATAGTCAGTAAGATAAACTCTCTTGAGAGTGATCTCAGTGATCAGGAGTCCTCCACCAGCGATGATCTTGCATCCAAGCGGGTATCTGACACTGTCTTGGACTGCCGGGAAATCAAACCAATCACTCTTAAAGGAAGTCAACCCTGAATATTCATTGGAAGGACTGATACTGAAGCTCCCATACTTTGGCCACCTGATGCAAAGAACTGTCTCACTGGAAAAGACCCTGATGCTGGGAAAGGTTGAGGGCAGGAGGAGAAGGGGGAGACAGAGGATGAGATGGCTAGTTAGCATCATCAATTTAATGGACATGTATTTAAGCAAACTCCAGGAGATAGTGGAGGATGCAGGAGCCTGGCACATTGTAGTCCATGGGGTCATATAAAGTCAGACATAACAACAACAGCAGAGACAGTTTGTCACAACTTGGGGTAGGAGGAAACATTATTGGCATCTAGGAAGTAAAAACAAGTGATGTTGCTTAACAGCCTACAGTGCATAAAACCAGTCACGACAAAAAGAATTAACCAGTCCCAAATGCCCTTAGTACTCTGACACTGGGGAATGCTGTGATAGACAAAAGAACAGGGAAACCTCTGACATTCAAGTTCAGGCTCTTGGTCGCTGATCTAGGCTCTTGGATTCTGACCTGCCCATCTGATTGCAAACCTTCTTAGCGGCAGAGCACCTTGTGTCACAGAAAGTTACACTGCCCTTGAGCCAGTTCCAAATTTGCAATCTCATGAGGATCACCTGGAGCAATTGTTCAACCACAGAGGCTTGGGCCCCATCCTCACAGCTTTTGATTCAGATCATCTGGGCTGGGGACTGAGAGTCTGCATTTCTAACACGTGCTGACGTGAGGTTGATGCCTCTGGCCCATGGACCACACCTGCAGAATCACTGCTTTTGAGCGTGAGATCTGGTATACGAAGGCATGAGGACTTCCTAATACTGAAGCCCAGGACTGGGGAAAGAACATGAGAGTTCTGCCCTTGTGAAATTTAAAGCATAGGATCTTCCCATGTGGTCCAGTGGTTGGGAGTCTGCCTACCAATGCAGGGAACGAGGGTTCAATCCCTGGTCTGGAAGGATCGCATGTGCTCCAAGGCAACTGAGACCCTGCGCCAGAACTACTGAGCCGGCATGCCTAGAGCCCGTGCTCCATAGCAAGAGACTCCACTACAATGAGAAGCCCACTCACTGCAACTAGAGAAAGCCTGCATGTGGCAAGGAAAACCCAGTGCAGCCAAAAATAAATAAATAAATAATTTAAAAGACACAACAGCAACATAAAAAACAACCTTAAAGCACTAAGAAGTGTCAGTATCAGCTCAGTCGCTCAGTTGTGTCTGACGGTACAGCTGCTGGAACTTCCACAGGACTGGGGAAACAGACTCTTGGAGGGCACAAACACAACCTTGTGTGCACCAGGACCCAGGAGAAAGGAGCAGTGACCCCACAAGAGACTGACCAGACTTGCCCGTGAGTGTCCAGGAGTCTCTGCTGGCGGAATGGGTTGGTGGTGGCCTGTTGCAGGGTTCAGGGCACTGAGTGTAGCAGTGCCTGTGTGGGAGCTTTGCAAGGAGATCACCATGATCTTCATTATCTCCACCATAGCTTGGCCTCATGTCAAATAATAGGGAGGAAACACAGCCCCACCTTCAAGATTAAAGATTTACTGAGCATGGCCCCTTCTGTCGCGTCTGCACCGCCGGGGCCAATGTCCCTCGCATCTGCGCCACCGGGGCTGGCGTCCCTCGCGTCTGCACCGCAATTCAGACTGAAATTGAAGAAAGTAGGGAAAACCACTAGACCATTCAGATATGACCTAAATCAAATCCCTTATGATTAAACAGTGGAAGTAAGAAATAGACTTAAGGGACTAGATCTGATAGATAGAGTGCCTGATGAACTATGGACGGAAGTTCATGACATTGTACAGGGGACAGGGACCAAGACCATCCCCATGGAAAAGAAATGCAAAAAAGCAAAATGGCTGTCTGAGGAGGCCTTACAAATAGTTGTGAGAAGAAGAGAAGTGAAAAACAAAGGAGAAAAGGAAAGATATAAGCATCTGAATACAGAGTTCCAAAGAATAGCAAGGAGAGATAAGAAAGCCTTCCTCAGTGATCAGTGCAAAGAAATAGAGGAAAACAACAGAATAGGAAAAACAAGAGATCTTTTCAAGAAAATTAGAGCTATCAAGGAAACATTTCATGCAAAGATGGGCTTGATACAGGACAGAAATGGTATGGATCTAACAGAAGCAGAAGATATTAAGAAGAGGTGGCAAGAATACACAGAAGAACTGTACAAAAAAGATCTTCACGACCCAGATAATCACGATGGCGTGATCACTCACCTGGAGCCAGACATCTTGGAATGTGAAGTCAAGTGGGCCTTAGAGAGCATCAGGACGAACAAAGCTAGTGGAGGTGATGGAATTCCAGTTGAGCTATTTCAAATCCTGAAAGATGATGCTGTGAAAGTGCTGTACTCAATATGCCAGCAAATTTGGAAAACTCAGCAGTGGCCACAGGACTGGAAAAGATCAGTCTTCATTCCAATCCCAAAGAAAGGCAATGCCAAAGAATGCACAAACTACTGCACAATTGCACTCATCTCACACACTAGTAAAGTCATGCTCAAAATTCTCCAAGCCAGGCTTCAGCAATATGTGAACCGTGAACTTCCAGATGTTCAAGCAGGTTTTAGAAAAGGCAGAGGCACCAGAGATCAAATTGCCAACATCCGCTGGATCATGGAGAAAGTAAGAGAGTTCCAGAAAAACATCTATTTCTGCTTCATTGACTATGCCAAAGCCTTTGACTGTGTGGATCACAATAAACTGTGGAACATTCTGAAAGAGATGGGCATACCAGACCACCTGACCTGCCTCTTGAGAAACCTGTATGCTGGTCAGGAAGCAACAGTTAGAACTGACATAGAACAACAGACTGGTTCCTAGGTTGTATATTGTCACCCTGCTTATTTAACTTATATGCAGAGTACATCATGAGGAACGCTGGGCTGGAAGAAGCACAAGCTGGAATCAAGATTGCTGGGAGAAATATCAACAACCTCAGATATGCAGATGACACTACCCTTATGGCAGAAAGTGAAGAGGAACTCAAAAGCCTCTTGATGAAAGTGAAAGAGGAGAGTGAAAAGGTTGGCTTGAAGCTCAACATTCAGAAAACAAAGATCATGGCATCTGGTCCCATCATTTCATGGGAAATAGATGGGGAAACAGTGGAAACAGTGTCAGACCTTATTTTTTTGGGCTCCAAAATCACTGCAGATGCTGACTGCAGCCATGAAATTAAAAGACGCTTACTCCTTGGAAGGAAAGTTATGGCCAACCTAGATAGCATATTAAAAAGCAGAGACATTACTTTTCTAACCAAGGTCCGTCTAGTCAAGGCTATGGTTTTTCCCGTGGTCATGTATGGATGTGAGAGTTGGACTGTGAAGAAAGCTGATCGCTGAAGAATTGATGCTTTTGAACTGTGGTGCTAGAGAAGACTCTTGAGAGTCCCTTGGACTGCAAGGAGATCCAACCAGTCCATTCTAAAGGAGATCAATCCTGGGTGTTCATTGGAAGGACTGATGCTAAAGCTGAAACTCCAATACTTTGACCACCTCATGCGACGAGTTGACTCACTGGAAAAGAGTCTGATGCTGGGAGGGATTGGGGGTGGGAGGAGACGGGGGCGACAGAGAATGAGGTGGCTGGATGGCATCACCGACTCGATGGACATGAGTTTGAGTGAACTCTGGGAGTTGGTGATGGACAGGGAGGCCTGGCTTGCTGTGATTCATGGGGTCACAAAGAGTCAGACATGACTGAGCGACTGAACTGAACTGAACTGAGCATGGTCCCGCTCATAAAAACAATACCCAGTTTCCCCCTCAGTCTCTCCCATCAGGAAGCTTCCATAAGCCACTTACCCTTCTCCATCAGAAGGCAGACAGACTGAAAACCACAATCACAGAAAACTAAGCATAGTAGACACATATTCTTTGCAGATACTTCATTCTGCCCTAAAAGAGGTAAGGAAGTTAGCTGAGCAATGCACATGCAAGGCTGGCTCCCACATTTCCCTGTAGAAATTGTTGTCTGGAGGAGAGGAGCTTATGAAGAGGTAGGCAAGGGAATGGGCCAATAGATCCACCACATGAAGTGAAACAGTGCTGTCTGAGAACCATCCCACAAACAAGTCTGGCCTCTCTTCAGCAATCACAAATGCCCTTCCTGACCACAGGACCCAAAGGAAGCGCCATCACAGACCCTAAGCCAGTCTCTAGCAACTCAACCAGTATTGTCTTCTTCATATTGTAGCATTTACCATTACCTGAAATTATGTGTTTGATATTTTATTACCTTTCCCCTCCCATATCCCATAGAATATAAGATTCATGAAGGTTGTGACTTTGTATTTCTTAGTTATTATGGCATTTTCAGAACCTAGAAGAATATCTGACACACAGTAAGCATTCTATAAACATTAGTTAAGTGAGTGAATCTTGCAACAATTGAGGCAAATGGATGGTACCTCCTTTGAACAATAAGCTTCTTCCTTCCATGCCTCATCTCTCTCCTGCCTGCCTGTCTCCTCACTTTACTTCCCTGCCCATCACTGTTTTCTTCCCTTTCTCCCAACAGGCTCTACTGAGAAGTCATAAAACTATAAACGTTGAGTACATCAGATAGACTTAACACACTTAGGGCACCACGTTGGACATTTCTTTGAAAATCACCCATTTCTGGGAAACACCATAAAATCATCCTGAAAAGAAGGAAACTCTATACAATAACCTGGGGGTCACCCAGAAGTGATAATGATCATAGCAACAATAATAACAACAGCAAAAATATCAAAAACAATGACAGCAGTAGTACCTGACACTTACTGACTCACATCTCAACTGGTCCCCATA
The DNA here is from genome assembly GCF_049115385.1 of Moschus berezovskii. Classification (NCBI taxonomy): domain Eukaryota; kingdom Metazoa; phylum Chordata; class Mammalia; order Artiodactyla; family Moschidae; genus Moschus; species Moschus berezovskii. The sequence continues at coordinate 15,346,064 of NC_142474.1, forward strand.
ACAACCCACTGGGCTAAATATAATTCTTTTCCTCATTCCCTAAAGGAAGAAATTGAGGCTCAGAGAGGTTTTGGAATTCTCCCAAGGATAAGACATTAGTACACAGAAAAACTGGGTCTTGAACTCAGGCATCTGATTCCAGAGTCTGTGTTCTTAGTCAAAATAGGAGATCAATAAATAGTTGCTGATTGATTGAAGCTGAATTCCAGAATGAGGATTGTCACCATCTGTCCTCATCTGTCATTAGGTTGCCATGTGAAATGAAGATTATTTCTCTTTCAAGAGTCAGTCCTCATCACTGATCTCTCAGAAAAACTCCCATCTAACCTGTCACATTGATGTTATTTTTGCCACTCAAAGTTTACCAAGTAACAGAGAAGTACTGGATTCCAAATATAATGCCAAAAAAGAAACCATCTCCGTGAAATACTGTGTCTTCCACAGCTTTCCGATGCCTAGGTGAAACTTCCAATGGAAGGGGGAGACAACTAAATTCAGACGCATCAATGTCTTTGTTCATGTAGCTTCCCAAGGAACTGGAAAGCAACAGGACAATCTGATTTAAAAAGTTAACTTTGGTCCTCACCTTTTGATTTAGATTTCCCAGAAGCTCTATGACCCTGGGACTTTGGCCCAGGGATAGGCAAGGTTGACCTTCAAGTAAAAAGCATTAACAGTAAGCCCCCAAGAGTGCCACTTTAGTGATTCCAAGCTTGTCTTTATCAGATACTTAGGCTGATATGGTTTGAATGAAGAACATATTCATCTTTAAAATGTAAACACTCCTGGAAGGATCAGCAACCTAGCCCCCGTCTACTTCCTGGCCATCTCTTCTCCATAGACCTCTCCTGGATCCATGACTTTTCTGCCTCCACCCATGGATTCTCACTGTTGTTGCTTTTTCACATGTCTCCTTTCTTTCTTTCATAACAATCTTTCTCATACCATTATCTGTTTAGTCCCACCAAAAAAGGCAATCTTGTTAGTCACAGTTTCTGTGACTTGTTTTATAAACATTAGCTGTATTGCTGGAATATTCTTTAATGTTACGCCCTCTCTATTCTATTTTGTTTTCCCATCACTCTTCTACAAGCTGCTTTCTGGATGATCTCATCCATTCTTATTGTTTAAACGTTTGGTGAGTTTCTGAGAGTCCCAGATCCCTATCTGCAGCACAGATCTCTGTGGTAAGCTGCAGACACCCAACACATGCCAATTGGTGTCTCCAAGGCACCACAAACGCACGGTTGCATCACATTCTGCCCAACCTTCTCTCTTGTGCTACTCAGTTCTCCAAATCAGCTGATGAAACCTATATTTACCAATCATTTGAGCCAAAATCTGAGGATTCAATTTCAACATCCAATCAGGCACTGCATGCTAATAATTTTTCCTCCACATCTCTCAAGCTTCCTCATCTTCTCCATCCTTTTCACCATTACTTTACCATCATCTCTTCCCTGGACCACTACAATTCTTTCCCAACTGATCAGACCCCAGTCCTGTCTTTCTGCCTCAAACTCACCCTCAAAATGATCATCAGAGCATTTTACCTAAAATAAGTCTTACCTAGATCTTTGTTTAAAAGCATTCAACTGATTATTTTAACAGAACATATTCCAAACTTCTTAACATGGGATGCAACCCTCGAGGATCACACATCTTTGGAATGTACCACCTCTTGCTTGGGTTGCCCCATTTTTCATGCTCCAGCAATACTGAACTTCTCAGAGTTCTCTGGATTCTCTACAATATCCATACCTCAGGCACCTTTGTTCATGCTCTGTTCTTTACCAAGAATATCTTTCTTTTTTTTCCCCCTTGGTTACCTCCACATCTTTTGAGATCGAGTTCAGAATCTCCTCTTTCTAGAAGCCTTCTTTATGTATCAGCCTGTCTGTTAGCATAAATGACCCTCCTCCTATCTCCCATTATGTTCTACACTTTTCTTAATCTCAGCATTCATCACGTGGTGTGATCATTTTCTATTATTGCATAAGATAATGAGCTTCTTCAATGAAGGAAATGTGCATATATTTTTATATCCCCAGGCCTAGAACATTTGCCTCATAGCCAAAAGCACTAATTTTGGAAACAGGAAAACCAGGATTTGAATCTTTGTTCTGCTACTAACTAACCATGTTGCCAATGAGCTTTACATTTCTAGGTTTCATAATACTGGTATGTAAAGTGGAGACATGAATAGCCCTCAGCTTATTGTGTCATTGTAAGGGTTCAATGAGAAATTCATATACTATATAATATACACAGTCCCTAGCACATGGTAAAGATTAGATATTCAATATTCAATAATGGGTTATTTTATAATTACAATAAACATTTTGAACTGAATATGTGATGAATCTATCTAAAGTGGTAATGTCTTTCATGTATGACAAAGATCATATTATTTTCCACACCCACTGGGAACCTCTGTCGTGTGCTAACAGGCCACCATGAGTCTACGTGAACTTTGAATCTCTGACCATCCAGGAAGAAATGGCACTGAAAATTAGGTTCATTCAGGCTTCTGATCCTAAATGCCCTCCCCAAAGAGGCCTCCCACTTCCCACATCCAAAATTGCAAACCCTGTCATTCACTTTTCCTCGTGAGCTTTGTTTTCTTTGTTGCATTTTTCACCACCTGAAATTATTTTCTATTTTAAATTGTTAGCTTTTTATTATCTTCCTCCCCAGCTGGAATGTCTAGAAACCCGATGGCTTTGTCACATTCTCTGCTGTTCTCCCTAATCCATAATAATCAGGGCCTGACATACAACAGGTATTCAGTAATATTTCTTGAGTAAATGAGTATATCAAAATCCATTAAACTTTTTGATTCAAGATTATTTACATCTTTAAAAAGCATTGAAAACATCAATAGTTATGGGCATTATACTTATGTATATCATAATAAAATTTTAATTGAGAAAAAAATTAAAATGTAATCTCAATGACACTCAGTAATTTGAGAGAAGAATTGGAAGATGTGGGTCCCATGAGGGAGAATAATTAGAAGAAGCAAGGGGAAAAAGACAAAACTTTAGTAGGGAAGGAACATTCTCTCTCAGAGAGACGTCATTGAAGACAGACAAAGGCTTTGTAGGGGGAAATGGCTCAAAATTAAAACAGTCAGTGGAAGATTTGAAAAAGTGGAGAATCAAAATTCTTGTTTGGAAAGACCACTTGCAAGAAATATCTTACAAATCAGTGCAAAGACAAATGCAAAAATGCATAAGAGAATTTTTAAAAGGAGATTCAATAATGAAATAGAGAGAGACCTAGAGGATGGATTGGGGGTCTTCATAAGTGATTAGCAGGAGAGCCAAAACAGCTGAAGATGCATGGGAGAAAAGTAATAATCAAATAACTGAATAAACCTGTGAATCAGAGCATGTGACTGGTCTAGTCTTCAGCTGGAAAGAGTTCAGAGAGCCTCAGGCAGAACTAAGGAAAAAAGACATACACTCAATGTGTCTTGTGAAATTCCCGAACTTCAAAGATATAGAGAGATCCTTGGAAGTTTTCAAAAAGAAAACAAGATTTTTAAACCATTTTTACTTATAGCCCTCAGGCTCAAGCAGCTTGGGGGAGCAAATGTTAAACATTCAACTAGCTGTCTCCTGAACTGGCTGAGAATAGGACTAAAGGATCAGATAACAGATCGCCAGTCCAGGTTCAATGCATGAGACAGGGTGCTTAGGGCTGGTGCACTGGGATGACCCTGAGGGATGGTATGGGTAGGGAGGTGGGAGGGGGGTTCAGGATGGGGAACACATGTACACCCATGGCTAATTCTTATCAGTGTATGGCAAAAACCACTACAATATTGTAAAGTAATTAGCCTCCAACTAAAATAAATTAAAAAAAAAAAGACTTAGGAAAGCAAAAGGGGGCAGTGCAAGAAGAGTCATTGGCAGGAGAATTTATCTGCTCTTAAAGTATCACCAGATGGTCAACACCGAAATCAGATTGATTATATTCTTTGCAGCCAAAGATGGAGAAGCTGTATACAGTTAGCAAAAACAAGACCAGGAGCTGACTGTGGCTCAGATCATGAACTCCTTATTGTCAAATTCAGACTTAAATTGAAGAAAGTAGGGAAAACCACTAGACCATTCAGATATAACCTCAATCAAATCCCTTATGATTATACAGTGGAAGTGAGAAATAGATTTAAGGGACTAGATCTGATAGATAGAGTGCCTGATGAACTCTGGACGGAGGTTCATGACATTATACAGGAGACAGGGACCAAGACCATCCCCATGGAAAAGAAATGCAAAAAAGCGAAATGGCTGTCTGAGGAGGCCTTACAAATAGCTGTGAAAAGAAGAGAAGTGAAAAGCAAAGGAGAAAAGGAAAGATATAAGCATCTGAATGCAGAGTTCCAAAGAATAGCAAGGAGAGATAAGAAAACCTTCCTCAGTGATCAATGCAAAGAAATAGAGGAAAACAACAGAATAGGAAAAACAAGAGATCTCTTCAAGAAAATTAGAGATTCCAAGGGAACATTTCACGCAAAGATGGGCTCAATAATGGACAGAAATGGTATGGACCTAACAGAAGCAGAAGATATTAAGAAGAGGTGGCAAGAATACAGGAAGAATTGTTCAAAAAAGATCTTCGCAACCAAGATAGTCATGATAAAGTGATCACTGACCTAGAGCCAGACATCTTGGAATGTGAAGTCAAGTGGGCCTTAGAGAGCATCACTACGAACATAGCTAGTGGAGGTGATGGAATTCCAGTTGAGCTATTTCAAATCTTGAGAGATGATGCTGTGAAAGTGCTGCACTCAATATGCCAGCAAATTTGGAAAACTCAGCAGTGGCCACAGGACTGGAAAAGGTCAGTCTTCATTCCAATCCCAAAGAAAGGCAATGCCAAAGAATGCACAAACTACCGCACAATTGCACTCATCTCACACGCTAGTAAAGTCATGCTCAAAATTCTCCAAGCCAGGCTTCAGCAATATGTGAACCGTGAACTCCCAGATGTTCAAGCAGGTTTTAGAAAAGGCAGAGGCACCAGAGATCAAATTGCCAACATCCGCTGGATCATGGAGAAAGCAAGAGAGTTCCAGAAAAACATCTATTTCTGCTTCATTGACTATACCAAAGCCTTTGACTGTGTGGGTCACAATAAACTTTGGAACATTCTGAAAGAGATGGGAATACCAGACCACCTGACCTGCCTCTTGAGAAAGCTGTATGCAGGTCAGGAAGCAACAGTCAGAACTGGACATGGAACAACAGACTGGTTCCAAATAGGAAAAGGAGTACGTCAAGGCTGTATATTGTCACCTTGCTTATTTAACTTATATGCAGAGTACATCATGAGGAACGCTGGGCTGGAAGAAGCACAAGCTGGAATCAAGATTGCTGGGAGAAATATCAACAACCTCAGATATGCAGATGACACTACCCTTATGGCAGAAAGTGAAGAGGAACTAAAAGGCCTCTTGATGAAAGTGAAAGAGGAGAGTGAAAAGGTTGGCTTGAAGCTCAACATTCAGAAAACAAAGATCATGGCACCTGGTCCCATCACTTCATGGGAAATAGATGGGAAAACAGTGGAAACAGTGTCAGACTTTATTTTTTTGGGCTCCAAAATCACTGCAGATGCTGATTGCAGTTATGAAATTAAAAGACATTTACTCCTTGGAAGGAAAGTTATGACCAACCTAGATAATATATTAAAAAGCAGAGACATTACTTTGCCAACCAAGGTCCGTCTAGCCAAGGCTATGGTTTTTCCAGTAGTCATGTATGGATGTGAGAGTTGGACTGTGAAGAAAGCTGATCGCTGAAGAATTGATGCTTTTGAACTGTGGTGCTGGAGAAGACTCTTGAGAGTCCCTTGTACTGCAAGGAGATCCAACCAGTCCATTCTAAAGGAGATCAATCCTGGGTGTTCACTGGAAGGACTGATGCTAAAGCTGAAACTGCAATACTTTGGCCACCTCATGCGACGAGTTGACTCACTGGAAAAGACTCTGATGCTGGGAAAGGTTGGGGGCGGGAGGAGAAGGGGACAACAGAGAATGAGATGGCTGGATGGCATCACCGACTCTGTGGACATGAGTTTGAGTGAACTCCGGGAGTTGGTGATGGACAGGGAGGCCTGGCATGCTGTGATTCATGGGGTCACGGAGAGTCAGACACGACTGAGCGAATGAACTGAACTGAAATGAAAATAGCGCAGTGAAATTATTTGGGGGACTTTTCTAAGATGGTGCATGTGTACCCTTGACGTAATGTCTCCCCATTTGAAAAGTTTTGCTTGGTGAGCCTCAATTACTGATGGGAACATTTTCATGAGTGCAGATCTTCGATCATTTATTCACTCAACTTTTGTTCATTGAGTCCGTACTCTGTCCCAGGCATTGGGACTTGACTCCGGCATGGAGCTGTGAACAAACCATAGAAATCTCTAAATTTATTGAGATATTCCAGTGGAAGCGACAGATCAGCAAGTGACTGCATTAGCAGACAAGATAACTGAAGACTGAAATCAATATCATCTAGGAAATAAGCAGAGTGATGAGAAGGAGAGAATGGAGGGCTACTGACAAGGGCTAGGACGATCAGGGAAGGAGGTAACATTAACCAGAGTCCTGAAGGACAGGAAATGAATCAGCCGAGGAAAGAGCAAGGGTCACAGGTCTCAGGCAGATGGAACATCAAGGGGAAAAGCCAGAAACAAGGAAGGTTCTGGTGTGTTTAAGAGCAGAAGGAAGATTTTCGAGGTTAGGGTGATTAGAGAGCCAGGGGGCAGGAGATGAAGACTAAGAGGGCAGGGACAAGATGGCCTTGTGGGTGGAGACAAATCCAGACCCAGGCTGCAGAGGGTCAGCTACTTGTGAGCCCGAGACCCTCATGGCTGGCAGAAGGGGTGTCTGTCCTGAGCTGACTCCATCCTGAATCCAGGACTGGGGTCTGGAGGGGGAAACCCAGCAATGAAGGTGGAGACCGCCAGTGGTGGCTGTCACACCTGGTGAAGCTGTCATCACAGAGCATTAGCATAAGAAAGGGAGGCCCTCTGTGTTTGGGCTTGTCACCTTGCGGTGACAGGGTGCACAAATGTGGGCTGGCACCAGGAACTGTGTGCTGACAATGTTGGGTACCACAGCTGTCACTCTGCTGGGGCTGGCCCGCCCCCCTACCCACGCTGCCATTAGAAATGGCAGCCACTGCCACCACTCTTATTTCCACACAATATGTCAGTTGTCACTTGGCAGGTCTTTGCTGAGAGACATGGGCGGGGCACACCTGCTCGCTGGGGCAGAAGAGGCTGTTGCAGCCTCCCACCGCCTCTCCACTCCAGAGTTGGGGGCCCCTCTGCCTGCGCCCCCAGGGGACCCAGCCCGCTGTGTTGTGGGCTTAAGACCAGTGCAGGGAGGAAGTGCCTTGACTTTACCTCTCCCTCCCTGGCTTTCCTGCTGAGACTAAAACACACAGGCAAATAAACACCAAGTTCCATGGGACCAACCATGATCCCAGAAATGTTTGTTTAGAGAAGAAACTTTTAAATGACTCAAGAAATCAGGTTTTGTTTTTGTTCTGTTTTGTTAATGTCGAGGTCTCCCTTGAGCATCTGGTCAACATCCTCTTATAAACAACAACAACAAAAAAAACTAAACAATGATGTCCAACACTCTAGGAAGCTGAAAAAGCATAGAAAAGAATAAAGATGAATGGATAAAACCAATATTTACTGATCATTTGCTATAACCAACAATAGCAATAGCAGCAAATAGACTACTGTGATAATATCACTAGAGCTCACTAACATAATATTTATAGGCTGCTTACAACATGTAGAGGACTTGGTATTATCTCTTTAATCCTCACAAAGCCCTAAGAGGGGAAACACAGGCCCAGGTTAGGTAAGGAACTTACTCAAAATCACGGTGAGTGAACAGCCAAGCAGGGCTGTAATTCAATTCATCTTCCTTCATTGCTTTGCTCTTTCAATCCTCAGGATGACCCGGTGAGCTAGGAGTTAATGATGAAGAAATGGAGATCAAGTGAGGTTAAGTGGCTGGTGCCAGGAATCAAACCAGAACCTCGCTCTTTCACTTTTCCTGGCAGCCTCTTGATTCTTCACATTTTACCAGTTGCTTAAGGCACCAGCTCCCCTGTGGCCAGTTTCTCGCTTGGACCTTTGATTTTGTGTGCTTCTTTCAGATGTTTGACAATCAGCAAGCTTCAGCTTGGGACTGAAAAAAGGGGTCAGTGCAGGCAAGAACTGGAATTCCAGTTGTAGCTGTCCTGCATCCATCCATGCTACAGACCACCCCATTTTGAAATCAATATTCATTGGAAGGACTGATGCTGAAGCTGAAGCTCCAATACTCTGGCCATCTGATGCAAAGAGCAAACTCATTGGAAAAGCTCCTGATGCTTGAAAAGATTGAAGGCAGGAGGAGATTAGAGTGACAGAGGACGAGATGTTTGAATGGCGTCATTGACTCAATGGACATGAGTTTGAGCAAACTCTGGGAGATGATAGTGAAGGACAGGGAAGCCTGGTGTGCTGCAGTCCATGAGGTCGCAAAGAGTTGAACGTGACTGAGTGACTGAACAACCAAAACATGTTCCTCTTGTGTGTAAGACGAGGGCATTGAGGTATGAAGAGGAAGCACACAATTTTGAGCTTGCAAAATTCACCCAGAGCTGGCAGGCCCACTGGGACCAGCCAATGCAACCCCTCATTTTACAGCTGAGGAAACAGGACCCCAAGGTTAAGTAACTGCCCTAAAGTCATATAACCCATTAGCAGCAGAGCCCAGATGGGAATCCCCAGACCCCAGTTTGGGCGTGAAGGAGCAAGCAGAGTGGAAAAATAGATGCAGATGCCTGTGTGTGCCTCTGGGATCTGGGGTCTGGTTGATGTCCATGGAAACCACCCCTTTTAAGGCACTGCCCTAAGTGTGCTTCTTGCCTGCTGTGTCTGGCTGCAGCATTACACTCAGCTCTAGCATTTTAGGGTGTTCCTTGAAGAGCTGCTGCTGAGCAGGTGTCCCAGAAGCTCACAGATTGGGGACCAGCTGTTATGGGCAGAATCAATGAAGGTAGCTTCCAGAAAACCTATTCCTGAAAGCTTTAGGGTTCTCAGCAGATCTTCAACAGTCAACAGCAATGAATATCCGTTTGAGACAGGAAGGTAGCAGGAAAAAACCTTTAAAACGAGAACAGTCACTGAGGATACAGCATAAACTGGTCAGAAACAACTAGGTCCAAGTTGGTGAAAGCTTTGACTTCCAGTGGACCTTGAGCCTCTTTATCTGCTCGTTGTAATACATTAGCTAAATGACACACTCACGGGCGCCATGACAGTTAGGAGGTCAACCAGAAAAGGCCAAAAAGTGGGCAGTGTCCCAATTCCTGGAGACCTTCTCCCCTTCTCCAATATAGTTAAAATAGTCCTCATTAGCCCATGGAATTAACCTACGAAATTGCCCAGCCCATCAGTAATCACCCCATATTTTGGGGCCTCTTGCCTTCTGAGATGGCCCACACTCTGTCTGTGGAGACGGCTTCTCCCAAGACTGTCCTTCCTTTTGAGATAGACCACACTCTGTCTATGAAATGTGTATCTCTCTAAATAAACCCTGCTTTCACTTGACTATGGCCCACTCGTGAATTCTTTCTGGCATGAAGCCAAGAATCCTAACTTGGTGACCCATCCTAGACGCTCACTCATGACCGAGGTCATGGCCTAGTTCATGGCCCTCTTCTATCACCCCAATTCTTTGTTCCTGCAACATGTTGACAGCTTCCCCTATGCCTTACAACCCAGTGTATTGTGATTTTCCCTAAAAGGAGGAGGAATATATGAGCAAATAAAGCTGTCATGTGTGAGTCTAACGTGTTTTTTCCTTTCTTCTTGGTATTATAAGACTTTTCAGAGCTTCAGTACAGTAACTTTAGCAAGTTCAAAAGGGGAGAGGCGGTGCAGTCTCTCCAAAACTGTCTGGACCACATTTTCTACTTTTTTCTTCCAAATTCCATTCAGTTCTGGGGACCAGTTTTAGGGTATCCTGGACCGGACCAAGAGAGAAGTTCATGAGCAAGTGGAGATTCAGGGGCCAGTTTTATAAGAGACACATTCTTAACCAAGATACACAAGTACTCAGGTTTATGGTAACATGGCTTCCCCAGTGGCTCAGACGATAAAAAGTCTGCCTGCAGTACAGGAGACCCAGGTTTGATCTCTGGGTCAGGAAGATCTCCTGGAGAAGGAAATGGCACCCCACTCCAGTATTCTTGCCTGGAGAATCCCAAGGATGGAGCAGTCTGGCAGGCTACAGTCCATGGGGTCACAAAGCATCGGACACTACTGAGCGACTTCACTTTCTCTCAAGGCAGACAGAGCTTTCTGCAAAGGTGCCCCTTTCCTTCCCCCCAAACATTCTTTCCCTTCATACTTCCTTTCTGAATGGATGGATTCCGTTCCTGTGAAGGTATGTGTTGATATTTTTGTTTAGTCACTAAGTCATGTTCAACTCTTTTGCAACCCCATGGACTGCAGCCCACCAGGCTCCTTCATCCATGGGATTTCCCAGGCAAGAATACTGGAGTGGGTTGCCATGTCCTCCAGGAGATCTTCCCAATCCAGGGATCAAACCAGCATCTCCTGCATTGCAGGCAGGTTCTTTACTACTGAGACACCTGGAAAGCCCCCAGAAGGTATGGATGAAAGCAAAATTGCAACCTCTAAGGTCACTGCATGAGTCTTGACCTGTAAGTGTTCAATGCCATAAGCCATGTTTCCTCAAGCTAACGTGCAGAGAACGACACTAATCACACTTCATAAAACTGCCCAGCTCTCTGGTTGTGCTAATGGCACTTCTCTCAGCATGAAGCAGCTCAGTTTGACACTAGGAAGTAAGCCCACATTCTGACTCCCATCCTCCTCTCAGCAAAAGCAAGGTGTCGTTAAGGAAGAGATCTACGGCGAAACACCAATATGCTGTTATTTAAACACTCTCCTGCCTCAGGTTCCCTGAAAAATAAAATCATAGTCCCTCTAACGTAAAGTTTGCCAAGAGGATCAAGACATCAAGCACAAAATGATGGACACAACCATATTGTCCATAGAGAGAAGCAACTTGGAACAAAAAGGGAAAAAAGAGGAAGGGAGGGAGAAAAGATAAATTCAGCCTTGCATTGTAGCTTTTCATGAACTTGTTTTCTTTTTCTTCTGAGCTGGAAGGTCTCGAGGCCAAGGACTGTCTTATTCATTGCTGAATTCCCACTGTGCCCAGCTCGTGTCTAGCACACAGCAGGCAATCGGTAAATATTTGTTTAATGATGGAGCTGAGAAGCAAATGAAGACAATTAAAGCAGAAAGCTCTGTTGCACCCAGTGGTTGATGCGGCAGTGGGGAGGAGGATGGAATGAAGGCAAAGCACACGTCTAACTCAGTAACTCTGACTAATTGGAGTTACCTGGCTATGTTGGTGTGAAGTAAAATGAGACTTCAAAAGATTGTACTTGGTTGCTCAGAGTACACAGCTATACAAACAAAGTAAATACTCAGGCCCTCACATCAATTTCGGACTTATTTTCAGATGAGATCTTGCTTTCTCTAAGACAGTTCTGCAACAGACACTAAGACTCTTTTCCAGAAAGCTCTGTTCTGGTCTGTTCACAATTGGCTTAAAGCACTGAAATCATCTATTCCTCAGCGTTGATTCTTATTGAATGGAGTCTGAAGTGGACTTACTACCATGAAAGCTTGATGGAGAGCTACTACAGTGAGCTGGTCATTCTCCCTTTGCCTCTCCAGACACATTCTTTGCCCACTTCCCTGGTGGCTCAGATGGTAAAGTGTCTACCTACAATGCAGGAGACCCAGGTTCGATCCCTGGGTCAGGAAGATCCTCTGGAGAAGGAAATGGCAACCCACTCTAGTACTCTTGCCTGGAAAATCCCATGGATAGAGGAGTGTGGTAGTCTACAGTCCATGGGGTCGCAAAGAGTCGAGCGTGACTGAGTGACTTCACTTCATTTCACTTCACTTCATCCTTCTTTAAGCTCTCCCCAACCATCCCATCTGAGAATGCCATCCGTACCCTATTAGGCCTCCAACTATTTGCAATGGGACAACCAGAGTAGCTCAGTTCAGTCGCTCAGTCACGTCCAACTCTTTGCGACCCCATAAATCGCAGCATGCCAGGCCTCCCTGTCCATCACCAACTCCCGGAGTTCACTCAAACTCATGTCCTCGGAGTTGGTGATGCCATCCAGCCATCTCATTCTCTGTCGTCCCCTTCTCCTCCTGCCCCCAATCCCTCCTAGCATCAGACTCTTTTCCAGTGAGTCAGCTCTTTGCATGAGGTGGCCAAAGTACTGGAGTTTCAGCTTCAAAATCAGTCCTTCCAATGAATACCCAGGACTGATCTCTTTTAGGATGGACTGGTTGGATCTCCTTGCAGTCCAAGGAACTTTCAAGAGTCTTCTCCAGCACCACAGTTCAAAAGCATCAATTCTTCGGTGATCAGCTTTCTTCACAGTCCAACGCTCACATCCATACATGACCATGGGAAAAACCATAGCCTTGACTAGACGGACTTCTGTCAGCAAAATAATGCCTCTGCTTTTTTTTTTTAATTTTTTAAAATTTATTTATTTTAATTGGAGGCTAATTATTGTATTGGTTTCGAGAAAGCAAAAGAGACACAGATGTATAGAACAGTCTTTTGGACTCTGTGAGAGAGGGCAAGGGTGGGGTGATTTGGGAGAATGGCAATGAAACATGTATATTATCATATGTGAAACGAATCGCCAGTCCAGGTTCGATGCATGATACAGGATGCTCGGGGCTGGTATACTGGGATGTCTCTGCTTTTTAATATGCTTTCTGGTTTGGTCATAACTTTCCTTCCAAGGAGTAAGCATCTTTTAATTTCATGGCTGCAATCAGCATCTGCAGTGATTTTGGAGCCCAACAAATAAAGTCTGACACTGTTTCCCCACCTATTTCCCATGAAGTGATGGGACCAGATGCCATGTTCTTAGCCTTCTGAATGTTGAGCTTTAAGCCAACTTTTTCACTCTCCTCTTTCACTTTCATCAAGAGGCTTTTTAGTTCCTCTTCACTTTCTGCCATAAGGGTGGTGTCATCTGCATATCTGAGGTTATTGATATTTCTCCCGGCAATCTTGATTCCAGCTTGTGCTTCCTCCAGCCCAGCGTTCCTCATGATGTTCTCTGCATATAAGTTAAATAAGCAGGGTGACAATATACAACCTTGACGTACTCCTTTTCCTATTTGGAACCAGAATAGTAGCTTTTATTTTTCCACTCATATTTACACAGTCCATATAAGTGAAATTATCTGGGAGGCTTCCCTGCTAACTCAGCTGATAAGGAAGCCACCTGCAATGCAGGAGACCCTGGTTCAATTCCTGGGGTCAGGAAGATCCCCTGGAGAAGGGATAGGCAACCCACTCCAGTAATCTCGGGCTTCCCTGGTGGCTGAGACAGTAAAGAATCTGCCTGCAGTGTGGGAGGCCTGGGTTTGATCCCTGGATTAGGAAGATTCCCCTGGAGGAGAGCATGGCAACCTATGCCAGTATTCTTGCCTGGAGAATCCCCACGGACAGAGGAGCCTGGTGGTTATTTTTAGTTCCTTTATTTTCATACTAGAAAGTAGAATTTTGTACACTAACTCTATTCCCTTCATCCACTAAACGTTGGCCACCTTCTCACTCCAGTTATCATTACCTGAGGTCTCAACTGCTAATTTCTTTTTTTTCCCTAAGAAAGTTCTTTTTCAACAATTAGTATTTATTTATTTATTACCATGCTGCATCTTCGTTGCTGTGAGTGGGCATTCTCTATTTGCGGCATGCGGAGGTTACACTTTGTTGTGCTGCGTGAGCTTCTCATCACGCTGACTTCTCTTGTTGTGGCCCATAGGCTCTAGGGCACACAGGCTCAGTAGTTGCAGCACACAGGGCTTGTTGCTCTGTAGCATGTGGGATCCTCCTGGACCAGGGATTGAACTTGTGTCCCACACGGTGGCAGGCGGATTCTTAACCACTGGACCACTAGCAAAGTTCCCCAACTGCTAATTTATTGAGACTTTGATGCTACATTTAACTGGCTAAAACCACTGTCCAATCCTTATGCTTCCAATGCTGTGTTTTCCCCAGAAGCCTGGTGTTCTTTGGAAATGACATCTTTACTGTATATCTTACTATTCATGAACATACTTTCTCCTTAGATTTTTTTTTTTGTGACATTCAGTAAAGTATTAAAATGTTCTCCCAAGGTATTGCATGTTGTATTCCTAAGTTTTTTTGTAGTTTTTGTTTGCTGATAAAAAATTTTACATTACATTTTCTAATTAAGACATCATGAAGTTTTAAAATTTTTATACATTGCTTTTATATACAGCAACATTGCTAATCTTTCTTGTTAGTAGTAATAAGTATAAGTAGATTATCTCAGTCTCATGTGAGCGATCATATTCTTTATTTATTTTTTTTTATTGGAAGCTAATTATTTTACAATATTATATTGGTTGGTTTTGTCATACATTGACATGAATCCGCCCCGGGTGTACATGAGTTCCCCCTCCTAAATAATGACTTTTTGTCTTCCTTTTTAATCTTTATTACCTCTATTTCTTAACATTGTTTTACCGTGCTGGTTGAAGCTTCCAAGATGGTGTTGGGCAATGTGACAAGAATAGGTACCCATATATTTCTCATAACCTTAAAGAAAATAGTTTTATGTTACCTACATTGATTATGATGTTTGTCATTTCTAAGAAGGTATTCTGTTTTATCTTAACACAAAAGAACATTTGAATAACTTTCAGTTCAGTTCAGTTCAGTCACTCAGTCGTGTCCGACTCTCCGCGACCCCATGAATCACAGCACCCCAGGCCTCCCTGTCCATCACCAATTCCCGGAGTACACTCAAACTCATGCCCACAGAGTCGGTGATGCCATCCAGCCATCTCATTCTCCATCGTCCCCTTCTCCTCCCGCCCCCAACCTTTCCCAGCATCAGAGTCTTTTCCAGTGAGTCAGCTCGTCGCATGAGGTGGCCAAAGTATTGGAGTTTCAGCTTTAGCATCAGTCCTTCCAATGAACATCCAGGACTGATCTCTTTTAGAATGGACTGGTTGGATCTCCTTGCAGTATAAGGGACTCTCAAGAGTCTTCTCCAACACCACAGTTCAAAAGCATCGATTCTTCGGCGATCAGCTTTCTTCACAGTCCAACTCTCACATCCATACATGACCACGGGAAAAACCATTGCCTTGACTAGACGGACCTTGGTTGGCAAAGTAATGTCTCTGCTTTTTAATATACTATCAAGGTTGGTCATCAAATTTTATTTCTATATTTGCATTAAAATATTATTTTCTCTATTATAGCATGTTAATGTGGTGAATTAGATTAAGAGACTCAAATTCAACACCCTTCTATACCATAATCTGTCACATTAATTTACACTGATCACAGTCACAGATGATACAAAACTTGAAGAAACAGTGAAAATGGTGAATAGTTAGAATTAATCTCCATGTACCCCCACTGCTGTATTTTCAGTTTTAGGCAAAAGAATAGATGCTTGGCATATCTTTGTTGAATGAATGAATGAACATGTGAGTTAAAAGAATACTTGAATGCATTGGAAGAATGGATCAGATCTAATCAGATCTAAGTAAAACCAGATGATAAGGACTTTCCGGGTGGTCCAGTGATTAAGAATCTGCCTGCCAATATAGTTGACACGAATTCGATCCCTGGTCCAGGAAGATCCCACATGCTGTGCATGCCGGAAGAACTGTGCTCCACAATTACTGAGCCTGCATTGTGCAACTACAGAAACTATGAGCCCTGGAGCCTGTGCTCCACAATGAGGGAGCCACTGCATTGAGAAGCCCGTGCACCACAATTAGAGAGCAGCCCTCTCTCGCTGCAACTAGAAAAAGTCCATGAACAGCAACAAAGACCCACTGAAGCCAAAAATAAATAAATAAATAGATTCATTTTAAAAATAAAACAGTTGAAATAAACAGAAGATAGAAATGTAAATTACTGCACCTAAGTCTGTCAGCTATGAACAGACAGAACAGGAAAGCACAGCTAAGAAAAATGTGAGTAAAACTGCTAAGGAACTGAAGCTGATGGTAACATGCTAGCTGTGAGACCATCCCATGATTACATGATGAAGGAGCTGAGCAACCTTCAAACTTGGGCTTCATCGGCATAGTCTGCAGCTGGGTGACTGTTTACTCCTTTGATGTTAGTACCTGTGCCAGCCATAGGACTCCAGAACATTCCATTTACATTTCAGAATAGCTGTTGCTAACTCTCAGCATCAGTTTGAGGTAGATGAAGTGTCTGAAAACCATGAAGGAACTGTCACTGTTTTGCAGGGAGTTCATAAGACTTGACATCTTTAGTAGCGTTATTGAAATAATTAGGACCATCAAGCAAGAGAGGAATCAGATACTGCTACAGAAATCCAAAGGGTCAATAAGAATGCTTAACAGGGAAACTGGATTTGTTTAACATAATGAAAACCTCTTAGATAAGTGAAGTGCTTTGTAATGAACTGAACCACCTTACATGGTGTTGAGTTTCCCTGTATTAGATGTGCATTCTTCATCGCTGGGCTTCCATTTATCCAAGAGGTATGCATGCTAAATGGCTTCAGTTGTGACCAACTCTTTGCAACCCTGTAGATTGTAGCTCAGGGATGTGGGTTCAATTCCCTACCCAGGGATTACAGGCATTACAGGCAGATTCTTTACCACTGAGCCACCAGGGAAGCCCCCTTTATCCAAGATGTTATGGCACAAAGGCACACCCGGGGTGGAGTTCTGAAGATGGCTGTTCAGGCTCCTTCAAATTCCCAAATTATGTGAACTCACAACACATAGTTGCAGTCATGTATCTACACATCACACACGATACAAACAAAAAGTCCTAATCAGCGTGGACTCAGTGTCATGGCCCAACCATGGTTTGTAGGCTGTTCAACAGATTCAGTAGCAAAAAAAATCACTATATCTGGTTTAAAGATGCAGACTGTCTGCTAGGTAGTCATACTGAAATTTTCATTCCAATCTACTTCCTAGGGTGAAGGTTTAAACTTTCAGCCTGAGGGACATATTCCATCCACAAAAATTTTGTTTGACCCCCATAGTGTGTGTGTATGTGTGTGTGTGTGTGTGTGCAGAAAACAAGGTATATACAATGGCCTTCCCTGGTGGTTCTGACGTTAAGAATTTGCCTGCAATGCAAGATCCCCGGGGTCAATCCCTGGGTTGGGACGGTCCCCTGGAGAAGAGAATGGCTACAACAGAAAAAAACTATTAACCATAATCAGATAGTCCCAAGCTCATCAGAAATACAAGCTCTGCATGTCTTCAGCAAGGAATCAATGGGCTGATATAAATCCACTTTTGACAGCTGAGAACAGCTCTATTAAAAAGCCTACCCTTGGATATTCATTTTGCATTGCTAATAAACCTTAGCCCTACAGCCAGAAATGCTTTGGCTCTGCCTGGAGTGGCTGGAAGGGGAGGAGAGAGAGGACTTCATTACACTCTTCAATCAGTGCGCGTCTTCACCTCAAGAACCACCGCACAGGCAGGAGATTCTAACCACCGTGGGATTTTCCCTGGAGACAGGACCACACTCAGAGAGGACTTGAATTCCTGAAGTCTTTAACAGATGACGCTACTTTAAAATGATAAGTTTAATTTTATTTTTAGATTTTATTTTAATCATGTTTTTTTAATACAAAAAACTGGGGGGAGAAAAGCTGCTTAGAATTCCCTGTGCCGGGCTGCTCTGTGCTATGCTCAATTGCTTTTGTCATGTTCGGCCCTTTGCAACCCCATGGACTGGTGTTCACCAGGCTCCTCTGTCCATGGGATTCTGCAAGAAAGAATACTGCAGTGGGTTGCCATTTCCTCCTCCAAGAGATCTCCCTGACCCAAGGATCGAACCTGTATCTCCTGCGTCTTCTGCATTGCAGGTGGATTCTTTACCCACTGAGCCACCAGGGAAGCTGCAGGATTCCCTAGATCGAACTGGTTTTCTCTTTCTTCCAAGTTCTTCTCTTAAGGAGTTAATGAATCTTTTCAACATAATGAAGATGTATATAATTTTCACACAACAGTAGGGTACAGATTCTATTCAAGTTCCCATAGACTAGGTAAGTTAATGTATTTTTAATCCAGAAAATATAGGTATAATTTAGACTTTAATTAAAATTATGACCTACATATGTTCCAATTGGCTATTGTCTCTAGTTTTTTATAATTGTGAAATAATTACTACCCACTAAATTAGATGTTGGCAAACTTTTTGTTAAACAACCACTTGGCAAATGTATTAGTTTCTTCAGGCTATATGATCTCTATATCAAGTACTCAACTCTGCTGTCTTAATATAAAAGCAGTCAAATATAATGTGCAAACAACTAAAAAGGTATGCTTCATTTACAAAAATAAGTGGAAGGTCCAGAGCTACAGTTTCAACACCAAAATCATAATCAATAAAAAGGGGAAAAAATCATAAATTGGATTTCATCAAAATTAAAAATGTTGCTCTGCGAAGTAGGCTGTTGTTATTGTTGTTCATTTGCTAAGTCGTGTCCGACTCTTTGTGATCCCATAACTGCAGCACACCAGGCTTCCATGTCCTTCACTTTCTCCCAAAGTTTGCACAAAGTCATGTCCATTGAGTCGGTGAAGCAGTCCAGCCATCTCATCCTCTGTCGCCCTCTTCACCTTCTGCCTTCAGTCTTTCCCAGCATCAGGGTCTTTTCCAGTGAGTCAGCTCTTCACATCAAGTGGCTGAAGTATTGGAGCTTCAGCTTCAGCATCACTCCTTCCAATGAATATTCAGGGTTGATTTCCTTTAGGATTGACAGGTTGGATCTCCTTGCTGTCCAAGGGATTCTCAAGAGTCTTCTCCAGCATCACAGTTTGAAAGAAGCACGAATTCTTCAGCACTCAGCCTTCTTTACGGTCCAACTCTCTCATCCATACATGACCACTTAAAAAACCATAGCTTTGACTAGACCAACCTTTGTTGGAAAAGTGATGTCTTTGCTTTTTAATATGATGACTAGGTTTGTAATAGCTTTTCTTCCAAGAAGCAAGCATATTTTAATTTCATGGCTGCAGTCACCATCCGAAGTTATTTTAGAGCCCAAGAAGAGAAAATCTGTCACTGCTTCCACATTTTCCCCTTCTATTTGCCACGAAGTAATGGGGCTACCATGATCTTAGTTTTTTTATATTGAGTTTTAAGCTGGTTTTTTCACTCTCTTCTTTCACCTTCATCAAGAGACTCTTTAGTTCCTCTTCACTTTCTGCCATTAGAGTGGTATCATCTGCATACATCAGATTGTTATTTTTCCCAGCAAACTTGATTCCAGCTTGTTACTCACCCAGTCCAGCACTTCATGTGATGTACTCTGCATATAAGTTAAATAAACAGGGTTACAATATACAGCTTTGTTGTACTCCTTTCCCAATTTTGAACCAATCATTTCATTCCATATAAGGTTCTAACTGTTTCTTCTTGACCTGAATACAGGTTTCTCAGGAGACAAGTAAGATGGCCTGGTAATACCATTGCTTTAAGAATTTTCCGCAGTTTGTTGTGATCCACAGAGTCATAGGCTTTAGTGTAAGCCAAGGAAATAGAAGATGTTTTTCTGGAATTTCCTTGCTTTCTCTATGATCCAGTGAATGTTGGCAATTTGATCTCTGATTCCTCTGCCTTTTCTAAACTCAGCTTGTACATCTGGAAGCACTCAATTCAATACTGCTGAAGCCTAGCTTGAAGGATTTTTAGCATAACCTTACTAGCATGGGAAGAGAACACAATTGTCTGGTAGTTTGAACATTCTTTAATATTGCCCTTCTTTGGAATTAGGATGAAGATTGACCTTTTCCAGTCCTGTGGCCATTGCTGGGTTTTCCAAATTTGCAGACTTATTGAGTGCAGAACTTTAGAAGCACCATCTTTTAGGATTTTATATAGCTCAGTTAGTACTCCATCACCTCCACTAGCTTTATTGGCAGCAATGCTTCCTAAGCCTCACTTGACTTCACACCCCAGAATGTCTAGTTCTAGGTGAATGATCACACCATCATGGTTGCCCAGGTCATTAAGACCTTTTTTATACAATTCCTCTGTGTATTCCCTAGTGACTCATATAGCAAATAATCTGCCTGCAATGCAGGAGACCTGGGTTTGATCCCTGGGTCAGGAAGATCCCCTGGAGAAGGAAATGACAACCCACTCCAGTATTCTTGCTGAGAAATCCCAAGGACAGAGGAGCCTGACAGTCTATATATAGCTCATGGGGTGGCAAAGAGTCGTACACGATTGAGCGACAAACAGTTTCATTTTGTGTGTATTCTTTCCACCTTTTCTTGAGCACCTCTGCTTCTGTTAGGTCTTTACTATTTCTGTCCTTTATTGTGCTCACCTTTGCATGAAATATTTCTTTGGTATCCCCAATTTTCTTGAAGAGCTCTCTGGTCCTCCCCCTTCTGTTGTTTTCCTTTATTTCTTTGCGTTGTTCACTGAAGGAGGCCTTCTTGTCTCTCCTTGCTATTCTCTTGAACTCTGTGTTCAGTTGGGTATACCTTTCCCTTTCTCCATTGCCTTTTGCTTCTCTTCTTTTCTCAACTCTTTGCAAAGCCTCCTCACACGACTACTTTGCCTTCTTGCACCTCTTTTTCTTTGGGATGGTTTTGATCACTGCCTCCTGTACAGTGTTACAAACCTCTGTCCATACTTCTTCAGGCAGTCTGTTTACCAGGTCTAATCCCTTGAATCTATTCCTCACCTTCACTGTATAATCACAGGAGATTTGATTTAGAACAAATCAAACAACAGAAACGTGCTGTTAAGAGGATGAAAAGATAAGCTACAGACTGAGAAAGAATATTTGAAAAACCACATAGATGACAAAGGATTAACATCGAGAATATAAACTCTCAAAAGGGTAAAAAACAACAGTCAAATAGAAAATCAGCCAAAGACATGAACAAATATGTCAAAGTACATAAGATGACAAATAAGCATATTAAAAGATGTTCAACCTCATTAACCATCATGGAAATGCAAACTAAAACCATGATAGGATATTACCACACACCTATCAGAATGGGCAAAGATTTTTTTTTTTTAATGTTACAAGATTAGATGCTGGCAAGGATGCAGAGAAACTGGATTACTCACAGTTTGCTGGTAGAAATGTATAATGGTACCGCCACTCTAAAACCTAGTTTGGTACTAGATCCTAAATTAAACATGAAATTATTTTAAACCCTAGCAATTGAACTCTTGAACATTTATCCTAAAGAAGTGAAAATTCACTCTCACACAAAAATCTGTATATGACTATTTATAACAGGTTTTTTTCATGATAGAAAAACTGAAACAAACCAGGTAACTGTCAGTGGGTAAATGGTTAAAAACAATGGTACATCAAAAGCATGGACTACTCATCAATTTAAAAAAAGTAAGAATTATTGATACATGCAACAATTTGGATGAATTTACGGAGAATCATGCTAAGTGCAAAAAAATTATAATGGTTATAAACTGTATATCCCATTCATATCCCATTCATATGACGTTCTTGAAATGAAGGGCTTACAGGGAAAAGGACAGATTGGTGGTCACCTGGGGTTAAGGATGGAATACAAGGTGGGTTGGGGCAGAAGGACATCTATGTGGTTATAAAAGTAACAAGAGCCTTGTGCTGATTGACTTCTATATCTTGACTGCGTGTGTGGTGGATACACAAACCTACACATCTGACATCTGATCAAACTGTGTAGAACTAAATAAACACACAGGAGTATAAATAAAATGGAGGAAATCTGAAAAAGATCAGTGGATTGTATCTCTGTCAAAATCCTAGTTGTGATATTGTACCATAGTTTTAGGCTTCCCAGGTGGCTCAGTAGTAAAGAATCCACCTGCTGAGCAGGAGATGAGGGTTCAATCCCTGGGTCAGGAAGATCCCCTGGAGAAGGAAAGAGCAACCCACTTCATCCTGAGTCCTCTTTTCTTGGCTTTCAAGTGACTTCCTTCTCATCCTGGGAAAGGAAATAGCAACCCACTCCAGTATTCTTGTCTGGGAAATCCCATGCACAGAGGAGCCTGGCATGCTACAGTCCATGAGGTCACAAAGAGTCAGGCATGACTTAGCAACTAAACAACAACAACAATAAACCATAGGTATGGAATATATTATCACTGAGTACATGGGTTCTCTCTGTATTCATTCTTGGGATCACATGTGAATATAGAACTAACTCAAACTTAAAAGTTTAAATAAAAGGGGGGATAGGGGATACCCAAAGAAATAGAATTTTTTATTGCCAGAGATATGGACATGGGGTGGGGGGCTACTGTTGTCAAGCAGATATTTGATAAAGAGTATCTGCTAGACAATTCATTACACTAGCCCCACATTTAGGCTTACATTTTTATCTAATATTTCATGTAATCTTTATACTGAGAATTGCATTATAATCCCCATTTTATGAATTACAGAATACAGACTTAGAGGCAAGGAAACTCACTTGAAATTCACAGCAAACAAACCATGCAGACAGTACTGACACCCTGATCTTTCTGACTATCAAATCTCAAGACATTTTACTTCCTTGTAAATGGCACATTCACTGAGATTACTATATTCATTTGCATGGTCTGCCATAATAAAATGCCACAGACAACGTGGTTTAAAGAACTGAAAATTCTTTCTTATAGTTCTCAAGGCTGGGGAGTCCAAGATCAAGATCTTGCCAGCAAGACAGGTTTCATTCTGAGTCCTCATCCCTTGGCTTGCTGGTGACTTCCATCTCATCATGCATAAATGACCTCTTTGTATGCAGGAAAAGCCAGCTCGCTCTGGGTTTTTCTTAAAAGGACAATAATGTCTAGGGACCACAATTCCACCCTTATGACCTCACTTAACCTTGATTACTTTTGTAAAGTCCTCATCTTCAAATACACCCACAGTGGGGCTAAGGTTAAGTATACAAATCGGGTGTTGGGCTGCCCTGGTGGCTCATTTGGTAAAGAATCTGCCTGCAATGTAGGAAACTACGTGCAATGCAGGAGACCCGAGTTCAATCTCCGGGTTGGGAAGATCCCCTGGAGAAGGAAATGGCAATTGACTCCAGTATTCTTGCCTGGAAAATCCTGCAGACAGAAAAGCCTGACAGATTATAGTCCATGGAGTTGAAAGAATCAGACACGACTTAGCATGGGGTAGAGGTGGAGGGACAAACATTCAGTTCATAAAAATTACCCAAGTTTAAAAAAAAATAAAAGAAGAACCAGTTCATGTTTAGAAGCTCAAAAGTCATAACCATTATAAAATTTTTCAAATTTCCAAATTCAAGTCTTGGGCTCCCTTTAATATGTTGATAAGAAATCCAGTCTTTTCCTCTCGGGGCTCTTCACTTTTCTGTTTCCCATTTTTTCACACTCCAGAGGCTCAAGAAGTCCAGAGGAGATCACAACCGAATAGGGAGCCCCTTGGCAAGAGACCAGTCCGTGATGCCCATGTCTTTTCACTGCCCCTCAGTGATGATGTTGAAAACTGGCTGAGCACCCACGTCTGGAGATGCTGAGGACCCTCTGCATGGCGATCCATCGCAGGTGCAGAGGGAGGGCTGGAGACCATGGGTGTCCTCACGCTCCATCACCACGAAGGAGGAAAACACTCAGCTTTCTGCTGATGTTCTGCTAAAGTCATCCACACTCAGACCATGTCTGAACTTCTATTGCTCCTAGAAAGGAAAAAGGAAGTGGTTGAAGAAAGGATGGAGTCCAACGCAGATCAGCAAAAAGAAGAAAAAAAAAACATGGGAAACAGCTGTGTTTTAGAAAGCCAACCTCAGAAGCATGGCTTTTATCTTCAACAGACCTGCTCTAAAATCCGAATGACCTGGTCAAAGAGTTATTAAGAAAAGTATACAAATGGGTACCTTGTTCTGCAGAGCAGAAATATCTTGTTTTTGTGATCACATCTAACTTAAGAGTCAAAAGACACTTGATCCTATTCCAGTTCAGTAACTGAGAATAACTGAGGTAGATCTCAATTAATCAAACTCTCTCTCTCTCTGTCTCTCTCTCTCACACACACACACGCATACACACACACCATTAAGAGAAGACATTTCTGAATTCTGGGTGGCAGAAAGAAGAAGCAGAATGACAAGGTCTTTAATAAGAGGTGGACTCGTCTCTGTCCAAGAAAACCCAACCCTCTTCAAACCCTCCACTATAAAACTTCACAGAGACAAAGCACATTTGAGAGTGTCCTAGCTGACCCAGACCAAGAAGCCTCGGCAAACTTCTGAGTGACAGTGTCTTCGGCTGTGTGCTAGGTTCTGGGTGCTACAATGAAGCACTTGTCTTTGTTTGCTGTAAACTCTTAGACAAGCAAGGGTGACGGCTACGGACACACAAATCCCCACCACACAGCCAATGAATCTTAAGAACAAAATGATCTGGGGAACCAGAGGCAAGAGTTTCTACCACCTCACAGACATTTAAGACAAATCTTAAAGGATGAATAGGAGCTCTTTCCCATGAGATTCTTGTCTTGGCATTGCTTGAGGAATTTACTGAAAGAAGTATACATACACACACACACAGCAACTAAATACAAACACACCTGAACTAAACACACACATACACGCACACCAACTCACACAGATGAAAGTTTATGTAGCCCATAAAGCTAAAGGCCCTACTGTTTGCTAATCATCCAACCCTTCATGGTGCTAGGACCAGATGAAAATTTCTCCCAGGAGTCCTCATAAAGAAGACAATGTATGATATAATAAACACCATTTTATAGCATCATTAAAAGGAATATAACTATAAGCTTCACAGATTTTCTTCATATAAGAACCTTTCTACAGACTCTTAAAGACCACCTAGTGTCAGATGTACTGGGAGCCAGCAGAATGTCCAGGTACCCAGCTTTCTCTTGGCCTAGTTTGTTCCAAGAAAATATTTTAGACTATTTGAAAAAAGGGGTGGATTGCAGAGCCTCCAAGCAAACAGTCCTTTTTGAATATTACTTCTCCCCAGAGACTGTAAAGGAAACCAAGGGCCATGATCACTAGATCATACTCATTAGTAAATGTTTAGGATGAAGCTACCCAATGGTGCCCTATAAAGATGCCCCCAAGTGCCACAGATAGTCACACTCAGAAGAGTGTTGACATCATTTTGTAAAAATCAAGGAAGCGAGGAGGGAAATGAGCTTCAGTGGGTGGGGAGAATAGTCAAGAGTCTGTTTAAAGACTAGATGAAAGATGATGAGCTTGATGAGATAGGGAAAAGCAGTGAGGAAATAAATATTACAGTCTGCTCAGGGTACTCTTCCTATAATAAAATAGTCTCTACCACTCTTTACCAAGCAATGGCAAGGAACTCACCGCCTCCCAAACAGTCCAAAATCCCGTTCACTTAATGAGTATTTCCTGGGACTTCCCTGGTGGTCCAGTGGTTAAGGATCCACCTTGCAATGCAGAGGATGTGGTGATCCCTGGTCAGAGAATTAAGATCCCACTTGCTGCAGGGAAGCTAAGCCAGAGTGCCACAACTACTGAACCTGAGGGTCACAACTGGAAAGTCTGTGGACCACAGCAAAAATCCCACATGACACAATGAAGATCCCATGAGCAGCAACTGAGATCGGAGGCAGCCGAATTCCGAAGCATGCTGCACATCACAGAACACGGCAGTTACTAAGATACTGGACAGACATAAGGCTTGAGTTCTGCCCTTGAGAAATACAAGTAACTTACAGCAAACATCTCTAAGACTTGCCTTTTGTAGTTCCATTGTTAAACATGGACCAGCAGAAACCATACACCTGGATAGAATCCCCAAGATCTTCCATGGAGATCACAGAGACATCCCCAGATTCCTAGACATTTCCAAGGGTAAGCATCAGATCCTTATGTACTTTGAGTAATAAAACTTCACCATGAGGAAGACAAATGAAGGATTATGAGTTCAAGGGAAAACATCTCCACCTGCTTCCCCAGTCCCAATTTTTACCCTCATAAAGCCTCTCTCTAATTAATCATCCATGCTGGTAAGTGTCCACTGATCCTATTAAACAATAGGGCCGGGTGGAAGTGATGGGCCAGCCTCACCGCTGAGACCTCCCAACTCTCATTAATAAATTTAATAGAAGCACCAAGATATCTCAGGAGTGCAGTAGGTTATAGGCTGAGTCTTTCCTTGGGGTATAATTTTATGTTCTTGCTCTGCACGGAAGTAATGTATTTATTCCAAGTTAATTTTTTTCTTTCCAAAGTCGGTGAGTTGTACTCCTTGGGTGCTATCCTAAATTGACAAATTCCAGGCTGCTGGGGCTTGTCATCTGAAGGAAGAAAAATTAGAGAAGCCAGTAATCAATCTGCATTGTGTGAAAATTAACATGCCTGCCCCTCAGGTTAACCAGCCCTAAATGCAAATTGAATTGAAATGTTCAGAAAGTCCTCCTAATCATGCATGCTGTGATTATGAATCTGATGTTTATTTATCACTCTTTGAATTGCCAAACACCAGGCAAGTGGAAGAGACAGGGGTCAACAAACCAAAATGAACTATTATCCTGGGCTTGGTAGCAGGGCGACTGAGTAATAGAAGCAAATCTAGGCGGCCTCACATCCGGGGAAAAAAGCAAATGATTCCTCCACTAGAGGTACTGAGCTGATCTCCACCTTGGTCCTAGGGATGGGCAGCTGTTCATGGGCAGATTCAAGGGGAAGGTATCAAAGGGGATGGATGAGCTATATGAACAAGGTTCATTTGGGTCCTTTCTCAGGACCAAATCAGACTACAAAATTTTTTTTAAACTTTTAATAACATTTTGTATTGGGGTATAGCCAGTTAATGGCTTTCCTGGTAGCCCAGGCAGTAAAGAATCCACCTGCAATGTGGGAGACCCAGGTTCGATCCCTTGGTTGGGAAGATCTCCTGGAGAAGGGAATGGCAACCCATTCCAATATCCTTGCCTAGGAAATCTCATGGACAGGGGAGCCTGGCAGGCTACAGTCCATAGGGTCACAAAGAGTCAGACATGATTGAGTGGCTAACAATTACCAATTAATAAACAATGTTGTAATAATTTCAGGTTAACAGCAAAGGGACTCAACCATACATACTCACGTGTCCCTTCTCTCCCAAACCCCCATCCCATCCAGCCTGCCACGTAACATTAAACAGAGTTCCATGTGCTGTATAGTAGGTCCTTGTTGATGATACATTTTAAATACAGCAATGTGTACGTGTCCATTCCCAACTCCCTAACTATCCCTTACCCCCATCCTTGCTCCAGCAAGTATAAGTTCATTCTTGAATTCTGTGAGTCTTTTTCCATTTTCTAGTAAGTTAATTTGTATCATTTCTTTTTAGATTCCGCATATAAAGGATGTCATATGATATTTCTCCTCTGTCTGACTTACTTCACTCAGTGTGACATTCTCTAGGTCTACCCATGCTGCTGCAAATGGCATTATTTCATTCTTTTTTATGTCAGGCCACAAATTTATTCCAAGGACTTTGGGGAAAAGAGCTCCTGGAAGTGGATATGAGACTGATGGACCACTGCACTGTTGGGAAGCACAACTCAGCTTAGGGGCTGTGCTGGATCATTTGGTTCGGTTCTACATGGTTCTGGATGCCGTAGGTGTCTGTGAGTGCACGCATCTTCCCTTGGTGTGGGGGTACGACATTCCCACAACTGTGAGAATGACTGACTCCACGGGCGAGTCGAACCTGTGCTCCATGTACACGTAAGTGGATAAATCATTTGTGTTAATTATTTGTGAACTAGCAACGCCTCACTTCCATTTGACTGAGTCTAAAAAATTTAACCTGAGTCAATAGTTTGTGTCTCTAAACATGTTTTCCCAAAGAAATAATGCTCCACTCAGCTTCTAATTTTCTCCGAGGTTCATAACGTACCTAAGGGACACAATGTTGAATCACATTGAGGGTAAGACCTATTATCATACAATTAGAATAGGATTCATCCAATACAACATCCAGTGTTTAATGCCATGTTAAGCAGCTTGGATTTCATTATGTGGATCAGTGGTTCCCGGACTTTTATTTCAAGTACCAGAATTTTTTTTTTTAAAGGATCAGGGGACTAGCACTCAGTGACCAACTTTTTATTTTGCCTAGTAAGGAATTTAATAACACAAAACAACAGCAGCAGAAACAACAAAATAAGCTATGCTCATTATTCCATTTTTAAAAAAGGACATTTTTAGCACCAAGATGTAGGAAGGATATAAATTTTAGGGGAAAAAAATGGCAGGGAGATCCAGTTCTAAAACCTTAATGAATTTACCCTTAAGAACTCCACTTTTTTACCTTTTTTTCTTTTTTTTGTGAACCTGTGAAACTCCTTCATGGCCAAGCATACCACTGTTTAGACATGATTTGGGGGAACCCATGGCTTCAGAGAACCTTAAGAAGTCCCATAAGTCTGGTCAGTGTTTCATGGCAGCCGGCAGACCTAAAGCAATCATTTATCACGCTCTCAGATTCCGTAGGTCAGAATTCCGAGGACAGCTTGGCACTGCTCCACAATCTTGAGAGTCTCAGACCGGAAGCTGGTGGCTGGGACCCTCTGAAGTCCTGCACTCACATCTCTGGTCTTTGATGATGGACATCAACTGGGGAAACTCAGCTCGTCTCCTTGGTCCCTCCAAGTGGGCTAGTTTAAGCGTCCTCACAGCAGCAAGGCTGGGTTCCCAGGGAATAGGAGTTGCATTCTCTTTACAACCTAGCCTTGGAAGTCACAGGATATCATTTGCACCATTATCTATTGGTCAAAACTGCCACAAACCCCTGCCCAGATTCAAGGGGTTGTGGGGAACATAAACCCAACCTCTCCAGGGAAGTATGTGTGTGTGTATGTGTGTATATGCAAGCAACCATGTTTGGAAAATGCAGTATGTCCAGAGCATATTGAAAGTCATTCCCTTCTAAAATCTCTCTCTCGTGCATACATACACATGCATATAATAGGAACAAAGAAATTTATTTAAAAATAAGTACAAGGAAGATAAAAATTAAATATATATATGTATAAAGTAAAAAGAAAGTGAAGTCGCTCAGTCGTGTCCGACTCTTTGTGACCTCATGAACTGTAGCCTACCACGCTCCTCCATCCATGGGATTTTCCAGGCAAGAGTACTGGAGTGGGATACCATTTCCTTCTCCAGAGGATCTTCCCAACCCAGGGATCGAACCTGGGTCCCCTGTATTGTAGGCAGAAACTTTACTGTCTGAGCCACCAGGGAAGTCATATATATGTATATGTATATGTATATATATATATATATATACACACATATATACATACGTATGTATGTGTGCAGATAGATGTATCTCGTAAACACACATACACATACACACACAAAAAAAAAAAAAACACCATAACTTTGCATTTCAGTGGGTCCAGGCAGTTGACATTCCCTGAATGTCAGTATAAACCTCAAGACAGGAACCCCCGCCCATGGGGTTTGTAGCATGATATTGCTGTAGGCAGTTGCTCCAATGGCATTCTAACAGAATCAACACTGGGCTTAGAGTCCAAACCACCAAATTCACATTCTGATCCTCGATTGCCCTGATAGTGATATCACACATGTCATGCAACTTCCCTAGGTTTTCATTTGCTCATCAGTAAAATATACATCATTGCATTTATTTTATAGAGGAGCAGTCTTTGCTCCCTTACCTCTCCCTTTTGGCCTTTCTTCATCACCTTTTCCCTACTCAGCAAGTATTTTGCAGCTGGTCCCCACCTTATCCTCCTCAACACACTCCTTTCTCCATCACAAACCTTGCTGGCTGCAGATCCAGCCCAGGAAGTCATCTCTGGCTTCACTTCAAGGGAAGACAAGGCAGGGTTTGAAATCTTGCCACCACCTCAACCCCCACAGGCTAGTTCTGGACTAAAGGAGATGAAGCCGAGTAAAAATCAATTGCAGTTCCATGACGTAGGTGGTGGATGGGGTATTAAGGAATTTACTACACTTTTTCTTGTAGTTCAGAGAATTTGTTAGGATAAGCAGCAATGTAGATACTGACTTCGTTGAAAATGTGATCTGCTGCAACCAAAAAACGCAGACCGGAGTCTAGCTACAGCCCTGACAAGCTGAGTGACCTTGGGCGAGTTACTTAACCTTGCAAGATCTCAGTTTTCTCAAAGTGAAGCTAATAAGGCCACTTTTTGAGGGTTACTGTGAAGAATAACTGAGATCAAGCCTCAAAAGCCCTTGGCACAGTCTAGCATGATGGTTCTCAAGCTTTGGCATATGCCAGAATCACCTGTAGGGCTTGTGAAAACACAGATTTCTGGGTCTGACTCCCAGAAATAATAATAATAAAATAATGAGGGTTTCTGATTTATTAAGATTAGGACGGGCTCTGACATTTTGCACTTCTAACTCATCAGCAGGTGACGTTGATGTTGCTGGTCATTATCTACTGCAATGATGATGAAGACGACAATGATGGTTATGATCGGGACTTCAGCTTTACATAAATGATACAGTAATATGTCAGTTTGTTTTCCATAACTTGAAAAAAACATTTTGGTATCCCTCATGTGATAGCCTGCAACTATTCATGAAATCATCTAATGTACTGGCTAGTTCAAATAGGTTAGATTTTACATTTGGTACAAAGTTCTTAGGGCATGAATCATCCCGTAAATGGATCAGGCTGAACCCATACAGGCTGTTGGTGGAGAGGATCTATGTACTATGAGTAGAGAGAAGAGATTTTGGCTGAGAGAGGAACAGAACCACACAGAGAGTAAGAAGAACTAGATCCTCCTTGGTTTTAAGGGATTTTCTCTGCAAAACGATAAAACTGAATTAACTTATCACCAACATTCAGCCCACTTCTGCAGAGTAGAGATTCTATAATGAACTCTAATCTAAAGCAGACTGAGAACACAGCAGTCCTGCCCCCAGGAAGCCACTTGCAGTTCAGAGCCCTTGGCCCAAGCCCCACGAGGCCTTCCATCCAAAATCAGCATCACTCAACAGTGGGAGCTTCTTCGGGGCCTGAAGAAGCTCATTGCTTGTTGTAATGAGAGATGAGCAATTTCCTGCCCTGAAAGTCTGTGAAAGGAGACAGCTGGCTCATATTTCCCACTTATCTGAGACTGAATGGGGAACTTGAGTTCAGTGGATTGGGTTTGTTTATTTACCTATTTATTTGTGTGGAAATGATTTTATAAGACTCTCACCTAAACCGAAGGAAAGAGAAAGGCCTCAAGTCTTGTTCTTCAGTCTCCCCCGCTCCACCTTGGGCTGCATCCTAGTCATGTGACTGTCATGATACCAGATCCCAGAGAAGCTCTGGCCTTCACGGCTTGAGTCTTCCTGGATACAAAAAGTCTCCATGTGTACTTGGGCTGGTCGATAGTTCTGTTTTCTTTTTGATTGTCTATTCCCGGGACATAAACAACAGAGAAGCCCTCTCCACTCCCAGAAAGAGAAGCCTTCTATAATTCATTCGTGAGTACCTGGCATGAGAGCTAACACTGTTGCTAATTTGTACAAACATTTGTCTACTGAATGAAAGAGTGAATGACCACCCATCTTGAGAAGTCGTATGTGCTGAGTTTTCTATTAATCTTCCCAAAGTCCAAATACAACTTACACTGAGCACTTACTATATGCCTGAAACTATTCTAAGCACTTTAAATGATACTTCACTTCATACTCAAATAGCCCTATAAAATCGAGCCTTCTAATTATCACCCCATTATACAGACAGGTAAATAAAAGTCAAGATTGCATGGTAGCAGGAGAGAGATTTGAGTCTAGGCAGTCTGCCTCCTTGGTGAGCACTTTGGATAGCTCTCTGGCCTCCCAGGCCATCAGGCCACTAG
Organism: Moschus berezovskii; assembly: GCF_049115385.1. Taxonomy (NCBI): domain Eukaryota; kingdom Metazoa; phylum Chordata; class Mammalia; order Artiodactyla; family Moschidae; genus Moschus; species Moschus berezovskii. Next base: position 15,378,055 of record NC_142474.1, read on the forward strand.
TACTGGATACTTTCTGGTCCCCACCTTCATGACCTCTTGCATGCTCTATGCCTCTGCCTCTGTCACCTCATCTGCCTCCACAGAAAAACACAGCATGAAAAGAGTAAGGCAGAAGCATGGAGGACCTGGCTGCAGAGTTGAGGTCTCAGGGACAACAGGAGGGACAAGGGGCAGTGACAACCCTTCCATTGTCATCCTACAGATAGCCACCATCATACATCCTCAGGGAGGGTCTCCTTAGCAGCAAGCTTCTGCCTTCATTTGTCTTCCCTGCAAAGAAGCCTCTAGGGAAAAGGCTCAATTTCAGCCTTATTTAACAGCTCCCTGACTACACCTCCCAAGGCTTGGTTAGCTTATGCATCCACTGAGGAGCTTGAACTAACCCATTCAGATAGGCCTGGAAATGGCAGAACCCCAGTCAGATAAACAAGGTCACAGACACACAGGTCATGTTTTCACAGCAATATGACCCTTTCCTTTACTGAACAACACTTCTTTGGCCGTATCTCTTTACTATAGGTCAGGTGATTAATTAAAATAATGAAACAAGTTCGGTTCCCAACAGGATGGTTTCAGTCGCTAAGTCGTGTCCAACTCTTGCAACGCCATGGACTACGTAGCCCTCCAGGCTTCTCTGTCCATGGGATTCTCCACGCAAGAATACTACAGTGGGTTGCACATCAAATTGGAAACAAGGGCAAAAGATGGTCATGATTCTCAGATCCAGAAGGTATTTTTTAAAATCTATAGTGTCTGAGTGGCTAGGAAAATTTGAGTTCCCTCTATAGCAGGTTAAGATCCTCTCTGTGCTGCTTTGATCGGCTTTTGCCTATGGCTCCCCTTTTGCACCCAGTGGCAGGGCCATGAGTCACTTCATCCCACAGAAAAGCCCTGAAGGGCCACCTCCTTACTGGTGGTCCACAGCACCAAATCAGGGCTACTGATGTCCCAGAGTGGTTTTCATTGATAATGTCCATCAAAAGAGTTCACCACTGGGCAAAACACAAGATGTGCAGACCAAACAGCCAAGGCCATTTCCTCCCCATCCGTTACAGTTAAGTTCCTCAGATATGAATGAGTTGCATTCTGAGAGCAAGTTTTTTAAGTCCAATTTGTTCGTTAAGTCCAACAAAGTCAGTCTAGGTACTTGACTAAGACAATCAGCTATATAGTACTGTACTATAATAGGTTTATAACACTTTTCACACAAATAATACATAAAAACCAAACACAAAAATTAAAGAAAACATATTTAATCTTACAGCATAGTACCTTGATAAATACAGTAGTATAATACAATAGTTGGCATATAGGGGCTGGTATTGATTGAGCAGACCAGAAGAGTTACTGACCTCATCCATGCTTTTATGCTTGCTTAGGGACATCCTGGGCTTGAAATAAAGATACCATTCTACTGTACTCTACAGTACTATACAACACAGTACACCAAAGCATAACCACTTACAGAGGACGCACACACATGGCGATCTATGCTAGACATGCAAACTCACTTACATGATTTGACATTCAATGTTTACATCTTTGAAAGTTCGCAACTTGAAGGTTTGAATGTAGAAGCTTTACTGTATTTCTCCTTTTGATTCAGAAGAGGTGAGAGCTTCAGTGACTACCCTTCTGATTGTTTTTGGAAGTCTGAATGCCTAAATCCAACTTAACCTCTTTGTCCCTACACCCCAAGACAGCTGTCCCATGTGTGTGTGTGTGTGTGTGTGTGTGTGTGTACGCGCGCGTGCGCAGGGGCACACTCACACTCAGTCGTGTCCGACTCTTTGCGACCCCCATGGACTGTAGCCCCACCAGGCTCCTCTGTCCATGGGATTTCCCAGGCAAGAATACTGGAGTGGGTTGCCACTTCCTCCTCCAGTCCCTGTGTCTACCTGGGATGAATTTCCCTGAGGGGCTGTATACTTGGAAGTTCTCTCAATAGATATGCAGGTTTCCAGTTAAACGCTGTTTGTTAATCTGCCTTCCTCAAAAACCTGGATACTCAAGGCAATAATTGTAACCAATGTCTAGACATGGGATAAGATCAGTTTTCATGTTTTTTCCCTTCCCAGGGCACAGACAAAAATGCAGTTAGCTATCCCAAAGTCAAGTTACCTATGATTTAGCTGCTGCTGCTGCTGCTAAGTCACTTCAGTCGTGTCCGACTCTGTGTGACCCCATAGACGGAAGCCCACCAGGCTCCCCCGTCCCCGGGACTCTCCAGGCAAGAACACCGGAGTGGGTTGCCATTTCCTTCTCCAATGTGTGAAAGTGAAAAGTGAAAGCGAAGTCGCTCAGTCATGTCCGACTCCTAGCGACCCCATGGACTGAAGCCCACCAGGCTCCTCCGTCCATGGGATTTTCCAGGCAAGAGTACTGGAGTGGCTTGCCATTGCCTTCTCCAACAGTATCTAATTCCAAACATACTCCCAATTCAGTTTTAAAAAATTCACTGTCCAGTTAGCTGTCAAGTCAGTTGTCTCCATAAATAAATGTCTGGTGAATTTGTTTCTCCTTTGAGCTAAATCAGTGGTTTTTAGCCATTCTTCTATATTACAATCACCAGAGAAGCTTTTTTTTTTTTTTTAAATCCTAATTCCTAGCCCCAGTCACAGAGAATTTTATTCTAGGATGGAGCACTCATGTTGTCAAGATTCCCAATTGATTCCAGCATACAGCTTGGACTGAGAGCCACTATCTAATTGAACCTGATTTTGCACTGGAAAAGACTCTGATGCTGGGAAAGGTTGGGGGCGGGAGGAGAAGGGGACGACAGAGAATGAGATGGTTGGATGGCATCACCGACTCTATGGACATGAGTTTGAGTGAACTCTGAGAGTTGGTGATGGACAGGGAGGCCTGGCATGCTGTGATTCATGGGGTCGCAGAGAGTCAGACACGACTGAGCGACTGAACTGAACTCAACTGAATCTACCACCATCCCTCCACCTGAAAAGAATACATTTCTCTCATATCTATAACCAAGCTTTATTTATATGTTTCCCATGAGCATGAAAAATTGAATATCTAAATTTTAGTGTCTTCAGAAAATCTTAGAGACACTAATGAAATAGCCAGTTTGTTCATTGGGTGATGCTGGGGGCAAGGAGATCCAACCAGTCCATCCTAAAGGAGATCAGTCCTGGGTGTTCATTGGAAGGACTGATTTTGAAGCTGAAACTCCAATACTTTGGCCACCTGATGCAAAGAGAGGACTCATCTGAAAAGACCCTGATGCTGGGAAAGGTTGAGGGTAGGCGGAGAAGGGGACAACAGAGGATGAGATGGTTGGATGGCATCACTGACTCAATGGACATGAGTTTGGGTGGACTCCAGGAGTTGGTGATGGACAGGGAGGCCTGGCATGCTGCAGTCCATGGGGTCGCAAAGAGTTGGACACGACTGAGAGACTAAACTGAACTGAACTGGGGACCTTCTTGGATTAGGTCAGCGAGTCCCATCCTTCATCCATCATGTAGCAGCATCCTGATACAGATCTTCAATTCTGACTCTCCCAGGGTCAGATCTAGGCCAGGAAATGCTGAGCATTTGTGTAATTAATAGGAAACAAATTTTTGTCTTTGTCATTCAGTAAATCAAAAATGCCTTTTCCACCCACTTTCTTCCTGGGCAGGAGGAGAAACCTGGAGATAAATAAGACATGTAGGTGGGGATCAGATGAAGAAAGGCTGGATGTTCCGTTTCATTCCGAGGGCAAGGACATGGCACTGATGGGTTTTCACTTGGGTGGGGGTGTGACAAGATCAAATTTTTTATTTTAGAAAGATCACCTGGCTATAGAGTGGAGACTGGAAAAGATGAGGGGAGACAGTTAGGATTGAGGGACAGATAGATGGTTATTGAGGCCATTTAGCTAGGGATTCAAGTATCTTGAACTATGGAAGCTGCTGCCTAGAACAAGGTCTTGGGAGAAAATATTTAAGGGAAAGTGGTGGGATTTGATGATGAATGTGTATCGGGGGCTGAGGAAGAGGTACGCCTTCAACTTTCTGGCTGGAGCAACTGCGTGAATAGCAATGAAGTTCATCAGTTTAGAGAACACAGGGTCGGGTGGGGGTGGCGGGGTTGGAAGAGCAGCTTTCTGAGTGAGACACTGAGTTACAGTGTGGACTTCCTGAGAGATAAGGGCTGAGGGATATCTGCAGTAGGACATCGAACCTATTTCAAATTTTCAGCATACAGTCGTCTCACTCACTCGAAACCTTGGCTTCTGCTAGCTTGGCAAATTTGCTTTTTTTTATAACCAAGGATATAGAACTGGTTCTAAGTCTAAAGAAATACTGGGAAATGTTTCAAAAAGTTAAAAAAAAAAAAGATGCCACCTCACATCCATTAGAATGGCTACTATCAAAAAGAAGAAAGAAAATAACCAGTGTTAGCAAGGATGTGAAGAAATTAGAACCCTGGTGCACCCTGTTGATGGAAATGGAACGTGGTGCAGCTGCCGTGAAAAACAGCGTGGCGGTTCCTCAAAAATTCAAACATGCATTTGCTATATGATCCTGCAACCGCTCTTCTAGATATGTACTCAAAAGAACTGGAATCCGTGACTCAGGGAGACATGCGTTAGGTCTATATTCATAGCAGCATTATTCACTATAGTTAAGAGGTGGAAGCAACCCATGTGTCAGTGAATGGATGGATGAAAAAACAATGTGGTATATGCACACAGTGGAATATTACGCTGCTTTGTAAAGGAAGAAAATCCTGACACATGCTGCACCAGGCAGGAACTTTAAGGACAATATGCTGAGTTTAGAAATAAGACAGTCACTAAAGAACAGAGAATGTATGATTCCATTTATATGAGGTTCTCTGAGTAGTCAAATTACAGGGACAGAAAATTGACTGGTGGTTTCCAGGGACTGTGGAGAAGAGAATTAGGGAAATTATTGTTTCATGGGTACAGAGTTTCAGTTTTGCAAGATGAAAAGAGGTCTGTGGATGGATGGTCCTGATGGTGGCAAAACGTGACTATATTTGATGCCACTGAACTATGAGCCAAAAAACAGCCAAGGTGGCAAATTTTACATTATGTGCATTTAACACAATTTTTTTGAAGTGTAGAAATATATTGTTTTCATTAATAATCTATGTTTTGCTATTCTTAAATCCTTGCCAACCAGACCACTAGGCTGTACCAATAGCTGCCAGTGTCTAAACTTTCCTTGATGATAAGACCCAGCTGATGGCTGACTTCACCACCCTCTCCTAACTTGTTAGAAATGGAGGGAATAATTGATATATCCAGACTGACCAATGGCCTGTCACAGGCTCAAGGCCAGGTTGAACGGCAGCCTTCCATTTCTGTGGAAATGAAAGAACTCACCTTCCACTGAGAAAGCTGAATTTTTCAGGTTTGAGAATCAAAGATCCAACTGTCACCTCTCATCAGAGACTGAGCATCTGAGATCCCAGTCTGGTCCACACTACAGGATTGGGGTAGGGTAGAACCATTTACAATGAGGGTGGTCACCCATGAAGAAGGGCTGCTCGGGGAGACACTGGCAGTCTGCAAAGGGACCCTGTTAGCTGATGCGGATGCTGGTTCAACCAGAACAGGTGTCCCCTAATTTAAGGGTAATTGTAATTACTACTTTTCCCTTAAAAAATATTGACAAACCAATGTCACCTCATTTAGTCAGAAGAGGAAAAACCAAATAAGATCTGAACTCTGCAGATGTTAAAAAAAAGAAGAAGAAGACTCAAGAGACTTCCCTGGTGGTCCAGTGGCTAAGACTCCATGCTCCCAATGCAGAGGGCCTGGGTTTGATCCCTGGTCAGGGAATTAGACCCCACATGGCAACTAAGAATTGGCATGCTATACCAAAGATCAAAGATCCTGTGTGCCACAACTAAACAAATACGTATTTTTATTTATTTGGCACAACCAAATAAATAATTTTTTTAAAAGAAGACACAAACTTTGGAGTTCACAAGTGTGTGCACATGCACACATGCATTTGTGTGTATATACGCTTGTCTGCACATATACACACATGTATCTAAAGCAGAGGGAAGAGGCTTGGGAGCCAGAAGAGGAAAGAGCATAGGGAGGGTGAATCACCTGGGGATGTGTGTTGAGTAAGAAGGCCTAGAACAAAGCACTTAGGAATCCTGACATACAAGAGGAGAAGTGGAACAGACGTGCACATAGCATTGTGAGGAGAGACACAGGAGCGGAGGAAACAAGGGACCATGGTGTTGTATTCATAGACGCGGGCCTCTATGAAAATGTCCACATGGCTGACACAACAGAAGGATATATTGTCTCACAGTTCCAGAAACTGGAAATCTGAACTCAGGGTGTCAGCACGCTCCTTCCGAAGGCTGTGAGAAAAGGATCTATCCCATGACTTTCCCCTGGCATCTGGTGATTTGCTGGCAATCTTTGGCATTCCTTGACTTACAGACACACCACCCTCTCTCTTCCTTTATCTTCACATGGCATTCTCGCTGTAGGTGTGTATCTGTCTCTAAGTTTCTGCTTTTCACATGGGCATGAGTCATACTGGTAGAAGGGATGCTTTGTCTTACATCATTACATCTGCAACAACCCCATTTCTAAATAAGGTACCATTCTGAGGCGCCGGAGGTTAGGACTTCATATATAAATTTGAAGAAGACAAACCTCAACCATCAACAGAGGTTGTGGAAATCATCTGGGCTGAGCTTCTCTAGGACAGAATTCTTAACTGTTTCAGTGCTGCTGAAAAGTCATCCAAGATAAAGAGGAAAAGATCATGTCATGAATCAGAGCTCCTTCTCAACCTGGCCTGCCTCCTCCTTTAGCTTGTTGAATTTCAAATCTTAAAATTTAGTAAAATACCAAGTGAAGAGCATTTTGCACAAGAACTCATCTGATTTCTGGGCTCCAGTCCTCACCAAGATGCTCTCCTTAAACCAACTTTTTTGATATGATTCACGTCACAATACCCATTTGTTGAGCCCCAACTTTGTGCCACTTTCTAGTTCAGTTCAGTTCAGTCGCTTGGTCATCTCTGATCCTTTGCGACCCCATGGACTGCAGCACGCCAGGCTTCCCTGTCCATCACCAACTCCAAGAGCTTACTCAAACTCATGTCCATCGAGGTGGTGATGCCATCCAACCATCTCATCCTCTGTCGTCCCCTTCTCCTCCCGCCTTCAGTCTTTCCCAGCATCAGGGTCTTTTCCAATGAGTCAGTTCTTCACATCAGATGGCCAAAGTATTGGAGTTTCAGCTTCAGTATCAGTCCTTACAATGAGTATTCAGGACTTGTTTCCTTTAGGATAGACTGGTTGGTTTTCCCTGCAGTCCAAGGGACTCTAAGAGTCTTCTCCAGCACCACAGTTCAAAAGCATCAATTCTTCTGCCCTCAGCTTTCTTTATAGTCCAACTCTCACATCCACAAACAACTACTGGAAAAACCATAGCTTTGATTAGACAGACCTTTGTTGGCAAAGTAATGTCTCTGCTTTTTAATATGCTGTCTAGGTTGGTCATAATTTTTCTTTCAAGGAGCAAGTCTTTTAATTTCATGACTGCAGTCACCATCTGCAGTGATTTTGGAGCCCCCCCCCCAAAATTAAGTCTCTCACTGTATCCATTGTTTCCCCATCTATTAGCCATGAAGTGATCGGACCAGATGCATTGATCTTCATTTTCTGAATGTTGAGTTTTAAGCCAACTTTTTCACTCTCCTCTTTCACTTTCATCAAGAAGCTTTTTAGTTCTTCTTCACTTTCTGCCATAAGGGTGGTGTCATCTCCATATCTGAGGTTATTGGTATTTCTCCTGGCAATCTTGATTCCAGCTTGTGCTTCATCCAACATTTTGCGTGATGTACTCTACATATAAGTTAAATAAGCAGGGTGACAATATACAGTCTTGACGTACTCCTTTCCCAATTTGGAAACAGTCCGTTGTTCCATGTGCTGTTCTAACTGTTGCATCTTGACCTGTATACAGATTTCTCAGGAGACAGGTCAGGTGGTCTGGCATTCCCATCTCTTGAAGAATTTTTCACAGTTTGTTGTAATCCACACAGTCAAAGGCTTTGGTGTAGTCATTAGAACAGAAGTGGATATTTTTCTGGAACTCTCTTGTTTATTTTATGATCCAGCAGAAGTTGACAATTTCTCTGGTTCCTCTGCCTTTTCTAAATCCAACTTGAACATCCGGAGGTCCTCAGTTCACGTATTGTTGAAGCCTCTCAGAGAATTTTGAGCATTACTTTGATAGCATGTGAGATGAGTGCAATGTGCAGTAGTTTGAACAGTCTTTGGGAATGGAATGAAAACTGACCTTTTCCTGTGGCCACTGCCGACTTTTCCAAATTTGCTGGCATATTGAATGCAGCACATTAACAACATCATCTTTCAGGATTTGAAAGAGCTCAACTGGAATCCCATCACCTCCACTAGCTTTGGTCATAGTGATGCTTCCTAAGGCCCACTTGACTTCAGACTCCAGGATGTCTGGCTCTAGGTGAGTGATCACACAATCATGGTTATCTGGGTCATTAAGATCTTTTTTGTGTAGTTCTTCTGTGTATTCTTGCCATCTCTTCTTCATATCTTCTGCTTCTGTTAGGTCCCTACCATTTCTGTCTTTTATTGAGCCCATCTTTTCATGAAATGTTCCCTTGGTATCTCTAATTTTCTTGAGGAGATCTCTAGTCTTCCCCATTCTATTGTTTTCCACTATTTATTTGCAATGATCACTGAAGAATGCTTTCTTACTTGGAACTCTGCATTCAAATGGGTATATCCTTCCTTTTCTCCTTTGCCTTTAGCTTCTCTTCTTTTCTCAGCTATTTGTAAAGCCTCCTCAGACAACCATTTTGACTTTTTACTTTTCTTTTTCTTGGGGATGGTCTTGATTACTGCCTCCTGTACAATGTCACGAACCTATGTCCATAGTTCTTCAGGCACTCTGTCTATCAGATCTAATCCCTTGAATCTATTTCTCACTTCCACTGTATAATCATAAGGGATTTGATTTAGGTCATCTCTGAATGGTCTAGTGGTTTTCCCTACTTTCTTCAATTTAAGTCTGAATTTGACAGTAAGGAGTTCATGATCTGAACCACAATCAGCTCCCAGTCTTCTTTTTGCTGACTGTATAGAGCTTCTCCATCTTTGGCTGCAAAGAACATAAAAAATCTGATTTTGGTAATGCCCATCTGGCAATGTCTATCTGTAGAGTCTTCTCTTGTGTTGTTGGAAGACGGTGTTTGCTATGACCAGTGCGTTCTCTTGGTAAAACTCTGTTAGCTTTTGACCTGATTCATTTTGTACTCCATGGCCAAATTTGCCTGTTACTGCAGGTATCTCTTGACTTCCTGCTTTTGCAATTCAGCCCCCTATAATGAAAAGGACATCTTTGTTTGAGTGTTAGACCTTGAAGGTCTTGTAGGTCTTCATAGAACCATTCAACTTCAACTTCTTGAGTATTACTGGTCAGGGCATAGACTTGGATTACTGCGATATTGAATGGTTTGTCTTGCAAATGGACAGAAATCATTCTGTCGTTTTTGAGATTTCATCCAAGTACTGCATTTTGGACTCTTTTGTTGACTGCGATGACTACTCCATTTCTTCTAAGGGATTCTTGCCCACAGTAGTAGATATAATGGTCATCTGAGTTAAATTCACCCATTCCAGTCCATTTTATTTCACTGATTCCTAAAATGTCGATGTTCACTTTTCCCATCTCTGTTTGAGTTTCTAGTGGAAAGATTCCAATAATCTGCCTTATTTTCAAGGAAAGTTTTCTTCTATTTACCCCCAAATCACAAACCAATGTACCAACAAAACTCCAGGCTGCCTTCCCTTTTACCAATATCTTGGGCACAAAGGCCTTCCAGAATGGCCGTTCCACTATTGATCATTGTTCCACTCTGTCATCTTACAGAGAAATCCATCAGGAATAATGGAAAGCTGTTTGCAGCTTTTATTCACCATACATTGGCCTTTGACTGTGAACAGGAACCAGCTATGCGTTCAATTCAGTTCAGTCGCTCAGTCATGTCTGACTCTCCGCGACCCCATGAATCACAGCACGCCAGGCCTCCCTGTCCATCACCAACTCCCGGAGTACACTCAAACTCATGTCCACAGAGTCGAAAATGCCATCCAGCCATCTCATTCTCTGTCGTCCCCTTCTCCTCCCGCCCCCAACCTTTCCCAGCATCAGAGTCTTTTCCAGTGAGCCAACTCGTCGCATGAGGTGGCCAAAGTATTGCAGATTCAGCTTTAGCATCAGTCCCTCCAATGAACATCCAGGATTGATCTCCTTTAGAATGGACTGGTTGGATCTCCTTGCAGTATAAGGGACTCTCAAGAGTCTTCTCCAACACCACAGTTCAAAAGCATCGACTCTTCGGCGATCAGCTTTCTTCACAGTCCAACACTCACATCCATACATGACCACGGGAAAAACCATTGCCTTGACTAGACGGACCTTGGTTGGCAAAGTAATGTCTCTGCTTTTTAATATATTATCAAGGTTGGTCATAACTTTCCTTCCAAGGAGCAAGCATCTTTTAATTTCATGGCTGCAATCAGCGTCTGCAGTGATTTTGGAGCCCAAAAATATAAAGTCTGACACTGTTTCCACTGTTTTTCCATCTATTTCCCATGAAGTGATGGGACCAGATGCCATGATCTTTGTTTTCTGAATGTTGAGCTTCAAGCCAACCTTTTCACTCTCCTCTTTCACTTTCATCAATAGGCTTTTGAGTTCCTCTTCACTTTCTGCCATAAGGGTAGTGTCATCTGCATATCTGAGGTTATTGATATTTCTCCTAGCAATCTTGATTCCAGCTTGTGCTTCTTCCAGCCCTGCGTTCCTCATGATGTACTCTGCATATAAGTTAAATAAGCAAGGCGACAATATACAACCTTGACGTACACCTTTCCCTATTTGGAACCAGTCTGTTGTTCCATGTCCAGTTCTAACTGTTGCTTCCTGACCTGCATACAGGTTTCTCAAGAGGCAGGTCAGGTGGTCTGGGATTCCCATCTCTTGCAGAATTTTCCACAGTTTATTGTGATCCACACAGTCAAAGGCTTTGGCATAGTCAATGAAGCAGAAATAGATGTTTTTCTGGAACTCTCTTGCTTTCTCCATGATCCAGCGGATGTTGGCAATTTGATCTCTGGTGCCTCTGCCTTTTCTAAAACCTGCTTGAACATCTGGGAGTTCACGGTTTACATACTGCTGAAGCCTGGCTTGGAGAATTTTGAGCATGACTTTACTAGCGTGTGAGATGAGTGCAATTGTGCAGTAGTTTGAGCATTCTTTGGCATTGCCTTTCTTTGGGATTGGAATGAAGACTGACCTTTTCCAGTCCTGTGGCCACTGCTGAGTTTTCCAAATCTGCTGGCATATTGAGTGCAGCACTTTCACAGCATCATCTTTCAAGACTTGAAATAGCTCAACTGGAATTCCATCACCTCCACTAGCTTTGTTCGTAGTGATGCTTTCTAAGGCCCACTTGACTTCACATTCCAAGCCTCATAAACTCCATATATAGACTTTCAGTAATTGAACCTCTTGCAAAACTTGCATTTTAATACCATGGTAAGATCAGCAGGTCTCCAGTAGATCAGAAAGTCATAATGAGCTGCGTGAAACAGTTTGTGCCATGATTCCCATCATACATGTCTGGAAGTTGTTTCAGGATAGCATGTTCCCTTCCCTGATGACTAGAAATGAACTGTCATCCTGTATACTAAGTGGTTGTCATAATCACTAGTTATGTATTGCCTATCTATGCTTGCACTCATTTACTGCAAGCCTACTCTATGTTAGCCCTATAGTGGGCACCGGAGATGCAATAGTTTAAAACACGTTAGGCTTGGTGCCTCCCTCAGTGCACTTCCTGGGTTGGGATGAAAACAAGCAAATAATCAGCCGATAAAAATTGATTGTAAGAAGTATTTTTGCTAGTATCTACACAGGGGTACCAGAAGAGCATCTCAGTGAACATCACCACCGCCTACACAGCTGGTCCAGTCAAAAATCTGGGAGGCTTCTCATTCTCTTTTCTTCTACCAGCATTTTACACACCACTGAAGCCTGTCAATCTGGCTCCTATTTCTCAAAAACTGAGTGTTTTCTATATTCTACTGCTTCAGTTCAAATAATGTTCTGTAAATATCAATTCTATCATTTTTGACTTCTGATATGAGCTGAAGGGTTTGCACATTAGTTTGATGATTTATTCCCTCATTCAACATAACACTGTTGAGCACATACTCTGTATTTAGACACCGGAGATGCAAAACCAAAGAAGGCAAATCAGACAGACCTCAGAGATTGCATGTCCATTTTCAGACTGCCATAATAAAGTAAATTTCCTAATAAAGCAAGTCACACATTTTTGGGGCTTTCCAGTGCATATAAAAGTTATGTTTATACTATACTGTGGTCTATCGAGTGTGAAACAGCATTATGTTTAAAAAATTAATGGGCATACATTCGTTAAAAATAGTTTATTGCTAAAACTGCTAACAATCAACAGAGCCTTCTGCAAGTTATAATTTTTTGAAATAGTAACATTACAGATCCCTGATCACAGATCACCATAACAAAACAGTAATAATGAAAAATTTTGAAATATTGTTAGAGTTGCCAAAATGTGACACAGAAACACCAAGTGAGCAAAAGCTTTTAGAAACGTGGAGCTGATAGATTTGCTCAATGCAGGATTACTGCAAACCTTAATTTGCTAAAAATGCAATATCTGTGAAGTATAATGAAGCAAAATGCAATAAAATGAGGTATATTCATACATGGTCCCTGGCCACATAAGTCCATATAAAATCCCCAATGGACCATGATGCCATCACATTGAAATTTAAACTGAAAAGCTAGTTTAAGTAAATTTGCTTCTTCTGCAACTCTGAGCATAGAACCCTGGGCCTCCCAGGCTCTGTTGCATGCTCCTTAAACTTTTCAGATGTTGTTCTCTATTTCTATTCTTTATGTTCCTGCCCCACTTGGATTTATACTCTTTAACATCATTTATTCTGCTAACTGACTTCAACCTTTGAGGATCCAAAGAATTAATGTTAAAATCTGAAGGACAGAACTCTACTTGATCTGGTTTATAAGGTGGCCACTCTGGCTTTCCTGGTGACAAATGTGACATATGATAGAAAGAAGAGGGTGCCTCAACTCAGGACTCATAGCACTGAGAAGAAATAAAATATGTCACCAGATTAAGGATGGCAAACACTTGGCTTGTTTGAAGCCACTCCTGTCCCCATGTCAGACATAACTAATTGATCACAGATCTCTTTTCTTCCAAACCCCAGGCTTGACCTTAGGTTCTTCTTTAACATAGTGCTAAAGCAGCCACTTTCAATCAGTCAGGCTTGGGACCTGAGATAAAATTTGTCATCTCTGCATTAGAACCTGTGCTCAGTGAATAGGAAACTTCATGAAACAGGAGCAAAAGACTAAGGAAAAGCTGTATGGAAATAAAAGTAAGCCAAGATGGAAGCTATAGCCTCATGGTCTTTACTCTTTGCAATCTCCTCTCCCAAACTCAACATGATTACCAAAGGGTGATTCTTCTTGCCCTGCTTGAAAAACTGGCTTATCCTGGACCAATCTCTTTCCCAGGGGTAGGGATTGTGGGGGTGGTGGTTCTCTACTGGTCAACCTGGGACAAAGAAGCATAGCCCTTGAGTAAAGACTTCACCGGAGGCCCCATGGAATAGAAGAAGGGCATTGACCAATAGAGAGACATGGGGTAGACCAGATAGCCAGGGCCCACTCCAGTGGCACTAGAAGTTGAAAGAAGAAAGAATCACTACCTGGTTGGGGCCCTGAGAAAAGGCTTCATGGAGGCTGGCATATTTGAGATCAGGGCATATAGAAAGGTGCTGCTTCCCAGCTTAGAGATGGGAGGGAGTGTAAGACGCTGACACAGACTAAGCGATATACATGGAGACACTGCACTGTCATTGATTCTCCACATTTTCAGCCTCTGCCTGGCCCATCTATAATTGAATCCTTTGCCTAGGACTGAGCCAGCTCGGTTGGCTGTAGTAATCACACGCGGGCAATTTTACTAAAGATCACACTCAGTTAATTTGTATGATTAGGGAATTAGCAATTGCTTCCATTGATCTCAAAGATTATTCAAAACACAACAGACTCTCAGAATGAGATTGGAATAAAAGTGGCTTTCAGATATGAATTAAAGTTCCACCGAATATTGCCTAAAATAATGTAGCGAATAGATTTACAGTAATAGGTCATTCATTCCTCTAGGGTTTCAGTACCTTCTTTGCTTAAGGTTCTCTCTCTCTCTCATACACACACACACACACACACACACACACACACACACACATTCTCTTTGCCCTTTGAACTGGAACAGCGATCCGTTCCCTGTGATTAAATTAGTGTAAGTAATAAGATATCATAGATTTGATTGATTTCCCTGGCAATGGTTATTAACCAACCCAATTCAGAGCCAAGCAGGACCATTATTCTAAACATTGATTTCTGAAAAGGCATGCAAGGGAAGGAAATTCTCAGCTACAGAGATATTCCATAAGGAATTATCTGATAGGATGATATATAGTGAGGATTCTCAGACATGGCAATGAACTCCCTAGAATCCTCAAATACCATGATATACAGATGTTGGAGTCCACAGGGAGACTGAGCAATGCTGTGAATACACTTTGCCAATGTTCTCAGGGAATCCTTCTTAGATGCACCATAAAATGTAAGCACTGAGAACTGTATTGTATGCCAATCATTGTATTTAATCCAACAAATATGTACTTTGTAACTTCTCTAATCTATACTTGTTGCAGGCTTAGGAGACAAGAAGGAAACATGGCCTCCAGGAGCTCACAGTGAACCTGTTATGTTTCTTGAGGAAGCTTAAAACAGCCTTTCATTCAGAAAGGATGGCTACTAGGGATGTGGCTATAGGAAGAGAGGGTCCTCTTTTTCAACAGAGTCATCCATCAGATAGAAGACTTTCACAGAAATGTGGGGGCATCTTTTTGACCACAGAAAAGATGGACAGAACTGTAAATCATGGCATGAATTTCTCTGAGCTCCGGAGAAAAACAAATCTGTTAAATAAATGGAAATTCATCCTCCCGTTCTCCAAACTCCTTTGGCATCTCCTGTCCACCACGTAGGAAAGAGGGGAATTTGGAAATGCATTCACATAGCTCCTTTCAAAGGTGTCCCCATCATATCCTACAGCCAAAGGAAAACTGGGTACTTCAATCCAAATTCACATGTTGCGTTTAATATGCATTTTTACCTTCTGTGCTAAGGATAACAAGCTCATAGAATGTAGTATTTGCAACCACAGGCTCTGAAATCAGATTTTCTAGATTTGAATCCTGGCTGTAACACTATCACTTCAGTTCAGTTGCTCAGTCATGTCCAAGTCTTTGCGACCCCATGAATCACAGCACGCCAGGCCTCCCTGTCCATCACCAACTCCCAGAGTTCACTCAAACTCACGTCCATCAAGTTGGTGATGCCATCCAGCCATCTCATTCTCTGTCGTCCCCATCTCCTCCTGCCCCCAATCCCTCCCAGCATCAGAGTCTTTTCCAGTGAGTCAACTCTTCGCATGAGGTGGCCAAAGTAGTAGAGCTTCAGCTTCAGCATCAGTCCTTCCAATGAACACCCAGGACTGATCTCCCTTAGCATGGACTGGCTGGATCTCCTTGCAGTCCAAGTGACTCTCAAGAGTCTTCTCCAACACCACAGTTCAAAAGCATCAATTCTTCGGCGATCAGCTTTCTTCACAGTCCAACTCCCACATCCATACATGACCACTGGAAAAACCATAGCCTTGACTAGACAGACCTTTGTTGGCAAAGTAATGTCTCTGCTTCTTAATATGTTATCTAGGTTGGTCATGACTTTCCTTCCAAGGAGTAAGTGTCTTTTAATTTCATAGCTGAAATCAGCATCCACAGTGATTTTGGAATCCAAAAAAATAAAGTCTGACACTGTTTCCACTGTTTCCCCATCTATTTCCCATGAAGTGATGGGACCAGATGCCACGATCTTAGGACATATTAATTAACCTCATCAGTTCTTATTTTCTCCATTAACCGACTATAGGGTTAATGATAGCAATTACTTCTAGGTTTGTCACAAAAGCAAGGGAGATACTTGCACGTAATGTGCTTATCCTGGTGTCTGGCGCCTGGTGATAATCAAAAACTGATACAAATGATCTTGACTATTTGTCCTAAAGCAAAGATGTGGCCTAACCTCTTACAAAGTGATAAATGAATCACAGTGTCCTACCTCTTTTGTTCCTTCTAACTCCAGAGGTGCAACCAAAACCAATGAAAGAATGTATGTGGAAACAAATTTTACCTTATCCTTAGAAAGTACAGTCTAATCATCAGACCTATGCCATATTTCCGGAGAAGGCAATGGCAACCCACTCCAGTACTCTTGCCTGGAAAATCCCATGGACAGAGGAGCCTGGTGGGCTGCAGTCCATGAGGTTGCTAAGAGTCAGACATGACTGAGCGACTTCACTTTCACTTTTCACTTTCATGCATTGGAGAAGGAAATGAAAACCCAATACTGTATTCTTGCCTGGAGAATCCCAGGGACGGGGGAGCCTGTTGGGCTAATGTCTGTGGGGTCACACAGAGTCAGACACGACTGAAGCGACTTAGCAGCAGCAGCAGCATGCCATATTTAAGTGGTCTGCACTGGGGGCATCATGAGTTACCTGTAATCAGAAGTGTTCAAAGGATTGAAGAGCCACTGTACTTTCAGGTATTTCTGTCCTGTGTTTAAGACTAAATTGGATCTGATGACCAACGAAGTCTGTCCTAATTTCTTTGGCTCTGGTGCAATGACATAGTTTATAAATGCATTGCTCTATCCACCAAAGGAATAATGTTGAAGGAAGAAAAGGAACAGAAGTGAGAGCATGGGAGGACTATAGTTATATCTGGGGCTTCCCTGGTAGCTCAACTGGTAAACAATTCACCTGCAATTGAGGAGACCCCAGTTTGATTCCTGGGTTGGGAAGTTGCCCTGGAGAAGGGATAGGCTACCCACTCCATTATTCTTGAGCTTCCCTGGTAGATCAGATGATAAAGAATCTGCCTGCAATACGGGAGACCTGAGTTTGATTCCTGGGTTGGGAAGATCCCCTGGAGGATGGCGTGGCAACCCACTCCAGTATTCTTGCCTGGAGAATCTCCATGGACAGAGGAGCCTGGGGGGCTTAAGTCCGTGGGGTTGCAGAGAGTCAGACACAACCGAGTGACTAAGCACAGCATAGCACAACACATAGCTCTATCTGCTTTACCTCTTACCCGCAGCACTCAGCACCACCAGAAAACCAACAAAGAGAAAGCATTCAGTAACTCTTAATTAAGCCAAAAATAAAGAGAGAGCAAATAGAATTAGTGGGTATTGATGTTTCGAGTTTTTCAGCATGCAAGTCTCTTGAGTTTCCTGGAAACAAAATCCACAGACAGTTCCTCTGGACCCGTTCCTTTTCTGTTTGCAATAGCCACACATACCCCTCACCCTGTATCCCATGCTTTAGAATTGTAAATGAGATGCATCACAGTTTTAAAAATGTGTGTGTGTGTGTGCACATGTGTGAAGGTTGGTGTGCCTGCGGGACTTTTCACGTCCCGTATTTGTCTGACTGCCATTGATTTTTTTGCCTAATTGTTATTCACTATGCTAATTTCCTCCACAAATCTCACATTCTATTGATCAAAAAGTAATAAACTCTCCAACAAACAAAACAAGCATTATTGCAATGTTGGGAAAACATCAGTTAATATCAATACCATATTTACAATTATCTTTAATTCAGATTTTACCCATGATGCAGTGCATAAGCAGCTCCGGAGACCCACAGGCTAAAGGAACACATGAAAAATCCTATTTGCTTTTTTCCTGACAGAGCAAGAGGAGGCACGCACAACCAAGAAACACCTGAAGATGCCCGGTCAGGAATTGATGGTTCAAATATATGTCATCATCTCAACAGAGAAATTCATCACCTGCTCTGTTTTTCCTTTTTCTGTTTCTTTCTTCAATTTAAGGCACTGTGTTAATCATCATGTAAAGTGCAAAGGTGAGCACAGCCGTCTTTTACTGTGCTCCAAAATTAACGTTTCCTTGAAAAGAAAAAAAAAGTAATTATTTAGTAGGAGCATTGTTGATTTGACTTGCTCATTGTTAAGTCACTAGGCTGTAATCGTTTTGTCTTCTCGACATTCTCTCCTCTGCGCTGCCAACAACATCTTCCTTCTTTCAGAAAACTGCTACTCCTCCACTGATTGCAGGAGAGCTGCCAATCATAGTACTCCATCTTCTTGGCAGTGTTTCATTGGCCCAGGGGTGGGCACCCAACCCACCCAACCCACCCAACCCACCCAACCCACCCAACCCACCCAACCCAAACCTACCCAATCAGCATATCCCTGAAGTTTTCAAACTGAAACTGAGAATAATAAAGATATAAGTTGAGAGGCATGAGAACTACCAAGGGTAGTGATTTCAACCTGATGGAAGAAGCCAACCTGAAAGGATAAAGCTGATAGGCTGAAAGAAGCATAGGAGAGAGACGCAGAACAGAAGTCTGGGTGATATTCAAGATGCTCATTCCTGCTGACCCTAGGCCTACTGAGGAATTGTTTGCATGGGCTGATAGCTTAAGTTCAGTTTCTGTGACTTTCCACCAGAAGAGCCGTGTTGAATACAAGCCTATCACAAGGTGAGGGAAATCCAGGCAGATGACCCAACAAGACTGAGACAGAGAATCCAGTACAGAAGGCTATTTCTAAGACACGGGCATCAGAGATTAGGAGGAGGGAACAAGTAAGACTTGATGATAGACCTACCCGCACACATGTCAACCTGGTGTTGTTTAAACTGCAATTTCTTTTTTCAGATGAGGACTGGGACAGTAAAAGGAGATTAAGAGCCTGAGTCTAGTATAGATTTTTTCCATATCATCCAACAGTCTCTGGGGAAGTTGAAGAAAAAGTCATCAGTGTCACACTTGATGTTCAGATAATCTGATGTAGTAAAAGGAGATGTCTGTTTATTGTTCTATTTTGCTTTGAATGAAACAGTCATGGAGGCTTTTCCCAAGGTGCTCCAATGTCTCATGAGATACTGTCTCGCATTCACTTTTACATAGAAGCCAAACTAAGTCCTCCAGAATTGAGTCATGTGGTGTCTTCTGCAGGAAACTATTATATTAATACATAGGCCCTGCTGGGCTAGAGCAAGAATGGGCTTTTGGGAGATCCTAGATTTGGGTTTAAATTGCACTTTTCAATCATTCTATATGTGTCACCTTGGGAAAGTTATGAAACCTTTCTAAGCTTCAGCTTTAGGAGGGAGATAAATATCTTGCCTGTGGAACAGAGATTCGCTAATATCCAGATTGATAGTGCTGGCTGAAGCACCAGGGGCAAGAAAGGTAAACCTTTAGATGCAATAAGTACTCTTCCAATGAGGATGAACCCTTGTCTCTTCTAGGATGAAAGAGGCTCAATATAATTATTGATTCTGGATGGTGTGGTATGTGTTATGATCAGTAGATCACATGGTCATGGGAACACTCTTGCACCAGGTGGTCTTTTGGAATCTGCCAAAATTGTGTCATAACAAGGGCTCAGTGTTCATTTCTGCTGCTGATTTGCTGGGCATTCAGACATAGCATGAGCAAGATAAGACCTAGTAAGTGGAAGCCCATTTGTACCCTCTTTCTCTTTAACTATGATTCAGATGGTAAAGAATCTGCCTGCAATGCAAAGAGACTGGGGTTTGATCCTTGGTTCAGGAAGATCCCATAGAAGGGAATGGCAACCCATTCTAGTATTCTTGCCTGGGAAATCCCATGGACAGAGGAGCCTGGCAGTCCACAGTCCATAGGGTCGCAAAGAGTCTGACATAACTGAGCAACTAACACTGTAATCAAATATAAAATATTAAATAAAACTTAGATAACAAAGGACAAGGTATATGAGAAAAATAGTTAATATTCTTAATCCATAAAGAAATCATACAAAGCAGTTTTAAAATGAACATTCAAATAGAAAACATGGAAAAAGACCACAAAAAGCAATTCACAAAGACACATTCTAGGGCAATACACAAGTGAAAAAGTGCTCCATCTCAGTAATAGTCAAAGAAATGCAAATTTAAACATCAGCATAACTTTTTGTGCCCTCAAATAGTCAAACAGTAAAAAGATTATCCAATATTATCCACCATTGTTTAGGATAAAGGGAAATGTACGTTCCTAAATTATTGTGGAAATATGAATGACCTTGAACAATCTTTCTGAAGCACAATTTATCTATATATGAATCAAAATTACGTGTTCCTCCATCTAAATCCAGCCACCAACCTTCTAGGACTACATTCTAAGGAAATGATGGGGCAATTGTGCAAAGGTGTATGTACATGGATGTTCACATACAAGTTGCTTTATAACAGCTTTATTGGATAAAAACTGGAGATTTACCTGTAAGCCTGGCAAATAAATTATTGCATTCAAACACATCATGCAACTTTTCAAATAAATGCAATAGAGCCATGTATGCTGACAGGGAAATGTAGTAAAACTGAACCATGAACTGATAGTAGCAATTACCAAATTCTGCTTATGCAATGGTTTGTGTGGACACAGACAAAGGGAAAATATGGAAGGCTTTATGCCGAAATATTAACAGTACTGACTGCTGTTAGATGTGATTGTTTTTACAGATTCACAGTTAAATTTTTACAATTATACCTTGGTTTTAGTTCTCTTTCAATTGTACTTCATTGTCTTAAATTTAACTTAATTCAAGTTTACAGTTAATTAACTGTTTTGATTATTGACTGCAGGTACAGGTAGAGCCTATTCATCTTGCACAACTTAAATTTGACATTTGTTGATTGGGATCTTTGCATTTCCCCTTCCCTTCAACCCCTGGCAACCACCAATCCACTCTTTGATTTGACTGGTTTAGATGCCTCAAGTAAGTGGAATCACGCAATATTTATCTTTCTAACTGGTTTATTTCACTTAGAACACTATTCTTAAGATTTACCCATGCTGCCTCATACTGCACCATTTTCCTCCTTTTTAAGACTGAGTAGTATTCCATTCGGAGAAGGCAATGGCAAGCCACTCCAGTACTCTTGCCTAGAAAATCCCATGGATGGAGGAGCCTGGTAGGCTGCAGTCCGTGGGGTCGCTAAGGGTCGGACACGACTGAGCTACTTCACTTTCACTTTTCACTTTCACACATTGGAGAAGGAAATGGCAACCCACTCCAGTGTTCTTGCCTGGAGAATCCCAGGGACGGGGGAGCCTGGTGGGCTTCCGTCTATGGGGTCACACAGAGTCGGACAAAACTGAAGTGACTTAGCAGCAGCAGCAGCAGTATTCCATTCGGAGAAGGCAATGGCAAGCCACTCCAGTACTGTTGCCTAGAAAATCCCATGGATGGAGGAGCCTGGTGGGCTGCAGTCCGTGGGGTCACTAAGGGTCAGACACGACTGAGCGACTTCACTTTCACTTTTCACTTTCACACATTGGAGAAGGAAATGGCAACCCACTCCAGTGTTCTTGCCTGGAGAATCCCAGGGACGGGAGAGCCTGGTGGGCTTCCGCCTATGGGGTCACACAGAGTCGGACAAAACTGAAGTGACTTAGCAGCAGCAGCAGCAGTATTCCATCATATGTATCAACTATATTTTCTTTATCCATTCATCTCTCAAAGGACATTAAGTTGTTTCCACATCTTGGCTATTATGTGTGAATAGTTTGACAATGATTATAAGAGCACTAATATCCTTTCAAGATCTTAATTTCAAGTCTTTTGGATAACTACCCAGAAGTGGGTTTGTTGTATCATGCTGTGCTGTGCTTATCACTCAGTCATGTCTGACTCTTTGTGACCCCATGGACTGTAGTCCGCCAAGCTCCTCTGTCCATGGGGATTCTCCAGGCAAGGATACTGGAGTGGGTTCCATGTCCTCCTCCAGGGGATCTTCCCAACCCAGTAAATGAACCAAGGTCTCCTGCTTTCAGGCAAATTCTTTACCAACTGAGCTACCAGGGAAGCCCTGATGTATCATATGATAGTTCTATTTTTAATTTTTGAGGGACCACCATACTGTTGTCCGTAGCAGCTGCACCATTTTGTATGCCCACCGAGAGTATGCAAAGATTTCTCCATATCTTCACCAGCACTTCCTGTCTTTTGTTTTATTTTCAAAATGTACAGTTCAGTGGCATGAGTACATTCACATTGTTGTATAACCATTACCACCATCCAGTTCCAGAAAAAATTCTCCAAAACATAATGTTTGGGTTTTTTTTCAATAACCGTTTTTTATTGAGGTATGGTTAATTTACAGGGTTGTGTTAGTTTATGGTATACAGCAAAATAATTTAGATACAGATGTAGATACAGATTTTCAGAATTTGTTTTTCCCTCAAAGGTTATTGCAAGACACTGAACAGATAAACAACAACTTACTATATAGCACAGGGAACTCTATTTGATGTCTTGTAATAATCTATAATGGAAAAATGCTTTGAAAAAGAATATCTGTATCTACATCTATATCTAAATCATTTTGCTGTATACCATAAACTAATACAACATTGTAAATTAACCATTCTTCAAATAAAAAAATAGTTATTAAAATAAAAGACCCAAACATTGGGTTTCGGTGAAATTTTTCATTTGAGATGGATGGTGGTAATGGTGGCATATAGTACTGTGTCCATATTGAAGAAGGAAATGGCAACCCACTCCAGTATCCCATGAACAGAGGAGCCTGGGGGGCTACAGTGCATGGAGTCGCAAAGACAAGCCTTAGTGACTGAACAGCAGCTAAATTCCCAAACTCCTAATTCATCCTCCCTCACTCCACCCACTAGCCCCTCTGCTGCTGCTGCTAAGTCACTTCAGTCGTGTCCGACTCTGTGTGACCCCATAGACGGAAGCCCACCAGGCTCCCTCGTCCCTGGGATTCTCCAGGCAAGAACACTGGAGTGGGTTGCCATTTCCTTCTCCAATGTGTGAAAGTGAAAAGTGAAAGTGAAGTCGCTCAGTCGTGTCCGACCCTTAGCGACCCCATGGACTGCAGCCTCCCAGGCTCCTCCATCCATGGGATTTTCTAAGCAAGAGTACTGGAGTGGCTTGCCATTGCCTTCTCCCACTAGCCCCTCTAGTAACCATAATTTTGTTTTCTATGTTCATTTATACCATTTTTTAGATTCTTTTGTTTTTTGATTATCACCATCTTGACAGGTATGAGGTGATATCTTATTGTGGTTTAGATTTACATTTCCCTGATGATTAGTGACACTGAGCATTTTGTCATATACCTGTTGGCCATTTGTATGTCCTCTTAGGAGAAATGGCTGTTCAGGTCCTTAATTTAGTACAAACAGCAAAAACAAACAAGCAGGACTACATCAAATGTACAGCCCAGGAAACAGAGTAAAAGGTAACCAATGGAATGGGAGAAAATATTTGCAAACCATATCTCTGATAAGGGGTTAATTTCTAAAATATATAAGAAACTCCCAGAATTATGCCTCATTTTTATAGCAAGAAGAAATCAATAAAGATATTTTCATCTTTAACAGAGGATAAAATTAAGAGAACTCATGTTTGAGATTAATTAATTCAGAGGAAAAAGAAAGCCTGAGAACACAATGGCAAAGAAGGGGCTGTCGCTGGGGAGAAAATAAAAAGAGAAGTGGGGGGTGCTGCTCTTGAAGATGACCCCAACTTAAACATTCAACAGCAAGCAACAGACCTTTCACCTACCAAAAAGAAAAAAAAAAAAAATCCTTAGAAAGCTCCCCTAAAGAAATCCTACGTGGAAAAATATCTAGTGGTAACACATCTTTAAAGAAACACATCTAGAACCAGCACACGTGCCACACGCACAAATAGTGTCCTTCAGAGGTTCCTCCTTAGAAACAAATGTTGGTCCCTTATTGGCACAGTGATTTCACAGGCGCAAACGATTTCATACAGCAAGCTTGCCAAAGTAGTCCAAACTCAAAACAGAGATCTATGAAAACTTCCAAAATGTTCATGATGGGAAAAACTAATCTGTCTAAGCTAATCTTTTAGACAGACAGATAGACAAACAGATCGATAGATAATAGGTAGATAGATAAACAGGAAGATAGATAGATACCCTTTGATCTCATCTATTCCTTTATGTTTCTTTGTGCACAGTTCTTTTGTGGCAGAAGCATTTTTCAAAAACACAGACCCTCTTCTGTTTAATTAATAATCCCCCCAGAGATAAATCACGCCAGCGGCACCCTCTCTAAGCAGCCCTGTGGCAATGACCTAGTTTAGGAGCCTTTCATGTTTAGCTTGGGTTTACTATGTATTTTGAAAATTACTGCTCAATAGCTATTTTAGGAGATCAGCACTTTCCTTAGGAAGTTTAGCAATGAAGACTCATTTTTCCACACGGGAAGAAAGAACCATAGAATAACAAAACTGAATTGATAACGAAGAGGGACTCTTTACAACCCTAGGAAACTAATAATAGTAAGGCTAACATTTATGAAGCACTTTACAGGCACTGCCTTATTTGATTCTCATCGAAATCCTATATATTAGATGGTATTATTGCCCCCTGTTTAACTGGTGGGGAATCTGAGGCACAGAGAAGTTCAATAACTTTCCCCCAAATCACACAGCCAGCAAGTGGGAAAGATAGAAATCAGACTCAGGGAGTCTGGTTTCAAAGCCCATGCTCACCATTATGCTACACACGCCATTTTAACCGGTATAAAATTGATATTCATGTACTGACAGGGACGTGCCAGACTTCGGATAAGCATGATCACACTTAGCTTTCACAATGACACTGAGTTGGCATAATCCCTATTCCTAGAGAAATGAATTGAAACACAGCAAAGAATTTGGTGAGCTCTCTTTCATTTCTAATTATTGTGATGTGCTGTGTGCCGTGCTTAGTTGCTCAGTGGTGCCTGACTCTCTGCAACCCCATGAACTGCAGCCCACCAGGCTCCTGTGTCCATGGGATTCTCCAGACAAGAATACTGGGGTGGGTGGCCATGCCCTTCTCCAGGGTATTTTCCTGACCCAGGGATCGAATCCAGGTCTTCCCCATTGCAGGCAGATTCTTTACCGTCTGAGCCACCAGGGAAGCCCCTAAATTATTGTGATAAGAACCCTGAACATGAGACCAATCCTCTTCACAGATGTTTACATGTAAATACAATATTGTTAAATACAGGCACAGTGTGGTAGGGCACATCTTTAGACCTTACTCATCTTGCATTAGGACTTCCCAAGTGGTGCAGTGGTAAAGAATACTTCTGCCTATACAGGAAATGTAGGCGATGTGGGTTCAATCCCTGGGTTGGGAAGATCCCCAGGAGAGGGAAATGGCACTATTCTTGCCTGGAGAATCACACTGACAAAGGAGCCTGGCAGGCTGCAATCCACGGGATTACAAAGAGTCAGACAGGGCTGAGCGACTGAGCACACACACGGATCTTGCATAAGTGAAACTTTATACCCATCAAACAGCAACTTCCTATATTTCCCTCCCCAGCTCCAGACAACTGCCATTCTACCTTTTGTTTGTATGTGTTTGGTTTTTTATTTTAACTTTTTGGGCATGCTGAGCTGCATGTGGGATCTTGTTCCTCAACCAGGGATCAAACTCATGTCCCCTGAATTGGAAGTGCAGAGTCTTATTAACCACTGGACTGCCAGGGAAGTCCTGTATTTGGCTACTTTATATGCCTCACAGAAGTGGAATGATACAGAATTGTCCTTCGGCTGCTGGCTTTTCACTTAACATGATGTCACCTCGATTCATCCATATTTTCACATATCACAGGATTTTCTTCATTTTATGGCTGAATGGTATTCCATGATATGTTCAGACCCTACACACGCAGAAGCTGAAAGATCAGGCAGGTCCAGAATCAGGAAGAAAAGCTGAGGGGGAGAGTGGGTGCAAAACACAGGATGACCAAGTCTGAATATCTCTATGGAAAGATGGGGATCAGTGTGGACTAAGATGAAGTTCCTAAGGGGAAGTAGATATTGACACCGCATTTTCCTTCTTCTTATTGACTCTGGTCTTGGCCCCAATCCAGGTTATAAACTAAGACATCTCTGGCTTCAGCCATCCTATTAATTAAATCAAACCTTTATCTTGTCTTAGAACGACACAATTTCCTGGATGGCGCACTAAATCCCAGTGAATATCCTCTCTGGGGAAGAAAGGACCCCATTCTTGCAGAGCGACCTTCTACTACATCCTATATGTTTCCCACTGCACACAGCTACCTCTGCCCTGGCCCAGGAATTCTGGAATAAAATGGACCCAAACCTAACTTCTTTTTTGCTACAGAACTGAGTTGAAATAAATGTGATGAATGTTATTTGAAAAATCTAAGATGTCATTGTGTATTGCATTTGTTTGCCCTAAATCCATTTTCTATTAGGTTATTATTAATTAGCATTTGTTTAGCATCAACGAGGTACTCAAAGCCAGACTAGAAATATAAGAGAATAATCCTGCCCAGGATGGGCCCCAAGTAGGATTTCTTTAAACAGCTCACCACCTACACTTAACCCCCAGAGGAATTGTACAAAGAAATGTTCTGACAATACATTTTCAGAAAAACAACTCAAAAAGAATCACTTTCTACCAGTGGGACTTTGCACGCATTCACCATATGGGACAGGCAGAGTCTTGAGCCAAATAAAAATTTTAAAGGGAAAAAAGTGAGATTTCATACAAAATAACTGAAAATGTATGAGACTCAAAAGTCTCTTGGAAGTTGTAAATAACTGAAAATAGGAAGTGAGAAGTTATTTTTCAATTATTTTATGGCAAGAACACTTAGTAGAGATGTGGATAAATCTGATAACTTTACACAAATATGATGGACAGATCTAGATAAAGAGAAGCATCTCTTTGAACCACATGATTAAAAAAAAATAATGTCTGGATGGATTTTTGCCAAATTTGGAAGATACTTGTGGGGATTATCTGTGGTGTACTGTCTCAATTTGAATTCCCCTAAGAGCAGACCCAAAGGATGGGGTGGGAGTTGATTACTCGGGGAGACAGGCAGCACAGCGAGAAAGTAGGGAAGGGAGGAAAGCAGGTGGAAGGACGTGATGATGTCAGTTGCCACTGTGGGTGCTGGGACTCGGTCTCACTGGGGACCCACTGGAGAGAAGCTGTGTCCCCACTGAGCGGGCGACTATGGGCCATTTTTCTACCAACACCTGTACATCACTAGTTACAGAGTTCCCAGAGGAGCATTTAAACACCTTAGGCTCTCCTGTATGTGGTCAGATGTCTTTGGGCAGGAAGACACAGGTGCATAAGAAGCTGTGTGTGTCTTACTCTTTCATTATATATGTGCTCAATGTCGAAGACACATGTTGCACTGAGTATGCATACTATATAATATACAGTATGCATATTGTATATATATGTATATATATATATATAATGTGTATTCTTAATCTATAATATATAGACTCAAACATTGAGCTTCCCAGGTGGCACCAGTGGTAAAGAACCCATTTGCCAATGCAGGAGACAAAACAGAGGCGGGTTCAACCTCCAGGTTGGGAAGATCCCCCGGAGGAGGCAATGGCAACCCACTCCAGTTTTCTTGCCTGGAGATTCCTCATGGACAGAGGGGCCTGATGGGCTACAGTCCTTGGGTCTCAAAGAGTCAGGCACAACTGAAGCAACTTAGCACAGCACACACAGACTCAAACACACTCAGCTTCCTACAGGTATTCTAGAGAACATATGTATAGTATATATGTATTACATATAGAACATATATATTTTAAGTATATATTCTACAGAATATAGGTCATATAGAGAAGAGGCTTCATCCATAAGCAGAACCTGGCCTGGGTCCCGCAGAGAGACATAGTCATGGCAGCAGTGATCCAGGCATCCTTGGGTGGACAGCCTCCGACCCTCAGTAGAGAAGCACGTGCCTGCTGTGCCCACAGCCTGGCCAAGTCCTTTCAGCCACGACCTGGGGAGCAGCTGATGGCTCCCAGGTCCAGGTGTGAAACTAAGATGAAAGAGACACGGAGACTGGTGGCTACTTCGAGGCTGATGCTTCTGAGCAGCCGGCTGCAGCCCCTGACCCAAGTGTTCACTTGGGTTCCGCTTTATTAAATTCTTCTAATCGCACACTCTGCTCTAGTACCATTTCTGCCTCTTAACCCCAGCACCAAAACTTAAGCATATGTTTAAGTTCCTAAAAATGCACATATATAATATAATGTATATAATATTATGGACTTCCCAAGTAGTGCTAGCCGTAAGGAACCTGGCTGCCAATGCAGGAGATATGAGACACAGGTTCAATCCCTGGGTCGCAAAGATCCCGTGGAGGAGGGCATGGCCACCCACTCCAGTATTCCTGCCTGGAGAATCCCATGGACAGAGGAGCCTGGTGGGCAACGGTCCAAAAGGTCGCAAAGAGTCAGACACGACTGAAGTGACTTAGCATGCATGCATGCATGCCTATAATATTATGTAAGTATACCTCTTTCTGATGAAGAGCAAAATTCAGCCTGGATGAAGAGACTCAAATAAGATAGAACAGTACAATCAACAAGTTTGTGTTCAGTGGACTTTTGAAAGTGACAACACTTCCAATTTCAGTGGCATTGTAGGAAAAACTATAGGTTAATGGAGCTCCTCAGAACACCCCTGCCCTCGCTTTTCTACCATAAAAAGTTAAATTATTTAAAAAAGAAACATTCTCTTGAGTGGTTTCAGGTCACTTTGGATTAGCGAAGTTCCCCCCATAGAGTTTAGATGTGAAATATTCATGGGTTTGAGAGAGACCAGGTCTATCAACTTGGAGAGTTATCTGCCTTGCCAGCTCCACCCTGCCTGTCTCCCTCTGAAGGCATTTTCTCTTTGACAGCCTAGAGCCTAGGATTTGGGGAATCAGTGGTGGAGGAAAAATGGAGAGAGGGAAAGAGGGCAGGACAGAGCTCTCTGGGGAGGGTTGAAGGAATGGACAAAATATCCCAGCTTTGCTGCAAGGATTGACAGAATTGCTTTCTTTCGGGAATTGTTGCTCTCAATGTTGCGGTCATGAATTCAATCTTCTTTAACATTCGTTGAGAAATAGGAGTGCTAATGAGAACGCCTTCTCAATGCTTTGAGCTGTCTTTGACTGTGATGCATGCAAAGACCAACAACCTGGTTCTCAGAACCATCTACCTAAACCACTGCTACACCAACTGCGATCCTCCAACCAGAGCAGCAGAATCACCAGGAAGGTTATTAGGAATGCGAATTCTCAGGCCACAGCCCAGACCTACTGAATCAGAATCCCTGCTGGTGATGTCCGGGTATCTGCATTTTAACAAGCTTTCCAGGTGGTTCTTCCAGAAGTTAAAGTTTGAGAACCACTGATCTTGACAATTTGATGATCTTTCTAGAGGCCCTGAGTTTTGTTCCTGAGTCCAGAGAGAAAGTCTGTTTCAGAAAGGCACTTGGTAACCACTCAATAAATGTCTATTTCTTTACTTTCTGGAATCATGTATATAAAGATTTCCTAATCAAGTTAAATCACAGATATTCTTATGGCATAAACACAAGAGCAATGGGAAGTAACTATCTTTCAGCCCAGATCTTGAACTCAAAGTTAGCACTGGGAATCTCTTATTTCTCTTAGCATAAATTCTTTTCAAAGCTGGTTTTAGCAGATTGGTCACTAACTTCTCCTCCTCCCCATCCAGGTTCCTCTGTTTCTTTTATGAACTTAACCATCTTTTTGAACTTCATACAATCAGTCATCTGTGCCAGAATAGAAAACCAATATTTCTCCTATTTTCCTGAGAAGTCTGCAGTCTCCTTGTCCTGAGTGGGCAGAGAGTGTAGAAATAAAGGAGGGGCTATTTTCGTAGCAAGATCAGGGTCCAGATGGAGGATTTTGATCGCCTTTTTGTCAAATTCAGAACTACATCTCTTCTACTTCTACATCCCTCCTATTTTCTGCAGAACTCACCTGAGTACTGCCACCTATGGGCACTTAATGTTTTCCATTGTCTGACTTTTCTAGGCTGATCATGGAAAATCTCTTCAAAACCCCCAGCAGTTGTATGTTTCCACACAGACCTTGCTTCTCCTTAAAGAAACCACACAATTCTTTCCTGAATTGATGGATTATAGTAGGACTTGGATTCTGGGTTTTGGAGGGTTCTAGAAGAATTTCAGCAGCCTTGGACGGAGACCAGCATTTCTCCCTTGGGTTCTCCTGAGAAGATAGATTTAGCATGTCCTGAGGTTGGAGAAGTACAGAGTTCAAAGCCAGATGAGAAAGGTGGGAGGTTATTGAAGTTCCCACATCACTGTGGCCAGCTCTGGAGCCCACTCTTTTGGTCATGGTGCTTATATCTTAGACACAAATCTGTCAGCATTTCTAGTATTAAAAGCTCTAGCTTCAGTGGGGGTCAACACAAAGAGAGAACTGGGCATCTTGGAACAGAGAGCTGGCAGGGATGGACACATAGACCCCCCAGAGTCCTAATAACACATTCTCCCTCAGAACAAAATTAAAAGAATGACTCTTAACCTCCCAAGAATCATTAGGTCACCACGCAATCTCTCAGTTAAGCCCAGATAGAAAAGAGGTAGAGGCAGAGTTCACTAAGAGAAAATAAAAAACAATCCTGGGCTGCTGGCCGTGAACGCATGTAGGTGCTCCATAATTGATACAAAGTATGACTTCAAAGACCCCTTTCAGATGGTCTAGAAGTCCTCTCTCACCCCACCCCCTACCCCAACTCCTCTCTGACATCCCTAGAAGGACCTTGAATTCTGCTAAAGGATCAGCCAGAGACTCTGTGTTCGAGCTTAGAGCATAGCTCCAGCCTGCTCCTTCACATTCCTTGGGGCATCTCTGAGACTCTCTCGATGAACTGTCCCAACCTGTGTTATTTTGATGTGTCCGTTTCCTAATAAAGTCTTCATCTCATCACTCTCCTTTTCCACCCAAAGTAAAAGATGAAAGGAAAGAAAGGTCACCACTGCTGCTGCTGCTGCTGAGTCACTTCAGTCGTGTCCGACTCTGTGTGACCCCATAGACGGAAGCCCACCAGGCTCCCCCGTCCCTGGGATTCTCCAGGCAAGAACACTGGAGTGGGTTGCCATTTCCTTCTCCAATGTGTGAAAGGGAAAAGTGAAAGTAAAGTCGCTCAGTCGTGTCCGACCCCTAGATCACCACTATTGTATGGAAACTCAGGAAACCTGAAACGAAACCTCTTAGCCTTTGAAAGGAACCACGCAGGAAGGCTTCCCTGGTGGCTCAGTAGTTAAGAGTCTGCCTGCCAGGGCAAGAAAGGTGGGTTCAATCCTTGATCCCGAAAGACCCCACATGACACAGCAACCAAGCCCAGGAGCCATAGCAACTAGAGAGTAGCCCCTGTTCATTGCAACTAGAGAAAAGCCTGCGTAGCTGTGAAGACCCCGCAGAGCCAAAAATAAACAAAAATTTTTAAAAGAAACTGTAGGAGAAAGATAATTGTCAGAAGAACCAGATATGAGCTATTTCTCACTGCTTCCAGACCTTCTCTAAGTTGGACTCTTCACTCAGGTCTTCCTGGATGATTCCCTTCCCTAGCCACTCACAGATTCTGCACAACCTGAACATGGGAGGAAGGAAACCCAATCAAACAATGATGATGATGATAATGGAGGTGCTGGTGGTGACAGCATTAAATATAATAGTGTCATGTATTATTACATATCCTGGGTCTTTATCTGAAAAGTGTTGAGCTATTTAGTCCTCATACAACTTTATAATGTAGACACTAATAATATACCAATTTTTTAGATAAGGAAACTAATGCACGGAAAAGTTGTGCAAAATCCTACAGTTAGCAGACCAGGGATATGAACCCAGGTAGTCTGGCTTAAGAGCCTGTGTTTATAATCACTAGGGAAAAGTCTTGGAGCTTGACAAACCTCAGTTAGAACCCCACCTCCACCATTTGCCTGCGTGCTGTTGGACTGTGATGTACCTTTTTTGAGCCACTGTCTCATCTCCTGTAAAATGGAAATTTTCAAGAGGAACCCTTATCTCAGCACACTGAGGGAAGAGCAAACGAGACCAAGTTTGCAAAGCTCATACCCCTCAAAGAGTCATGCGCAGTGCATATTTGCCTCCCACATCCAAGTCTGTTCCTCAGCACAGCACAAGAGCTGGCCCATTTCTCCCAGCCCAGCCGTGCTCCTCTATATTGAAATACAGAAAATGACAGAAAAGGGGGAGATTTTCTTCTCCACTTTCACACTTCTAGCTACTGTTCTTCCAACTAGCCTACCAAAGGGACCCTGCCCATCTTGGCTGCCTAAGGAGTGTCCGGGTCCTGTCACCTTCCCCTGAAAGCTACTCTCCAGTTCACCACGCTCCCCCAGTGACACAAAAGAGCAGGGTCTCCTAAGTTCCGTCACTTTGGCTTAAATTTGGCTTTCCAACTTACTTACTCAAATAGTTTTACCTCCTCTTGGTCTCAGTTTCTCCAGCTGTAAAATGGGACTAATATTTGTTTTGACTGCATAACGTTGTTACTGGGGAGGATTCAGTGAGATGATATTATCTCCTACCACTTGATAGGAATATCAAGTATGCATCTCCATGAGAACGAAGTTAAGAAGGGCTTAGGCTCCCCATGTTATCCTCCACCTAAGTCCCTGTTCAGGAGCCCCTCCATCCTGGTTTCTGTCCACACCCCCCCACCACCACCACCGCCAGACACCACCACCAAACTGACCCAAAACAGCAGCTTCCCCTGGTTCCTTGAAAAGTTTTTCTGGTCTTAGATTGATTCTGATGGAATTGCCTTGTATGGACATGTCTTCATCATGAAAATAGTAAATGTTTTCCCTACGTCTGTCTCCCGAAATTGAGGTGCACAAGTTTGTTCAGGGAGCAGCTTAAAGAAGAGAGACCCACGACTGGAGAGGCCACTCCATGATTCCACCCAACTCTACAAATCGTTGGAACTCAACCAAAGTCATTGTGGTGTCCTTTTGTTTGAGCCCAAGTAGCATGAAATTTCCATTTCCTATATTTATTTTTCTTCCTATATTTTATTTCCTGTATTTACCTTGGTTCCTGTCTTTGGAAAATATCCCACCTCAGCCTCCACCTCCTTTTCCCCTCTGGCAACAGCTGACCTCTGCTTCTACCAAACAAAGCTGGGTTTTCACGGCTTTCAACACCATATAATGAAAGTGAGAAGGATACTAAGCCCCTCCCCCATCTTGCCAGTCTCAGAGGAAGCTCCTCTGACCTTCCACTATTGTTATTATTTTATCCTCATTACCGTGACCACTGCCAACCAGGGCCCACCCTGCATCCCACCTCCTCATTTCCCAAGGCCCCATTGTTCATGGTTTCCACGGCCACTCCTCTGCTCCGGCCACTGCAAAGCCCATAAAGTAACCCAACATCTCCGAGCCATCATCCCACTCCCCCAGCCATGTCTCGCTTCCTGTCCACACACAGCACCTCCGCCTCTGAGTCACTCTCCCTCCGTCACCTCTTCGTGCCCCACATCCTGGCCTGCTCCCTCACTAGTCTTTCCCAACAAACTTTCCCTGAACTCCTCACACTCTGGGGTCTTGCACTCAGACAGGAACTTGAATTCTTGCATTGCTCTCCTGTGTTAAGCGCTGGCGCTTAACTAAGCACCATTGTTTAACTTAGCTAAGTTCAACAATGCCTATGCTGGTCTTGCCATCTCCAGGACTTCCTCCAATGGGCTGCTGGAATCATCTCCCCATAACTCAGAAGGATCGGTCTACCCACCCCTCTTCTCCTCCTGCAATGAGTCCCCATTCTCTAAGGGAAAAAAGGGCAAATTCCTTAGTGCTTTTATTTTTCTTTTCACTGTTTTTTTTTTTCTGAAGTTGCAAAACTAATATATGTTCTTTGCTCAAAATTGTTAAAATTTAGGAGATTTTGTTGTTGTGGTTCAGTTGCTCAGTCATGTCCACTCTTTGTGACCCCATGACCGCAGCACACCAGGCGTCCCTGTCCTTCACCATCTCCTGGAGCTTGCTCAAACTCATGTCCATTGAGTCAGTGACGCCACCCAACCATCTCACCCCCAGTCATCCCTTTTCCCTCCTGCCCTCAATCTTTCCCAGCATTAGGGTCTTTTCCAGTGAGTCAGCTCTTTGCATCAGGTGACCAGAGTACTGGAGCTTCAGTTTCAGCATCAGTCCTTCCAAAGAATATTCAGGGTTGATTCCCTTTAGGATTGACTGGCTTGATCTCCTTGCTGTCCAAGGGGCTCTCAAGAGTCTTCTTCGGCACCATCACTTATTACTTTCTACCTAATAACATTATTATAATTTGGTTTTAATGATACATGTTTTAAATATATATGTTATATATATTTAACATGCATGTGTATATTTAGAATATATATGATTAGAAGCCAAATATTAATAACACAAAGCATATACTTTATGTCTATATCTATGTGTATATTTTAAATGTCTATGTATGTCATACACAGATATATAAGTATATAATGGGATAATAATATGCATGGGGTTTTGAAAGTCTGCTTTTTCGCTAAAAATATACTGTGTGTGAACATTTCCCCATTTAGTAAATGCTCTCCTAAATCTTGATTTTTGATGGTCACATAGTATTCCACTGGTTATCTATGATAACCAGTCCTCAGTTTGACATTTGTTTTTTCCCATGTTTTTAAAATTATAAATAATAACTTGATTTAAAAAACTAAGCATTTCATATTTAGTTTCTACTAACATCAAAATATCATCCTGGCCACTGCCCACAAAGTCCAAAACACATTGAGATTCTTATTAGTTATAAAGCCACTGTTCCTTTTTCTACTTCCGGCCTCTATACCTTTGCACATTCTAATTCTCCTGCCAGGATGACCTTGAACTGGCCCCTTTCTCCCTGGCCAACTCCTCTGGATGCTTTAAATCCCAATTCAACTGCAATACTTTATAGGAAGGTCTCCTTGATTGCACTAAACCAGGAGTCAGCAGACTTTTCCTATAATGGGCCAGAGTAAATGTTTTAGGCTTTGTGGGCTACCTACAGTCTCTGTTGGAACCACTCTGCTGTGCTATTTTAGTGTGATAGCAGCCCTAGACAATATGCCAACAAATGGGATGGCTAAGTGCCGATCATTATTTGTGGACACTGAAGGTTTAATTTCATATAAATTTTATGTAACATGAAATACTATTCCTTTTGATTATTTTTCAGCCAATAAAATTTAAAAAGCATTTAGAATGCATGACTCATATAAAAATAGGCATTGGACTCAAATAGCCCACAGGGTATGGTTTCTTGACCCCAACACTAAACACTTCTTCCTTCCTCTGATTTTCCAGGGTACCATAAACACAGCCATTTGGATGCTGGACTAAGCACCCAAACGGTTAAATCTTTCATTCTGCCACTACATGAGTCATTTTCAGAGATGAAAATTCAGAAATTATAGTGAATTTTCACCTCTGAAAATTTCCATCTTTCCCAGACCCTGACTTGGGTCTAGAGCCCAGGAGATATCCAATCCATGTTTGTTGAAGGAAGGACATAGCAGGGTTGGGAGGAAGAGAAAGAGACAAAATCCAGACTATGGTGTCTTTCATAAAATCTTTTCTTCCACTGACTTGCAGAAATGAATCCTTCATTCAGAAGAGTTTGCTTGTTATTCCTTGTGTTACCATGTCCAGTGACATAAAAACAAAAGCTATTAAAATTTTCTAATTATTCTTTCTTTTTTTTAACAGACTGAATCTGAGATGCGCAGATCCAGGGATGTGTCACAGATCAAGTTCCCAGGAAGTCAACTCTGAGGTGGATATTCAGGTACATGCAGGTTACTGGCGAGTGCTCTCAAGATCAATTTGTGAGGGTCCAGGAAGAAAGACTGGCCAGGGGAGAAACTGAACTGTGATGCAGTTGCAACAGAAGCATCAGTCGGTTCCATAAGGAGTCCTGGAGCTGGGATAGCTTTTCAGAGCTGTTCCAAACTGGGGTGAGAGGGACAAACCATTATAGCCTGCACTGATTGGTCACTGGGTGCACGTTTCCACAAACAGTGACATGACCCTGGACCAAGAGGCTTTCTTTGGCTGAGGGTAACTTCCCGAGGCTTCAA
Source organism: Moschus berezovskii (assembly GCF_049115385.1). Classification (NCBI taxonomy): domain Eukaryota; kingdom Metazoa; phylum Chordata; class Mammalia; order Artiodactyla; family Moschidae; genus Moschus; species Moschus berezovskii. The sequence goes on from NC_142474.1 coordinate 15,414,316, forward strand.
TAGAGGACTCTCAGCTGCCAATACCACCAGTACCTTTAAGAATAAGTTACAGGACTACTCTGGTGGTCCAGTGGTTAAGAATCTGCCTGCCAATGCAGGGGACACAGGTTCCATCCCTGGTCTGGAAAGATTCCATATGTCTTGGGGCAACTGAGCCTGTGCACCGCAAGTACTCAGTACTCTAGAAGCCATGCTCTGCAACAAGTGAAGCCTCCACTATAAGAAACTTGTTCGCTCCAACTAGAGAAAGCCCGCATGAAGCTATGAAGACTTGGCTCAACCAAAAATAAATAACAGTTTTTAAAAAGACAGTTTACTCCCCAAGAGTCTTAAAAGCTTTACCTCTAGAACTTCCTTGGTGGCCCCGTGGATAGGAATCCACCTGCCAATGCAGGAGATTCAGTGTTGATCCCTGGTCTGGGAAGATTCTATATGTTCCAGAGCAACTAAGCCCATGTACCACAACTATTGAGCCCAAGTTCTAGAGCCCGCAAGCTACTGAGCCCATGTGCTGCAACTATTGAAGCTCACATGCTCCAGGGCTTGTGCTCAGAGACAAGAGAAGACACCATAATGAGAAGCCCGTGCACCCCAACAAAGAGTAGCCCCCACTTGCCGCAATTAGAGAAAACCCCGAGCAGCAACAAAGACCCAACATAGCCAAAAAAATAATAAAATCCACAAGATCTTAACGTCCTTCAGTTCAGTTCAGTTCAGTCGCTCAGTCGTGTCCGACTCTTTGCGACCCCATGAATCACAGCACGCCAGGCAATAGCCACCACTAACCCCACATGACTATTTAAATTTACATGAATTAAAATTAAATAAATTTTAAAAATCAGCCCCTCAGTTGCACTACTACCTACCCAGTAGCCACCTGTGGCTAGCGGCTAGTTAGCCTACTGGTAAATACAGATATAGAACATTTCCATCATACTAGAAAGTCCTATTGGACAGTGCCTCACTAGAGAATACACAGTGGTGGGAGGTTTCTAATATTGAAAAAATAATAATAATAGACATGGCCCTCTGACAGGTCAATCTAGTTGAGAAAACAAAGCTACAAGGCAGAAATGATCATTTCTTAATGATAATTAAATAAACAAACCCCAAGTAAAGCATTTATATTGACCATAACCCTCCACTCACCCCTCCTGACTTCATCAGGTCTTTGGAGTTCAGCTTACCCTTACACTCGTGAAACTTCTAGGACATTGGTGAGCATGAATCCTAGCTACCTATCAGGTGATCCCATTGTATTAAGAGAATACATTTTTAGAGCAGCTTTGGGTCTTCCACATAGGTGTGGGGTTATTAACTGACTAAAATCCAAAGTGTCTGCTTATAGGAATGCTATTTTTCTACACAAAAGCAAGCGATCAGTTTGGCCCAACTGTCTTCCTCTATGGTGTTGTCATCAATTGGAAGTCAGTCTAGAACAGAAAAGAAGGGTGGATCTGTGGGTCACTGGGACTCATGTCCCATCTCTGTTGCCACCAAACAGCAGCGTGACCTTGGGCAAGTCACACCATCTGTGTTTTCTCATTTTTCTCACTTATGAGATGAAGATAATAGTCCCTATATTACTTACCCCACAAGGTGCTTGGGGAAGAAATAAAATGGTATCATGAAAGGCAGAGTATTTTATAAACCAAGTACCCAGCTAATATAAAAGGGAAATAATCCATTTAATGCAATGGTCAAATCCAACTCATCACTTTATGGGTCTAAACTGCACAGTACCAAAAGTGATCTGCCCACAGCAGGTGCAGGCATACAGGTCTCTAGGTTCCCAAGCAAGGTTTCCCAATCCTTAAAGGTCCTTTGAATCCTTTGACATGTCCACAGTGTGCTTAGCAGGATTAAAATCTCTGAATAGTGGATTTTAACATCAACCATAACAATATCAGAGTCACTCCCACGTTATAAAGTTGTCTCGAAGCATCTATAAAAGCACTCACACTCCGTGGATTGCCTTTGCTCTCACTTCATTACTGCAATGTCCTAGAAATGCAATATTCACCCTCTGGCCTTCTCACTAGTTGATGTTCTCATGCATTTCAGGAGAACAAGGTCTTTCCTGGTTGGCATGAAGCTGTAACTCCTAGCTCTTAGCCATAAGATATTAAACTTCATCATCATTCCATTCAGCCCTAAAAGTCCATGTACAGCCATGATAGCCACAAACCCAGTTGTAGCAAAAAGGTATATTACGTGCTGACAAGACTTGGTAGCATGCCTACAACAGGGTGAATGGACAACCACAAATCCTGGGGTCCCATTTGGGAATGACAGCTCTGTGCGATAGGACTTCAGAACTAATAATAAGATGTGAACATCTATAATGGAGACTGACTTTAGAACCCAAATCCCAGAACAGGTGCTGTGTGTTTTCTTTGCATTGTAGCACACACATTTGACCAGCCCTTCACCCAACAAAGCATGTTTTCACGTTTTGTCTGTAGGTCTATAAAGACCTCCAGATCTCTGTCACCTGAGAATGCCCTCCGCTCACCCCAAGAGCATCCTGTCATCTCCTACTCTCCATTTCATTCGGCCTGCTTCAGCCACAGTACCTTCCTGCTTTTCCTTGCAAATGTCGGACTTCCTCCTGCTAAAGACTTCACTTGGAAGTCTTGAACATTGGGGTGCATTTATCTTTTTGCATTAGTGTTTTTGTTTTGAGAGAATATACACCCAGGAGTGGGGTTGCTGGATCATATGGTAACTCTATTTTTACTTTTTTGAGAAACCTCCGTACTGTTTCCCACAGTGGGGGGACCAATTTATATTCCTACTAACAGTGTACAAGGGTTCCCTTTTCTCCACATCCTCGCCAACATTTGCTGTTTGTGTTCTTTTTGATGCTGGTCATTCTAACAGCTTTGAGGTGGTATCTGATTATGGTTTTGATTGGAATTTCCCTGATGATTAGTGATGGTGAGCATCTTTGCACGTGCTGTTGGGTCTGAACTTTAAGCCAGACTCAGGATTCAGAAGGAGGGTGGTCTAAGGCCTTACCTAAGCCTGACTTTCTTCCTTTCCAAAATGAGCATGGTTATCTCCGTCTTAAGGCCTTGTAAACATGCTGATGAAGAAAATACAGAGGCAGCAGGAACAGCAAGGATGGGGTGAAAACAAGGGGCAGAGGTGGGTGGTCTCACCTCTGTGAGGCCACTGTGGCCGAGCAAATGAACTCAAGTCTCCGGAAAAACAGAAGAGCCGCACGGAAACCACAACCAACTCGGGTCCATGAGATTCTCTCCTGGGACCCCTGGGCCTTGGCATGTTTCTCTGGGAAGCCAGGCTCTTGTTAACTAAACATGGAGACTGAGACCAGCCTCCAGTTCCCACCCACTTTCACTTTCACAGGACACATGGCACGGAGCAGGCCTCCCTTTGAACCAGACCCAAGATACCCCCCTAAGCAGAAGCAGATTGACTGGTTCACACACACCCTTGGGGCTGTTTTCCATGGCAGGCACTCCTACGGTTGTTATCATTTTCCTCTTTTAGAAATGGCTGAGTTATCACGCCTGCTGTCCAAGTTTCCCCATTGGTATGAGGGAATATGGCTCAGAGATCAGACCTGAGCCGGCCGTTCACCTCGGCTTGACATTTCCCCTCTCATAGGGCTGTTATTTGGGACAACGTCAAAAGGCATGAAAGGAAAAGAACATTTTCATTCTGGCTTGAAGTTGGCCACGATTGCAGGTGTTCAGATTGCAGCCAAAAGGAAGTAAGAGTTGAGGGTTTGTGATTTGAGCTGAAAGGCCAAATGGCTTTTTGACAACTCACAGTAAAATGTCCAGAAATGTGGATGCCATGAGAAAAAGAAGAAGTAAAAATACAGAAAACTTTGAGAAATTGAAACAGTTGCAGTGTTTATTTTTTGACCTCTAGATGGATGAAATTTTCTCTAGAGTCTCTTGAAACACTGATATCCTCTATTTCAAGATAAAAGTCATTTTGTTATTTTAGGCATGATGTGAAAATTTTACTGGATCCAAGCTATAACATCCTTGACTACTTTCCTAGAAAATAAGTCCAAACTTACTAACTGAATGCCTTTTCAAGTTTTCTGAATTTCTATATACATTAAGTTATACTTGGCTAAAATTTAAAGGATTTGCATACTTTGTTTTTATAAGAACTTTTTAAAATTTTATTTACTCACTCATTTATGACTGTGCTGGGTCTTCATTGCTGTGTGAGGGCTTGCTCTAGCTGCTGCAAGTGGGGGCTCTTCTTTGTTGCAGAGTGTGGGCTCAGTAGTGTGGCACACAGGCTCAGCTGCCTCACAGCATGTGGACTCCTCCTGGCCCAGGGATCGAATCCATGTCCGCTGCATTGGCAGGCAGACTCCCAACCACTTGACCACGATGGAAGTCCTGTATACTTTAGATCTGTGAATACTTGAGAAGCCATAATGGGAGATAAGAGAAATCTTTCTAATTGCTGTCAGTCAGTTCAGTTCAGTCACTCAGTCATGTCCAACTCTTTGCCACACCATGAATCGCAGCACGCCAGGCATCCCTGTCCATCACCAACTCCTGGAGTTTACCCAAACTCATGTCCATCGAGTCGGTGATGCCATCCAGCCATCTCATCCTCTGTCGTCCCCTTCTCCTCCCACCCCCAATCCCTCCCAGCATCAGAGTCTTTTCCAATAAGTCAACTCTTTGCATGAGGTGGCCAAAGTATTGGAGTTTCAGCTTTAGCATCAGTCCTTCCAATAACACCCAGGACTGATCTCCTTTAGAATGGACTGGTTGGATCTCCTTGCAGTCCAAGGCTACTGCTGTCAGACTCAGCTGCAAAAATCACTCGATTTCATGTTGAAAATTCTCCTAGGTCCTCCTCCCGCCCATACTCTATAGAACAAAGGAAATATTTCCAGAAACCCCAGAAAGGCATCTGATAAAACCTCTGCCTTCTCAGAGTTCCAATGAAATGCCCAAAAGATTGTAAATATGAAGCAAAGTCTGCACCAGCCCCAGAAATATTCTAGATGGGAGGGGAGCCAAGAAGAAGGAAGGCTCCAATTTCCTCTATAATATGGCAGCCCATCTGGAGACAGAATGGAAGATATTCAACTGAAATCCACTCATAGGGCTGCGAGCTAGAGATAAGACAAGTCAAAAGGCCATTGGGGTGCTCCATTTGGAGTCTCTCTCACCATAAGAGGTTAGCAAGATTGTCTCCACCGCAGCTGTAGATGGTCCTATACCTTCTCCTGACCCCAGTAGCTGCCATATGTAGCGTAGAGTTACTGGTGTGTAAGGTCAGAAAGTGGGATGCTACTCTCGCCAATTTCTGGTTGCCATGCCAGCATGGAGAGGACATTGTATGTCCCACTGATGAAGACCTTTCCTGTGCCACCACCAGGTCCACTCGTGTCTCTAGCTCTTGTTCCTTCCTGAATCACCAGAAACTTCTGGATGTCTGAGTCAGGAATGGAAATTGAGAGCAACGCAGACATTTCTGAACTTTCAACCTAAAGAACTATGTAGAAACTTAGGGGACCTTATGTGAGAAAACGTCTGTCATATCTTATTTAACTAGGAGCTCATGCTGGACAAGCATTGATCTTCTTCAATAGCAATTCTCCAGTTTTATAAAATTTTTGTTTAAATTATATATTCTAAGATTCTGTTTCTGAGATCTTAAATCAGTTTAATGAAAGGAAGGCCATGGAAATTTTAATAATCAAGATGATTCTACTGCTGGTAACTTGTGGCCAATATGTTGAGCACTCTTCTAAAATGTTTTATAAAGAGTAAAAAGATGCTAAATCTAAGAAAATATACTCTGATTCAAAGAATTAGGCATATTCAGAAGAATCAAATTAGATCACTAATAAACAAGGCAAAAAGAGTATTATTTTTGTTCATAAGAAAAATCAAAAGGACATTGGATTTATGAAACTATTGCAGTCAGACACAAAGAAGATACGAGATCAGGAAAAACTGCAGAGATAAACAACATGATTTTAAAATCTGAAATAAAATGAAAAGATTTTTAACTTCTGAAAACGTGACAGACTAAGAATGATGAAAAGCTATTTCTTCCTACAATGAATGGATAGAAATCCTGGATAAACTGCAAGAATTTTTTAATGCATAAAAATCCTTGAAGAAAAGAAAAGAAACCCTATGGTTCCAAGAAAAGCGAGGGAAGTCTATGAGCTGATGTGGCAATGGTCCAGAAGGTGTTCAGGTTTAGGAAACAGGCTTCAGGTGCCCAGGAGTTTCACTATTCACAGGAGGATGGGAATACACAACTGAAGACAAAGCAAGTAGTAGAATTAGCGATGCATATAAGGTCAAGATCCTCAAAAAGCTGTTCAAACTCTGAAGCTCAGGCATCACTGTGCAGATTCAGCAAGGAAACTTCTGCAGCAAAGACATGATGGATTCTGACAGAAGACTCTCAACCACTAGAAATTTTTGAGCTAGAAATCAAAAATCACAAACCAAATGAAGAACTGGGACCACAATGGTGGTGACTCCTCAGATCTAAGAAACAAAACAAATAGGAAGTACCAGCTAGTTTTAGGAAAGAGATGAGTAAACTAAATATATTACAGATGATTGAAGAAAATGGTGATGAAAGAAAAGATGAGGATGCAAAAAAGATGAAGCAAATTTGAAAAAGATTCCTTGACTCCTTTCTGGAATATAACTTCTAGAATTAAAAATATAGATAGTGGATTATATATACAGTAGCTTCTTAAAACATTGGAAAACTGAATGCAACAGTATATAACAGGTACAGACGTGTGTATATGTATGTGTGTGTATCAAGTTGGAGTTATGCCAGGAGTTCCAGCATAATTAAATGCTAGAAATATCCATTAATGAAATTTACCTCATTAGCATGTTAAAGAAGTAAATCATACAAGCATCTCAAAAGAGTCCCCAAAAAGCATTGGATAAAATTTGATAGCCTTTCTCAATTTAAAAAAAAAAATGGTTCTAGCAAAGTAGGGATGAGGGAAGAGAAGGATAGCTCCCCAGTACAGCGTATGCAACATCTTGCACTAAAAGGCCCATCACGTATCATATGGAATGATGTGAGTTCAACAGCCTTCTCTTTAAAGTTAGTACAGAGGAAAAGGAATGCTACTATCATTGCACCCACACAGCATTATATCCTAGTCAATGCAGGCATGCAATGAAAAGCAAGAAAACATTTAAGGATTAGAAAGAAATAAACTTTCCTGCTAGTCAGATAGACAACATTGATTATATAAGGCAGTGTAGAAAAAGAAAGTATTACAACTATTAAAAATATTTATCATTATTGTCAGAGTAGTATATTAAAATTAACATCACATCTATAAAAATAGAAACTATAATAAAATTTAAAATATCATTCTTAAGACCTAAAAATGATATCTAAGAATAAGTATAGCAAAGGAAAGACAGAAAAGCAAGACATTTATGAAGAAAATTATAAAACTTTTTTTTAAGGGCATAAAAAAGAATTCTAAATACAGAGAAAGCTATACCATGTCAATGCATAAAAGAAATCACTTTTGCAAAGGAGATGATGACACCTAAATTAATTTATAAATATATTTTTTAATGGAATCACAATAGAGATTCCCCATGGCAATTGGTAAACTTATGTTAAAATGCAAATGAAAGAATAAAAATTCAATATAAACCAAGATGATTTTGAAGAAAAAGTGATGGGTGATTTGCTGTGTAATTTATTTATCTAGCTATTATGAAGTTACAGGAAAGAAAAGAGTATGGCATTGCTAAAGGTAAAGGTAAATTGACCTGGCAGAACTGAGGAAAATGCTCCAAGAAAAATTTACCAATATATAGTGGCATTATAAACTTAAAGAAGAGATTTCTTTAATTACATTGCAGCAACTGGCCACCATCCAAATCAGGGAAAAAAAAAAAAGAATGAGTAGACTCCATACCTCACACCATATGTAAGCATCAGCTCTTTATGGATTAAAAAGCTAGGTTGTGAGAAGCAAGTTTAAAACCTTCAAAATAAAGCTGTAGGAAAATACCTTTATGATCAGTAAGAAAGATTTTCTTAAACAAAAGATAAAAAGCACAAAACATGGAAGATTGATGAAGCTACCAAAGTATAGTTTTGTATGAAAAAAAAGAATATAAGCAAAAAGAGAAGGTGCAGACACACAGAAGTTATTTCTAATTCATTTAATGAATCCAGAAGATATAATGCATGCCTTTAAATCAATTTTTTTAAAAGACAAACCAATAAGAAAAGGGCAAAGACTATAATCAGAAAGCCATGAAAGAGAAAGTAAGAATAGCCAAAAGAGCATCTGAGTGATGATCAATTTCTCAGCAGTAAGAGACATGTGAAATAAACTACAGTGAGATACTGTTTTACAACCATCAGATTTACACAAATTTTAAAAGTCTGATGATATCATGTGTTAGAGAAGATACAGTACTTAAAATCAAACAACCAAGAAAAGCTTTCTCTTCCAGGACAACTTTTCCTAGAACATTTACAAAAATATGATTACATAATTAGGCCTTGATGAAAACCTCAAAACATTCCAAAGAGGAAAAGTCTCTTACAGTCTATTCTTCCACCATAGCAGAGGAAAACCAGAGATTCATTTCTAGAATGTGAATTCAAAAAACAGTCACTTGGAAATGTGACCTAAAGGCAAAATGTAAAAAACTTTCAGAAGAATATAAAACCTCCCAAAGTAATGATTAGTTTGTGTAAGAAATCAAAACTGCAAATTCAGAGTATTTTGGAAATTGTTTTTTTTTTTTTTATTTAGACTTGAAAGTGAACATTTATTTAAAATGAAAATTCTCAAATTTTATAAAATTAATATTCCACAAATGTACAGGAAAATTATATATATATATTTTTGTTTGTTTGTTTGCTTTGTTTTTTTTTTTCAGTTAAAAGTATTTTTATTGAAAAAGCACAAATGCAAAGAAATGAACAGAGGAAAATTTATGCGTCGAACCTGGACTGGTTACTTATGATAATATACATGCTACAATTCCATTCTCCCCAATCATCCCACCTTCACCCTCTCCCACAGAGTCCCAAAGACTGTTCTATATACCTATGTCTCTTTTGCAGTCTCTAAGAAACAATAAAGATGAAAATATAACTAAAAATGTTAAGACTTCAGATGCCTCTGTTTTCTATGTCATTCTGTTAGTCTTTCTAAATACATAGAAATGTAAAAATTAAGTAAAAAAGAATGAGCTGTTTATACAAATACATTTACATGTATTCACACATACTTGCAAGTGTACATGTACATATATACATATGTATCCACATACACCTGTGTGTACACATATTTGTATAAGTGTGTTTATTTATACACGTGCATTTTATGTAGAGTTTATGTAGACTTCCATGGGTTGAGTGAAACGGGATCCCTTCTCAGATTCCTCTGTAACAAATGTCATCAGTTCAGTGACCACAGGTTTTATAGCCATCCCTTCACACATCTGCTATCTGCAATCAGTGCTAAGTCCCTCAAGATCAAGGTGTGTATCAGAGCCTTTCTCATCACTGGCACAAAGGGTACTTTCACCAACAGCTGACACAGTTTTAAGTTTGGGAGTCTGATGGCTGTTAAATGATGTCTTATTGTGGTCTCAATCACGTTCTTCTAATTACTAGCCATATTGTTCATGTTTGGGGCCACTCTTGTTATCTTTTCCATGAATTTCTGATGACATTGCCCTTTTTCCTACAGCTTTTTCTTCTTGTTGGCTTGCAGGAACTATTTATATCATTGGGCTTTCCTGATAGCTCAGTTGGTAAAGAATCCTCCTGCAATGCAGGAGACCTGGGTTCAATCCCTGGGTTGGGAAGAACCTCTGGAGAAAGGAAAGGCTATCCCCTCCAGTATTTTGGCCTTGAGAATTCCATGGACTGTATAGTCCATGGGGTCACAGAGTTGGACACGACTGAGCGACTTTGGGCTTTCCTGGTGGCTCAGCTGGTAAAGAATCCACCTGCAGTGTGGGAGACCTGGATTCGATCCCTGGGTTGGGAAGATCTCCTGGAGGAGGGCATGGCAACCCACTCCAGTATTCATGCCAGGAGACCCCCATGGACAGAGGAGCTTGGCAGGCTACAGTCCATGGGGTCACAAAGAGTCAGACACGACTGAGCAACTAAGCACCGCACAGCACATTATATCATTATATATTCTGATTTCATTATATATGAAATCCTTTATATGTTATATATACATTAAATATAAAATACCTTCTCCATTTCTTAGGCTATTTTTCTTTCTGCTTATGTAATCTTTGTTATACAAAGCTCTCATTTTCCTTACTCAATTTATCAATCATTCCCATTTTTTGAAAACTTTTCCCACTGCTAAATTAGATAAGTATTCTCCTGTATTTTCCCTTGAAGATTTAAAATTTTTTTACTTTTTGTATTTAGATCATATTTCAAAGAAATCACTCCAGTAAGTGTTTCTGAATTAGTAAAACAAAGTAAGCTCAGCTCTCTACTTGAAATGCTTGATCCTTGAGATGTCAGGGAAGACTCTAAACTAGGATCTGACTTTGTGTAAGACAGATTTTTCTAAGCTCTGCTATGTATAAAGCAACCTTCAAGTCTTAGCTTAGAAAACAAATAATTGCCACTGACCTCACACTTTAGCTATGGCTTAGCTGTGGCTCTGGGACTATTCCAAACTGTGGGTAAGTTTCAAGTCTGATCATTAAGGAATCAAGCTAAAGGAGCAATCTCTATCTGGTTGCTGCATGCTTGTCTTAAGGTGGAGGGACAGAGTAAGAGGAACAGTGGAAATTTTCAATGGTTCTAAAATCTTCTGCACAGTCAGAGCAAACAGGTCATTGGGCAGAGTAAGTCACATCATAGACCCAAAGTTAATGGGATGAAGAGAATATTTTGTCCACAAGGAAGGATGACAAAGTAAGAAGGGTCTGAAAAATTGTAAATAAATAATACATTCTACCAGTGTTTCCTCTCAAATCTACATGACCACTGGTCTGTTAGTGCTTTAGAAGGCTGGTTGTATACTTGTTAAAGATCATTCAAAACAGAATTTAATATCTACTCTAGGTTCTCTTGAATGGTTGATTTGGTAAGAGGGGCAGCAACTGTGTCTCTTACACGTGTTCCCTGCTGGTGCAAAGGAAGGTAAGATCTCCTCACCCCATGCCTTGAAGCAGTTCTACATTCCAGTATGGCCAAGGCTCAACCATCACATGTTGGTATCCTGAGCTCCACCCTGGCCAGGCTAGAACTGGCCACAGAGCAGCAGATTGAGTGAAAGGGATAATCAGAGTTGGAGGAGAAAGAAAGAAAAACATAAGTTCCTTTGGCAAGGGATATGCTGCTTGGCATCCGCAATGTGAAACATTTGTTCTGTAGTTGGCTTGGCTGATCTTGGCTTTGCCTGCATCCGTCACCTACACCTGGCCAGCCTGTCTGTATCAACAGGTAATGCAGAGAGGCAAGCCTGAGCTGTCACGTGCCAGAGTTCTCATTTCAGCTTCTCAAGGCCTAATCCAAATAGCAACACCTCCCTCAAAGCAACACAGTTGGCTGAGTATGACCACCCTCTGCCAGCGATCATTTAAATGAAATCTGAGCCTGCCCTGGAATGCATAGAAGGTGTAGAAAAGAGCCCAGCAACGCAGTTCCCACATCCATAAGTCCCACCCACAGGAGAAAGGCATGTGGGGTAAAATTATGTACTGTGGCGGTGGTGGGTAGGGGAGACAGGGCTCTGCATTTGCCCACTGTTCTCTGCACTAAACAGCTCAGAGGATTCAGCCCGAAGACTTCTGACATGCAGCAAGTGTCATGGCCCATTGTTTAGGCAATGCTTCTCTAAGTGTGATTCCTGGTGGTCCCTGGATCCATTGACCGGGAACTTGTTAGAAATGCAAATTTTTCGGTTCTACCCCATCCTTGCTATGTCAGAAACTCTTAAGATGGTTCCCACCCCTCTGTATTAGAGCAAGACTTCCAAATGATTCTGATGCATGCTAACGTTTGAAAACCTCTCTGTCAAAAGATAAAGTGGTCCTTGGGTTCGCTCCAGCCTTAATCCTAATTTTGGAGAACACTTGTGTCCTAGATGAAAGACACTTCAATTATAATCCCCAACAAAGACCCAAATCAAAGTTTCCAATTGGCAATCATCACCATTAGGTACAATTCAATCAATACGACCAACACAGAAGGCAACAGGCATACCTCCCAGTGAGAAGAAGATAGAATAACAGATGCAGACATGGAGTATGGGACTCAGATCTCCTTCATTTGAATACCAGCATCACCACTACCACTCATGTATGTGACCCTGTGTAAGTCATTTAAAAAAGCTTCCAACGGAGTTTCTCCATCTGTGTAATGGGTATAGTAATAATATTTTCCTCGAATTGGTATAGGGCTGCTGCTGCTGCTAAGTCGCTTCAGTTGTGTCCGACTCTGTGCGACCCCATAGACAGCAGCCCACCAAGCTCCCCCATCCCTGGGATTCTCCAGGCAAGAACACTGAAGCACGATCCCTCGAATGGCATCTTCAGCATCACCTAGAAGTGTGTTAGAAATGGAAATCCCCTGACCCACTGCTTAACAAATGACCCCAAAATTTAGCAACTAAAAAATTCAAGCATATCTCAACTTCTGTGTGTCAGAAATCTAGACACACTTTCCATATGGACCTCATCCTAGGACTGCCTCATGACACGGCAGAGTCTTCCACCAGGAAAAGAGATGTAGGAGAGAGCAAAAGAGAGTGGTAGAATCCACAGCATTTTTTAAAACTTCATTGCAGAAATGGTACTCCATCTCTTTCCCCATATTCCATTCTTTAGAAGCCAGTCAGTAAGATCAGTTCACACTCCAGGGGACATAAGAGCAAGAATACCAGGAAGGAAGACTATTGTGATGTCTGCCTGTCACACCCACTGAATCAGAAATCCCAGTGGTGAGGATCAAGCCCCTGTGTTTTAACAAGCCCTGCAGGTGCTTAGATATACAGCTTTTGAAAAGTCAACAAGATAATGGAGGCCAAGTACCTCCCACAGTGTCTGGCACATGGATATGCAAGAAAAGTTATCTATTTAGGTTACTGTTTTGATTTCTTTTATATATAATTTTATTCATTCATTCATTTATGTATTTTTGGCTGTGCTGGGTCTTTCTGGCTGCATGGGTTTTTTTCTGTAGTTGGGGCAAGCGGGGTCTACTCTCCAGCTGCGGTACTGGGGCTTCTCGCTGCTGTGACTTCTCTTTTGGGGAGCACAGACTTTAGATGCATGGGTTTCAGTGTTTGTGGCACGTGGGCTCAGTAGTTGTGGTTCCCAGGCTCTAGAGCCCAGGCTTAATGGTTGTGGCTCATGAGCGTAGTTGCTCTGTGGCATGTGGGACCTTCCCAGACCAGGGATTGAACCTGTGTCTCCTGCTTTGGCAGATGGATTCTTTACCACTGAGCCACCAGGATAGTCCCTATTGTTTTGATTTCTAAAACTTTATGCCTGCACTCAAATATCAAGTGTCATATAAACCAGGGGTTCTCAAGGTTTAGCTGAACCTTGGAATCACCTGTGGAGCTTTTAAATCATGATATAAAATCTTCAACCTAAACAATTATATCAGAATCTCTAGGGATGGGACCCAGGCATCAATATTCTTCAAATCTCCCTTAGAAGATTACCAACCTACATTTAAAATAAAGAACCACTGAAATAGACCCAGAAAGCAGGGTGGCTTTCTTCTCTATTAATGTAGCTTCTTGGAGCTAGAATATTGGCAAAAGAATCATTGGTACGTGATTATAAATCAAAACAAACATACAAGCAAGCAAACACCAGGCTCTGAGGTGTGTATCTTGTAAGTTACTTAAGATCTTTCCTGCCCCCTTGACCTGTGACCCCTTCCCACTTTACTTCTGGAGAGGAACTTTGCCCTCCTGCCAAGTGAGAAGGTAGGCCTGGGAGCGCACATGTACTGGCACCATGATCCGTGGCTCAGATACTGAGATGGTGCTCCTTACAAATCAAAATGTTGGAACAGAGGGCACGTGCGTTCCCTCCGGCCTTGACGGGAAATGCTCAGTCATTAACTTCACCTGAGGCAATTGGAAAGCAAACTGCTGGCCAGGAGGGGTGAGGCCATGAGCCAACACGGAATACAAAGGGATAGGACCACTCTTGCCATGAGGTCTCTAGAGACCTGAGCTCAGCCAGCCTGCCCTTCTCCTCATCTGGCAGAGCCCTGAGCCTGTCCATTCCTGGCCCAAAATCTACCCTGATGCAGAGCAAGCTCATGTGAGGGCAGCTGCTCTACCCAACCAGCAGCATCTGGAAGAGATCAACCAAAATACCAACTCTCCTCCAGCTGCCCACCCCAACTCTGCCCTGAGGGACTGAACTTTGGGAATCTGCGCTCCAGTGCTTCTGGTTAACTTCATCAGCCAACATGCTGATCAGGGAAATGTCAGATGCTCAGATGCCGCTCCAGAATATTCTTCTTGGAAGCTCCCACCAGAGGGCTAATTTGGTCAAAATGCTACCTTTCGCAGCACGGCTTAAATAGAAGCAAAGAAGACGCAAGAGGGGAAATTTTGTTTAATTAAAAAATAATAATCACAAACCTCCACTCCCACAGTTCTCATTAACCAGCTCAATCTTTCGTGACTCAAGAACCAAAACACTGCTGACAGCTATGGGGCAGTGGGAGAGGAACAGCCTTGGGGGTGTGGCGAGCACAGTGGCAGGACCACAGACATAGTGAAGGTAAGCAGAAGCTACACCTTCAGAGAGTCCTGGCGCCCCTTCCTGCTCTGACACAATGTCACTTTGACAGATCTCTCTGTGCTCCTGTTCTCCAGTCTTTAGAAATGGAATTACTATCAATCTAAGGGTTGTTTAAGGATTAAATCGGAGAAGGCAATGGCAAGCCACTCCAGTACTCTTGCCTGGAAAATCGCATGGACAGAGGAGCCTGGTGGGCTGCAGTCCATGGGGTCGCTACTAGTCGGACACGACTGAGCGACTTCACTTTCACTTTTCACTTTCACATATTGGAGAAGGAAATGGCAACCCACTCCAGTGTTCTTGCCTGGAGAATCCTGGGGACAGCGGAGCCTGGTCGGCTGCCGTCTATGGGGTCGCACAGAGTCGGACACGACTGAAGCGACTTAGCAGCAGCAAGGATTAAACAAGATGATAAATGTAAAAGGATTTAGTGGTGTTTGGCACAAAGTGAGTCTCCTTTCTAGGATAAGAAAGGGAGAAAGGGAGCAGAGAAGAAAGGAGAGGAAAGAGAGGGGGAGGAGGGGGGGAAGGAGGACGACAGGATGGGGAGGGGAGAGGGAGGAGGGAGCAGAGGAGGGGAGGAAGAGAAGCAGAGGAGGAAGGCAAAGGAGCAGCAGTGAGGTCATCCCTGGATGTCATGGGGGACCCACAAGCCCCAGAGCCCGCACTTGGGGACACACTCGGGTTGGAACACACAGCATAGGAGTCATTCCTGCCCTCTTCCATCTCTAAAGCAGACATCCCTAAATGACCACTTTCGGGCAGCCACCACTAATCAATCAGCATGGAAATGGGAGAAGCGGTCAACATACAACTTTCAGGCTAGGCTTGTAATTTAGTGAACGAAATCTCCATGATTCACAGATATCTATTTATTGTCTGAATTTCTCTCGAAACTTGCTTTATAGCTTTTCTGTCTCTACCTTAATGATATCAAACACACAGAGTGTCCTGACCGAAAGAGGAACTTTCAAGGTGGCTCAACCTACAGACCCTGGTGTAATGACTTTGTCCTTTCATTGGCCCACTATTTGGGTGTCCTAAAGGCTATCGTTTTCTTGATGGCAGCAGTCTCTGTCAAGGAAACATTTCTGTGGTCTCATAGTGCCAGGTCAGGCTTGTGTTTATTTATTAAAATAATATTAACAATAGAGTCCTGACCCAGATCCAATATTTTTCACGCACTCTGTCTGAAAAGTTCTCTTTCCATGATGGCTGTAACCAAAGGGATGATGATTCCAAATAGACCTTCATATCCCAAGACCTTTCCCCAAAAGACCTTTCCAACTTGACATCTGGACCTATTTCCTACATCAGCTGTGCATCAGCACACATGCCCTTTACAATTAAAAATAAAATTGGGCTAGATATGTGGATATTTGCAAACGATTCCTTATTTATTACAAACTCTTGTTTAGAAAGAAAAAAAAAAAGGTAAGAAAAATCTTCCATGACAAATGTTTGCCTCCCTGGCCAGAGGTGAGTGTCCAAGGAAAGTTCTGGAAAGTTCCCTGCTCACTGCCTGCAAGAACCAGAATCCAGGCCTTGGCAGCCTGTGGGGCACTCCTTGCCCACTTGCAGTGAACTTTAGGGAAGGACATCATGGCCTACTTTTGAGGAATCCTGCTGCCAAATCCAGAAGAGGGAGGGAAAAACGATGGGGGAGAAAGAGCTTTGTTTCTGGAAATTATGACTTGCTGACATCCTTCTTCACTCCCCTTATAATCTGCCTAACTGTAGACATGACTTTAATTATAGATGGGCAGGTGGGGCCAGCCAAGAACAGGGCTGCAGCTGGAATTTGTGGCCATGGGGTAGCCGGGCTCAGAGTCTTCGGCTCCTCCTTGTGTTTTCCCTGCTCCCCAGCTTCTTCTTCCAGAGCTAGCAGTGCCCTCTGTGAGTGTTTTTCAAATGCTAAGTGAGCAAGAGGACTCCATGTCCTGACCAAATTCTCCCTCAACCTAAATAAACAGTCAAGGATCGGAGGCTCTGAGAACACGACTGCTTCTATCTTCTTGGACGATTAGCTGCAATAAACCCATTTTGCTCTCAGGTGAGCCACAGGGAAGTTCATTTCTCTTCTCTCATCCTAAATCAAATATGACGTATTGAGGATTCCCTGGTGGTCCAGTGGTTAGGACTCTGCACCCTCACTGCCAAGAGTCTGGGTTCCATCCCTAATCCGAGAACTAAAGATCCTGCAAATCTCGTGGCGCAGCCAGGAAAAAAAAAAACTCAAATAGAAAGTGTTACAAGAAGAAGAGGTGCTGAAGTCATTCCTGAACATCTCAGCTGTGCCAGACACTGCAGCCACTTTCTCGTGTGTTGTTTTCTCATTGGATTCCGGTAGTATTTACATGATAGAGGTTGATGACTCTCATTTTAAAGACAGGGAAACTGAGAGACGATACAACTAGGTCTATAAAACCACGAAGAGAAAGAACTAGGCTTTGAAACCGGGGCTAATCTGTCTTCCGGGCTCCTCTTTCAGTCCTGTCTCCTTGCCCACTTAGGCTTTTGAAATCACGACTTTGCTTGCACTCTAGAATAGTTCCTCTTGCCCATGGGGACAAGTACAGCTGCACATCTGGAAGGGTTGGGGTACTGAGTAGGGGGTGAAGGCTGAGGACAGATGTGCGCCCTGTGAAATGGCCTGTGAGCTACACGTACACGTGTGGAAGCTGGAAGAGGGGACTCCACCACCTGCCACGAAGCCGCTATCCATCAGTCACGAAAGAAATTAGGAAGGAAGGAAGGAAGAGATGGATGAACAGGTTCCTGAATGTGTAAGACTCCTTCCCATCCCTTGAGGCTTCATTTCCAGTGTGTCCCTGTTGTGTGGAACCAACATACCTTCAGGATTAAGTTGGATAAAGACTTTGAAGAATGAGGAGTTTGGGAAATGGGCTTTTCAATACACACACACCCACAATAAAATAATAGCAGGTCATGTGGGTTTTGTTGCTGAAGTAAGTTGACAATACTTTGAAGATTGTTTTTATTAACAACTTTTTAGAGCAGTTATAGATTCACAGCAAAATTGAGAGGGTACCGATTTTTCGTGTATATCCTCTGTCCCCAGACATGCACAACCTCTGCCATTACCAACATTCCTTCAACGGTGGTGCATTTGTTACAACGGAACATGCGTGGACCCATCAGAATCACCCAAAGTCCATAGTTTACCTCATGGTTCATTCTTGGTGTTCTGTATTCTATGGGTTTGGAAAAATGTAATAATAACATGCATCCATCACTGCAAACATCATGCAGAGTATTTTCCTGCCCTAAAAAATCCTCTGAGCTCCATCTACTCGCCTTCCTCCCCCCAACCCCTGGCAGCCGCCCATCTTTTTACTGTCATGGTTTTCCCTTTTCCAGAATGTCATTTAGTGGGAACTGTAAAGTACATAGTCCTTTCAAACTGACTTCTTTCACTTAGTCATTTTTTAAATTATATATATATTCATTTATTTATTTATTTTTGCCTGCACCGAGTCTTCCTTGCTGTGAGCAGGCTTTCTCCCTGAGGCGAGCAGGGGCTGCCTTCATTGCGGTGCTTGGGCTTCTCACTGCGGTGGCTTCTCTTGTTACACAGCACAGGCTCTAAAGCACATGAGCTTCAGTAGCTGTAGCTCTTGAAAGCTCTAGAGCACAGGCTCCATAGTTGCGGTACATGAGCTTAGCTGCCCTGCTCCATGTGGGATCTTCCCAGACCTGGGATCGAACCAGTGACCCCCGCATTGGAAGGTGGATTCTTAACCACTGGACCACCACAGAAATCCTAGTGATAGTCACTTAAGATTCCTCCCTGTCTTTTCATGATTTGAGAGGTCACTTCTCTTTAGCAGTGAATTGTCTGGATGTACTACATCCAATGTATTTATCCACTTATCTACTGAAGGACATCTAGGTTGCTTCCAAGTTTAGGCAATTAGGAAGAAAACTACTATAAACATCCATGTGCAGGTATTTGTGTGGACGTTAAGTTTTCAACTCCTTTGCATAAATACTAAGGCACATGATCTCTGGTCTGTATAATAAGAGTATTTTAGTTTTGTAAGAAACCTCCAAACTTCTTTCAAAGTGATTGTACCACGAAGGCCTTTTCTTTTTCTATCAGAAATCATCTCCCACTGCCTCTGATCAGCCCCAGGTGATGTCATATGGCTCCAAAAATGCAAGAGCAATACCAATTACTACATCTACCTTTGAGAAGTACTTCCAATGTGCTATCCCTTTCCGCTTTCCTAATATACCTTCGAGAGAAGTTTTATCATTTTCCCACTTCTCAAAGATAAGGGAATTGGAGGGAAAAAAGAGAGAGACAGAGAAAGCAACTTGATTAAGTTCACATGGGAAATAAGCATACTAGGATTTGAACGCCTCAATCTAACTCCAGCTCCTAACTCTACCCATGAGTGACAGGAGATCCATGGAAATTAATTACTGGTGATTGACAATAAATGTTCATCAACCAAACAACACCAATGGATGAGACCAGAGGATTACAGAAAAGATGCTTAGTAATTTCTGAGTTCAGTAATTACTTTTACATAATTGTAAATCATATCTTCTCTGGGCAGTGTTCAATGGTGCTTGGGCTTCTCACCGCGGTGAGCAAAGAAAAACTGATTCTTTAAAAACAGCCCCTTTCTTGGGAGGAGGGAGGAACAAATTAGGAGTTTGGGATGAATAGATACACACTATTGTGCATAAAATGGATAAATAACAAGAACCTCCTGTATAGCACAGGGAACTATATTCAATATCTTATAATAACTTGTAACTTTAAAGAACATCTATGTGTGTGCGCATGTATCTGAATCACGTTTCTGCACACCTGAAACAAACAACATTGTAAATCAACCATACTCCGATAAAAAATATACGTAACAAAATAAAAATTAAAAAGAAAAATTATTTTTTAATGCCAAAACTAATAAACTAACTGCCTAAATAAAAGGCATAAGACAAACATTTCAGAAATCAGTTTTCAATCTCAGTTTTTGCTACAGTTTTTCTGAGGGTTGTATAGCAATTATCACGGCGACTATGAAGAACTAAGCCGGGGTGGGGTCTATGTGGTTGGACTTCTTACTGGTCATTTAATAAAATCATAGCATTTTATTTTTTGTATGTTGAGAAATTTATATACTAAATAAAACAATTTTCTTGTAATGTTAAAAAAAAAAAAAAAGAATGGTCCCTTTCTTACCAAGCTGATATGAAGAGAAAATGTGAGGACAGGCCACAAGTCAGGATGGTAAGGCCAGGGCATGAAAGCGCGTGGAAATATTCAGTAAATGTTTGTTAAATCAATGAAGGAATGTCTCTGGAATGAAGATCCATTCATGAACGGGTCTCTCTGGGAATCCTAAGTATACCTGAATCACCTTTTTAACCAAGACAGCCTTCACCAACCATTCTGAAAGCCAGCAAAAACATCCTCAACCCTTGCTATTGTTCAGACTTTATGTTAAATACTGTTATTTACACACACACACACACACACACACGGCATCTTCCTGCAGTCAAAGAGCTGGATTTTTTAAATGTTCATTTAAGCAACTTATTGACATCATAAAACTGGAAGACTTAAGATCATTACTTAACAAAAAATAGACAGTAATCTGTCATTTTTCCCAAAGGAATATCAGCTAGTGAACTCACTTCTGAAGAATTTCCCAGAACAGGAAAAAGCAGGTTTAGGGAAAACGGGCCTTTCAGTGCCAAGTTCAGAAGAGCTGCAGGATGATGAGAGATGGCAGGTAACAGTGTCTTCATCCTACAAGGGTCCCAAAGAAAAGGGCAAGACCAACCTCCAGGGCCCAAGTAAGAGAGAATTCCTGAGAGGGGGATTTTAGGAATATGTAAGATAGGGGTTAAGGACTAAAGCCAAGAACAATAGGGGCAAATCAGAGAATTCCCCAAACGTTTTCTATTTCGCTGCTTTATCTTCTGTCTTATGTCCAAAGTAGAAAGCTCTAAAAACGTTACACAACATTTGCCAAAATGTGTTCCATGAAAGATGAGTTCTACAGGATGTTCATTCATTTCATTATTTAGTCATCATTCAATATATGTTTTTATTGAGCAGCTACTATGAGCCTTCAATACACTTGGCACTGTGCTAGGAATGACTAAAACCGTTATGTCTCCAACTTCTTATAGCACATGTTCTAATGAGGGACTCAGACAATAATAAACACATAAACATGTAGAATAATGGCCAGTGTGTCATGTGTTTTGATGAAAAATGATAGAGCAGGGAAAGAGACAGATGTTGGAGTCCTTCTTTAAACAAACAAGTCAAAAAAACCTTTCTTTTTTTGAGAAGATGACATTAAGCAGAGACCTGAATTAATGAAGCATAGAACCAAGGAAATTTCTGGGGGAAATGTATTTAAGTAGGGAACAGAGGGGAGAAGGCAATGGCAAGCCACTCTAGTACTATTGCCTAGAAAATCCCATGGATGGAGGAGCCTGGTAGGCTGCAGTCCGTGGGGTCGCTAAGGGTCAGACATGACTGAGCGACTTCACTTTCAATTTTCACTTTCACACATTGGAGAAGGAAATGGCAACCCACTCCAGTGTTCTTGCCTGGAGAATCCCAGGGAAGAGGGAGCCTGGTGGGCTTCCGTCTATGGGGTCACACAGAGTCAGACATGACTGAAGTGACTTAGCAGCAGCAGGGAACAGAGTAAATGAAAAGGTATTAAGATGAGAATACACTCAGCCTGTTCAGAGCAAAAGAATTTAATGAATGAGGGGAGAAGCAGGATGGATTGAGGTAGTAGATGTGGGGAGGACAGGGGGAAAATTCAAAAGTGTCACAGAAAGGAATTTGGATATGATTTGTTAATATGATAATGAAAGCATCAAAGGAAACCAGAAAAATGATATTAAACAAGTTTTACCCCATCACTATTTGTATTGTCACTAAAACACAAACAAGGTACTTTAGGTAAGAAACGATGAGTGCTAAGCAGAGAACTATCACCTCCCACATTATAGATACTATACTTCCATTAATATGGCCTGAACTCTCATTAACAATTTTTGCCAGGGCAATATCCCATTTTTTTGACACAAACCGTGTCTTCATCTGAAATTCTAGCTTCTTAATTTGAGTAACTGCTCACCCACTTCTTTATTCTACAGTGAAACAAGAAGTTTTTCTAACTGAGAGTTTACTACTGGAACTTTCCTTCATGTTAGATTCATTCCATTATTCCTGCCTGTCAAGTTCTTTGTCCATTTCTGACTGTCATCCGGAGTGTTTGTTCTCCCTCTCTCGAGCTTCGTGTCATTCCTAAGAAGAATCATTCGATGAAGGAATCACGGTGCTGATTGGATTAAGGTCAAGGACATGACACTGGGACTCACTGGAGATCGCTCTCCCAGTTGACAGGAGTCTGTTTTGTGTTGGACAGTAGTTCAAAGATATGATGGTGTATTTTACGTATCAACTTAACTGGGGCAAAGGGATGCCCAGATAACAGGTGAGACATTTCTGGGTGCGTCTGCGAGAACGTTTCTAGAAAAGATTAGCACTTGAATCGGTAGACTGAGTAAAGATCACCCTCGTCTGTATGGAAGGGCATCATTCAATCCACTGAGGGTGTGAATAGAGCAGAAACAGGAGGAAAGGCTGGTTCACTCTCTCTGCTTGACCCGAGACACCCATCACTTCCTGCTCTCAGACATTGTGTTCCCAGTTCAAACCACGATTACATCATCAGCAACAAGATTCTCAGATCTTCAAACACAGACTAAATGAGGCCACCAGATTTCCTAGTTCTTCAGCCTGCAGACAAAGTATTGTGGCACTTCTCAGCCTCCATATGCACGTGAGACAATTCTTATAATTTAGATAGGCAGGTAGATAGATTAGATGGAGATACACGTATAGAGACTAGAAATAGGTAGGTAGGTAGATAGACATTTCTATTTCCTGGCAAACTCTGACTGACATAGAAGACTACCAAATTCTTAGTAACTTGACAGTGTTTCAGTTCAGTTGTTCAGTCGTGCCCAACATTACCCCATGGACTGCAGCATGCCAGGCTTCCCTATCCATCACCATCTCCCAGAGCTTGCTCAAACTCATGTCCATCGAGTCGGCCATGCCCTCCAAGCATCTCACCCTCTGTCGTCCCCTTCTCCTCCTGCCTTGAATCTTTAGTGTTTGACATACATTAAACACTAGGCTTCCTGGGTGGCTCACTGGTAAAGAATCCACTTGCCATGCAGGAAATGTGGGTTTGATCCCTGGGTCAGGAAAATCCCCTGGAGGAGGGCATGGCAACCGACTCCAGCACTCTTGCCTGGAAAATTCCATGGACAGAGGAGCCTGGCAAGCGACAGTCCCTGGGGTCACAAAAAGTTCAACACGGCTGAGTGACTGAGCACACACACACATAACACACAACACTAAATTAATGTTAACACTATTATTATTGCTATTATTATCTTCTAATCCATATTTATCCATCTTGTCCAAAGAGGTTTTATATGATGTGTTTTCACATGTCCAGCTGACCTCCTAGATACTAGCAACAAACTCACTTCCATAGTCTATCAGTGTATAACTATCAAAGAAATGGTTAGAACTGATCTGCTATAACTCCTGAGCGAACACAAGCTGAGCCCCTCTGATCATACTTTCCTCTTCCATGTGTTCACAAACTAACTCCTTTAATAATCTAGTCTAAAATCTTTGGGTATCAACAACAAACTCATCCCCTGGAGGTTCATGGAAACCTCGCTCCTCCTCTGTTGAAATTTGGGATGACATGTAGCTGTCTCCAGGCTTCCCTCATTGCTTAGTTGGTAAAAAAAAAAAAAAAATCTGCCTGCAATGCAGGAGACCCTGGTTCGATTCCTGGGTCAGGAAGATCTACTGGAGGAGGGATAGGCTACCCACTCCAGTATTCTTGGGCTTCCCTTGTGGCTCAGCTGGTAAAGAATCTGCCTGCAATGCAGAAGACTTGGGTTCGATCCCTGGATTGGGAAGATCCCCTGAAGAAGGGAAAGGCTGCCCACTCCAGCATTCTGGCCTAGAGAATTCCCTAGACTGTATAGTCCATGGGGTCACAAAGAGTCGGACACGACTGAGCTACTTTCACTCACTTTCACTTAGTTCTCTCCAGTCTTCCACTACTCTTACCTTTTTCCATGAATTCTTCCAAAGTTCATTAGTGCTGTTCAAGGACCCCATTCCTAAGTCCACTGGGAACCTGAGGAGACCATGAGACCTGAGGTGGTGGAAGACTTGGGACTTCTTTCCAAGTTCCTTCTCCTATTTTGAGGTTTGTGCCTCTTCTCCTCATCAAGATGTCTTCCACATTGTTCAGGCTTAAATTCTCTCTCCAATTCCCCCACCAGTACCATAAAGCCAGTTTATCCCTTCAAAGATCTACTGCCTCCATGAAAAACGACTTTTAGAGCTTTGAAGAGCATCTTCTAAAGACCACCTTTTGGAAGATGACTGTTATGCTTTCCTCAACAAATTTTAGCCCTCAGATCCTGCTGAACTGACTCTCCGTGACACAGTCTTCTTGTTTCCCTGCCATCTCGTCTATATTATTCTTGATCCTGAGTCCTTCTTTCCATCTTTCTGGGTGTCTCTTCTGCACTGGCATTCATCAGAGCTCCCTGGCTAACCACACTGGTTTCTCTGGTTACTTCTCCATGGTCTCCACTGCTGGAAAATTTTGCACAGGCAGAATTGTACTTTGGAGAGATTTTCCAGCCATTGTCACCCTGCATTTTGAAGCCTTAGCCCACAGATTCAAGCTAACATTTTTTTCTCTCAATTGTTTGAAATTCCCCCTTCCCACCATCCGACTGTCCCCAGTTTTAACTCCTCACTCTGTCACCTCTCCCAAGGTTCCCGTCATTTTCACTCAACCAAATAATGCCTTTTTGTCGGTGAGAATCTGGCTGAGCAAGTCAGTGACCCAGATGACTTCCTCCACCGCTGAAGATTAAATTTTCAGATGGGAAAGACATGAAATCATCAAACACTCTGCTTTTAATTCAAAGAGACGTGCGGCATGTATCTGGACAGCCAGCGCCCCTGTCACTGTGGTTATTTATCTTGCTGGGACAGTTTTGATCCACACCTGAAATGCATTTTCCATTTGCTGTATTTGCATTTGCCAGATGGCCTTTAGTGTACAGCATGTAGATTCTAGAAATACATTAAGGTCATCCCTCTATGCAAAAACATGGACAGATCCAAACATGGACAGATTCAGGTCAGGTCTGCACTAGCAAAGCCCAGTTTGTAGCAGTGAAAGGAAACAAGGTGATTTAACTGGAAAGATACAGGGAATGGAGTCAAAGTGTTGATTTGTCTCATTTTTCTTCACAGTTTTCTCAATATACTTGGCCTATAGTGAGTTCATTTTGCGTCCAACCAATATGATTTCAAGCTGATTTAGTTTTATCATCTGTAAAATAGGAATGATAAAGTCTTCCCTATCTACCTCATAGGAATATTTTCTTGTTCAAATGAGCTGAAGTAGTGAAAGAATTTGGGAAAGAGAACCTAAAAGTGTTTATGTATTAAACATAATACATTTTTTAGGAAGCTTTCCCCAAAAGCTAGGATTGACTTGTCAAAAACTCTCTATGGTCAGAGAATTCACAATAGAAAAACTTACTGCCTTGTGAGGAGAATAAGGTTAACAAAAGCAAGAATAGTATTAAACCCTTTGAAGGTCTTATATACTTTTTCTATTCTCAAAAATAAAGCACTCAAAACAATACATGAACTAGACAATCAATTATGTTTTACATAATTTAAATTCTATTTACTGGAAGTTAAACAATTAATGTGAATTTATCTTGAATGCTAAATGACTTTTGAGAGAGAATTGCCAACTCTTACCAAATACTGTATGGGATTCACCAAAAATGGATTCATCTCAGATAGGGTTGCGATAGCTGAAACTCTGTAGATAAGTAGATAGATTATAGATAGATAAACAGAACCATCAAGTGAGAAAAATTTCTCATCAAGTGAGAAAAATCTGAGCTATATCAAGAAACTTAAAGAAAGCTGAGTATAAGAGTAGAGGAGGCAAAGGCAAAGGCAAAGGTGTGTCAAGGTGAGGTTGAGGTAAACAGAGATTGAACACTGCAGGGTAATAGACAGGAGTTTCCATTTTAACCTAAGTATAGTGAAAAACTATAAACTATGGGAGGGTTTTTAACAAGATGTGACATAACTGTGTTTAAGAGGATCATTTCTGCTCTGTTGCAAACGGATTAGAGGTGGACAAAAGAAGAACTGGGGAATCCACACTGGAGGCAGCTATGGTCATCTGCTGTGATCATTTTCATCAAATTCTTGAAGGTCATGGTGGAAGAAGAAATGGGCTTCTTCCACAGACACAAAGGGCAGAGTCAGAAATTATAAGAAGCAGATTCCAACTCTACCTCTGTAACAAATCATAGTTGACACACAATGAAATGGGCTCCTTCCAATAATAATAAGCAACCTACCATTGGCTGTTGTATCAGTTGGCTAAACCTGCATAACAAGCCATCTCTAAACCAAGTGGCTTAAAACAGCAACCATTTATTATATCTCTTGAGGCTATGGGTTGGCTGGATGGTTCTGTTCATCTGGGTTGGGCTGGGTTGATCTTAACTGGACTCTGTCAGTTTGCTGAAGGAAGGCTAGTCTAAAATTGCCTAGGCTGCGACAACTCATCCCTGCTGCATGTGGCCTCATATCCTCCAGCAGGATGGCATGGGCTTATTCTTAAGGTGATCACACAAAA
Organism: Moschus berezovskii; assembly: GCF_049115385.1. Lineage (NCBI taxonomy): Eukaryota > Metazoa > Chordata > Mammalia > Artiodactyla > Moschidae > Moschus > Moschus berezovskii. Next base: position 15,440,912 of record NC_142474.1, read on the forward strand.
CAATAAAGAGGAAGTAAAGACTCATAAGTGCTTCTTCACACTTCTGCTTGCATTAAGTTGGCTAACATCTCATGGGCCTAACCAAGTCACATGGCTGAGCCCAGAGACAGAAAGGGAGGGGACCACGAAATTAGAATTCAAAAGGGCATGGATACAGGGAGGCCATTAATTGGGGCTACCAATATAGTCGATCTATTACAGATGTATTGAAGATGACTAACCACTTATGAGATAAGAATCTGTAGTGTAGACTAGAATGTATGATCTTTATAAGTCTTGTCACACTCTACAGTTCTACTTGGAAGAACAAATAGGGCACCCCACATGAGAAGCTTCATGAGGAAGAGTTAATCCAGAGCCTTTGTCATTGCCCAGAGTTGCTGTCCCATGATTATGTAGGAATTATTTTGAATGTATTCCCAGGACCAAGGAACTGAAGGAACATCCATTCAAAAAGCTGAGCACCACTCTCTTTCCCTGGGAGCTATTGTCTCCAATTCTCTGACAACATCAGTCTGGGAGAAACTCCATAGGACTCCAATAATCAAGCTGCTGTATCCTCTTACAACTAGGATATTAACTGAAAAAAAAATTGCTGCCTAAGGAAATCACTCTATTTCAGGTCTGAAACTCACTTCTAAATAAAGATATTAACTCATAAAGACAGGGGTAAGGATTTTGGCCTTGCTGAAGCTGACTTACTGGAAATAAGAGAAATAAACACATGCACACACATATTCACACATTCACATAAAGTATTCAGAATCCAGATTTTAAAAGGCCAGAAATATTGAAAATATAAAATAAAACCAGCCATTACAGTAACTGCAAATAAAGTTTGCATCTTGCTAGCAAATGTAAGCTATAAAAATTCCAAGATTTTGTGGTCTGGTTGAGGGCAAGACTATGTCCAGAACTTCACACAGAGACACAAACACCCATACGATCCCATACTCATAAAACACACACACACGGCAGCTACACATTCACATATACAAAACACAATGCAGATATAGTCACACACAAATATACACACCAGTGTTCATGCTCTCATGCACAATGACACATTCATCCATACAGTTTCACAAACATACTCATAAATAATCAGGCCCACAGCTCCAGGTGTCACCATGGTAAAAATATACGAAAATATATTTGTAGCTAAATATCAGAAATTCTATTTGAAAACATCAACACAATGGTGCAAAAATAAAAACACACACACAGAGGCAGTCACAAGAGTGAAGACATGGGCAAGATAAAAATACTTGCTATTCAATAACACACCACTGGGTGTGCACAAATACAAAAAAACAGCTACACACACATGCTCACAAGGCATCTGCAAACAAATCGCACACACACACACACATGCCTATCCACCTAGGCACTCTTCAAGGTCATGGATGCTCCCTAATCCCTACCTGCCTCCCCAACTTAATTGAGTACCACTCTTCCTTCTTTTGTTAGCTCTCCTTCCATTTCAAGAAAATCCTCAATTCTTTCCTGTTCTAATCCCTTCACACCCTCTGCTCCCAAGCTCTTCACATGTCTGACCTTTCATCCTTCAGACCTCAGGTTCAATACCACCTGTCCAGTGGGACCTTCCTCCACCACTGTATCATGTAGATTGGTCACTTAATCCACCCACCATGTACCTTGTTTGGGTCCTAACAGGACTGAGTGAAACTTTGAAATTATATATATATATATATATATATATATTTGTGTGGTTGTTTATTATCCATTTATCCCACTAGAATGCAAGAACCACATCAATTTCACTCATCCTTTATATGCTGAGTTCTGAACAGTGCCTGGCAAACCATGGTCACTCAATAACTGTCACACAATTGCTTGAAACAAAACCAATAAATAATGCATTTTTAAACTGGTTACCTTGGGGAAATCTGGGAAACAGTACAGCTTATCCCACCCTAGCAGCAAATGGTCTGGGGCATTTGCATACCAATACCTGACAGTCACTGATTGAAAGCTGTTTCTGGACCGTCCGTCAGGTCTGCTGTTAAAACAGGCAGAGCAAACATTCAGGGTTCTGGGAGGGAAAGACTTTAGGCACAGAGAAGCAGGTTCTAGCAGTTCAAAGTCAGTAAGACCTGGTGGCTCAGAGGTTAAAGCGTCTGCCTCCAATGCGGAAGACCTGGGTTCGATCCCTGGGTCGGGAAGATCCCCTGGAAAAGGAAACGGTAACCCACTCCAGTATTCTTGCCTGGAGAATCCCATGGACGGAGAAGCCTGGTAGGCTACAGTCCACGGGGTCTCATAGAGTCGGACACGACTGAGTGATGGAACAGAAGAGTACACTTAAAGACTGAAGTTGGGGTGGGGCACCAAGTTTCCTCTACAGGCCTCCAAGCTAGATTACCCTAACTGATGAACCAACAGAGAGTAGGTCTCTGGGAAAGAGGACTTTTTTGTTTCTGTGGATGGATGAGTAAACAGGGGAAATAATTCTTTATCTGGCAACACTGGGGTGACAAAGAAAATGGCACTGTCCAGACCAAACAGACAAAGCCACCATGGCTGATCTAAAGCTAAGAATGCCTCATGGCAAGTCAATCCCAAGAGAGGAGAGCTGACCACTGCTAAGATAAGACATTGCACACTTGGAAAGTCCCAGACCCTTTTGAATAGAAGACTCTCCAGCTGCAAGATGGGAAATTCTGTGGTTACGACAGTGTTTTGCAAACAACCCTAAGCCTTTGAAATGCATGTGCAAAGCAAAAGAGTCATTTGGGGATGGAAAATGTAACAGCCTCAGCTGGTCTTTTTGAGACACATGATGTACTGCATAGTAAACCTCATGACAGGGAAGCAGGCAGCTGGATCTGCAGCCTCTTTGTTCCCAGTCCATTTCCATTGCACCCCTTGCCCCCAACACTAGTGCTTCTGCCAAGTATAAAGTCAATTTTTCTAACACAAAGAGAAATCAAGTCACAATCATCTTTACCATGAGGGACAGTCATCACCAGAGACAGACTATGCCACCTGCTCAGATGTCCCTGGGTTTACAGCTGAACTATTCAAAATGCCAAACCCCTAATGAAATCATGAGCAGGGAGGGATGTTCACTTAAGAAAGGTTTCTCTGCCCACAGTGACTCACCAGGTATAAGTGCAAGGCATTGATGCATTATAATTACACTCTCTTTTAAAAACATGTATAGTTAACTCATAAAATCCAGTTCTGGAGGTGGAAGAGACTTTCTGGAGAACCGGCTATGAACAATGAAATTGGGGCAGGATCTCTCTGAACAATGACCCAGTTTCCACCACGAGGAATATTATCTGGCTGTTCCTGTAAAGGATTCACTCTGGGTGCTCTAGATCAGTGGGTCTCCAAGTGTGGGGTCTGGACCAGCAGCATTAGTGTCAACATCCCCTAGGAACTGGCACAAATGCAAACTTAGCGAGCCAGCCCAGACCTACCTCAGTCAGTTCAGGCTGCTATAAGAGAATATCATCAGAGACTGGATGGCTTAAACAATAGACACTTATTTGTCATAGTTCTGGAGATTTGGAAGACCAAAATCAAGGCACCAGCAGATCCTGCGTCTAGTGATACTCTCTTCTTGATTGGCACATGGCTTTCTTCTCACTGTGTCCACACAGTGTAGAGAGCAGACAGAGAAGGAAAGGAGGTTCTCTTGTCTCTTCTTTTAAGGGCACTAATCACTGACTCTATGGACATAAGTTTGAGTGAACTCCGGGAGTTGGTGATGGACAGGGAGGCCTGGCGTGCTATGATTCATGGGTTGCAGAGAGTCAGACACGACTGAGCGACTGAACTGAACTGAACTGAATCCCATCTTTGAGAGCTCCACTCATGACCTAGTGGTAGTGCTAAGTCACTTCAGTCATGTCTGACTCTTTGCAACACTATGGACTGTATAGACCATCAGGCTCCTCTGTCCATGGGGATTCTCCAGGCAAGAATATTGGAGAGAGTTGCCATTTCCTCCTCCAGTGGATCTTCCCAACCCAGGGATCAAACCTGCATCTCTGGCGTCTCCTGCATTGGCAGGCAAGGTTGTTTACCACTAGTGCCACCTAAGTTCCACCTCATAAGATCATCACATGGGGAGACAGGATTTCAACACACAAATTTTGGCTTTAGGGGAGGGTCACAGATATTTAGTTCACAACATCTACTGAGTCAGAAACTTGGGAGCAGAGCCCAGCTACCCGTGTGATAAGAAACCTCCAGGAGGCTGTGTTGGGCACTCAAGTTGGAGAAACACTGCACTAGATTAGCAAGCAGAACTCTCCATTTTCCCCCTCCTTGTCCCTCCCTCCTGTACCAAATAATGTTGTTGCCTTGGGAGAACTAGGCAGTGAGATCTTGTCAAACTTCCAAGGATGTTGCCTTCAAAATGCTGTAAGTGAGTCAGATGAGTTTTGTTATAATGGAAAAGTGTTGGCAACAGGTCTGGGAATGACAGCTGCCTCCCCAGACACACAGTTGAATGTCCCCTGGGCTGCATTTATCCAACAAAGATTTCAGCCTTTCATTTTAATAGTTTTTTATTTTTGGCCACACTGCACAGCACACAGGATCTGTGTTCCCCAGACGGATATCGAACCCATGCCCATTGTGCCCCCTGCAGTGGAAACATAGATTCTTAACCACTGGACAAGCCAGGGAAGTCCCAGATTTCAGCCTTTTGAAACTGACGAGTTCCTTCCCCTCAACTGTCTGATGTTCTTTACTTAATGATAGCTTTATTTTAAATAATTAATATAGCATAACAAACACATAGAAGTGTGCAGAGATCACAAAAAAAGCTTCCATAAACCCATGTAATCACTACCAGATCAAGAAACAGAATAGAACCAACATCTCTACAGCTTAATCACTTTTACATCTTCTGCCATCAATTAATTTGACCTGTTTTAACACTTCTGAGTCCCTTGGACTGCAAGGAGATCCAACCAGTCCATTCTAAAGGAGATCAGTCCTGGGTGTTCATTGGAAGGACTGATGCTAAAGCTGAAACTCCAATACTTTGGCCACCTCATGCAACAAGTTGACTCACTGGAAAAGACTCTGATGCTGGGAAGGATTGGGGGCGGGAGGAGAAGAGGATGACAGAGAATGAGATGGCTGGATGGCATCACCGATTCGACGGACATGAGTTTGAGTGAACTCCGGGAGTTGGTGATGGACAGGGAGGCCTGGCGTGCTGCGATTCATGGGGTGGCAAAGAGTTGGACACGACTGAGTGACTGAACTGAACTGAACTGAACACTTTATATGGAAGAAATCGTGCAGTGTGCTTACCTTCGTGTCTGCCTTCTTTCATTCAGCATTACAACTGAGAGATTCACTGAATCTACTAAGAGGATAAGTTTAAAACACTCCACCTCTTTGCCAATACTTGGTAGTTTTCTGTCTTTCTCATTTTAGCCATTCTGGCAGGAGTGTGGAGACAGGGTGATTTCAATTTGCATTTTACCAATGACAAATTAGCATCTTTTCATACAATTATTGGCTACTTAGATATCCTCTCTTGTGAAAAGTCTGTTCCAGTTTTATGTTCAAGCTCTATTTCCTCTTGGGTTGTCAATTTATTTTCTTATTGATTTCTAGAAGCACTTTCTATATTCTGGCTAAGAGTCCATTGTTGAATATGTGTATTTTAAATATCTTTTACACTGTTGCTTGCATTTTCACTCTTTCGATGGTGTATTTTGATAAACACAAGTCTGACTTTAATGAAGATCAATTTAAAACAATCTTTTTTATGGACAGTGTTCTGTCTTCCTTAAGAAATGTTAACCTACTACTAGTCATGAAAATATTCTCAAATTTGTCTTTATAAAGTTTTATCATTTTTACCTTTTACATTTAGAACTATAATGCATCTGAAATTGATTTTTGTGTATAATGTGAGATAGAGTACCAGGTTCATTTTTTTCCATATGAATATCCAATATAATTTATTAAAGGTCATCCTTTCCACATTACAATGCAGTGTCACCACTGTCATGAATCAAGTGGACATATATGTTTGGATCTGTTTATAGCTCTCTATTTGTTCTCCATTTTGTCTTGTGCCAATACCATACTGTCTCAGTTACTGTAGCATTAAAATAAATCTTCATGTTGAGAGTATAAGTCTTCCAATTGTGCTTGATCAATTGTTTGACTTGGCAATGCTGGACCCTTTATATTTCCAAATAAATGTTGGAATTAGCTTGTCAATTCTGCACACACACTCTCTCACATGCACACATATTCCATGCAGACATACCCAAAAAACCCACTAAGATTATGAGTGGAATTGCATTAAACCCATAGATTGTTTTTTTAATTGATGTCTTTTCACTACGGAATCTTCCAATGTTCGAACATGTTAAATCACGCAGGTTATTTACTTTTTTCATTTTGCTGAACCATGTTTTATTGTTTCCTGTGGGTAGGTATTATAAATCTTTTGACTTATACCTTGATATTTGAGAGGTCTGATGGCACTGTAAACATTGCAAACACTTTAATTTTTTACTTTTCTGTTTGTTCATAGTGATAGAAACATAAATGTTTTTTACTATTAACTTTTTATTCAGAGGTCATGCAAAATCTAATTAGTAAATATTATAGTATCCCTGTATAGTATTTTGATTTTTCTACATGTATCAGTACATCTATATCATTTACATATAATGACAGTTTCCTTTTTTCCCACTGAATCTTTATTCCTCTTATTTCTTTTACCTGACTTACTGCTTCAGATAGGAACTCCAGTACAATTTTGTCTAGATATGGCAATAGTGGCCATCCTCAGCTCATTACCAATTGCAGGGACAAAACTTTCAACATACCACTATCAAATATTATGTGATGTATGGTGTAAGAATTTTTGTAGTTATTATTTATCAGGTTTTGTGACTTTCCTTCTGTTCTTAGATTGCTGAGAGTTTTTCTAATGATCAAGTATTGAATTTTTCAAATGCTTTCACTGCATCTATTGAGATGATCAAAATTTTTTCTCTTTTACATCATCAGTGTGATAAATAATATAACTGTTTTTAAATATTAAATCGACTTCTATTCTTAGAACAAATACAACTTTATCTAGATGTATAAACTTCTTTATATACGACTTGATTTAATTTGCCAATATTTTGTTTAGGATTTTTATGCCCATACAGAATGATTGGTTTATAGCTTCCCTTTTGCATAATGTTCTTGTCAGGTTTTACTGATCTTATAGTACCTCTATTTTTCTGTTTATAATGTTTGCAAGTATTTGTATAATATTATTTTTCCATAAGTAGTTTTAAGTTTATTGGTAAACTAATTAGCACTTGAAGATTTCGTGTGTGTTGGAAGATTTTAAATTGCAATTTAAATATCTTTATTTACATGTGACTATTCAGATAGTCTTTCCTTGGCTAACTATAAAATCATGATTTACACCTTCTAATTCTTGTCTAATTAGCCTTGCTGGAGATTTGTCTCTTTTATTAGTCTTTCGGAGAATCAATTTTGGAGTTTTTTCCTATTGTATATTTGTTTTCTAATTTATTATTTTTAAATTATTTTCTCTATTGCACATTCCTTGGGTTTAATTTTTTCTTTTTCTAAACTTTTGATATGGAAACTAATATCATGAACTTCTAAATTTTCCTCTTTCTCATAAATAGATAAAGGACTATAAATTTCCTTCTACCACAGCTTTAGGTATATTCCCCATATTTTATATATCTCATTTTTACTATCATTCATTCCAGAATAATATACAATTTCCACTATAATTTGTTCTTTGATTCACAGATTATTTAGAAATCAATTGTTTAATTTCCAAGTATTTGAGCATTTCTCATTTTCATTTTGTTATTTATTTCTAGTTAAATTTCACTCTGGTCAGAGGACATGTGCTCCATAGTTTTAGTTCTTTATTTGATTTTGTCCCAAAATATAATGAACTTTACCAAATAGTCCATTTGTGATGTTAGAAAGTATTCTATTCATATTCAATTATTATTTAATCAAGTTAATTAGGTCTAGTCAGTTAAGAAACGAAGAAGGCAATGGCACCCCACTCCTGTACTCCAGCCTGGAAAATCCCATGGACGGAGGAGCCTGGTAGGCTGCAGTCCATGGGGTCGCTAAGTCACACACGACTGAGCGACTTCACTTCACTTTTCACTTTCATGCATTGGAGAAGGAAATGGCAACCCACTCCAGTGTTATTGCCTGGAGAATCCCAGGGATGGGGGAGCCTGGTGGGCTGCCGTCTATGGGGTTGCATAGAGTCAGACACGACTGAAGTGACTTAGCAGCAGCAGCAGCAGCAGTTAAGAAAACTAAGCTATCTTATGTAAATTAGGACATGTATATTAACCACATCCTCTTCATCATTACAGGTACACTTCTTAGGTATCACGGGTTTAGCTTCAGACCACCATGATAAAGTGAATATCAAAATAAAGAAAGTCGCACAAACTTTTTGGTTTCCCATTGCATATAAAAAGTATGCTTTAAAAAAAGTTATGCTTGCACTTAACTGTGGTCTCTTAAATGTACAATAGTATTATGCCTAAAAAAACAGTGCACATACATTATTTTAAAAATAATTTTTTGCTAAAAAATGCTAACCATCATCTGAGCCTCCAGTAGGTTGTAATCATTTTGCTGATGGAGCATCTTGCCTCAGTGGTAATGGCTGTTGACTGATGAGGGTGATGGTTGCTGAAAGTTGGGGTGGCTGAGGAAATTTCTTTAAATAAGACAACAATGTTCATGGCACCTACAAAATTAATACAATAGTAACATCAAAGATCACTGATACAGTGCACCATAACAAACATAATAATTTTTTAAAGTTCAAAATATTGTGAGAATTAGCAATTCTCACAATAGTAGACTCAAATGATGGTTAGCATTTTTTAGCAAAAAATATAAATTTCTTTTAAAATAAGGTATGTAATTGTTTTTGTTTTTGTTTTGGCATAATACTACTGCACACATAAGAGCTTTCCAATGGCTCAGAGGGTAAAGACTCTGCCTGTAACGCAGGAGACACAGGAGACGTGAGTTTGATCCCTAGTCCAGAAGATCCCCTGGAGAAGGAAATGGCAACCCACTCCAGTATTCTTGCCTGAAAAATCCCACGGATAGAGGAGCCTAACAGGCTATAGCCACAGAGTCGGACATGACTGAGCAACTAAGCATGAAACAAATACACAAAGGGAGAAAATGTTTTCGGGAAAATGGTGCCAACAGACCTGCTTGATGCAGGATTGTCACAATCCAGGATTTTCCACTTCAAAAAATGCAATATCTGCCAAGTGCAATAAAGTGAAGCACAACAGAACGAGGTATGCTTATAACTGATATTTTTTCTGTTTTTTCTCTCAGTTCTGAGAAAACTATATTGAAGTCACTCGCTATGATTGTGTATGTATCTGTTTTAAATATTTTGAAACTATATTAGTTAAGCAAATATAACTTAAAATTGTTACATCATCCTGATGATTTGACCCCTCCATCCTTAGGAAATGTCTATCTTAAGATCTCGTAGCACTACTTTTCTTAAAGTAGGTTTTGTCTTATATAAGGATAATGATCCTAGCTATTTTTTGGTTAGTTATTGCACCCTTTTCTTTTCAAAGCTTGTGAGTCCTCATATTTGAAGCAAATACTTTAGAAGCTGTATATGCTTTTATTTAAAAATTTTCCCTTTTAATTGCAGAATTTACACCATATACATTTAATAGAATTACTGATATATTTTGACCTGACTCCAACACTTTTTACTTTTGTCTTCAGTTTTCCCATCTTATGTTCACTTATCTCTCCTTTCTGGCCTTCTTTGGGACTAATCGAGTATTTTGTATTATCCCATTTTCCCCTCAATTGCATCTTTAGCTATACTTTCCTTTACTCTTCTTTTAGAAGTTATCCTAGAAATTACAACATCCTTGAATTATTAATTTTATTGAAGTTACTACTTTTATCTCTTTCCAGGTATTATGAGAACCCTAGAATACATTAGTTCTATATATATCTCTATTTCCTTTTGTTTTAATGTGCAGTGACAAAACACTATTGCCACTTATTGTATAGTCAATATTTATTTAGATGAGCCCACATATTGCCTCCTCCTGGAGTTCTTCATTCTTTCATAATTTCCATGATTTTATTTAGAATTATTTAACCTACTGCCTAAAGAAAGTCCTTTAGCATTTCCTTTAGTTCATACTGATACAAATTAAGTTTTGTTCATGTGAAAATATATTTATTTCTCTTTTGAGTTTAAATAATATTTTTCTGTATATAGAATTTTAGGTTGGCAATTATTTTCTTTACTATATGAAAGTTATTTTTCATTGTGTCTTGCTTGCATAATTTCTAAGAAATCAGTTCTGAGTGTTATTTTTGCACCTTTGAAGGCAATATGCCTTTTTCTCCTTGGATTGCTTTTACAGTTTTCTTTTCTCTTTAGTTTTTATTTTCACCAGTTTCACTGTGATGAACCAAGTGTGGTTTTCTTTGGGTTCACTTTCTTGGTTAATTACATAATGTCTTTCATCGCATTTGGAAATTTTTTGGCTATTAATTACTTAAAAGCTGCTTCTGTTCCATTTTGTTTTCTTTCATCTTCTGTAATTCCAACTAAACATATGTATTCACCATGTCTCATATGACTCATACTTCTCTATATTTTTCATCTTTGATAAATTAATAATTCTGAGATTCATTTCAACCTTTGAAAAATTCATGGATATTCATAGTCTCACACAGTATTGTTTTCTCTTAATGAAGTTTGTGTAAAATGTGGATCTGATGTTGATTAGTTAATAGTTACTCAGTAAATATTAAGTCCCTTTACCTTTTTTCACTGGCATCCTATCACTCAATAACGCTGATGACAATGGTATTTACCCTTTATTAAGATTTTCCAAGAGAGAGGCAGGATTTTACATCTTTGACATATATTATTTCAAAGTCTTTATATTGGTCCTGTGAGCTACCATTATCACATTCATTCTAGAAATGAAGAGACTGACGCATTGAGAGATAAAAGAACTTGATAAGCTGGGAGATTCTGGCTCAGGGTCTCTCATGAGGTTTCAGTCACACTGTCACCCCAACCCCATCGCCTAAAAAATAAATTTGAATTGCTCCCAAAAAATTTAGTTGAACCGCATGAAACTGAAGGTATATGACCATTTTGACCCATAAAAATGTCACTTTCACATGGTTTCAACCTAATATATGCTTCCCAGAATAAGTTCCATGACTGAGATGGTGCAAAAAAAACACACAAGAGGGGATTTCAACCCTACTAAAACAAAAGCTTTTCTTTTTTTTTAATTTCTATCCACCTCCTTGATGTGGTAAGAGCCATGGGGGCAAGGCCAGAACTCAAGAAAGCAACATCTGGATGGAGCAGGAGGGATCAATTTTTCTGTGGTCTTCTAATAAATTAGCAAATGGAGCTTCGAGAGTCTGAAAAGACTCCTCGTCCTCAGTCCTTATGGCCCCTGCTTGATCCCCTCCCCTCTCTCTCCAGCATTCTGTGCCAATCCACCTCTTCAGAGTCTGGTTCGAGTCCTCTAGGGACTTGGAGGAGTCATGTTATATTGTCTGGAATTCCCCAGAAATTCTTTCTGGTTTTCATAATATCTTCGTTTTATAACCAGCCTTGTGGTTGTTTCAGGATTCATGAGAGAGTGACTGAAAAGCCCTTCAGTTCAGTTCAGTTCAGTCGCTCAGTCGTGTCTGACTGTCTGCGACCCCATGAATCACAGCACGCCAGGCCTCCTTGTCCATCACCAACTTCTGGAATTCACTCAAACTCATGCCCATAGAGTTGGTGATGCCATCCAGCCATCTCATTCTCTGTCGTCCCCTTCTCCTCCTGCCCCCAGCCTTTCCCAGCATCAGAATCTTTTCCAGTGAGTCAACTGGTTGCATGAGGTGGCCAAAGTATTGCAGTTTCAGCTTTAGCATCAGTCCTTCCAATGAACACCCAGGATTGATCTCCTTTAGAATGGACTGGTTGGATGTGCTTGCAGTACAAGGGACTCTCAAGAGTCTTCTCCAGCACCACAGTTCAAAAGCATCAATTCTTTGGCTATCAGCCTTCTTCACAGTCCAACTCTCACATCCATACATGACCACAGGAAAAACCATAGCCTTGACTAGATGGATCTTTGTTGGCAAAGTAATGTCTCTGCTTTTTAATATACTATCAAGGTTGGTCATAACTTTCCTTCCAAGGAGTAAGCATCTTTTAATTTCATGGCTGAAATCAGCATCTGCAGTGATGTTGGAGCCCAAAAAAATAAAGTCTGACACTGTTTCCACTGTTTTTCCATCTATTTCCCATGAAGTGATGGGACCAGATGCCATGATCTTCGTTTTCTGAATGTTGAGCTTCAAGCCAACCTTTTCACTCTCCTCTTTCACTTTCATCAAGAGGCTTTTGAGTTCCTCTTCACCTTCTGCCATAAGGCTGGTGTCATCTGCATATCTGAGGTTATTGATATTTCTCCCAGCAATCTTGATTCCAGCTTGTGCTTCTTCCAGCCCAGCGTTCCTCATGATGTACTCTGCATAGAAGTTAAATAAGCAGGGTGACAATATACAACCTTGACGTACTCCTTTTCCTATTTGGAACCAGTCTGTTGTTTCATGTCCAGTTCTAACTGTTGCTTCCTGACCTGCATACAGGTTTCTCAAGAGGCAGGTCAGGTGGTCTGGGATTCCCATCTCTTGCAGAATTTTCCACAGTTTATTGTGATCTACACAGTCAAAGGCTTTGGCATAGTCAATGAAGCAGAAATAGATGCTCTTCTGGAACTCTCTTGCTTTCTTCATGATCCAGCGGATGTTGGCAATTTGATCTCTGGTGCCTCTGCCTTTTCTAAAACCTGCTTGAACATCTGGGAGTTCACGGTTCACATATTGCTGAAGCCTGGCTTGGAGAATTTTGAGCATGACTTTACTAGTGTGTGAGATGAGTGCAATTGTGCGGTAGTTTGAGCATTCTTTGGCATTGCCTTTCTTTGGGATTGGAATGAAGACTGGCCTTTTCCAGTCCTGTGGCCACTGATGAGTTTTCCAAATTTGCTGGCATATTGAGTGCAGCACTTTCACAGCATCATCTCTCAAGATTTGAAATAGCTCAACTGGAATTCCATCACCTCCACTAGCTTTGTTCATAGTGATGCTTTCTAAGGCCCACTTGACTTCACATTCCAAGATGTCTGGCTCTAGGTCAGTGATCACGTTATCGTGACTATCTTGGTCATGAAGATCTTTTTTGTACAGTTCTTCTGTATATTCCTGCCACCTCTTCTTAATATCTTCTGCTTCTGTTAGGTCCATACCATTTCTGTCCTTTATCGAGCCCGTCTTTGCATGAAATGTTCCCTTGGAATCTCTAATTTTCTTGAAGAGATCTCTTGTTTTTCCTATTCTGTTGCTTTCCTCTATTTCTTTGCATTGATCACTGAGGAAGGCTTTCTTATCTCTCCTTGCTATTCTTTGGAACTCTGCATTCAGATGCTTATATCTTTCCTTTTCTCCTTTGCTTTTCACTTCTCTTCTTTTCACAGCAATGTGTAAGGCCTCCTCAGACAGCCATTTTGTTTTTTTGCTTTTCTTTTCCATGGGGATGGTCTTGGTCCCTGTCTCCTGTACAATGTCACGAACCTCCGTCCAGAGTTCATCAGGCACTCTATCTATCAGATCTAGTTCCTTAAATCTATTTCTCACTTCCACTGTATAATCATAAGGGATTTGATTTAGGTCATACCTGAATGGTCAATTTGAGGAAATGGACCCTCATTAGAACAGTCCACATCAAAAGAAGCCCCCCAAAGTTGAAGCCACCATGGAACAGGGAATAACCTAAATACCCACCAATAGGGGAAAAGTTAAGGGCTTCCCTGGTTGCTCAGTGAGTAAAGAATCTGCCTGCAATGCAGGAGACCCCAGTTCAATTCCTGGGTTGGGAAGATCCCCTGGAGGAGTGCATGGCTTCAGTATTCTTGCCTGGAGAATCCCCATGGACAAAGGAGCCTGGCGGGCTACAGTTTGTGGGGTTGCAAAGAGTCAGACACGACTGAGTGACTAAGCGCAGCACAGCTCAAGAGAGAAGTTGCATAAACTGTTAGATTCATCAATGTAGTGTTATACAGCATCTAAAGAAGTGAGTAAGAGTGTTGTGTGCTTAGATGGAAAGAACTCCAAATCAAAAAGTACATTGCAAGGGAGGAACAAGATGGCGGAGGAATAGGACGGCGAGACCACTCTCTCCCCCACAAATTCATCAAAAGAACATTTGAACGCAGAGTAAAGTCCACAAAACAACTTTTGAATGCGGGCAGAGGACATCAGGCATCCAGAAAGGCAGCCCATTGTCTTCGAAAGGAGGTAGGAAAAAACATAAAAGATAAAAAGAGAGACAAAAGAGGTAAGGATGGAACTCCGATCCGGTAAGGGAGGCTTTAAAAAGAGAGAAGTTTCCAAACACCAAGAAACACTCTCACTGATGAATCTGTGGCGAGCCTTGGAACCTCAGAGGGCCACATAACCAGGAGGAAAAAAAAAGAAACAATTAAAACCCACTGATTACCCGCCAAACGGTAACTCCCAGTGGAGAAGCAGCGCGGACGCCTGCATACGCCATTAGCAAGCGGGGTCTGGGCAGGGAGGAGCCGGCTGAACTGCTTAGAGAGAGGACTGGGCTTGAATGCCACGAGAACAGTTTGAGAGAACTGGGGATAGCAAAGCAGACTGGGATAGCTTCCCCACGAAAAGGTGGAAAGCTCTAATCTAAGACTCCGCCAGCCCCGCTCACAGAACAAAGGGCTGAGCAGAGCAAGCTGGCTGCGGTCGGCCCATCCCCCATCCCCCCACCGAGACAGGCAGGGAGGTCAGCCAGAGCGGAGGGGGCAACTGCGGCCCCAGAAAGGCATCCGATACAAACTGCAGGCAGGCTTCTTGCTAATCAAGACTTCTTGGGCTCAGGCCAGTAGATATCGGCCTGAGAAGGTGTGCCGGTTGTACACCCAGAAAACCGAGTGGCAGGTACTGGGGAGGCGATAAGTTGCAGCGACCATGCTCGCCAAACACCTGGTCACCTGAGCTGCTTGGACCGGGGAAGGCACAAAACGCAGGCCCAACCAAGTCTGCGCCTTTGTGGAGTACCCGAGAACCTGAACTTGAGCCGCTCAGACCTGGGAAGTGCATACAACCCAGCGCTGGACTCGGACAGTTCCCGGCAGAGCAACCTAGAGCCTGTGCAGTGTAGACTGGGACAACACACACGCTGTGAGCAGGGGCAAACCCAGTGTGGCCGAGACGCTGCGAGCACTCCCCACAGACACCAGAGATATTGGTCTGCAGCGTTCCTCCCTTCCCAGAACAGGACTGAACAACTGAGCCTTAAAAAGTGTCCACCCGCCCCCTAATATCAGGGTGGAAATTAGACACTGAAGAGACCAGCAAACAGAAGCTAAAACAGAGGGAACCACCTTGGAAATGACAGATAGAGAAGTCTAGAGACTACTCCAAGAATAAGACCAAAAACCAGAGGCAAGAGGCTTAAGCCTGAATCCTGAGAACACCAGAGAACTCCTGACTCCAGGGAACATTAATCGATAGGAGCTCATCAAACGCCTCCATACCTACACTAAAACCAAGCACCACCCAAGGGTCAACAAGTTCCAGAGCAAGACATACCACGCAAATTCTCCAGCAACACAGGAAAATAGCCCTGAGCTTCAATATACAGGCTGCCCAAAGTCACTCCAAACCCACTGACATCGCATAACTCATTACTGGACACTTCATTGCACTCCAGAGAGAAGAAATCCAGCTCCACCCACCGGAACACCGACACAAGCTTCCTTAACCAGGGAACCTTGACAAGTCACCCATCCAACCCCACACACAGCGAGGAAACTACATAACAAAGAGAACTCCACAAACTGCCAGAAGAGGGAAAGGCCACCCCAAGCAAAGCAATATAAGCAGGATGAAGAGGCAGAGAAATACCCAGCAAGTAAAGGAACAAGATAAATGCCCACCAACACAAACAAAAGAGGAAGATATAGGGAATCTACCTGATAAAGAATTTCGAATTTTGATGGTGAAAATGATTCAAAATCTTGAAAGCAAAATGGAGTTACAGATAAATAACCTGGAGAAGAGGACTGAGAAGATGGAAGAAAGGTTTATAAGGACTTAGAGGAAATAAAAAAGAGTCAGTATACAATGAATAATGCAATAGATGAGATCAGAAACACTCTGGAGGGAACAAACAGTAGAATAACAGGCAGAAGACAGGATAAGCGAGCTAGAAGATAGAATTGTAGAAATAAATGAAACAGAGAGGGGAAAAAATGAATTAAAAGAAATGAGGACAATATTAGAGACCTCTGGGACAATGTTAAACAATCCAACATTCGAATCATAGGAGTCCCAGAAGAAGAAAACAAAAAGAAAGACCATGAGAGAATACTTGAGGAGATAATAGTTGAAAACTTCCCTAAAATGGGGAAAGAAATAATCACCCAAGTCCAAGAAACCCAGAGAGTCCCAACAGGATAAACCCAAGGCGAAATACTCCAAGACACATATTAATCAAATTAACAAAGATCAAACACAAAGAACAAATATTAAAAGCAGCAAATAACACACAAGGACATTCCCATAAGGATAACAGCTGATCTTTCAACAGAAACTCTTCAGGCCAGGAGGGAATGGCAAGACATACTTAAAGTGATGAAAGAAAATAACCTACAGCCCAGATTACTGTACCCAGCAAGGATCTCATTCAAATATGAAGGAGAAATCAAAAGCTTTACAGACAAGCAAAAGCTGAGAGAATTCAGCATCACCAAACCAGCTCTCCCACAAATGCTAAAGGATCTTCTCTAGACAAGAAACACAGAAAGGGTGTATAAACTCAAACCCAAAGCAATAAAGAAAATGGCAACGGGATCATACTTATCAATAATTACCTTAAACGTAAATGGGTTGAATGCCCCAACCAAAAGACAAAGGCTGGCTGAATGGATACAAAAACTAGAACCCCATATATGTTGTCTGCAAGAGACCCACCTCAAAACGAGGGACACATACAGACTGAAAGTGAAGGGCTGGAAAAAGATATTCCATGCAAATAGAGACCAAAGGAAAGCAGGAGTAGCAATACTCATATCAGATAAAATAGACTTTAAAACAAAGGCTGTGAAAAGAGACAAAGAAGGAAACTACATAATGATCAAAGGATCAATCCAAGAAGAAGATATAACAATTATAAATATTTATGCACCCAACATAGGAGCACCACAATATGTAAGACAATTACTAACAAGCATGAAAGGGGAAATTAACAACATTGCAATAATAGTGGGAGATTTCAATACCCCACTTACATCTATGGATAGATCAACTAAACAGAAAATTAACAAGGAAACACAAACTTTAAATGACACAATAGACCAGTTAGACCTAATAGATATCTATAGGACATTTCACCCCAAAACAATGAATTTCACCTTTTTCTCAAGCGCACACAGGACCTTTTCCAGGATAGATCACATCCTTGGCCACAAATCTAGCCTTGGTAAATTCAAAAAAATTGAAATCATTCCAAGCATCTTTTCTGACCACAGTGCAGTAAGATTAGATATCAATTACGGGAGAAAAACCATTAAAAATGACAACATATGGAGGCTGAACAACACGCTGCTGAATAATGAACAAATCATAGAAGAAATCAAAAGAGAAATCAAAATATGCATAGAAATGAATGAAAATGAAAACACAACACCCAAAACCTCTGGGACACTGTAAAAGCAGTGCTAAGGGGGAAGTTCATAGCAATACAGGCACACCTCAAGAAACAAGAAAAAAGTCAACTAAATAACCTAATTCTACACCTAAAGAAACTAGAAAAGGAAGAAATGAAGAACCCCAGGGTCAGTAGAAGGAAAGAAATCATAAAAATTAGGGCAGAGATAGATGCAAAAGAAACAAAAGAGACCATAGCAAAAATCAACAAAGCCAAAAGCTGGTTCTTTGAGAAGGTAAATAAAATTGACAAACCACTAGCCAGACTCATCATGAAACAAAGGGAGAAGAACCAAATCAATAAAATTAGAAATGAAAATGGAGAGATTACAACCGACAACACAGAAATAAAAAGGATTATTAGAGAATACTATCAGCAATTATATGGCAATAAAATGAATAACCTGGAAGAAATGGACAAATTCCTAGAAAAGTACACCTTTCCAAAACTGAACCAGGAAGAAATAGAAAATCTGAACAGACCCATCACAAGCACGGAACTAGAGGCTGTAATCAGGAATCTTCCAGTAAACAAAAGCCCAGGTCCAGACGGCTTCACAGCTGAATTCTACCAAAAATTTAGGGAAGAGCTAACACCTATTCTACTCAAACTCTTCCAGAAAATTGCTGAGGAAGGGAAACTTCCAAACTCATTCTATGAGGCCACCATCACCCTAATCCCAAAACCTGGTAAAGATCCCACAAAAAAGAAAACTACAGGCCAATATCACTGATGAACATAGATGCAAAAATCCTGAACAAAATTCTAGCAATCAGAATCCAACAACACATTAAGAAGATCATACATCATGATCAAGTGGGCTTTATCCCAGGAATGCAAGGATTCTTCAATATCCACAAATCAATCAATGTAATACACCACATTAACAAACTGAAAAATAAAAATCATATGATTATCTCAATAGATGCAGAGAAAGCCTTCGACAAAATTCAACATCCATTTATGATAAAAACCCTCCAGAAAGTGGGAATAGAAGGGACATATCTCAACATAATAAAAGCTATATATGACAAACCCACAGCAAACATTATCCTCAATGGTGAAAAACTGAAAGCATTTCCCCTAAAGTCAGGAACAAGACAAGGGTGCCCACTCTCACCACTACTATTCAACATAGTTCTGGAAGTTTTGGCTACAGCAATCAGAGCAGAAAAAGACACAAAAGGAATACAAATTGGAAAAGAAGAAGTAAAACTTTCACTGTTTGCTGATGACATGATCCTCTACACAGAAAATCCTAAAGACTCTACCAGAAAACTACTAGAGCTAATCAATGAATACAGTAATGTTGCAGGATATAAAATCAACACACAGAAATCCCTTGCATTCCTATACACCAATAATGAGAAAATAGAAAGAGAAATTAAGGAAACTATTCCATTCACTGTTGCAACAAAAAGAATTAAATATTTAGGAATATATCTACCTAAGGAAACAAAAGACTTGTACATAGAAAACTATAAAACACTAGTGAAAGTAATCAAAGAGGACACTAATAGATGGAGAAATATACCGTGTTCGTGGATTGGAAGAATAAATATTGTAAAAATGAATATACTACCCAAAGTAATTTATACATTCAATGCAATCCCTATCAAGCTACCAACGATATTTTTCACAGAACTAGAACAAATAATCTCACAATTTGTATGGAAATACAAAAAACCTCGAATAGCCAAAGCAATCTTGAGGAAGAAAAATGGAACTGGGGGAATCAACCTGCCGGACTTCAGGCTCTACTACAAAGCCACAGTCATCAAGACAGTATGGTACTGGCATAAAGACAGAAATATAGATCAATGGAACAAAATAGAAAGCCCAGAGATAAACCCATGCACCTATGGACACCTTATCTTTGACAAAGGAGGCAAGAATATAAAATGGAGAAAAGACAGTCTTTAACAAGTGGTGCTGGGAAAACTGGCCAGCCACTTGTAAAAGAATGAAACTAGAACACTTCCTAACACCATACACCAAAATAAACTCAAAATGGATTAGAGAGCTAAATGTAAGACCAGAAACTATAAAACTCCTAGAGGAGAACGTAGGCAAAACACTCTCTGACATAAATCACAGCAGGATCCTCCAAGACCCACTTCCCAGAATACTGGAAATAAAAGCAAAAATAAACAAATGGGACCTAATTAAAATCAAAAGCTTCTGCACAGCAAAGGAAACTATAAGCAAGGTGAAAAGACAGCCTTCAGAATGGGAGAAAATAATAGCAAATGAAGCAACTGATAAAGGATTAATCTCCAAAATATACAAGCAGCTCCTACAGTTCAATTCCAGAAAAATAAATGACCCAATCAAAAAATGGGCCAAAGAACTAAACAGACATTTCTCCAAAGAAGACATAAAGATGGCTAACAAACACATGAAAAAATGCTCAACATCCCTCATAATCAGAGAAATGCAAATCAAAACCACAATGAGATACTATTTCACACCAGTCAGAATGGCTGCTATCCAAAAGTCTACATGCAATAAATGCTGGAGAGGGTGTGGAGAGAAGGGAACCCTCTCCACCCTGTTGGTGGGAATGCAAACTAGTACAGCCACTATGGAGAACAGTGTGGAGATTCCTCAAAAAACTGGAAATAGAACTGCCATATGATCCAGCAATCGCACTCCTGGGCATACACACCGAGGAAACCAGAATTGAAAGAGACACATGTACTCCAATGTTCATTGCAGCACTGTTTATAATAGCCAGGACATGGAAGCAACCTAGATATCCATCTGCAGACGAGTGGATAAGAAAGCTTTGGTACATATACACAATGGAGTATTACTCAGCCATTAAAAAGAATGCATTTGAACCAGTTCTAATGAGGTGGATGAAACTAGAGCCTATTATACAGAGTGAAGTAAGCCAGAAAGAAAAACACCAATACAATATACTAACACATATATATGGAATTTAGAAAGATGGAAATGATAACCCTGTATACAAGACAGCAAAAGAGACACAGATGTATAGAACAGTCTTTGGGACTCTGTAGGAGAGGGTGAGGGTGGGATGGTTTGGGAGAATGGCATTGAAACATGTATATTATCATATGTGAAATGAATCACCAGTTCAGGGTCGATGCATGTTACAGGATGCTCGGGGCTGGTATGCGGGGATGACCCAGAGGGAGGATAAGGGGAGGAGGGAGGTGGGAGGGGGGTTCGGGAGGGGGAACTCATGTACACCCGGGGCGGATTCATGTCAATGTATGACAAAAACAACCAATATAATATTGTAAAATAATTAGCCTGCAATAAAAATTTTAAAAATAAAAAAAATAATAAAAAATAAAATAAAAAGTGAAAAATTAAAAAAAAGTACATTGCAGGTCGATATGCAAAGTGGACTCTGTGTGTGTATGTGTGTGTGTAAATGAATAGAAAGTGTCTGGAGGGAGAAACACTAAAATGATGACAATGGTCATTTCTGGGCAGAAAAGTCAATGAGGAAGAAAGTCAAAGGGGGTCTTTGAAAGTAACTGTAAAGTTTGTGAGGTTATGTTCCTTGTGCAATACAAAATCAGCCGTTCATAAAGCCATAAAACGTTTTTTGCAATGGGCTTATACCTAATGTTAAAAAATAACATAGTTTGATTTCTCCAAAAGCAGACCTTGAGATAAGGATTCAGGTTCAGCTGTTTTACTTAGGAATTGATTCTAGAAACTACCAATAAGAAAGGGAAGAAGTGATCCCACCATGGGCAACTGCAGTGTAATCTGCTCGGGACCACATGCTGAAGAGCATCTCACCTGAGGGTTAGGATGATGGGGTATCTATACACCAAATTCCCTCACTCTCTGTTAAAGGATGCTTCTGAGGAACATTAATTCCCCAGCACTTCTGCCCTGCCACACAGCTGGACAAGTGAACCATCATGGCTAGAGAAAAGCCTTGTGTAAAGAAATGATGGGGCTGGCAGTTAGAAGTCAGGCTGGCACGCACGCAAGTGGTAAGAACCAGGGAATTTGAACAAGAAGCCAACAACATCTACAAGAGCTATAGCTATATCCCCTGTTCAGGCAGCCTCTGAGGTTCTCTGGATATCTGAGCTGGGTGTTACCTTTCAAAGGGAGAGGCACCTCTCAGAGAAGTTCCCAACAGTGCTCATAGCTAGAGCTTCACATGGCTGTCACATTTCTGCCTAGGAAAACTCAGCCAACCCATCTCCCAGACTTTCATGGAAAGCCACACAGGCTCAGCTTCCCCTCCAGGAAAGAACATTCTCTCAACTTCAGGCATTGGCAACGGACGAGTTTAATGGCAAAACCAATAAACACCAAGCATCATTTTCTACAGGACTCAGCCATCCAAGGGACCATATAAGATGGTGATTAGAAACCTAGATTCAAACCAAACTTTTCCTATGTGTATCACACACACAGGTCCCTCCCTCTCTAAGTTTCATCTATAAAATTTGCAAAATGGGAAGGTCTACTCCATAGGCTCCTGTGACACATGCATACCTTTTCAGAAAGCGCCCATAAAGACCTGAGCACAATTCTTGGCACAGAATTAATACTCAACAAATGCAGCGGGTCCAGAAAGTAGAATTTCAAAAATTAATTTCACACCTGCTGTTTTCTTAACTTTGCTCTGGGAACCATGAGAAAGAAAAAGAGGAAACCTCATGTCTCCTTGAGCAGCAGTAATATTTCCTCATGAATCACGAGGTTATGAGTCTTCAGACAGGAAATTGAGTCCCTGGGGACTTGGAGAGTCTGCAGCCAGGAATGCAGAGGTGGAGCCCGAAGGAGAAAACTGCTTGGAAGAGGGGACAGTCTGTGACCCTATAACTTCAGGCAGCAGGAAAACATCCCCCTGTCCCCTCACATCCTGGTCCCACTAATATGAGTGCAGCAAACCCATTTCTATTGACCAGCCTTGCTCTGATTTAAATTTCAAACAACCCACAGTTTTATTCCACCACCCCCCCACCATCCCTGAGAACTAACCATTTATGGATTTTACAGGCCTCGGAGCCCTTGGCTCAACACACTCGATTTGCACAATCTTTGCATAAGGAAAAAGGCAGTTGATGCAAACGGAATTAATTGTAATTGACCATAATATGCTTACAGAAATGCCACGGAGTTTTCATTAGTAGATAAGCCCCAAAGTATGTGCCGATGATTTACATCTGCAAGAGCACACTGAATGGCCACAGTTAATTACGAGACCTGCCACGGAAGGTGCTTCATCAAACCCTGGCAGAGGCCTTCCAAGGACCAGGGATACCTCCAGGGACCGACACATCTTGACTCACTTCCGATGAAGGGCTTTGAAGTCACTGCCCGGGAAGGCAGAGCCAAGCTGGCCCTGTGGGGACCAGCCTGGGTCCTCCTTGCTGCCCCAGCCTCAGTATCCTTCTGCCTCCTCCCTCAGAGTTGCCAGTCCCTCCGACCCCATCCCAGACTTCCCAGGTGGTTCAGCAGTAAAGAATCTCCCTGCCAGTGCAGGAGATGCAAGAGACAGGGGTTTGATCCTTGGGTTGGGAAGATCCCCTGGAGGAGGAAATGGCAAACTGCTCCAACATTCTTGCCTGAAAAGTCTCATAGACCGAAAAGCCTGGCAAGCTACAGTTCATGGGGTCGCAAAGAGTCAGACACAACTGAGCGACTGAGCATGCATGAACACTATGTTGTGTAGCAAGAAACTGAAGATAAAAAGGTTACTGGTCTTTCCCAAGATCACACAGCTGCTAAGTGGTTGAGCAAAGATTGGAATCAAGATCTGCCTGTCTGACCGAGGGTGTGCTCTTCACGAGCAGAGAAAAGCCACGCAGCAATGAAGACCTAGCCCAGCCAAAATTAAATAAATAAATTTTTTTAAAATATTCTTTTAAAAGATGTTCAAGTTTTCCCCACTTTTCTGGAAAGGAATACAGAGATCATCTCCAAATCAGTCTGTCAATCAAAGTTTAATTCCAATCAAAACCCAAATGGAAATGTTCCTCACCAAATGGAATATACATGCCAACATTCATAGGTACAACTAGAGGGTCTCCCCTCAGAGATTCAGTTGGTAGAGGTAAGACTGGCTATGTAATTTGTGGGGCCCAGTAAATGCAGGGCCCTATTTTTTTTTTTTAATTATTAAGAATTTCAAAATGGTGACAGCAGAAAATTGAACCAAACAAGGGGAGAAATCTGAACAAGGGGACCTTTGTGAGGCCAGGTCACATGCCCAGGAAACCAGTTCCTCTAAGACCTAAGGTCAGGAGGGACAGCTATCATGTGATAGAAACATTTAGGGGTGACCCTAAATGTTTATAAATTGAGATGGAGACCCTATTTCCCCGAAGGAGAAGTAGACTTGTTTGCTGTGAATGAACAGGTGGAATAGGAGAAGGGACAGAAGAAAGGCAAATGGATGTGTAAAAGTCAAGCACAGGGGACTTCAGAGAAACAATTAATAATGCATAGGGCTTCCCTGGTTGCTCAAGCTGTGAAGAATCTGCCTGCAATTCAAGAGGCCCCGGTTTGATTCCTGGGTCGGGAAATTCCCTTGGATAAGGGATACACTACACACTCCAGTATTTTGGGGCATCCCTGGTGGCTCAGAAGGTAAAGAATCTGCGTGCAGTGCAGGAGAACTGGGTTCAATCCCTGGGTTGGGAAGATCCTCTGGAGAAGGCAATGGCAACCCACGCCAGTACCCTTGCCTGGAGAATTTCATGGACAGAGGAGCCTCTCAGGCTACAGTCCTTGCAGTCGCAAAGAGTCGGACACAACTGAGCAACTAAGTACAGCACAGCACAGTAATCATCCTTTTCTCTGAAAATATGTGAATGCTCCGTGGAGACAGATGTAGCAGCGATGAGCTGGAGCACCTTTGAGAGCCATGCAGCATTTGATTATACACCACGGCATACCCGTCATCTACCAGCCTCCCTGAACAACCATTATTTGCTTATTTCAGGGCTCCCTAGCTATTCTCTAAAATCAAAACTTCACTAATATCCATATTTAGGATTGAACAAGCACTTGGTGTTTCCCCAGGACTTCACAAGCAGTAATTAGTTAATTCAGTGTACTTGAAGAAAAGGTGCAAGTCCCAAGTCTGCAAGAACCAGGTACCTTTCCTGTTCATAGTGTAGGGAGAGGGTCCTTACACCAGATATCAGAGGTCTGGAAGTGTTAAGTTGTATACAGTGTATGATTGTGTGTGTCTTTCTGTCTGTTATGTGTATAAGCGTGCATATGATTGTGTATATGCTCATGTGTAAGGTTGTGACGTGTGTGTGTGTATGCATGTGTATGTGTGTACATGTACCTGCATGTGTTTAAAAATACCTGCATTGTATGCTCATAGGGACATCTGGGCCCAAAAGAAGAAATAATTACAGCACTGAAGAAGGAGCTTAAGATATAGACTCAGAAAACTTGGGTTAGGACCCAGGTCCAGCCACCTAGTGGTTATCCAAACTTGTGCACATCAGCTCTCCCCTCTTCCTCATCCATAATGGAAGAATACCTTCTTCTCTCAGGAGTGAAGATTAAATAAAAGTCCTCCTGCAAAGTCAGAATCCATCAGTGTCTCAACTCTCTGTCTTCTACTTTCTCTTTCATTCCACTCCTGGACAGCAAACCCAGTGTCCATCTCCAGGTCTGTTCAGCATCATGCGAGGAGAGAGAGGAGGAAGAGGGAAGGAAAGCTGAAGAGATGGAACAGCATGAAGTGAGTGGATTGCTGGAAACAGAAAGTTTCTCTCAGCGCAAGGAAAACAGTAGGAGTTTATAGAGCCAAGACCAATGGTGCTCATTTGCAAACCAAGCTTACGACCTTTACGTCACTCGTGTAAGTATTACCAGATCCCACCACTGAGCCAGTGAGCAACAGCAGCCTTCATCAGCTGAACACGCATGAAGTCAAGTTCATTTGAAGAAAACAGTGACCATTTAAATCACTGCTGTCTTCCGTGGTGGCTCAGACGATAAAGAATCTGCCTGCAATGCAGGAGACCCGGGTTCAGTTCCTAGGTCAGGAAGATTCCCCTGGAGAAGAGAATGGCAGCCCACTCCAGATCCTTGCCTAGAGAATTTAATGGAAAGAGTAGCCTCTCAGGCTACAGTCCATGGGGTTGCAAAGAGTCAGACAGACTGAGCGAATAACTCTTTGACTTAAATCTCCCACCACCTTCTGTGTGTTCAGTTCCCCCGGGCCGTCATGCCTGATGATGAAGAAAATCGCTGAGACTGGCACGGAAGGAAGGGTGTTCACATTTATCTTCTAATTTTCTTGAAATGTGTACAAACCATCATTCCAACAATAGACTTTAACTTCAGAAGACACTAAACAATGAAACAAGTACAGCATAGAATCTATCCTAATTATTGGTTCTGATTTTTAAAGGATTTACCCATATTCATGACCATTGGTCATACTCACCAATAGGTACAATTTCTCTAATAAAAGGATTTGTGTGTTTATGTACTAAATTTTTTAAATACAAAACTTTTTTTAATTTTTCGCATTACAAAAATAAAAATGCATATGTCCCTAAGAGGACCTTACATACCGTTCCTGCTCTGTGCTTCTTGCCTCAGTAAAAAGCTTCTTCCATTTCACTTGCTATTAAGGAAATCTTATATCTTTAATGCAGTCTATTGCTGTCTTTCTATCAATCACTATCTTCACATAGCTACATCGCAGCATCTTTTAGTCTGATTGACACATTCAGAGACTTGGCCACAAGGTAAGTAAGACAGCCAGACTTCAAATTGAGATCTGCAGGAATTTTAATCTGTTGATTCCTGGACCCCATTCAGGGGTCATTATTGGCTTAAAGCAAAATGTGCTGGAAATATCCTGAAATAGGGATGGCCGGACAAAGAGACCCTGCATCCCAGCCTTTGTCTTCCCCAGGCCCCTCTGCTCCAAATGACTGAACCCACCAGCTCTGAGAGCTGACAACAGACAGACCATCTCTGGGTGGGTGTGATTCAACCATTCACACAAGCGATTTTAAGACCTGACAAAGACTCACCCTGCAGAGTCACCCTGGCATTTGGATAGGAGGTTGATAATAGTGATCAGTGACTAATAGTGAGCAATCAGCTAAGAAGACAAAATCCTGGGTTCACAATTAGGCACAAACTTGCACATTATTTAGAGCATGAAAATAAATCACAAGACACTACATTTCTTATAAAGCGACAGATAACACCAACATTACAAAATTCTGGAAAAAAACATAAGACTTGTATTAAATAGCATACAGATGCAACACTGCAATAATTCTTAACTTTGGCTGGCTGCATATTCTTTGATCTCCTTTTCACATGCTGATGAGCATGTAATACATTCTGTGGGGAGAAAACAAAGTGAACTCAGACTTTCTGCATTATTTTCACTCTGGCATGGTACAGTGAAACTGGGTTTTTCTTTCAGCTTTACTGATTTGTTAGAAACGCCACCAAAAACTTTTGGATTGTTGATAAATTTGAGAATTCTTCTATCAAGTTTATTTTCTATATGATCTATCAAATTTTAGGAATCTTCAAAAGTTTTCTTGTACAACAAGTAAAGTACTATTTGAATGAGCAACATCCATGGAAAGGGACTTTGGTGAAAAAAAAACCACGCAAACAAGAGGCTCCAAAGTGAAGTATTACTAGCTTCTCAATAAACTCCCATCTGATTCCCTTACAAGGTTCTGCCTTGACAGTCCTTGGTTATCTCTTCCAACTCATTGCTTGTCACATCCCTCTTTGTTCAGTTTTCTCCAGCCACTCGGCCTCTGTGTTTTCACCTGATATTCATGCTTTTTTCCCATTACCAGAATTCTGCGCAGGCTGTGCCCCTGCCTGGAGTTTCCTCCCTACTACATAACTCTTCATTTCACTGATTCCTTCAGATCCTCCTTCAGTCTCCATCGTCATTCACTTCTGAATGTCTTCTCTCCCCACATCAAATCTGCTATTTTTCTTAACCCCATGTACCTGTCTCTCAAAATCCCAGACTCAAGTTCACATGTCGTTCTGGAATTATGTAACTCACCTGTCTCTCTCCTGAGTTCTAAGAGAGTGGGAGCCACACTGACTTTTGTTCCTGCATTATATCCCCAGTGCTTCATACACAGTCTGGATCACAGTAGGGGCTTAACAAATATCTACTGATCGCCCCTGGATAACTAAAGGAGAAGAGACATATATTGAAATTGACCAGTGGTGTCCTTTCTCACTGCAAGAAAAGCAATTGAGAAAATAAAGCTTGGTTTCCCTTTGGCTTTATTTCACCTGAGTCAACTGACTGCCTGTTGGTGTATCTCAAATATCCAGGCAGCCTCTATGAAAATATCTTCATCCTAAAACATGCCTTCTGCACTTTGAGAAACCACAGGTGTTGCTATAAATACCAGAGAAAACCAAAATCTGAAGTCTGAGGTGAAAAGAAATATGGATGAAATGTTTAATAAAATAGTTCAGGAAAGGATACAGATGTAGCATAGCTTAGAGGAGAAGTTGAGGTTGGGCAGCTGTGTTTTCCAAAAAGATCAAATGTCCTCTCTCCTACCTTGAGAGGCTGGCCTAAACTTCACACCAGAGCATGCTTTGTAGATGGGTCTTAGCCTGTCTGTATGGTGGGAGCATGGACTTCTGTAAAGGTCTCCTCCCCTGGTCTTTCAGTCCACATTTCCACCACTAGAGGTAACTTTCTTTTGGTTAGACATTGCACTTGTAAGAGTTTTAGACCCTGACTTTTCTGGCTCCATATAACTCCTGGGACCCAGCCTTTTCTTATTCAGCACCTGAGCAACACTAATAAGAAGAGGGACTCAGCCCACCAACAGGTGGGAACGGAAATTATATACATTATCCATCGATTTCAAATTACATGATACCCAGATATCTACATGCCCTTTAACTAGTAACTTATTCTAATGAAGACTGGTTAGTGGGTTTCAAATTGCGTGCCAACTTTGTTACTTGTCAGGGGTGGTGTTTGAAAGGGATTCCATGTTGAGCAGGCTCACAGTCATGTTTGATTAGCAATGTCTGTTCCGATCAAGGGAAAGGGTGGTAATGGCCCACATGTCACATATTTGGTTTCCTTGTTTTAACTCCTAAAATTTGGTCCAAGGCCTATGACTGGGTTTTCACCCAATGTTAACTTAAGTTTCTCCAGAGGCAGAGAGTCTGCCCTGAATCCAATTGACATGCTATAATATTTCACAAGTGTTGCCTTGACCCAGTTTTGAAATCATGGCTAAAAACTCTCAATTCCCCTTCATGGGTAGTTTGCTAAGCCTCCACACCAAGTGAATTAAAAAGCAGAGACATCATTTTGCCAACAAATTTCCGTATAGTCAAAGCAATGGTTTTTCCAGTAGTCATGTACTGATGTGAGAGTTGGACCATAAAGAAGGCTGAGCAACAAAGAATTGATGCTTTAGAATTGTGGTGCTGGAGAAGATGCTTGAGAGTACCTTGGACAGCAAAGAAATCAAACCAGTCAACCCTAAAATCAACCCTGAATATTCATTAGAAGAACTGATGCTGACGCTGAAGCTGTAGTACTTTGGCCACCTGGTGCAAAGAGCCAACTCATTGTAAAAGACCTGATGCTGGGATAGACAGGACAGGAGAAGGGAGCAACAGAGAATGAGATGGTTGGATGGCATCACCGACTCAGTGGACAGGAGTTTGAGCGAGCTCCGGGAGAAGGTGAAGGACAGGGAAACCTGGTGTGCTGCAGTTTACAGGGTCACAAAGAGTCAAACACAACTCAGCAACTGAACAGTAACAAGAACTACACCAACCATGTCTCTTACTGGGGTCCAGGGTCAGATGCCCAACTAGCTAGGGACAGCCGCTAAGCCCAGGTGCCCGGTAATTACTCAACAAATCCAGTCTCCAGGAAGCCTTCAAAATCCACTCTGCTTGCCATGCATAAGCTCCTCCTACAGTTCCAGCTTGCTGTGACTTTGCCCCCAAGTGTAATCCCCTGCGTGTCCCTACATGGAAGCTTTCTCTCCTTTTCTTATTTGGAGCCAGAAGTAACAAAGAGTTCACCTTTCATCTATCTGAGTGTCAGGGTGTTGCATCTGTTATCCAAAGAATCTTAAGATCTTATAAAACACATGTCCAATGGCTTTGTCCTGCCTGGCCACTGTCATCCCTTATGAACTAAACTCCCACTTCCAAAACCCCCACTCCCAGGAACAGCTGTGCATTTACTTCGTATTGCAAAGCTCTTTCTTGCTGGGGATGATTTCTCAAGCCTCCTGCTCAGCCTCTGAGTTCTTTTAGCTAAAACTCTAGATAATGTCCTTCCACTTCTGGCACGTGAGGGTGTTGTTTGGGGTGTGGGGTCTGTGGAAGCCCTGGGAGGTCCCACTTTGTATCTGAGGCACCTTCTCCCCAGTCTGAGAGCTCTGGCCTACAGACAGCTGTAGAGCCCTCTAAGGATGCGACCCTCAAAATACCTGCAGGATCGACTATGGCAAAGCAAGGAAACTCCATTCCATCTTGTTAGATTTGTAAATACTCTTCTTTTTCTTCCTTCATCTTATCTGCCTCCCAGGTGAGCTTGCTTCCAAGAAGGAGGTCAAGTCATACTTTCTTTCTCAAACATGTCCTTAAGAAAGACTTTCCACTCAGACTAAAGGACTAAAACACTGTTACAACCATGACATGGTCAATTCTGAGAAAATACCTAGAATTCGGTAACAGTGGCAACTACTATTGGGATACCCAGGATAGATTTGTGCTATTGGGAAGGCAGACAGGGGGCATGAGGAAGAGCCAGTGGGGAGCTGGGAGCAGACAGAGAGTCCCCTGATCTTGAGGGGCAGAGAACCGCCATGAAAATTCAAAATAGGGGAATTTCTCTCAAATTTCTAATGAGGAAATTTTATCGGTGGCAATTAAAACTGAGTTCCTTGAGATGCATCACACTGGAAGGATGGCTTATATTTCTTGAAGCCATCTTAATGGTAGATTTATGGCTTGGTCTGGTTACAGCAGACCAAAATGGAGAGAGTCTAGGACACATATATTGCAAAGACTTTGTCAAAGAACCAAGAACTCTGATCCTGAAAAAGAGACGATCTGTGCTCAGGAAAAAAAGGAATTAGAGAAGTCTCTTATTTTAAGATGATGATAAGAGCGAACATCTACAGAAGGTGTGCCTATGCCAGACACTTTATTTCTTGAGCTTCACATCGATGTACCTTGTAGGGTAGGTGCTACCATTATGCTCACTGAACCAATGAGGAAAACAAGGTTCAGAGAGGTGAAGCAACTTAAGCTCACATAGCAATATCCACCAGGGTCAGGATCCAAATCCAGACCAACCTGGCACAGAAAGCAAGTCTCTTAGCCACTGCCCTATTATACAAAGAAGAGGTGTCCATCGTTATGCAAAAACTGCATCAGGCTCCACAATCTGGCCTCCAGTGGGGTCTCCTCCAGTGAGACTGCCTAGACTTCAGCTCCTCAAGTCCCCGTTAGCAACATGGAAGGAACCTCAGTAATAGCAGCCATGTTGATCTACAGAACCATGGAATGATCAACATTTAGGGCACATTTTTATGTCAAAACCAGAGAAAAGTGTGCACTTTTATTTGGGTTACACTAGAAGGGAGGCTTCCCTGGTGGCTCAGATGGTAAAGAATCTCCCTCCAATGCCGGAGACCTGGGTTTGATCCCTGCGTCCAGAAGATCCCCTGGAGAGGGGAATGGCGAATCACTTCAGTACTCTTGCCTAGAAAATCCCATGGGTGGAGGAGCTTGGTAGGCTGCAGTCCGTGGGGTCGCTAAGGGTCGTACACGACTGAGCGACTTCACTTTCACTTTTCACTTTCACACATTGGAGAAGGAAATGGCGACCCACTCCAGTGTTCTTGCCTAGAGAATCCCAGGGACGGGGGAGCCTGGTGGGCTTCCATCTATGGGGTCACACAGAGTCAGACACAACTGAAGTGACTTAGCAGCAGCAGCAGAATCCCATGGACAGAGGAACCTGGAGGGCTATAGTCCATGGGGTCACAGAAAGTCAGACACAACTGAGTGACTAATACTCAGAAGCAAACCAGGAGATAAAGATTCGAGTACAAGCAGTTTATTTGAGAGATGATACCAGAAAACCAGTAAGACTAGGAGAAAGTGAGATGGGGGAGAAAGAACAGCCAGTAAGTATAGATTTTCAAGCAAGTTCCCATGGTGGGTAACTGGAGCTTCATAATTCTGGAGAACTTGGGGGTCATATAGAACATGCTGTCTTGTTGATTTAATTTGGAACCATGAAGACATTTTATGTAATTATAACACAATGTTATAAATAATTTTATAGATCATTGGGTGTTATTTATGTATTCAGTTCAGTAGCTCAGCCGTATCTGACTCTTTGCGACCCCATGAATCACAGCACGCCAGGCCTCCAGTTATAATTTTACAGTTGCAATTCTAAAGGCAATCCTTATAAAAAAATAAACAAATTAAGCAAATACATCTACGTATTGAGCTAGTGGTACAATCACACAGATAGAACTATGTCAGGTGATTTTAAGATACAGTAATCAGACACTTCATCCCCTGTGGGATATGCCCAGCCTAAATGAATTTTTAAAAATAAAATAAAATTTAGAGTATATTCAATAATCATGTCATTGGTGGAAGCGTTATTCTGGGACAGCTGCGTTGGTATAAAACACATGTGTTTGCCTTTGGGAAGTGGAATATTATTCAACAAAAAAAAAAAGGAAATGCAGATATAAGATCAAAGAAAGGTGAGTGAAAATAATGTCATTTCTTAGACCGAAGTTTCAGTGAAAACTCAAGATGTGTTTTCTCTTTAAAAGTGTGTTATGCGCAACATGCATTCACTGAAAATTCTTTGAAACAATAGCAATGAACACCTTGAAACCCAAATTGTGGGTATCTAAATGTCATTCTCCACTGAAAGAAACAAGGACTGTCTAGTTTGGAAGAGAAAACATACAAGATGAGTCTGGACTATATCATGAAACCAGACATTAAGAAGCTATGGAAAATCATGCAGTCATGTCAGAAGGACTCAGAAGTGAACTTAAAGAGTTGTCCGCAAGAGAATTTGATCTCAGTGAGAGAACAACTGTGACGGGTTGAAATCCATCCAATACTTTCAAATCCATGCGTGCAAAATGAGAGTCATAACAAAATAAGCTCACTGGTGTCCCACAATGAATGCTGGAGAACCAGCTCATTATTTTGAAAACTAGAAAATAAAGGGAAAGAAATGGCAAGCATTAACTTGCCTTTCCCATATAAACTCTATCTTTGGATGATAAATAGTTGATGAGAAGAAGCTTTTCTTTGAAAAGAGATTCAGAAAATGAATGAGAAAGAATGATGGGGTTAAAAGTATTGTTGATTGAAACGATCACTGGTGGTTGCTACCATCAGAAGAGTCAACCAGACTTTCTAATATTCAGTACACTGTACCATGAAGTATGAAGTATGTTTGCCAAAAACCAAAACCTGAATCTGATCAGAATTCTAGATCTAACTTCTAATTTACAGGAAAAACCAGGGGGCAAAGGAACATCATGTTAACCACACCACTAAAATGCAAACAGCAAAATGCAGACGGTGAGGAATTCTTTCAGACAAACAACCCAGTTGTAGTTTTTTTTTTTTAATAAGTAAATCTCAAGGGGAAAAAAAATAGGTCAAAAGAGACTTAAAATACCTATGAACTAATTGCAATATATAGACCATATTTTGATACTGATTCAAACAAACAGATTACTTTCAAAATTATATAAGGTCAGGGAATTTGAGCAGATTAGATAATAAAGTATGGTTATTAATATATTTAGATATGATCAAAGTGTTTTGCTTATTTTTAAGAAACAATCTGTATCTTAAAGATATATATACTGAAGCATTTAGAGAGGAAATAATATTAGAGTTTGCTTCAAAATAATACAAGGAGGAGAGAGGAAGTGTGTGGAGCTTACATAAAAACAAGATTGGGCACTAGTTAATAATTTTTTAAGCAGAACAAATGGTGCATGGATAGAGGTCTGTTATACAATCCTGCCTGCCTGCCTGATTTCTGCTTAATATTTTTCATCATACAATTTAAAGTTATACACACATATTAAAAATTAATATCTGTGGCCAATTTGGCTCCAGAGAAGAAAGGGTGGAACTGAGCTAGGCAGACGCAAGTCTGGAGCAAGCAGACTCGGTCCAGGGCATCCTTTGCCTCTGCAGAGGACCTCACAGAGCCACAAGAGGATGAACTCAAGAGCCTGAACTTTGGCATCAAGCAGGTCATCCAGCTCCATTACTTAGTTATATAGAGGTGCTCCAGTGTCCTCACCTGATGAATGGGAATCACAGTAGTAGCCACCTTGGCCAGGACGAAGAGGCTCAGATGAACTGATGCATGGATGATGCTTAGCAAAGTCCTTACCACACAATTAACTATTGACATAATTATCTTCATCTTCCCTGTAAGCTACCATGAACCAAGTGGATATTGCTGGCACAGTAACTCATAGGAACCACAGCTGGTGGCCCCGACTCCAGACCTGTCTACATGTCTCCTCAGTCAACCTTGGCAGCTTCTGGTTATAGCAGCCAACTGGAGCGCTCATCTCAAAGCCCCATTTTCCAGAGCCTCCACTCTCCCCCGTTCCCTCACTTTCTCTCTTGCTCCCTCTCTGTTTTTCCCTCCATCCTTTCTTCTTTCTTTCTTTCTCCAAAGCAGCACTTTCCAAGTGACAAGTGAAGCAATAATCTAAGCAATAATTTAACTCCTTGCTTCCTACTTAAAAATCCCCTAATTACTGGGTAATGGGTCCGCAGAGGCATTTGGGCTGGGTGAGCTCAGCCCTGCAGGCACAGCTATAGTTCATCTGTCTGCTCCCTAATAGCACTCTAAAGTTCACCCTTATAAACATGTCACTGAGCCTGTAATTGAGTGACTGGTCATTAGGTTCCACGAGCAGTACCTGTGGGTCACTGATCACTCAGAGGTGATGGATCTTTCTCCAATACCTCTGCTGGGCTGGCCACAGAGCTCTCTGTCACCTCGGAGCAGAGCATTATTCTCCAGGAAGTCTACAGTGGACCCCGGTGGGCTGCCTTAACCTTGGACTTGCATGGGGAAAGGCCAGACGGTTGAGAGGGTAGGGTAGGAGCATACAGCCTCCTGCTTCTCTCACTGACTCTCCCAGAAGACTGTTCTGGGATGGTCTTATAGGAGATACCGAAGTGAAAAGACACCATCAGGCAATAAGGATTCAGTGCAAGAATAATTGCTCTGTGGAGTTAAAGTCGATTTGAGAGCAGAGGCGTTGTTGTAAGACAAGGAAAAAGGATTGGAGCTTTGTGTTATTAGATTTAGCTTAACATACCAGAAACATCTGTCACCTGTGAGCTGTGCTTCCTTGAGTAAGTCACTTGACCTCTCTGTTCCTCGATGTCCTCATTCAAGGAATAGAATATTTGCCTTCTAGGATTGTGCTGAAGATTATCTGAGATAATATATATCAAAGTGTTTTTCAGTGTCCAGCACTCGGGAGGCATTCAACAAGTATTAGTTCATTCTAAATAAACCTGTTTTTCCTGCTGCTTCTGCTAAGTCACATCAGTAGTGTCCGACTCTGTGTGACCCCATAGACAGCAGCCCAACAGGCTCCTCTGTCCCAGAGATTCCCTCAAAAATGTTCTTTTGTCTTTTTGATGACGATGGAGACATCGAACATAGTAGCTAAGGCTCTGACGCTAGGCTGATTAGAATCAAATTCTGACTCTACCCCCTTAATCGCAGTGTGACCCTAGACAAGTTACTTAACCTCTCTGAGCTTCATCTTCCTCCTCATAAAAAGAATTTCAACAGTAGCCAGCAGCTACCTCAAAGAGTTCCTATAGGGATTAAATGAAATCATACATGTAAATTACTAACCATAGTTGAAAGTCATCTTTCAATAAATACTGGCTTTTTCACAAGGCCCATGTTTAGGGAAATGAAGGGGGAAAACAACTTTATTCCAGCTCCATAATTAAATAAAATATCCTGAACTTTCAAATGTCAAGGAAATTCAACTTTTTAAAAATTTAAATCTACCTCCAATTATACTGACCTCAAAGAGTTCCCCAGCCCATTGGTGGGAATAAGCCTTAAGGAAGAGAACAGCTAATTTAGAATTAAATCAGTCTCTTGTTTCCTGCCAGACTGTTACAGAGTGGAAATCCCACAGGAGGAGAAAGAGGCAGCTGTTGGAGAGAGAAGGCTCCAGTAGAGATGGGACTATTCTGAGCTGTAAGGACAGCAGGGCAAGATGGCAGGTAGTGATGGGCTAGGGGCGGAGGCATCTGGATGGGACCGATGAGGGTAAAAATCCACAGGCAGGGACATGAGGGCATGAGGAGTCTAGCCTGCTGAGCGCCCCCGACACCAGACTTTGTGCTACGAAGGAGTAAATAGGTAATTCAACAAATCAAAACTGTTTCCTGAAAGCCTATTCTGTGATGAGCATTAAATTAAACATCTCATTGGTTCCCATATGAACCCTGTATAGGCTGGACTCACATTTTTAGTCCATACTGCTGCACACTCTAACCACCTTTAGACACCACATTTGGATTCTCCAGCTCAAGACAAGGTGGCCCTGCCCAGTGACCCACCCTTTAGCTTGGGCAGCATTTACACCTTCATCCACTCACCAACATCTCCTAATGGTATATTTCACTTTGCCTTTATCATGTTATGCTACTGAGTACAGAGACATCACTTTGCCAACAAAGGTCCGTCTAGTCAAAGTTGTGGTTTTTCCAATAGTCATGTACGGATGTGAGCTGGACCATACAGAAGGTTGAGCAACTAAGAATTGATGCTTTTGAACTGTGATGCTGGAGAAGACCCTTGAGAGTCCCTTGGACTGCAAGGAGATCAAGCCAGTCAGTCCTAAAATAAACCCTGAATATTTGTCGGAAGGACTGATGCTGAAGGTGAAGCTCCAATACTTTGGCCACCTGATATGAAAAGCCAACTCATTGGAAAATACCCTGACGCTAGAAAAGATTGAGGGCAGGAGGAGAAGGGGGTGACAAAGGATAAGATGGTTGAATTGCATCACCAACTCAATGGACATGAATTTGAGCAATTCTGGGAGATAGTAAAAGACAGGAAAGCCTGGTGTGCTGCCATCCATCGGGTCACAAAGAGGTGGACACGATTTAGCAACTGAACAACAACAATACATATATCCCCTCACTCTTGAGCCTCCCTCCAATTCTAAGACGCACAGGTTTCAGGAAAGTGAAGCAACTCAAGCAAAGATGATAATACTTTGGCATTCTCAACAAGGCAGAGCTTCCATTTCAAGTTACTCACTTTTCTTAAATCTGTCAACTGTATGTTCAGTTGTGAAGGAACAAATGAAAATATATTTAATGAATACTCATTTAGAGCTAAGTACCAGCTCCTGCTTTAAGCAATTTGCAAATATTAACTCTTTTTAAAATCAAAGAAGTTAATAAAAAACATGAGGACACATTAAACAAACATAAATTGAGGGACATTCTGAAAAATAAATGCCCTTCCTTTTAAAATTTCAAGGTTAATCAAAGGCAAAGAATGAGAAACATTCTAGATTAAAGGAGACTAAAGAATATGACAACAGAATGCAATGAACTGTATTTGTTTGTATCCTGGGTCAGAAACTTTGTATTTATTTATTTTTGGTTTATTTATTTATTATTGCTGTAAAGAACATTAGAGTGATAGCTGGAAAATTTTTAATAAGGTCTGTAGAATATTTAATTTTTGTATACTAATACTAACCAATTTCCTGATTTTGATAATGTTTCTGTGGTGACATAAGAGAATGTCCTTATTTTTAGAAAATGCCACTA
This sequence comes from Moschus berezovskii, assembly GCF_049115385.1. Taxonomy (NCBI): domain Eukaryota; kingdom Metazoa; phylum Chordata; class Mammalia; order Artiodactyla; family Moschidae; genus Moschus; species Moschus berezovskii. The sequence continues at coordinate 15,478,641 of NC_142474.1, forward strand.
ATGCATTTTAGGTGTAAAGAAGCATTATGTCCACATTTTACTCTGAAAATGATTCATAAAGAAATAATAAAATTGAAAATTGTTCATAAAGAGAAAATAAAGCAAATATGAACATGCTAACATTTGGGTAAATGAAAGTGAAGATTCATAGGAATTCATTTTATTATTTTTCCATATTTCTATGTCTGAAATTATTAAGCAAAAAAATTAAAAATAGAAAATATATAATTATTCTAAATGATATAGTATTATTTTAAGGGATAAAATTTTTCTCCCTAGGACAAAACATTGCTTAAGCTTAGAAATACTGGCTAGTTTAACTTGGAAATATTGGCTGGTTTTCTAATTTTTCGTGCATGCTTTTAGAAAGGTGTTAGGTGAAAAACAGGAGACAACATTGACAATGAAGTTCTTCTGCAGGCATTCAAGTGAGAGGAGATTGACCTGAACTAACATGGCATCCATGGACTGGGGTAGATCTGTGTAAACACAGAAAATGCTCCCCTGGACTTGGTGGCTAATTAAATATGGCCAGAAAGTGAGAGGGAAGAGGAGGCTAGGGATTTAAGCCTTGGAAATTTGAAGAATCCCAGCACTTGATGGACCTAAAACTAGAACAAAAGCCCGACCACTGAGGTTCACTCTGCCTCCCTACCATTTTACTGTATGACCTTGGGTAAGTCACTTACCCTTTCTGGATTCCATTGGTAAAATATGTTTTGGATAGAGTGATGTCTTCCCATTCTAAAAGCATTTTCCTATAAATCAGTGTTGGTAAGAGCAACAGCCAACAGACAGAGAGGTGACTCAACTCAGGGTGGGTGTGTAGTGTTGAAGGTAAAAACATTCGAATGAAAATCCCAAAAGCATTACCTTGCAACTTACAAAATTGCTTGTTTTTTTTAAACAAACACATTAAATATTACCAATTCCAAATGGCTTAACCTAATATGAAAAATTTAAGACCGGAACTAAAAGAAGCCAGGAATGGATTTACAGATGTGGAAACCTACTCAGTAAAGGTAAGAGCTTTCTGAAGATGGAAGTGTGGTGGAAAAAGAAGAAAATAGAGCCCAGGATAGAACTTCACTGATGACAGAGATTACATGAGTTCTTTAATCACAAAAATGAATATTCATTGGAACCCAGCTCTGGGCCAGGCATTCTGCCAATGGGTACAAATCCAGAAGTGAATCAAGCAGGTACTTAACCCCTGTACTCCTGAAGATCTTAGTATGGAAGAGAAAGAAGAGCCAGGAGGCAAGCCTAACTGTAGCTCCTATTAACGGCACTATTCACTGAGCATTTATTGCATGCTGCGCACTTGGGAAAAAAACAGACATGAATGAGCCAATTCTTCAGGTGCCCTAGGTTTTCACCACACCCATCTCAAGGCCATGCTTAACACTTCATCAGATGAACCCTGCCAAAGACCCAGATGCAGAATGCTTTAATGGAAACCAGACATCTTACTGAAAACACCCTAGTGAGATGGGAGGGAAAGCTTCACATTACTCCTCATACAGAAGAAACTTGAATGAATTCCCTATTCTCCCCCAACATCCCAGTTTCACGTAATGTGTTCCTTTCTCCTGCCTACCAAAGCTTTACCCCATGCATTAATAAGATTGGTTCTACAGAGATCATCCCCAGCCTGTCTCTCAACTTTTAGAAATGTAGTCCACAAGTCTGCTCTGGGGAGTACCAATCATGGGATGATGGATGGGTATCCTATAGCAGACCACCAGTTTTCTTCTGGCTTATCAAGTCCCCGTACTTGGACCCTTCTGAGAGTTGACAGCTGATGCATAGGACTCAAGTCCTATCAGGATTGTGATTTCACTACATTAAGGACCCCTTCAATTGTATTCCCCTGCCCAGACACCGGTAAAAGCTCCACTTTCTTCCAAAATATCTGCACCATGCCTTACACCTAAGATGGCATGAATTGGCATGCAAATAGTAATGATTACTGTCTATATTGAGTTCTCATAGGTCAATATATAAATATATATATTTATATATATTATTATAGATTAAAAAATGTAAGTTAAATTATGTGTTGGGCTATGTGCTTTATTGGATTATTGAATTTATATAATAATAAATACTATCATTATTCTTATTTTGCAAATGGGAAAACTGGGGATCAGAGAGGAATCAAATTTAGTAAGTGGCAGAGATGCCTTTTGAACCCAGGCTATTTGATTATGGAACCTAAACTTTTAACCATTAAGTTACACGTAATTAAATTATATGTCAATTTCTTTTATTGAACAGTGGATGTCACAAATATATATTTGCTACATTGTGTACACACTACAAATGGCAATGGCTATATGGGCTAAGTAGTAGAAAATCAGAACATTTTTATTTTCGGCTCTGTGCTTTCTTTATTGGGTTTTTACTGTGAGCATGTGTCACTTTAAAGTTAATTACTTTGGCCTGTTGGAAATATTTTTATAAGTATGAGGGAAAATATACCAAAATTACATACTCACCACTCACATTTAACAAATACTGTTTTGTCATATTGGTTTCAAATTTTTTTAAGAAATTAAACTTTCCAAATTGAAATGAGAAACTCCCCATTCCACCACAACATCTTTTCCCTCTTTTTATGCCTCCAAACTTACCAGCATCTGGGGGTGATGCCTTGTTTTCTGTGTTTTTAAGGCTTTCCTACATATGTATATATTTGCATCAAGAAAAATCATACTACACATGGCTGTTTCTATAAAGAACATATAGTGACCCTGCTGGCTTTTTATGTGTAGCCTCCTTCTGCAGGCATCTTCCGCTCTGGCTTTCCTTGCCTCTGCTAAGTCATTCACTGTATTTCAGTCCACATTCTGTCCAACTTGTACGGTTCATGATTACACTCTTTTACTTTCATCAAAGATAAAGTGTATACTTCTGTTTATAGTTCTTTGTTTTAGGCTGCTTGCAAAAAGAGGACAGGAGCATGAAATCAGATATCTCTGATCCTTTTTCAACATCTACACTAATGAACATGTGTTTTTCTTCTTTGGTCTGATAGAACTATGAGTTCCATTAATAGGTTTTCCAATGATGAACCATCCTTGAATTCCTGTGATCAAGTATACTTAGTCATGATGTGGTTTTATTGTTCTTGGTCTTGTTCCTTATTGTCAGTGCTACTATCATTTTGCTGGATTGGCTTATTAATATTTTATTTAAGTATCTTCATCTATATTCATAAGTGAGATTGACTTTTCACTCTTTTGCTTTTGCTATTCTTTTCCATTTTGATATCAATGTTAATTTGCATCTTTTAACTAGTTGGAAAATTTTCCACCTTTCTGTATTCTCTGAAATAGCCACTCACTGAATGTTTGATAAAAGATGTCCATAAAATCATTTGTGCCTAATGCTTTTGTGGGAATATTTTTATTACTGTACAATGTGTTAACAAACATCAATTTACTCATACTTTCTATTTCCTCTGGAGATAATTTGGATAATTTATCATTTTTTAGAAAATTGCCCCTTTTAGCTAGACTTTCAACTTGATTGAACATTGTTCCCATTATTTTCCTGTTTACAACCCTTGTTTAGTTGTAGCTCTATGCCGCTATCATTTTCAATGCTGTTGAGATTACCTTTCTTCTTGTACTATTGTTCAGTCTTGCCAGAGGACTGCCTGTATGCTGGTCTATACAAATAGACTCATAAATGAAACTTTCTTAATCCAGAGTGTTTTTACATATATGCATGCATACACACATTGCTTTCCCAAATGAAAATAGCAGAACAGAGGTTACATCTGCTTCTACAAAAACACCATTCCCACCAACACTTAGGGGATAAACCAGAGTCCCCATAAAAAGGGTGACTTTCTCAGAAGCAACATATCCTTCTCAAGCCACTACCTGCCTCTCTGGAGGCAATCAAGCTCATGATTTGGAATCAGATGCATTTGTGTTCAAGTGCTTTCCCTTCCTACATGGGTGGTGGTGTTCAGTCACTGAGTTGTGTCCAACTCTTTGAGACCTAGCCTAGTCATAGATGCTAGGCTCCTTTGCCTTCCTCTGTCTTCCACAATGTCCTGGTGTTTGCTCAAATTCATGTCCATTGAGTTAGTGATACTATCCAACAACCTTATCCTCTGTCACCCCTTCTCCTTTTGCCTTTGGTCTGTCCCACCATCAGGGTCTTTTCCGGTGAGTCAACTTTTTGCATCAGGTGGCCAAAGTATTGGAACTTCAGCAACAGTCCTTCCAATGACCTTGAGCAAATAGAGGTGGATATCCATCTCAAAGACTATGGTAAGGATTGCCTGGAAGAGTCAGGGTGGATGTGTGAGTGTGGAAACTAGAGCTGGAGAAACCTGAGTCTGAATTCCAGTTTAATCTCTTCCTCGCCCTAAGCATCCTGATAGTTTGTAAAACTGAGATAAAAATACTTACTTACAGTTTGTGTAGGAATTAAATTGTATTTTGCATAATGCTTAACACAGAGAAAGCAAATATTCAAGAATCTCTGTCTTTTGTTACCGATGTCACAATTATTCCCAGCCTTATTTGGGTGAAGACCTTAGTTCAAGGCTATTCCAAGTGCAGGCTTGGAGTCCCCTTTCCTTCACTTCTCTCTCAGTTGAAGCCTGGCACCATGAGGACAGGGCAGATCTGGCAGGTCTAAACTTGGCTCAGCTCTGGTCCCAGAAGCCAGCACATTTACCCTAACGGCTGCTCCCAGCCCATAGTAAGTCTCACATTCCTAATGAGTAGAATGTGGGTTTGAAATACAGACTCCCATAATCAGTGATTCCCTAGACATTCTATCAAAACTCTCAGGAGTAAAATTATACCCAAGGCTAGTAAAATTATACCCTGTGTCTGCTTGTATAACACGGTGGTTTTTAAACTGAGCTCCCCAAAGTTCTAGTGATTCCATAAACCAACCTTCCTTTTTCCCCTACCACACACTAATGGTAGACAGAACACCATACCCTCCCATCTCAATTCACCCAGAATTTTAGATAATGACCATGAATATAAACCTTCATTTTAGGTTTCCATAACTTAAAGCACACCCAGGACCGTGAAACACCAACATCTTTTCGGAGCCAAGATTCTCAATCTGCCCTTTAGCCTCGTGTCTAAAATGTGTGATACAGAGGAAAATATAACAAGCCCCTTTGGGTCTCAGTTTCCACATCTATAAAATAAGAAAGAGGAGAACTTTCTGACACCACTGTGTGAGGCAGAAGTGAAGAAATCAACGTGAAATTGTTGTGTGAACTATGGAATCATGGACACGTTAAAAGTTATTGCACATACATGCACACACATCAACATCTTTGGCTCCTTTTAGCCAACTGCTTTCCACCTGGAAACATGCCTGAGTTGTCTAGAGTAAGGAAGGCTGGAGGAGATGAAGAAGAAGCAAGCATTAACAAGCCCGAGGATGATCTGCCAAAGTCACGGAAGAAGTAGAAGAAAGAAAACAGTGACAGAGATGCATGTTACAGAGGCAGATGGTGACCTGCCAGGGTTGAGTAGTTCTCAAGCGTTTCAGGGCTGTTTCTCACCAGTTTCTGTTGTTGTTGAAGCCTGAGCAGCACTGCTCTCCTCCCCCGCCCACCCCACTGGAAATGGCCAAGAGGGGCCTATGGGCAGCTTCTACATAGAATCAAAAACTAGAGCAACCTCTGAACCCTGCAGCTGGGGTGAGAGCTCTCAGATGAGCCAGTGGGCCGAGGGCAGGCTCTGGATTTAGCCATCAGTCCACTTGAGAGGGGTGTGTTCAGACTACAAGAACAATGTAGGCGAACTGATTTCATCTCATGGGCAAATCCCATGGGCGGTGGCTGCCTTGAACATTGTTTGCTCCCTAGCTCTGTGATCGGACAGTGATGTCTGTTTTGGGCAAAGGATGAAGGGGGGTAGATATGTGGATACACGCCATGTATTTGAATCTTCACACTCGATAGAATTAAGTCTCCTTTTGCCTTCTCCCAAGCTCTATCTCCACAGAGGACGTGTTCTGATTTGGCTAAAACTGCGTGCCAAACACTGTGTCAAGTTCTTTATTTGTATTAGCTCATTTAATCTGCCCAAAACACTGATAGGTTGTTTGGGCTTATGTTTGATTTTTTTAGGCCTTTATCTTCTAGAAATAGATACGAAGTGTTAATGGACAAGGCACAACATTTCTGAACCTGACCTCCACTTCATAACAGTCCAGGAGCGGTGGTAGGTAGGGTACAGTTGGAACAAGAACGGCCATGAGCTCACAAGTGTTGAAGCCAGGTGATTGGGACAGTAGTTCACCATGCAGGCTTACTACTTTTGTGTGAGTTCAGTGTATGTTTGAAAATTTTGATACAAAAGTTTTTTAAAAGTCCTGTTAGGTATTTATGATATTAATTCTATTTATGTACATGAAAACTGGAGCTCAGAAATGTACTTACATACCTAAGGTCAACAAGCTAAAAGGCAGACTATGGTGGATGCCAAGTTGTCCTGTCCAGAAGCCCTTCAGTTGGATTGCTCACTGCCCATCTGAAGGGAATGCAGTCCAGGGACAGAGAACAGTGGTTCAGCCCCTTCAGTGTCTGTCTCAACTGCACAGAAATCATTTACCCAAGCTTCCTTGTAAAGCTCACATCCCATGATGGAGCAAAGCAGGATTATAAAAGCTCGATCATTTCAACTTAACGCAATACAACTCAGATGGGCAATGCTTTCTTCTGGGTTAGCCCAGCCTCTGCTGGACCTGTTTCACAAGTTGACTTTTCCTTCTGCCCCATCCTGTGTCCCTCTCGCCTTTCACAGGAGCTGATCCCAAAAGATATCTTGCATACCAACCTCCATCTCAGCATTAACTTCTGGGGAATCGAACTTGAGCCAGGGAGCTGAGATCTGAGCCTGTGAGATCTGTCGGACTGCGCAGCACGTTTGAATCTGCCAGGAAGGGGGCAGTTATCAGTGTTCAGCCCCTATTCTGCTCCCCTGGTCCTACGCTGAGGAGGCCTACATATCAGGAAATGAACAAGACACAGACGGGACATAGACCATGAACACAAAGAGACAAAATGAAGCACTAGTCCTGAGTCTAGAACTTTCTGAGCAGCAGGAGTTCACGGCTGCTAAGTTCAGAGAAGACCTTCCCCAGCACCAGCCCCCTGTAGACCCAGCTGGATGAAGCTGCAGGAACACTTCGAAGGCAGCAGCTCAGGCCCTGACCCCAGAAGCCCCAAGGCTTCCTGGCAGCCCAACCTCAGAGGCCAGCCCCAACTCCCTAATTTCTCTGCATGGAAGCAACTCAGCGAGTCACCCAAACCAGCAGGTGGCTCTAAATATGCCCCATATAGTTAGAAATCTCATTTCCATTCCTGGCCTCTGGCTTGCATGGCACAGAGAGCAGTTTTTCTGGAATGAATTATCCTCTCCCCACAGATGTCTTCAAAGGCTTCTAATCCAAAACGGGCTCTTCAGGACCCAGCCTCCCCAGGCTGCCCATGCACACAGGAAGTCTCTCCTTTGCGGGCACAGATGGGCTTTTGAAAATGTATGAACTGTGCTGATGTGACAGAAAGTGCTGATCAGGGGGTAAGACACAATGTCCCCAGCGGCCAGATCCTGGGAGAGCTTGGAGTACCTTTAGCAGCATCTTTTTTTGTTTTGTTTTTAATTTTTTATTTTCTATTGGAGCATAGTTATTCACAAAGTTGTGTTAGTTTCAGGTGTATCGTAAAGTTATTTCATTATATATATTCATATAGCCTCATCTTCACTGGGGAAGACTTTATCCAGGTTTGCTGGGACTGTCCCAGCTTGACCCCTAAACATCCCACATTAGGAACCCCTTAGTCTCGGGAGAAGTGACCAGTTGATTGCTCTACCATCATTTACAGTTTGTCAGGGTCTCAAGAAGAAAAGTGTTATTAGTCACTCAGTCATGTCCAACTCTTTGCAGCCCCATGGACTATAGCCCATCAGGCTCCTCTGTCCAAGGGATTCTCTAGGCAACAATATTGGAGTGGGTTACCATTTCCTTCTTCAGGACATTTTCCTGACCCAGGAATTGAACCCAAGTCTCCCGCATTGAGGCAGATTCTTTACCATCTGAGCCACCAGGGAAGCCCCTCAAGAAGAAACTAAGGATCAAAAAAGAGAAGGATAAGTTCAGTGAACTCCATTAGTGGTCAGTTAACAATGACCCTTCCCTCTCAATCAAAATAAAAACACATATGTGTGATTATATATGTAAATATAATAGTACACATGCTATGGATATTAAATATACTACAGATGTGATACATACTGATGGCATCACCGACTCGATGCACATGAGTTTGGGTGAACTCCGGGAGTTGGTGATGGACAGGGAGGCCTGGAGTGATTACACACTGTTTCTCAAGATATGTTTTCTGGACCACAAATATTAAATCCTCTAGTCAGGACTTCCCTGGTAGTCAGTCCAGTGATTAAGAATTCACCTGCCAGTGCTGGAGACACGGGTTTGATCCCTGGGTCTGGGAAGATTCCACATGCCATGAGGCAACTAAGCCCGTGTGCCACAACTACTGAAGCCCACCTGCCCTAGAGCCTATGCTCTGCAAAAAGAAAAGAAACCACAATAAGAAGCCCGCACACCACAATGAAGACTAACCCTTGCTCGCCAAAACTAGAGAAAAACCACATGCAGCCACAAAGACCCAGAGCAGCCGAAAACAGAAATAATTTTTAATTGCTAAAAAAAATCTTCTAGCCTCTTGATTTCGGAGAAGGCAATGGCACCCTATTCCAGTACTCTTGCCTGGAAAACCTCATGGACGGAAGAGCCTGGTAGGCTGCAATTCATGGTGTCGCTAAGAGTCAGACACAACTGAGCAACTTCACTTTCACTTTTCACTTTCATGCATTGGAGAAGGAAATGGAAACCCACTCCAGTGTTCTTGCCTGGAGAATCCCTGGGACAGGGGAGCCTGGTGGGCTGCCGTCTATAGGGTCTCACAGAGTCGGACACGACTGAAGCGACTTAGCAGCAGCAACAGCAGCCTCTTGATTTGCAAAGAGTGGTCCATGAATCAGCAGCATCAGCATCATACAGGAGCTTCTTAAAAATGCATATTCTCTGTCCTGACCTGGGGTCCATTGAATCAGAACCTTCTTTTCACAAAATCTTAGGGGATTTGTATACATATGAAAGGCTCTTGTTCTGGGGCAGTTGTTCACATTAAACCACACTTTCCAGTGGAAGTCTATCCCAGATTGCAGAGTTGTCAGAAAAAAAAAAAAATTAATACATAGGTAATTTTTTTTAATCGCTGTAAGTCCACCCCCAAATCTTCATGACTTGAAACAACAACCATGATGTCAATTTCAACTTGTTGAAACAAGTTATCAGTCTCTCCCCATTATCTCTCTGGAGGATAACTGGACTTCTTATATAATGCCATAGACTGGGGGAGATGGTAAACTTTTTTTGCATAGGGACAGACAGTAAATATTTTAGACCCTGTAGGCCATATAGTCTGAGTCTCAATTACTCAACACTGCTTTTGTATCACAAAAGTAGCCATAAATGGGTGTGGATGGTGTGTTCCAACAAAATTTTATTTATAAAAACAGACAGTAGATCAGACTTGGCCCATGAGCCCCAGTTTGCTGATCATTGATGTAGTGCATAGGCTTTTAGGTCAGGAGAACTGAGTTCAGTTGCTGGCTCTTCCTATTACTACCTGTGTAACTCAGAGCAATTACTTAAATTATGAAATTATGTTTCCTTGTTTATAAAAGAGAAATGGCATGTGGCAGATAGTACCAGTGACCAAACATACACACAATATCTACATTTCGTAGACTGACTTGCATTTGGGTCGGGCCATGAAACTGAGTTGTGGTCAATGAGATGTGGAAGGAAGCTACTTCCAACCCTGACCCTTAAGCACATCTATGAAAGTCTCTAGTCCTCTTTTCCCCTACCGCAGTGACCTTGGGAGCCACGTTGTCCAGATTGTGTACTTGTAACCTGGGGGAAGGTCACCCCATCCCCATGGGTCTGTGCCACAGCGAGGAATAAAATCTTACCTTGTTAACCCACTGAAATTTTGGAGTTATTGTGTTGGGACAGTTGAAGCAACTACTATGATACAAATATTCATATCCTGAGATCTTGGTGAGGATAAAAGGCAATTGGGATGTCAAGCACAAAATCTAGTACTTGACACATAAAAGGCACTCTATATATATTAGTAATTATGACTAATTGACTATAAAATGCCTGATAAGTAGCTTCTGGGTTTTTTTCCAAAATGAAATCAAAATGAAAGTAAATGAATCAACTTTTTCAAAAGATACCAACTCAATGAGAATTTTTTTTATGTTGAAAATAACATTTTGATAAGGAAAATGCTGATTCTATATGTTATACCTCAAAGAAAGACATTACTTATTAACTCTCTTTAAGAGAAGGAAGGAAGGAGGAAAAATACCCTCTAATTTCTGCATCCTCATTCATCATTTTCTCTAGTCAGCACAAGTTCCCTGAGCTGGTCCACTCTGTGTGTGCCTGGAGCTGGCTGCTGACTCAGTCACGGTCCAGCACCCAGAGGTCAGAGCAGGTGGCCAGCCGAACACTGTCAAGAGTTATCAGTCGGCAGAACAGGGAGTGCCACACTATGAGCTAAGGTATTACAGGCTGTTTCTCGAACCTAAAGACCTCCCCCCAACAAAATGTTCCAGGAAGGGCTGAGGTCAAAATCCCACTCAATGTGAATGCAGCCTCCGCCGTGGAAAGAATCCATTTGCTGGCAGTTGGATGTATCAAACTGGGCTACCCTGGGCTTTCACTGCTGCGTGCGAGCTTTCTCTAGTTGTGGCAAGCACTTAATGCTACTCTTCACTGTAGTGCACACAGGCTTCTCACTGCAGTGGCTTCCCTTGTCGTGCAGCACAGGCTCGAGGCCTTGGTGGTTGTGGTTTTCATGCTCTAGTGGCGGGGTCAGTAGTTGTGGCTCGCATGGGGTTAGTTGTTTCGTGGCATGTGGAATCTTCCCAGACCAGGGATTGAACCCGTATCCCCTGCATCGGAAGGCTGATTCTCACCCGCTGAGCCACCAGGGAAGTCCTGAGAAGTGAACTTGGAAAGGGAAAACATGGGGAAAGCCCAGTGCCGCAGACAGCAAGGAATACAGATGTTTCCAAAAGCACAGCCAAGAAAGGAGGATCTTCGATCCTGTAGGTGAGAACCATGACTGTTGTCCAAAACGCATATGAAGAGCCAACAGGCCAGCTTGCCACTCATGCACAGCAAGCCAGGAAACAAGACCTGCTCAGACTGGGGCCATGTCCAAACAGAGACTCGTCATGACCTTCTCCAGGCAGCTCATGCTTAATGAACACTCAGCAGGCCACATACTATGCAGAGGGCCCTACCTAAATTACCTCCTTTAATTCAGACTCACTACAACCCTGAGAATTAGGATCACTATTATTGACACAGATTCCTGATGAAAACATAGAGATTCAGAGACCATAAGTACATTTTTCCAGATCTTACAGCTATTACATGGGTGAACTGGGATCTGGATACAAGCATCATGGTCAGTTTGCTGCTGCTGCTAAGTCACTTTAGTCTTGTCTGACTGCATCCCCATAGATGGAAGCCCACCAGGCTCCCCTGTCCTGGGAATTCTCCAAGCAAGAACACTGGAGTGGGTTGCCATTTCCTTCTCCAATGCATGAAAGTGAAAAGTGAAAGTGAAGCCGCTCAGTCACGTCCGACTTCTAGAGACCCCATGGACCGCAGCCTACCAGGCTCCTCCATCCATGGGACTTTCCAGGCAAGAGTACTGGAGTGGGTTGCCATTGCCTTCTCCACATGGTCAGTTTGAGATGCTATAAAAAGATAGCTACTGGGTGGTTTAAACAACAGAAATTTATTTCTTATGGTCCTGGAGACTGGAAGTCTGAGATCAGGGTCATGTTCTGATGAGGGCTCGCTTTCTAACATATAGACAACCACCTTTCTGCTGCATCCTCACATGGCAGAGGGCAGAGAGAAAGCAAAGAAGCAAAAAAGCCCTCTGGGATCTCTTCATAGAAGGGCACTAATCCATCCTGAGGGCTCCATCCTCATGACCTAATCATGTCCCAAAGGCCTCACTTCTTTTTTTTAACTTTTTATTTTATGTTGGAGTATAGGAAATTAGCAGTATCGTGATAGTTTCAGGTGGACAGCAAAGGGACTCAGCCATACATATACATGTATCCATTCTCCTCCAAACTCCCCTCCCATCCAGGCTGCCACACAACACTGAGCAGAGTTCCTTCCAAAGGCCTCACTTCTTAATACCATATTATTGAAGGTTAGGGTTTCAATGTAACAATTTGGAGAGAAGGACACAAATATGAAAACAAGTCATCTTAATTCCAAAAGTGAACCATTTAACTACTAGGTTATAATATCTCATACCCAAGCACTATCATATCCCAGTTCAGTTCAGTTTAGTCGCTCAGTTGTGTCCGACTCTTTGTGACCCCATTGGCTGCAGCACGCCAGGCTTCCTTGTCCATCACCAACTCCTGGAGTTTACTCAAACTCATGTCCATTGCCATCCAACCATGTCATCCTCTGCCGTCCCCTTCTCCTCCCACCTTCAATCTTTCCCAGCATCAGGGTCTTTTCAAATGAGTCAGTTCTTCACATCAGGTGGCTAAAGTATTGGAGTTTCAGCTTCAGCATCAGTCCTTCCAATGAATATTCAGGACTGAGTTCCTTTAGGCCCTGTTCTAAATACTTAATCTATCTCTATTTTCACTTCCTTATGAGGTTGGTCTTATTTCGTTCCCATTTTATAGACAAAGAAATAAAAGCTAGCAAAGACTAGCTGATTTTCCCATAGTTATGGGCTTCCCTGTTTGCTCAGTGGTAAAGAATCCTCCTGTCAATGCAAGAGACATGGTTGGAAAGATCCCCTGGGGGAGGGAAATTGCAACCCACTCCAGTATTCTTGCCTGGGAAATCCCATGGACAGAGGAGCCTGGAAGGCTACAGTCCATGGAGTGGCAAAAGAGTCAGACACAACTTAGCAACTAAAACAACAATTAACCCATAGTTATAGGGCTAACACTCCAGCTCTCTTTCCAGATCTCTCACTCTGAACAATCGCCCAGAATCCCATGTGTGTGGTCAGTTAGGAGCCTCGCTGGGGATGGCCACTGTGCTTGGCAAGACTCTTGGACCCAGAACTCTGTTTTTGCCTCTGGTCATTGGTGCCAGAGGTCTGTGATCAGGCACAATTTGACTAGAAGACCAGGCACCCAGAGGTTTAGCGAGTGTGAGTCTAGCCGAGGATGACCTCCACATGCGCTGATTGACTTCCGAGACGTATAAACGGTGGGTCGTAAATCAGGAAGCAGGCGGGCCCACCATGAATCATCTTCTTCCCTCCAAGCTCATCAAGACAGACGTGCATAAATTCTGTGTAGGCTGCGGCAGGTGCTGTCCTTTAGATTTCCAATTAAATGAGCCCTAACTGTGCTCGTTTCTCAGTGGGGAGGCCAGGCATTAATATGGTAATGAGCGGTCCAGGAGGAGTTCATGGGAACCGCCTTCTGCTGCTGTGGTCCTTGACCCTCTGCTCTTCCGTCCTATTTAGAATGGAGCAGAAACCCAGCAGGTGAGTCTGGGATGGAGTGGGGAATGCTTCAGTGGAGGGGCTACAGATGTAGGGTGACTGTGACATCACCATCTGCAAAGAAAGGGATGTGGGAATGCTGGGGGTATCCATCCTCCTGTTCTATGGGCCAACACGACTTGGAAATCATCCCTGGCCATCGCTGTACCACTGAGGGTAACTCTGCCACACCCTGCTAAACATTTTCAGGCCATGTGTTCTCAATGGCCCTGGTCGGGGGCAGGGCACCTTCCTACTGGGGAGTGACAAATTTTCCTGGATTAAACATGGGCCTAGCATCACTCCTGTGTCTGGTGCATTCTTATTGTTTTTCCTCAGGCAACTGGCTCCAAATTTCCAAGTATCAGTTTGAACATAAGAAAGTAGAGACAAAAGAAGGTCAAAAAAGAAAAGCTTTGTATACAATGTACCCAATGAGAGCAAATGTTCTGATGCCACTGTAGTTATTCTCCCAGTCTTCTTTTCTTAGTGGGACAGAATAGGGTTTGTGAAGCCCCTCAATCCTCTGCCTGGTTGTGGAAGTTACTAATTCCCTTGGAGATCCTGACCCTTATCAAGGTAAAACAATAAAAGGTTATTGGTAAGGAGAAGGAAGATTATAGAATGGGCTAGCATAACTAGGATAGTCAATAAAAGAAAAAATTATGTGTCTTTTAAGAGCCTCACTTTACAGCAAGATCTTACGGGGCCCAATTTCTTCATAATAGTAGAACCTAAAAGCCCCCAGATTTACATTCCAGCCTTTATCCAAGCTCCTTAACATTGGAATAAAATGAAGGGGGGACTTCCCTGGTGGTCCAGTGGTTAAGAATTTGCCTACCAATACAGGGGACACAGGTTCAATCCTTGGTCCGAGAACTAAGATCCCACACACTAAGGGGTATCTGAGCCCATGCACCACAACTGCTGAGTCCACACACTCTAGAGCCTGTGCTCCACAACAAGAGAAGTCACGGCAAGGAGAAGCCCATGCAGCACAACTAGAGTAGCCCCCACTCACTAGAGAAAGCAACTAGAGGAAGCCCGAGCACAGCAATGAAGAACCAGCACAGCCAAAAACAATAGATAAATACTTATTTTTAATAGGTGGGACTTGGTGTCTGGAGATGAGTGAAAAAGGAGGCAGGAGATGAAAGGGATCATAGAAAGAATGCAAAGAAAATGGGCTCTCTCACTGCCAACCGGGGAGGACACAGTATGCATTCATCATAGATTCAACTGGAAAAACAAAAGGCTGCTTTGCTTTGCACTGTTCTCTGGCCTCTGTGTAATGATCAGTGGTGTAACAATACGAATTTCTCTGTTATGGACTATGCCTCCCCCACACCTCACATAACAGTAATAGACTACATTAATAATGGAGTGTGCCTGTGTGTGCTCAGTCACTTCAGTCACGTGTGACTCTTTATGATCCCACAGACTGTAGCCCACCAGGCTCCTCTGCCCATGGAATTTTCCAGGCAAGAATACTGGAGCAAGTTGCCATTTCCTCCTCCAGGGCATCTTCCCAACCCAGGGATCAAACCCATGTCTCCTGAGTCTCCTGCACTGGCAGTCATATTCTTTACCACTAGCACCACTTGTTAAGTGTATTAGAATCTAAACAAAAAGTATAAACCACTGAGCATTTAAAACAGAAGAGCTTCAATTGCCAGGAATTCATCACACAGGTGATGGAGGAGCTGAGAAGAGAAACAAGGGCTAGTGAGTGAGCCCAGGAATAAACAATAGCAGGAGACCATCACCATACCCTGGCTGAGGGCCCGAGGAAGGGGCGAGACTACCAGGGGCAAGGGTCACCCAGCCGGAGGTAGGGGGTCCGGATCTATGGAGGAGACCAGCTGCTCCTGGAGATGCCATTGTAGTCTTCCTTCCCCTTCCTCCCTTTTTCATTCCCCAGCCCTGACCTGTACTTCCTGTTGGCCAAACCCAACCAAAGTCAGCTGCACTGGGGGTCTCCTGGCATCAGCCTCCTGTCAAGAGCCCAGACTGGGGGAAGGAGAGCATTAACATGAAGGCGAACGGATCATGAGCCAACAGGATGCAAACTTTCCCTTAGAGAGTGGGCAGCAGACTCCCCCAGTAAATGCAAACCTCTGGTTCACTTGACCAAGCTAATAAGTGAGAGTGAAAAGAGGACAATCAGTACCTAGCCTCTCACTTCCTCCTGAGGACGAGGCTCCCCTGGCCCGTCTCAAGCCATCCAGCTGCAGGAGGGTGGGCAGTGACCAGCCCATTCCAGCGCATTCCACGGAGCCTCGCATCCATCCAGGGTATCCTAGGTCTTCTCTCCCAGCACTGCCTCCCAGAAACTCTCCTCGGCCCCAAAGCAAATCCAGGAAAGGCTAGGCCGATCTCAGAGTTCCTCCGGTGTTTGCTGCCCCAGAGTTATTTTTATATCTCATTTCCTCGCATTATGGCAATTTACATACTTCAGCAGAGCGCGTGAGTGTCCAAAACACAAACCAGGAACAATAACACATCACCGGGAGCTTCGCAGAAACCCCCAACCCAGAGGAGGTTTCGGAAATCAGTTGCTAAAACAAGTGGTTCCCTCACCCCGCATGGGAGAATTCTCAGCAACACTTGACAATAAGTGGACGTGATGAGGACGGTGCAGAGCCGTAATTCCTGCCGGATTGCACATTGAAAGCTGCATTCAGCACGCAGAGCCCATCAGAGGGGGCATTGTTGCGATGAATACCAAAGGGATTGCAGTGAATTACTGCTTCATTGCCAAGTGCTTCCGATTCCCTGCTCCTGCCATCTGTGTCCTCCGGAAGACAAGCAGAAGCAAAGGTCCGAAATGGGGGTGGGCTGGGGGAGCTGGCTCCAGGCTGGTGGAAAGGACAGTTCAGCTCCACATGCAGAGGGAGACCTAAGGAATAGGATGGAAGCAGTCTTCCTCTGAAGTGTGATGCAATGCAATGGAAAGACACTTTGGGTCAGAGACTGCAAGACAGTCTATTGTGTTGTTCCTAGTCAAGTTCCTTACAGAAACCTAAATACACAATCAGATATAGGTTTCCCATCCTTGCTCAAACATTCATACCCTCACCCTCAGAAAGGCAGCCCTAACCTGTATTCACACATGGACAAACGCACAAACACGCATCCATCATTCATTCATTCAACAAATGGTGAGTGCCTACTCTGTACCAGCGACTGCAAGGCATGTGGCTTCTACACACACATAATGTGCACAGACACACCCACATTCTCCCATGTGGGCACACACATACACCTACACGCATCGACACACACGGGCACACACATGAGGCACCAACATGCTTGACAATCTCAGAAATCTCTTGTCTCTCTCCAGTTCCACCCACATACAAACACTTTATACATTTTCACAAAGAAAAAGGAGCACCAGCCAGGCAGGGCGTGAAGATGACAGGCTAATCAGCTGTCTAGTTCTGTTAAATTCTGAAAACATGTCTCTCTTTTAACTCAGTTGTTCTTATCAAGAGCTTTGTTTGTAGTTGGTTCATCTATTTGACAGTTCTATATTTAATTCTTTTGATTGCTAATATCTCTCTAATCTGGGTTTAAAATACAGCAGTGATGTGCCCCCTTGGGAAGGAAATGTAGCAAGCAGGGTAATCTTCTTCGATGGTGTAACATAGAGTAATGTCAAGATGCTAGCTCCCTGCATTTGTCCAAGAGGAACTTACCCAGGTTCTTCCTTCAAGTTCTAGCTATCAACAGAATGCCAAACCAAAAATAGCAATGCTGCTGCTACTGCTGCTAAGTCGCTTCAGTCGTGTCCGACTCTGCGATCCCATAGACGGCAGCCCACCAGGCTCCGCCGTTCCTAGGATTCTCCAGGCAAGAACGCTGGAGTGGGTTGCAATTTCCTTCTCCACTAGTGAACACTTATTGAACACTTGCTGTTTGCAAGGCGATATGCTAAGTGCTTGCCTTGGACCACTTGGTTTCATTCTCTCATTAATCCCCAAAAGAGAGTACTGTCACTGTGCCTATTTTACAGATGATAAACGAAGTTCAGCAAAATTAAGTGACTTGTCCTTAAGTGGAATTAAGTGGTACTAGAGCTAATATTTAAATCTAAGCCAACTGTCTTTAATCTTATTGTCTTAGCAAAAAGGGAAATATCAGGCTTTGACAGAGCTGGATTCTGAGTACATAGGTGTTTTGCGTTATTCTCCTTATTTCTCTGTATTTCACCATCATTTCATCATTACAATTAAGTGTTTTCTTTCTACTTATTTTTAGATTATGATACTGTCTTGGTTGAATTAATTCTGACCTAATAAACTTTAAAACATTAAACAAATAAATAAATCCAGGCAAACTGATTCTAGCGCTTCAGTGCTCTCTGTATCAGTCAGCTACTGCTGCAAAACAAATCCGTCCAACATTGTGATCTTGCATATTTCTTTTGGGCTGACTGGGACCAGCTAGGCAGTTCTTGCCAAGGTCTCTCACAGGCCAGGACTAGAGTGAGATAAATGAGGCACTCATTGCACTTAAACTAAGAAGAAATTCAAAAGTTAAAAATTTGTGAAGAAGGTGAAGAAGAAAGCCTTCCCTAACTTGCGAGACAGTAGAATGGCTTGAACTTGGACAGGTGATTGATCACTTGTTATAGATTTTTTTCCTCCATCACCTTGATCCCATACCTCCCAACCCCCACCCTTGCTGGTCTGTGTATGCAGCCCAAAGCCTTCAGCAGTGGAATCATGAGCTTATATCAGATAGAAATGACATTATCATGCTGAAGTGTTTGTACCAGTCAAGATCTAGCCAGGGAAACCAGCCAGTTAAGTGTTTGCAACAGAGGGAATTTATTCCAGGAAACTGACTACATCGACGATGAAAGGACCAAGAAATGGAAAAATAGAGACTGACAACAACAGGAAGCTGCCACCACCCTGAGGGACAGAGGGAGAGGCAGGGTTGCTGAATCCTGGGGACCAAGGTCATCCGATGGATAGTGTCCCATTAGAACAGAAGCCACCAAGGAAACAGCTGCTTCCACACAAGAGGGAGAGCAGTACCCTGGCCTCTCCCTTCTTCCTGCCCTTCAATTTCCCATCAGTCCCTCCTATTGGCTAAATCCAGCCAGAAGCAATTTGAGTCCAGAAAATGTGGTTTGTCCCCTTGTGATACAGAACAAAGCAAGAGAAGGACGTGGGATGAAACAAACAAATAAATCTGACACAACACAGTAGTCATCATTTTAAGGCAGTCCAGAGGTGGGTAATGGTGATGATATCATATTAGTTTTAACTAAAATCACTATGTAATAACCAAGTTCCGTCATGTCATTTAATTCTCACAGTTGCCTATAGGGCAGGGACTAGCATTATCCCCAGAAAGCAGACAAGGAAACTAAGGATGAGAGAAGTTAAGTTCCTCATTCCAGGTCCCAGAACTAATAGGAATGAAGCCAAGATACCATATTCAGCAACCCAGCCCCAGATCAAGTGGCCCAGAGGCATTCTGCTCAGAACAAAATTATATGCTCTGGCATCAGGCAAACCGACTGAACTCCAAATCTCTCATTTCCTTCTCTGCATGTTCTTATGATCTCTGCTTCCTCCCCTTCAATACAGGGATAATAATTACTTCACCTACAGGGCTGTTGTAAGGAAAAGTAAGATCAGTGGCATTTAGTAAGCACTTGGCAATGTGCTGCTTGTTTCACTAGCATTTTCCTGGATCAGACTGAAAAATTCCAGATCATGTTCAAAGGAGAGAGAGGACTCAGGTTACAGAAACTTGTAAGGCGGGAGTTTAAGCTCAAAGGCGGCTGCAGAGAGAATGAGCCCTTGACTGACAATAGTCTGTGGAGATGCTGTCAAGGTACCTCCCACATCTCCTGGGAACCCTGGAGATCCTGAAGCCGTGCTGGACAGTTCCCATACACTAAGAAGCCTCTCAGCTCAAGCACCTGTTATCATTCTGCCTGACGCTACTCACTACCAGGGAAACAAGTCAGGCCAGCACTCGGGACAGTCCAGAAATGCTACCAGAGAATTAAGACAAGGTGCTTAGTCACTCAGTCATGTCCAATTCTTTGCAACCCCAGGGACTGTATCCTGCCAGGCTCTTCTATCCATGAGATTTTCCAGGGAAGAATACTGGAGTGGGTTGCCATATCTTCCTCCAAGGGATCTTCCCCACCAAGGGATCGAACCCGCATCTCCTGTATTGCAGGATGACCTGCTAAGTCATCAGGGAAGACAATAAGCAGCAGCTGTCCATCAGTGAGAGGCAGGAGTACTGGCAAATGCCCCAGCATCTATGACCTTCAGTGGATAATTCTGAGGCGCAGCACACACCTCTCAGAGGGTCTCCAGCAGAACTGAGCCCCGGTTACTGACAGCCATACTCCCCATCAATAACACACTGCTGAGGACTGTTTTCTCCCGTCTCTCTTTCCTGCTTTCTCATTCACCGTGCTTCCTAGGGTCACCTCTCAAATTAATTACCTGCACTCAAATTCTTGTCTCAGTGTCTGCTTTGGGGATGTCTAATCAAAATGCTGTTCCTCTAGGTATTCCCCACCTCTCAGCTCCCCACTCCACCCCTCCTCCTGGGATAAGCAGGAGTAGGAAACCATAGTGCCAATTATTAATTTATCCATCCTTTTAATGGGGGAAAAATGGTAGCTTGTCCCAAGCCATCCTTGACCAATTGCACAAATGTCGAGCATTGTCCCAATAAGCTGCAAGTCTGCCCACCACCCATGACGGACACTGGTGAGGACTTTGCATTTGGGAGCTATTTCTCACTAGGGTTCTTCCCCAAGCAAAAGGGAAAATTGTATGTACACCCAGAGCTCAGTGGGATACCCTGCAGAGCCAGGCTCCCATCCCTGCAAATTATTTTTTGCTAATCAATATGTTTAATAAATAATATTCCAGTTGATTTCATTACTGGCAATACACAAATCAATAGAAGGTTATTGCATGATAACTTCCCATTGATATTGTAATCTTCCTGATTTAATAAATGTTGCTTTTCTGAGGATTGCTGTTTGCATTTGGAATTGAAGGAAGGAGGACAAAAAAAAAAATAATAATTCCATTGCAGGACTGAAGCTTCAGCTTAATTAGAAAGTGCAATGAGAGGAAGGGGACTTCCTCAGCTTCTTTCTCCAGGGGACTGAACTGTGGCCCAGCCCCATGTGGATCTAGATAATTCCCCTTTCTTAGATTCCCAAGAAGAATGAAGGGAAAGTCGACTGGAAGGCTTTCAAGAAACCCCTTAGCAGAGGGGCTAACCATTCCTTTCTTTTGAAAATTTGGCCAGGGATTCCTTGTGAATGAAAACCCCAATGGGAAGAAGCTGATAACCCTGAAGTTTCAAGTGTGTTCTCAAATCCTGGAGGATCAAAGCCACAAACGGCGTGGGCAACTGTCCACTGTAAAGAGTCCCAATTACCAGGCCATGAGTGATGGCACCAGAAGCACCCAGCAAACTTAAAATACAGATTCCTGGGGCCCCATCCCAGAGATTACAGTCTCAGTAGGGCTGACATGGGGCCAGAGAAAACACATTATTTAATTCTTTATTGAAGTATAGCGTATTATTAAAGACTAAATTTTAAAAGACATGTAATCATGACTACCATATAAACATAAAATTAAGATGTGCTGAAGATTGTGTTTAACTCATCAATTAACTAGAGAACCAGTAAAATGTTATAATGGGTTGAAAGAAGAACTCAAAGTACCACACTGCTATGCTTGATTCAGTTCATGCTGAAATGAATCCACAGATAGATGTGAACAGGGTTTTGAGACTACATAGGGGAGAGGTCGGAGAAGGCAATGGCAACCCACTCCAGTACTATTGCCTAGAAAATCCCATGGATGGAGGAGCCTGGTAGGCTGCAGTCCGTGGGGTCACTCCATCCATGGGGTCGCTAAGAGTCGGACACGACTGAGAGACTTCACTTTCACTTTTCACTTTCACACACTGGAGAAGGAAATGGCAACCCACTCCAGTGTTCTTGCCTGGAGAATCCCAGGGATGGGGGAGCCTGGTGGGCTTCCGTCTATGGGGTCACACAGAGTCGGACACGACTGAAGTGACTTAGCAGCAGCAGCAGCAGCAGGGGAGAGGGATCCATCATCCCTCCATCACCAGATGAGTTCACTTGCCCACAGACAAGTACCATTTGCAACACTATCGGTTAACTACAGCTTACAGGTATAAAGTAAAAGGCACTAAGAGGGGCTTCCCTGGTAGTCTGTGGCTAAGACTCGAGCTCCGCGTGTAGGAGGCCCAGGTTCCAGCTCTGATCAGGGAACTAGATCCCACATGCCACAGCTAAGAGTTCCCATGCTGTAGCCAAGAGTTTGAACTCTGGTCAGGGAACTAGATCTAAAAAAATCTCACATGCCACAACTAAAAGATCTCACAGGCTACAACTAAGTCCTGGTACAGATAAATAAATGTATTTTTAATGGCACTAAGAATCATAGAGACAGAGAACCCAGAAGGGTGTCCTCATACAATTATGACACTAACTATTTGGAGTTAGGTCACAGTTCACAGGTTTAAGGCACTGGTCCTCAAGCTACCCACACTTCTGATCAACCGGCGACACATTTGGAGGTTCCCACTGGTCCGGCAAGTTTAACTATTCACTTGAACAAATCGAAGAACTCAGGAAAGCTCTATGCTTATGATTACAGCTGTCTTAGTAGCTCAGGCTACTATAACAAGATACCATCGACTAGATGGCTTAAACAATAAACATTGATTTCTCATGTTCTGGAGGCTAGGAAGTCCAAGACCAAGGTGCCGATAGAGTCAGTATTCAGTGAGAACCCTCTTTCTTGCTAATAGACAACCAACTTCTTATACTCAGGTGTGAGGGGGAGAGAGGAAGCAAGGTTTCTCATCAATCTTCTTGCATGTGTAGGCGTGTAGTTGCTCAGTCATTTCTCACACTTTACAACTCCATGGAGTGTAGCCCACCAGACTCCACTATCCATGGGATTTTCCAGGCAAGAATACTGGGGTGGGTTGCCATTTCCTACTCCAAGGGATCTTTCCAATCTTCTTATCAGGGCACTAACCCCATCATGAGGGCTCCACCCTCATCACTTCGTTATCTCCCCAAGTTTCCCTCTTAAAATGCTAACACATTGAGGATTTGGATTTCAGTGTATGAATCTGGGGGGACATAATTCAGTCCATAGCCATAGCTTTATTATAAAAGAAACAAATCAGAACCAGCTGATGGCTCCAAACATGAAACTTGTGTGTCTTCAAGATGCATCACCTTCCCAGCACATCTACATACCTCACTAACCAGGGAAATGTACCAGAGCTTTGTGCTCAGAATTTTTATTGGTGTTTCATTATAAGAGTATGGTTGAATTAATCTTAGACTGTAAGACTGAATTCAGTCACTTTCCATCCTCCACTCCCAGAAGGATAGGCTGATATCTTGTGGTTTAAAGCTCTAATCTTTTAATCACATGGTTAGTCTTTCTGGCATGGCCAGCTCCCATCCAGCAACTATCCAGGGACCCACCTTGAGTGACCTCATTAGCATAAACTCAGGTGTGGTCTAGGAGGCCAACCATGAAAATAAAGACATTTCTTACCACTTGGAAAATTCCAAGGTTTAGAGATTCCTTCCTAGAAACCAGGGACAAAGACCTGCCAAGTTCTTTGTTTTACAATAGATGTGTTAGACACCCTGATTACCATCAGACATCCAGTAATCTTTTGATCTACTTCAAAGTTTTCCCTATAATATATATATTATATATATATTATATATAATATATATTTCCCTATATATATAATATATATTTCCCTATATTATATATGTAATATAATATAATATATATACAAAATTATGCAAATCATGAATGAACAATTAGAATGAGCATCTCCATATAAACAATACCCCAGTCAAGAAATGGAGTATGGCCACCACCCCAGAAAAACCACTTCCTGTCACTGTCCCTCCAAGGATAGCCACTCATGATTTTTAATACCATAGATTCATGGTTGCCTATTTTTCAAACCCATATAAATGTAATCATTCTGTATAAACTCTTTTGTGTCTGGGTATCTTTTACTCAACATCATGTGGTGGGTGTAGGTAACAGTTCATCCTCATTGCTATATGAAGCTTCATCATGTGGAAAGATACAGACTCTCTAGAAATCACAAGTTTGATAATCTGACTTGGTCCAGTATCAACCCTCTGGATACTGGTTCCTACTAATTCTCTGGATCCCCTGGTTCCTTGGGTTGGTTTCATCAACCCAAGATGAAACCAAATGAAAGAATAAAGACTAAAGACCTGTTAGTCTTTACTCTAAGACTAAATCACTAGACCACCAGGGAAGCCCTTCTTAGTGCATTTTACTTTATACCTGTTAGTTGGTGTAAAGACTAAAGACCTGTTAGCTAGTATAAACCAGATGAAACCACCTTGGGTTGGTTTCATCAACCCAAGATGAAACAAGAGTCCCAAGGAGGCAAAGTCATTATCCAAGACAGGAACCTTGTTCTAGCACCATCAGAGTTTTCATGGGCAGGTGTCAAATCAGGGGTGCCTCAGGATGAAAGCAAGGGACCAAAGAAAGACAGGAAGATGAAAGAAGGGGGAAGAAAGAACCAAGGAGTAAAAGATGGAAGACAGGAGGGCAAAAGAGAGCAGGGAAAGAGGATGAGGAAGAGCATCAGAGTGAAAGAGGCAGGCGTGGCGCGATTGGGGGAGAAGGAGGGGCCGGGATAAGGGAAACGAAGGGAGGGACGCACACACCTGCGAGCCAGGAGGCCTCCTTCTGCCTTCAGCACTCAGCCCTGTGAGAGCTGGAGCTGTTGGTTCTTTGGAACTTTCATCTCTCTGCCTCCCATGGGATCTGGACTCTCTGCATCCAGCCAGTAACTAGGTCAAATCCATCACTGAGGTGGAACCTGGGGGTTGCAGTTCCCCTCCTGAGTCCACTTCAGGGCCAATACTGCACAGCTTCTCGGTGCTGCCGTCCAGGATTTGAACTGCCTTTCCAAAGTCCCAGTTAAAATTTGCTGTCTGTAACTGGGTAGAGAACCCAGGATAAAGCTCCAACGCCTACCTTCCTATCACTGTTGTTTTGTCACTAAGTTGTGTCCGACTCTTGAGACCCCATGGATTGCAGCCTGTAGTAGGATCCTCTGTCTATGGGATTCCCAGGCAAGAATACTGGAGTGGGTTGCCATTTCCTTCTCCAGGAGATCATCTTGACCCAGGGATCGAACCCGTGTCTCTTGCATTGGCGGACAGATTCTTTACAACGGAGCCCCTGGGAAGCCCTCACCTTCATATTCCTGCGTCAGTGTGGATGTCTGAAACTCTGTCAGATATGATAAAGAAACAGGAGAAGGGAAGACAGGTCTACCGAGCAGCTACTATATGTTGCCTTGTCTGATCCTCACAACAACCACGTAAGTTAGAAATTATGAAACTCACTTTTTGGATAAACAAACTGAGCCTGAGACAGATTGAGACACTCTCGGGTAGATAGTGGTCTGGAGTATGAGAGAGAGCCTGATAAAGGGAAAGGATGGGGCTACACGACTGAGCGACTGAACTGAACTGAACTGATGGGCTCTGAACTGGCTGGTTTGTATTTGAAATGGTAAAGGACTCTTCTGGATGAACAGGAGGGTGCATGACAAGTGAGGTGAGAGGCCAAGGCAAGGTGACCCAGGCATATCTCTGGGTTGCACAGGACAAGGTGTATCTGACATATCCATGCAGAGCAAATGTTAAAACATTCAGTTTAAAACAGAAACAGGGTTAATACAGCCCACAACCCTGCTCCTTCTCAAAGGACAGATGCAGACTAAGGTCACTGTGATGGTGCACGGGCCTCTAGTCTCAACCCCGGGCGTGACACTGTGCTGGCATCCACCAAGGTGTGATTGGTCCCACTTTGTTCTTTGGGGGTTTCCACTGGTACCCACAGCTGAGGTGTGCAACCATGCCCTCTGGTCATGAGGTCTTGCATCTTTGTTCTCATTCTAGACTCTTCATAAGCAAAGGTGCTCTCAAGCACATATATGTCCCTACTGAGGTATGCAAGAGCTCCCGGAAGTCACAAGAGTGGAGGTGACTGACCTGGTATATCCCCCAGAAGTCTTCCCTCCCCCATTTCTAACCTGCCCACTTTGTGGTAATACATACTTCCAACATCTTGCTGAACTTAGGACTTCTTTAACGGGGCCTGGGCAGTCCCCATGTAACACCAAATTCCTTAAAGAACAAATCCTCTTGTTCCTGGAGTTCCCCTAGAAATTTCTGGTTATTTCTAACATACAAGGAGTTTTCTATGCCTACGTCTTTATTCTTAGTTGAATTCTCTCTTTGTTTTCCTGGGAAGCCTCTTAGCTTAGTCTTCATGACAGAAGTTCCAGGGGAAGAAGTTGATAAATAAATAAGATAAAAATATCACTCCCTGGTGAATGAAATGTTATACAGAGTGAAGTAAGTCAGAAAGCGAAAAACACTGCATATTAATGCATATATATGAAATCTAGAAAAATGATGCTGATGAGCCTATTTGCAGGGCAGGAATAGAGACACAGACGTGGAGAACGGACATAATGGGGGAGGAGAGGGTGGGACGAATCGAGAGAGTCGCATTGAAACATTGACACTACCATCGAAGCAAATGGGAATTCTCAAGGAGAACATTTCCATGAGTTTTTGATAGAGTAACAATTCATCATCTATCCTTTTGAAAATCAAAGGGAGGATTATTAAAAATTTCACTGAGACAACTTTTATAAACTAGGGACTGATTCAGTTCAAGGAGAGCACAGAGCCACTCTGGGCTTCCACAGTAGTTCTGCCCGTAAAGAAACTGCCTGCAACGCAGGAGACCCCAGTTAGATTCCTGGGTTGGGAAGATCCCCTGGAGAAGGGATAGGCTACCCACTCCAGTATTCTTGGGCTTCCCTGGTGACTCAGACAGTAAAGAATCTGCCTGCAATGTGGGAGACCTGGGTTGGAAGATCCCCTGGAGGAGGGCATGGCAACCCACTTGAGTACTCTTTCCTGGAGAAACCCCATGGACAGAGAAGCCTGGCGTCTACCATCCCTGGGGTCACAAAGAGTCATACCGTCACTGAGCAACTAAGCACAGTACAGGGTCACTCTAGCTATACAGTTAGAGCCAAGGAAAAGCTGGAATTGAGATTCCTTGTAGCACTTTAAGTAGCAGCAGGATATCCTACTGGGGGTGCTCCCCCCAACTATTAGCATTATTATTGCCCATCAATATGTCATAGTCAAAGATTTGCTTCATCCTTCAGTGTGATTGCCATTGATTTTTGAAGCCCACATCTCCTTCCCCAGGGAAACACATCTTCAGCGAAATGATGGAAGGAAATGGAAAAGAAGGAAGCGATTTATAGGCATTCATTTTATGGGCATGGCTTTGGGGACACAGTTGGTCTTAAAGCAGGGCTTCTCAGAGGATGATCCAGGAACCAACTGCATCAGAGTCACCCGGAAAGTTGTGAAGACACTGATTCCCTTGTCCCGAGAAGGACCTACCACATCGGGATCTCTGGGAATGCGGTTGGGAAATGTATGTTTTTAACAAGTCCCATAGAGGTTTTTATGTGTATAGTGAGGCACACAGAAGGCCACCACCCCCAGAAAATCCAGGTGGCAGATAATCATGCCCTGAGTTTGCTCCTAGACTTTCTGACTGCAGGATCTCAGGTCTGAGATGGACTGTATCCACCCCTTCAGAAAGGGGGTCATTCCAGTCAACCCCCCAGCCAAGGTGTTCTGTAGAGCCCCCAAATTCCCAGGGGATAGGCCAGCCCTGGTTTACTGTGTGCAAAGGTGGTTGGGGTCTCAGAGCAGAGTAGCAGGTTCTTGGCGGGGGCATCTGCCAGAAGGAGCAAGTAATAGGCCTGATTTATGACACTCAGCATGGGACCTGGCTGCTGAGCTCAATCACTGTGGCTCCCCACGGTGGGGTTCATGCGCTGTAACCAGCCTGGAAATTGGAGAGGAATTTACCCCCTGCTGCCGAACATTACATAACAATCAAGGGAAACAAGCAGAGGCAGGAGGGGGCCCCCTCCTCAGCTGGCACTGGCAGCCTGGCGCTGCTAAGAAGGCAGGGCTAGGAGCCTTCTGCTGGGGCTCTCATGCTGATGGGACTGGATTCTAGGGTGGCCCAGCCAGAGGTGGCATCACAGCCTGCCAAGGAACCAGCAGCAGCCCAGAAACTTCTAGAAGGAATGGATGAAGAGGTGAGCTCCAAATCGGGGGGGAGGCTGCTATCTAAACTCATGTCACAGATCATAACAGCACTTAGGGACCATGCATCCATCAGTGACTCCCTGATTGGCAACCGGAAGTGGCTCCAATACGACTTGAAATTAACACTTGCAGCATGACAGCATGAAATAAAATTAAGACAGGCAGGAAGACAGGAGCAGTTCAGCACAGACTTCATGGTAAGGAGTTTGGATTTTCTTTCAGAGCCCTGGAAAGTCACTAAAGGGCCTTTCTTGCCTCTAAACCAACTACATTCCTAGAAGTAGCATAGGCTAGAAGGGGCATGTGGCAGCTGATTGTGATAACTTTGTTCTGATGGTCTCTCAAGGAATGTGAATTCTTATTGGTTTATTGAAACAAGCCTAGTTGGTGCCCCAGTTGGCAACTTGGGAAGGTGCTGAGTCACCATCCAGGATAATTAAATTTCCCTGGTAGCTCAGCTGGTAAAGAATCTGTCTTCAGTGCAGGAGACCACAGTTTGATTCCTGGGTCAAGAAGATCCCCTCGAGAAGGGATCGGCTACCCACTCCAGTATTCTTGGGCTTCCCTGGTGGCTCAGACACTAAAGAATCCACCTGCAATGAGGGAGACCTGGGTTTGATCCCTGGGTTGGAAGATCCCCTGGAGGAGGGCATGGCAACCCACTCCATTATTCTTGCCTGGAGAATCCCAAAGGACAGAGGAGCCTGGAGCGTTATGGTCCATGGGTTCGCAAAGAGGCGGACATGACTGAGCCACTAAGCACCCACCTGACAAGATGCTTGGACCTCGGAGACACTCTCCCTTTCTGAACGAACCCCCAAAACAAGGATAGGAAGGATTCCAAATATCACTCTTAATCGCTGACTTTATCACTAATGAAATGTGCTGGCCTAGAAATCTGCCAACTGTTTTTCAATGGGGCAACTTTTTCTTCCCATGAAATCTTACATAGACATCTGATCCATTTATTACCAAGCAAGTAAATGATTCTTCCTCAGTCAATGGGTATTTCTTGAGGGCAGGGAGTATGTCGGTCTCTTTAATGGTTGTATTGATGGTACCCAGAAGATTATCTAGTACACAAGAAGCACGGTAAATACTTGTTCCAGTTGGAAGAAGAAGGGGTTGAATCAGATGAATTTTCATTAAGGAATCAAATATTAAGTGAACACCTACTGTGCATCAAGCCTTACAGTGAGTACTTGAGATATAATGGTGAACAGATCATCATAGACTTGCCCCTATTTTACTGATAGCCTAGTAGGAGAAAATGAACATTCATCATCATAAATTTACAACTGAAGTGCATGCTGGAAAATGTAGAGGAAACTGATCTAGTCAGTGGAAGGGCAGGGAAGTCTTCCTGGAGGAGGGGTTACTTCATTTAAAACCTAAGGGAAAGGTAATATTTAACGAGGTAATTGGGACAGGGGAGAATGGAATTGTATTCCAGTTAGAAGGAACACATATACAAAGCCCCCCAACAGAAAATGTATGGCCTCCCGGCCTTATCTTTCAACCATCACAACCCTGCATTGGCCTGTTTTACGTACTGGGCTTCCAAGATAACATTCTTTAGAAAAAATTGTTTGACAGCTAAAACACAAATGCTGGAAGTCTAGACAACCAAGTGACCTCAAAGGGCCCTACCAGATCTTAAAATTCTCTACGTGCAGACTCAAAGGAGTGGGGCAGTGGCCTGTATGCATGGGTCAGGGCCAGAAGTCAGGGATCAAAGGTGACTGAACAGACCCACGGCTCTGGGTGGTGAGCTGTGGCTGATGAAAAAACAATGTTCATTTGTTTGGGGCAGGGTGGGGGAGAGAGTTTCCTCTACATCGAAGACATACATATTGCTGTTCCAGTCATTTCTAATTGAGTTCAACATCTTAAAGTGGATTCTCAAGAGCAGGTATCTATTTGCCTTCACATCTCATAAAATGCAATCTGTTAATTTCATTTCATACATTCATTCATCCAATATTCACTGAGAATGTATTTTAAGACATGTCCTTGGTGACATATGCACAATGGAGATTAACAGGACATGGTCTCAGCCTTTGTGGAGATCAAAATTGCACACACTTACTAGAAATCTGATATTTAACCTTGAATGTCTGCTATTGGCTTACTGTACAAGACACTATTTACATCCATCATCTTCCTCAATTCTCACAACAAAGTCACAAGATAAATATTAGCTCCATTTCAGATTTGAAAAATTAGTTTCAGAGAGGTTAAGCAACTTCTTCAAGATCACACTGTGGGGAACCAGGATCCAAATTCAAGTGCATCAAACTGCAGAGTCTGCATTCATGACCACCACAATCTTATACTTCAATTAAGGAAATAAAACAAGAAAATCACAAAGAAATAGAATAAGCTATAAGTAAAAGTTTACCAGATCTCATTCTGAAAAGGATTTTCTAATTATAACAGAAAGGCAAAAATTGCAAAAAAAAAAAAAAAAGTGATAGCAATGACTATACAAAACTTAAAATTTCTACTTGTCAAAAACACCACATAAGAAAATTAAGAGGTAAATGAGAAATAGTAAAAAAAAAAAAAAAAAAAAAACTTCAACAGGTATGATAGACAAAGCTTTCATAGCCACAATACAAAAACTTGTTATAAATCTGTAAGTGAAAAAAAGGCCTCTTGCCTAGAAATATGGACAAAAGATACAGTTCTCAAAACGGTAGAAATAAAAAATGACCAACAAGCACATGCAAAATTATTACAAAAGTCTTAATAATCAAAAAAGTGAACAATTTTAGAGCCAGTGATACATCCTGCTTTTCACTATGAAATTGGCAAAGATTAAAAAAATCAAAATAACCCTATGGCTGATGAATGTGCTGTGAAATGAACGTGCCCATACACTACATCAGTGTCTGGGGAGCATTTGACAATTTGAATTAAGAGCCTTTAAAAAGATTATAACCTTTAACTCAATAATTTTACTTCAGAAATTTATCAGAAATGCAGACAAAGATGTGTACAGCAAGATGTTCAGCACAGCATTATTTATAGTATGAAGAAACTGTAAATCAAGCTAAAGTCCAACAATAGGCAGACAGCTAAATCAATTCCGGTGCATCCAGATGATAAGGCAATAGGTACCCATTAAGAACTGTATTTTTGAAGAAACTTCAGAAGCATGATTCATTTATTTATGTACTTGGAAGGAAATAAACCAGAATATATTAACTGTTACAGAGGCATATCATGGTGGCCGAATTGAGGGTTTTTTCTTATGTCTGTTTCTTTTTTCCAATTTTTCTGCAATTTATTTGCATTACTTTGCAATAATAAATATATGTGCATTTCTTTTACTTTGTAAATGAACATGCACAAAACTCAGCTCTCCACTTTCTTTGCTGAAACTCAGTTCTCTAAATTCCTTCTGCAACTGGCCAAAAAACCCTGAGAAACCTCCTATCACCTTCTTGTTTAATCCACCTCACGTTACCAGGTTTACCATTTTATTACTTCACTTAGGGTTCTTGTTACCTTGTGTCCAGACTGTAGCACCAGTCCCTTAACTGATATCTTGATCAGAACTTCCAATCCCACCCTGGACTCTGCTCAAGTTCACTTAACATTCCACTGCCAGGTTAATCCTCTAGAAGCAAAGATAATAATCTGCTGCTGCCTTGCTCCAAAACCTTGAAGGACTTTCTAGTTCCGAAGAATAAAATCCCAAAGTCCTTTATCTGGAGTATAAAAACAGGTACTGGCAAAGAGGAGAAGATGGGATTTGTTTTTCTTATGGTCTTGAGTGTGCATGTAAAATTCTGTGACTACTCTATAAACAACTCTAATGTTTTCAGTGGTACTAAATTGCTTCATTCCTGAACTTAATCTTCCATTTTGCCCTTATCTACCTTCCCTAGGGGCTCAGTGGTAAAGAATCCACCTGCCAATGCAGGAGACACAGGTTCAAACCCTGGTCCAGTAAGATCCTACCTGCTGCAGAGCCATTCTGTCCATGCGCCACAACTAAAGAATTCACCTACAATACAGGAGACACAGGAGACTCAGGATCGATCCCTGGGTCTGGAAGATCCCCTGAAGGAGGAATGGCAACCCACTCCAGTATTCTTGCCTGGGAAATCCCATGGACAGAGGAGCCTGGCAGGCTAGTCCATGGGGTCGCAAAAGAGGCAGACACAACTTAGTGACTAAACAACAACCACCCAATAATTCACCCAAACTGATCCTTCTCCACACTTTTCCTGTGACGTACCCAGCACACGGTGGAAGTTTGTGGGTGGTAGAGGGGTTGTCAGACCTGAAGACAAGTTAGCATCCCCCTGACCCAGGCCTCACAGAGTCTCCCTTCCGCTATAACTGTGATACTCTTTTATTTAAAGGATGGCAAAGGGGCTGTGACCTGAAAAAAAAAAAAAAATCAATGACTCTCCGCTAATAAAGGTTCTTATGCAGTAAATGTGCTCTTGGGAAGCCAGATCCTGCCCTTCTCCACGGTGCTGGCCTGATGCCCTGGAGTGATTTACTCTGCCGTAATATGATGGAGCCTCCGCCATGGAAGGGAATTAAATAAAAATGCAATAAAAGAGGACAAAATCAATCTGCTTACAGTTTTGTTTAATAAAAATTCATGAAGGATGGGCAGGCAGACCTATAAGCAATGTACCAGTTCTGCCAGAGGCTGGCTGGGAATGCTGGCTCAGGCTTCGGGTCCAGGGAGGGGGCCAGCTGAGGGCTGGCTGAGTGAGCCCCTCACCCCACCAGCGCTACAGGCTGGGTCCCTCCCACTGCCAGGCCACAGGACCTGCCTGGATGAAAGAGGTGCAAACCAGCTGATGGGAGGAATATTCAAGCCAGAGAAAGGTAAGAGACTTTAGGGGCTTCCCTAGTGGTTCAGTGGTTAAGAATTAGCCTTGCACTGCAGGGGACACTGTCTCAGTCTCTGGCCTGGGGTGATCCCACATGCAGCAACTAAGCCCATGAGCCACAACTACCGTGCCAGCAGTCTAGAACCGGATGACCTGAAATTACTCAGCCCACACATTACAACTACTGAAGCCTGAGCACTGTAGAGCCCATGATCCTCAGCAAGAGAGGCCACTGCAACGAGAAGCCTGCACACCGCAACAAGAGAGTAGCCCCTGTTTGCTGCAACTAGAGAAAGTCCATGTGCAGCAATGAAGACCCAGCACAGCCAATGAATTAAATAAATCAGAATATGAAAAAGATGGGATTTGGTTCCCTAGAAACCAAGAAGTTCCAGGTGTCCTGGAATGAGAGGGACTCTCAAGCCTGACCTGACCAAGCAATTATTGTCTGTTGTGGAAAGAACACTTACCATCACATCTACCTTCCCAACAGTGTTTAGGTAAACAATACGGTGTTGTTAACTAAAGGCACAGTGCCGTACAAATCTCTAGACCTTATTCACTTTTTATAATCAAAACCTCATACCATTAAATAGCAGCTCCCTGGTGGCCACCCTGCAACCGCTGGCAACTACTGTCCTACTCTCCATTTCTACGGGTTTTGCTAATTTATATACTTCATATATATAAAATACATACGTTTCAAATATATATATAAAAGTTACATAATAAAATTTATACATAAACTATATATTTATATATATATGTTTATACTTCATATATATAAAATATAATGCACTGGTCATGGCAAACACCCTCTTCCAACAACACAAGAGACAACTCTATATATGGACATCGCCAGATAGATGGTCAATACCAAAATCAGATTGATTATATTCTTTGCAGCCAAAGATGGAGAGGCTCTATACAGTCAGCAAAAACAAGACTGGGAGATGACTGTGGCTCAGATCATAAACTCCTTAATGCCAAATTCATACTTAAATTGAAGAAAGTAGGGAAAAGCACTAGGCCATTCAGGTATGACCTAAATCAAATTCCTTAGGATTATACAGTGGAATTGACAAATAGATTCAAGGGATTAGATCTGATAGAATGCCCGAAGAACTATGGATGGAGGTTCATGACATTGTACAGGAGGCAGGGATCAAGACCATCTCTAAGAAAAAGAAATGCAAAAAGTCAAAATGGTTATCTGAGGAAGCTTTGCAAATAGCTGAGAAAAGAAGAGAAGCTAAAGGCAAAGGAGAAAAGGAAAGATATACCTATCTAAATGCAGAGTTCCAAAGAATAGCAAGGAGAAGTAGGAAAGCCTTCCTCAGTGATCAGTGCAAAGAAATAGAGGAAAACAATAGAATGGGGAAGACTAGCGATCTCTTCAAGAAAATTAGAGATACCAAGGGAATATTTCATGCAAAGATGGGCACAATAAAGGAGAGAAGTAGTATGGACCTAACAGAAGCAGAAGACATTAAGAAAATGTGGCAAGAATGCACAGAAGAACTACACAAAAAAGATCTTAATGACCCAAATAACCACAATGGTGTGATCACTCACCTAAAGGCAGACATTCTGGAATGCAAAGTCAAGTGGGCCTTAGGAAGCATCGATGCGAACAAAGCTAGTAGAGGTGATAGAACTCCAGCTGAGCTATTTCAAATCTTAAAAGATGATCTTGTTAATGTGCTACAGTCAATATGCCAGCAAATTTGGAAAACTCAGAAGTGGCCACAGGACTGGAAAAGTCAGTTTTCATTCCAATCCCAAAGAAAGGCAATGCTGAAGAATGTTCAAACTACTGCACAATTGCACTCATCTCACACCCTAGCAAAATAATGCTCAAAATTCTCCAAGAAAGGCTTCAGCAATACATGAACCGATGTTCAAGCTGGATTTAGAAAAGGCAGAGAAGGCAGACATCAAATTGCCAACATCCACTGGACCATCGAAAAAGCAAGAGAGTTCCAGAAAAACATCTGCTTTATTGGCTACGCCAAAGCCTTTGACTGTGTGGATCACAACAAACTGTGGAAAATTCTTCAAGAGATGGGAATACCAGACCACCTTACCTACCTCCTGAGAAACTTGTATGCAGGTCAAGAAGAAACAGTTAGAACTGGACATGGAACAACAGACTGGTTCCATGTCAAGACAGTATATTGTCACTCTTGTTTAACTTATATAGAGAGTACATTATGCCAAATGCCAGGCTAGATGAAGCACAAGTTGGAATCAAGATTACCAGGAGAAATATCAATAACCTCAGATATACAGATGACACCACCTTGATGGCAGAAAGTGAAGAGGAACCAAAGATCTTGATGAAAGTAAAAGAGGAAAGTGAAAACGTTGGCTTAAAATTCAACATTCAGAAAACTAAGATCATGGCATCTGGTCCCATCACTTCATAGCAAATAGATGGGGAAACAATGGAAATAGTGACAGACTTTCTTTTGGGGGGCTCCAAAATCACTGCAGGTATTGACTGCAGCCAAGAAATTAAAAGACACTTGCTCCTTGGAAGAAAAGCTATGACCAACCTAGACAGCATATTAAAAAGCACAGACAACATTGCCAACAATGGTCCAACTAGTCAAGGCTATGGTTTTTCCAGTGGTCATGTATGGATGTGAGAGTCAGACTATAAAGAAAGCTGAGGGCTGGAGAATTGATGCTTTTGAACTGTGGTGTTGGGGAAGACTCTTGAGAGTCCCTTGGACTGCAAGGAGATCAAACTAGTCAATCCTAAAGGAAATCAGTCCTGAATATTCCTTGGACGGACTGATGCTGAAGCTGAAACTCCAATACTTTGGCCACCTGATACAAAATACTGACTCACTGTAAAAGACCCTGATGCTGGGAAAGATTGAAGACAGGAGGAGAAGGGGATGCCAGAGGATGAGATGGTTGGATGGCATCACTGACTCGATGCACATGAGTTTGAGAAAGCTCCGAAAGTGGTGATGGACAGGGAAGCCTGGCGTGTTGCAGTCCATGGGGTGGCAGAGCAACCCCATGGCAGAGCCATTAAGCAACTGAACTGAACAGATTTAAGTGCAGTCATGCAGTATTTGTCCTTTGAGAAGTCTGGCTTATTTCACTTAACATAATGTCTTTGAGGTTCATCCATGTTGTCACATATGGAAGGATTTCATTCTTTTTTAAAGCTAAATAATACTCCATTGTATGTATAGACCTCACTTCCTTCATCCATTCAGCTGCTGATGGACGTTTAAGTGGTTTCCATATCTTGGCTATTATGAATAATGCTGAAATGAACATGAGAGAGCATATATCTCTTGGAGATCTTGATTTCAACTTCTTTTAGATAAATACCCAGAAGTGGGACTGCTGGGTTGTATGATAATCCTCTTCTAAACTTTTTGAAGAATTGTCATACCATTCTGCACAACATCTGCACCATTGTGCATTCCCACCACAGTGTGCAAGGTTTCCAATTTCTCTATATTCTCACCAATATTTATCTTTTTTTTCACAATAGCCCTAGGTATGAGATGATATCTCATTGTTTTAATTTTCATTTTCCTGATGATTAGTGATGCTGAGCATCTTTTCTTGTGCCTATTGGCCATTTGCACGACTTCTCTGGAGAAATGTCTATTCAGATTTTTTGCCAATTTTAGAGCAGTTTATTTTGGATTTTTTGGCTATTGAGTTGTAGGAGTTTCTTATATTTTTTGAATATTAATCTCTTATCAGAAAATATGTTCTCACATTTAGAACAGTATATACTGTCATAAAAACAGACACAAAGACCAATGGAATGAAATAAAGAGCCCAGAAACAAAGTCAAGCATATATGGTCAAGTTGTCTTCAACAAGGGTGCTAATAGAGAAAAATCAGTCTTTTAAAGAAAGAGTTTGGGGAAACTGGATATCCAGTGCAAAAGTGAAATTGGGCCCTTGCCTTACACCATACACAAAAATCAACTCAAAATTGATTAAATATTTGAATAGAAGACCTGAAACTGTAAAACTCCTAGAAGAAAACATAGGGGGAAAGTTTCATGATAATTCAGCTTGGCGATGATTTCTTGAATATGACACCAAAAGTACAAACAATAAAAGCAAACTTAGACAAGTGGGACTACATGAAACTAACTAAAGAGCTTCTATACAGCACGGGAAAGAATCAAGAGTGAGGAGAAAACCTACAGGATGGCTGACCAGCGTTTCTTATGGTAGAAACTGTTTCTGTCCATAA
The DNA here is from genome assembly GCF_049115385.1 of Moschus berezovskii. Classification (NCBI taxonomy): domain Eukaryota; kingdom Metazoa; phylum Chordata; class Mammalia; order Artiodactyla; family Moschidae; genus Moschus; species Moschus berezovskii. The sequence goes on from NC_142474.1 coordinate 15,515,693, forward strand.
AATGTTTATTTAAAACGTGCTGACTTATGCCACAGATTCCATACCCTTGGGTGGAAGCACCAGACCAAAGACCCATTGATTTATAAAACGGATCAGTACACTATGGCTTACAGGCCAAATCTGGCCCACCACCTGTTTTTAAATAAAGCTTTATTGGAACGTGGCTCTGCACATTTGTTTCCATACTTCCTGTGACTGCTTTGGCACTGCAGTGACAGAGTTGAGTAGTCATGTGTGTGTGCACATGTGTGCTAAGTCACTTCAGTCATATCCAGCGCTGTGTGGCCTTATGGACTGCAGCCTGCCAGGCTCCCATCCATGGGATTCTCCAGGCAAAAATACTGGAGTGGATTGCTGTGCCCTCCTCCAGGGGATCATCCTGAACCAGGGATCAAACCCATGTCTGTTACGTCTTCCTAAATTGACAGGTGGGTTCTCTACCACTAGCGCCACCTGGGAAGCCTGTGTAGTCATGATTCGGAACCTAAATATTTACTGTGCCATGCCGTGCTTAGTCGTTCAGTCCTGTCCAACTCTTTTCAACCCCATGGACTGTAGCCTGCCAGGCTCCTCTGTCCATGCGGATTCTCTAGGCAAGAATACTGGAGTGGGTTGCCATTTCCTCCTCCAGGGGATATTCCTGACACAGGAATCAAACCAGGGTCTCCTGCATTGCAAACAGATTATTTACCAGCTGAGCTGCCAGGGAAGCCCCATCTGGCCTTTATCAGAAAAGTGTGCAGTCTTCTGATCAGTATCCCAAGGATTCTCATTTATCTCCTACACTAACTCATGTTCCCATTCAACGGAAACGTCATAAGCTCTCACATGCCAGGCACTATCCTTGGATTTCAGAGAGACTAGAAACAAGATTGGTGGTCCTACACTTAAGGGGTTTTATTGATTTTTTATTGTTAAATAACAAATTATAACACACTTATCGGTTCAAACAATACCCATTTATTATTTCACAATTGTACAGGTCAAAAGCCCAAGTGGGCTCATCTGAGGTCTCCACTCAGTTTCAAGGAAGAAATCAAGGTGTGGGTCAGGCTGGACTCCTATCTGGAGGGCCAGGGAAAGAATTCAGTTCTCAGCTCATTCAGGTTGTTGGCAGAATCCAGTTCTTTGCAGTTGCTCTAGAGCTGAGGTCCTTTCTGACTGTCAGGCTGGGACCACTCTCTGCTGCTGAAGGCCACCCACATTCTCTCTCCCATCACCCTCTCCTTCTTCAATCCAGCCATTGCCAGTCCTTCTGCTTTGAATCTCTCTGGATTCTCTTTCTGCCAACTGCCAGAGAAAGTTTTTCGACTTTTAAGGGCTTGTGTAACTACACTGAATTCACTTGGATAACCCTGTTTTAGGATCAACTTGCCATATGATATAATCATGGGAGTGATATTTCACCATATTCATTCATAGGCTTTGGGTAATGGGGTGGGGTCAGAGGGGACATCTTTTAGGGGCTATTTTAGAAATTATGCCTTCTACAGGGTATAAGTCATATATTTAGTAGGAGAAGCTAACTAGCTATAACAAACAGACCTCCAAATTTTGATAGCTCAAAAAACAAAAGGTATATTTATTCTCACATAACTTTCCAAGGAGATGTTCCAGGTTAGTGGAATCCTGATCCAAGGATCATTCAAGTGCCCAAGCTGATAGTGGCCTTGTCACCTTCAACACTCCAAGCTCACCCTACTTGCTGCTGTCCCAATGGGCTAAAAAGAGAATCAACACTGAGGAACCCATGTAGGCAGGTTTTGGGTTAGGCCTGGAAAGGATTCAAAGCACTTCTGCTCATATTCGGTCCAAAATAAATTAGTCACATTATCAGATATAATTTGAAGAGGAAATAAAAGATGATATCTAACTGAGGAAACATGTAACAAACACTTTTATTATAAAGAAGGAGAGGACAGATTTCGATGGCCGCTAGGTTACTCCCTATCCAAGTAGGAACAAAGGTGCTCATAGCTATGAATTGACAACTGATTACACCTATGACCGCTGAGACTGTACATGTTGGTCTGTTCTAATTTTCTAAATGCATGCACGCTCAGTTGCTCAGTTGTGTCCAACTCTTTGAGATCCCATGGATTGTAGTCCACTAGGCTCCTCTGTCCATGGGATTTTTCAGGCAAGAATACTGGAGTGGGTTGCCGTTTCCTCCTCCAGGAGATCTTCCCAATCCAGGGATTCAACCCACATCTACTGTATTGGCAGATGAATTCTTTACCACTGCACTGCATCGGAAGCCCCAACTTTCTAGATATGTAGCTCTTAGTGCATTTTAAAATGTAAGTATCCAGACCAGAGATAATGCCAGCCAGCAGAGCAGGTCTAGGGAACCCTGGAGTTGAACTTCAGAGGGCTGTCTCTTCCCCTACTTTGTCCAAAACATGTGGCAGCAGATGTTGGAGTGGAGAAACTCATTCATGGGCAGAAAGATTTGGATTTGCTCTAAGAAACTCCTAATCTTGGGGGCAGAAGAGGAAGAGATGCAGGTAGTCCCCAGGAAGTTACCTTCTGGGAGAGGGAGGAATCTGGAAGAGGATACGGCCCATGAAAGCCTGAAGACCAATTAAAGCAGTGTTCCAGGTGGCCAGCTGAGGACAAAACCTGGGAAGGCTTCCGGGGTGAAGTGAGGCGACACCAGCCCCTAAGAACAGGAATGACAAGGGGGGAGCAGGGGTCCCTTACTAGAACCAAGAGATGGTGAAGCCCACACGAGGTAGCCTATGCTAGGAGAATGGAAGGGGGAACTGAGAGGGTCCCGTTGGGGGCGGGGCAGGAAAGAGGGAGGGAACAAGAAGACTGGTCATCCAGATGCCAACTGGGGGATGTAGGGGAGCTGCAGCCAAGAACTTCCTCCTACTCTGTGGCCATGTCCAGTGCACTGTTTCCTTTCTCCACCAGTGTCTGCAGACTACTCGTTGGCAGGAGAACGGAGCTCTAGGGAACCTACACCTCGAGAGGCTTTCAAATGTCTGTTTCATTTTCTCCAGTGTTGGCTTAGAGCAGGGTGTCTCCTCTGGGCCATGCTTGCTGTCTTCATCACTGCTCTTTCACTGCCCTAGGCGTTCCAAGTTTTTTGGCCTTGGAAGCCAGTTTCTTTCAAAGAATCACTGAGGCCTGGGGAAAGCCCATGCAGCAGAGGCACTCACCCTGGTATCTTGCCCAGCATCCCAGAAGCCAGCCCCCCAGATGAGGACAAGCATGGTATGTCTTACCTCTCTCAAAATCTCCCAGGCCCACTGAACAGTTTGCCTGAGCCTTGCACTCAAGGGAGGTGAATTAAGATGGAAATCAAGTTCGTGTTCCACTCATCAACAGCAAAGCATCCACTCCAAGGAAGGGGCACCTTTCACTGATTTGCCAAAGGTGCCGTGTGGGCAGCAGCTGTCCCGGTTGTCTCCTCTCATCCCAAGCCTGAGAAGGGCAGGCATTCAGGGTCAGAGCATCCTGCCCCCCAGAGATGCCCCTGCTGGGTACCACTCTTCCTCCCCAGATTCCACAGGCTCAGCTGGTTCCTCTGAGAACCAGAGGAACCTCTTTATCTCCTAAAGCAATGTTTCTCAGTCCTCAGCATGCCTTAGAATAATGCCAAATACTCATTAAAATACCAGTGCCCGGGCCTTACCTGCGCAGTTTCCAATTCAGTAGGGCTTGGGGCGAGCCTGAGAACTGGCATCTTTTGACGTATTCCCAGATGATGCTGATGCTGCTCGCCCAGGGTCCACACTTGGAGAACCACTATCTTAGCTCCTCCTCCTGGCTCAGCAAGAGGATGAAACCAGCTAAGGGGCAGCTTTAGGGCCCTGCACAGCCTCATTGTTCAGTCCATGCACACTGATTTTAGTGAATGGGAGAAGCAAAGGGGAGACTGTTGACTGACTTTGGGATTCCATGAACAACCTGCTCCCTTTTGTCCAGATGTATTATGTTAATGGGAAACTCAAGGGCTCAGGCAGCATAAAATGTGGAGAGAGGCAGGGTCTGACAGTCTGTATTATTGCTGAACTTGGGCTTCCCTCGTAGCTCAGTTGGTAAAGAATCTGCCTGCAATGCAGGAGACCTGGGCTCAATTCCTGGGTCAGGAAGATCCCCTGGAAATCCACTCCAGTATTCTTGCCTGGAAAATGGACAGAGGAGCCTGGCAGTCTACAGACCATGAAGAGTCGGACACAACTTAGCGACTAAACCACCACCACCACATTGCTGAACTCTGGAGAACCTTCTGCCAAACCATCAGAAGTAATAAAAATAAAGAAATTGTCATCATTTTTTAGATTCCACATAAAAAGGATATCATATATGTGTCTTTCTCTGCCTGACTTAACTTCATTTAGAATGATAATCTCTGGGTCCATCCTTGTTGCTGCAAATGGCATTATTTCATTCTTTTTATGGCTGAGTAGTATTCCAAGACAGAAACCGTCTCACAAACATAGAATATAAATTTATGGTTACCAAAGGGGAAACAAGGGGAAGGGAAAAAGTAAGAGTTTGGAGTTAGCAGATTCAAACTACTACATATAAACAGATAAACAACAAGGACTTATTGTATAGTACAGGGAACTACACTCAACATCTGGCAATAAACAACAATGGGAAAGAATACGTGTGTGTGCAAGCTCAGTCAGGTCTGACTCTTTGTGACCTCATGGACTGTGGCCCACCAGGCTCCTCTGTCCATGGCATTTTCCAGGAAAGAATACTGGAGGGAGTTGCCATTTTCTCCAGGGGATCTTCCTGATCCAGTATCGAACCCATGGCTCTTGCATCTCCTGTACTGGCAGTCATATTCCTTACCGCTAGTGCTACCTGGGAAGCCCATAAGGAATATATTTTAAGAACTAATAAATATAATAATGAGAGCCACCATTTCCTAAGCCTCTGCTCCGTGCCAGGCCCTAAGCTGAATGCCTTATGCAAGCATCCCAGCAGGAGTGCTGGGGATGGTGGGAATCCCTATTGTACACGGACAAGGATCTCAGCTCCACGTCCCCTGAGTAATGGAACAGCCCCAGGCTTCAGGCCACATTTGTCTTCAGACCCCCTGAGCTTCACCACCTCACCAAGCTGCCTCCCAGTGAGGCTGAGAAAGTTGGAGGCCAGAAGCAGCTACACTCTGGCGACTTGGCCCAGGGAGAGAACGTCGTATGTGGAATCAGGCTACCTGATTCCTAGACCTCAGTTTGCCATGGACTCAGAGCATGGCCTCGGGGGATCCCTTCACTATCAATGCCTCAGTTCCCTGAGCTATAAATTGGGGTTAATAATTTCAGCCCCCGGGGATGCCATTGGATCAGATGAGAAAGCGTATGAAATGTCTGGCACAGTGTTGGGTTCTTAGTAAAAGCTCAGTAATGTTGCTGCTGCTGCTGCTAAGTCGCTTCAGTCGTGTCCGACTCTGTGCAACCCCATAGACAGCAGCCCACCAGGCTCCCCCGTCCCTGGGATTCTCCAGGCAAGAACACTGGAGTGGGTTGCCATTTCCTTCTCTAACGCATGAAAGTGAAAAGTGAAAGTGAAGTGGCTCAGTCGTGCCCGACTCTTCGCGACCCCATGGACTACAGCCTACCAGGCTCCTCCGTCCATCAGTAATGTTACTCCCTCTCCAAATGAGCATCTTCGTCTTCAAGCGTGTATTTCGGAGTGATCACTCAGGGGCATATTTAGAAATTCTGCCTTGGAGTTGGGGAGGGGAGGGAATGGAGAGACAGAACAGAGACTGCCCTTACAAGACATTGTTGCCTCAGTCCCCATGAGGCCTCAGCAGGGGTGGCAGGAAGATGGGCTGACAGAGCTCACAACCACTTGCAGAATCTGCTCAAAGACTCATGCCAGGTACCAAGTCACTGGAAGCGGAGAGGGGTGTCTGGCCTGGAAACCCTTGTTGAATAAGCAGCTGTCCCTTGTTCAGACACCCAAGGGCAGGAGATGTACTGAGAGAACGCCACGCTGAGCTCAGTGACATGAACTTGGGCAAACTCCACGAGATGGTGAGGGACAGGGAAACCTGACATGCTGCAGTCCATGGGGTCCCAAAGAGTTGGACATGACTTGGTGACAGAAGGGCAACAATATATGTATACAATGGAGTGTTCAGTTCAGTTCAGTTCAGTTGCTCAGTCGTGTCTGACCCTTTGCGACCCCATGAATCACAGCACGCCAGGCCTCCCTGTCCATCGCCAACTCCCGGAGTTCACTCAAACTCATGTCCATCGAGTCGGTGATGCCATCCATCCATCTCATTCTCTGTCGTCCCCTTCTCCTCCCGCCCCCAATCCTTCTCAGCATCAGGCTCTTTTCCAGTGAGTCAACTTGTCGCATGAGGTGGCCAAAGTATCAGAGTTTCAGCTTTAGCATCAGTCCTTCCAATGAACACCCAGGATTGATCTCCTTTAGAATAGACTAGTTGGATCTCCTTGCAGTCCAAGGGATTCTCAAGAGACTCAACGGAGTGTTATTCAGTCATAAAACAGAAAAATGAAACCTTGCCATTTGCAGCAACAAAGATGTACTTGGAGGGTATTATTCAAAGTGAAATAAGTCAGATAGAGAGAGACAAATACTGTATGATATCACTTGTATGTAGAATCCAAAACACAACAAGCTAATGCATATAACAAAAAAGAAACTGACTCACAGAGAACAAACTAGAGTTACCAATGGGAAGAGGGAAGAGGAGAGGGAAAAGATGAGGGCATGGGGTGAAGAGGTACAAACTATTAGGTATAAAATAAGCTACAAGTATATACTGTCCGTGGGGTCGCTAAGGGTCAGACACGACTGAGCGACTTCACTTTCACTTTTCACTTTCACACATTGGAGAAGGAAATGGCGACCCACTCCAGTGTCCTTGCCTGGAGAATCCCAGGGACAGAAGAGCCAGATGGGTTGCAGTCCATAGGGTCGCAAAGAATGAGAGACGACTGAAGCAACTTGGCATGCACACATGCACGAACCTTTGTTGTTATAGTTTTACCGGTGGGGTCTTCAGTTCCGTTCAGCTCAGTCGTGTCCGACTCTGCGACCCCATGAACCACAGCACGCCAGGCCTCCCTGTCCATCATCAACTCCCGGAGTTCACTCAAACTCATGTCAATCGAGTTGGTGATGCCATCCAGCCATCTCATTCTCTGTCGTCCCCGTCTCCTCCCGCCCCCAATCCCTCCCAGCATCAGAGTCTTTTCCAGTGAGTCAACTCGTCTCATGAGGTGGCCAAAGTATTGGAGTTTCAACTTCAACAACAGTCTTTCCAATGAACACCCAGGACTGATCTCCTTTAGAATGGACTGGTTGGACCTCCTTGCAGTCCAAGGGACACTCAAGAGTCTTCTCCAATACCACATAAGGTTAAAAAAATGAGTCTCAGTTTTCTCATTATAAATAAGTATGTTCATAGAAATAAGCCCCATAAAATTGTTTCAAAATCAAATAATATCATGCATGGCAACCTCCTAACATACAGTAAGCACTCAATGAATGTTAAGGCTGATTTCTATCTGGGGGTACCGATGTCCCCATAGCTAGGAGTCAGGGACTGTTTAGTTTTAGCACTGGCAACTCCATGTCCTATAAATCTCTGTCGCAGGTAAACAGGGACAGCTGGTCACCCTCCATCAGCACACCTGGCTGAACCATGGGAATTTCTGTGCCCGTTTCAGGAACACACGGGGAATTTCTGGCCATGTCAACCTACTTCTGGAAGCCAGGCCAGGCTCTGGATTGTCCTTGGAGTCTCAGCAGCCCCAGGATTCCTAAGCCAGCCTTCTCAAGATGAAGGCTTAGCAAGACTCAGAGCAGCCTAGAGTCAGAGTCTGGTGCACATATCCAGATCCCTGGGGTGACAGATTACCCCCACCCAGAGCACAAACAAAGCAGCAGAATCAGGGAGAAAAGGAGAGGATCTCTGATGGTCCTGCTGGGATCAGAGAAGGGCGGGAACAGTCTTCCCTGAGATGAATAATGCAGGGCAAGGAGGCTGGGGTGGGGGAAGCAGCTCCTGGGCCCCCAGCCTGTTCCTGGCCGGGCTTCCGCGGAGCAGGAAGCCTCCCAGCTGAGACTGCGAAGCAGTTATCACTAGTGGGTGATTAAGTTACTAATCCTTCAGGGAGAAGACATTTAGAGGCCCATATTAAAGCAGTGCACGGCAAAATTACATTCCGTTTCAATTTAGTTTAGCAATTCCCGTGATTTAGTTAAATGAAAAGCAATTGTTCCAATTAATAGTATTGAATGTTATTCATCAAAAGTGTCAAAACAGCTCTGTGGTTGCATTAGTAACCCATTCTCTTGTCAGAGGTTCGGATAATTCCCCAGGATAGGATGGGGCAATGGCAGAGAATGGGGGGCTTTGGGGAAATGTCACAGTTAGAGAGGGTATTTACCTGCACACACATGTACATACATGAAGTCCCATTTTCATATAGCCTGTGTACATAGATGAGCGTACATATGGGTACACATGGCCTGTGTGCATACTGAACCAAACTGTGCCCAAGTATTCACATTTATATTTGGTATGTGCTTACAGCAGTGTGCTTAAGTGATGGGGCACATGTGTAAGTGTGTGTTTGTGCATTGCTTGTCTGTTCCTGGGTATGTATGCATGTAAGTAAAAATATGTGCAAGTCCCTTGCGTGTCTGTGTATGTGTGCATGTGTGCCTATGTATCACATGTATACTTGTGACATGTGTACACAAGTATCTAGACAGTTGTGCATTCCCGTATATCTGTGTATGTGCACACATGACCTTGCAGATGTGTCAGTTTCCAAAGGGGTGTATTGTGAGCATCCATGGGCATGTACATCATGAAGGCAAAAGTGAATCACTCAGTCGTGTCTGACTCTTTGCAGCCCCATGGACTATACAATCCATGGAATTCTCCAGGCAGAATACTGGAGTGGGTAGCCTTCCCCTTCTCCAGAGGATCTTCCCAACCCAGGGATCGAACCCAAGTCTCCCCCATTGCAGGTGGATTCTTTACCAGCTGAGCCACCAGGGAAGCCCTGTACATCATGAGATACAATCATATGTACTGTGAATGTGCCTGTATGCATCAGGGCAGGAGATGGAGGGAGTTTGCTGCCTTGGTAAATGAAGAGAAGACACAACTCTTTCCATCCTTGTGTCATGTGAGTGATCTGGCTTGTGGCTGGGATGCTGCCATTCATATGTGTTTTCATGAAGTCAGAGACTTTTCCTGCCATGTTCATGGGCGTGTGCTTAGGGCCAGAAGACAGCCTGGCACAGGGTAAGCTTCAGTGACGTACACTGGTTGAAAGGATTAGTGGGTAGATGGTGAATGACTAGATGGGTGGATGGACAGACGGATGGATGGATGGATGGCTGCAGGACCCTGGCTCTATCCGGACCCCCAGTAGCTGGTGGATTCCCCAGTCTTCTCTCCTTAATGTGAATCTCAACCCCTTTGGCTTCCAGCTTGAGTCTTTTAATAGCACATCCTTGGACAACTCCATCCTGGACAGGCAGCAGGCTCAGAAAGCCCCCAAGACGCCAGAATCAGCCAGAGCTGATCAAAGGAATCTACCAGGGGCCTCCTAGCCCCATTCTCCTCACGTCCCAGACTTCCCTGGGCCTTGCTTCTCTCTGCAGCCGATAGGGATCCTGGAGGGGCCCCAAGACCCCAAATGACCCACTTTGCGTGGTTGTCAATTATCTTACGATCACCTCTGAGTTTTGACAATTTAACCTGGTCCACCTGCTGTCAAGGCCTGCCCCCTAGTGGCTGACTCTGGCCCACACACTGCCCCCACCCCCTGGCACCAACTCTGAGCCTGGTCCCCACCTCCACCAGCCTCAGCCAAAAAGGACCTCTAAGTCCTTGCAGAGGCTCCACAACAGCCCCATTTCCCCCTTCCCAGACACAGGCACAGCGATGCCCGTCATACAATGGGGGCCTGGCTGCCCAGAGCAGCCTCCCCAGGCTATATGTGCGTCCATTCATCAGGATGGTGATTAAGCACCAAGAGGAAGTGTTAGGATGTGACCCCTGAACCCGCGAGACTCATAAAGACAATAGCTGGGGCATAGCGAGAGGCTCCAGGCGTCCTATCTATTTTGGGGCGGCCCCGAGCACGGCTGGCAAACACCCAGGGCATCCTGAGGTTCATTAATTTGTGTGAGAGTGACGGAGACAGGATGAAGGGTCCGAGAGGCCTTCCGCCAGCCGTTTCCTCCCAGCCTGCCTGCCCTGCTCGGTACTCCACTCATGGAGCCCCCGACTCTGGCCCCTGGAGACCCCTCCTTGCTCATTCTCTGTGGTGGACCCAGCCACCTTCCTCTCCTTCCAAAGGCTTTTACTGAGAGTTGAGAGGTTCTGTCCCTTCTGGGATCCACTCTTTGTTTTCTCTGCAAGGGAAGCAAAGGAAGAAGTGAAACACCGTCAGCCTCATCCAGGCAGAGGCCGTGGAGTATCTCCCTCGAAATAGCTTTCTGGTGCTCTGTTCCCACGGCCTGGCCTCCGCTGAGCCCGGGAGTTGTTGTTCAGTCGCTCAGTCGTGTCCGACTCTTTGCAACCCCATGGACTGCAGCTCACAGCCTTCCCTGTCCTTCACCATCTCCCGGAGCTTGCTCAAACTCATGTCCATTGAATCAGTGATGCCATCCAAACATCTCATCCTCTGTCGTCCCCTTCTCCCCCTGCCTTCAATCTTTCCCAGCATCAGGGTCTTTTCTAATGAGTCAGCTGGGAGTAGCAAGAGATGTTAATGGCTGGGGCCTTTGGGCTCCACAGTAGGCTGGAGCCAAAGGACCAGGGTTAAATACACAACTGTGAGGTATGCGTCTCCCCCAGCCACTTCTCTCCCAATTGTTGGTAGTTTGAAACTGACCACAGTGTATTTACACCACTGAAACTGGCAAACGCTTTCAGACAAGCAGTGTGATCAAGGGAGGCCTGGGCCCCTTTCACATTCTCTGGCTGGAATTCCCTCCAGATAACTTGGCTGAAAAGTATTGCTTGGGATGACATTAGGGTCACAGAGACTTGAAGTGCATACCCACACGTAGTTCCTGGTACCCTAACCCCACTCCATCCATCTTTGCGATCTCTGGTCTTGGATGGGACAGAGACAGATCAGTCTTCAAAGTCAGGCTAGATTCTACCTGCAGCCCTGTTCATGTCACTTCATCTCATTGATCCTTCATTTTTTCAAAATAGGAGCTATAACTTCATAGGCTTCATAGGGTTCGTATTTCTTCAAAATAGGAGCTGTAGCTTCATAGGGCTCATTCTAGGACTGGAGCTTCATAAGGTTCCTGTGAAAACTGAGTCGACTGTGTCGTGTGAAGTGTGTAGCATCTTGAGGCCCTTGCAGGACTGATTATTAACAATGAAATAATTATCAGCTGTTGTTACAATGTTTGCTATTATTAGCTTCCTCATCATGTATCTTCAGGCTAAAAGAAGAATCTGTAAAAACTTTTGTAGTACTTTTTTTTTTTTAATGCACTGATAACATAAACTGAAAGGGGCCTGGTGCCTTCCTGAGCTTTGCCTGTGCCTAGGTCCAAGCATAACCCTTGGCTAACAGTAAGGAGCCAATGACGGACAGGTGACCAGCCACACAAGTCAGCAGCTTTTTAGGGAATGGGACATTTCTAACACAGCGAGAGTCCCACTGACTTTCCTCTTCACTCGGGAGGCATGTCTTCGTGTCAGTTGTTCCAAACCCAGTTTTCTTGGTTTTGGGAACACAGCGCCCTGGGAGAACCTGAGGCATGACATCCGCTCAGAGCCTCAGAGAAAGGAGGACTGTACCAACCACCTCCCAGGCTCACAGCAAAAGCAAAGATCAAAATCCGAAAAGCTGAGATCTTTTTCCCAGAAAGGAGCATCTCTGGCCCTTGGGTGAGTGGAACACCTATCTTCGTCTCCAGCCCCCAAGGGGATGCCTTGTGGGAGGTCAGAGATACCAAGGAACATCACCAGTTCCGTCAGCCTCTCATATCTGCTCCAGCAGGTCCTATGTTTGTTGGAGGGGTGGGGGCGGGGCGGGGGGAACCAGCGGAGCAGAGGATGGTTTGCTAAGGAGAAGCAGAAATGAAATAGTGTAAGATTCATCTGGACTCAAGCTCTCTTTTGTGTAGCCTGTAGCAATTGCTTTCATTTCTTTGAGCTTCTGTTTCTTCAAAAATCAAGACTATAAGGCTGCCCTCAAAATCCCAGTAGAAAGAGTCTATGTGGTGAAGTTGATGGAAAGCCCTGGTGCCTAATTAGTGCTCAGAATGTATCTGTTTGGCATCTTCCTGATCATCATGAACAGATTTTGCCTGAGAGCCAAAAACCACAGTATTAAGTAGGACTGTTTATTGCTTATTGCTCAAGCAAAGCCCTGGGTCCAAAGAGGCAAAAGTCTGCTTCCTGGCCTGTTGCTACAGTACAGGTAGGACCTCTGTTCCCCAGACCTTTCCTAAGTCCAACTAGCCAGGAATATAACCTGGAGATAACATTATCTGTTGCCATGGTTGCTGACCCTCACAAGAGCAAGATGCTATGAGCAAGAAGGCAAAGATTCAAAACTTCAAATCTTTGGACCAAACCAAAACGATGAAGGCCTGTTAGCATCAATACTTGAAGAGAGAAGGGCCACTTGAATCCCTAACTCTTCCCAGCACAGGTGTGAGTATCTGCATGGATACGTGGGTATGAGGACTTTTGCTACTCACATGCCTGTCCCTGGGCAGAGTTATGGATACGAGCTTGCCCCTGTGGACTCCTTATGAGTATACACATTCTGTGTACAGGTACTTCCCGGACATATATGCACAGGGAACGGATGCATGTGTATATATGTGCATGCACACACTTATGCATAGGTGTGAGTGTTTGGGTACTGGTACCTGTATGTGCAAGCATAGGATTACACTTATGAATGAATGAACAAGGTGGCTGCACACTCCTGTGTGTGCCACTCTGGCCACGGACCATCTGCAGATAGCCACGGGTGAATAAATGTGCAAGCATGTGCCTATGAACTTGTATGTACTTTTAGCAACTGAGAGTACAAATAAACAGCATAAACAAGATGGTTGGGAGGAGGAGGGGTTCAAATACTTAAGAAGACAAACAACCCCCACAGGGACTTCACAGGCACCCATTATGTACAAATAATGTACACGCTGATTACAAATTACTTTTTTCTGCTCATTAAAGCAGAACCACTGTGCTCTGTTAGCTCAGTTTGGGTTACTCTACACGCTGGAAAGTAATAAAAATGGCTTCTGGGTCAGGAAGACGGCCACATGGGGCATAGGAAGGCTTCTCAGAATGCAAATGGCCACCCAGACCAGGCACCAGGGCACTGACGCTGACTTCTCTGTCCACCGAACCCCATGTTCAATCAGTCACCAGATTCAGTGAGTTTCCCTCCTCCTATCCATTTTTATTTACACTATTCACTCAAGTCACTACCTCTCTTCTCTAACAGCACCGGACAGCAGCCCGCACTGCCTCCAACTGGTCCCCCTGACTTCCCTCTGGTTCCTCTCCAACCCATCCCCTAAGACACTGTCGGCAAACCTGCTGACCTTACTCCTGCACTTAAAGCCCCCCATGGCTTCCCCATCACTTCCAAGCATTGTTCAACCCCAGGGCTTGTCTGGCCACGACAGGAGCGCCAGATACCTCTGCAGCCTTGTTCCCTGAACATCACATCCAGCAAGGTGGAGTGACTCCCAGACATTTCCCAAGTCCATCCTCCTCCCTCTGGTTGAGACCTCCACGTCTGGGCTCACATTCTGTCTCAGTCCCCAGTGCCCTCTCCTTTTCCATTCCTGCTCCACTGGCTGGATCTGCATGGTGAGCTCCTATTCCATCTTGGGAATGTTGCTCTGGGAAAACATAGATTGCCTCTGGCTTCTTCTTAATTCTGTGCTTTGTACCCAAGTTTAGCATTTATTGACTATCTCTTCAATGAGACTGCAGGAAGGAGCTTTATCTTGTTGATTGTTAGGTGCATGTCTGGTATCTAGAACACTTTCTGACACATGTGTCTATGTGAGTGCTAAGTCACTTCAGTCTTGTCCAATTCTTTGCAAACCTATGGACTGTAGCCCACCAGATTCCTCTGTCCATGGCATTTTCCAGGCAAGAATACTGGAGTATGTTGCCATGTCCTCCTCCGGGGGATCTTCCCAACCCAGGGATCAAATCTGTGTCTCCTATGTCTCCTGAATTGGCAGGCAGGTTCTATACCACTAGCACCATTTGGGAAGCCCTTCTGACATGTTCAGTTCAGTTCAGATCAGTCGCTCAGTCGTGTCCGACTCTCCGCGACCCCATGAATCACAGCACGCCAGGCCTCCCTGTCCATCACCAACTCCCGGAGTACACTCAAACTCATGTCCACAGAGTCGGTGATGCCATCCAGCCATCTCATTCTCCGTCGTCCCCTTGTCCTCCCGCCCCCAACCTTTCCCAGCATCAGTCTTTTCCAGTGAGTCAACTCGCCGCATGAGGTGGCCAAAGTATTGCACTTTCAGCTTTAGCATCAGTCCCTCCAATGAACATCCAGGATTGGTCTCCTTTAGAATGGACTGGTTGGATCTCCTTGCAGTATAAGGGACTCTCAAGAGTCTTCTCCAACACCATAGTTCAAAAGCATCGATTCTTCGGCGATCAGCTTTCTTCACAGTCCAACTCTCACATCCATACATGACCACGGGAAAAACCATTGCCTTGACTAGACCGACCTTGGTTGGCAAAGTAATGTCTCTGCTTTTTAATATACTATCAAGGTGGGTCATAACTTTCCTTCCAAGGAGTAAGCGTCTTTTAATTTCATGGATGCAGTCAGCATCTGCAGTGATTTTGGAGCCCAAAAAAATAAAGTCTGACACTGTTTCCACTGTTTTTCCATCTATTTCCCATGAAGTGATGGGACCAGATGCCATGATCTTCGTTTTCTGAATGTTGAGCTTCAAGCCAACCTTTTCACTCTCCTCTTGCACTTTCATCAAGAGGGTTTTGAGTTCCTCTTCACTTTCTGCCATAAGGGTAGTGTCATCTGCATATCTGAGGTTATTGATATTTCTCCCAGCAATCTTGATTCCAGCTTGTGCTTCTTCCAGCCCAGCGTTCCTCATGATGTACTCTGCATATAAGTTAAATAAGCAAGGTGACAATATACAACCTTGACGTACACCTTTTCCTATTTGGAACCAGTCTGTTGTTCCATGTCCAGTTCTAACTGTTGCTTCCTGACCTGCATACAGGTTTCTCAAGAGGCAGGTCAGGTGGTCTGGTATTCCATCTCTTTCAGAATGTTCCACAGTTTATTGTGATCGACACAGTCAAAGGCTTTGGCATAGTCAATGAAGCAGAAATAGATGGTTTTCTGAAACTCTCTTGCTTTCTCCATGATCCAGTGGATGTTGGCAATTTGATCTCTGGTGCCTCTGCCTTTTCTAAAACCTGCTTGAACATCTGGGAGTTCACGGTTTACATACTGCTGAAGCCTGGCTTGGAGAATTTTGAGCATGACTTTACTAGCGTGTGAGATGAGTGCAATTGTCCGGTAGTTTGAGCATTCTTTGGCATTCCCTTTCTTTGGGATTGGAATGAAGACTGACCTCTTCCAGTCCTGTGGCCACTGCTGAGTTTTCCAAATTTGCTGGCATATTGAGTGCAGCACTTTCACAGCATCATCTTTCAAGACTTGAAATAGCTCAACTGGAATTCCATCACCTCCACTAGCTTTGTTCGTAGTGATGCTTTCTAAGGCCCACTTGACTTCACATTCCAAGATGTCTGGCTCTAGGTCAGTGATCACGTTATCGTGACTATCTTGGTCGTGAAGATCTTTTTTGTACAGTTCTTCTGTGTATTCCTGCCACCTCTTCTTAATATCTTCTGCTTCTGTTAGGTCCATACCATTTCTGTCCTTTATCGAGCCCATCTTTGCATGAAATGTTCCCTTGGAATCTCTAATTTTCTTGAAGAGGTCTCTTATTTTTCCTATTCTGTTGTTTTCCTCTATTTCTTTGCATTGATCACTGAGGAAGTCTTTCTTATCTCTCCTTGCTATTCTTTGGAACTCTGCATTCAGATGCTTATATCTTTCCTTTTCTCCTTTGCTTTTCGCCTCTCTTCTTTTCCTAGCTATTTGTAAGGCCTCCTCAGACAGCCATTTTGCTCTTTTGCATTTCTTTTCCATGGGGATGGTCTTGGTAGCAGATGTTCAATAAACACACACAAAAAAAGCTGAATGAAAACTTAATATCCTTATTATACTGCTCAATCCTTCTTATTATCACTGCAACTGATATATCTGCTTTACCTGCTTGAGATTAGGGTTTTTAATTATGATTAAACACTGAATTGAGCGTCCCAGCATGTGTTTTTCAAGATGTCCTTCTTGTCTCCCCAAGACCACTGCTTTTTGACAACTGCCAGTTCTGAGTGGATTCTTTTCACGGGAATAGGGCTGCCAGGACTCAGGGGCACCACCTGGAGGCCGAAAAGTGAAACGCCTCCGAAAAGAAGGTCCCAGAAGAAGCCTTCCTGGTGGCCACCAAGACAGTCACCAATACCGTCACCCTAGTCATTACTTCCAGCACACTTACATCTGAGGGTGGGTCAGAAGAGGCTCCCAGTCTCAGCTTCAGTGATGTGTCAGAACCAGTCTGTCGTACATTCTGGGTCCAGTCAGAAGTACCGGCTCCACCCCCGCCACCGCCCACCACCAGCCGTTCTTCCTCCTGTGTTCTCCCTTTGGGCACTTTCTGCCCCGCTGACTTCTGCCCTGCCCATCTTGTCCTATCGAAAAAGTTCTCATAGCTAGAAAGTCAAGCAATTGTGTTCCTTCTCTCGTGCTCCATAGCTCCAGGTAAATATCTCTTCATCCTCTACCTAACAGCTTTCTTGTTCCAGACCCTAAGAAATCGAGACTTGGCGAAACCATAACAACTTTCTGCTTACAACATTTTCCAAAGCTGCTGGTTGGCTCCACACTTTGGTCTTCCATATGTCCCTCTTCCAGAGATATTTTTCACAATGACTTCTTATCCCTCCCTATAACACAGAAGCAGTTGTCAACTTTATAGAGGCAACTTCTTTTACCAAAACCAAAATACTTCACTTATCTGGAAACTAACCATATAATTATTTGTTAATAGGTCAGCATCCTTTGAGACATGTCAAGAGTTTTTGAAGGCAAGATTCATCCCATCAACTTCTATATGCTAAGTTCCAATCCAGGATTTTTTTCTGGAAATCTGAAACATTTTGATGGAAGATGCATTACCTCTCCATCTTCCAAGCTCAGGGATCTGGTAGCATTTGAAATGTCCCAACTGGTAAATCATAACTGTGAAGATATCAGAGAGTACATGAGAAAGGAAAGCAACTATTAAACCAACATAAGGAAAATGGGAACACTGATCAACTGACCTAGTACTGTAACCCTAGGAAAGAGGGCTTTGCAAAGTCATTCCCAGAACCGAACAGCAGTGTATTTCTCCATAAGAGAGTACAGATGAAGAATGTCAGAATACAACATAAAGAAGATCTAAACAAAGGGAGAAACACACCATATTCATAGATGCTGAGACAATGATCTGAAGATGGCCGTTCTCTCCCCAAAGCAATCTATCTCTCAATTCAATGAAAAATCTGCCAACACACACACATATATTTATATATAGAGAGAGAGTGACATATAGCAAGTTGGTCCTAAAATTCATACAGATCAGTAGAGGGAAAAAGACAACCATCATAATTCTGAAAGAGGAGGAAAAAGAAAAGAAAGAAGAGAATGAGTGTGGGAGAAGCAACTTCCTTAGTATAATAAATATAAAATGAGTACAACACCCAGGATAACAGGCAAATTGGGCCTTGGAATACGGAATGAAGCAGGGCAAAGTCTAATCGAGTTTTGCCAAGAGAACACACTGGTCATAGCAAACACCCTCTTCCAACAACACAAGAGAAGACTCTACACATGGACATCACCAGATGGTCAACACCAAAATCAGATTGACTATATTCTTTACAGCCAAACATGGAAAAGCTCTATACAGTTGGCAAAAACAAGACCAGGAGCTGACTGTGGCTCAGATCATGAACTCCTTATCAGGAACGCCAAAGTGAGACTTAAATTGAAGTAAGTAGGGAAAACCACTAGACCATTCAGGTATGACCTAAGTCAAATCCCTTATGATTATACAGTGGAAGTGAGAAATAGATTTAAAGGACTAGATCTGGTAGATAGAGTGCCTGATGAACTATGGACAGAGGTTCGTGACATTGTACAGGACATAGGGATTAAGACCATCCCCATGGAAAAGAAATGCCAAAAAGCAAAATGGCTGTCTGGAGAGGCCTTACAAATAGCTGTGAAAAGAAGAGAAGCGAAAAGCAAAGGAGAAAAGGAAAGATATAAGCATCTGAATGCAGAGTTCCAAAGAATAGCAAGGAGAGATAAGAAAGCCTTCCACAGCAATCAGTGCAAAGAAATAGAGGAAAACAGTAGAAAAGGAAAGACTAGAGATCTCTTCAAGAAAATTAAGTACTCTTGCCTGGAAAATCCCATGGATGGAGAAGCCTGGTAGGCTGCAGTCCGTGGGGTCGCTAAGGGTCGGACATGACTGAGCGACTTCACTTTCACTTTTCACTTTCACACATTGGAGAAGGAAATGGCAACCCACTCCAGTGTTCTTGCCTGGAGAATCCCAGGGATGGGGGAGCCTGGTGGGCTTCCGTCTATGGGGTCACACAGAGTCGGACACAACTGAAATGACTTAGCAGCAAGGGAAAATTTCATGCAAAGATGGACTCAATAAAGGACAGAAGTGGTATGGACCTAACAGAAGCAGAGGATATTAAGAAGCGGTGGCAAGAATACACAGAAGAACTGTACAAAAAAGATCTTCACGACCAAGATAATCACGATGGTGTGATCACTCACCTAGAGCCAGACATCCTGGAATATGAAGTCAAGTGGGCCTTAGAAAGCATCACTACGAACAAAGCTAGTGGAGGTGATGGAATTCCAGTTGAGCTATTTCAAATCCTGAAAGATGATGCTGTGAAAGTGCTGCACTCAATATGCCAGCAAATTTAGAAAACTCAGCAGTGGCCACAGGACTGGAAAAGGTTAGTTTTCATTCCAATCCCAAAGAAAGGCAATGCCAAAGAATGCTCAAACTACCACACAATTGCACTCATCTCACATGCTAGTAAAGTCATGCTCAAAATTCTCCCAGCCAGGCTTCAGCAATACATGAACTGTGAACTTCCAGATGTTCAAGCAGGTTTTAGAAAAGGCAGAGGAACCAGAGATCAAATTGCCAACATCCGCTGGATCATGGAGAAAGCAAGAGAGTTCCAGAAAACCATCTATTTCTGCTTCATTGACTATGCCAAAGCCTTTGACTGTGTGGATCACAATAAACTGGAAAATTCTGAAAGAGATGGGAATACCAGACCACCTGACCTGCCTCTTGAGAAACCTGTATGCTGGTCAGGAAGCAACAGTTAGAACTGGACATGGAACAACAGACTGGTTCCAAATAGGAAAAGGAGTACATCAAGGCTGTATATTGTCACCCTGCTTATTTAACTTATATGAAGAGTACATCAAGAGGAACGCTGGGCTGGAAGAAGCACAAGCTGGAATCAAGATTGCTGGGAGAAATATCAATAACCTCAGATATGCAGATGATACTACCCTTATGGCAGAAAGTGAAGAGGAACTCAAAAGCCTCTTGATGAAAGTGAAAGAGGAGAGTGAAAAGGTTGGCTTGAAGCTCAACATTCAGAGAATGAAGATCATGGCATCTGGTCCCATCACATGGGAAATAGATGGGGAAACAGTGGAAACAGTGTCAGACTTTATTTTGGGGGCTCCAAAATCACTGCGGATGCTGATTGCAGCCATGAAATTAAAAGACGCTTACTCCTTGGAAGGAAAGTTATGACCAACCTAGATAGCACATTAAAAAGCAGAGACATTACTTTGCCAATCAAGGTCCATCTAGTCAAGGCTATGATTTTTCCAGTCATGTATGGATGTGAGAGTTGGACTGTGAAGAAAGCTGATCACCGAAGAATTGATGCTTTTGAACTGTGGTGCTGGAGAAGACTCTTGAGAGTCCCTTGGACTGCAAGATCGAACCAGTCCATCCTAAAGGAGATCAGTCCTGGGTGTTCATTAGAAGGACTGATGCTGAAGCTGAAACTCCAATACTTTGGCCACCTCATTCAACGAGTTGACTCACTGGAAAAGACTCTGATGCTGGGAGGGATTGGGGGCAGGAGGAGAAGGGGATGACAGAGAATGAGATGGCTGGATGGCATCACCGACTCGATGGACATGAGTTTGGATGAACTCTGGGAGTTGGTGATGGACAGGGAGGCCTGGCGTGCTGTGATTCATGGGGTCGCAAAGAGTCAGACGTGACTGAGCGACTGAACTGAACTGAAAGCTCAGATGATCATGTAATTGCCGATTGGCACGAAGGAGGTCAACTCGGCCCTGACACACAGGTGGCACTCAGTGGCAGGAGGGATGTGGATGCTGGGCATGTGAGCAGGACATGAGACCAATATACAGGACCAACACACAGTCCCCTCAAGGTTGACTTGCTCTGGAGTCCTAGGGCCAGGAGCTGGGGATGCCTACTAGTCTATTCCCGCTCTAAGTAAAGTCTAACCCTTTACTCTAATGGAGTAAAGATCACTCCTTTACCTGTCCTAGAAACCACAAAGCTGAAGTTCCAGTACTTTGGCCACCTGATGCAAAGAGCCAGCTCATTGGAAAAGACCCTGATGCTGGGGAAGATTGAAGGCAGGAGGAGAAGGGGACAACAGAGGACAAGATGGTTGGATGGCATCATCAACTCAGTGGACATGAATCTGAGCAAACTCCAGGAGACAGTGAGGGACAGGGAAGCCTGGCATGCTGTAGTCCACTGGGGTCGCAAAGAGTCAGACATGACTTATCAACTGAACAACAAACAACAACAGAAACTACAAAAAAGCCATTTAAACATACAAATTTTCTCTTCCTGTGCTTTGAGATTCCAAATCAGTATATTGAGAATGAGAAACTACATTTGGACTCACACCAAAGTTTGAGTCACTAGTCCAGATACCAGGACCAACCCTGTCCTGCTAGTAGCTGTCAAGAAGCTCAGCTGTGCAGAAGCCAGGACCCAGGCAAGACCTTGGCAGACGGCACCCATCCCCAAGCCCTGAAGGACAGAGGAAGCTGGTAGACCTCCAGCCTCCTCCAAGACATCAAGGGGTTAAGAAAAGCACCAGGAACCTGCATACTTTTATTACATTATAGGGATGTTATTGCATTATAAATAATGCCACAGGATGCATTATTTATACATTTAATATCGGGCTTGCTTATAAGTCAGATCTCTTTACTTTTAGATAAATACTCCATCTGTAGCCCACCTCCAGCAGCCAGGCGCAGACAGAAAGTGGAAAGCACGCTCTTGCTCTTTCAGACGGTGGAGGGAGGGCAGACACATGTCAGAGACAGCAAAAGCCCTGTGATGGGAAGCAGATAATGTCTTTATGAAAACTAACAGATGGCTCTTTCAAAAGCCCTTTCAGTTCTCCTTTATTCTGATAAGCGTGGGGAAGCAAGATACTCTGGAGAGAGCTTTATGGGCTTGTACTTATTGTCCTAAGAGCCCAGAGAGTAGGAGACAGAGGGGCGAAGAGTGCACGGGAGGGGTAAGAGGAGAGGGGAGGGAGGTGCTTGGCTCTGCAATCCACTTGCACTTGGTATGGATCAGGAAACCAAAGGAGAGCAATTGAAGCAATGGCAGTGGCTCTTTCCAAGCATCCAAATGTCTGTTCATTCAGAATATTCACTGTGACAGCTTTCCACATGCCAACTTCTGGACCAGAAGCTAAAGGAAACCCAGAGATGGGTAAGATGCAGCTGTCAAAGTTTTCTCTGTGTGAAGATACACACACACAGAGGTAACCACGATCACGATATCGGGCGATCTACATCAAAAGTCAAAACAAAGAGTTGTAGAGTCCATAGGAAAGCGAGGCTAGCCCAGTCATAGAACGTTGTTATTATTGTCATTACTGCTGTCATTATTTTAACTATAATTACTATGTGCATGTGTCAACCAGTGTGCCCCAAACACCACTGACTTAGTGCCATGCTCTGTCCCAGGTGCTGGGGTGACAGCAGAGGCTGGGACAGACAGGGTCCCGGCCTCTTGGAACTCAAAGGCTGGATGGAAAACAGAAAACAAGGAAACCAACAGAATCATTCCCGACACTGAAGATGTAACGAGGGAAAGTGGAAGGTCAGAGAGGAGTGTAATTGGAGCAAGAAGACTTCTCTCAGGGGAGCAACTCGGCTACAACCTGAAAAATGTCACGTGAAAGTGGAGGACGTACTTTAGCAGGAGGGGGCGGCTGTACTGAGACCCCGAAGGTGGATACAATTTGTAGACACAGAATTGGAGAAAAGGAGTTTTCCAGATGGAGCAAAACAGATGAACACAGGCACAGGTGGTAGATTAAGTGCCAGAGTTAAGGTGGGAGGGAGGAAGACACAATGACGAGGGTGATCTGGTTGGCTGGGGGTCCCACTGGACATGTGATGATGTCTATTCTTCACTTTTCCAGGGGGTTGTGAGAGGAGCATCAAGAGTTTCAGAGAACAGTCAAATATGGACCATAAGCCAGCACCCATGGCTGGCTGGGATGCACTGAAGAGCCGCGGGAAGGAATGAAGATGGGATTCATCAGAAAGCAGCCCCGGTCACCCAAGGAAAACATGCCGAAGGGCACCCTAGGCTATCTTTCTCGGAGCAAAGCCTTATCTCTAATTCCCATACTTTCTCCCTGATTTTCACTCTAACCCAGGAGTCCTTTATGCACTTGGTATAGAAGGCACTAGTTTGGCAAGTACGTTTCCTAAATATTTTTTGTCTTAACACTTTTCAAAATGTAAAACTCTTAGTCACTCGTGTCCAGCTCTTTGTGACCCCATGAGCTGTAGCCTGCCAGGCTTCTCTGTCCATGGGATTTCCCAGGCAAGAACACTGGAATGGGTTGCTAGTTCCTTCTCCAGGGGATTTTCCCGACCCAGAAATCAAAGCCGGTCTCCTGCATTGCAGGCAGATTCTTTACCATCTGAGCCACCAGGGAAGACAAAACATTTTTTGTCTTAACACTTTTCAAAATGTAAAAGTTAATCATTTATTAGAAGACTGGGATTGAGGGGTGAGAGGGAGGTCCAAGTGGGAGGGGATATATGTCTACATAGAGCTGATTCACTTTGTTGTACAACAAAAACCAACACAATATTGTAAAATAACTATACTTCAATTTTTAAAAAATCGTTTAGAACTACATACACACATGCGTGTGTGTGCATATAAGCGTAGAATTCAAATAAGGTCTATAGTTTAGCTAATAGTATGACACTAGTGTCAATTTCCTGGTTTTGATGATTGGACTACAGTTTTGTAAGATGTGATGACTGAGGGATGTTCTATGAGAACACAGCCCACCTCGGGAGGGTCTAGTTTTTCATCCACCTTTGCTTCAGTGTTTAGCTGGGCTCAGCATAGAATCCAGCACCTAGCACTGTGCCTAGCATGGAGCAGATGTCCAGAGGCTAGGGAGGCTGAGGAAGAGCAGGAGAAGGGAAGACAGAAGAGGGAGGGAAAGAGAGAGAAGTAAGAAGGGCAGGAGGAGGGGAAGGAAAGGCGCCGTCAGCCACGGGAGGGGCAGAGATGAAAAGCAAAAGACCGTGCCAGAGAAGCAGAGCATGGCAGGCCAGAAGAGCCCACACTGCAAGGGCACCAGCAGGAAGAGGGTGAAGGAAGGGCTCTGTGGAGGCGGGAGTGCCTGGGCCTGGAGTGCGGGGAAGGCCCCGCCTTGGAGATCCTCACCATTCCCACGCTGCCAAAAATGCAGTTCCAAAGTGGAACCAACTTTCCAGCAGGGGAGGCCTGGGGGATGGGCAGCGTTCAGGGAAAGTGGAAGCCAGTCGCTAGCGGCGTCCCCATGGTAGAGCCACATAGACTCCCTGCGATCATCATAGATCCAGGGAACTTCAGAGGGCAGGAGGTTGTCCTTGAATCCCACTACGGGCTGAATTGTGTTCCCCTCAAAATTCCTCTGTTGAGATTCTAACCCCGAGTACCTTAGAAGGTGTCCCTTAGAGTCCCCATTTGGAGACTGGGTCTTAGGGAGGTGCGTGCATGCGTGGAGGTGCATGCACGCGTGCTCAGTTGCTTCAGTCGTGTCCAACTCTTTCCAAGCCCGTGGGCTGTAGCCCACCAGGCTCTTCTGTCCGTGAAGTTCTCCAGGCAAGAATACAGGAGCGGGCTGCTGTGCCCCCTGCAGGATCTCCCTTCTCCACCCAGGCACCAAACCCGTGTCTCTTATGTCTCTGCTTTGGCAGGCGGGTCCTTTACCACTTGTGCCACCTGGAAAGTACCTTAGAGAGGTGATTAAGGTTAAATGAGGTCATTAGGAGAGGTCTTAATCCAATATGGCAGTGTCCTTATAAGGGGAGAAGCTTAGGACACGGTGCACAGTGGGAAGTCCACGTGATGACACAGGGAGGAAACAGTCGCCTCCAAGCTACAGTGAGAGGCCCCAGTAGAAACCAGCCCTGCCGACACCCTTTCCCTGGACTCCTAGTCTCTCGAACTGTGAGAAATAAGTATCTGTTGCTTAAGGCCCCCGGTCTGTGCTCATTAAACTAATATAAATCTCAACCAGCTGGCCAAGTGTGCATAAAGAGAATATTCCAGAGGAAGGGCTCTGAGAGAGACAAAACCCAGACAGACCCAAAGGAACAGCTACTGGAGAAGACGGAGCCCAAGTGTGTGAACATGACCCTCTGCCAGCCTCTGAAAATGGGACAACAGAAAGAAAGAAGGGATGCAGCATCAGAGACAAAAAGTCACTTGGAATCAGACAAACTGCCTCAGCTTGGCCGCTTCCTCAGTCTGAGTTCAGACCCGTGATCTCATCCCGCCAGGACTCCGTTTCCTCATCTGTAACATGTGATAATATCCACACAAGAATATCGTGAGAATTCAAACACGGACACGACTGAGCAACTGAACTGAACCCCTCAGCTTATCATTGTGGTGATGCTATCGTTGTGGATTTTTTTGTTCTGATGTGAAACAGTTTGATATTTATTGGAAAACAAGAGGGAGAGAAAGAGCCAAACAGAGTTAGATCTGATGTTTATGGGGAAATGAGGAACATAAGCCCGTGACTTTGGGGCCACCACTGCTCCCACTTGGGCCTTCTCTGGTGGCTCAGATGGTAAAGAATCTGCCTGCAATGTGGCAGACTTGGGTTTGATCCCTGGATCAGGAAGATCCCCTGGAGAAGGGAATGGCTAGCCACTCCAGTAATTCTTGCCTGGAGCATTCCATGGACAGAGGAGCCTGGCGGGGACAGAGTCCATGCGGTCACAAAGAGTCAGACCCAACTGAGAAACTGACACACACACACACTGCTCTCACTTGACCACTAGCTCTGTGACCTTGGGGACTCCCGAGACTTCTTCCTGCCCTGTGTGCACACTGAGACAATGTCTGCCTCACCTATCCCCTGGAGGCACCCCCAGAGGACACCAGGTGCCCTGGATGGCACCCTACACACATGTAGAGGAGTAATCACTACTCTGTTTAGCCCCAAACTCCCTGCCTGCACTTTGAGTCCTCATCTAATTGGAAGAGACAGAAAGTGCTTCCCCGGTGACCTCCTGGCGAGGTGAGCCCAGACCTTGCCTCTCAGCAACAACACATCCTCTCCCCCAGCTGCCCCAGCCCCAGGATCAGAGCCTTCCCTCCGCAAATCATGGTAATAAATACGGTCTGAAGCAACTCCGGCTCTTACAGCCTTAATAAATGGGTTGCCATAGTGGCAAATTCAGACGCAGAGAGCATCTTTTCAATAAAGGCTGAGAGGGTTATTAATAACCTTAATGTAGTGCCTTGTGGAGCCACAGTCGCTCCTCCCCCGACCCCTCCTTTCCAGGACTGACCAGCCAAGACCACCCGGCTATGCACGCTGTGGGGGTGAGTCAGAAACCCCAGATGGAGTCAAGGCACTGGAGCAGCCCTAGCAGGACCCCCAGAAGAAGTTCCCAAGGGGACACCCTCCTTAATCAGACTATCCAGTGCCCCTCCCAGCACCTACTTTCCCCAGGCCATGGCCGCAGAGCATAGAGGTTGAGAACACCTTGCTTCAAGCTGGAGAGACGTGGACTCAAAGGCCAGCTGGGTTCTCTTCCGTGATGTCTAGGCTGCGTTATTTTAAGGTGACTCATTTGCGGGGCAGAAACAGAGACGCTCGGGTAGAGAATGGACTTGTGGACACAGAGGAGGAAAGAGAGGGTGGGAGAAACCGAGAGAGCCGCATTGACTTATGTACACTACCATATGTAAAACGGCGGGCTTCCCAGAGGGCGCCGTGGTAAAGAACCTCCCTGCCAACGCAGGAGACACGGGTTCGACCCCTGGGTCAGGAAGATCCCTGGAGAAGGAAATGGCAACCCACTCCAGTATTCTTGCCTGGGAAATCCCACGGACAGAGTAGCCTGGCGGGCCACAGTCTATGGCGTCGCAAAGAGTCAGACATGACTGAGCACACACACTCATGTATAAGATAAATAGCTAGTGGGAAGCTGCTATACAGCACAGGTTGCTCAACTCAGTGTTCTGTGATGACCTAGCAGGATGGGAGGCTCAAGAGGAAGGCGATATATGTATACTTAGAGCTGATTCACATTATTGTACAACAGAAACTAGCACAACATTGTAAAACAATTATACTCCAATTAAAAAATTAATAAGAGTGAAAAAAGTGACTCACAGATGATATAGACAATAGACTTGCAGTTACCAAGGAGGGGGGATGGGATGAGAGTTTGGGATTATTAGAGGCAAACTATAACATGTAGACTGGATAAACAACAAGGTCCTACTGCATACCACACAGTGTCCTGTGACAGACCATAATGGGAAAGAATATGAAAAGAATGTATATAAGTGTATGTAAAACTGAGTTACTTTGCTGTGCAGAAGAAATTAACACAGCATTATGAGTCAACCACACTTCAATACTATTTTTAAAGAAAAGAAAAGTAAAAGGCCCAGAGCACATCCCACCAGCTCACCCTGCTCACTGATATCCCTCTGCACTTGTGGTCAGAGCAGATGACCCACCAAATGTCTCCAGCTCTTTACCTCCGGGCCTGCAGCCAAACTGGACCCCTTCTGTTGGGTGGCCAATAAATTCTGAGCAGAATTAAGTGTCACTCCTGAGCTAGGCATTTAATCGTTTGTATGAGACCCTCTAGAACTCTTTTCCCTTACATGCATTCAAGGTTGTGGGTGCCCCCCTGGCCTGGGTTCCTGAGTGACTGATAAGCAGTGTTCCCAGGCTAATCCAGAAGGACATGAAGCACAGGAAAGAGATAAACCATGGTTGTTTTAAGCTGGGAGTCACAAATTTTTTTTTGGGGGGGGGGCTTTGAGAGCCAGAAGGTTCCTGTTGCAACTACTCAACTTGATCATTGTAACATGAAAGCAGCATGTTGTTTTTCAGCTGCTAAGCCATGTCCAACTCTTTTGCAACCCCATGGACTAGAGCCCACCTGGCTCTAGTCCATGGGATTTCCCAGGCAAAAGTACTGGAGTGGATTGTCATTTCCTTCTCCAGGGGATCTTCCTGACCCAGGGATCAAACCCGAATCTCCTGCTTGAAACATGGATTCTTTACTGCTGAGCCACCAGGGAAGCCCCCTCATTGCAATTACTTGAAAGTAGCATAGACAGTTCATGAACAGATGGACATGACAGTGATCCAGTAACACCTGATTTGCAAAAAAGACATAATGAGCAGCCTTTGGATCTTGGATCACAGTTTGCTAAACATTGTTTAAAGTCATTAAGCCTTGGAACTGTGAGCCTGTCCTGACTGACAGTCCTGCCTGACATCCTGTATCATTTATTCACTTCAGTTCAGTTCACTTCAGTCATTCAGTCGTGTCCGACTCTTTGCGACCCCATGAATCACAGCACGCCAGGCCTCCCTGTCCATCACCAACTCCTGGAGTCCACTCAAACTCATGTCCATCGAGCCAGTGATGCCATCCAGCCATCTCATTCTCTGTCGTCCCCGTCTCCTCCCACCCCCAGTCCCTCCTAGCATCAGACTCTTTTCCAGTGAGTCAACTCGTCGAATGAGGTGGCCAAAGTATTGGAGTTTCAGCTTTAGCATCAGTCCTTCCAATGAACACCCAGGATTGATCTCCTTTAGAATGGACTGGTTGGATCTCCTTGCAGTCCAAGGGACTCTCAAGAGTCTTCTCCAGCACCACAGTTCAAAAGTAGTACACGTATTATCCACGGTCCCCAATGATAATGGCAGCACATTGAGGTCAGGACTCTACTTTATTCCCAACTCCAGCTCCAGAGAAGTCTCTGGAATAGATTGGATGCTCAAGGAATCTTCTTAAATAAAGAACTCTGGTTTGTGGGGGGGAAGGGTGTTTTTTTAAGGTTGACTTTTTCTTGCTGTTAAAATTTTTACTTCAACCATCAACATAATTTAGAAAATGCAGGAGGAGGAGGAGATAAATGTATTACATTTACATATTTTTACTGTATTTCTTTCGTCCTGATAGTCCAAAGTTCCTTATTATATTGTATTTCTTCCATTTAGAGAATTTCCTTTAGATAAACTTTTCTTTCAATTCTTAGAAAATAGTGTGCCATTTGTTTGTGATTTTTATCATTTCTGATATGAAATTCATTCTCATTCAAATTTCTTTTCCCCAATAAAAAGAAACATTAAATTCTTAGCTGGGTGACCATAGATGAATCACTGAACCTCCCTGAGCCTCGGTTAATTCAGCTTGTAAAGTGGGCAAGAGTAATAGGCCCTCTGTCCCCAGGTTCCTTAGGATATGCCAGGAAATAATGTATATTAAGTGTTCAGACATATAAATGAAGACTAATATTTTTTTGCCACATCTAAACAAAAGCCTGTGAAATCCAGCTCTAGAGCAGACTCCACGTACCGCCCACTCAGTCTTCTCCGTAAAATGGGGTTGCAGCTGCTGAGAACTTCAGGTGTGAAGTTACATGCAGAAAGATTACTTCCTGGGAATACACCGTCTAAATCAGCTATGGGTGAGCAACCACCATGGGCCAAATCCACTTGCTGGCTGTTTTTATAAATAAAGTTTTATCAGAAATAAGCACACTCATCTTCTTACCAATTGTCTATGGCTGTTCGCACACTGCCGTGGCAGAGTTGAGTAGTTGCAATGAAGACAGAAGGGTCCTCAAAGTCTAAAATATTGACCATCTGGCCCTTTATAGAAATACCTACCTTTGGTCCACATGACTATGGAATCAAGAAGGGCAAGCTGTCTTTCTTGCCCAAGTTTGTGTTCATAGAGCTGGTTTTGTGAATCCAAGTGCCATGGCTGACATTTTTATGTGTCACATTTTATTTTGGAAGAATCAACCCTGTACCATCCCTTGAAGAAAGGTTTAGAGTCCTAGCATTCAAAAATTCTCACCTGCCAGTCTGGGACTGGAAAAAAAGTGACAGTGAAAGTGTTAGTCCTCAGTCGTGTCCAGCTCTTTGTGACCCCATGGACTGTAGCCCACCAGGCTGCTCTGTCCACAGGCTTCTCTAGGCAAGAATACTGGAGTGGGTTGCCTTTCCTTCTCCAGGGGATCTTCCCTACTCAGGGATCAAACCCAGGTCTCCTGCACTGCAGGCAGATTCTTTAACCGTCTGAGCCACCAGGGAAGCACTTGGAACTGGCAAGACCATCTCTATCTCTCACCTACTCATTTCTTTAGTCATTTGACAAACATCTGCAGAGACCCTATGAAACTACCATGAACAAAACCAACTCCAACCAGCAAGGAGATGGTCCAGGATTCCTCCTCAGTTTGTCATTTCTCTTTCCACTCTATGATGTTGCCTTCCCCTGTGCTGATTATGCTCCAGCTAACAGGAAAATGGTAGCATTCACATTTCTTCTCTCTCTCCTCAGGATCTGGCACACCAACCATTCATTCACTCACTCGTTACACAAATAGGTGTTAAATGACTACTCGGCAGTAGTGACCGTGGCAGACGTGGTTCCTGCCTTCCCAGGGCCATAGTGCAACGCACATAATAGCTGGTGAAAAGCATGTATTGCCTGACCTTACTTCCCAAATGCCCTGCTGGAGTTTAGATTCACTTGGCCATGCCTTATGCTGTCAAGTCGGCACTATGGGCAGAAAGGCTTTTAAAAGCCCCTAGAAATCAAGGCAACCGTCTCATCCCCATCATACCCAGCTATGTGATCTTGGACAAGTCACTGAAGCCCTCTACTTCAGGTTTTTCACCTATGCAATCAGCAACACATCACTTTAAACAATGCCAAGATAATAGCCAATAAACGTCAGAGTTAGTATTTCCCTAAGTCCTGGTCAGTGCCATACACGGTTCTTGGCATTTTACATAAGTTAACTCATGTGATGCTCACCACCAGCCTGTGAGATTGGAGCCATGATCACCCCCTGGGTTATAACCGAAGAAACTGTCAGGAAAGTTGAGGAGCTTACCCAAAGTCCCAAAGCTGCTAAGAGAGAAGTCAGCCAGTCAGCAGCCAATAAACCTGCACTCCCCCTCTCCTCCTGCCCACATCTGTTGAGGAAGAATCTTCCCGTAAACCAGCCTGTTTGCTGGTTCCCATGGCTCCTACTTCCTCCAGTGCTGTTCTTTTAATAGTTCACTCTAGGATCTCAGCAAACCCCATGCTCACCTCACTCCCAGCGCCGATGGTTTCAGCTCCATTCTCTGTATGCTGAGGTGCCTCTGGGGACACTGTGGGACCAAAAAGAAGTTGTCAAGGTGCTCGTTCCCATTTCACCCTTGTATCCCTCAGGGACCAGGGCTTCTTCATCTTTGAGAAAACCTGAAGGGTACCAGCTCAGCCCCAGAGTCTTCAGGTCTCCATAATTCTGTAAAGACCATTGCCCTGGCCTTGGGTATCTTTCTACAATTTGCTCAGTAACTGCAGTGTGCCCTGTTGAGATCAAGGGCCCTCTGCATACATTTAGAGATGCCACCCACCTCCTCATGACTTCAGCCATCACAGAATTCTGTCCACTTTACTCTGCCATGTCAGCAGGAAAGGCCCAAGTGCTGATTCTGCAGCCTCCCATGCTGTGTGACTTTGGGCAGGCTGTTTACCTCTCTGCGCCTCAGTTTCCTCCTCTGTACCTGCAGGGGCATCAACCTCGGGAAACTAGTGTTAGTAGTAGACAGGGCACCTAGCATGATGCCTGGTGTCTAAAGTAAGTGCTGACTAAACAGAGGTGTCGATGGAGGTAGAGGCTAAAATGGGCTTCCCTGGTGACGCAGATGAAAAAGAATCTTCCAGCAATCCAGAAGACCTGGTTCGATCTCTGGGTCGGGTAGATCCCCTGGAAAAGGGAATTGCTACTCATTCCAATATCCTTGCCTGGAGAATTCCATACAGAGAGGAGACTGTTGGGCTACAGTCCATGAGGTTGCAAAGAATTGGGCATGACTAAGTGCCTAACACTTAAAACCAAAGCACAGTTACAACACCTGACAATAAAATGTTTAAGGGAGTTAATAAATGTCCATGGAGTTCCAGAGTCAGACACAACTGGGTGACTAAAACACATACACACAGAGGCTTAAGTATGTGCCTCTGTGAAAATTTTACCTCTGATGACACTTACGATAATATTAGAAATAAAAGAAAATAAAAGTTACACTAGCTAACCCTGAGGGAATGTCCTCACTATACTCGATGCAATGCTAAGCCCTCAGCCTGCCATTTTATCTTTTCCTCTTCATGGAGCCCTTTGAGATGGCCACGATCGTGGTTCTGCAACTGCAGGAGAGAGACGGCTAGCAATGTGCCCAAGACCGCACAGGCCACAGGTCACAAAGCCAGCTGGCAAACCCAGGACCCGCCCACTTCAGGACCGGAGGGCTGACCGCCACCCTCCACCTCCCAGGGTCCCCCAGCTCCCCTTTCCTGGGAGCCCAGCCTGTCTGTCCAGCCTGGCACCCTTCCACCGCCTCCCTCTGCTTCCTGAGCCGATGCCCGAAAAGTGACCCACGCCTCCCAGAGCCCCCGCAAAGCCCTCAGCCTGACCCCCACGTAATGAAGGGAATTAATACGGCCGAGCCTCCAGCCCAGCCGAGCCACTTCCCAGCAGCCTGGCCAGGCCTCTAATTGATTAGGCCATAAAGCCTGGGCACTAAATTGAAAGGAGCTGCACTAATTCTCTTTTATGTTAAATTTCTGTCTTTCCCCTTTATCGAATCCCCCGCCCAATGTCCCTCTCCCTCCCCATCCCAGGCTTGCTGTGGGCCTGTTTTTTCCGTGCACAGATTAAGTACCTAATCAAAATCTTGTCTCCCCTAATGGCATAAAATTGAAAGATAGATATTGCACTTTACACAGCTGATTAAACACTCGAATGTGGCTAAATGCTTAAAGGGCTTGTTACATTAACTAACTCTGTCATCTGCCCACTGTCTTATAATTGCGTGTGCTCAGGCTGCTTGGGGGAAGCACAGCAGGATGGCTTCTCAGCCCCCTCCTCTCTGGTGGCCCCCCACCCCCCTCCCCAGGGCCTCCTGCACTGAAGCTGTGCCTGGGTGCAGGAAGTCAGATCAAGAGTGGCCACCATGCTCACCACTGGCCTTGAGTGGTGGGTACAGGGAGGTGGGACCTCCCCGCTCCATGCCCACACAGCAAGTGACCTCCTCTGCCACTAACCTCCAGCCCAGTGGACCAGGGTACTAGACCCTCCCACCCTTCAATGCCCACGCCCCTCCAGTGCCTGGTCTGTTGCCTCCAAGAGGGTAAATATCCCCCAGCCCACTCTCAGAGGGAGACACCCTGAGTGCTTGAGGCCCGTGATGTCCTTGCTTCACTTTCGGCCTTTGACATCCTTCCCCATCATCTCAGGTTCAAACCCACCTGTTTTTTGCAAACAAGGAAACTTGAGAGCTGTGACAATGGAATATGGTAGGGGGGAGGGGGTGGTGAGATCAATTGACACCTGAATGGGATGCCCCTGACACTGTGGTCTGTCTTAACTCAGCACAGAGCCCTCTAAGGCCTCAGCCACGTGGCTGGCAGGGTGTGTTAGTCAGGGTTCTCCAAAGAGAAGCAACTGACAGGATGTGTGCACACAGAGAGAAAGAGATTTACTATAAGGAATTGGCTGAAACAATCATGGAGGCTGGCAAGCCTGAATCTGCAGTGTGGGTCAGCTGGCTGAAGACTCAGGAGAGCTGATGGTACAGACAAAGTCCACTGGCTGTCTGATGGAGAGCTCCCCCTTGCTCAGGGAGGCAGTTCCCTTTGTTCCATTCAGGCCTTCAGCTGATTAGATGAGACCCCCCCCCTTACTATGGAGGGCAATCTGCTTTACTCAAAGTTAATCTATTGGAATGTTAATCTCACCTAAAAATACCCGTCAGGTCTACACATAAAATTAATCCTCATACAGGGAAACCAGAAACACATAGGAAATTGACCTACCTAAGTTTCCATGGCAAATTAGTGCAGGGCTAGACTTTGAATCCAGTTGTCCTGACCCCCAGCTTTGGTTCTGATCCCTGTGGCTCAGGTCAGAGGGTAAAGGGCAGGGATGGGCTCATAACTACGACTGATAAGAGCAAAAACCTTTTCTGCCACAGCTTCCAGCCCAGAGAGAAGACATGTTTCACAAAGGATTAATCAATCACAGGAAATTTTGTATCATGATAGTTAAGGAAGAGTGTGGACTCAAGTTGGATCAGACCCTAGAGCCCCACTCCAGCTATTTTTCTTCCCAGAAACCCTGGCAAATTTCTTAATCTTTTCATATTTCCACTTTCTCATAAGAAAAATGAAGACTCCAGCAGACATTCTATAAGTATTTATTAAATACCATCTCTATGCCAAGTTCTGGGTCCTGCATGGGCATTTCACAGTAAAAATGCAGATCATGCCTGTCTTCATGGAGCTTATAGCTGAGAAGAGAAGGAAATTGTAAATGATAAAATCATTGTGCAAATTTGAGAATTATACATTGTAACAAATACAATGTGGACAAAATTAACTAGCAAATAGATACCAACCATGAGAGTTGGACTGTGAAGAAAGCTGATCGCCGAAGAATTGATGCTTTTGAACTGTGATGCTGGAGAAGACTCTTGAGGGTCCCTTGGACTGCAAGGAGATCCAACCAGTCCATTCTAAAGGAGATCGATCCTGGGTATTCATTGGAAGGCCTGATGCTAAAGCTGAAACTCCAATACGTTGGCCACCTCATGCGATGAGTTGACTCACTGGAAAAGACTCTCATGCTGGGAAGGATTGAGAGCAGGAGGAGAAGAGGACAACAGAGGATGAGATGGCTGGATGGCATCACCAACTCGACGGACATGAGTTTGAGTGAAGTCCGGGAGTTGGTGATGGACAGGGAGGCTTGCCGTGCTGTGATTCATGGGGTCACAAAGAGTCGGTCACGACTGAGCGACTGAACTGAACTGATGGCAACCCCAAGGATCTCAGCTACAAGATAATGGAGTGGAGTGGTTACTTTAGACTGGGTGGCTGGGAGAGTTTTCTCAAGGAAGTGTCACTAAGTTGAGAGCTGAAGGATTAGGAGCAGAAAGCCATGTGGATATTAGGAGAAAGTGTCCTGACAAAAGGGCAAGTCCAGTGATTGCAAGGCAGGACTGGGCTGTTGCAGGCCAGTGTGGCTCCAGAGTGGGGAGCTGGGAAAGTTGAGTTCAGCCTTGCCTCCGTGTCCTCCCAGTGTGTGCCCCAGGCACTCGTCATTCATGAGAGCCTCGGTTTTCTCAACTATAACACAGAAAAAATAGCAAAGGTCTATGGGGAAGATCCAAAGACAAAAGGTTTGCCCTATGACTGCCTCAGTAAAACTTGGGTGCCCAAACCCAAAAACTCAGCACTGGAAAGACCTTCAACATCAAACCAACTCCAGGTCATGGAGGAAGGAAATCTTTTGTCCCTTTTCTCTTTTTCTCTGTTTCTGACCCCAAGCTCCACTTTTGTCTGCAGCCTCCTTTATCTTCCTCTTTCAGACTGGCTTCCTCCACTGTGTGTCTTCTGCCACCAACCCCCACTGACCACCTAATAAATCAATTAAGTTAGGGTTTCAAGACACCGACTCTTGCCCCAACTGGATGTGAACTTTCAAATCAAATGCCTGGCACCACTAATGCCTGCCTCTACATCTCCAAGTTAAATTTATAAGACAGGATGCAACTGGTCATTTAATCTGCAACCAAGGAGCAAGCTTTAGCAGGTGTTCCCTGATCCAATCAATATGGCAGCAGGAAGAACTGACATGGGCACCATGGGCAGCCAGTTGGGGGAGATTCTCTAGGCATGGCTCGCAGGCAGGCCAGCAAGTGCAGCCAGTCTATAACTTGAGCCCAAGGAACCACAGGGCTTTGGTTCCAAGAAAAAGCCATTCTAGTCCAACTGTGTGTCATGCCTCCCACCACGTCCTGACAAACTGACCAGATGCTGTACAAAGATCGTCTCTCTTTTCAGAGTCAACGTCTTCACAAGAGCAACACCTAAACCAGACCCTGCAGCCTTGATAGATCTTAACCACCCACTCCCCATGGTTCTGCAGGAACCTCCCCCTCTTGTCTGTGGGAACCTCTGCCCTCTGTGAGAATTTTTCACTCCACCCACCTCCCCACAAGCAGCCTCTGAGGAAAGCGTTCCTCTCCCCAGCAACCTCCCTAAAACAGCAATTGAGGGGAATACGGACTCCTCACTAAGTGCTTCACATTAAAGATTCAATAAGGCAGGTTGTACAATACAGAATCCAGCTCAACTCAAAGCACACGGCTGAGAACTGGGGCCAAAGGGCCTCATCTTGCTGTGGGCATCACAGTGGGTGCAAAGGGATGCGGTGGTTTCAGGAGCTTCCTCTCCCAGATTGCCCCCCCCCCACAGCACACCCTCCCAACCCAGGGGCCACCCTGAAGAGTCCCTCATGCCATGCACAAGCACATACACACTCATACACATGCCGTCTTACACACACATGCATGCACACTGACTCACACACCCAGAATTATATACACTTACTCATACCCACACAGGCATACACACTCGTTTGCCCTGACACGCACACAGTTACACTCATGCACATTTATACACACACTCACATACATGAATAACACACATGCTCAACTGCATGCATGCACACTCACATTTATGCACTTGTACACACATTCCGTGAGAGTCCACTCAGCCATACATACCAGACCCAGAAGAACAATGATAGAAATGAAACCATTGACAGAGAGCTTGCCACACGGCTGTCACCCTAGATGTCTCAATTATGCTCCTGATAAAGGGTCCTCTTAGCCATTTCACATTAAGGAAAACAATCCAAAAAAACCTTGGCAAAGCTGTTTGTATGAAGTCACATGCCCCATCATGGCTGAAGCAGCATTTGAACCTAGATCCATCCAAGTCCAGACTCTCAGCCACTGAAAGCACTGCCTTCTAACAGAGAAACGATCACACAGAGCCTCCTTGTCTCCTTTCTGGAAGCACAGAAAGGGGTGGGGTAGGGATAAGTCAATCCACATTTACATATCCCAAAGACACCCTGACCTGTGGACGTACACACCGGAAGATCCTGCTTCGGGTAGCTCAGCCCACGGGCAGAGACAAAACTCAGACACAGGCTTCTCACCACAGTGGCTTCTCTTCTTGAGGAGCACAGGCTCCTGACACACAGGCTTCCATACTTGCAGCACGCAGGCCCTGGTGTGTGCACACAGCATGTGAAATCTTCCCACACCAGGTACTGAACCCCCACCCCACTGTGTTGCCAGGCAGATTCTTAACCACTGGACCACCAGGGAAGTCCTAACTCATGAATATTTTAAGATTCATCCATGTTGTTATACATAACAATAATCTAATCCATCTTATTGCTGAGCAGTATTTCATCACATGGTTATATCACGGTTTGTTTATTCGTTCACCTGTTGGTAAACATTTGAATTTCTTCCAATTTGAGACTCCTATGAATAAAGCTGCTATGAACATTTCTGTACAAGTCTTGGTTAAATATCTAGGAATAGAATACCTATATCATACAGTGCACATTTGTTTAATTTTTTAAGAAAGTGCCAAATAGTTATTTGAAGTGGTTGTACCATTTTCACGAACACAAACAATATATGGGAGTTCTAGTTGCTCCATATCTTTGCTGACACTTATGTGATCAGTCTTTTTAACTGTAAACACCCTCATTGGTATGCAGATAAATCCTCTTATGTTGTTTTTTTTTCCTCAGATAGTTTTAACTTGCATTTTTCTGCTGATGTTAAGCATCTTTACATGAGCTTTTATGCCATCCATGTACCTTCCTTGATGAATTTCTGTTCGTCTTTTGCTGATTTTTCAATGGGTGTTTGTGTTTTATAATGTAGAGGTTTAAGAGTTCTTTATATATTCTCAGGCAAGTCCATGAGCATATATACGCTTTGTTGCAAAGCTTTTACCTTTACTTGTGGCTTGTCTTCATTTCCTTGACAGTATCTTCTGAAGATTGTTGTTGCTTTCACTCAGTTCAGTTCACTCAGTCATGTCTGACTCTGCAACCCCAGGGACTGCAGCATGCCAGGTTTCCCTGTCCATCACCAACTCCTAGAGCTTGCTCAATCTCATGTCCTTCGAGTCAGTGATGCCATCCAACCATCTCATCCTGTCATCCCTTTCTCCTCCTGCCTTCAGTCTTTCCCAGCATCAGGGTCATTTCTAATGAGTCAATTCTTCACATCAGGTGGCCAAAGTATTGGAGCTTCAGCCTCAACACCAGTTCTTCCAATGAATATTCAGGACTGATTTCCTTTAGGATGGACTGGTTGGATCTCCTTGCAATCCAAGGGACTCTCAAGAGTCTTCTCTAACACCACAGTTCAAAAGCATCAATTCTTCAGCGCTCAGTTTTCTTTATAGTCCAACTCTCACAACCATACATGACTACTGGAAAAACCATAGCTTTGACTAGACTGACGTTTGTCAACAAAGTCAAGTCTCTGCTTTTTAATACTCTGTCTAGGTTGATCATAGCTTTTCTTCCAAGGAGCAAGTGTCTTTTAATTTCAAGGCTGCAGTCACCATCTGCAGTGATTTTGGAGCCCCAAAAAATAAAGTCTCACTGTTTCCATTGTTTCCCCATTTATCTGCCACGAAGTGATGGGACCAAATGCCATGATCTTAGTTTTCTGAATGTTGAGCTTTAAGCCAACTTTTTCACTCTCCTCTTTCAGTTTCATCAAGAGGATCTTTAGTTCTTCACTTTCTGCGATAAGGGTGGTGTCATCTGCATATCTCAGGTTATTGATATTTCTCCTGGGAATCTTGATTCCAAATTGTGTTTCATCCAGCCCAGCATTTCGCATGATGTACTCTGCATATAATTTAAATAAACAGGGTGACAATATACAGCCTGGACATACTCCTTTCCCAATCTGGAACCAGTCTGTTGTTCCATGTCCAGTTCTAACTGTTGCTTCTTGACCTGCATGCAGGTTTCTCAGGAGGCAAATAGGTGGTCTGATATTCCCATCTCCTGAAGAATTTTCCACAGTTTATTGTGATCCACACAGTCAAAGGCTTTGGCATAGTCAATAAAGCAGAAATAGATGGAAGGAAATGGAAAAGAAGGAAGTGATTTATAGGCATTCATTTTATGGGCATGGCTTTGGGGACACAGTTGGTCTTAAAGCAGGGCTTCTCAGAGGATGATCCAGGAACCAACTGCATCAGAGTTACCCGGAAAGTTGTGAAGACACTGATTCCCTTGTCCCGAGAAGAACCTATTGTAGTCAATAGAGCAGAAGTAGATGTTTTTCTTGAATACTCTTGCTTTTTTGATGATCCAGCGGATGTTGGCCATTTGATCTCTGGTCCCTCTGTTTTTTCTAAATCCACCTTGAGCATCTGAAAGTTCACAATTCACATACTATTGAAGCCTGACTTGGAGAATTTTGAGCATTACTTTGCTAACATGTGAGATGAGTGCAATTGTGCAGTAGTTTGAACATTCTTTGGCACTGCCTTTTTTGGGAAATGGAATGAAAACTGACCTTTTCTAGTCCTGTGGCCACTGATGAGTTTTCCAAATTTGCAGCATATTGAGTGCAGCACTTTCACAGCATCATCTTTTAGGATTTGAAATAGTTCAACTGGGATGTCATCACCTCCACTAGCTTTGTTCATAGTGATGCTTCCTAAGGCCCACTTGACTTCACATTCCAGGATGTCTGGCTCTAAGTGAGTGATCACACCATCGTGGTTGTTGTCATTAGGGTGGTGCAAAAGCAACTGCAGTTTTTGGATCATGAATTTTAAATCTTTGTATTAATAACTAGGCTAAAACACATCTTTATTAATCAAAATAGGTCCTAACCACTGGACCACTAGGGAAATCCCTAATGTTTTACATTTAGATCCAAAATCCATTTTGATAAAATTTTTATGATAAGATATGGATCCAGGTTTAAAAGATTACCCTTTTCCCTTGGAATTATCTACACCTTTGTCAAAAATCAGCTGTTCTTATGTTCTGTATGCTTAGTCACTCAGTTGTATCTAACGCTTTGCAACCCCATGGACTGTAGCCCACCAGGGTCCTCTGTCCATGGGATTTTTCAGGCAAGAATCCTGGAGTGGGTTGCCATGCCCTACTCCAGGGGGTCTTCCCAACCCAGGGAATGAACCCAGCTTTCTCACATTGCAGGAGGATTCTTTACCATCTGAGCCATATATATACATGTGTGCGTATTTCTGGATTCTTTCATTCTGTTGACTTTATATATTTACCTATCTTAATGTCAAGACTTATTGTAGCACTGTAATAAATCTTGCACTTAGGTAGTTGTAAAGCCCTCAAATTTTGTTTGTCTTTTTCAAAGTTATTTTGGCTCTACTAGATGTTTAACATTTCCATATAAATTTTAGAGTCAGCGTGCCCATTTTGATCAAAATCGTGTTAAGTCTATAGATTATTCTGGGGAAAATTGACTTAATAATATTGAGCCTTCTGACCCATGAACAAGGCATATCACTCCATTTATTTAGATTTTATTTTCTCTCAGCATTATTTTGTAGCTTAATGTATAGATCTTCCACACATTTTGTCAGGTTTATCCATAAGTATTTCCTATTTTTACCCTATTGTAGCTGATACTGCTTTTTAATTTCAATTGACAATTATTCATTTCTAATATATATAAATACAATTGATTTTTAGATATTGATCTTGTAACCTGAAAACTTACTAAACTCATACATTAGTTCTAATAGCTTTTTTGTAGATTTCGTATTTTCTATATAAACAACATGTCATCTGTGAATAAAGACCATTTTACTCCTTCCTTTCCAATTCAGTTTCTTTATATTCTTTCTTGTCTAACTGCACTGGCCAAAACCCTTAGGACAATGTTGAGTAGAAGTGATGAGAACAGATATCTTGGGGGAAACATCTAAGTCCTTCAATTTTATGGAAGAGTTTTTGTAGAATTGGTATTATTTCTTCTTTAAATTCTTGATAAAATTCACCAGTGACGTCATCTAGGCCTGGAGTTTCCTTTGTAGAAAAGCTTTTAACTACAAATTCAGTTTCTTTAATAAATAGAGGGCTATTCAGGTTTCGGTGTTCTTTTGTTTTTCTGTTTTCTATTTGACTGGTTTCCACTCTCAACTTTATTATCTCCTTTCATCTGCTTACTTTGGGTTAAATTTGATCCTTCTTTTCTGGCTTCTTAAGATGGAAATTGAGGTCTTTGACTTGAGTTGTTTCTTCTTTCCTAATATAGATATTTACTACTGTAAATGCCCCCTAAACACTGCTTTAAGCTCTCTGCTCAAATTTCTATGTGTGGTGTTTTAATTTTCATTTTGCTAAAAATATTTTCTTAGTTCATTCTTTGATCTATGGTTTAAGAAGTGCAGTACTTACTTTCTAAATATTTGGGGAATATGGATTTCTAATTAATTCCATTGTGGTCAGAGATAATATTTTCTATGACTTGAATTATTTTAAATGTATCAAGACTTTAGTTCAAAGGCCCAAAATATAGTCTATTTCAGTAAATATCCCACATGTTCTTGAAAAGAATGTGATTTCTACTATTGTTGGATAGAGTGTTCTATAAATAAACATCAATTAGTTCAAATTAGTTGACAGTGTTAAGAATGGTCACATCTCAAAATAGCAGGATCCCGAGCCATACTTCAAAGAAAACTGCGTAGAAAAGACACAAACCAGGAACCCCATCAATGAATATTTCATAAATAAGAAATAAATCTTCATAACATTACATGGAGATCTGGGGTTTTACTTGTCACAGCAGCACAGCCCAGTCTCCTCTCATGCAGAGCTTCACTCACAAAAGGACCTATTCTAAAACCTCCCTTCCTCCAGTAGAAGATGCAATGGAACATGGAAGGGGAGAGAATTGTCTTTCCCCATTGGAATCCTATAAAATTAACAATGGCCAAATTGCCTTATTTAAGCATCTATTAACATCTGTTTTTCTCACACAATCTTGTCTTTCACTCTCATTTTATATAAAATATATTTTATCAATAATTTGCTTGTGATAATGACAAAATGTTTTATTCAACACCTGGCCCAGGGCGAAGTCTGTAAAGGGACATACTGATACCTTGAATCCTTCAGGGGAGACTTATTTATATGTCTGAGTTTCCTCTCTGGGTTTGTCTCAGAATGGGCTTTTATGATGGCCCCATTTGTTAGATGGATGGATGGATGGATGGAAGGATGGATGGGAGGATGGATAGATTAATTAATTAATTAATTAATTGGGTGTGGCTGGATTGTCCATGGGAATCCTCTTATACAAATATTGTTAGAACACAAAAAAATCTCAGTCAAACCCTGGAAAATAGGGTAGAACTTTCCATACCAACCCTGCCTGACATTAAAGAAAGTATTGGAAACTCTTTTGTGCCCAGAATAAGAAAGGTGGAACTAATCAGTAGTGATGTTTAGGG
Organism: Moschus berezovskii; assembly: GCF_049115385.1. Lineage (NCBI taxonomy): Eukaryota > Metazoa > Chordata > Mammalia > Artiodactyla > Moschidae > Moschus > Moschus berezovskii. Next base: position 15,557,836 of record NC_142474.1, read on the forward strand.
AGCCATAGCAGAATATTTTCACTAAGTCAGGACTTCAGCCGTCTTTTCTGAGAGAGATAGCAGTTGTTCCAATCCCTGTCTATCTGCAGAACAAGTATATGTGATCCCCTGGTGGGCTGATCTTTACCTGATTTCATGTGAATGGAATCACCAGTAGACTAATCTCCAAAGCTGTGATGGATGAGGCAGGTTTTAGAGACCCCATAACCTTTAAATCTGAGAATCTTCTCCAAGTAAGGGTTCCTGCCCAAAGCTCAGCTGACAGAGGCTCCAAGGAAAATCCCAGGGGCAAAAATCAATTTCTTATAATATGGCTGAGTATTGGAATTGGCCTCACTGCTAATAAGCTCAATATATTTAACCTGGCATATAATACAATATATTTTATAAATCATCATAAAATCATGAAAGGAATTATCAGATCAAAATCTAAGGGAAGACTGGACCCCACACAAGTGTGGAATGTGTAGGAGGGTTTCGCCCTGAGGGTATGTGTCAAACAGATTATTTGAGCTTCCATTTTCACAGCCTCAGGGAATGTGAGGGACAGAATACAAAGCCCAAAGTTCACTGAGCACTGAGGAGTCTATTAGGAGACCCTCCTCCATCAGTTGAGACCACAGAGGTCTACACAGTCCATGAAAGGCTGAAGCAAAAGTAAACTCTCCCCTTCCAGTCCTCCCTGCCACCCGTTGTGAAAGTCCCTCAGTTGTGTCTGTTTGCAACCCCTTGGACCATACAGCACATGGAATTCTGCAGGCCAAAATACTAGAGTGTGTAGCCTTTCCCTCCTCCAGGGGATCTTCCCAACCCAGGGATTGAACCCAGGTCTCCCACATTGCAGGTGGATTCTTTACCAGCTGAACCACCAGGGAAGCCCATCATGGAGCCATCAGGGAAGCACTCCGTGAAGACCTGAATAAAAAGTTGATCAGCACTGAACAGAAGAGTGGTTAACAAGTCCTAGAAAAATGGTACCACGAGCCACCACAGCCCCGACCAGTGAATCTGCAACTCAAAGTCAATCTCCCAGGAGTCAAAAAAAAGCTAGAAGCCATAAATTTAGTGCCTAGGGAACCCAAATTGGTAGTGCCTCCAGGGACATGCAGAGTCACACAAATATTCTCTGGAGGGCTGTGCTTATATTCTAGGTCACAAATATTCTCCAAAAATATTTTTGGACTTCTCTGGTGGTCCAGTGGTTCAGAATCCACCTGGCAATGCAAGGGACACGGGTTCAATCCCTAGTCCAGGAAGATCCTTTATACCTCGGGGCAACTAAGCCCATACACCACAACTATTGAGCCCACACAGCAGAAGCCCCTGCTGGCCGCAACTACAGAAAGTCCATAAGCAGCAACAAAGGCTCAGCACAGCCATAAATAAATAAATTCCAACAGAATCCTTAGGACAACACTTGGACTCCTCATACGCTAGGCTAGAAGCTCCAACTAACCCCCAAGATGTGGAATGTGTCCATCCTTTCTCTGTGGGGTCAGCAGAACCCAGCTGGGGCTAGACTCTAGTGCATCTTAGTTTGATCCATGAAGAAGTTTGATAGAAAGTTATAGTGGCAGCAAGATTGGGGGCAGATGATTAAAACCACCCAAGATAGTACCATTCCAAATCTCTCTGAAGTATTTCAGAAGTACCAATTACTTAAATGCAATTGATATGCTGATTACAAATTGTTCTTATTTATTGATTAAAATAATAAGCACATCTTGGTTAGCCTAATTCCAGTTACTATATATACCTAAAGGTAAGAAAACCGTATCTATGAAAATGTCATCAATAATTATGTTTCTGAACGAAGTCAGACTTTTTGATGCAAATCTATCCTATGCACATGTCCTAGAATATGTGCCACTTGCTACATCATTCACAATACATACTTGTCCTAGTTTCACTTTCCCTCTGTGAAAATGCCTTAGATTTGCTTTTAAGCAAATCTTAAGACTTGAACTTTGGCGCGTGTTATCTATTTGGGAAGTAATTTCAAAAAACACTGTAAGAGTTGGGGAAATCAGACAAAAAAGGAGGGAAGACAGCAAAGGAAATGCTGATGAACGGTGCAGACGGGGCCCACCCCACTGGGGGTCCTAGGAAAGACAGCTGTGCACTCGTCAGTGTTGCCTCCTTGGGTAAAAAGCTGGGGTACTTATCCACCAACTCCCATCCCTCACTGGTTGAGGGTTATTCCTGGGGCATTGACTCCCCTGCACTTCTGACCACCCCCGATTTCAGGCCAAGTCACTATTTCAGACAGAGAGAAACAGGAAGCTGAAACAGACCAAGCGGACAGAAAGAGAACACCAACCATCTCTATACAATAGTCATTCACTGGAGCAAATGGTCTCCCAGGAGACGTCCTCGACTCTTAGCCCGACTGTGTCTGACATCAGCCGAAAGAGAAACCAACGTGTGCCAGTCACCCACCCATTCATGCACCCAACCAAAAACGGCTGTGCGACCACTGTGCCCGAGGGACTCCGCAAGGCTGGGAGTGGAGTAAGGAAAGACAAGCAGGACCCTGGCTCAAGAGTCTCACAATCCAGCGGGTGCTTCTCAAACTTTGTTTACCTCTATTTCATACAGCAAAGATTAAGGCTGAATGACATCATGCTTAAGATCCTGGACCCTAGAATCAAGGAGACCATGGTTCCAAATGACCTTGGCAATTTGCTGACCCCATGGAGACTCATTTTGTTCACCTTTGTAAAACAAAGGTGCACTAACTATTGGGAAGACCAAAGGCAACTATTCAAGTAAAGGTGACACAATGCCTGGCCTGCTTGTACCAGATCTGCTGAAAAAAAGAAAAGGAAGAAGAGAAAGATTACTTGGCATCTACCTTGGAGGGGCTCAGAAGCTAGAAGGAGATGCAGACACAGTAACAGATAATTATAAAATATCATAGACATGCACTGATCCAGGTACTATTGCTACTAATAAAGCAGACCAATCGTCACAGCAGAAAGCAACAATATTAGTACTTGTGGATTCTGTGGGTCAGAAATTCTAGCAGGAGCTCAACTGGGATGATTAGAAGCTTGAGAGTGATTCAGTGAAAACGGTTAAACCCATCTAGAGCAAATTACAATCCACAAGCCAGACCTGGCCATGTCCACCTACTTATGTATTGTCTATAGCTGTTTTTTTTAATATTTATTTATGCATTTGGCTGCATCGGGTTTTAGTTGTAGCATCTCCGCAGCATGTGGGATCTTAGCTCCCCAACCAGGGATTGAACCCCTGTCCCCTGCATTGCAAGGCAGATTCTTAACCACTGGACCACCAGGGAAATTCCGCTATAGCTGTTTTTGAACTGCAACAGTGAGATCAAGGAGTGGCAACAGAAACTGTATGACCCGCAAAGCCAAAAATATTTACTATCCATCCTTTTAGAGAAAATCTTTGCTAACCTCTCATTTGGAGGCATTTCCTCCACATGACTGGCAGTTGATGCTCACTACACCTTTGGACCCCAGTGGGCTGTCAGTCGGCACCTCTCCCTGTGGCTTCCTACCATGGCACTCCTTTGGGCTTCCTCTCATGATAGCAGCTGGGTTGTGAGCTGAGAGTGAGCGTTCCAAGAGGGTAAGGCAGAAGTTGTACGGCTTCTGTATAACTCAGTCTTGGAATCCACACAGCACCACTTGCACCCTGTTCTGTTGACCAAGATCATCACTAAGGTACACCCAGGCTTAAGAAGAGAGGACATAGGCCCCACCACTAAGAGGAGTAACAAAATCATATTGTAAAGCAACGTGTGTGTGTGTGTGTGTGCGCACACGCGCGCGCGCACACACAGTCCTCAGTTGTATCTGACCCTTTGCGATCCCATAGACTGTAGCCCACTAGGCTCTTCTGCCCACAGAATTTTCCAGGTGAGAATACTGGAGTGGGTTGCCATTTCCTACTCCAGGGGATCTTCCTGACCAAGAGATCAAACCCGCATCTCCTGCATTGGCAGGCAGATTCTTTACCACTAGCGCCACCAGGGAAGTCCAGGGAAGGGAAATACTGTTGCTGTCCTCTTTGGCAAATACAATATTTTGCTTAGTCACTAAGTCAGGTCCGACTCTTGCAGCCTGCCAGGCTCTTCTGTCCATGGGATTTCCCAGACTAGAATGCTAAAGTGGCTTGCCATTTCCTTCTCTAGGATATCTTCCCAACCCAGGGATCGAACTCAGATCTCCTGCATTGGCAGACAGATTCTTTACCACTAAGCTACCAGGGAAGCCCACAATATTCCATGTACCAACGTTTTTAAAAAATGGTTTGAAGTACAAAGGAGGATGCTTCTCAGGAAAGCTTCCTGGAAGAGGTGATGCTTAAACTGAGGCTAAAACAATAAATGAGAATCAGTCAGGCAAAGGTATTCTTTGGTGATAGTCAAACCTTCTCATAGGGGCACAAGTGGGATACATGCCCTAAATATAGGCAAGGGAGAGGGCATGTGTGGCTGGATGCTCTTGGGCTGCTATACAAGACTGCAAAGAAAAATGGACTGGGGCCGAGCCCAGCAATATGGATTTAGACTGACATGGGATGGGAAAAACACACTCCACCTGAAATATATGTGGCAAAATTATTTAGTATGAATGACATCTAAGTTTGCTGGGCACACTTACACCCTTACTGCAGAATGAGCTCAATGCTAAGTAAGTTCTGTTCATGCAGTGTTTGACTTAACACTGAAAATCTGATAAGGATTCTTATTTTTGTTTTTCTTTTTTTCTTCTTCTTCTTTCTGGCTTTTGTTTTGTTTAATATTGAGTGACTTTTTTAAGACATGTGTTTCAAAGCAAACAAATCCCAGGTCAAGACTGACTTTTCTGCACCTCCAGGCAGGGGGCCTCCCACTCACCAGAGTCTGGGGACCACTCTGACAAGGCTGTAGTATATTTCCTCCTGCAGCCGTTAGACACAGCTCACAAAGCCAGGCACGGCCAGAGATAAAGAGTGTTGTTTTTCACGCCTGGAGAACTAAAGTGCTTGACTTACAGGCTGAGTTTCCCTTGTAGCAACTCTTCTGAAATACAGCCCAGCGCATTAGCTGGTAGCACATCAGGAGAGCTCCGTGGGCCAAGGAAGCCCTCGTTGTGCCAGCGACGGAGAACTTACAAAGTAAGCAAGTAAAGCGAGGAGTCAAGCTCAAGCTGCTGGAGGCGGACACCCCTGGGCACACAGCCCTCGGAACCCTGGACTCTGGCTCTGCGCTCTCTCTGAACAGCCTTCCTGCAAGTCCTGGCTTGAGCCAGCCAGCCCTGGAATGCCTGGACAACTCGTCTGCCCCTCTGTGGACCTAAACATGGGGACTGTATGGCACTCCTAATGAACTTTTTCAAGGAGGGGTGCTCTGTGGGCTCTCATAAGACTGTCATCATGGACCCCCCTAACCCTCTCTATGCCTGACCCTCGGTCAGAACTAGCCCATCCTCCATTAATGATGCTAAGTCAGCAGACGAAAGATTCTACAACCTGGTCTTATTATTCTGTTAAGTGTTATGTGGCAGCCTGGATGGGAGCAGCGTTTGGGGGAGAATGAATACATGTATATGTATGGCTGAGTCCCTTCCCTGTTCACCTGAAACTATCAAAACAGTATTTGTTAATCAGCTATACTCAACACAAAATAAAAAGTTTTAAAAAACAAAATAAAAGTCTCTCTGTAGTAAAAGGATCCGGTATTTCCTCACAGTTCATTCCCCATGCTTGGCTAACACACTCCATCCACAGCCCTGACCATGTGCAGATGCCTTTCCCTTTTGCTATCACTGATTGGACCATGTGTTCTAGGCTGGACCGATCAGGTTCTCCAACTGGGATTCTGAAAACCGTGTCCCAGAAAATAATACAGTTGCCTGTAGAACACCATACATAATCCTTTCCTTCAGAGGCGCTATCTCTGTTTGTAATTATATACATATTGATGTGTGATTATTTCATAAATGAAGCTTACCTGGTGGCTCAAATGGTAAAGAATCCACCTGCAATGTGGGAGACCTGGGTTTGATCCCTAGGTTGGGAAGATCCCCTGGAGGAGGGCATGGCAACCCACTCCAGTATTCTTGCCTGGAGAATTCCCATGGGCAGAGGAGCCTGGGGGCTCCCGTCCCTGGAGTCACAAAGAGTCAGACACGACTGAGCGACTAAGCACAATGAGCCAATGAGTGAATGCATGAATGAGCAGTGCAGTGCGGGTTCAGGAGAGCTGAGCATGGGTCAGCGCTGAGAACCGCCAAAGAGACCAACAGGACAGCAGAAACTGAGAGACTCACAGAGGAAGCAGGTCTCCAGAGAGGAACGGCACCGACAGACAAGAAGCTCATCTATTGTTCCTGCCCATGAGTTATGCCAGAGTCCCCGGATAGCTCCAGAAATTTCTCTGCCTGGGCTACTTTGAATCAGCTCCTGTTCCCTGAATCTGGGTATTTCTTAGGTTATAAGAAAGACCTCCCCTCTAGAAGATCCAATGGCCTCCCATAAGTACACCAAGGCTGAATCTACACTGGCCCAACATTCAGATGAAAATGAAAAGAGTGTTTGTCACTCAGTTGTATCCAACTCTTTGCGACCCCATGGACTGTAGCCCACCAGGCTCCTCTGTCCATGGGATTTCCCAAGCAAGAGTACTAGAGTGGGTAGACATTCCCCTTTCCAAGGGGTCTTCCCAACTCAAGGATCCATCTTGGGTGTCGTGCATTGCCGTCTGATTTCTTTACCATCTGAGCCACCTGAGAAGCCCAGGAGAAAAATGCAATCATAACTCCCAGCCAGCTGATTGACCTAAATTTAGATACACTGATGTTGTGAAAACATCCTATTGACTGAATCAACAGTTTGCCTCATAGTTAGACTCCAGCCTGGAGGAAAGATAATCTGCAGTGTGTTATGGATGCCCCAGTTCTCCAGGATGAGCAGAGAACTACATTTCTCTAACAGGCAAGCCCAAAGCCCGGGTGGAAGGGTGGGGCTGGAGGCTGCCCCCCAGATCTCATTAGCTCCGTGTACCTGATGACAGGTGTCAGCTGGCACTCCTCAGGAGAAACTCAAGCTTCCCTCTTCACTGCCAGAACAAGTCATTCACACCGGATCCATCTCCTGGCATCACCCTGCCACTTTGTGATGGGGCCGCCAACAAGTGAGGTAGGAAGATGTTCACACTTGTGTTGGCAAACTGTCACCTTTGTGAAACAGGCAACATGTTTCTATTATAATTAAAAACACGTATGTCAAACTTTTGCTTTTAATTAAATCCTGTGACTTTGACTTGCTAAAGAGTAGCAGGGGACAAGTGGCCTGAGAAGGTGCCAGAGGAAAATGCAAAAATCAGAAAGAAGCCTCCGAGGAGACTGAAGACACCTCTGGGAACTGTTGACCTTAGTTGAGGTCAAAATTTTAAATTCTGTGGCCTTCACTCAGGAGGTAGGTAGGAATTTGGGAAGCATAACAATCACTATACTTTTTTCCAGACAATAGAACCTCAGCTTTGTTCAGATAGCAGGTAGAGAGACTTTGACCCCAGGATATCACTTCACACTAACCAACATTACACAGGAGACTCCACTGGGAAAAACTTTTCTCTGATCTGATGAAAAAGAGGCACTTGAAGAGAAATTGTCTGCTCTCACTGTCCCCTGCTTCTTGCTTCTAAGCATAGTGTGAAGACACAATGTTTGGAGCTGTGGCAACCATTTTGTGACCATGAGGAGGAAAAGCCAAGAAAATTACAGGGAGGACATGACATTGTTGAGCTGGTGAACCAGTGCCAACATCTTCATATTGCTAAACATATTAATACTGTGTTTAGCTAAACAAATAAATCATATTATTTCTTACAAGTTAGTTATATTTCCTATAACTTGCAGCTAAACACCCTCTTAAGTGGTATAAAGTATGAATCATGCAGCTGAGTTCATAGAAAGGAAGAGAAAAAGTAGCATTAACTCTGTTCCAATTTTTCAGTTGCACTAAAAGTAGAGTAACACTACTTTCCTGATCTACTGGCTTCATTTTATGTCGCAGCACTCTTTCATATCTTCTGATACATCACACTTGCCCCTGCCTCAGGCCTATTGCACATGCTATTCTCAATATCTGAAATGCTCATCCTCTGCTGCATGCCTGTCTTCTTCACGTATTCTCATCAGCTGGTTCTCAGATCAAATGCTACCTCTTCCCAGAGGCTTTCCTGATAATCCAATCTAGAGTAGCCCCAGTTTCCCTCTTGGCACATGTTACTCTGAGACGATTTGCCAACTTTTTATTTTCAGTCTCCCCCAGTAAATTCTAAGATCTGTGACTTCAGCAGCCCTGTGGGCCTTGCTCCCATTACATTTTCCATATTCAACACAGGCCTTAGTCATTATAGCCCCTCACATTTTTTAACAAATGAGTAACCATGCTGGTCACTGTACTGTTCATTCCATATATGTAAGCACATTGCACCCCATCCATCAGATGAGATGAGCGTGCTTATCCCCATTTCAGATGGCAAAACCAAAACTCAGAGAGTTTAAGTAACTTATCCAAGATCACACAGCCAGTAAGTAATGGGCCATGATTCAAATACAAGTATTCTGGCCCTATAGACTCTCTTCACATTGCATTAGCTTCTAGCTTTATTTTGTCAACGTTATCAGAAGGTAAATGGGCAAAGCTTCCAACCTTGGCTTGAGGATCCTCTGGCCTATTAAACAGTTTCAGAGATAGACAGTAAAGTGCCAGTCCTCCATGTGTAGCTGGACTGTGACCATGAGTAGCCCAGCAGTGACTCAAGGCCAGGATGCCAGAGAGCACAAAACATAGAGGGTTCCACAAAACAAATCCACAGCAGCAGGAGCTAAGAAAACACCCCAAAGCTCCATGTGGCCAGGGAGGCCTTCAGTCACTCCTGGGAGAATTCCAACTTCAGTTATAACTTGGAATTTTGTTTCCAAAGCTCTATGAGTGTCTAATGCTATGTTAAAATAAAATTCAAATTTTTGCATAATCAAAATGTATGAATTCACTCATTTTCTAAAGTCTTAGGAGATTAAGAGTTCAACTGTGACTATGGATAATGACAATGAAGGCCAGTCTATGAGTCAGGATTTATAAGATAAAATCCAATTAACAGAAACTCTAGGCAAAGAGGAAAGAGGTTGAAACTAATGTTTATTAAATATCTAATATACACCAGGCCCTGGGCCACAGTATTTGATAAGCATTAACACATTGCATTTATCATTTCATTACCAAAATGCCTAAATCTATCTTCATCATCATGCTGATGAAGACTCTGCCTGTATTTTCCTCATTGGAGAATGAGGCTTGTACAAGGCCTTGGTGACAGCTCTACTCTGGGCCCCAGAGACCTCAGACCCAGTGTGTAGACGGAAAGGAAGAATGCGTTGGTTTGACTTGATCCACGCCAGTTTCCACCACAGTGATTCTGCAATGTAATGCCTACTGCCATGAACTGCTGTTCAGGTTGTATACTGCACAAATCTAGGAGTACCTGACCCATTGACTATGACGTGAATGGCACTCTCAACGCTATGCAAGGCAAACCTGCCCAATCAAGCATAGCATTCCTGCACTTTAGAATTTCTCAGTAGATTGGTAGTATTTTTTTTGTTAATACGTATTTCTGGGCCCCATTCCTAGAGATTTGGCTTTTGTAGTAAATTCTAGACAGAAGCTAGTATTCCTGACCTTCACTCCTTTCTCCAAAAAAGAGAAAATGGAAAAAGTTTTCAGGAATTCAGAGTCTTAGTGAGCTGGTTTTCAGAACAAGGTGCTTCCATTATATCCTGGCAAAAAGTGAAGCTAATTTCTGGGTCTTGCAAATAAAGTTTCCTGAATATCAACAAAACTACTGTCCAAGGCCTTCGCTTCAGGAAAAAGTTGACAAAACCCCTACTAAATGACACCATGGAAAAGTGACTATGGAGGGACCACCCACCCCTCTGAGCATGGCTGCTGTCTCCAGTCACAAGGATTAACTGCCTGCTGCCTCTACTCCTTTCTCATAAATACGCTTCAATATCATCTGCTGGAGGAATTTTTCCTCCCCCCCACAGATATATATCTTTGGCTTTCTAATGGAAGCCAAGTGAAGCTAGGATTCGTCTCACAGTCATTTTGCTTAATGCTTTCTTCTCCACCCAGGAGGAGAAAATGCATTATTACATTTATCCATACAAGAAGAAAGGATAAACTCAACGGGTTTCTCTCTCTTTTCCCAGTGACTTAAGCTATATGTCCCCGGCATACAAAATATGTTTCCATGCCACTTTCGTATCATCGTGTCTCTGTTTACAACACCCCTGAATGGAACATCCTCAGACCCAACTCTGCTTCTTGAAATCTTTTTTATCTTTCCAAGCCCAAAACAACTGATGCATGACCAGAAAAAGTCTCCAGTGAGATACACACACACACACACACACACACATATATTTGGCTGTGCTTGGTCTTCATTGCAGAGCACAGGCTCTAGAATGTTCGGGTTCAGGAGTTGCGTCATGCAGACTTACTTGCCCCATGGCATGTGGGATCTTAGTTCCCTAACCAGGGATCGAACCTTCATCCCCTGCATTGGAAGGCAGATTCCCCACCACTGGACCACAAGGAAAGTCCCCTCAGTGGACTTAACTGGTCTGTCACCAGCTTTTCAATCACACAATGTCCCTCCTTCTCATCACAGTCTGCCTTGGTGCATGACCAGCTGTGTACGTACCTCTCTCTTTTGCTAGAACAGAAACTCCTTCTGGGTAGAGCCTGTGCTCAGGTAGGGGCTAAAGAAATGTGTGTGGAAGGCAAGTCGGCTGCGTATGAGTTAACACGACTTTTGGTGATGTGGCAGTTCGATGGGGCCCTACTGAAAAAGTGAAATTGTTAGTCACTCAGTCGTGTCTGACTCTTTGTGACCCCAAGGACTATAGACCACCAGACTCCTCTGTCCATGGGATTCTCCAAGCAAGAATAGTTCAGTGGGTAGCCATTCCCTTTTCTGACCCAGGGATCAAACCCAGGTCTCCTGCACTGCAGGTAGATTCTTACCGTCGAAGCCACCAGGGAAGCCCAAGGGCCCTATTAATTCATATTAATTTGGGGAGATCTGGCTTAATGAGAAATGAGAGTAATTTTAAAAATAAGAGCTTATTTACTCTGAAAGTCATGTGGAAAATCAAATTAGTCCAAGAATATTGCTGAAGAAAAAGTGAAAGTCGCTCAGTTGAGTCCAACTATTTGTGACCCCATGGACTATACAGTCCATGGAATTCTCTAGGCCAGAACACTGGAGTGAGTAGCCTTTCCCTTCTCCAGGGGATCATCCCAACCCAGGGATCCAAATCCAGGTCTCCTGCTTTGCAGGCAGATTCTTTACCAGATGAGCCACAAGGGAAGCCCAAGAATACTGGAGTGGGTAGCCTACCCCTTCTCCAGCAGATCTTCCCAACCCAGGAATCGAAGTGGGGTCTCCTGCACTGCAGGCAGATTCTTTACCAACTGAGCTATCAAGGAGTCCTGTCTTCTGCACTAGCGGATAAACAAGACTACATTGAATAGAGCAAATCACTTCAATAGCAGTAGGTTTCCTGAGTTGCTGCGTATAGAAAAATAGTCAAGCTTAGTGGTTAAGAGTCGAGGTCCAAAGTCAGGTAGGCCAGAGCTTTATTTTTTACTCCACTGGTTACCAGATGCTAGTACTTGAACCAGCTGCTTAAATTATCTAAGCCTCCTCAGTTTTCTTATCTGCAAAATGGGAATAGTAGCAATAATATTCGGAGAAGGCAAAGGCACCCCATTCTAGTACTCTTACCTGGAAAATCCCATGGATGGAGGAGCCTGGTAGGCTGCAGTCCATGGGGTCGCTAAGAGTCAGACATGACTGAGCGACTTCACTTTCACTTTTCATTTTCATGCATTGGAGAAGGAAATGGCAACCCACTCCAGTATTCTTGCCTGGAGAATCCCAGGGATGGTGGGCTGTTGCCTATGGGGTTGCACAGAATCGGACACGACTGAAGCGACTTAGCAGCAGCAGTAGCAGCAGCAATGATAATAGTAATATCTTCTTCCCAGGGTTGTTGTAAGAAAAGATTGCATCTGTAATCTACATCCCACTGTATTTGGCATATTGTAATGTTCAATAAATATTATCTGCCATTGGGACTGAACTGACCTGAACTGATTATAATTAATATGTAATCTGTGGAGCAAGGGATTTCCCAAATCTGAAGACAGTCTTGACTCTGCACTGGGCCTGTGCTGAAGTATAGAGAAAAAATTCTGCAGGTCCCAAGAGATCTTCAGGCCTCAGGACCCTGGATGTGGAGGTCTTTACCCTGGGGTGTCCTACTGTGACCTCCCCAGCCAGCAGAGCAGGATTGCACAGTGACAGCTGGCAGAATAGCCCCCATCTTCCAATCCTGAGAACTGTTCAGGAATTGAGGAGATGAATGCTCTTCCTCCAATGTCCACGTGAGTTAAGACCCATAGGATTCGAGTTGGATTTATCCAAACATGGGCTACTGATATGCAGAAACTCCAACAAGCTAGGCTCCATTTGACGACAGCCCAAGCCCCCCACCTCCCTGGCCAGCACATTTTAAAGACACAAAACCAATCAATACAGAGCATTCAGAGGGTTGCTGCTAGTGGCTATCAGAGAATAGATACCGAGAAAGTCATAACGATGATAAATCCGGGCTCTGCTCTTCTCTGACTAATGTAGGCACTAAAACACACCATGAATATCCTGCTTTGAAACATGTCACGCTTCTGAGGGACCAATCAATCTCCAGCTCTCAGTGGACCACATTAAAATAAATTTGTCACCGTGAGTTTATGAAATATTGATGGTGTTTTTTAGTCAGGGTGTTGGGAGGTGGAAAGGTGTATCAGAAGAGGGAGGCAGGGAGCAGGAGATTTGCTTTTATGAATTATCTCCAGCCTAGGAAAGAAAACATATGCAGAGACTGGAGGAAGAAGAAGCACGGAAGAAAATACCTTGGTGTGGAGAGCAAAAAGCTTCCAGGATGAGGAAGCCTGGAGCCATTATGTCTAAACTGTGCTATAAAGAATGCGAACGGATGGGTACTCCTGGGAGGGGGAGTGGGTGAAGATATATGCAAATCCATGTCTTGTAGAGACAGGTACGTATTAACCTAATTAAGGCTCTGACAAGTCCTGCAGCCAAGAGGCTCATTTGCCTTTGTTTATTTTTTTCTGTTTTTTAATTAATTTATTTCTTTTAACTGGAGGCTAATTACTTTACAATATTGTAGTGGTTTTTGCCATACACTGACGTGAATCAGCCATGGGTGTACATGTGTTCTTTGTTTAGCCTGATATGTGAAAGTTGCTCAGTCATGTCCGACTCTTTGCAACCCCATGGACTATACAGTCCATGGAATTCTCCAGGCCCGAATACTGGAGTGGGCAGCGTTTTCCAGGTATCGAACCCAAGTCTCCTGCACTGCAGGCAGATTCTTTACCAATGGAGCTGTCAGGGAAGCCCTTTTGTTTAACCTAACATCCCCCAAACTTACTTAGCTTGGGAAAACAGCATCTCGCTGAAAACCTCAGTTCGGTAAAAACCAGTATGGAAATGCTGGCCCACGCCTCATTATACAAAGTGCAATACATGGTCTCAGCATCAGTATCACTGGAGAGCTTGTTAGCAGGCTAGACCAGCTGAGTTAGAATCTGCATTGTAACTTGATCCTGGTGATTTGTGCACAGTGAAGTATGAAAAGGCTTGGTGTCAGTGATTCAACAGAGAAAGAAGACCAGGCAGGACAAACTGAAATATGCCTGGTGATGAAGGGCTTCTGCTTGTAACCTGGCCTGCACCGGCCACCAAGGGACTGCCTGGCCTCATCCAGCATTGGGGCTCTTTGTCAGCTAAGAACTCACTCACAGTGTCATATACTAAGAAGATATTTTTGAAACCTTAGGAACCTCTCTTGAAACAAGTAGAAATGATGGAAACCCAGTGGTCTTTGTGGCTCTTGGCAAAGCCAAGAGCTAGCAACATCTCCACCAGCAGCAGAAAAGCTGAATCAAGGTCATCATCCTTCTCAAAGCCCCTCAGCCATCTCAGCTTTGTCACTTGGCCTCCAAAGACTCTGCTGGTGTCTACCTGCGGAACGTGGAGTGGAGAAAGGACACAGAGCACCACTGGAGCACCTCTGACACATGGTGGGTGAGAGCTCAGACTCCAGAGGGGCACAGAGCAGCTTCACTGCTTACTTAGCTGTGTGATCTCAGCAAGGGACTTCACCTCTTGGAGCCCGAAGGCCCTGGCTTTCTCGTCCACTATAGCATCTAGTTCCTAGAGTTATTGGGTTATTGAGAGAATTCAAGAACTTGGGTCAAGGAGATGCAAAGCATATAATAGGCACAATATGTGCCTTTGCTTAGTGTCTGTATTGGGTGGTCCCCTGTGGACAACTGAGTGAATTTTTTACTTTCCTGTTCCTGTTTTGGTGGCAAGAAGAATCAGTCTGGCTCTGGACTTTGTGTTAATTACCCATCAGTTCTCTGGTTGATTGAAGAGGCAGAACAAGATCCTGTTCTTGTGGTGGCTCCTGAACTTCTTAGTCCCTCGGAATTGCCCTCCCCCTTCCCAGAAAGGGATTGGGGTCAAGAGTCATGTCACACTGTACAGACCAACTAAAGACTTTGGGCCATTGACCTTTGGGAATTTCTCACTTCCCTGGAGTGTCACTTGGGAAAATATCTTGTTCGTTTTCTTAAATAACTAAACTAGTGTAAAGAAAATATCAGCCCCTGGTACCCACAGAGGTGGCCCTCTTCCTTCCTCTTCTTAAGGTAACACAGCCAGGGCAGGCTGCACTGGGCTTCTCTACTTCCACCCCAAATGTCTGAGCACACCCTGCCTCCCCTCAGCTAATTATCTGCCCTGAGTCTCAGTTTTCTCTTCTATAAAGTGGGAAGAAAGAAGTCCACCTAGCACAGCTGTGATAAGGATTACATTACATAATGTATGTAAATGATTTTGTTTACATCTGATTTGTTTACATTGTTTACATTTGTTTTGATCTTGAAAGGAAAGTTATGACCAACCTAGACAGCATATTAAAAAGCAGAGACATTACTTTGTCAACAAAGATCCGTCTAGTCAAAGCTATGGTTTTTCCAGTCGTCATGTATGGATGTGAGAGTTGGACTATAAAGAAAGCTGAGCGCTGAAGAATTGATGCTTTTGAACTGTGGTGCTGGAAAAGACTCTGAGAGTCCCTTGGACTGCAAAGAGATCGAACCAGTCCATCCTAAAGGAGATCAGTCCTGGGTGTTCATTGGAAGGACTAATGTTGAAGCTGAAACTCCAGTACTTTGGCCATCCGATGCAAAGAGCTAACTCATTGGAAAAGACCCTGATGCTGGGAAAGATTGAGGGCAGGAAGAGAAGGGGACGACAGAGGATGAGATGGTTGGATGGCATCACCAAATCAATAGACATGGGTTTGGGTGGACTCCGGGAGTTGGTGATGGACAGGGAGGCCTGGCATGCTGTGGTTCATGGGGTCACAAAGAGTCGGACACAACTGAGTGGCTGAACTGAACTGAACTGATGTCGACCAATGGATGATGCCTGAGATGAGCCAGGCACACAAGATGTTAATCACGCAGTTGTTACTGTTATTTTAAGGATTCTTTGTGACATCAGCACATGGTAGAGAAGACACTCCACAAAGTTTATTGAATGAAAGAAGGACTTGATGCATCAAGAGAAAATAGAACCTACCATAAGAAATAGAAATAGCAATTATTTAGTGAAATGTGCTAAGATCTTTTACATTTTCATATATTTCATGTGGTCCTTGAAAATAGTACCCACCTAACAAGAGGAGTACTATTGTGATGTGTTTCTCAGATGGAGAGACAAGGGCACAGAGTGGCTAAGTAATTCACCTAGAGCCACACAGCAAATAAATGGAAGAGCCAGGCTCCAAATCTCGGTCTTTCTGACAACCAGAAACTGAGCTCTTGTTCACAGTTATACCAGCCAGCACTTTATAACAACCAAGACTGCATCCAGCCACTGTCTTCTGTAAAAGGCTAAAATCAGCCCCTAAATGACTCAAGATTGCCTAGAAAAGCAAAGGCAAACCAAATGCCCTGAGATTCCATATCCACCAGTCTCCATCAGTTAAGTGACAAAATCAGCCCACAGGTGACAGGGCAGCTGTCATTATGCTAATACACCAGTAAATGAATAACCTCCTGCCTGACTTTTCATCCAAGCATGCTGTGACACTCAGCAGATTGCAGATTGTGTTCATCCCCCTCTGTGCCTGAAACCCTTAGAAGGCTTCCTCCATGAAGTTCCCAGGGTAGCCATAAATGTGAGCAAAAGAAGAGAAGATTCAACAGACTAGCAATGTCCCATCATCCCATGATGGTTTCTTTATCAGCCTGGATCCCAAAGTGTAGACAATGTAGAAGAAAACAGCATCTTACTTGAAAGGTACATTCAGGGTGAGCCATAAATAAACAGTTGCTACTTTAAGCTACTGAGATTGTGAGGGGTGTTTGTTACCACAGTGTAACTTAGACTGAACTGACTGATACATCCACCCAGCAGCATGGAATAAAAGAGAACTGCAAAGAATGACTGCTGGTGTTTTTCACATATAGAAGTGCCACCTACTAGTAAAAAGGCAAGATACAAAGAATTTCCAGGAACTATTCAGCCATTCTTCTACTCTCAGAGTAGTGGCCCTCCACCAAGTCCTATTGTTGGCCTCCATGGGACACATGGCAATATCTAGAGAAATTTTTAGTTATTATGACCAGGACGCTACTGGAATCTAGTTAGCAGAGACTAGGGATGCTGCTGAACATCCCTATGGTACACAGGACGGACACCTTTCACGACAAAGAGTATCTGTCTCCAAATGTCAGGAGTGCTGAGGCTGAGAAATCCTGCCTCAGAGAGAAACCGGGAAGAAGGAGGGGGTGTTGTAGGCTATAGATCATATTTAACAACAAAAGCATGTAACATCTACATACCATTATTGAATTTACAAAACGTTTGCCCATACGTTATCTCATTTCACCTTTACAGCTCTCTTGAAGGATGGGTATTACTACCTCATCTCATCAATGCAGAAACCCAAGTGCACAAGCTTACTTGAAGGCACATTTATAAAGAGAGGATTAGAATTCTAACCCAGTTTGGCTGCCCCACTTCCCAACCATGTTTCATTAAACCACGGCCGTTTACAGTGTCGTTTCCTCCGGGACACAGATCAATATTCAGTCACTCATTCAGGGGCAGTGTCTTAAGACAAATTTGGTTAATTTCTGAGTCTTTCTAATCCCTTTGAACCTGGGGTTCAGCAAAACAGACACAGTGCTTGGTGCATTTGTTTTGATAAATGTAGCTTTGCTTTAATTATTTATGATAATACTAAGGGCAAGCTGGTCAGTTACCCTGGTACATCTTGTCAAAGTAACAATGCCTTAGAGAAATCTCTAAACCACTGGCCTCTTAAAACTTTGCAGAGAAGGGGAGCAAAACCATGGCAGGGATTCGTGTGGAAAATCATTTATTTTTGGACCAGTTAGTCAAATCATGATCCTGAATGCTCTCTTCTGGAATGTTCCAGTGATGCAAGAGTTTCTTGTTGCATGAGGCTAATCAGCAAAGACTGGCAAAGGAAAAAGCAAAGGCATGTTGACTATGGGAAAACACTTAAAAATGCCAGCGCAAGTCAAGCAATTCCTCACTGACAAAAGCATGTTGTGCAGTTCCTATCAAAGTCCCTAAATGTGTATATAGAGAGCACAAAACCAAACTGTACTCACATTAGTCATCTGTGCCCACCCATTACCAAGTCTCAGGCAAAATTTTCTAGTCTAACTACTAAAAACTCTAACTATTAATCTAATCCTGACAATTAGCCACAGTCTGAGTGCTGGTAAGAGACACGTGAAAAGATAATAGCAATGATAGTCAGAAATCATTAAGTATTCTTATATTGGTATATGACTAAAAATAATTTTTAATCAATATAATTACCTGATATATTTACAGTTATTATTATGATTACTATTGCATTTGGAAGCTGCTTTTATGGCAGTATATTAATCTGGCAGAAATTAAAGAATTGAGCAAGATGTAAAACAGTATAGAGGCGCCTAAAAAATTAAGAATAGAACTAGAACTATCCTATGATCCAGCAATCTCACTTCTGGGTATATATCTAAAGGTAACAAAATCATTATCTTAAAGTGGTATCTGCATTCCCGTATTTCTTGCAACATTATTTATAATAGTCAAGATATGGAAACAACTTACGTGTCTGTGGATGGATGAATGGATAAAGAAAATGTAATAGATATATAGATATCAAAGTCTTTTAATGCATATACATATAGATTCAATATATCTATATTGAAATATTCAGCCTTAAAAAGATGTAAATCTTGCCATTTGAGACAACATGGACAAAACTAGGGGACATTAAGCTGAGTAAAATAAACCAGAGAAAATCAAATACTGCATGGTATCACTTATATGTGAAATCTAAAAAAGAAAAAAATCAAACTCAGAAACAGAGAGCAGAATGATGGTTGCCAGAGGCTGGAAAACTGGAGAAATGGAGAGACTCTGGAAAAAGTATACAAACTTCCAGTTATAAGGTGAATAAGGTCTGAGGATCTAATGTATAATATGATAATTACAGTTGATAATACTGAGAAAAAAAGAATTGCGTGAGAAATGTATGGAATATGTGTGACTCCAGGAATATGTGTGAGCTTTTAAAGCTACTCATTTCTGACATGATTTCTGACAGTGATTTTGACACAAGTAATAAAAAAGGGAAAAGATAGAGTAGGCAGAGCCTTTTGGAACTAAAAGACTGATAAGATATTGGGGTCTTCCATCAGTTTTCTGTAGCAGTATTTAGGCAGCTTCCCACAGAGATGAACTCATTAATTTGCATAGTGGATGAAGAGCCTCCTCTTTAGCAGATGCTCTTGATGCCCTGCCCCATGTCCCCTTGTCCCACCTGGGTTACCTACAGTGGTGGCTGGAGATATTTCCAGGACACTGGCACACCCCACCTGCAGTGTCTGCTCCTGGGTCTCTTTTGTCTTCTGCCATAGGACTTTATCTAGCACGCCTTGAATTCATTCACCTCTTGCAAGCACAAATGCTCCCAAGCACCTCCTCCAACCAATGCAATATAAAGGTCAGTGGGTAAATGTCTGAGCCCCCCACCATCCAGTGGGAGGATTTTAAGGTGCACACCACACAGTGCCTCAGCAGGTTCCCAGCAGGACTGGGCCCGCAGCCCACAGCTATCATTTTACACTCATTAGCATGCCATTTATTTGACTTTTCTTCCTTCCCTGTCCTGCTTTCCATACTCCCTCACTTGTGATTCCAGAATCATGATCCAGATAAATAAAGGAGCCAGCATTCAAGTTCTTGTCTCAGGAGGATATGAACTAAGATCCCACAGGCCAATAAAATCAGAACCAAGACTCCAACTCTCCTTGAGGCTCAAGGATGTAAAAACATGGACAATGGACAAGGGTGAATGGTAATCATATCAGATGGCAGGGAAGAACCATGAGTTGGAGAACAAATGCCTGAAAAGAAGAGGGACACTTCAGTAAGGAGGTCAATGCAGAAGGTCTAGGACGTGTGTGTGTGTGTGTGTGTGTGTGTGTGTGAGTGTACTGCTGTGTATTATTGCTGTGTATTGCTGTGTATTATTCTATATACACATATTTATATATTGCTGTGTAATTGCTAAGTTGTGTCTGACTCTTTGAGATCCTGTGGGCTAGGCTCCTCTGTCCATGGGATTTCCCAGACAAGAATACTGGAGTAGGAGTGGGTTGCCATTTCCTTCTCCAGGGTATCTTCCTAACCCAGGGATCAAATCTGTGTGTGTGTGTGTGTGTGTGTGTATATATATATATATACATATATACTTTTTCAGGTTCTTTTCCATTGTAAGTTATTACAAGATAGTGAATATAGTTTCCCATACTATATAATAAGTTCCTGTTGTTTATCTATTTTTTATACAGTAGTGTGTATCTGCTGCTGAGTCGCTTCAGTCGTGTCCGACTCTGTGTGACCCCATAGATGGCAACCCACCAGTCTCCCCCGTCCCTGGGATTCTCCAGGCAAGAATACTGGAGTGGGTTGCCATTTCCTTCTCCAATTCATGAAAGTGAAAAGTGAAAGTGAATTCGCTCAGTCATGTCCGACTCATGACCCCATGGACTGCAGCCCACCAGGCTCCTCCGTCCATGGGATTTTCCAGGCAAGAGTACTGGAGTATCTATTAATCCCCAAATGCTAACTTACCCCCCTCCCCCCTTTCCCATTTGGTAATCACAAGTTTGTTCTCTACATCTGTGAGTCTGCTTCTGCTTTGTAACTAAGTTCATTTGTGTCATTTTTTAGATTCCACATATAAGTGACACCATATGATATTTGCCTTTCACTGTCTCACTTAGTATGACAATCTCTAGGTCTATCATGGCATTCTTTCATTCTTTTTATGACTGAGTAGTATTCCATTATATACATACCACATCTTTATCCACTCATCATCTATTGATGGGCATTTAGGTTGCTTCCATGTTTTGACTATTTGTCAATAGTACTCCTGTGAACATTTAAACTGAGGAAACTATAAGCTCAGAAAGACAGAAGGTGACACACACCATCCCGGATAACCAGATAGTGCCAGATGACTAGAGGAGCTGGACGGTTAACCATCCCCCACGACTGCTCCATTTTCCTCCTTCCCTAAGTTCTGGTCTCATCCAAAGAGGATACAAAGAAGACCTCTTCTTTCATTAAAGGTAGTTAAGGAGGTCTATGACCTTCCCAGGTGGCACTAGTGGGAAAGAACCTGCCTGCCAATGCAGGAGACAGAAGAGATGAGGGTTTGATCCCTGGGTCAGGAAAATCCCCTGAAGGAGGGCATGGCAATCCATTCCAGTATTCTTGCCTGGAGAATCCCATGGACAGAGGAGCCTGGCAGGCTGCAGTCCGTAGGATCACAAACAGTCGGACACGACTGAGCAATTGAGCACACACACATGCAAGGAGCCCTGTGTCAAACTCACCAAAAGGCCCTAAGTTCAGTCTGTTGGAGAAAACTAAAATCTATATTTATCTGATTGAAGAACTCACTAGGAATAAATGAAAATAAGTAAATCTCAAAAAAATGGTTAGACCTAACTAGAGAAATTTTAAAAGCAACAGCAAATTGAGAAAAATGTTTACCCTTAAGTGACAGTTAATACCCTTAAGTTTCTTAAGAGTTGGAGCACACGTAAGAGCAGTAAGAAGACAATGGTGAGATGGGGGAGACAGAGTCCAAGCAGTGATGAGAAAGCTCATGTGAAGACTATAAATGGAAAATAAAGACGGTTTCAAGGGTTCAGGCTTCTCATAATCAAAGAAAGTCAAAGTGAGGGCTTCCCAGGTGATTCAGAGGTAAAGAATCCACTTGCCAGTGCAGGAGACATGGACTTGATCCCTGATCTGGGAAGATCCCACACACATCAGAGCAACTAAGCCTGTGCACCACAATTACTGAATCAGTGCTCTAGAGCCCAGGAGCCACAACTACTCAGTCAACATGCAGCAACTACTGAGGCCCATGCACCTACTACTGAGGCCCATGCACCTAGAGCCTGTGCTCCACAATAAGAGAAGACTGCGTACCGCGACTAGAGAGTAACCACCACGCATCACAACTAGAGAAAAGCCCACGCAGCAACAGAGATCCAGCACAGCCAGAAATAAATAAAAAGTTTTTTAAAAGGGAAAAGAAAATTAAGACATTAATATGGGACTTCCTTGGTGGCCCAGTGGCTAAGACTCCACACTCCCAAAGCAAGGACCCAGGTTTAATTCTTGGTCAAGGAACTAGATCCAATATGACACAACTAAAAGACCCCACATGCCACAAGAAGATCGAAGAGCCCATGTGCCGCAACTCAGACCTGACGCAGCCAAATAAATAAAGACAGTAACGCAATTTCATCTGCAATCTATTACATGTACAACGATTAAAGAAAACTCAATGGAAAAAAAAAAAAAAACCTCAATACTGGTGGCAGTGGAGCACATTAGGTTCTCTAGACTGCAGGCGGGAGTATAAATTAGTTCAAATTCCTAAAGGGTAATTTCGTGATATGTCTCAAGGATGCTGAAATTATTCATACCCACTTAAGGATTTCGTCCTAAGGAAATAATTGGAAATGTGAACAAATATTTATTTACAGAAATGTTCATCATAAAATGACTTCAGATGGCAAACAAATGGAGCAACCTGACTATAAAACAACAGGGAAGTAAGTAAATAGCATATGGTTCGTCCATATTGAAGAGTATTAGGAAGTCATTAAAGAGCATACTGAGCAAAACAGGTTAATAAACAATATGGAATA
The DNA here is from genome assembly GCF_049115385.1 of Moschus berezovskii. Taxonomy (NCBI): domain Eukaryota; kingdom Metazoa; phylum Chordata; class Mammalia; order Artiodactyla; family Moschidae; genus Moschus; species Moschus berezovskii. The sequence goes on from NC_142474.1 coordinate 15,580,300, forward strand.
TGATCCAAACTGTGTAAAAATAACATTGCATTTACCCATATCATATGTTCATTATGGTTACCCCTGAAAGACCGGATTAGAAAATTAATAGGATTTCAGATTCCACCATGCTTTGGTCTTAGTAGCAAGAAATAAGGAGAATAGATCTATCAACCCCAATCAGATGGAAATACATAGGTTTCAGAATGCAAGGATTTTTCTCATGATACTTGATAACCATGAGTCTGTAACATTTGGGTTACACAAATTTAAGGATGAAAAAGAAGCTATGAGAGCAGATCTGAGAGAGATTTTTAAATTAATAGACAAAATGCTGCACAGCTATATAACCAGTGGTCTTTAAGAAAAACACTGCAGCATAATTTTCCAGAAAAATTACAATGTTACAATGATCAGAATTGGCTCAGTATTATTAATAGAAAATCTGAATACACTGATCCTGACGGAATTTCTTGCCAATGCAACAAGCTAGGAAACAGAAACCAATGCTTATTGACAAAAAGGAATAATCATTATTATTATTTGCAAATATTATTATTAGAAATTTAGAATACATAAAATAAGAAATTGAAAACTGAAAAACTAACAGTAGAGTTTAGCTAGAAAGTGAGATATCAAAAGAAATATATATATATATTTCAAATAGAAATATATAAATCACAACTAAGCTTTCTAAGAGATCAGTTATAAACATTTATAAAATTCATTGAAAAACATTCAATCCAGAGTAACAAGATAATTGATAATCACGTTCAGTGCCTAAAGGGTCTTCCGAATGAATCTTTCTGCCACAAACAGTTATGCACAGCACCAAGGTTACACCCTCTTCCACTAATTCTATGCTTCTAATCCCAGTTGCTTTAGGAACTTTAGAGGATGTCATTATTACCTGAAGAATAACCAGGTTTTGTCTACACTGCCCATTTGGTTAAACTCAAACTTTTGCCTTAATGTCATTCCATATCAACATAATTTGAACAGCGACACTTGGAAATCATTCATTGCCTTAGTTAAATACTATGCATCTAAGTAGGAGTTTTCCAGGACATAGGAACTGATCACTCCCCCTAGAGTCTTCCATCTTTGAAAGTCCAATGACCTAAGATAATGATAATGCTGTGACAACTCATTTTTCTACCTGTGACTGAAAATTGTTGATATTTTTATAGGATGTGCTCTAACTTTTCGTTGTTGTTCAGTTGCTCAGTCATGTCTGACTCTTTGCGACCCCATGGACTGCAGTACGCCAGGCTTCTCTGTCCTTCTAACTTTAGAAACATTAAAACATATGAGGTAGGGGAGCATACACCTTAGAACCAAGCAAAGGAAATTACCCCAGAAATCTCATGAACACAACCGTTTATAAATTTGTAAGGCCATGAATAAAAGACAGGCCAACAAAACCTGGCCACATCTACCAAACCAATGATGGGGCTAGTTTGCAATGAAGATAATGGTGATGCTCTTAATAATGTTGGCAGCAATGAAGGGAATGGATGGTGAAGAGGTGGCAAGGACAGGAACGGGAATGGAGGCTGGTGGGCTTCGAGGTGGGAACGAAGATGAGGAATGCCTGAGAGCTGGCACTGGGATGGAGACAGGAGTGATAAAAGGTTGGAAAGCTGAGGGCACTTCATCACCCTTAGGGCAAAGTGTTCTCATGACAGCCTGAATAGAAGGAAAATCACTCCGGACTCCTCTCTTCTCCTGCTGAAAGGATCTTGGGGATGTCCAGGGAAAGTGTTACGCTTCCAGAAATTTTGCCTAATCTTTGGAGAAACTTGCTCCATCAGATGACCAAAGAATTCCTTCTCTTTGATCTTTCTAGTAGAACTTCTGAACCAATTCCAGTTCCCATAAGGAGATCAGTCGTGCGACTTATTTTATCTTCAACCTCAGTTACACCCCCAGCAAGTGAATATCAAGTCATGTCACCTGCAGAAAACTGAATAAGAGAAAAGGTTAGAAGTCTTGGTGGACTTGACTTGCAGGCTATGGGGAGGAAGGGTGTAGAAAAATCTTCATTTGATCCTTAATATATGAGGTTCCTGTCCTTTGTGTTCTGTGCATATTTTCTCATTTAAATTTATCCAACAACCTGACATGAAAGGATACCACCACCCCCATTATACAGATGGGGAAATTGGGGTTCAGAGCCTCTCTTGCTCAACTACATATCCCTGGAGGCAGGAACCATGACTTATTTTACATACCAGTCTATCTTCAGGGTCTAGCATGGAGGTGACACATAGTAGGTTCAGTTCAGTTCAGTTCAGTCGCTCAGTCGTGTCCGACTCTCCACGACCCCATGAATCACAGCACACCAGGCCTCCCTGTCCATCACCAACTCCCGGAGTTCACTCAAACTCATGTCCACAGAGTCGGTGATGCCATCCAGCCATCTCATTCTCTGTCGTCCCCTTCTCCTCCCGCCCCCAACCTTTCCCAGCATCAGAGTCTTTTCCAGTGAGTCAACTCGTCGCATGAGGTGGCCAAAGTATTGCAGTTTCAGCTTTAGCATCAGTCCCTCCAATGAACATCCAGGATTGATCTCCTCTAGAATGGACTGGTTGGATCTCCTTGCAGTACAAGGGACTCTCAAGAGTCTTCTCCAACCCCACGGTTCAAAAGCATCAACTCTTCGGCGATCAGCTTTCTTCACAGTCCAACTCTCACATCCATACATGACCACAGGAAAAACCATAGCCTTGACTAGACAGACCTTGGTTGGCAAAGTAATGTCTCTGCTTTTTAATATATTATCAAGGTTGGTCATAACTTTCCTTCCAAGGAGTAAGCATCTTTTAATTTCAGTCGTGTCTGACTCTTTGCAACCCCATAGACTATACAGTCCATGGAATTCTCCAGGCCAGAATACTGGTGTGGGTAGCCTATCCCTTCTCCAGGGGATCTTCCTGACCCAGGAATTGAACAAGGGTCTTCTGCATTGCAGGCGGATTCTTTAACAACTGAGCTATCAGGGAAGCCCTAAAAGCCTCAGTAGTGTTTGGGAACAATCTGCGCTTCCTAAGCTATTGTTCCCAAACACTACTGAGGCTTTTAGGGCTTCCCTGATAGCTCAGTTGTTAAAGAATTCGCCTGCAATGCAGAAGACCCTTGTTCAATTCCTGGGTCAGGAAGATCCCCTGGAGAAGGGATAGGCTACCCACACCAGTATTCTGGCCTGGAGAATTCCATGGACTGTATAGTCTATGGGGTCGCAAAGAGTCAGACACGAATGAGCGCCTTTCACTTTCACTTTGGGCTTTCAAAGGATATTTGTAAAGTCAAGTCTAAACTTTTCTGGTTCCCCGTTCCCTTTGGAAGCATTCTGGTATGTTTCGAGGAGAGAGGAGCATGGGGAAGATGAAATTGCAGAGCAGGAGAAGATTCAGACATGATGGGGGTCCCCACAAATATTCCCCGTGGGCCTCATTACACATTTGAGCAAACATTACCTTCACTCACGGCTAAATTTCCTGTTTGCTTGGCTGATCAATTTCTCATCAAATTTTAATGCGAGGTTCAGACCGTCTGTGGTGTTTTAATTAGGACCAAGATTGCAAAGTGTCTAGGGCAGGGCTGAGCTTCATCCAAATCCCCACTGCCCACTGGGGTGTTGCCAGGAGAGGCAGAGGTTGGGGCAGCGCAGGGCCGGGCTGGGCCATCGCCAGGGCTCCGCAGACCCTCTTCCTAGGTGCGCTGTGCTCTCTAGTGGTGACAGTCTGGAGAGAAACGGTGGTGCAGACCCAAGGGCTTATAGCCCTTTCCCGATTCCCTCCAGCCCCTAAGAATTTAACCGGCTGCCTCGCTTCTCAGGTGGCTCGGTGGCAAAGAATCCACCTGCCAATGCAGGAGATGCAGGAGAGGCGAGCAACATTAGAATAAAGGACAGGAAGATGGTTCTATGGTTTCCAGCCAGGGAGACCAGAGAAAGGATAAAGCAGAGCTGCACTGTGCTGGAGACATGGTGGGCAGAGCCCAATAGCCATATTAATAACTACAATGGATTAAGCATTCGCTAAGCATTTCTATCTTATTGCCTTTTTATACAGCTCACGGGGTTCTAACAGCAGGTATACTGGGGTGGTTTGCCATTCCCTCCTCCAATGGAAAGCCTGGCATGCTGCAGTCCATGGGGTCCCAAGGAGTCAGATAGGACTTGGCAACTGAACAACAACAAACATTTCTATGGGGTTTCCCAGGTGGCTCAGCAGTAAAGAATCCTCCTGCCAATGCAGGAGACAAAGGTTCAATCCCTGGGTCTGGAGGATGCCCTGGAGGAGGAAATGGCAACCCACTCCAGTATTCTGGCCAGGAAAATCCCATGAACAGAGGAGCCTGGTAGGCTCCAGTCCATGGGGTCACAAAGAGTCAGACATGACTAAGCAACTGAGTGTGCGCACACGCACACACACACACACACACACACACACTCGCCTCTCAAGCTTTCTTCCTTCCCTGCCGGCTTTCTCTCTTTCCTCCCCACAAAACACAGTGTCCTGGTGGCTTGATAGAGCAAGCAAGGAGACTAACCAACTAACTCCAGTTGTGTGCCTGGCACTGTGAGACGGGGTTGGAAGAAAGAGAAAAATAAGTCTCAGGACCTGCCCTCAAGTGGCTCATAATGAAGAAGATGGATGGACACACATTCGATATGGTGGGTGGTCTGACTGAGACCTGGGTGGTGGTCGGATTGGTGCTGGAGGCAGGTGGAATGGCAGCAGCCCCAGTGCCCAGGTCATTAGAAGGTCTGGCATGCCTTCATCAGAAGCCAAAGTAGTTCTTTTCAGAGACAGAATGAACCAGATAGGGGACACGAGAATACTGATGGCTATCAATCAAAATGAATCAATGGCTAGATCTCCATGTTCAGTGTCCTCTACCCCCCCATTATCACCACCACCTCCCCATGGTGACCCCTTCCTCAGCACAGAACCTCGGGAGAGCTTCCTCTAAGTTTTGATTCTGCCCCTGACAAAACAGATCAGGTTGTCAGAAACCAATCACCCAGAAATTCCTTCATTTGAGAAGCCTCTCTCCTTGTCCAGCCTGGGTCAATTGAAGCTGTAGCTCGTTTGAACATTTGCATACCCAGGGTTCATTACCATATTTAAGGCTCTAAGCAGTCCTACAGTAAAGGAACCTGGGTCACTGTGTTTAACACTGTGTTCTCCAAGCTCATTTGCGCCTAGAACACTTTTTTTTTTCCTTGAAACCCTAGTTAACATCTCCCTCTGTCCTTTTCTGAATCTAGGGTCTGCACATTAAAACCTATGATGAGTCAGGATCAGCCATGCTTTCCAAAGGACAGCGCAAGGTAAGTCACAAAGTACTCAACTTTATAGCCAATGGTATGTCAACGAGAATGAAGTCGTTGCTCAGTTAACATTCAGACACCTCCAGCCTTGACAGCAAAGACACAATCTGGTAACAGACAACTCCAGTGCGGACCAAGTAAGAAAGGCTTCCCAAGATCCACAGGAGCTGTAAGAAGAAATTGAGACCTGTCTGAAGGTTCATGGATTGATGCTTCCATTAGATTCATGGAGGGAAGTGGTGATATTTATGTTTGATTGAAATGAATCTGTTTTTAAGGCATTTACTACTGACAGAATAGAATTAGCTGAATGCAGTGGTTTCCAAACTTGGCCGAGCATCCAAATCGCATGGGGCATTCGTTCCCTGCACCAATTCCTGGGCTCAGGCCTCAGTATCCTGATTCTGTAGAAGTGAGGTACTGCTGATGCTCTACTGCCAAAGTTCACCATTTCCCCCAGCTACATCCTGTGAGAACCAGTTCCAGTGGATGCTAACACATCTCACCCAAAAAGTATTCAATGTAATGATAAGGTGTGTTGAGCTCATGGTGAGTGCAAAGAGAGAGAGAGGAGGAGATAGAGAGGTCTTACTGGATTCTCACACGGCCCGATGAGATTAGCTCCCACATTCTGGCAAGGAAATTAGAGAGATTGATAACTTGCTACAGTCACATAGTTAATAATGGCCCCATCCCTTGAGAGGCCAAAGATGATGCCACATGATGGGATGATGGGATGGTGGTATCACTCCTTGAGACGGGAAATTGAAGATGGAGCTGTTCTGAAGATGAAGGGAAGGAGATGGTGTGTTTCATTTCAGACTCTCTGTGCTTGAGGTGCTCTAAGAGTCACAGGTAGAAATGTCCACCAGGCATCAAATTATGAGTGTAAAGATCATGGAGGGTATTTAGGCAGGAGTTAAATGCTGAGAGTTGACAGCAATACAGATGATAGTTAAGGTCATTCTGGGCCTCCATTTCCCCTTCTCTAAAATGGAAGCTAAGAGCTATCTTCAATATGCTTTGTATAGATTCCTCAATAAGTTAAATACAAAATTACCATAGGAACCAGTGGTTCCACCCTTAGGCCTGTACCCTAAAGAACCAAAAACAGATATCCAAATCAAAATGTATACACAAACAACTCTATCAGCTCTATTCACAGTAATCAAAAGAAAAACCAATCCAAATGCTCAAAAACTGACGAATGGACAAACAAAATGTGGTGTCTACATGTGGTGGGATATTATCCAGCCATAAAAAGGAATGAAGTACCGATACATGCCACAAAATGTATCATCAGATGATACATCTTGATGAGCCTTGAAAACAGTAATGTAAGTGAAAAGGCCAGGCACAAAAGGCCCCACAGTGTATGCTTCTATTTACATAAGATGTCCAAAATAGATAAATCTATAGTGACAGGAAGCATATTAGTGGCTGCCAGATGTAAAGGGAATGGGAAGCGACTGCTTAATGGGTACAGGGTTACTTTTCAGGGTGATCCAAGTTCTGAAACTAAGGGAATTCCCTGGTAGTCCAGTGGTTAGGACTCCAAGCTCTCTGCTGAGGGCCCAGGTTCAATTCTCGGTCAGGGAACTAAGATCCCACAAACTGTGCAGTGCCACCAAAAAAAAAATTCTGAAACTAGATGATGACAGTTGTATGACATTATGAAGGTACTTGATTTCGCTGCAGTGTACACCTTAAAAGGATTTAAGTGATACATTTTATGTTATAAATAGTATACAAGAAAAAATATGCCTTATACAGAAGTTACAAGACCAAATGTAGGTTTCAAAAGCATACATTTACATGGTGTCAGAACTAACGACAGGGCTTTGATGAGGACTTGGGAAATTTGATGTCACCCTTGACAAACCAAAGTCTAATTCTGACGTAGAAAAAACTACCACATAATTTCCGGTTTCTCTAAAAATCACCTGTGGGCAAGAGGTGTGGGGAAAGGACTGAATAGATTCATACAACCCTCATTCAAAACATTTACCCTCCTCAGAGGACAGCCCACTTAAAGCCCATAGCCATCCGCCAACCATTTGATTTCTCCTCTCTGCCACTGCTGCTCCTGCTAAGTCGCTTCAGTCATGTCCAACTCTGTGCAACCCAACATGGCAGCCCACCAGGCTCCTCTGTCCCTGAGATTCTCCAGGCAAGAATACAGGAGTGGGTTGCCATTTCCTTCTCCAATGCATGCATGCATGTTAAGTCGCTTCAGTCGTGGCTGACTCTGTGTGACCCCATGGACAGCAGCCCATCAGGTTCCTCTGTCCACAGGATTCTCCAGGCAGGAATACTGGAGTGGGTTGCCATTTCCTTCTCCTTTTTTCTCTCCCCTCCTGATAAATAGCTCCTGCAGAAACCAGGTTGCTCAAGCCAGAAACCAGGGCATTATCTTCATCAGCTCCTTCCTTCTCACCTCCACTCCCCATCCATCAGCAAATTCTGTCAGTTCATCTCCAAAATCTGTCTCAAATGAGTCCCCCCCTTTTGTTGTCCATTGCCTCCACGCTTGGTCAAGCCGCCATCTTGGCCAGTGCGCAGAGCCCCCTCTGTCTCTGTGCTCTGCTCTTCCATCCTACCATCCATCCTCCACGCACAGTAACCAGAATGGGCTTTTCCTTCAAAAGGCAAATCTGATCGTATCAGAGGAGTAGCACCTGGACACCTCCTCCAATAACTGCTCCTTTGGGTCTAGGTTTTGTTGCTCTCATGGCCCTTCCTCATGGATATTCTCAATCTGTACACTTGGCCAGCTGGTTGGAATTTGTATTAGTTGGCTCAGGTTGCCATAAGGTACTACACATTGAGCGGTTTAAGCAACAGAAGTTGATGTTCTCACAGCTCTAGAAATCGGGAGTCTGAGACCCACGGTCAAGCAGAGTTGATTTCTCCTGCCACCCCTCTCCTTGGTGTGTGACATCTCCCCGTGCGTGTCTGTGTCCTAACCTCCTCCTCTTATAAGGACACTGTTGGTTTTGGGTCAGGACTTTTCTTTTAATGACCTGATTTAACCTTGATCACCTCTTTAAAGACCTTTTCTCCAAATAGGGTTATAATCTAAGGCATTGGAAGTTAGCACTTCAGTGCATGAATCGGGGTGGTGGACACAATTCAGCCTGTAAGGAACGCAGTGTGCTATCTGTGATAACTAGATGTTCACTCAGCTTCTCTGGGCCTCGCTGCCCCTTCCATTCAGATGGGTGCTACCCGCCTCTCCAAGTGGCCAGCATCAGAGAAAATTCACAGAAAGCCAACAGCTCCCTGCCAGGCATGGAGTCAGCACTGATCCTGGGGAACTTTCCTTCAAGACCACCGTGGGTGGAGGCTCCCCTGTGAGGAGGCATTTGGCTACGCCAGTCCCATAGACCCCACTGCCAGCTTCAAAGGGTTAAGGCAGCAGGCAGACTTATTGACTGGGGCTTCTTGGCTGGTCCAGGGAAGCGTGACTGATTGGAAGCCTGTTCGGAGGAGGAGCCCGCTTTGTGGGCCCGAAATAAATAAGGGCCTGTCGATAGTTCAGATCCCCACACATCGACAGAGTCTGCAGTCTCAATAGGCAATTAACACTTTACAGGGGCCATTACCCAGCGGCCTCCCCACGTTTTACTGCACATTTTCTGCCATCAGGTCTGGTATTGAAGCTTCTAAATAAAAACATAAAAGTGAGCTAAAGCAGGCCAGCGCTTTGCCTGACTGCAGTCACGGGGCCCACACACAGCAAGAGATCATATTTCCTCTCTTCTGCTTGTGCTCCAACTCCCCTGCATCCCGCATCCTGCACTCGTGCTTGTGTGTACACTCACACCTGTCCACACACGTATACACACAGACCCATCTCCTGAGTGTGTCTGGGGAGGGAGTGTTCTGGAATCACACCACCTGGATTTTAACTGCCTCCAACACACTAGCTGTGTGGCCTTGCACAAATGAACCTCGGTTTCTTCATCTGTAAGATGGGAATGATAATACAGTCCACTTCACAGGGCAGTCCTCAAGACTAGATGCTTTTAGCACAATGCTTGGCACATAATAAGGCCCCAATAAATACAAAAGGGATCAATAATATTGTCATTATCATCGTCAGGAGAAGAATATGGATCATCTTAAGGCCAAACCAATTCAGCCTCTCTTCCTTTCCTTCCATTTCTGCCACAACCATTATCTTAGACCATATACATAAATTAACTCTAAATGGATTAAAGATTTGAATTTGGGGCCTGAAACCATAAAATTCCTAGAAAGAAGCATAGGCAGTAATTTCACTGACACTCGTTTTTGTGGACATGCCTCCAAAGGCAAGAGAAACAAAAGAAAAAATAAATAAATGATACTATATCAAACTAACAAATTTCTGCAAAGTATCATCAAAATGAAAATGCAACTTACTGAATGAGATATTTTCAAATCAGATATTTAATAAGGGGTTAATATCCAAAATATATAGACTTCATACAACTCAACAATAACAAAAATTAAACAATATGATTGAAAAATGGGCAGAGGATCTAATAAACATTTTACTGAAGAAGACATGCAGATGGCCAATAGGCACATGAAAAAATGCTTAATAGCATTAATGATCAGGGAAATGCAAGTTAAAACCACAATAAGATATCACCTCCCACCTCTCAGAATGACTATCATCAAAAAGACAAAGAATAACAAATGTTTCAGAGGATGTAGAGAAAAGGGAACTCTTGCACACTGTTAGTGAACATGTAAAATGCTGCAGACACTTAACAATACAGTGTGGAGATTCCTAAAAAATTTGGGCTTCTCTGGTGGCTCAGACTGGAAAGAATTTGCCTGCAATTCAGGCCTGGGTTCAATCCCTGGGTCAGGAAGACCCCCTAAGAATGGAAATACCACATGACCCAGCTATCCTACTTGTGGATATCTATCCAAAGAAAACAAAAACACTAATTCAAAAAAATACATGCACCCCTATGTCCATAGCAGCATTGTTTACAATAGCTAGGGTATGGAAACAACGTAAAAGCCTACGAATGGATGAATGGATAATGAAGACCAGGTATATGTGTATGTGACTGTCTTTTTCGGGACCCACAAAAAAGAATGAAATTCTGCTATTTGCACAACTTGGATGGACCTTGAGAGCGTTATGCTAAATGGAATAACTCAGATGGAGAAAGACAAAAGATAAAGACAAAATGATTTTGTCATACACAGAATCTAAAAAAAAAAAAAAATTATTGAAAATAACAATGAACAAATAAATTAAAACAAGAACAAATTCATAGATACAGAGGACAGTTTAGGGGGTACCAGACGGGAATAAGGTTGGAGATCAGCTCTATGATGATGGTAACTAAACTTGCAGTAACGATCACTTTGCAGTGTATACACATGCTGAACTAGAATGCTATACATCTGAAGTTCACATAATAGGAAAATGATGATTTTTATACATCAAATATTTGGGTATTACCTTTCCTTTTTTAATGATTTCTATTGGACATTTATATTAATGTTCACTTAATCTAATGTCTTCTATTATTAGAAGTCCAGATGAGGCACAGATCATTTTTACATGTAACTGAAATATATAATCTCATCACAATGTACTGGTTGATAATACTGCATGCATGCGTGCTCTGTCGCTCAGTCGTGTCTGACTCTGTGACCCCATGGACTATAGACCACCAGGCTCCTCTGTCCGTGGGATTTCCCAGGCAAAAATACCGGAGTGGGTGGCCATTTCCTTCTCTGGGGGATTTTCCCAACCCAGGGACCAAACACGGGTCTCCTGCACTGCAAGCAGATTCTTTACCATCTGAGCCACCAGGGAAGCCCTAGTTGATGATAATAATATACCTTTATTCTTAACAGCACAGCACGTTCTTAACTCTCCTGTGTTATAGAAAACCTCTGCTGATTCATGTTGGTGTATGTCAGGGGCAGACACAATATGGAGTAATTGTCCTCCAATTAAAAATAAATAAATTTTTAGAAATGAGAAAAAAAAGAAAATCTCTTAGATGTTCAGTGCTACCCTAAAGTGGAAAAATTATTCACTGAATATATAATTACTGTCTCTCATTTTTTAAAAACATAAATAAGTATATGAAAAATACAAAAAAACCTCATGCTATGAACTACAACAAAAAAATTTTTAATGAAAAAGTAAAAGGTGCTTTGAGAAAAACTGGTAAGGGTATGGGACAAGCAGAACAGAAAAGGAAAGAGCAAAAGTACAATTTCTGGTGAACCTCAGCCTGATGCTGCAGGGAACTTCGGGGTATTACTACCCCTAGATCAGATCCTTAAAACTCAGCATTCAAAGAACTAAGATCATGGAATCTGGTCCCATCACTTCATAGCAGATAGAAGGGGGAAAATTAGAAACATTGACATATTTGATTTTCTTGGGCTCTAAAATCACTGCAGACAGTGACTGCAGCCATGAAATTAAAATACGCATGCTCCTTGGAAGGAAAGCTATGACAAACATAGACAGCATATTAAAAAGCAAAGACACTACTTAAACTATGGTTTTTCTACTAGTCATGTATGGATGTGAGAGTTGGACAAAAAAGAAGGCTGAGTGCCGAAGAATTGATGCTTTCGCTGTGGTGCTGGAGAAGACTCTTGAGAGTCCCTTGCACTGCAAGGAGATCAAACAAGTCAATTCTAAAGGAAATCAATCCTGAATATTCACTGGAAGGACTGATTCTGACAATGAAGCTCCAATACTTTGGCTAACTGATGCGAAGAGCCAACTCACTGGAACAGACTGTGTTGCTGGGGAAGATTGACAGCAGAAGAGGGTGACAGAGGATGAGATGGTAATAGAGCATCACTAACTTCAAGGTCCATCTAATCAAGGCTATGGTTTTTCCAGTGGTCATGTATGGATGTGAGAGTTGGACTATCAAGAAAGCAGAGCACCGAAGAATTGATGCTTTTGAACTGTGGTGTTGGAGAAGACTCTTGAGAGTCCCTTGGACTGCAAGGAGATCCAACCAGTCCACCCTAAAGGAGATCAGTCCTGGGTGTTCATTGGAAGGACTGATGTTGAGGCTGAAACTCCAATACTTTGGCCACCTGATGCGAAGAGTGGACTCACTGGAAAAGACCCTGATGCTGGGAAAGACTGAGGGCAGGAGGAGAAGGGAACAACAGAGGATGAGATGGTTGGATGACCTCATCGACTCAATGGACATGGGTTTGGGTGGACTCCAGGAGTTGGTGATGGACAGGGAGGCCTGGTGTGCTGCAGTTCATAGGGTCACAAAGAGTCGGACATGACTAAGCGACTGAACTGAACCGAACTTTCAGTGGTCATGAGTTTGAGCAAATTCTGGGAGATAGTGAAGGACAGGGAAGCCTTGTGCGTGCAGTCCATGGGGTCACAAAAAGTTGGACACGACTGAGCGACTGAACAGCACCAACAAAGACCACATCCAGCTTCAAGTACAGGATCTGGGCTTTTGTACGTGTACACCATTCAGTCGCTAGCTATGGGCCTCAGTGAGGGCAGGGGACATACACTCCCAGGCACCTCTGGCTGTGGGATAGAACCCCATGTCCACCTCCCACAGGTTTCTGCACTCCAGGCAATCCTCTGAAAAAAGTCGAAGAAGTGAGCAGTCAGCAACAAAGCACACTGGTGCTTTCACACTGGTGAAAAGGATCCCTCAGAATCTGGGGATAATGCTGAACTCTACACCTGTGCCCTGTGATTTTGGAAAACAGTGAAGATTAAGAAACTACGCCTCCACTGCTTCCCGTCCCCAGAAGGAGAGCATGAGATGAACTGAGAGACTAGCATAGCCACATATACACTAGCATGTGTAGAACAGATAGCCAGTAGGAACTGCTGTACAGCACACGGAGCCCAGTCCAGCTCTCTGTGAAGACCGGGAGGGCATGAATGGGGGGGAGTGGCAGGGAGGTTCGAGAGGGAGGGGACGTATATACTTATGACTGACTGGCTGTGATGTATGGGAGAAAACAACGCGACATCATAAAGCAATTATCCTCCAATTAAAAATTTACAAAAACAAAAAATCAAATGAAATGCACAATCTCTTTAAAACAGCAATTTCACGTTAACAATTAAGTTTACAGAAATATTTCTACATGGATACAGATATAAACAGGCTTCCCAAGTGGTATTCAGGAGATTCAGGAAATGCGGGTTCAATATCTGGGATGGGAAGATCCCCTGGGGGAGGAAACGGCAACCCACTCCAGTATTCTTGCCTGCAGAATCTCACGGACAGAGGAGCCTGGCAGGCTACAGTCCATGGAGTCACAAAGAGTCGGACATTTCTGAGCACGCACGCACTACACAAATATAAACATTGCTTATAATCACATAATATTGAGAGCCCATCAATACGATGATTAAGTAGAGTATTAATTATCCATTAAGAAAAGAAAGAAAGAAATCCCCCCACCCTTTTGTGTCCCAGGAAACAAAGTACCGCAAAGAAACCACTTGTCCCCACGTGACTTAGGTAAGTGTCCCTAATTCCCCCTTGGTTTACCTTTGACAAGGCAGGCACAGGCCTTTCACATTCCTATTCTTTGCCTCATAAATGATTCGTTGAATGATGTTTTCTCCCACTTGCAAATTCAGGTTTGTTTTGTATTGGACAGGGCACAGCAGTGCCCATGACTGAAGGTACACAGAGTGGCAGGACAGAGCAGGTCTCCACTCCCAGACTCACCACCTCCCCCGGGGGAAGTGCTCTCCGGGCTCACCCCCAGGCCTTTATTTATGGCACCTCTCCCTTCCCAGGCTCTACTCCTCCCTCAAAATCCTGTCCATCCTCCCAAGCCTACCTCATCCCTATGTCTTCCTCGGTACAACTGAACTCAATAGAAGCCTGTCCTTACTGAATAAACATCACTCCACTGATTCACTTGGACATGAAATGGGCTCTAGGCTGAGTCTGAGATCCCAGGGGTAGCTTCATGGGCATCCGCAGGGTGATCAATATCAGATCATCTCATAAAGACATACAGTCAGTTCAGGTATAAGGGGTTGCTCTTAAGGCAGAAATTTAATTCTTTCACAAGAGCAGCTAGGGACTCATCTCTGCCAAAGTGAACCAGCAAAGCACTCTGCCTTTTTTGTTCTGAGAAGAGCCACTTAGAGGGCTCTCTCAGTTATGTAAATCAGGTAGGAGGAGACATTACACCCAGGGAAAAGGTCTAATGAGGACTCTCCTCACCTGACACAGCACACTTCTCACAATGAAACTAGGGGTGCAGAAATGTCTTAGAAGACGTGAGTTCAATCTTTTAAGGAGTCAAGAATATCCTGGGAAGGAAGGGCTTGAAATCCCAAACCTGAGCCCAAGCATGAAGTGCAACATTATTAGAACATCTTTCAGTTGATTGGATGGCCTACTCATTTTCAGATCAAACGAACAATAAGGGTTCCAACAGAAGATCAGCCAGAGGTAAGAGGGAACCTGGATTGGTGGCCCATGTTTGCCACCAGGCTGGCGGTTTTGCAGTTTCTTAGGCATGTAACCAAGGCTGGAACTCCACCACTCTCTCCACCACTCGAGCTGGTGAGAGCCCAGCCACTCTCAGCAAGCTTCAGAGCCAGTGAAAGAACATGTGACTGTGAAACAGGATATCCAATGACTTTCTCAGCTCCATGTGTCTGCCCCAGTTCTCTGAGCTTCTGAGTGAGGGCAACAAAAATGGATGCTGCTTCGTTTCTGCCCTCTAAATCTTGCCTGAAGCTGTACTTTATGGTCCACCTCAACAGGAAACAGAATCCTGGAAAATGCGACTTAACTTAGGCAAGCTGACACACCATAAAACCAACCCAGTGAGACATAGCCAACATCCTGATCAAACCATACCTAAAGGCTGAATCTCTGAACTAGTTGATTATAGTCAATAAATTTCCTGTGCCATTTAGTGTAAACTGGTTCTTTTTAAACTTGTAAACCAAAAGTATCATAACTGTTACAGCCAGGGAATAACATCAGGGTCCAGCACTGGCCAGGAAGAAGAATAAGGAGTCTAAATATCCTAGAGAAGGGAAAAGAGCACAGAATAAGAAAGACTAAGTTAGGTCTTACTATACTAAGTTAAGCTAAGGAATCTTGTCTTGGGGAAACTTAAAGGTAACTTGTAGTCTGACACTTCATTGGAAGGACTGATGCTGAAGTTGAAGCTCTAATACTTTGTCTACCTGATGAGAAGAGCTGACTCACTGGAAAAGATCCTGATGCTGGGAAAGATTGAAGGCAGGAGCAGAAGGAGACAACAGAAGATGAGATGGTAGGATGGCATCACCAACTCAATGGACATGAGTTTGAGCAAACTCCAGGGGATGGTGAAGGACAGGGAAGCCTGGCGTGCTGCAGTCCATGGGGTCGCAAACAGTCAGACACAACTGAACAACAGCAAGAAAGTCTGACACTAAGTGTTTCGGTCTGAAGAGCTCACCCCAAACTCTGGAGAAAGGAAAAAATGTTATACAATCCACTCCTGGGGCAATGAGCCTGTCTGTCCTCATGTCACTTCTTGTAACTCCATCCTCAGTGGTTATTAAACTAGTTCATCAGTGTTTAAGTTTTCAGTTTAGGCTCTGTCACTCTCATCACTGAATAGGACTCAGTGGCTTCTGCTGACTCTCATAAAGAACAGTTCCCTCCTAGAGGAAAACATCGGAGAAGGCAATGGCACCTGACTCCAGTACTCTTGCCTGGAGAATCCCATGGGTGGAGGAGCCTGAAAGGCTGCAGTCCTTGGGGTCACAAAGAGTCAGACACGACTGAGCGACTTCACTTTCACTTTTCACTTTCATGCATTGAAGAAGGAAATGGCAACCCACTCCAGTGTTCTTGCTGGAGAATCTCAGGGACAGAGGAATCTGATGGGCTGCCATCTATGGGGTCACACAGAGTCGGACACTACTGAAGTGACTTAGCAGCAGCAGCAGCAGAGGAAAACATAGGCAAAATATTCTCTGACATAAATCATAGCGATGTTTTCTTAGGTCAGTCTCCCAAAGCAAAAGAAACAAAAGCAAAAATAAACAAATGGGACCTAATCAAACTTGTAAACTTTTGCACAGCAAAGGAAATCATAAACAAAACAAAAAGTCAACCTACAGAATGGGAGAAAATATCCACAAACAATGTGACTGTTAAGGGCTAAATTTCCAAAATATACAAATAGCTCATACAATTCATTATCAAAAACAAACGAACAACTCAATCAAAAAATGAGCTGAAGACTTAAACAGACATTTCTCCAAAGAAGACATATATAGATAGATGGCCAGAAGGCAGCTGAAAAGATGCTCAACATTGCTATTTATTAGAGAAATGGAAATAAAAATGACAATGAGGTATCACTTCATTCCAGTCAGAATAGCCATCATCAAAAAGTCTACAAATAATAAATGCTGGAGAGAGTGTGTGAAACTATACTAGCTACACTGCTGGTGGGAATGTAAATTGGTGCACTCACTATGGAGAAGAGTATGGAGGTTCCTCAGAAAGTTAAAAGGAGAACTACTAAATGAACCAGCAATTCCACTACCGGGAGGATATCCAAAAAGATTCAAATTATAATTTGAAAAGATATATGCACCTCAATTTTCATAGCAGCATGTTTCACAATAGCCAAGACATGGAAGCAACCTAAGTGTCTATCAACAGATAAATGGATAAAGAAGATGCTATATACATATATATATATACATATATATAAAAACATCTTCTTTATGTATACATACACATCTTCTTTATATATACATATATGTATTCTTTATAAATATACATATATATAATGGTATGTTCAGTTCAGTTCAGTTCAGTCGCTCAGTCATGTCTGACTCTCCGCGACCCCATGAATCACAGCACGCCAGGCCTCCCTGTCCATCACCAATTCCCGGAGTTCACTCAAACTCATGTCCACAGAGTCGGTGATGCCATCCAGCCATCTCATTCTCTGTCGTCCCCCGAATGTTACCCAGCCATAAAAAAGAAAGGAATAATGCCATTTGCAGCAACATGGATGGACTTAGAGATCATCAAATTAAGTAAATCAGACAGAGAGAAACAAACATAATATGACATCACTTACTTGTGGAATATTAAAAAGTGATACAAATGAGCTTATTTACAAACAGAAACAGTCTCACAGACATAGAAAACCAACTTATGGTTACCAAAGGGGAAGGTGAGGGAGAGCTCAATAAGAAGTTTGGGATTAACAGATACACACCACTCTATATACAATAAACAAGATATGTAGCACAGGGAACAACAACTAAAAAAGAATCGCCCTTAATACTTACAAACATTAAGGAATAATGATTAAAAGAATAGTCTCTGAAGGAAGTTGAATCTATATTCAAATCGTGTCTGTACCATCTACTGAATATGATATATTGAGCCAAGTTATTTAATCCATCTAAGCCTCAATTTCCTCATCTGTAAAGTACAATAAGAACACCAATCCCACAGAGTTACCACGAGGATTAAAAAAGATAAAGCACAAAGACTTACATAGTGCCGGCACTTAATAAATTGTCCCTCAATAAATTGCTGTTATGACTATTCTTTCCACTGCTACTTTAAATGCTCGATTATACTACTATAGAAGAAATATGACTTCATTACAAATGATTAGGAAAATATAAGAAAGTGGGAACTCTAAGTTGTATTAAAATGCATGATGTCAATCTACATATTAATCTTTTGGAAAGATCTCTAAGACATTGAATAAGGGGGGAAAACAGTTGCAGAATAGAGTAAGTTTATGTTTGTGTAAAACTGATATATGACACAATATACACTCGTATTTAGCGATACATCTTTCTAAGTGCATGGAATATGACTTGAGTAATACACAAGAACCTGGTACCAGAGGTTGCCTCTGACAAGAACGATGAAGACAGGGCAGGACAGATCAAGGATGCGAAGGGACATTTGCTCTTACAAAGGTTGAATTTTTTACCATGAAAGTGTACCCTGAATATTTATATCACAGTTACAAGTTTTATCAATGTCAATATTTAGTATTCTTTATTCTCTATACTGGCTTCCCTGGTGGCTAAGTGGTAAAGAATCTGCCTGCCAATGCAGGAGACGCAGGTTCAATCCCTGAATCAGCGAGATCCCCTGGAGACAGAAATGGCAACACTCTCTGGTATTCTTGCCTGGGAAATCCCATGGATGGAGGATCCTGGCAGGCTACAGTCCTTGGGGTTGCAAAGAGTCGAACATGACTTAGCGACTAAAACAACAGCAACAACTCTCTGTACGTCAGTAGTTCTCCACAAGGTGGTGGTTTAGTCACTAAGTCTTGTCCAACTCTTTGCAACCCTGTGGCTGTGGCCCACCAGGTTCCTCTGTCCATGGGATTATCCAAGTATGAATACTGGAGTGAATTGCCATTTCCTTCTCCAGGGGATCTTCCCAACCCAGGGATCAAACCCGCATCTCTCGAGCCTCCTGCATTGGCAGGCAGATTCTTTATCACTGAGCCACTGGGAAGCCTATTTCTCCAAGTGTGGGCCTCAAACCATCAGCCTCATCACCCTGTGAGAACATGTTAGAAATGCAGATTTCCAGGCTCTGACATGAACCTAAGGAACCAGAAACTCTGGGATGGGGCACAGCTATCTGTTTTAATCAGCCCTCCAAGTGATGCTGATGCAATGAAAGTCTAAGAACACTATTTAAATGATCTTGTTGTGCTAATAAGCCTGCTTTCTTCTTAGTAGGAAACTCTATGCTTTTTCGTTCGACACCCAGCCACTCTGGAGCAACCACTCCATTGCCTTGAAATTTTACACACCTTCCAGCTCTCAGAATCCCTGAGAATCAGAATCCCTGGTTTGAGTTCAAGCTCAGCCACTCCCTAGGAACACTTCCCAGAAGTAGTGCTTTGTATCCATCACACTATTTCTTCTCCCTCTGAACACAGAAAGATTACATTTCCCAGACTCCCTCGAGTTTAGGATAGGGGCATGTTACAGAGTTATTACCAATGGAAATATCAGCTGAAATGTCACTTCCTGTCCAAAGCTGTTTTTGATTTTTTTTTTTAATTTGGCTGCTCCAGATCTACATTGCAGCTTGTGAGATCTTTATTTGTGGCCTTCAGGATTTAGTTCTCCAAACAGGGATGGAACCCAGGTCCCCTGCATTGGAGTCTTAACCACTGGACCACAAGGGAAGTCCCATCAAGGCTATTCTTAACTCACAAGTGGGACTTCTCCACTCTCTCTCTGTCTGGTCTGCATGACTGGACATAAGAACATTGAGGGGACAGAGTTACAAGAAAGGAACATCCAGGGTCCCTAAGTCACCTTTCAAGTAGAACCATCAAGAAGAACTATCTGAACCACATGAGCATGCGGTAAAGCTTTTACTTTGCAAGATCACTGAGATCTGGGATTTTGTTACCACAGCATACCTTACCCTATGCCAACTAATATATCACCTGCATGGCTTTGAAGAAACCAGGGAACCTCTCTCAGACAGTTTCTTCAGCCTCATTCCCCCACTGAGCACCTACCTCATAGAATTATTATGAGGTTTAAATAAGATGATCCACACAAAATGCTGAATACAACGCCAGACATATTAAATGCTCAATAAAGTTAAAGTGGAAGTTAAGTCGCTCAGTCGTGTCTGACTCTTTGCAACCCTGTGGACTGTAGCCTACCAGGCTCCTCCGACCATGGGATTCTCCAGGCAAGAATACTAGAGTGGGTTGCCACTTCCCTCTCCAGGGGATCTTCCCGACCCAGGGATCAAACTCGGGTCTCCCACATTGGAGGCAGACACTTTAACCTCTGAGCCACCAGGGAAGCCAAAGTTAAGCTGCTTCTATTTTTATTATCAAACACATTAACTATAGTCCCACTATCTTAACATAACTACCACCCATATTGTTCCTTAGCAGATTTTTAAATAAACATTAAAAATATCATTTACAGGACTTCTCTGGTGGTCCAGTGGTTAAAGAATCCACCTGCCAGCACAGGGGACAGGGGTTTGATCCCTGGCCCAGGAAGATCCCACACGCCGAGGGACAGCTGAGCCTGTGTGCTGAAAATACTGAGCCCACGTGTCACAACTACTGAGCCCCTGCACTGCAACTACTGAAGTCTGTGTGCTCCAGATCCCGTGCTCCACAGCAGGAGAAGGAAACGCAGTGAGAAGCCCATGCACCACAAGGAAGAGTAGCCCCCACTCACCTCAACTAGAGAAAGCCTGTGCACAGCAGCAAAGACCCCATGCAGCCAAAACAAAAAATCATTTACACTCCTCCATATACTGCTTTACATTTCACGTGGGATTTAATAGTAAGCATTTTTCACGTTACTCTATAATCTTCCTGACCACTGTTACCATTTATCACAAGCATTCTAGGGGGAAGCTATAGAATTGAAGATCATTTCATGCTTCTGGACGTAGGACTCCCAAAAAATATTTCTTAATCCATTGATTTGCCTAATAACAGTCTTCAAGCTCTCCTTGCACAATAAGAAATTTGGGCGTTTCCAAAAGTTACCCAGGACCCTCTGGCTGTAAGCAAATCAGGCGTCATTTCATCAGTCAATTTAAATCTAATACCAGGTTCTTTTAACAGCTAAATGCTTCTCTAGAAACTTGCCTGTCCTTCATGAAGCCAGCATGGCATGTTTCCAGAAGGTAAAACGTGCTCTAACTGCTTTGCTTGCAGTATAACTTGGCTTCTGTCAAACTCCAGTTATTCTTCCATGTTAATAAATGCTGCATGGCAAGGTGGAAACCAAAGGTCACATGTATATGTAAGTATATATATATTTCTATGCAAGTACTAAGCATGCATGGAACACATGTATTCCTTCATTCACTTATTCATTTAATAAATGTGCTAGAAATTTTACTGTATCCAAAGTTGGAAATATACAAATATTTCATTCTCCCTGAAAAGGATAGGGAGATAGGAACCAAGGACATCTCATGGATCTCACAATAAAGGCCAATATTCTTACCATGTTTTCTAAGGCTCGACATGCTCTGCCCCCTGCTGACTCCTCTCAACTTTAGCCGTGACCAAGTGGTTGTTAATTTTATATTGTCAACTTGACTGGGCTAAGAGGTGTGCAGAGAGTTGGTAAAACGTTTTTCTGGGTGTGTCTGTGACGGTGTCTCAAATAAAGAATTAGCGTTTGAATCAGTTGGTTGCGTAAAGACACCTGACCGATGCAAGTAAAATAGTATTATCTCCACTGGCATATTTTACGAGAGCAAAAGATTCAGATGCTATGGTAGCAAGAATAATTCCCACTTACCTACCAAAATGCCCATGTCCTGATCCTCATGACCTGTGAATGCGTTAAGGGTACATGTCAAGAGTTGCTCATCAGCTAACCTCAAGGTAAAGAGATTATTCTGGATTATCCAGATGGGCTAAATGTAAACACAAGGGTCCTTAAATGGGGGAAAGGCTAAAGAGTCAGCACCAAAGAGATGACACCGTTAGAAATACAGACCAGCCGTTCATTGCTGATTTTGAAGATGGCAGGGGGCCATGAGTCAAGGAATGTGGACAGTTTCAAGAAGCTGTAAAAGCCCCGAAATGGATTCTCCTTTAGAGCTTCTAGAAAGAATTCCACCTTGTCAACACTTTGCTTTTGGCTCTGTAAGACCCATTTCAGACTCTGCCTTCTAGAATTATAAAGTAATAAGTCTGTATTTTTTCAGCAACTAAATGTGGCCATTTGTTAACAGCTGTAATGGGAAACTAATGCGGATTTTGATACCCAGAAGTTGGATCTATAATAAATAGTTTAAAATGCAGAACTCTGTATCCAGGAGAAATTCAAATCCAGGTATTCAAATCCAGATTCAAATCTGGGAGTTTGAATACAAGGAGGTGTAGAAGCTGTGGGAAAGAAAGGAAGTACAGAGCCTAGCGTGGGAGAATGGAAGACAGCAATTAGAGCTGGTCTGGGGCAAGTTACACTCACCCCTGACAGTGATCCAGAAGGAAGCTTCCCACGATTTAGAATCCTCAAAATAGCCTCCCTACTGAGCTCAGAGAGATCACACTCTCTGATTCCAGGGTTTACTACTTCTGTACAAAGCAAGACAATTCTGACTCTGTCTACCCACTAAACCGTGATGCAGGAGGCATCCGGGTAGACTTCCTCAGTGACTGGAAGAAAAGGGTTAACCTCCTCTCTGGCTAATGCGACTGTCCTCCTATCTCTCTATGGGGCAGAAATCAATGAAGCCTGTTCTCATCCAAGAAAAAATAAATCTTAATCACCTTTGTAAAGAAGGAGAAGATAAACAGGCAGTGTTCTAAAAATGAACTCCTCTGTTTAACAACTGTTAAGTGCTATTTCTTGAACGATACCAAAGATGACATCACATTCAGGTTATAGGGTGGGCATCATCAGCTGCTGATTAGGGAGTAATCGAAAAGAGGGAGGAAGGTAAATGAAGATGTATAAATAGATTCAAAAGAGTTTGTGCAGAGGGCTCTCTGAATGTGTAAAGCATATGGAAATGAGCAAGCCAGCAACACATTTCTAACACTGAGGGCTGATAACAAAGAAGATATTTGGGTACCCCTATATTCCTCCTGGGGCTTCCAGCATCATGTCCTGGGCTAGGTGGACTGTTAAGGACCCATGAGGCCATATGAAACCACAAAAACTATCAGCCCACATGCCTTCTGTTTTCTGCCCCTCTCATATCTCCCACCCTTTCCCTAAAGCCTTTACACTTCAACTCCATCTTCCCTCCCTTCTGCTCCTGAAGATGCCTGCCCAAGGGCACTCGATGGCTCCCTTTTCCATGTTGTTGGAATTATTCTTTCATGACCTGTTAAGAGATCATGAAATCCCATTGTCTTTGGGCTTGACCATGTGACATGCTTTGGCCAGTGGCAAGTGAACAGATGTGACAAATGCTAGGTCCATGTAGAAGTTAAGAGGCATTCCAAGTTTCTACCTGATCTCTTAACATTCCCTTCTGTCACGAGAATACTATGTCCGAGATTTGGATGAGTGTTTGACTCTTTCAACCTGAATTCCAATCGTATTAATGGTAAGAGTAAGTAACATAAGAGAGTAATGAATTTGTGTTGTGAAAGGGACTGACATCTGAGGTACTGTTTGTTATCACATCTATCAAAATCTGACTATCAGTGACTTCTTTAATGACTTCAGCCCACTTTAATGACTTCTTCTCAATTTTTATCCTGCTCAGTTCCTTCAAGAGCATTTCCCAAAGTATGTCTTTGGAATCATAGTCATGAGAGAGGTTTAACTGGAATAAAGTGAAATTCTGCACAACTATTCTTGGAGACTCACATGCCCATTAGCCTATTAAAGGCTCTGAGAAGTCCTGTAGAATAGGGTAGGGGTTAAAGTATGCACTCTGGAATTGCCTGGATTCGGATCCCGGGTCTACTGTAGCTTACTGAGTGAGTGGCATTGGTAGGTCACTTCAACTATTTGAGCCTGAGCATTCTCACATAAAAAGTGAAGACAATGAGAGGATTCACAAGGTTATTATGAGGATTAAAGGAAATAATGAAGTACTAATGGACTGCTGTCCAGCTCAGAGAATAACCCATCCTTCCCCAAAGTCTTACAAATGGCATATAAAATGTTTCCAAGTATTAAAAGATATATGTCCGTAAGATCGATGATGCTATTGACAAAGCAGAAATGGACAGACACAGATGCAGAGAGCAAACCTATGGATGTCTAAGGTAAAGAGGGGACGGGATGAGTCGGGAGACTGGGACTGACACGTATATAGTATTGAAACTGCATATAAAACAGGGAACTGATGAGAACCTCCTGTGCAGCACAGGGAACTCCACTCAGTGCTCCGTGTGACCTAAATGGGAAGGAAATCCAAAAAAGAGGGGATATACGTATAGCTGATTCACTTTGCTGTACTTATTAAATATTTCTCTTCAGTACCACTGTAGGATGTCCTGAAGTCTTTGCAAAAGATTCTATGGCCATAATATGGACATCACCTTTAGACCATGCTTTCCTAGAAGTGCCTCACATTTTATATTTGTCTAGTCCTTAATTTTCTTCCCTGGTGGCTCAGACAGTAAAGAGTCCACCTGCAAAGTGGGAGATGTCAGTTCGATCCCTGGGTTGGGAAGATCCCCTGGAGAAGGAAATGGCAACCCACTTCAGTATTCTTGCCTGGAGAATCCCCATGGACAGAGGAGCCTGGCAGGCTACAGTCCAGGGGGTCACAAAGAGTCAGACACAACTGAGCGACTTAGCACAGCACACCCCATTCCTTACTTTTAGCATCATTTGCCACCCAAAGACCCTGAAAACTTTCAAAACTGTATAGTCCTGGTTCCTTCTTATTTTATAGTCCTTCCTTTAGCTTGTCTCTCTCTTCTCACATTTTACTAAAAGGAACAAGAGACAGGTGGCTCCTTCAACATTCTGTCCGGACATTCCTCAACACTCAATTCAGCAGGTATGTTTCCTACTTCTCACATTTCTGTAGGCAACGACATTGCTAAACTCCATATGTCACTACATAACAAGGATCCCCTTTCTTTCCATTTCAAGTAACATTTCCTGGGTTTCATGGAAGCCCTTATCAGCATCCTCCTCTGAATCCATCAGGCTTCTATTAACCATCTGTTCAAGGGAATTCCCTGGTGGTACAATGGTTAGGACCTGGCACTTTCACTGCCGGGGCCAGGGTTCAAGCCCTGGTTGGGAAACTAAGTTCTTATAAACCACATGGTATGCAAGGAAAAAATGAAATAGTTTGTTAAGTTCGAGGCACATTAGTTTTTCACTAACGAGCGAAATGGCTGTCTGAGGAGGCCTTACAAATAGCTGTGAAAAGAAGAGAGGCGAAAAGCAAAGGAGAAAAGGAAAGATATAAGCATCTGAATGCAGAGTTCCAAAGAACAGCAAGGAGAGATAAGAAAGCCTTCCTCAGTGATCAATGCAAAGAAATAGAGGAAAACAACAGAATAGGAAAGACAAGAGAGCTCTTCAAGAAAATTAGAGATTCCAAGGGAACATTTCATGCAAAGATGGGCTCGATAAAGGACAGAAATGGTATGGACCTTACAGAAGCAGAAGATATCAAGAAGAAGTGGCAAGAATACACAGAAGAACTGTACAAAAAAGATCTTCACGACCAAGATAGTCACGATAACGTGATCACTGACCTAGAGCCAGACATCTTGGAATGTGAAGTCAAGTGGGCCTTAGAAAGCATCACTACAAACAAAGCTAGTGGAGGTGATGGAATTCCAGTTGAGCTATTTCAAATCTTGAAAGATGATGCTGTGAAAGTGCTGCACTCAATATGCCAGCAGATTTGGAAAACTCAGCAGTGGCCACAGGACTGGAAGAGGTCAGTCTTCATTCCAATCCCAAAGAAAGGCAATGCCAAAGAATGCTCAAACTACCGCACAATTGCACTCATCTCACACGCTAGTAAAGTCATGCTCAAAATTCTCCAAGCCAGGCTTCAGCAGTATGTAAACCGTAACTCCCAGATGTTCAAGCAGGTTTTAGAAAAGGCAGAGGCACCAGAGATCAAATTGCCAACATCCGCTGGATCATGGAGAAAGCAAGAGAGTTCCAGAAAAACATCTATTTCTGCTTTATTGACTATGCCAAAGCCTTTGACTGTGTCGATCACAATAAACTGTGGAACATTCTGAAAGAGATGGGAATCCCAGACCACCTGACCTGCCTCTTGAGAAACCTGTATGCAGGTCAGGAAGCAACAGTTAGAACTGGACATGGAACAACAGACTGGTTCCAAATAGGAAAAGGTGTACGTCAAGGTTGTATATTGTCACCTTGCTTATTTAACTTCTATGCAGAGTACATCATGAGGAACGCTGGGCTGGAAGAAGCACAAGCTGGAATCAAGATTGCTGGGAGAAATATCAATAACCTCAGATATGCAGATGACACCACCCTTATGGCAGAAAGTGAAGAGGAACTCAAAAGCCTCTTGATGAAAGTGAAAGAGGAGAGTGAAAAGGTTGGCTTGAAGCTCAACATTCAGAAAACAAAGATCATGGCATCTGGTCCCATCATTTCATGGGAAATAGATGGAAAAACAGTGGAAACAGTGTCAGACTTCATTTTTTTGGGCTCCAAAATCACTGCAGATGCTGATTGCAGCCATGAAATTAAAAGACGCTTGCTCCTTGGAAGGAAAGTTATGACCAACCTTGATAGTATATTAAAAAGCAGAGACATTACTTTGCCAACCAAGGTCCGTCTAGTCAAGGCAATGGTTTTTCCCGTAGTCATGTATGGATGTGAGAGTTGGACTGTCAAGAAGGCTGATCGCCGAAGAATCAATGCTTTTGAACTGTGGTGCTGGAGAAGACTCTTGAGAGTCCCTTATACTGCAAGGAGATCCAACCAGTCCATTCTAGAGGAGATCAATCCTGGATGTTCATTGGAAGGACTGATGCTAAAGCTGAAACTGCAATACTTTGGCCACCTCATGCGACGAGTTGATTCACTGGAAAAGACTCTGATGCTGGGAAAGGTTGGGGGCGGGAGGAGAAGGGGACGACGGAGAATGAGATGGCTGGATGGCATCGCCGACTCTGTGGACATGAGTTTGAGTGAACTCCGGGAGTTGGTGATGGATAGGGAGGCCTGGCGTGCTGTGATTCATGGGGTCGCGGAGAGTCGGACACAACTGAGCGACTGAACTGAACTGAACTGAACACTTTCCTCAAAGTCCTTCCATTTTCTGCCACCAACAGTTTCCAAAGCCACTCCCATAGATGGGTTATAGCAGCATGTATTCCCAGGTACTAAAGTCTGTACTTGTCATCTATTGCTGCGTAACAAATCAGTCCCAAAGCTCAGTGACTTAACACACCTGTATTAGCCCACACAGTTTCTGGAGTAAGTAAGCAAGTAAGCTTGCTGATTCTGGCTCAGGGTCTCTCAGGAGGTCTCAGTCAAATGTTGAAGTTGATGAAATTATATGAAGGCATCACCGAGTCTAGAGGATCACACAAAGCTTATCAAGGTCACCATTCTGTATGTAGCTCATGGTCAAAGTCTACCAAGCACCCCTCCCCCAGAAAAACAAAGAACTTAAAGCCTTAACCAGCATTCTCCTAGAACTTATATCTGGAGCAGTCACATCCCACCAGCCCCACTGGGTATGGGGGGGTAGCCTTCTACTCGGAATACTGTTGGTGAGCTGAGCCCTTAGAGTCAGACACAGGAGTTCAAATCCCAGCTCTGATTTTTATGAGCCATGAAGCTTCAGACAAGGTACTTCTTTTCTCTGAACTTTGCTCTCTTTTAAGATAGTAGGAGTTCCTGCCTCACAGGGGTTAAAGGAGTTCGCCTTCCAGTGTAGAGCTCAGTGTAGTACTTGGCGCTTGGTAAGGACTCAATACATGGCCGCTCTGGTTGGTCTTTTGTCTGCTTGGTCCAGAGCCTCTGGTTTGGCTGCTTTAATTCAAACAATCAAGCCAACTTTCAGTGCCATCTCAGAGGCCCTCTGACCTCAGGCCTTCACACAAGCAGATGTCAGAAATCCCATCCCAGGACTGGTTCTTCCACCTGTGTGAAGCTCAGCATCTGGCATGGATGCTTTCCTCCAGAACAATCTCCTCTCCCAGATGTTTTCATGGCCTCCTGTGGCCCCTCAGTGGCAGTGAGACTCACAAGGACTGTGGAGCTTGTGGACTTGGGGGCTTTCAGCCCCCTCCATCTGCAGGCCAGCTTAGGACTCCCACAGCAGCCAGCAGATGCTTCACCCCTGGGCAGCGGAGGGGGGAGCTGGCCTCTCTCTGCCCCAGCACACAGCAGCTGAGCCATGTGCTCACCCCAGGGGACACAGCAGTTCATTGTGAGGGCAGCCTCCTCTGAGCTCTAGCAAATTCATTCATTCCACATGCAGCTATCAAGCACCTACTAACAGCAACTAAGCACACACACACACTAAGTGCCAGATCCTGAACTAGGCACTAGGAATACAAGTTTTGCCTTAAAAAAGCTCACAGCTTTGTAGTAGGGACAGATTTTCTTTTTAAAGAAAGTAATATTGTACATCAACTCACATCAATTAAAAAAAGATTGGATATATTGTCTTAGCAGGTAAAAAAGAAGAAAAATATTATGAGTTAGTATAATTAGTCCTAATCAAGGTAAGCATAGAGGACTTCCTTGGTGGTACTGGGGATGAGAATTCACTTGCCATCGCAGGGGAAACAGGTTCGATCCCTGGTCCAGGAAGATCCCACATGCCACAGAGCAACTAAGCCCATGTGCCACAACTACTCAGCCTGCAAGCTGCAACCATTGTAGCCCGTCTGAACCTACAGCCTGTGCCCCACAACGAGAAGCCACCTCAATGAGAAGCCTGCACACAGGAACAAAAACTCAGCACTGTCAAAGAAACAAATAAAAAATAATAGACTAAAAATAGCTTTAAAAGGTAAGCATACAAGTCTTGGGGAATGAGAGAAGGAAACACCTAACCCAGCCTTGGGAGTTTCAAGGAAGAGGAGACCTTCTGGAGAAAGTGTTTCCTGAGATAAGAGATGACAGACAAAGAAGACTGATCAGGAGAGAAAGGAGCATGAAGAGACGTTCTGGGTAGAAGGCACGATGCGAGGACCTGTGTAGAAGTGCTACATACTGATCTTGGAGCCACGAACACTCAAGGGACTCCCATTCTGAGACCTGCCATGCGCATGTACGCTAGGGAGCCGCCGTGTGTTTCTAGGACAATCATTCCCCTAGCCCAAGTTCACTGGGCTTGGGTCGCCTGACATACAATGGGCCCTGGGATCCCCAACCCCACTCTCAGGGATTTTAACTTGGGGCCAAAGGGTGGCTGAAATTGTAAGATGACAAACCCAAGAACTGTTGCAGATCGGGTTTCCAGCAGCAAAATATGGTGATTTTCAAACACGATCTTTCCCTCTCTCTCTTTTTGACCGCGCTGGCTCTTCGTTGCGACGTGCAGGCTCTGTCCAGTCGCGGTGAACATGCTTCTCATTGTGATGGCTTCTCTTGCTGCAGAACTCAGGCTCAAGGGTGCGTGGGCTTCAGTAGTTGTGGTGCATGGTCTAAGTTGCTCCATGGCATGTGGATCCTTCGTTCCCGGATCAGGGATCGAACCCATGTTCCCTGCATTGGCAGGTGAATTCTTTTTTCTTTTTTAATATTTATTTTTATTTATTTATTTGGCTGTGTCAGGTTGTGGCATGTGGGATCTAGTTAGCAGACCAGGGATCAAACCCAGGCCCCCTACCTTGGGAGAACAGAGTCTTAGCCACTGGACCACCAGGGAAGTCCCAAACATGGTGTTTCTCTTATCAAGAGATGCATCTGTGGTCCCGCCCCTTGAACCTGGAGGAGTCTTTTTGACTAATTTGATGCACAGACTGTGACAGAAGCGGCTTCCAAAATTCTGTTAGAAAAGACCATGAGTCTTCTATCAGTCTCTTTTGGGACACCAGCCTTTGGAGCTCTGAGCTGTCATATAAGAACTCTGGCTTACAGGGTGCTCTTCTAGATGAGCACATGGAGAGACCAGAGAGTGATGGAGAGAAATGCGTTCGGAGCCCCAGCCTTCCCAGCCCCCACCCAGGATTCAGATATGTGAGTAAGGAAGATGACTTCAACTTCAACTGACACTGAACTGCAACCTCACGAAACAACCTGGACAGGAGCCAACCAGCTGCACCAAGTTAACCCTTAGGACCATGAGAAATGGTAATAAGTGATTGCTGTTGTTTCATGCCATTAAGATAAGGATGGTAAAGAGAGCACAGAAGAAGCCCTTTTGTGATGAGAAAGGGTGACGCTGACATGCTGGGATAGATGGAGAGATGGAGGTAATTACTTGACGCCTTGGTCTAGTTGTCTAGAAACTCTCGTCCCTGCCCTCCCTGAAATAATTCCTTAGACCCCTTGAGCCAGTGAACTCTTCTTATGACCTAAGTCAGCTCAAGTTGGATTTATATCGCTGGCACCTAAATGAATACAGATGATTTAGGATGAACCCAAAGAACTTGATGTGTTTAGAGCACACATCTGGGACTGGGTCGGGGAGCAGTAAGAGATGAAAGATGGGTAATCCCCGGGAAGATCACTGATGAACTGGAGGACAGTGCAAGGAGCTTTGTTGTCTTTACTTTCTATCTCGCCTGTCTCCACAAATGATTTGGGGTGACCACCAAGGACTTTGGACTTCATGATAAAGACAATGTGGAGCCAGTGAACAATTTTCAGCCAAAAAATGAAAGGCTTAGATATACATTGTGAAAAGGTCCACCTGCCAGTTTAGATGACGTGTTGGAGAGAAGTGAACTGGTCAGGAGTCTATTGACATGATGCAGGGAAGAAATGATGTGACTGAACCAAGGTGGGGTAATGGGGGTGGAATGAAGAAGTAGTGAGCATTAAGGTAGAATGGACAGACCCAGAGTCCTTTATGAGAAGCAGCATGGAAAATGACTAAGGTGCTTTCCAAGTTCGTGATCTGAGTACCTGAAGAAGCAACAGTGCCTTTGCCAAGCATAAAGTCAGGGGGTAGGATGATGCCTTGAGTTTTCACTTGCAGAGCTTGAAGTGTTTGCGGCTATTAAAGGGGAAAGGTAATGAATGCATTAGTTCATTCATTTAACACATTTATTAAACATGTTTTATGCCAGGCTCTGGCAAAGTGTTGGTGAGCAAAATGGGCATAGTGCTTGCACTCATAAATTTTCCAGTCTGGAAGAGTAGACAGAAATTAATTGTGTAAATATGTAATTACAAATTCTTGAAGAATGCTATGAAGGAAAATATCAGAGACTTCCCTGGTGGTCCTGTAGCTAAGACTCCATTCTCCCAATGCAAGAGACCCAGGATTGGTCCTCGGTCAGGGAACTATATCCCACATGCCCACAAGCCACAACTAAGAGTTCGCATGCTTGCCAAGACTAAAAGACCCCACATACCACAACTAAAGATCAAATACACACACACGTATATATATATCTCAGAAGCTCTGGTGGCATATTAGAAGGAAGCATGATGTAGATATGGAGATAGTTACTGTGATTATCTAACAACTAATGACAAAATTTAGGGGCATAAAACAACCATAATAATTCATTAGCTCTGACAGCTACCATGAACCAGGAATTCTAGAGGGGCACAGTGAGAACAATTTGTCTTTGCTCCATGATATCTAAAGCCTCAGCTGAAAGACCCAAAAACTAGGGTCTGAAACCATCTGAAGGTCCATTCACTCGCATGTTTGATGGGCAATGTTGGCTTCCCAAGTTATCTCTCTGCATGGGCTAGTTGGACTTCCTCACAAAATGGTAGCTGAGTACAATGAGCAAGTGGAGATGGGGAGGAAAGGCAGAGAGAGAAAGAGACGCTACCTTCTACGACTCTGTCTTGAAAGCCACACAGCTTGAATCCATTGAAGGCTTTCCAAGCAATTAAAAAAATATCATCTCCATTTGCATACCTCTAGTGACAGAGAACTCACTACCTTCCCAGGCAGCTCACTCCACTTAATGTCCAGCTCCCTGCATCTTAGGATCACAGGGGAGTCTTCCACCCCAGTCACCACTTCTTAAGGTTCCTTCTTTCTTGGGAGTTGTTCCTGACCCAGTGCTGAAACCAGGCCCTTCCCCAAACCTCTTCCCAACCAAAAGATCAAATTACAATTCCAAAAGGCATGCTTGACTTGGAAACGTCAGCAAGAAAGTTCCATTTCTCTGTATCTCTAAATGAAAAAAGATTCCTTGTCAGTTTGGAGCAATTAGCTGTGGGAGATGATGACGGAGCAGTGAGAGTAGCTGCAAGGGGGCAGAGTGGCAGCGGAAGCCCCAACTCAGACAGACACGCCGCAGATGGCACGACAAGATAACGCCTTTCACGTTTCAGAAATCACATTGTCAACAATGTTTCCAGACTCAGAAATTAGCTGAAGTCATCAGGAGTGCCTGGCAGCAAGCAGCAGGCACCTTGGCAGGGGCCCCTCATTTGACATTACGCATTGGTGCAAAGAGAAGCTGGCAAGGTTCACGGCAAAGGTTGGTCCAGCGTCCCCTGAGGCTGCGGGAAAGGTGAGCCTGGGGCATATTAAGGCATTTACTAGGGGTTGACAGTCAGAAGTCTCAATCTTCTGTCTCTTGTCTCAAAAGTAGGGGATTCAGGATTTCCCTAGTAGTCCACTGGTTAAGAGTCCACCTGCCAATGCCAGGGACACAGGTTTGATCCCTGGTCCGGGAAGATCCCACATGTCTCAGGGCAACTAAGCCCATGTGCCACAACTACTGAAGCGGCGCTCGCGCTCCAGAGCCCGTGCTCCGCGACAAGAGAAGACACCTCAATGAGAAGTCCACACACCACAACTAGAAAAAGCCCATGCACAGCGATGAAGAGCCCGTGCAGCCAAAAATAAAATATTTTTTTTAAAGTAAGGAATTCACTCCAAGTCTCAGAATGTAACATCTTCCTCCTCCATGCCTTGTGGACTGATGTTTCCTCTTTAGAGCATTATAGAAAGCAAAAATGATAAAGTCAATCACCTATGTCTTGAATAAAAATTATGTTATTTTTAACAAAATCACCTTTGTTAAAATAAAAAATGCTCTCTTTGCTAAAGAGAAGGCCCCATCAGAGGCATTCCATACCAACTGTCTGAGTTTTCCATTACAGTCCCCCTGCCTCTGGCATCCTTACCCTAGAAGAGCCAGGAAATAGAATCAGAAGTTGGTACCCTGTTGCCCAGGACATCCAGGACTCCAGCCAATTACAATGACAGCGTGGAGGGGGTGGGATATGGGTGCTAACTATTGTTGGGTGCTAACTATTGTTGCAGCCCTGATTAGTGCTGTAAGCAAGCATGAGATGCAAAATGGAGTTAAGATTACTACCTCATGGAAGGAATGTATAGTCTAGGAGAAAAACCATCTTTATCCCTTGCTGAATCACCTTCTTATGTTTTTTCCTGGAGGGAATAGGGGTTACTACCCAAATTGCAAAATCACACACGACTGAGCGACTTCACTTTCACTTTTCACTTTCACACATTGGAGAAGGAAATGGCAACCCACTCCAGTGTTCTTGCCTGGAGAATCCCAGGGATGGGGGAGCCTGGTGGGCTTCCGTCTATGGGGTCACACAGAGTCGGACACGACTGAAGTGACTCAGCAGCAGCAGCAGAGCAAAGGAAAGAGGTAACTCATTCTCCCTGGGAATTCAAAAGTGCAAAAGCTAAACTGGAACAGGTGCCTTGGCTTCGAAGGCTAACTGTTGGGAAGTAGGGAGTAAAATACTCTCTGGTGCTTACGGTAACACAGATCATCGAGACTCAGCTGGAGGTTTCCAACTGAACCTACCCATCATGCAGCAAGTTTGAGCCCCAGGAGGTATCTGAGACCCTTCCTTTGAAGACCCTGGAAAATTTGAGGACTTCTCTGCCATCGCAGGACATCCAGCATCTGGCAAACAGCTTCGGACAGACGGGTGAAACCCCCAAGAGGTGGGATGAGAGGGAAGGGTGTAGTTGAAGATCTTTCCCAAAGAATGTGGTGCGTGGGCTTCCCTGGAGGTCCAGTGGCTAAGACTCTGCCCTCCCAATGCAGGGGGCCCCAGGTTCGATCCCTGGTCAGGGAACTAGGTCCCACATGCAACAACTAAGAGTTTGCATGCCACAACTAAAGATCCTTCATGTCACAACTAAGATCTGATGCAGTCAAATAAAAAGATTTTTAAAATGAAGTGGGCTTCCCTGAGGGCTCAGTGGTGAAGAATCTGCCTGACAATGCAGGAGACACAGGTTCAGTCCCAATCCAGGAGGATCCCACATGCCGTGGAGCAATGAAACCCTCACACCGCAACTACTGAGCCTGTGTTCTAGAGCCTGGGAGCCGCAACTACTGAGCCCACATGCCGCAACTACTGAAGCCCACGTGCTTGGAGCCTGTGCTCTGCAACAAGAAAGGCCACTGCAGTGAGAACCCCGTGTATAGTAACTAGAGAGTTGCCCCTGCTCACGGAAACTAGAGAAAAGCCCACACAGCAATGAAGGCCCAACACAGCCAAAACTAAATGCATAAATAAATTTTTTTTTAAAAAATGAATGCAGTGTGAACAACCTATAATCTTTATAAAGGTCAGTGTGCTGGGGCTCATCCCCAGACCAGCTCCCGGCACTGGGAAAATGTCAAAGGAGCAAACCCCAGGAGAAGACAGCCCTGCTTGTGGAGGCTTGCAGGGTTAAGGACCCTGGGGGCAAAGTCTCTTTTATCATCAGATGGGCTGCAAGAGGAGGGGAAGCCTACTGAGTTATTCCCCAGACTCTCCCCTCTGCACAGCTTCTCCTAAAGGTCAGTTGCAGCCAAAATCTGTCTCTGTTTATGGGTCAGAGAGGGAAGGAGGAAACTAGCCTTGACTGCGCATCCTCCATGAACCAGATCTTTCACATATATCTTCTCAGGTCATCCTCTCAAAAGACTCTTGGCCAAAGGACAACTAACATAATAACCATCTGAATGGGGTTACAGTTGCATTGCTCTGATAAAGATCCTGCTCTAATTCCTTAAAAAACTGGAAATAGAACTGCCATATGACCAAGCAAACCTACTGCTGGACATACACACCAAGGAAATCAGAATTGTAAGAGACACATGTACCCAAATGTTTATCACAACACTGTTTACAATAGCTAGGAAGCAGAAGATATTAAGAAGAGGTGGCAAGAATACACAGAAGAACTGTACAAAAACATCTTCACAACCAAGATAATCACGATGGTGTGATCACTCACCTGGAGCCAGACATCTTGGAATGTGAAGTCAAGTGGGCCTTAGAGAGCATCACTACAAACAAAGCTAGTGGAGGTGATGGAATTCCAGTTGAGCTATTTCAAATCCTGAAAGATGATGCTGTGAAAGTGCTGCACCAATATGCCAGCAAATTTGGAAAACTCAGCAGTGGCCACAGGACTGGAAAAGGTCAGTTTTCATCCCAATCCCAAAGAAAGGCAATGCCAAAGAATGCTCAAACTACCGCACAATTGCACTCATCTCACATGCTAGTAAAGTCATGCTCAAAATTCTCCCAGCCAGGCTTCAGCAATACATGAACTGTGAACTTCCAGATGTTCAAGCTGGTTTTAGAAAAGGCAGAGGAACCAGAGATCAAATTGCCAACATCTGCTGGATCATGGAAAAAGCGAGAGAGTTCCAGGAAAACATCCATTTCTGCTTCATTGACTATGCTAAAGCCTTTGACTGTGTGGATCACAATAAACTGTGGAACATTCTTAAAGAGATGGGAATCCCAGACCACCTGACCTGCCTCTTGAGAAACCTGTATGCAGGTCAGGAAGCAACAGTTAGAACTGGACATGGAACAACAGACTGGTTCCAAATAGGAAAAGGAGTATGTCAAGGTTGTATATTGTCACCCTGCTTATTTAACTTATATGCAGAGTGAGGAACACTAGGCTGGAAGAAGCACAAGCTGGAATCAAGATGCTGGGAGAAATATCAATAACCTCACTTATGCAGATGACACCACCCTTAGGGCAGGAAGTGAAGAGGAACTAAAGAACTTCTTGATGAAAGTGAAACAGGAGAGTGAAAAAGTTGACTTGAAGCTCAACATTCAGAAAACAAAGATCATGGCATCTGGTCCCATCACTTCATGGGAAATAGATGGGGAAACAGTGGAAACAGTGTCAGACTTTATTTTTTGGGCTCCAAAATCACTGCAGATGCTGATTGCAACCATGAAATTAAAAGACCCTTACTCCTTGGAAGGAAAGTTATGACCAACCTAGATAGCATATTAAAAAGCAGAGACACTACTTTGCCAACCAAGGTCCGTCTAGCCAAGGCTATGGTTTTTCCCGTGGTCATGTATGGATGTGAGAGTTGGACTGTGAAGAAAGCAGAGTGCCGAAGAATTGATGCTTTTCAACTGCGGTGTTGGAGGAGACTCTTGAGAGTCCCTTGGACTGCAAGGAGATCCAACCAGTCCGTCCTAAAGGAGATCAGTCCTGGATGTTCATTGGAAGGACTGATGCTAAAGCTGAAACTCCAATACTTTGGCCACCTCATGCAAAGAGCTGACTCACTGGAAATGACTCTGATGCTGGGAGGGATTGGGGGCGGGAGGAGAAGGGGACAACAGAGAATGAGATGCTGGATGGCATCACCAACTCGATGGACATGAGTCTGAGTGAACTCTGGGAGTTGGTGATGGACAGGGAGGCCTGGCATGCCGTGATTCATGGGGTCACAAAAAGTCAGACACAACTGAGCAACTGAACTGAACTGAACTGAGGACATGGAAGCAACCTAGATGTCCATCGGCAGATGAATGGGTAAGAAAGAAAGCTGTGGTACATAGACACAATGGAATATTACTCAGCCATTAAAAAAATGAATTTGAATCAGTGCTAATGAGGTGGATGAAACTGGAGCCTATTATACAGAATGAGTAAGTCAGAAAGAAAAACACCAATACAGGATCTTAACACATATATATGGAATTTAGAAACATGGTAATGATGACCCTAAATGCGAGACAGCAAAAGAGACACAGATGTAAAGAACAGACTTTTGGACTCTGTGGGAGAAGGCAAGGGTGGGATGATTTGACAGAATAGCATTGAAACATGTATGTTACCATACGTGAAATAAATCACCAGTCCAGGTTCGATGCATGAGACAGGTGCTCAGGGCTGGTGCACTGGGATGACCCTGAGGGATGGGATGGGGAGAGAGGTGGGAGGGGGTTCAGGATGGGGAGCACATCTACACACATGGCTGATTCACGTGAATGTATGGCAAAAACCACTACAATATTGTAAAGTAAAGTGAAAGAAAGTGAAGTCACTCAGTCGTGTCCAACTATTTGCAACCCCATGGACTATAGCCTACCAGGCTTCTCCGTCCATGGGATTTTCCAGCAAGAGTACCGGAATGGGTTGCCATTTCCTTCTCCAGGGGATCTTCCCGACCCTGGGATCAAACCCAGGTCTCCCACATTGTAGACAGACGCTTTATCCTCTGAGCCACCAGGGAAGCCCATAATTAGCCTCCAATTAAAATAAATTAATTAATTTACAAAAAAGAAAAAAGACCCTGCTGCAGCTGCCCAAGCCATCACCAAAGTCAGCTGACCACTCCTTAAGGAGCTCCTGTAACTCACAGGAGGGGACTGAATTTATCTCAGATTCCCAGGTCTAGGACAACCTGGGCAGGCTGTCAATCAGATAATTAAGCAGGAACTAACAGCTCAAAGAAACCAACAGTTTGGATTTCTGCAAATTTTTAAGAAGGTTTTTTTAAGGAAGGCTTTGAATGGCCTTTCTCTAAACCAGGAGTTCTCAAAGTACAGACCCTGAACCCATAGCATTGACATCACCTGGGAACAAGTTTGAAATCCAAATATCACTATCTTTAACATTTGTACCCACATGTTCACTGCAGCATTACTTACAACAAATAAGATAGAAGCAACCCGAGTGTCAATCAACAGATGAATGGATTAAAAAAAGATGTCAAATAGATAAATAGATACAGGTACAGATGTAGACACAGATATATACACACATAATGGAATATTATTCAGCCATAAAAAGAAGAAAATCTTGCTATTTACAACAGATGAATTGGACCTTGAATGCATTATGCTAAGTAAATCAGACAAAGAGAAAAACTGTATAATCTCACTTATATAGAGAATCTTTAAAAAAAAAAAAAAAGACTGAACTTGCAGATACAGAGAATAGATTGGGGGTTTCCAGAGACAGAGGATGGGGTATGAGTAAAATAGATGAGGTGTTGAAAAGTCACAAACTTCTAGTTATAAGATAAATAAGTTCTGGGATGTAATGTATAGCAGGGTATGTTTTCTTTAAAAAAAAAAAAAAGAAACAAATTCTTGAACTCTACCCTAGACCTGGGGCTTCACAGGTGGCTTAGTGGTAAAGAATCCACCTGCAATCAGGAGACACGGGTTTGATCCCTGGGTCAGAAAGATCCCCTGGAGAAGGAAATAGCAACCCACTCCATTATTCTTGCCAGGGAAATCCCATGGAAAGAGAAGCCTGGCAGGCTACAGTCCACGGGGTCACAAATGACTCAGACACGACTTAGAGAATAAACAACATCCTAGACCTAGTGAATCAAACATTCTGAGGATGTGGCCCAGCAGTCTTCACTTTTCACAAGGCCTGTAGATGATTCTGACACACGGGTGTGTTTAAGAACCAGTGCTCTAAACCTAGGAGCTCAAGTTAATGGCACCTGTTTCTTGTAAAAGGGACTAAGGACCTCGGAGTCAGAATAGCTAGAGCCCTTTGAACGCAGGCAGGCTCCCTCCCACCTCCCCATCTACACAGATGCAAGCACTGGTGGGGCTGGGCCACATCCTGCCTGGCCCTGCAGCCGGTCTCAGCGGGGATACACAGGGACACTCTGGCCTCTGGGGGACACTGGGGACGGTTGTGTCTTGAGAGTTCTTGCTCCTCTTGGAAGCTGCCACCAGGAAGACAGGGGGCTCTGTTCAAGAAATGCCCAGAACCCCAGCCTGGGGTTTTCCCAAGACTAACCCCCAAAGAGTGAAACACTCAATCAGGCAAGGCTCCGCTACCCCCAGGAGCCTGGCAGGAAGCAAACAAGCAGGCCCAACCCAGGGGTGCTGAGCCAGGGGGTGCCTGTCACATCTGAGGAGGCCCAGAGGTGCCAATTCGGCAGCTGGACTTAGCAGTGCAGCGCCATCGGCTGATGGATGGCTTTCTGATGAGGGCGCTGTACAGGCTGCCAGCTGTGCCAGTACAGGCTGGCGATCAGCATGGCTGCACACTCCCCTCCCACATGTACCGGGAACATCACACCTCCCACGAGCAGCAATTAATCTGTGTGGGAGACAGGCCGGGACAGACAGGACCAGGGAGCTGCCAGCAAATTGCTGCACCCTGTCTGCCACCCTTGGAGGGTCAGCCAGGCTCTTGATACATACAGTCTACCAGCCAGCGATGCCACCAGCCTGCCTTCATCAGCAACCCTGGGGGTAGGCAAACAGTGGGGGTACTCTGGTGATGAACTGAGAGCCGGTAGGTACAGGTTCAAATCCCAGCTCTGCCACTGACAAGCTATGAGGCCTTCAGCAAGTTTTGTTATGTCTTTAGGCTTCATTTTCCACCCTGCAACCTCTCAGAGTTAGGATGAGAAGACAGGGAGTTTGGGATGGACATGTACACACTGCTGTATTTAAAATGAATAACCAATGAGGTCCTACTGTATAGCACAGGGAACTCTGCTCAGTGTTTTGTGGCAGCTTGGATGGTTGGGGAGTGTGGGGGAGAATGGATACATGTATATGTATGGCTGAGTCCCTTTGCTGTCCACCTGAAACTATCACAACATTGTTAATTCACTATACCCCAAAACAAAATAAAAAGTTTAAAAAAAATATGAAAGGAAAAAGAAATGACTCATGTGAAGTCCCTGGCACACAGCAGACACAGAGCAAATAGTGATGTCTCTCCTCTGTCCCCAGCAGTCCACCTAGACACTGGGGCTCTCCCAGGAAACCCCACATGATTACTAAATAAGCACAGAGTGCCTCCCCCAGGCCAATGAGATCCCCCCAAAAAAGGAAGAGTTGGAGAGCAGATATCTTTCTATGAATCAATCTGGAAACAACCTAATGGAGGCAAAGAAAGGAGCCCCGTGCAGTCAACTTGGGTCCAGCTGGCCTCCCGTCCCCTGCCTCATCCTTCCCGGCCCACAAACTCCAGAACCCCAAGAGGTGACCTCTAGAAGAAATTCCAGATCACAGCCCTGCCCTATTTTTATAGCCCCACGTGGATCCTTACGGCCGACAGAGCAAAGTAAAGATGCCTCAGCATGGCCTTCAATGTCAGATTCAAACCTTCTGAGTCTCACCCCTAACCATAAACTTCCCCCTTCCAGAAAACAGTGCCATTCCCAGAATGCATGAGGACATTGCAAGACTGGCCCTTTGCACATACTGGCCTCCTACCTGGAAAGCCTTCCCTGAGCTCTTATTCATTTAAAGCACTGACCCTCTGTGACTCAACTTTAGAACAACATCCTCTGATGCCCCTGCCACAGGCATACGTAGTTACATGGGCTTTCTTATACCTGACACAACTACCCATCAAGGTCTTCTCCCCGTAAATACCTATTTGATTATGGGTCCTCTCCATGACTGAGCCGTGAGTCCCTCCAGTCTAGGGACCATATTTGATTTCTCTCACATCTCTAACTCCTGCAGGGTGCCTGGCACATGCTCTATAATGTTTCAGTTACTTCAGTGCAGTGCTTACTTACAGCCATATAATCATATCCATCACACCATGAACTAATGATTAATGGAGCCACAGATGACTGACCCACAATGAGGAGACGGATAAACCAAGATCCTGACACACCTGGTCATCTCCAGCCCTGAGTCCCAAGGTTCAAGATGTCTCAAATTAGAGGGTAGACTGCTGACCCCTCATGCCCCTCACTGTGTTAGCTAATGTCCTATTCTGACTCAATTCACCCTTCTGTGGTAAAACCTAAAGACCACTCGGAAACAATACCTTTCGTCATGGGTACTTAAATCAGTGCCCTCCGAGAACAGTCAGAGTTTCATCAACCTCCTGAGAACTTCAGACCAGCAGCTACTGTACCTCCATGATCAGCCCCTCCCCTGATCCAGGTGGCCCCAGGGATCATCAGAAATTTAGAGAATCGAAGAGCCCCAGGAACAGAAGGGAATTCTATTAGGGTGCAACTCATCTGTCTATTCACTCAACATTTATCTTGATAGTCTCCTTCCCCAGCTTGAATGCTGCTGCTGCTGCTGTGTCACTTCAGTCGTGTCCGACTCTGTGTGACCCCATAGACGGAAGCCCACCAGGCTCCCCCGTCCCTGGGATTCTCCAGGCAAGAACACTGGAGTGGGTTGCCATTTCCTTCTCCAATGTGTGAAAGTGAAGTCGCTCAGTCCAGTGTCCGACCCATAGCGACCCCACGGACTGCAGCCCACCAGGCTCCTCCATCCATGGGGTTTTCTAGGCAAGAGTACTGGAGTGGCTTGCCATACAAAGGAGACTGCTGCTGCTGCTGCTGCTGCGTCACTTCAGTCGTGTCCGACTCTGTGCGACCCCATAGACGGAAGCCCACCAGGCTCCCCCGTCCCTGGGATTCTCCAGGCGAGAACAGGGAACTCACCATCTCAATGACCTTATTCCATCCTGGTCAGTCAACCTCCTGGATGTCTCCAGATCCTACACTTTTCCGTAGATCAGTGGTTCTCATCTCCTCAAGTCTTCTTCTTTCATAAAATGAAGAAGCAAGCATTGTTCCCCAAATCTTGACAGATTTTTGAAGGAAGCGAAGTGGCTCACCTTTCACCTGGATACCCTGAATCTGCATGCAATCAAGCTCAGTTGCATCCAACTCTTTGCAACCCCTGTGGACTGTAGCCTGCCAAGCTCCCCAGTCCATGGAATTTCCCAGGCAAGAATACTAGAGAGGATTGCCATTTCCTACTCCAAGGGATCTTTCCAACCCAGGGATTGAATCTGCATGTCCTGCATCTCCTGCATTGCAGGCAGATTCTTTACCACTGAGTCATCTGAGAAGTCCCACCCCTGGTCTGTTACAGAGTAATTTGTTACTACCTCCGGCTGCCCCACTGACCTGCCAGAGAAAACAACAGACTATGCAGATGACACCACCCTTATGGCAGAAAGTG
The DNA here is from genome assembly GCF_049115385.1 of Moschus berezovskii. Lineage (NCBI taxonomy): Eukaryota > Metazoa > Chordata > Mammalia > Artiodactyla > Moschidae > Moschus > Moschus berezovskii. The sequence goes on from NC_142474.1 coordinate 15,622,404, forward strand.
AAGAGGAACTCAAAAGCCTCTTGATGAAAGTGAAAGAGGAGAGTGAAAAGGTTGGCTTGAAGCTCAACATTCAGAAAACAAAGATCATGGCATCTGGTCCCATCACTTCATGGGAAATAGATGGAAAAACAGTGGAAACAGTGTCAGACTTTGTTTTTTTGGGCTCCAAAATCACTGCAGATGCTGATTGCAGCCATGAAATTAAAAGACGCTTGCTCCTTGGAAGGAAAGTTATGACCAACCTTGATAGTATATTAAAAAGCAGAGACATTACTTTGCCGACCAAGGTCCGTCTAGTCAAGGCAATGGTTTTTCCCGTGGTCATGTATGGATGTGAGAGTTGGACTGTGAAGAAAGCTGATCGCCGAAGAATCGATGCTTTTGAACTATGGTGTTGGAGAAGACTCTTGAGAGTCCCTTATACTGCAAGGAGATCCAACCAGTCCATTCTAAAGGAGATCAATCCTGGATGTTCATTGGAGGGACTGATGCTAAAGCTGAAACTCCAATACTTTGGCCACCTCATGAGACGAGTTGACTCACTGGAAAAGACTCTGATGCTGGGAAAGGTTGGGGGCGGGAGGAGAAGGGGACGACGGAGAATGAGATGGCTGGATGGCATCACCGACTCTGTGGACATGAGTTTGAGTGTACTCCGGGAGTTGGTGATGGACAGGGAGGCCTGGCGTGCTGTGATTCATGGGGTCGCGGAGAGTCGGACACGACTGAGCGACTGAACTGAACTGAACTGAACTGAACTGATGTCTCAAAATAACCATTTTATCTGGGTCTGGATTCCAGGCTCTTTTATAGATCAGTGATGGGGGGAGTTGAGGAAACAAAGTAAAAAGGCCATTAATCTTGCAAGTATCTCCTAATATGGCAAGCCTCAGGCAGGGGATGTGTTAGTTTCTTCCTTCCTTCCATCTGCAGGTGGACAGTGTTCCGAACAAAGGCACTTTAACAGTCAGGCAGAGGGGCAGGATTCTCTGATGCAGGCCCTTCTGTATGATTATAATAACAAAAGCAATGAAAAGTAAGTCAAAGAAACAGTTCCAACATGAGACGGAATTGACTTTTCCCTGCAAAGTTCTGACACTCTCCTTCTGCTGAATTCTCCTTCTATGCCCAGTAGCTCAGCTCTTGTGCTATTTCCATTAACATTGCCTGAGAGCAAACTGGCTTGGGGGGTTCATATCACCCTGATTACTTATATGAAGTCAAGCATGAACTAAAAGCCCCAAGACATTAAAGACATGCTAGGATAAGCCGGAGCTTCCCTCACCAGGATTTGGGTCATTGCTTCTGCATCCCAATGCAAGACACTCCATTATTCTTGTGCTGATTCATTTTTTAAGATTTGGCCCCCACACAGGTAGCCAAGGTCTTTTCAGATACTGATTCTTTCATCCAACCTCTTCACACTTTTTATGTTTCATCTCTATTTCATCTGTGAATGTCATCAGTGGATTTTCTATCTCTTCATCCAAATTATTCGTTAAAAATGCTACATAGGGGCTTCCCTGGGGGCTCAGTGGTAAAGAATGCACCTGCCAATGCAGGAATCACAGGTTGGATCCGGGAAGATCCCACGTGCCACAGAGCAACTCAGCCTGTGCACCACAGCTCCAGAGCCCGGGAGCCGCAACTACTGAGCCTGTGCAGCAACTGCTGAGCCTGTGTGCAGCAACTGCTGAGGCCCGCATGCCTGGAACCAGTGTTCCACGGCAAGAGAAGCCACAGCAATGAGAATCCCATGCACCACAACTAGAGAGGAGTTCCTGCTCTCTGCAGCTTGAGGAAACCCCACACAACAAGGAAGATTCAGCACAGCCAAAAGCAAATATGAATTAAAATGCTAAATAGGATCGGGCATGATATACAGCTTAGGTGCTCCAGTAGAGACCTCTCTGCAGGATAATATCCACTCATTAATCTGTTCTAAATAGGTAAAGCTAGTTACTTATCTATTGGGATTCTCTAAAATCCAGTCCATATTCTTAGTCTTCTCCCTAAGATTGGCTGAAGATTCTTTTACAAGTCCTGCTGAAACTCTGCTGAAACCCAGATCAACAATCTACTTCATGGAGCAGATATTACTATAGATTACTCGTCCACCACCCAATACCCATTCTTCCTGACTTTTTCAGGGAGACAGTGTACCAAGATACCAACTACTTCGCTCAGTTTCCCTTGAAAATAGCATGTGAATTATTCTGGCCAATGAGGTCAAGGTGGAAATTACTGAGTGGACCAGCCCTCTTGACACGATGAGTAAAAACCCAAGTCAATCACAAACTCACCTCAGCCCTAAAGTCATGAGTCTTTGAAATCAATGCTAAAGACCACCTGCCTCAGCTAAAACAAGTTGAGTCTCATGTGTCAACTTCACTTGGATGCCCAAGTATTTGGTTAGACATTATCTCTGAATGTTCCTAAGCGAGCATTTTTGAATGGGATTAATATTTGAATTGGCAGACTGAGGGAAAATCATTTTGGGTGGGCCTCATCCAATCAGTTGAAGGGCTGGATGGGACAAAATCACTGACCCTCCCTCAACTAACAGATAATTCCTCCCGTATGATTACCTTCAAGCCAAGGCGTCAGTTTTTCCTGACTGCGAATTTAAACAGAAATATCAGCTATTCCCAGGTCTTGAGACTTGTGATCTTCAGTTTTGAAACTATACCATCAATTCTCTTGGGTCTCTAGATAGCTAAATAATAGATAAATAGATAAATCCTATCTGTTCTGTTTCTCTGGAAAACCCACCTCTGAAGGATAAAGTAAGAGCCTTCTGACAGCACTGTAGGTCTGTCCCTGCAAAGGAGAAGGAAGTGGAAGAAGGAATAGATATAAAGGGTCTTGGACTACGTGTTATTCACGGTTGCCAGGAGGATGCAGAGTCCTCAAACCAAAGTTGCCTGGAGGAGGACCCGGCGTACTACAAGAGTAGGTCTGCATTAGCAGCCCTGCTGTGGTCAGTCACTGCTGGGGACAGGCTGCGAGAAGTGTAACCCTGGCCCAAACACGGTGATGGGTTCACCGAGACAGCAGCTGGGTCATCAGTCAGTTGTGTTTCCACAGCTGATGAATTTTTATGGCCATCACAGAAGACCTTTCATGTGTCTTGGAGGATTTCTTACCTTTCGCCCCAGGTTGCAAGATGCTTTAGGGTACTGCATCTAAAGCATATTGACATACACTTGACATCTCTTTGACAATATCTCTGGGTTCTACACACATATTTCAGGGCACCAGTGAAAGTCCCTTTCAAAACCCTGTTTTAAGCCAAATGAAAACTTTTGAAATGTGCCAAATTTGTACCTAAAATTGTTAGTCCTGGTTACTTTCCTAGTTACAATTTAGCAACAAATAATAAAAACAAACAAGCCAAATGTTATTTTTGGTAAGTACAATGCCTCATTTAGGTAGTGTTGCCTGGGGAGGCCTTGCCAAAGGGATGACATTCAACCTGAGACTTCAGTGGGAAGAGGTTCTGCAAAGACCCTGGAGAAGGCACTTCCAGGTGCAAACAAGCTTAGATACTTGAGGAAAAGAAAGAAGGCCACGTCCAGATGAGAAACCGAGATGCTGAGGTCTTAAACATCTTGCCTAAGACCACTCTGTTGGTAAAGGGTGAAGTTTTGGCCTGAACCCAGAATTTCTAACCCAAGAATCTGCACTTATCACCACTACATTGTGGAATTTCTCTTAGACACTTCCACACGTCTTAAGAATTAACAGTGGAACTTCCTTAGTGGTCCAGTGGCTTAGACTGCGCACTTTCAATGCAAGGAGTCTGGGTTCTATCCCAGGTCAGGGAACTAGATCCCACACTCCACAAAAAAGAGGAGATTCTGTATGCTGCAACTAAGATCCTGTATGCTGCAACTAAGACCCAGCACAGCCAAATAAATAAACAAATAAATAAATATTTTTAGAAAGAAGAAGAAAAGAATTAACAGTGACAATACCCAGTTGCTTTTTAGTTGTCTTTTCCTGAGTGGGCCTCCAGAAGAGTTTCCAGGTCAGTCCCTGGAGAACTGGGATCCAGGAAATGACATCCACTGACCTGCCCAGGCCCCAAGGGACAAAATCAAGGAGGAATCAGCATCCAGCCCTTCTGGTACAGCCACCCATGTGTGATGGACCAAACTAAGGTGAGGCACTCAGGGCACAAAACTTAAGGAGATTCTCACTTATGTTTTTTTCAATAGAAGTGTAGTCGATTTACAGTGTTGTGCCGATTTCTGCTGTACAGCAAAATGATTCAGTAGGAAATGGCAACCCACTCCAGTATTCTTGCCTGGATAATTTCATAGAGAGAGGAGCCTAGTATGCTACAGTTCACGGGGTCACAAAGAGTCGGACACCACTAAGTGACTAACACACACATGGTTGCTTTACAGTGTCGTGCTAATTTATGCTGTACAGCAAAGTTATTCAGATACACATATATGCTCTTTTTTTATTTTCTTTTCTACTATAGTTGATCACAAGATACTGAATATAATTCTCGGTGCCATATCCATCCTTTTTTTTAGGTTTCTTGTTTTTGCTTTTGTTTGGTAGTCTGGCATACAGGATCTTAGTTCTCAACCAGGCCCCCTTGCAGTAGAAGTGTGGAGTCCTAACCACTGAACCGCATGGAAATTCTGTTTTCCCTTTTTTTTTTTTTTTTTGACTATACCAACAACTGTTAATGTTACTCCTGCATTTGTGATGTCAAACTCCAGTTCATGTGCCTGATGCAGCGAGGCCAAACAAACCAAAACATCAGAGTTTGGAGCAGAGAAAGGGTTATTGCAGGGCCAAGCAAGGAGAATGGGAGGCTCGTGCTCAAAAGACCTGAACCCCTCCATGGTTTGGTGGTGAAGAGTTTTTATAGGCAAAATCTCAGGGGAGGGCCACAGAGAGTGTGATTTTCCTCAGGTTGGTGATGAGGCAACAGGGTGATGCTGCAGGAACTTCAATCATCAGCCATCTGGTTCCAACCTTTAGTCTGTGGTCCACAAGCTTGTGCTCAGCCTGAAATTACCAACCTCCACCTGGGTGGGGGCCTTAGGTCCTATACAAGAACTCAGAGATGTGCATCAGATCGTTCTGAACATCCCTCGAGGAGGAAGCAGGACCCTGTGCCCCATCACTGCACTATTGCTTCTGGACTGCCTTTCCCCCGTTTCTGTATTCCCTGACTCCTCTAAGCAGTAACTGAATCTGTCCTTTGGAACTCAGGGAAGCTCTAGGAGGCTGAAGCCTTTTTCCTACAAACAAGAAACAGGAGACACAGAAAGGTTTTTGCACGTGGGAGGGCCCCACAGGGTCCTGCTGGGTTTTATTTGCACAGCCTCCTTGAATTTAGCACCCTGGGCTCCTCACTTGCCTCACCCTAGCCCCAGTCCTGCACCTGTGCCGGAAGCAGGATGTTACCCATAGCCCTTCAACATGCAGGAGCTAGTCATTCTGGTGGCCTCCCACTGGCTTCCACTCCATCCCCTCGGCTGCATCTATTACGCCCAGGTCACCTGGACTCAGCTGGGTCTGTCCCCAATACTCTGGGGCTGAGGTCACAGCACACCCTGTGTCCCAGACCATCCCAGATAGGACCATGTGTGGGCTCAGCAAGTCCTCCATCAAGGTGGCTCCCCGGGCCACGAGCTCACAAGGACTGTGTGTGTCCCTCAGAATGACAGCTCTTTTATCACTGATGTCACAGCAAGAGCCACAGAAGGAGGCAGGTGATAAGACTGTAAAGTCATGTTTCCAGAAATGCCAACCAACCTTTGCTGACACCACACCTGGACCTCCAGTCCCTCTGCCAACTTCCCCATTGTTTTATTATAATGAGCAACAAGCTCATTAATAACCCTTCCCCCTGAAGTCCCTGCCACAGGAGGGACCAGCAGGTGCAAGGGGCTCACAATTAGTCCTTTACAATGCATGGTTGGCAATAAACTCAGTCTGAAGCTGCGACAGCCAGGACCTGGCTCCAGGTAGTATCTGCAGCCACTAGAGTAATTAAAGGCAGAGGCACAGGCTGGAGACAGTGTGTGTTAACCCTTGAAAAACCACTGAGCCTAGAATTCTTGGAAAACTGAGAGCATCAAAAAAAAAAAGGAAGCATTTCACATGCTCTAGAAGAAAATGTCCAACTTCTATCTCAGTCTCCCTGCTGTGTTTCTCTTCAGTAAATCAGGTCCTTATCATCACCTCTATGAAAACACCCCAAAACTTGGTACTTTCACTATCTTCTCCTCCTACATTTCCAGTGGGTTCTAGGGCAGTCTATTTGCATCAGTCCAAAACTGAGACATCTGAGTGTAGGTACTGGGACCTTTCCCAATAAAGAACAGCCTGGGGCTCAAGGGACAATCATGATGTTAGGAGTAGGTACTATGGGGAAAAGAGAAGTTCTCTAGCTACAGCTGAGCAGAGGGTTAGGACATTAAACAGATATGGAAATCATGAATGTCTAATGAACCCAATCTCCACAGTTGTATGGTTTTCTCCAGCAGTAGGACTGACCAGGGAGTGTAGCACAGAAGTCCTGATGTAGTGTGTGACCCATGGGACCTACATGGCATCTGGAAGAGAGCAGATTCAGGAAGAGCTGAGAAGAACATTAATATAAATATTCATGGGGGAGTTCCCTAGCAATCCAGTAATTAGGACTCCGTATTCTCACTGCCGAAGGCCCAGGTTCAATTCCTGGTCAGGGAACTAAGATCCCACAAGCCATGCAGTGTGGCAAAAAAAACAAAAAAATCTTTTTTAATTTTTTTAATTAAAAAAATAAAAATAGTCATGGCTTCAGAGTAAGGTCAAAAAGGCAAATCAATGAGCATGAAGGAAAGGAAGAGGAAGGAGAACAGAGGAGGAACTCTGAGAAGCTAAGATTTCAGAGGTCAAGAGTTCAGAGGTGATGACCAGATCCATACCGTAGCCATGAGTATGGTTACCTGTCAAGAAAGCCATCACATTGCATAACTCCAGGGACCACTGATCATATAGAATTCAGTGCAGCTGTGCAATATGATGGCCCTGGTGGCTGAAGAAGACCTAAAGTGAAGAGGCCAAGGGAAGGTTAGGCAAGGGCACTGACTGGGCGGCATACCTGAGAACCGAAGATGCCCTGGATGTCGGTGGAATACAGGACAGAAAGGGAGACTAGGATGCAGAAAAGGTCTGACCTTGACCCCAAGCAAGCCTGACCTCAAATACAATTCCACCAATTACTCATTGTATGCCCTTGCAGTAAATCTCTGAACTCCTCAGGGTTTCTGATGTCTCATATTTAAAATGTAATCATGTACTTAACTTCAGGATGGTAATGAGAATTTTTAAAGATGTTTTATGTGCAGCAGGGGGCTGTTCTTAGACTTGTTTGCTGTCAGATCAGTTCCTCCCTATTCCCCTGCTTTTCTCTCTAACAAAGAGAGCTGACCTGTGAGTCAGATCCAAGGTCAGATGGTTTCCAGCAGGGCTGGACCAGTGGGAGGTATGGGTGGGAGACTGAAAGGCAGAAGGAAAGCAAAATCAGTATTTCTCATCACTTCCTTCCTTCCTTCTCAGGCAACATCTCGAGCAAGAGCTGAATCTCCTCCATTGTTTCAGCTCCAGTAAAACGAATCATTTTAGGTTCCAACTTCTGGCCCCAGGCTCCAATAATCCCGTCTTCTTCCTTTGTCTCTCTAGCCCTGCCCGTTGCAGCAGCCTTCTGCCCTTGCATAAATTCCTAATGGCCTCACCATTTCCTGTTTAGCTTCTCAACTTTTCCATCACCTGTGTAATCAACTCCCTAATTAAATTCTCTCTGTTGTAAATATTTACAGTGGTTTCTGTTTTCCTCACTGGACTTAACTAGTACAAGTGCCTGGTGTCATGCTTGGCACATAAGGGGCACTTAAATAGCTTGTACTTACTATAATTATGTTTAGATTGCTATTAACACTTCATTGCCCAAGCCCTTTGTAGGTATTCTGTCCACCAAAAATGGCAGCCAGGATGGGAACAAGATGGCATAACAACCTGCCATGTCTTCTAAGAACAGCAATAGCTAATGGATAATTACAGGGGCATATTATTTACCTGAACCTTAGAATCTGCCTGCAATGTGGGAGACCTGATTTGATCCCTAGATAGGGAAGATCCCCTGGAGAAAGGAACGGCTACCCACTATAGTATTCTGGGCTGGAGAATTCCATGGACTGTATAGTCCATGGGGTCGCAAAGAGTCGGACACAACTAAGTGACTTTCACTTTCAATTTCTGGAACAGGGACTGAGGTCTTTGACTTTATATCCCTGGTACTCACCGACTCTGTGGACCTGAGTTTGAGTGAACTCCGGGAGTTGGTGATAGACAGGGAGGCCTGGCGTGCTGTGATTCATGGGGTCGCAAAGAGTCGGGCACGACTGAGCAACTGAACTGAACTGAACCTATCACAGGGGCTGGCACAGAGCAATTCTTCAAAATAATGGTTATTAGACTGACTTGAAGTCTAGTTATGCAGTCAGAACAACATCTGTTTATGAGTGAGGAGACCCCTGAGTTCAGGTTGCAGGCACTCACTTGTGTTTCCACTGAATTTTTGAAAATTAGGGATATTAGGAAATTTAGGAAAATTAAGGAGGTCCAGGATTAAAAAGCCAAGATGAATAAGACATTCTCATCTCCAGCATAAAATCTAAAGATATGCCAAGAAAACCCAGAAATCTAGATACCTACTACTATAATGCAGTAATTTTTTAAAACATCATTAAGGCAAAACTCTATGATAAACAAAATAGCAAAATTTGAATAAAGACAGGATTAGTATCTCTGACTTTTCCTTTTGCATCAGGATGCAAGATGGCTCAGCACAGCCCTGACTGTAACTGAGTCACTGCCTCTGGCTGTTCCTTCACTGTTGCCTCAGGGACCTGATGTCACTAGAGCTAAAATGCAAGCTTCCCCCCCCCCCCCCGCCCCCGACCACACTCCTCCTCCAGACACACACACTGCTGTCTTTTGGCTCTGGAGCAGGGACGCTGTCTGTCCTATTCCCTGCTGTAACTGCCTGGCACATACGAGACGCAAATTCACGTGTATGATGAATGAATGCACAAATCCTCTCCTCTGCGTTGGGGAGATTCCATCAGGGTCACAACTAAGATATTCTAACAAGGCACCTCTAAAAAAAAAAAAAAATTCCAACTCACTAGGAATCAAAGAAATGTAAATTGAAACAATAAAGTGCCATTTTTCACTGCTAGAATTAGCAAAGATTTAGGAGATTGACGATACCCAATATTGACGTGGAAATCAAGGAAAGGGCATTCCTATACAAGACTGCTAGGGCTGCAAATTAATATAGTGGCTCTGGAAAGCAATTTGGCAATATGGAACAAAAGCCCTTCAAAAGTACATTGCTTTTGACCTAGCAATCCCACTTCAAAGAATTTATTCTAAGGAAATAATTAGGCAAGTGCCAGAAGATATATCTTCCAAGGTATTTCATCATAGTACTGTTTCTAACAGCAAGAGCTTGCAAGCAACCTAAAGATCCAGAATTTTGGACTTACTATTATCATTCAGTTCAGTTCAGTTCAGTCGCTCAGTCGTGTCCGACTCTCCGTGACCCCATGAATCACAGCACACCAGGCCTCCCTGTCCATCACCAACTCCCGGAGTTCACTCAAACTCATGTCCACAGAGTCGGTGATGCCATCCAGCCATCTCATTCTCCGTCGTCCCCTTCTCCTCCCGCCCCCAACCTTTCCCAGCATCAGAGTCTTTTCCAGTGAGTCAACTCGTCGCATGAGGTGGCCAAAGTATTGCAGTTTCAGCTTTAGCATCAGTCCCTCCAATGAACATCCAGGATTGATCTCCTCTAGAATGGACTGGTTGGATCTCCTTGCAGTATAAGGGACTCTCAAGAGTCTTCTCCAACACCACAGTTCAAAAGCATTGACTCTTCGGCCATCAGCTTTCTTCACAGTCCAACTCTCACATCCATACATGACCACGGGAAAAACCATTGCCTTGACTAGACGGACCTTGGTTGGCAAAGTAATGTCTCTGCTTTTTAACATACTATCAAGGTTGGTCATAAGTTCCTTCCAAGGAGCAAGCGTCTTTTGATTTCATGGCTGCAATCAGCATCTGCAGTGATTTTGGAGCCCCAAAAAATAAAGTCTGACACTGTTTCCACTGTTTTTCCATCTATTTCCCATGAAGTGATGGGACCAGATGCCATGATCTTCGTTTTCTGAATGTTGAGCTTCAAGCCAACCTTTTCACTCTCCTCTTTCACTTTCATCAAGAGGCTTTTGAGTTCCTCTTCACTTTCTGCCATAAGGGTAGTGTCATCTGCATATCTGAGGTTATTGATATTTCTCCCAGCAATCTTGATTCCAGCTTGTGCTTCTTCCAGCCCAGCGTTCCTCATGATGTACTCTGCATATAAGTTAAATAAGCAAGGTGATAATATACAACCTTGACGTACACCTTTTCCTATTTGGAACCAGTCTGTTGTTCCATGTCCAGTTCTAACTGTTGCTTCCTGACCTGCATACAGCTTTCTCAAGAGGCAGGTCAGGTGGTCTGGGATTCCCATCTCTTTCAGAATGTTCCACAGTTTACTGTGATCGACACAGTCAAAGGCTTTGGCATAGTCAATGAAGCAGAAATAGATGTTTTTCTGAAACTCTCTTGCTTTTTCCATGATCCAGCGGATGTTGGCAATTTGATCTCTGGTGCCTCTGCCTTTTCTAAAACCTGCTTGAACATCTGGGAGTTCACGGTTTATATACTGCTGAAGCCTGGCTTGGAGAATTTTGAGCATGACTTTACTAGCATGTGAGATGAGTGCAATTGTGCGGTAGTTTGAGCATTCTTTGGCATTGCCTTTCTTTGGGATTGGAATGAAGACTGACCTCTTCCAGTCCTGTGGCCACTGCTGAGTTTTCCAAATCTGCTGGCATATTGACTGCAGCACTTTCACAGCATCATCTTTCAAGACTTGAAAGAGCTCAACTGGAATTCCATCACCTCCACTAGCTTTGTTCATAGTGATGCTTTCTAAGGCCCACTTGACTTCACATTCCAAGATGTCTGGCTCTAGGTCAGTGATCACGTTATCGTGACTATCTTGGTCGTGAAGATCTTTTTTGTCATTAATAAATGTTAATAAAAAATAAAGGTATCACATGATGGAATATTATGCAGCCATTTAAAATCATGATGTGGCTCTATATATACTTAAACCAGAAGGTTGCTCACATTGTATTAAATGGAAAAACAGATTATAAAATATATACATAATGTAACCACCACTTTTAAAAAGAAAAGAAAATCTGGAAGGCTGAATACTAACAGTGGTTATCTCTAGGTTGTTGTTTAGAGGGTTAAGTTGTATCTGACTCTTTTATGACCTCATGGACTATAGCCAACCAGGCTCCTCTGTCCATGGGATTCTCCAGGCAAGAATACTGGAGTGTGTTGCCATTTCCTTCTCCAGGGGATCGTCCCAACCCAGGGATCAAACCCATGTCTCCGACATTGGCAGGCAGGTTTTTTACCACTGAGCCACCAATAAAGCCCTATCTCTAGGTAGCAGAATATTAAATAATTTTAATTTTCTTAAGATTTTATTTTTCAAAGCAGTTACAGTTTCATGTTGAAATTGAGAGGAAAATAAAGAGATTTCCCATATACCTCATCCCCACACATGCATAATCTCCTCCATTAACAATGAAAGTGAAAGTGTTAGTCACTCAGTCATGTCCTACTCTATATGACCCCATGGACTGTAGCCCACCAGGCTTGTCTGCCCGTGGGATTTCCCAGGCAAGAATACCAGAGTACTATTTCCTTCTCCAGGGGATCTTCCCAAAACCAGGATCAAACCCGCATCTTCTTGCTCCTATGCCAGCAGGTGGATTCTTTACCACCAAGTCACCAGGAAAGAATTCCAAAATCTCAACAATAAGAAAACAAACAACCTGATCTTAAAATGGGTCAAAGAATTTAACAGACACCTCACCAAATAAGATACACAGATGAAAAGCATACAAGGAACACTTTCCCGGTGGTTGAGGGATTAACACTCCACACTTCACTGCAAGGTGCAAGGGTTTGATCCCTAGTTGAGGAACTAAGATCCCACAGGCAGCACTGCTTGGCAAAAAAAAAAAAAAAAAAACAGAGAAGAAAGGAAAAAAAGCTTAAAAATAGATGCTGCACACAGTATGTCATCAGGAAAATGGAAATTAAAACAGCAATGAGATATCATTATATACCTAATAGAATGGACAAAATTCAGAACACTGACACCACCAAATGCTGGCAAGGAAGTAGAACAATGGGAACTCTCACTCACTGCTGGAGGGGATACAAAATAGTTCAGCTACTTTGGGCACAGACTGTACCCTACCCATTACGTCTATGCCTGTTTGTCCTGTGCCAGGGTTACTTATCTTCTGCAAGCCTGTTTCTTCGTCATCTTCTAGAAGCAAAATGATATTGACTGCTTGGGGTCCATTCTTCAGGAGGGACAAAACACCCAGTTTGGGAAGGCACAAGGGCCTCTGTGAGATGGGGCAGCATATATTTTCCAATGTCAGGTCAAAATGGCTCCTGGATATGAAAAGATTCTCAACATCACTCATCATCAGAGAAATGCATATTAAGGCCCCAAATGAGATATCTTCTCACACCTGCCAGAATGGCTATCATCAAAAAAAGACCACAAATAACATATGTTAGTGAGGATGTGGAGAAAAGGGAACCCTTGCACACCATTGGTGAGAACGTATGTTAGGTGCTGCCAGTGTGGAGGTTTCTCAGAAAACTAAAAAGAGAACTATCATATGATCCAGCAATCCCACTCCTGGGTATATATCCAAAGAAAATGAAAACATTTTTTCTTTTGAAAAAGAAAATTCAAAAAGATACAAGCACCCCCAATGTTCATAACAGCACCATTTACAATAGCCAAGATATGGAATCAACCCAAGTATCCATCAAGAGATGAATGGATAAAGAAGATGTGGTATATAAACACAATGGAATACTATTCAGCCATAAAAAATAAGGAAATTTATGTCATAACAGCATGAATGAAACTGGAGGGTATTATGCTAAGCGAAATAAATCAAAGAAAGACAAATACCATACGTTATCACTTTTATGTGGACTCCAAAAATAAAACTAGTGAATACAACAGAAAAAGAAATAAACTGACAGATATAGAAAACAAACTAGTGGTTACCAGTGGGGACAGGGAAAGTGGGGGGCGGGGCAAAATAGGGGTAAGATATTAAAAGGTCCCCCCGGAGAAGGGATAGGTTACCCACTCCAATATTCTTGGGTTTCCCTTGTGGCTCAGCTGGTAAAGAATCCACCTGCAGTGTGGGAGACCTGAGTTCAATCCCTGAGTTGGGAAGATCCCCAGGAGAAGGGAAAGGCTACCCATGCCAGTATTCTGGCCTGGAGAAGTCCATGGACTCACAAAATTCCATGGGGTCACAAAGAGCCAGACACAACTGAGTGACACTCACTTTCACTTTTCACAAGCTATCATGTATAAAATAAATAAGCCATGAGGATATTTTGTACAGCATAGGGAATACAGCCAATATTTTATGGTAACAGTAACAGAAGTATAACCTTTAAAACTGTGAATCACTACGTTAGACACTTGAAATTTATAATGACCAACCTAGATAGTATATTCCCCTGGAGAAGGAGATGGCAACCCACTCCAGTACTCTTGCCTGGAAAATTCCATGGACTGAGGAGCCTGGGAGGCTACAGTCCATGGGGTCGCAAAGAGTCGGACACGACTGAGCGACTTCACTTCACTAGATAGTATATTAAAAAGCAGAGACATTACTTTGCCAACCAAGGTCCGTCTAGTCAAGGCTATGGTTTTTCCAGTGGTCATGTATGGATGTGAGAGTTGGACTGTGAAGAAGGCTGATGGCCAAAGAATTGATGCTTTTGAACTGTGGTGCTGAGAAGTCTCTTGAGAGTCCCTTGGACTGCAAGGAGATCCAACCAGTCCATTCTAAAGGAGATCAATCCTGGGTGTTCATTGGAAGGACTGATGCTAAAGCTGAAACTCCAATACTTTAGCCACCCCATGCGATGAGTTGACTCACTGGAAAAGACTCTGATGCTGGGAAGGATTGGGGGAGGGAGGAGACGGGGACGACAGAGAATGAGATGGCTGGATGGCATCACCGACTCGATGGAGATGAGTTTGGGTGAACTCCGGGAGTAGGTGATGGACAGGGAGGCCTGGCGTGCTGTGATTCATGGGGTCACAAAGAGTTGGACACGACTGAGCAACTGAACTGAACTGACTGAACTGAAGTCAACTATACTTTAATAAAAAGGGAGGAAAACATCTGTGTATAAGATAGATATAAACTTTATTGCCATTAACTTTAAAGACTGTGGAAATTTAGGAAAGTCATTACAACTTTCTGAGTCTCAGACTTCCCTGGTGGCACAATGAATAAGAATCCACCTGTCAATGCAGGGGAGATGAGATTGATCCCTGGTCTATGAAGATTCCACATACTGCTGCGGAACAACTAAGTCCATGTGTCTCAACTACTGAAGTCCAAGCGCCCTAGAAAGGCCAAGCCCCACCACTACTGAGCCCCCTTCCTGCAACTACTGAAGCCAAGGGGTCTAGAGGCTGTGCTCCGCAAGAAGAGAAGCCCCCGCAGTGAGAAGCCGGTGCACGTCAACAAAGAGTCGCCCCTGCTCACGGCAGCTAGAGAAAGCCCATGGACAGCAAGGAAGACCCAACATAGCCAAAAATAAAATTAATTAATTTTAAAAAAAACTTTCTGAGTTTCATTTACTTTCTGAGTCTCCTATCTCTAATAAATGGAGAAAATAATACAGATCTTATAGGTCACTGCAAGGAAAATAAAAATTAAGTATATTAAAATGCTTTTAAAAAATACTTTTCTCAAATGGTGCCTAGAGCATCTCTGGAACTTCTCTGCGTGTTCACATGTTGGTGAGAGAGAGGATGACAGGTATATTCTAACAGGACCCAGTGGATCTCTGGGCCACTCAGTTATTGAAGGAGACGTGTTTTCTCTCAGCCATTGGAGTGTATGTGTCACGATCTAAGAGCAGCAGACAAACCCTGAAGGGTGAGTCCTCCTCACCATCACACATATGCACTCAGGCACACACGTGCACAGTCGCCTCTAGACAGCTCATGCTCACTTGCACTCACATCATAAACACCACTCTGAGTCCATGACATACACAGCGTGAACTCATGCAGGAGCCATGTACGCTCAAGCCCTTTGGCTGATTTATTGTCCTCCAGTGTGCAAAGAGGCGGTCGCGACTGAAAGGACTTCGCGCACACACGTGCGCAATGTGCATGTACTCCGCGGATCCCTATGGAATTCACAGGAAAATCCCAGGGACAGGGGAGCCTGTTGGGCTAACGTCTATGGGGTCGCACAGAGTCGGACACGACTGAAGCAACTTAGCAGCAGCAGCAGGCTATTCCCTTTTGTTCAAACTACCGCACACACAACTCCAGAAAGTCATACGGGTGCACACAACCACACACAGCACCCATACCAGCCCAAACCCAGAACAGGCACGCACACAACATGAACGCATGCGCCACCGCGCATACACTTTCCACCCGGTCCCCCACCCACGTCCTGACCCAGGCCATGGGCTTCGTAGCAGGGAATTCAATCACTGTCGCCACCAAGGCTGCTATTAAAACTCAGCTCTAACCATCCAGGAAATCAGCCGCCGGGGACTTGGCCCCCCGCAGCCCTGGCTTCACCCTAGCAGCTGTGCTCAATGTCTGCCCCACCCCCACTCCATCCATCTGCTCGGCTGGTCTTTAACCCCAAACATCCCCAGTTTCCCACTGCCCTCATCTCCTGCACAGCCTGCTGCTCACCCTGAAAGGCCGCCTGAATGAAAGTCATGAAGCCCCACTCTCTGCCTTTGATCCTGCCCCACTGTAAATCTCCACACACAAAGGGACCAAGGGGTCTTTTCGCTACAAGGGTTCTTTTCGCTACAAAGGGTAGTGAAAGATAGGAAAGGCCCCTGGGGCTCAGAGCTGCCAAAGACCTTCGTGGAAATATTTATTGAGCATTAACCCTGTGTCGCTTGCCAGGTGACTCAGTGGTAAAGAACCTGCCTGCCAACGCAGGAGACTCGGTTTGAACCCAGGGTTTGATCCCTGGGTTCGGAAGATCCCTTGGAGAAGGAAATGGCAACCCATTCCAGGGTTCTTGTCTGAGAAATCCCATGAACAAAGGAGCTTGCTGGGCTACAGTCCAGGGGGTCACACAAGAATCGGAGGCAACTTAGCAGCTGAACAACAGCAATAACTGTATGTCAGGCCCTCTACTAGGCACTAAAGCTATGGTGATAAAACAGATGCAGTCCCTGCTTGTATGGGTTCTCATAGTCTGGAAAGGGGAAAACTTTTTTTATGCACAAATAAACATAAAATTCGAGCTCTGTCAAGTGGTATGAAGAGATATGAATGAGAATGTAACATACCACAGGCTCCTCAGCTGTTAAAACGAGATCAGAATACCAAAGTCAGAAGTTTGATGTGAAGAGTCCATGAAATAATATGCATAAAGTACTTATTTAGTAAATATTGGTCTGAATAAATCCACTATACAGACGGGCTTCTGTCCAGTTATTAATTACAGCATAATAAGCTACCTCAAAACTTAGTAGTTTAAAATAACGTCTCATTCTCTGTGGATGGACTGGGCTCAGCTGGGCGGATCTCACCTGGGGCCTTTTGTGCAGACTCAGTTACATAGTTGATGCTGCTGTCATCTGAAGGCTCGATTGTGCTGAACATCCGTACATTTGGCACCTCAGCTGGGATATCTGGGAGAGATGGGGGCTGCTTGGTCATCTCACTCCATATGGCCTCTTCAGGTAAGTAACTTGAGCTTCCTCACAGCATGAAAGTCTCAAGGCACTTAGGCTTGTATAGCAGCTGTCTTCCTCTAATGCAAATGTTCTAAGAAACGATAGTAAAACAGTCCGATTCTTTTAAAGGCTCCCTAGACCCAGAAATGGCACAGCATCACTTCTTCCGTATTCTATTGGTTGAAGCAGCCATGAGACTAGTCGTTCCACTTCTCGGTCAAGGAGCAACAAATACAAAATGCAGGGGTCATTATCTATGGCTGCTTCCCTGGCAATATTGCAACCTCTAAGTAACAAAGAACAATTCTGAAGTTTTTAACTATGATAATAATAATTATGGTAACAAATATGAAGTTTTTAACCGTGATAACTGTGATAATTATTATAATTTGTTGTTCAGTTGCTAAGTTATGTTCAACTCTTTGCAACCCCATGAACTGCAGCACACCAGGCTTTCCTGTCCTTCACTACCTCCCTGAGTTTGCTCAAACTCATGTCCATTAAGTTAGTGATGTCATCCAATCATCTCATAATTATTATTATTATTATTATCACCATCATAATCACAATCACTTACTTTGTATCAGGGTGCTTGCTTAGAATTAAGAGAAAGAGAGAGAAATCAGTTATCCTCACAACCATTATTCTCACCGTATAGGAAGTGAAACTGAGGTTCAGAAAGGCTGAATGATTTGCCCAAGGTCACACAGCAAGTGACAGAAATAGGACACAAACCCAAGACTACGTGACTGCAAAGCTCACCGTCTTGACCACTGACCAATCCACTGTACTCTGATCCATCTCAATTACTCCTCACCTCAATATTCTTTGGTTCACATTTCACAGATCCCCAGCACCTAGTCTTCTTGGCTTTGCATCATGAAGCAAATCTGCTAATAGCTCCTCCTTAAAGTATTTTATCTTCAGAAATAATGCTCTGCTCATCAACAATGAGTTGGGAATGACCCGATAGCTCCAGAACTGCAAGTCATATTTCTGCAGGCAGCCCAAGAGGAGCTGCCAATGTACCTCTCAGCCCAGCCAGGTTGAGCAGGTAATTAGATTGAATCCTCTCTTTGGCTCAGTTTTCTTCCCAAGCAGACTGGCTATTGAGCAATCCATTCTCCAGGCACTAATACATCACCTGGGAGCACCCAGTCATGATGGATGAGCTAGGCCATCAGCGGAGCCCACGATGGATGGGTGTCATTCATCACTGCACAAAGCCGACGGAGCCATGAGTTACTCAGGCCGTGGCACCTTCCACCCCCACTGGGGCCAGAGCCAGGAGGACTGAGGCTGGAGGAGGGAGCTGCAGAACTAAGAGGACTTCTCTGGGAGACGTGCCAGCAACCACGGGCACGTTCTGTCTGAGCCACTTCAAACCAGGGAGATGTCTAATGGAGCCTGCAGCTGGGACGAGGAGTATAGAGGGGAAAGAGAATGTAACAGATCATTGGTTTGGGAAATCATTCTTGCCTGGCAAGTGCCCTTGTTCTGTATTTTCCTTGCTCTGTAAGCTCAAGCGAGGCTTTCAGCTCTCCGGAGCTCAGTCTCCTCATCCCATCCCAGGTTGTTCCTTTACACTTCTCAGCCCCTCCTGGTTAGGTGGGGCCCTGTGACAGCTTCCAGTTAGTGAAATATACATGCAAGTGCAACAGTCACATCTGACTGAGACTATGGAAGGTCCCCATGTGGTTCTCACCCTCTCTTCCCCTGCCATTACCAGCCATGGAGGGGACATCCCAGGTGGCCCAGTGGTTAAGAATCCACCTGCCAGTGCAGGGGACACTGGTTTGATCTCTGGTCTGGGAAGAGCCCAGGCTGCGGGGCAACTAAACCTGTGTGCCACAGCTACTGAGCCTACGCCCCTAACGTCCATGCTCTGCAACAAGAGAAGCTACTACAATGAGAAACCCACTCACCACAACTAGAGAAAAGCCTGCACATATCAACAAAGACCCAGCACAGCCCCCTCCAAAAAAAGAAAGAAAAAATCCAAGGAGCCTTGTGTTAAGATATCAGAACTACCGCATCAGAAGAGCCTGAGTAACTGATCACCTGGAAGATCAATGCCCTGGAGGGTTGCAAAGACCTACTCTGGCCTGAGTCAGCAAGAGACAAACCTTTATTAGGCTAAATCATTGAGGCTGAGGGCTGTTTGTTACCACAGCCTAACACTAGCCTATCCTGACAAATGCTGTATATCAGAGGCCAGCCAAGAGCAAGACAATAAATATTTTAGACCTTGTGGGTCAGATGGGACTCTTATATTCTTCTTTGAGTTTGTTTGTTTGTTTACAATTCTTGAAAAATGTAAAAATCATTGTTAGCTTGTGGGCCTACAAAATGAGCTATAGGCTTGACTTGGCATATGGGTTATAGTTCACCAACCCCTTGTCTTAAGTCATAAGGTTGCTGTGAGAATTAAATGAGATGTAAATGTAGACATTATTTAAATATTAGCTGCTACCACCTAATGGTGGGAATTATAATTATCTATAAAGAGTAGATATTTATGCCAGTTGCTCTAGCTCCTGGTGGCTCTCAATGAACAAAATAATAATAAGGAGCTTCCTTTGAGGCTGTTGTTGTTGTTGTTTGTTGTTACAGTGGGGGCAGTGGTGGTGGTAATAGTTTATGGGGGGAGTGTAAAAATTGGACTAATCCGCAGGGCCTAAGTTCTTGTTTCTGTTAGAATTTGGGACCACTATCAGGGCAGAGGCCTGAAAGATGCACCCTCTTGTCCAGACTCTGTGGTTTCCAGGGACAAAATCATCTGGCCCTTCCATGTGGCATCCATACCACTGTGTGTGCTGTGAGTGCTCAGTTGTGCCCAACTCTTTGCAACACCATGGACTGTAGCCTGCGAGGCTTCTCCACCCATGGGATTCCCCAGGCAAGAATACTGGAGTGGGTTGCCATTTCCTCCTCCAGGGGATCTTCCCCACCCAGGGATCGAACCTGCATCTCTTGCATCGACAGGTAGATTCTTTACCACTGCACCACCTGGGAAGCCCCACCCACACCACTAACATTTAAACAGTCCAAGTTCACATTGTATCCTGTCCAGTGTTAACTCCCTCCCACCACACACAGCCCAAGCCAATGTCCCTGTAACTGCAGGAGGCGCAAAGCTGCCCAGCTCACCTGGTGCAGACAGGTATAGAACCCTGGACTTGAAGGCATTCATGCCCAGGTTTTGCTTGAGTGAGCAGAAAACCCTCCTTCCCATCTATGACTTCAGATATAGCTTCTCCATTTCTATAGTAGTCCACAACATGTGTTTATTGGGGGCCTACCGTGTGCCCCACAAAAATTCCATGTAATCCTCATGACTCGGTTGACCAGGAATGGCATCATTCCTGTTTTTCAGATGAGGAGGCTGAGTGTCAGAGAGGTGACAAAATTTGCCCAAGACTATAGGTACATAAGCGGTAACGAGGCAAGCAAACAGGCCAGCATTTACTGACTCCCGATTCCGTGTGTTCTACCCACCACATCACATTGCCGCTGAAGAGGAAAGGCAACTGTGCCTCAGAGAAACTTGCCCCAAGGAGGCACTGGTTCTGAGAGCCATGCCCACTTTATGGAGGAGGGGTGGGAATTTACCTTAAAATACTAGCTAGCCAGGGCTTCCCTGCTGGCTTGAATTGTAAAGGATCTGCCTGCAATGCAGGAGACCAGGCTTCGATCCCTGGTTCGGGAAGATGCCCTGGAGAAGAGAATGGCTGTCCATTCCAGTTTTCTTGCCTGGAGAATTCCATGGACTAAGGAGCCTGGTGGGTTATGGGCTACAGTCTATGGAGTTGCAAAGAATCGGACACAACTGAACAACTAACACACACACACACCCTAGCTAGCCTGGCAGGGTAACACTTCCTCCATCCTGTGACTTTGGCAGACATGCTAATTGATTGTAATACTCTTGCCCATTAAGGCCAGATTTTCTTCTCAACAGAGAGCACCAACCATCACAGTGGATCAGGGTTAGGACACAAAGCTGAGCTAGACTGTGAGTTTCTTAAAAGTGAAAGTGTTAGTTGCTCAGTTGTGTCCGACTCTTTGCAGCCCTGTGGACTGTAGCCCACTAGGCTCCTCGGTCCATGGCAGAGATGCTTGATTCATTTCTGAAACTCCACCACCTGTGCAAAGCCTGCAAACAATAGACGCTCAGCCAGCACAGGGCCTGGCAGGTTCTGGATGATTCCTGACTGCAAAATAAAGGCAGAGAGCCTTCTTCTTGGGACTCTGATGATGGAAGGAGGTGATCACACCTGTGGTGACTTGGATGGTTGATAACTCATCACTCACCTCTAAGAGCATTATGGATAAGCAGGTTCCTCCTACCAGTGACACCACCAACCATCCTGATGCTCGAACTGACAGCTAGAGTCATTTCTGCCTCCTTCCTCACGTCTTATCCAGCCCATCAGCAAGTCCTGTTGACGCAGACTCCCAAACAAACCAGAGAGCCAGCCATTTCTGCCTTACCCATCTCATCACAGCCCAGGCTACCATCCTTTCTTCCAGAACAACTTCTGCAGCTCTCCTACAACTTGCTGCTTTTCTTCTTGCCCCTCTTCAATCTGTCCTCCATGTGGTAGCCACAGGGATATTTGCAAAATAAAAATAAAATCTTGCTATTCCCCAAAATGCCCCTCATTGCTCTTAGGAGAAATCCCAATGGCCTCATCACTTACAAAGCCCTATAAGGTCTGAGCCCTGCCTGCTCCTCCCATCCCGTGGGGTACCACTTTCTCCCTTTTCCACCCAACATCCTGCTCTCCTCTCAGAGTCCACAACACACCAAGCCCTTTCCTGCCTGGGGCCAGTGCCAGTGCCTGAAATGCCCTTCCTTCATTCCCCAAGGCCAGCAACTTGGAGGTCTTTGGAGAGGCTTTCACTGACCTTTCCCATCTAAATAATTTTCCTCACCCCACTGTGAATCTCATCACCACATTCATTTCCTTCTCAGCACTTAACACAAGCAAAATGTTCTTCTCATTTATTTGTTTAGTTATAGATGTATTTACCTACTGGGCTGTGAACTCCATGGGGACAGAATCTGTGTCCACATCACCCCAGTGTCCCCCAGGGCTCAGCACTGGGCCTGCCACATAGTAGAAGCTCAGTAAACATTCATTGACTATGATCCACAGCAAAAATCCTCCCACCAGAGTACGCGAGCTCCCCATGTCCGGACACATCCTGATCCACCCACCTTCATGGCCCTTCCAGTCCCCTGCTGTCACCAGCCACTGTCCCTTTGCCTGCAGTTCTCACCCCCACAGACTTCTAAGAAAGTTCCAGAAGCAGAGAAAGTGTCCTCTGTGCCTTTGTGTCCTCAGGGCTCAGGACATGGGCAGGTGCGCAGGAAAGGTTGATGATGAGGCAAAAACTCCAGCTTCAAGACAGCATTGCAGACCGGGTGGGGGAGGAGGAGACGCAGCCCAATCTCGCTGATGTCATCTGAGAGTCACATGAAGGATCTCTGTGAAATCAAGAGGAATGTTAGCAAGGCCAGAAGATAAATAATGTATTGATTTTCCAAGAAAAGGAAACCGTCAGATTCAATCCCAAGAAAAATTGTAGACCTTCTTATTAACTGGTCAGTTGGCAACTAATTTACCAAAAATGAGGCAATTACCAAGATCTAAGGTCCATCCCTGGAGAATGTCAAGTGAAATTATTCTAATTTCCTTTTTGACAAGGTGCCCATGCTTGGGAGAGATAATATCTGTATTTTTTTTTTTTTGATGTGGACCATGTTTAAAGTCTTTATTGAATTTGTTACAAAATTGCTTCTGTTTTTTGTTTTAGCTTTTAGAACAAGAGACATGTGGGATCTTAACTCTCCAACCAGGAATGGAACCCACACCCCCTGCATTGGAAGCTGAAGTCTTAACCACTGGACCATCAGGGAAGTCCTGTTATCTGTATTTCAGGCAAGTATTCACTCAACAAATATTTATGGAGGGGCCACCCAGTGCAGGCTCTATGCTTGCAGTGAGGATACAGGATGTGAAAAAAATGGTCAGGACCCAGGTCCTGGTTGGGGCTGCACAAGGTAAAGAGCGTGGCCAGCACACAGTCAGGTGTCATATGTGGTCTAACCAATGGCAGTGAGCTCATGGAGAAAAACCAAGCAAGTGAAGGGGAGAGATGGATGGGGAGGGAGGCCAGAGCATCAAGCAGGGCGGTTACAGAAGGTCCCACAAAGGAGATGGCTGGGTTGAAACTGACGAAGCGGGGAGGGGGAGCCAGGCAACCCAAAGAGAGGAAACAGCCTGCACTGAGACCAGGGTGTGTGTGCCAGGTTGTGTAAGGACCAGCAGACCAGCCTGGCTGGAGCAGAGGAAGCAAGGGGGAGTAGGGGGAGATGGTGGTATGGGAGGGGGTGCAGAATAAGGGCTCTGTGAGGATCTGGCGTTGACCGAGAGTATATAAGGCTTATAGCTGGTTCACTACAGCAACTCAGACTCAAGCAGGACAGGAGAACATGCCCCTTAAATGTTTCTTGGAAACATTAACGAAATAAATAAATGAACAGAAGAATATGATCAAAGACAGCTTTTGCGATTACAGGCCTGGTTCCAAAACACAACTCCTATGACCCAACGATGTCACTCTTGTGTGCATGTGCTAAGTCGCTTCAGTCATGTCCAACTCTCTGCAGCCCTATGAACCGTAGCCTGCCAGGCTCCTCTGTCCATGGGGTTCTCCAGGCAAGAATACTGGAGTGGGGTGCAATGCCCTCCTCTAGGAGATCGTCTCAACCCAGGGATAGAACCCACATCTCTTATGTCTCCTGCACTGGCAGGCATGTTCTTTACCACTAGTGCTACCTGGGAGGCCTCAGTAGAAAAATAAACTAGGTTCACTAAAAGGCATGTTCCTGACTGCTCACAGCAACGCTGTTCACAGTCGCCAGAAGTGCCCATCAACAGAAGAAAGGAGAAGTGCATTGCCATGTGCTCATACCACGGGACATGCCACAGCAAAAAGAATGAGTGTTATACAACGTCATGCCGTACTATGCGTGAATTTCACAAAGATGACATGAAAGACAGAAGCCAGAAACAAGAGTTTTGCACAGTATGAGTCCATCAGAAATGGGCAAAGCCAATCTATGCTCTTGCAAGGTAGGACAGGGAGAACTTAGCTCAATCTGGGTCCTGGTTACATGAGACTGCTTGGTTGATGGAAATCCATCACGTGTGATCTCTGTAGTTTTGTTTCATGCAATGCTTCCAAAAAATGCTGAGAATAAGTAGTTTAGGCAAAAACCATGAATTAGAATGACTGATTTAAAAGAAAAAAAACAATGACATGGGTTGATTCAAGTTCTGTTGCTTATTAGCAGACTAACTAGATCCACATAGTCTGTTTTCTTGTGTCTAAAAGACAAGCCCCCCAAAAATCTATGGAGTTTATAAAAGAGCTATTGTGAGGATCAAATGGAAAATGCACATAGAAGTCCTTTAGAAAATAAGTCTCATGATACTGATGTTAGTTGTTGCAAATGAAACCTCACCTTGGGGAGTTCTCTGGTGGTCCAGTGGTTAGGACTCCATGCTTTCTCTGAAATGGCCCAGATTCAATCCCTAGTCAGGAAACTAAGGTCCTGGAAGCCTCAAGGGGGAGCAGTTAAAAATATTAAATAAAATTTTTAAATAAATGAAGCAATAAAAGGGGCTTCCCAGGTGGCTCTAGTAGTAAAGAGTCTACCATACAGGAGACACAAAAGTCTTGGGTTCAATCCTTGGGTGGGGAAGATCCCCTGGAATAGGAAATGGCAACCCACTCCAGTATTCTCGCCTGGAGAATTCCATGGGCAGAAGAGCCTGGCTGGCCACATTCCATGCAGCTGCGAAGAGTTGGACACAACTGAGCACAGAGCACAAAATAATTTTAAAAAAAATAAGGAAACCTCATGTTGGGAGTGCTCAGGATCGGACAAGTCTCTGGAGGTGGACCACGGACTCAGTTCTTGCCGTGCTCTCTTACGACTTGGCGAATGACTTATGGGGAGACTTAGAGATGACCACTGCCATTCAGATTAAGAAATAATGAATCTGTGAGAATCAAAAGGAGCCCAGCAGACTGGAAGACTGGAACAAAACCAGCAGAAGAAATTCAACAAGGATAATTCGATGGTCACACATGGAGGTCCAAAGCATGCGTTACCCAAGCACAAGCTCCGGTGCAGAGGAAGAGAACTCAGAACCGTGCCAAGCCCCCTGTAAAACACAGGCTTGTTTGGCAGCAGCAGGAACATGGCCCGTGAGAAGGGGTCCCTCTTCAGTGGCTCCATGCTGCCCAGAGCACGTCTGGAGCCTTGAGGCCGCGTCAGGGTCTTCCCTTCCCTGTCCCGGCCTAAACCAAGGGGACAAGATCTGTGTTTGGAAGCACATCAGACCTGTGTTTTTAGGGAAGGTTCTAGCAGATGATTGTGGGCTGGTTTACTCTGCTCATCCTGAAGGTGGTGATGAGCACATGTTCTGAGAGCCCAGCCATCCATCACCCATGCCTCTGTTTCCTTCCACAGAGATGGGGCTGCAGTGAGTGAGCCCCAGGGCAGACTGGGAAGGTGTTTGACTCTATTAACAGCCTCTGGTTCGAATCAAAAGAAAGTTCCAAGACTTTCCTGGTGGTCCAGTGGTTAAGAATCTGCCTACTGCAGGGAGCACTGGTTTGACCGCTAGTCCGAGAAGATCCCACAGGCCAAGGGGCAACCAGGCCCTTGTGGCACAACTACTGAAGCCCAAGCACCTGAAGCACATGCTCCATGACAGAGAAGCCGCTGCGGTGAGAAGCCCGAGTACCGCAGCCAGAGAGCAGCCTGCCCTCCGCTCACCACGGCGAGACAGAGCCTCTGTGCTAGAAAGGAAATACACAGATTTTTTAAAAAGAAAGAAATGTCCAGAGACTCAGGACCAATGTGGGGGCAAGACAGGAGACACTGGTGGCCAGTACCTGAGATAAGCAGTCACAGTCCAAGCCCCCTCCTATCCCATCTTCCAGCATTTTCTCTCACCCCTGTGTTTTTAGGGAATGGTGAGCCTGGAGTGTACTTTTGGGACACACCCACTGGAGGTCTTCCCCAGACCCAAGGACTCACAGGAAAGTCATAGTTAGGCGGGTTCAGGCTTGTGGCTCCCTGAACCTCAGCAGGAAGCAGATGGAAAAGAGGAAGAAGTTGGAAGGGGACAGGTTGGAGGCTGACCACCTGGCTGCCGGCCTGGCTCCCAGGAAGGGAAGTCAGCCTCCAGTAGCCAATATCCAAAAGGAGGTAAAGCAAATTCAGCTCCACGCAGCCTAGGTCAGCATCCAGATGTGTCCAACCCAGAGTAGGACACAAGACGGTGGCTGCAAACAGGGTCCGTAGGATGGGGAAGCTTCAGGAGAGGGCCAGGAGTCAGGCTCAGCCAAACATAGTGGAATCAGAGCAGGATTTCCAAACCCGGGAGAACATGAGGGCCGGTCACGCCATCAGCTGGTAAGTTTTGACTACAGCCACATGACTGGAGCCAAACAAATCAAGCAGTCTCAGGTCGCTGAGGAAGTCTAGGACCTGGTGGACACTAGGTTTCCACCAGCACTGAGGCCAGCAGATTTAAGGCCCAGGAGCACAGATAGGGGCTCCCCGTGCACATGGAGCTGGGGCCTTTAATAGCATCTGCCAGGTATGGCGGGGCTTCCCTGGAGGCTTAGAGGGTAAAGAATTTGCCTGCAAGGCGGGAGACCTGGGTTCGATCCCTGGGTTGAAAAGATCCCCTGGAGAAGGGAATGGTTACCCACTCCAGTATTCTTGCCTGGAGCATTCCATGGACAGAGGAGCTTGGCAGGCTACAGTTCATGGGGTCACAAAGAGTCGGGCATGACTAAACACTTTCACTTTTCACCAGGCATGGCAGGGTTTCCGGAAACGGCAGTGACCCATCTCAGGCCGCAGATCTGGCTCGGCCACACAAACCCTGTCATCAGCTAGGTACACTACTCTCCACCTGGTTATTGAAAGCTCCCTCCAGGAAGCAGGAAAAAGCCGAATCACATCTTTTTGCCAAGGGGAGGAACTCCTTCAACAGAAAAGCCATTGGGAAAGCCGTTCTTGGAGGCATGGGTCACACAGGCCCTTCCTCCATCCTCCAGACGCATCCTCCACCAGCTCCCAGCCTCCGATCCCTCCATCAACTCCAGAGCCTGTCCCCTCAGCAAACAGCCACCTTGCAACGGATCCCAGGAAAGTCAGAACTCTCCCACTGCTTGTTTTTTAAAACCCACTCCTTTTTTGTTGCTGTGTTCCTTTATGCCAACTCTACAGCATTTTCAAAACTCAGAGAGACTGTACCACATCAGCTGCTTTGAACCATGCTATCCCGTGGTCCATTCCCAAGGGAACTGAGACCCACAACTGCCCCCAGATATCAGGATCTGGCTTCCAGGCTGCTCTCCGTGGTGGCGGATGCTGCTGTTGTGTTACTTCTGCGCCTGTTAAAAATTTTAAAAATCATAACAAAGGTTGGCTTCTGGAGTTGCACAAGCTGAAGCCTCACAATGCTTGCTGTCGTAGAGAGGCTGATTGCCCAACTCCATTTATCAAAGTGTCACTTCTTTGACAGGCCCTAATAAATATCCTGCCAGAGACCCCGCACCTGGCAGCCGTGCCACTCGGCAACACGCCGCTAACCTAATTTGCTAATTGCTGCTTTCCCCATTAATTTTAGTCCTGTCTTGTTTGGTGTTGACATGGAGGAAAAAGAAATAGGGTGGAAAAAACAGACAAGAAAGAAAATATCTCGGGGTCCCCCAGCATCCACCCCGCCCTCCCAGTCCTTCAACGCACCATTCGCTCACACTCACACCTAAATACCAACTTCCTTCCCCCTCTCTTTTCCTCATCCTGGCTGGCAGAGATTGAACATTTAAAGGTGCAGGGGCCAGATCTCACAAATCAGAAATCAAGACATGTGGCTGAGAGTGGGATTTGAGGTTTGACAACAGGGCAGACGTAGAAATGCAAGAGACCAATGGTTACTGTAGCTAAAGTCACTCTAATCAACATCATTGCCTTTTGGGAAGAGATCAAAGAGGGCATCAAGGAATTAACAAGTTCAGACCATCAGTCATCAAATGTGGCCACATCCCAGAGTCCGCCAGCTCCAGGTCTCTCATTCCAGCCCCTCTGTGGATCACAGGGGAACTCTGCCTCCTTTGGATAACGTCCCAAGCCTTGATGTCCAAGTTAACAGCACAATATAATGCTTAAGGGCAGACCTTCCCAGCCAGGACTGACTCGGTCACTTGGATTAGCCACAGTCCTATTCTTATAGCTCTTCAACTCCCACCAAAAGCCCCCACTGTTGGAGAGATTTGATCATAGATCATTACAAATAATACAATAGGTTCAAAGTCCAGTTGGAGAGGCAAAGACAGAAGGAGGGGACTCCAGTCACAAGCCAAGAGGAAGGAAAACACACTCTTCTGAGATGAACAAAAGTTCCCATGTGAAAAGGGGGAATGACCTCTTCCTCCATTTTGGTCCACGTGAGCCTTGGGTAGCCAGCTGTGGTTCCACAACAGAGAGGATGACTATTTCACAGACTCCATTTATCATGCGTCCTTCCTTATTACAGACTTCATTAGAGGCAAACCACCAGCAGCAAACAAGACAGCCTATGGCACTGCAACGTTTTATTTTAAAGTTGACATAGATAATGCATCCTTGTTGTAGAAAAGTTCACACCTTTGAAAAGGCCCACAGAAGAAACAAAAAATCCCTTGGTGTCCTGGCACTCCAAGACAACTACCCATCAGCATCCAGCCCTTTTATCTCTCAAGGACATCCACAGGAATGTGTGGTATTTTGCACACGTGCTCAGTCGCTAAGTCATGTCCAACTCTTTGCAACCCCATGGACTATAGCCCACCAAGCTCCTCTGTCCATGGGATTTTCCCGACAAGGATACTGGAATAGGTTGCCATTTCCTCCTTATTTTACACATGGATCAAGCTATTTCACCTCCTGTCTTGCCTTTATATTTACATATCAAGGAGCTCTTTCTATACCACTGAAAATATATCTTAAAAAAAAAAAGAAAGAAAGAAAATAAATCTTCAGTCCCCTTTTCAGTCATTCATCAGAATTGATTTCACTAGTCCCATCTAGATGTACATTTAAGTTAGTTTCTTGGTTTTTCCTATCCACAATGCAGTGGTGAATCTCCTTATATCTATAACTCTGTGCATTTGCCTGTTACTGCCTGAAGATAAATGAGTCGAGGTAGAAACACCAGCTTAAATGGTGCACGCATTTAAATTTTAGATAAACTTTCTCACACCGTGTCTCCAGAAGAGGTAAATGAATTTACATTGATCTCCCATCGTGCATGAGAGTTTCACTCCCTTACAACCTTAAAGAAATCAGTAATTTTTAATGTTTAATCGTTGCCAATCTTCCAAGTAACAAACGGTTTCTTTTTGCATTTCTTGAATTCTTTGGGAAGTCTGGTATGTCTTCATGTTTGAAGGAGATTCACATTTATTTTGTGAAATACTGTTCTTCAACTTTGCTTATTTTTGTCTTAGAGTATTTGTCTTTTTCTTATTAATTTACAGGAGTTTTTTTAAAAAGTTATTAGGGACACTGTTCCTCTGCCATGTATAAATTTTTCCTACCATGCAGTTTATTATTTCAAGCTTTTCTATGGTGTTTAGTGAATGGATAGTGGAAAATATCAAGAACATTTGCCCACAATGAAATCTGCCATAAGGAAGTACATGAGATAAATAGAATTTATGGCCATATTCACTCTGTCCAATATGGAATACCAGCTGACTCCTTAGTTTCACGCCAACCAAGATGGAGAAAGGGATCATTTCAGACCTATGGGTAAGAAAGAAAAGGAAGTGAAGTTGCTCAGTCGTGTCTGATTCTTTGTGACCCCATGACTGTAGCCTAACAGGCTCCTCCATCCATGAGATTTTCCAGGCAAGAATACTGGAGTGGGTTGCCATTTCCTTCTCCAGGAGATCTTGCCGACCCAGGGATTGAACCCGGGTCTCCCGCATTGTAGGCAGACACTTTACCATCTAAATCACCAGGGAAGTCCAGGTGAGCAGCCCTAAAATTTATTCTCTTCTGCCTCTGCTTTCATGTTCATTTGCTCCTTCCCTAGGTGGATTAGACATTTCCTGATGATTTGATTTCCAAAAAGTAGCCACTAGAGCCAATGGCAGAATTGTGCTCAAAGCAAGGCTGTGTGAGTAACCGCTCTCCAGGGTTTTCAGCTCAACAAGAGTCAGTGTCCCAGTCAGCATCTGAGGGTTCGTGTGTGGCTGCAACCTGAACAGAATCCCCAGTTCTTTGTCCCCAGATCACAGCACAGATCATGTATCCTCACCAAGAAAGGAGGTTTGACTGGGAGAGGGGGACAGAGCAGGTGGAGGAAGCAGCTAAGGAGGAAGAGTATGTGAGTAAGTCAGCAAGCCCGTTATTGATGGTGGAGGGGGAAGTATAGGTGGTCACATACACTAGAGGCAGAGGACCGAGGACAACACCCACCCATGCAGGTGTGTGTGTGTGCACTTCCGCTTCAGAGCATCCATGGGGTGTGCACAAAGCAAGGCACCAGGCACCTGGGCAGGGTGGGGGACGGTGAATGAGCAAGGGTGATGTGAAGATGTCCCAGAAGATCTCTGCCTAAGGATTCCCATGGAACTAAGTGCATAAAGACGAGTGTGCCTGGATGGAGAATGGAGACAAGTGCAAGCACGCGTGCGTGTGTGTGTGTGTGTGTGTGTGTGTAAGATTGTAAAACCAGACATTAGATCCAGAGAAATAACTTTTATGAATGTCTTCCAGATTCCCACGCTCAGTTCTAAAGGGATAGAGACTAAATTAGGACTGAGACCATCCTCCTTTACATACCTAGAAAACTTCTATTCTTACTGCAAGACCCGACTCATTTGTCCCCCTCCTCCCTTACTAGCCTCCATAGAAGAGTCACCCCAGGACTTCTGCTCTATAATACTTCCCAGAGCATATTACAGTTGTCCACGTGACTATATTTTTCCCCCTTATTAATCCATGAGGTGCTCCATGTCGGAACCCATGGGCCTGCATTTTATATCCCTGTATACCACAGGGTCAGGTTCCTGACCTCGGCAGGTAAAATAAACTTTTGCAGAATGAACTTTTGAACGCTGGCTTTCATATCCATGTAGAGGGGCTGGGGTCACATGTGCTTGAATTGGGTGCCAGCTACAATGCAGAACAAAGACATTTGGACATTCCTAGTTCTACTAAGCCAGTGACAGGAAGAAAACAGGTATATATGCCTGGGCTTAGTTGATCAAGAGTCAATCAAAGTCCCCAGGGACTTTCATAGTTGTCAGGCAGGCGAGCATTGAGAAGTCATCTTTCCTTTGCCACAATCTAAAATGGGGGTGGCAAACTTTCTTTTTTTTTTTTGGATAAATTCAGTCAACTTTATTTTTCAGGCAATTCGAGATAAACAGGGTCAAAAGCATCACTCTTACCCTCTTGCTCCTTCTCCCCAGTGTAACAGCTAAGTTCCCAGGAGTCTGGGGCTTCATGGTGTTGGGAAGGGCAACTTGCCCACGATTGCCTTCTAACCCCTGTTAGGACCCACGAAGATGTGTCTCATCTTGGTGAGGCAAACTGTTTCTTTAAAAACCAGACAGTAAATCAATTAGATTTCAACAACAACAAAATTTTTATTTAAAAAGGACAAGACAGTAAATAATTTGGGACTTGTGTATCATATGATCTCTGTGGCTTCTACTCAATACTGAAGATTGAAAGCAAAGATCATACATGAATAGATAGACACGTCCAGGAAAACTCCAGAGTCTGCCAACCCCTGATCTAGCATTCTGAAGACGAGAAAAGTGGGCCTCAGACCCACAACAGTGACAGTGATAGTTCTGGATATCAAGAGATTCTAAGCCATCAGCACCCTTTCTGAGAACTACACAGTCAGACCCCATCCTGGCATTCAACAACATGCCAACCTGCCAGAGACTGAAGACAGGGCTGTGGTGTGCGGTTGACCAGGCTGTGCACTGCACAAATCTAGGAAGTTCTATTCATTTAGACTGTGATATGAATGGTATCCTTCTCGAGTTTGGAAAGGTGTCAACAAGGAGCCCCACATTTGTGAGGAAGGTTTCCCTGGCTGGTATTCTGATCTAGAGAATTGCATGGACTGTATAGTCCATGGGGTCGCAGAGTCAGACACCACTGAGCGACTTTGACTTTCACTTCACTTTCCCTGGCTGGTGGAGGAGCCACACAGACACTTGGCTGCTCTTTCACTAGTTCACATACTTGAAGGACAAGGGTGTCTCCCCCCAGATAGGGGCTGCAAGCTATTGATCCTTTGGAAACAGTTTGATGGGGACTTTGACCTTGCATAAGTAGTTCAAGAATGAGGGGGGCCAGGGCTGAAAGGTCCCTGAAAGAACTGATGAAAAGCTATTCCTACTGAAGCTGAAAGGGCATGTGACTTAGGGACAGAGGACTGCCTAGCCCCATTGTGCCTCCACTGTGGGCTTCCTATTCTCCACCCCAGGTTGCTCAAGACCCAAGGGTTAGTAGGGGCCTCCGGAATATCCAGCCACTTAACCCCACCTAATGATCATG
Source organism: Moschus berezovskii (assembly GCF_049115385.1). Classification (NCBI taxonomy): domain Eukaryota; kingdom Metazoa; phylum Chordata; class Mammalia; order Artiodactyla; family Moschidae; genus Moschus; species Moschus berezovskii. Next base: position 15,655,021 of record NC_142474.1, read on the forward strand.
GGTTGACCCCGAGATGGAGTTGGGATCTCCTTGCATCCTCATAGACCACAGGGCCCAGCCCTTCAGAGCCAGCACAGGAACCAACCCAGAATTCACCCCACCCCAAAGGCCCCAGAGCTTGCTACAGCTGACCCCATGTCCCACCCAGGATAAGCCTGCAGCCCAGATCTCCATTAAACTCCACCGAGCTTCTCTCCAATAGATACAGATGAACAAAATATTGCCCTGTTCCCTGTTACGTTAAAAGGGCCTAGTAAAGAATAATGGCAAAGATGCTCGCAGCCAAAAGCTGCTCTTGATGGCCCTTTAAGCGAGATTTACAGCAGGCATTTAGCAGTGTCCCTGGAACGTTTGCTGGCTCCGATCGGTAGGAAGTCTATGCAGCGCGCCTCCCCGGACGGGCAAGCAGGGCCATCCTTCATCCCGGGCAGCTCTGCTTGCCCCCTGCACAGTGCTGGCTCCCCCCAGGCCCTGCCCACGTCCATTAGGCTCCTCTCTGGGCTGCTCACTAATAATCCCAGTTGTCAGATGTCTTAGGACGAGGCCAACAAAGCCCGTCCTGACAGAGGTGCTGGGTGGCCATGAGATGTACGGGATCTGAGAAACTGAGGCAAGGCTGGGGGGTAGCAGAGAAGACAGAAGGGGTAGGGGGACCCTGGCCAACAGAGGGCCCCATTCATTTGTTTATTTAATATGGATTTATAAAGCCCCTGCTATATGTCAGGCAAGATGGGCTATAACTCAGTGGGTAAACGGATGTCTGAAGCCCACACCAGGATGGTGGGTCTCTGGCCACAAATCTACCCCCAGTGCGATCTAAGTCTGGGGGTTAGAGAGATAGGGAGACCCTGCCAGGACCAGCCAGCTCAAGCACACCATTGCCCCATCCCATTTCCAGCAAATAAATCCCTGTGTTGGGGTTGCTACTACCAATGAACCACCCACCTCTCCCAAGAGTGTCTTCATCTCCTAAGGCAGCTTACTCCAGATTGGAGAATGTAGGGGCCAAATTCCTCAAATGAAAGGTGAACAAGAAAAACACACTCCTTAACTTCATCAAATTTACATCTAGACCTGGATGGCAAGTTAATGACATTCATCCATCACTTCCCATTCCTGTATCCCTGACAGACATCACTAATCAACTGCAGCATCCTGGGACTCAAATTCCTTTTCAGGAGACTGCTGCCAATCAATTAAGGACAAGCATGTGGGATGAAAACTCCTTGCCAACCCTGATTTGGACTTCAGGGTTTGGACAAGAATTTTCTGAGTACTTCCCACATGTCAAACAAAAATCTGGGGATTTATAAACTATGATATCTCCCTGTTACAAATGAGGAGATGGCCATCCAGATAGGACTTTACTAGCAGGACTCTGTAATGACCCAGGTGCAGTGGTACGGAGCCTCATCACCAGTCCTCAGAACACAGAAACAGAAGTTTTGATAGGTTTTTTCCAGCTTTATTGAGGTCTAATGGACAAAACTGTGAGATATTTAAAGTGTACATCGTGGTGATTTTATATATGTAGCAATTATGAAAGGAGTACCACCATCTAGTTAGTTAAAACATCCATCAACTCATATATCTCTTTTTTTCCTGCCTGTGATGAAAACATGTAAGTTCAACTCTCTTAGCAAATTTCAACAGTACAATACAGTCACCGTGTTGAACATTAGATCCTCAGACCTTATCCATCTTTTTTTTTTTTTTTTGGCTGCACTGGGTCTTCACTGTGGCACGCAGCTTTCTTTTGTTGCAACTCACTGGGCTCCTCTTGCCACGGAGCACAGGCTCTAGAGCAAGCGGGCTCAGTCGTTCTCCCTTGGCATGTGGGATCTTAGTTCCCTGACCAGGGATCGAACCTGAGTCCCCTGCATTGGAAGGTGGATTCTTAACCACTGGACCACCAGGGAAGTCCTTGGACCTTGCTCATCTTGTAGCTGAAAGTTTGTACCCTTTACCAGTCTCTGCCTATTTCCTCACTCCACAAAGGAGCAGGAGGTTTAACAGTGTGCCAGACATCTGTTGGGGAGAATCATCACACTGTGGGCTCAGCCGGGATCCTAGGACCATGGCTCCCTGTGTCAGGCTGCGCTTTCTCCCCACCCTCCAGGCTGCCCACCCAACCTCTGCCTTGAATTCCTTCTTCTCAGAGCAGAGAGTCTTCTGAGCATCTTCAGGGCATATGGGGTGAGAAGGAAACTGTGGGTTCTGTTGCTGCTGGGTCCACCCAACACGGAGAAGGGGAGGGCCCCTCATCGACCTGGGCCTTGGACACTCAGCCGGTCTCCTGGTACAGCCTGAGGGCCTCCCATTGAGTCTGTCATCCCTGAACCGTGCTTCTCAAACAGTGCTGTGTATCAGGATAATCTGCGAAGCTCTGAAAACTCCCATTTCCCCATCCCACCCCAGACCTATCACATCAGGACTGCAGGGTCCCTGTACCGATGTTTCTGAAGCTCCTCCAGTGATTCTAGGGTGCAGTCAAGTCTTGAGATTGCTGTCTGAGAGTGTCTTTCTCTGGCCATCTCCCCTCCAAGGGCCCTGGGAGGACAGAGCTGCCAGCATCTTGCATGGAGTCAAGTCAGCTCTGCAAGGTGAGGTCCGAGGCAGAGACAGGCGGCCGGCCTGCCAGCTGCTTGCCCTCCAAACCCCACCCCCTGCCGGGCTCAGTGCCCAGCCATGCCAGGCCCACTCCCCCAGGCGCCAGCTCTTCCAAATCAGAACAGGCGGCCAGAGTTCAGGGCCCGCTGGCGTTCTCCCGGTAAGCACCTTTGTTTCCAGCCTCAGAGCTGTTAATTAAAGAGCTGTGATTAATGAGGAAGCACTCCCAGTCCCCATCTAGGATGAGAGGTCCTGGGGATGCTGACTTTGCGGGAGGAATCTGCAGTCAGATTCCAGCCGGAGCTATTTATAGTTCAGGCTCCGGAGGCCGGTGCCTCTCCTTCTCCTCCTCGCCTTCCCTCTTTCCTCCCCTCCATCCCCACCGCACACGACGATGGGGCAGAGAGCTGGAAATATTTATGGAGGAAGCATGTTTAAAGGAGTAAATCTTCACACGGATGCATCCGTATTAATCCATCCAAACACACACTCCATCTACATATATTTATGGAATGCCTACTAAGCGCCAGGCTGCAGGCTGGCTGATAAGGTTGCCACTGACATTAACAGCAGCCCGGCCCCTGTTCTGGTAGAGTCTGCACTTCGGGGGAAGAGTCATTACCAAGGGCATCTACAGGTACGCAGACAATTGTATCAATTGTCCATAGAGGTAAGCCATCCATGGGAGAAGACCGTGGCTCTGTGTAAGGGTTGAAGACCCACATGAACAGCAGACCACCTCCATCAGTAATTTCAATGTGGAAACAGGGAGTCAAGGTCCCATACAGATAATGTAAGGCAGAGTCCAAATTGAAGACCAAGGGTGGCTTCCCAAATCGATTAACTCCTCTTCCCAGGCACAGAGCTGGTTGACATCTGGTAACCCCAGTCTCTGTGACCTCCATCTCCCCTGGGGCAACACAGAGACGTGTGTTGGAATCCCAGCCCCAAGGAACCTGGGGAGTGACAAGTGCCTCTCCCAGGATGGCCCATGCCAAAGCTCAGTCCTCCAGGCTCTGGCTGGTGAAATCCAGGGTGACCTCCTGAAGGCGCAGAGTCTCCATTGACCTGAATCCCCAAAAAGCTTTGCAGAGCTGACCTTGCCCCCAGTTCTCCCACCAAGAGGACTTGATGTGAGTGAGATACAAACTTGATTGTTCTGAGCCTCTGAGATGGCAGAGTTTACCTGTTATAGCAGCTAGTGTCACTCAAACTGATAAAGCAGATCTGCCTGCTCTAGAAACAGGGAAACTGAAGACAGATCTGTTGCCTTTTTTATTATTATTATTCATTTATTTACTTTTGGTTGTCCTGGGTCCTTGTTACTGTGTGCAGACTTTCTCTAGTTGAGGTGAGTGGGGGCTATTCTTTGTTATGGGGTGCAGGCTTCTCCTTGCAGTGGCGTCTCTTGTTGCAGAGCACAGGCTCTAGGCACACAGGCTCAGTAGTTGCCCCCAGCATGTGGAAGCTTCCCAGAGCAGGGGTTGAACCCATGTCGTCCCCTGCATTGGCAGGTGGATTCTTAACCACTGGACCACCGGGAAAGTCCATATCTACCTGCTCTAAATATGGTGTCTACTATCCCTGAGGAAGAGTCAGTGACTCTGTAACACATTCCGGGAACAAGTACCTCTGGGGATGAAGGGCAAGGACGCTCTGCATCCTTCATGGACGCCTTCTGAGCAGGTCTTGCTCATGGTCTCTGAATCAGCCCTGAACTGCCCCCCCGTCATGGACCTACTCTCTACCCACTCTTGCAGCTGGAACCAAGGTGGTCTATCCCCAAACTACCTGGGGATGGAAGGGACAGAGGGTGAGAGAACAGAGAGGAGTCTTCCTAGAACAAGATCAGAACTGTGGCGTGAGTTCTCCCAGAGAGGTGAAACCCCGCACTGGGCTTGGGCAGCATATGGCTGGAAAGAAAGTGAAGTCGCTCTGTCGTATCCTATTCTTTGCGACCCCATGGACTGTAGCCTGCCAGACTCCTCCATCCATGGTCAGAAGGAGCCCTGGAATTCAAGGGAGAAGAACTGGTACATATCCTGGGGAGGTTGTGGGACAGCAGCTCGGCCTCAATTGCCTCCTCCATAAAATGGGCACAATGTCTGACCCACGAATGACAAAAAGCTTCAACCTTCCTGCAAACAGTAGTTTACAGAGGGAAAGGCATGCAGAAGAACCAGAGCTGGTGAGAAGCTGCAGGCTGCTGATTAACCAACCCCAGGGACACTCTCTGTCCAGACCTCTCAGTGTACAAACTGTCCTCCTCGTTGAAGACAATTCCAAGTGTGGTTTGTATCACTTGTACCCAAAGGCATTCTGATTCACCTATAAGACAAAACATATAACAGCTCTGTGATTCTATTTCCCCAACTGCAAAATGGGAACATCATTCATTTTTTTCAGTGAAAATTTCTAACGGAACACATCATAATTGTACCCATCTTAACACACTCCCACACCATTGGAGGGGTGGGCGGTGACATAGGCCTGCCCTCCAAAGAGCTATTCACATTCAAGAGCAGTCTGCAAATCTACTTCTGTCCCAAAAGAGCTGTCAGTGTCCATGCAGTTTATTTTCTACATGGGTCTTCACATCTTTTACAGATTCCAAACTCTGCTTAGACGAAATGTTATACAAAAGCCCAGCATCCCCCATGGCCATAACAGATGACAGTCTGGCTGTGTCTAAGCCCAGTGAGTTTCTAAGGAGGCTGGGCAAGAGGAGGCTCATCCAGTTCTGCTTTGTTGCTGTCATTAAGTCACTAAGTCGTGTTCGACTCTTTCACAACCCCATGGGCTGTTCATGGAATTTTCCAGGCAAGAATACTGGAGTGGGTTGCCATTTCCTTCTTCAGAGGATCTTCCGGGTCCAGGAATTGAACCCTAGGCTCCTGCTGCGTCTCCTGCTTTGCAGGTGGGTCCTTTGCTGCTGAGCTACTGCAGAAGCCAGTGTGAAGGTGAATGGCTATCTGTCCTATTCAAGGAGAGAAATTCATGACAATTCTGACCAGAGAAGCAGAAGGAGGGAGGTCCGTGTTTGGTCAAAGGCTGTGATGCTGAATTTAACATGTCAACTCTACTGGCCTGAAAGATGCCTGGTGGCTGATAAAACACTATTTCTGGGTGTGTCTGTGAGGATGTCTAATCTCCGGAAGAGATTAGCTTTTGAATCAGTGGACTGAGTAAAGTCGATGGCCCTTCACCCTTACTCGCATCATCTAATCCACTGAGGGTCATTGAATAGAGCAAAGAAGCAGAGGAAAGATAGATGTGCTCTCTGCTTGTGCTGGGACATCTGTCTTCTCCTGCCCTTGGACATTGTGCTCCTGGGCTTCTGAGTCAGACTGAGATTTACACCACTGGCTCCCTGGTTCTCAGCTCTCCTGGGTCCACTGTGTGAACAGAGGGCTGAGAGCTTCTCAGCTTCCATGGACCTGTGAGCCATTCCTTCGTAACAGAGCTCTTTCTTTGCATCCATCCATCTATCTGTGTTTACCTCTCTATGCATCCATCTATCTGCATAGCTAGATGGCTAGATAGATGACAGATAGGTAGACAGAGATGATAGACAGACAGACAGACAGATATCCGACTGGTTTTATTTCTCCAGAGAACCCTGACTAATACACTGATACCCCAAAACTTTAGTAAAATCCCCCATCTCAGTTCTTGGTATGAGTGCCAAAGAAAGGGCTGACTTTCTGACTGTCATGGCAAGGAAGCCATTGTAAAGGCAGCTGCAGAACCCAAAGAGACCAGAGTCTGAGAGGCAGGGGAGGTCCAGAGAGGAGCCGTAACTTCCTCAAGGTCACACAGCACTAGAGGCAGAGCTGGAATTCAAAAGCAAGTCATCTTTCTCCCCATGCAATCAGAGCCCTCATGCACCACAGAGACTGTATTTCCAGTCACCCCAGCCCTCCTGCCACCCACTCAGTTTCCTTCCGTGCTTCCCAGGCTCATCTCCAGGGGAACGAAGAGTCTGCAAGACCGTAAGATTAGGTGAGGCCAAGCCCTGCTTGGTGCTGAAAACTGGTGTGTGTGTGCCCAGAGTACATGCCTGCACGACTAACTGCTTTGCCTGACCAGAAGCTTGTGTCTCGTAAGTTAGGACGACTTCAGTTCAGTTCAGTTCAGTTGCTCAGTCGTGTCCGACTCTTTGCGACCCCATGAATCACAGCATGCCAGGCCTCCCTGTCCATCACCAACTCACCTCCATCAAGTCGGTGATGCCATCCAGCCATCTCATTCTCTGTCGTCCCCTATCTCCTCCTGCCCCCAATCCCCCCACCCAGCATCAGAGTCTTTTCCAGTGAGTCAACTCGTCGCATGAGGTGGCCAAAGTATTGGAGTTTCAGCTTTAGCATCAGTCCTTCCAGTGAACACCCAGGATTGATCTCCTTTAGAATGGACTGGTTGGATCTCCTTGCAGTCCAAGGGACTCTCAAGAGTCTTCTCCAACACCACAATTCAAAGGAAATTATTTTGGTCCAGGATCCTGCAGCCCCTTCCATGGGAGGGATCATAGCAGATTCACTTGCTTTAGGGCCTTGAAGGAGCTGAGGGCGCGGGGGGCTCCAGGAGCACCTGGGGTCTGTGAGCTGTTTGCACCATCCACAACTCCCAACACACCAGTCAGGCAGTCAAAGAAAAAGGCTGCTGAATGAGCTGCCAAGGAAATACTTTACCCAGGACTTCTGGGCCAGTACCTGTTCTCTTCCAGCCCTGTATCCTTGGCCCCTAGTGGGGGCTGGATGGGGTCCTACAGAGGTCTTAGGAAATGATCTATATGACAGAAGAGATAGAGGAGAAGATAAAAGATTGAACTAATCAGTCTTTTCACTGTGTCAGTTCTCCCCCATCCAGCTCGCCCTCCAGAAGGCTCTGCCCATACCATCTCATTCTCTGGACAACCCCAGCCAAACCCGGCACAGAGCCCATCTCCTCTGCTTGGTCACGCAGGACTCTCCAGCCTTTGATCACAGCCCTCCGAGCCCACTCTGCCCCCTCCAATTTCTCTATGTCTTCCCTGAACCTGCTTAAAACCCTTCATTCTCATCATCCGAACAGATTGTGCTACCTCTGCAAACATCACCCATTTCCTTTGTGTCAGCCTGGGCTCATCTGGAGTTTAAAATTTCTCAATTCTGGGACTTCTCTGCTGGCGCAATGAATAGGAATCCGCCTGCCAGTAGAGGTGACATGGGTTTGATCCCTGGTCTGGGAAGATTCCACATGCCGTGGAGCAACTCAGCACATGCACCACAACTCCTGAGCCCGCGTGCTGCAACCACTGAAGCCCACGCACCTAGAGGCCGTGCTCTGCAGCAAGAGAAGCCACGGCCATGAGAAGCCAGTGCACCGCAACGCAGGGTAGCCCCCGCTCGCCGCAGCTAGAGAAAATGGGCGCGTAGCAACAAAGGCCCTGCGCAACCAAAACTAAAAACAAGTGAATTTCTGTTTTAATTCTCAGTTCTGTTTCTCACGTGAAAGAGATCTTTTCCATTCTTCCCCCAGCCCCCTAAAGTCTTCATAAAGCCACCTTCCTGAAGTCCCATCATGAGAGCTCCCTGGAGCTCCCCTCCCTGTTTCTGTTTCCCTCCAGCTCCCAACCCCAGCTCTGCATCACCAGGAAGGCCAGAAGCAGCGCAGGAAACTCGGAGCTCCCCCTGGGAGGACTCAGGCTGTCACCAGGGAACTAGCTGCCCACCTCCATCCTGAGCCCAGCCTTCTGCTCTGCCCCTGGCAGGCTGTCCAGACCAGCCTCTTCATTCAGTCCAGCACAACTGAATAAGACAACAGGGCAAAGCTGATCCCCTCACTGCAAACCACCCACTCCCGAGGTCTCTGCATTCTCCCCTCCCTTGGGCAAGTCCCTGAGCAAACATGTGCTACCTGGCCAGAACCCTGTTTTCACACACGCACTCACACACACTGTACCTATGCACAGTGACCAGGAACACACACAGACATACATCCACACATACAAACAGAATCACCAAATAAGGGCTTCCCCAGTGGCTCGGTGGCAAAGAACTCACCTGCAATGCAGAAGCCACCGGAGGCTTGGCTTCGATCCCCTGGATTGGGAAGATCCCCTGAAGGAGAGCATGGCAACCCACTCCAGTATTCTTGCCTGGAGAATCCCACGGACAGAGGAGCCTGGTGGGTTACAGTCCCTAGGCTTGCAAAGAATCAGACACGACTAAAGTTTCTTAGCATGCACGCAAGGGAAAAGAATTATCTGAGCGCACACACATACACAACATTTGCACACATGTGTATTTACCACAATACCCCTGAGTACACACACGACCATGGTTACACATGTCTGTGCCTGGTCCTAGATACCCACCAGCACACCCAGAGATGCATAAGAACAAATGCACAATGCACACATCATACCTCATCCACACCTGTGCACATGCAGTCACAGGGCTGCACACACATCCCCAGAGCACACACGTGTGCAAATGCATGAACATACACCCAGGTACACACGTCCTGGCACACAAATACCCAGCCACACTCAAGCGCTGCTCTGAAAGCCCAGATGAAGAGGGAGTCTTGTTCAAGACCGGCAGGGAGGCAGTGGATGTTCCAGTCGAGTCATAGCCATTAGCTCTCTAATTAAAGTCCACTCGCCACTCTCTGGCCACAAGGACCTGCACATCCCCACCTGGCATGGATCCTGGGCATCTCCACGGCTGCAGATGGGCCAGCTGCCTCTGCCCAGAGGCTCCGTCTGGGTGTAATTAGGGATGAGACTCAGCTGAAGAAGTCACAGCCAACCAACCACTTCTTTTTTCTCTTCCAGGAGAGATGGGAGTGCCAGCTCCATGGCACTTCTTCTCAGGTCCTAATTATAGCTCTGGCTCCCCTCTGTGCCCTGTCACACCGTGCATCCCCATCGTACACACAGACACACACACACTGAGGACTAGCGGTGACGGCCCCAGGTCAGCACAGGCCTGCAGCCTCCAGCATTGCCTGGCCCAAGGCCAAAATGGGAACCAGCGAAAGTGTCTCCGCCCCGACCTCAACCCCCTCCCCAGCCCACGCCCACCCACCCGGAGACCCTCCCAACCCCTCCAAGCAGGCCCTTTTTCCTCCAGCCAGTCTGTATTGGTTTCCTAGGGCTGTCACAACCAAGTATCACACACTGGGCAGCTTAAGCAACAGAAATTCATCGTCTCCCGGTTCTGGAGACCAGAAGTCCAGGGTCAAGGTGTCAGCGGGTGAGGCCTCTGGGGGAGACTCTGGTCCAGGCCTCTCCCCTCATTGCTAGTGGTTTGCCAGCAATGCTTGATGTTCCTTGGTTTCCTGATAGACGAATCACCCTCCTCTTAGCCTGGATCATCACATGGCATTCTCCATGTGCGCCTGTCTGACTCCAAATCCCCCTTTTTGTATGGACACCAGTCATTTTGGATCAGGGCCCATTCTAATGACTTCATTTTAACTTGATTGCCTCCGTAAAGACCAATCCAAATAAGACCACATTCTGAGGTCCTGGGGGGGCCTAAGACATCAACATACAAAGGTGGAGGGGACAGGAGACAACACTGCCCTGGTGTTCATCCTACACACCTGCTCATACCTTGTGACCCAGCTGCAGAGCCTTCCTGCCTCTCACTATTGCTCTGATCCATGGTTGGGAGTCCATGGGACTTTCTGGAAGTTCCACAGTGCAGAGATGAGACCTGATGCAAATAGTTCAGTAAACTCCAGTACCAGGCCAGAGGGGGTGGAGTCGGCCCATGCCTTCCCTGTGTCAGGCAGGGGTCCCTGCTGTCCCCAGAGCACACCAAGCATCTTCCCAACTGGTGCCTCTGAACATGATATCCCCAAACCGGAACACTCTCTCATCAGGTGGCCTGTGGTTGTTCTTTCTCCTCCTGAGGCCTTCACTTAAATGCCAGCCTCTCAGAGATACCTACCCTAATTGCCCCAACTAAAAGTGGTCCCCTCTGCCATTCTGTCACAGCCACCTGCATGGCCTTTAGCATCATTCCACCACTGGATCACGCCTACATATCTGAGTTCCCCACTCAATATAAATTCCCTGAGGGCTGGCTATATGTCTGTCTTGTTTAGGAGGGAGAGAAGGAGGGAGTGAGTAGAAAAAGATGGGAGGGAGAAGGGAAAGAAGGAAGGGAGGAAAAAGGAGACAACCTGGAGGTTCACATGGTCTAGAGCAGGGTTCTCAACTTCTGTTGACCACTGTTGTCATTTCGAATTCAATTAATTGTCATAGGAGACTGTCTAGATGTCTAAAAGCATCCCATTAGATACCACTCTCCCAGGGCTGTATCCAACCAAAAACTTCCCGAGGTAGCGCTAAATGTCCCCTAGGAGGCAGAATCACCTGTCTGAGAACCACTGGTCTAGAAGTTTTAACCTGTTTTCAACAGTTGAACTCTCATTTCAAATAATTTTACATAGAAGCCCAAAGGGTGAAATGCATTCCATGGAAATGCCCTGGGGTTTTGTATTTGTCAGCAACTCCATACCAATGCCACGTAACAGCTACCCCAAAATGCCAAGGCTTCTAACATGCCCAGGCCGCTGCTCTCACATGCCCAGGTCCACGGTTGGCTGGGTTCAGCTTTTCTAGGCTCCACCTCCAGCAGAAAGTTGCCTTCACTTGTCTTCAGGCTGAAAATTGGGTTCAGGTCTGTTCCAGCCACGTTCACGCTGAGACTGACGTGTCCTTATGACAGCCAATCTCTAGCAATGCCGCAGGTAGAGCCGACCACACAAGCATGTTCACAGCTTCTCCTGATATCAGGTATGCTAATGTTTTGGTGTCATCTGAGCAAGACTAGCATCAGCAGGGCAGGGAAATACGACTCCACCCCACGAGGGAGGTGAGAAAACAGCAATTCATCCATTCTAAGCATAACTGTTGTTCAGTCGCTGAGTCCTGTCCGACTCTTTGCGACCCCAGGACTGCAGCACGCCAGGTTTCCCCATCCTTCACTATCTCCTGGAGTTTGCTCAAAGTCATGTCCATTGAGTTGGTGATGCCATCCAACCATCTCATCCTTCATCGCCCCCTTCTCCTCCTACCCTCAATCTTTCCCAGCATCAAGGTCTTTTCCAATGAGTCAGCTCTCAACTTAAGAACACGTTGATTTAGAGAACTGGAGCTCAAGGGAAAGACCAAGCCATGGGCCCGCACTGACTTCTCCCCAGTTTCAATGGCTCCCAAGAGCATCACAGGCCTCCAGACCCAGGGACAGAGCAGCAGCTCCCAACTCACAATCACAAGCCTATGTGCTCCGTCACACTTCATGTCCTAGCCATGCTGAACACTTGGAAGTGCAACTTTCATTCAGCAATATTTTTCCAGTATCTCCTCTGTGCTGGATGCTGTCCAAGGCACTGGGGACCTAGTGGTGAGCCTGGAGCACACAGCCAAGTGGAGTGAATGACCCATTGCTATGGGGGCAGCCCAATAGCCACACCAAGGGCACTATTGCAAGTCACCGTCTCTTCCTCCTCTGATGAACATTCCTGGCATTGCGCTTTTCTAAATCAGCCTCTGGGGCTCAGAAGGGCTCTTTCATGCCACAACCCCAGCCCCTCAAACAGGGATCCTTTTGATACGGCAACTTGTCTCGTCAAGATATCATGACGTCTAAATCGAGGCTGTGTCAGCAGCCCCATGAAAATGAATAATGGCCGCAATTATGACCCATATAACAGCCCAATAAAACCTAATTAAAATGATCCACATCCCATCTGCCAAGTGCAGGGCAAGGCAGCCAGGGAAGGATGGAGGCCCAGCCAGTGCAAGGAGAGCCAGAAATGTAAAGAATAATAATAATATTTATATTATAATAATACATTATATGGTATTAGCAT